>NC_138946.1:3096250-4337500 GCF_965226115.1 Aulonocara stuartgranti
AGCCCTTCTGCGTGACCTTTGACCCTTTGCGTGCTTGCATCATTTTATGTTGTTTGTCTGCAGGGTTTGGCGCGGCATTGGTTAGAACAAACACAGACAAACCTGAATAGCAAACGTTTAATTTGAGACCTTTTTTGTAAGTCTGTCTCATTTTCACAGTGACGTTAGCTCGTGTAGCCAGCTGGGAGTCTGCGGGTGCTCACTTATGGCATCTAGTGGCCACTAGAGGAGCTGCAGTTTGGGCTGGGACGATGATTGGTTACAACTTAAGACTGCCAACGCAGCCCCGCACCGAGGCCCCGACACATTAAAGTACAGGAGCGTGACTGAAGCGTGCACGGGCTGTAAACGACTGCAGGATTTCAACACGATGTGTTATTTATAACAATCAAAGACTCGTCCACAGATCCCAAAGACTGTTTTCTGGTTTGAATTATTCCGACACTTTCTGGTTCAGAGAAAGTCGCCATCAGCTTTTCCTTTCTGCCTAACAGCATGCTGTCTGCAGGCGGTGTGTTTAAACCACACTAACCTTTCTCTTCTTTCTCTCCATTTTCTGCCTCCTCCTCCTCCTCACCTCCTTACTTCATTCCTCCTCTCCTTTTTCTTTCATTTCTCCACTCTGTGAAATTTGGTGGATTTTTTTTGACACCCGTCTCTTTCATCTTCTTCCCACAATCCTCTCCTCCCTCTGTTTTTCTGTCTTCCTCACGTCTCTGTTGTGGTGCGTCGCTGTTTTTTTTTTCTTTCTCGTTTGTTGTGTGTTCCCGTCTTCGCTTTTGTGTCGTCCCGACCGCCAGGCCGTTTGGACAGCCCGTTCTTGAGGCAGCAGCACAGTCCCAGCAGCCCCAGTCCGACCCCCCCGCACCGGGGCATGTCGCCCCTCCGCACCCCGCCACATGCATGGACGCAGCCCACCGCTGCAGCCGGTAGGTACAGCAGAAGAAGAAGTTAAAGAGGAAACCAGCAGCCTGGTCGAGCATCTCTCCCGACACATGAGTCCCCTCCACAAACACAGAAACACTGCAGCAAAGCCAACATGAGAGGATGATGTTCAGCACTTAGTTTTAGCACACACTGTGACGCCCCACACATCTCAGCACCAACCCATTAAACTTCCCCATCACCTCCCACTTTAAATACCCCCCGAACTCTTTCCTCCTTCCACTTCCTGGTACTGAACGAGAGCGTCTAAAAATTCCCCAGTTCCTTCGTTTTTACCTTTTACTATCGGCTGATTAAGGCGATAACGGAGACAAGAGCATCCAAGCATCATGAAAAGCGACAGAAGCTGGAGTTTGGTTTGCGTTCACTGTATCGTGCATGCTGGCGGCGTTAGCTGTAGGATGACGAGGCCGCCCTCCCACCTTCCTCTTCGCCTCGTGCACTTTAACCCCCCCTGCAGGCTGACTCTCACACAGCAGGTTTGCACTAACTTGTGGAAACAGTGAAACCTGTTTCAAAGCAAAGCTGTTTGTTGCTTTGTGTGGTAGATGTCGAGTCTGTCGTCCCCTCCAGTCTTCATCCTTTAGATGTCGTCCAGTCGGCTGCTGATTTTTTTTTTCTGTAAATGTTTCTGTATTTAATTTTTCTACTTCTGATGTTTTACGCTTGTAAAAGTGATTTCACTTCTCTCGAGAGCTGAATCTCAGGGATCTGACAGGTTCTCTCCTTCCACCTTCCTCCTCTGCCTCTGATCCTGGACTGCACACAAACACACTCATAAACACACTCCTGCTGCCATCTTTAATCCCGACTGACCGACTGTGAGTGTTTGAGTGCGTATGTGTGTGTGTAACACCATCGAGCCGTCACTCGGTCGCCATTGCCATCAGTCGGCCTGTGAATGCTTGAATGTTGAACTTCGATGTCATTCAGGTTAAAGACCATAACGGTGGTTTTTATATGGCAGAGCCAGACTTCCAGAGAGCCTTTTAACATCTTAAGTTTAGTCCAGAAACCTTTGATTTTGCAGAGGGCGCGAGGCTATTTCAGCACAGCTTTGGAAACTCTAATATGAGCGTCCACCACAGGAACAGGAAATAAGGAAAATCATTGGAGGTCCTCCTTAAAAGCAGCAAATCCCTTCGCTGCTGGTTGGCTTTACCAGTGTCATCATCAGTACATCACAAATAAAACTCAGATATTTCAATAATGGACCCTCAGAGTACCAGGCCTACAAGAACACATGAAAGATAAAGTCGATTCACCTGTTTAGTTGATATTAGAAATAAAATCATGCAGACCACCTTCATGATCTTCACTGTGTGTGTGTAGTTGCATGTGTACGTTATTATGCTCAGTGAAAGTAAAACACTGTTTACCTCCCGCCTGTAAAGCGATGACACATCAAACCTCTGATGATGCAGTTTGCAGGTCTAAGCTGGAGTTCTCGTCTTTTAACAGGCAGATTTTTTATTCGGTCGTCATTCTCTGCCTCTGAGAATTTTTATTAGCATCATGTGCAGCACGTCGTTCAGCTCAGTGTGGGCATTAACATCCCAATGAGTAATCCAAATCACGCAGCATTGTGTTAATGATCTTGTGGTGTTGACAGATCATCTCAGGCATTCTCTTGGCTGAAGTTTGTTCTGTTTTTGGCGTCTTCTTCCTGTCACAGGATGGCGCCCATCGGAGAGCCTCCACATGAACTTTTATTTTATTTAACCCTCATTCTCCATCCTAACTGTGCCAATGTATTTATATTAGCCTCGCCATAATCGTGTACGCTGTGCACACCACGGAGATGAGGTGAAGTGTATATTACACAAATGTCAGCAGGATAGCCGTGTTTTAGATGTATCTGCACTGAGTGGAAATTACATTTATAGTGTTTAGCAGTGACTGTAGAGCTAGCTACAGCATTTTGTCATTGGCTGTGACTTCAGGAAAATACTTAATTTTTCATACAAGATAAAAAAATTAGGCAGCAATGTCTAAAAAAACAACCTAGCTAGCTGTTAGCTAGTTAGCGAGCTAACACTGGCTATTTGCTGAAGACACATCATCGGTCATTTACACACAGCATAATTGGTCATTTGGTTTAAAAACTGTGCAGCCTAACTTTGCTAACACTAACACAGTTTGTTGGTATTTAGGTTTTCATCTCCATGCTGTACCTATCATGTTTACATATCAGCTAGCCAGCTGACCTGCTAACTTTTGACTAAGACCTCAGTCACACAGGGCAAGAAACTGGTCAACAACCACTGGTTGCTATGGAAAAGTGTGTTTTACCTGACAGGTTAGCAAGTAGTTGCTGGCTGTTGCTAGATGAAAATCAAAAAGAAGGACAGGATTTTTAAATACAACACTGATGGCAGTTATTTGGTTTAATATTATACTGTAGGTACAGATTTATTTTTTCATTCAGACACAAAACATGAACAGATTTGTCTAACTTTTTGTTACGTGTAGTTTTTATATTCTGCCCGACTCTGATGGTTCTTGTTTGTGGCGTTTCAAAAGTGTTTTGCCAGCAGAGAATTTGCAGAGTGCCCTCTGGTGAATAAACTGTGCAGTATGGTTGAATTCTTTCCATGTGTCTTTTTGTTTATTGGTCGTTATAAATACCTGATACCAGTAAAACAGCAAATAGTTACTAGCCAAGGCAACTTTATTTATAAGAGCTTGGAAAAAAGGTAACCGCTGACCGAAGTGCTGAACATAGGAATAAAAATACAGCTGATAATATCGTCATCAGGGGTTGTTCATCAGGTTTTCTACCTCCAGGTGAATTGAGAACCAACCCATTTAGGACTCAGTCATTTATTACCTCTCTAATTCTCGTTCCTCGTTGTTGTGCTTGTGGGAAGTCTCGTTCTGGTATTTGAACACAACATGAAGCTCAACATCATCAAACATCTGGAGAAATGGCATTGTGGAAGTGATTCTCGTGATTCTAACTGACACTGTGATGGTGTTTGTTGTTGGATGTGTGTACCTGATGTAGCTGTGACTCACCCACAATGTGTTGGTATGTTGTAATGACATATCAGTGAGTTTTTGTTAGATACCTGCTTCTGTTTCATGACCCATTGGATCATTGTGACTGTGTCTTGGTTTCTGACAGAGGTCCTCACTCCTCATTTGCTTCAGCTGTCCAGAGAAGCAGCATTTGGTCACTTTGTTGCCTGAGTTTGTAAGTGCCTCATTGCTGCACCCCAACTGCTTCTGTCTCACGCTTCTGGCATTAAACAGCCGCATTATAAGATATTAAACACCGCAAAGAGGAAGCACTCGGCCTCAAGGAAAAAAGACCACTCCGTCAGTGTTTTCCACTCACTGTCTATTCACTTTTCGTTAAAACTTTCAGACACACTGAGCTATCTCTGTGGACGTCTCACTGAAATAATGGCATTCACAACTGAGTGCGTGATGCTGCCTGTACATTAAACATAACACAGTGAGGGAGCTGACTGAAAACAAAGTTTTGGAGAAGCTTACTGTTTACCCGACAACAGGTTCAAATCTGATTGGCTCAGCTGATGATGTCAGTTTGTTGACAGAACAGACGATGGGTCTGAAACCGGGCGCAGTGACTGAATCTGCCTGTCTGTTGGTCATGTGACAACAAAATTCATGTGGCTGCTGCGATCTTGTGCAATGTTTAACGTGTTGAAGTAACACAGGATGTGACTGTGGAGTTCACCTGGTCACAATCACCTGTTACCCTCATTTAGCTGAACTAAGCCTTATACAAAGTGTGAACTTCAGATAAAAGCATCAGATTCTGTGTTAGTTCGACACACCTGCTCGTGGGTAAAAGTCTTGGAGGATTTTTGGTGACGGCTGCCAAAGTTTTCCTTCAATAATCTTTCTTTTTGACCCTTCAGCGGACAATGACGATGAAGTGAGCACAGAGCGCAACATGGCCACCGTGTCACCCATTCCTAAAATAGTCACCACGCCCATCAAAGATGACTACAGCAGGGATGAGAAGGAAGACCACGCAGACGAGTGGGGTAAGACTTCTGTCGACCAATCAGACGACAGACCATGGCGTTGCCAGATTTCCACAAAATAACAAAATTTAAATTTCATCCCTCCAAACTCCAAATGTTGACATTTTCACCCTTTAAAAAAGGGAAATATATCCACGGATTAGAGGTCGGAAATATTTCGGGTTCAATATAAATAAATATAAATAACTATTCTGACCATTTATAAAATCTAAGAGTCCCCAGAACCTGACGAACACTGGTTTTAGTTTATTTTTGTTAGCCTCCTCCACGGTGCTCCATTGGGTCTTTTTCCAAAACAGAAATCCACTAAGAATCTGTTTTTTGGTAATTAGAAAGAAACTGATTATCATTAAAAGTGACTCAGTTTTTTAAATGAAATTGTTCTTGTTTCCTTCAGATTTGGTGCCAAAGCAGGAGCAGAAACCCCCGGTCCAGGAGTCGACGCCCACCAAGCCCGTGCAGAGCGTCGCCCCGCAGGCCCGCGACTCCTCCGCTGTCTCTGCGTGCGAGTCTGGCACAGACAGCCTGGTTGATCTGTGGGGCGGCAGCTCCGCCCCTCCAGCCAACGTCGCCCAGCCCGCCCAGTCCTCCCAGTCCTCCAATCTGGTGGACCTAATGGGAGATGTCCTCCATGACAACCTCCCGCCCAGCACCGCTGCCGCCAGCGGCCGGCCTCAGCCGCTCCTCAGCTTTGACGACATGATGGACGGGACTTTCTGCTCGGGTACTGGCGCCGAAGACGACCCGTCCAGTTTGGTGGACGTGACGGGCTCTGATCAGATGACCCTCAGCTACCAGCATGCACTGCAGCATGCATCTGGGGAGGGCCAGGAGCTGGATGACGGACAGCTGCTGATGACCAATGGGGAGGCTCTGCTGAAAGAAGGCACTCAGGTGAGCCAGGTGATGCTCCTGATGCTCTCCAGAAACAAAAGATCAGATTCTCGGTTGATTGGTCGTCGTTTCGCTCATCTTCTATCTCTCTGTTGGTGTTTCAGGCGAGCGAGGGCTACTTCAGCCAATCACAGGAGGAGGAATTCGGGACAACAGAGGAGTCCTCGGCTAAACCCGCACCGGTCTTTTATAACAAGCCACCAGGTGAGACGATCAGCTGAAATAAAGCTGCTTTTGGACACGTCCTTATTGCCTCAGCATGTTAGATTTGGTAGATTTTTAACACCCTTAGTGAAAACAACCATAAAGGGATTTGTTTTCTACTGAGACTCAGCTAGTTTGGAAAACACATTTTTCCCTCGAAACACGAGGTTGCCAACCAGTCTCAAAGTCTGAGTGACTCTTTGAGTCTTGACAGGATGGATATCCTGAGACTTCACAGCCTTTTTGGGCTCGATTGGTCAGTGAATTGAGCTCCTTTTCTAATTGGTCGGTTTGGCAGGAGAATCACTAACATTTGTTTTTGCTTAAAGCACCAAAAACTCATATCAGGCTAAAATAAGCCTCCTAGTTTTGCTAAACACAAGTTTGATGTGTGTGTAAACATCCGTGTGTGTGTGTTTACTCAGAGATTGACATCACGTGCTGGGACACGGACCCCGTGGTTGACGATGAAGATGACTAACCGGCCTATATGACACCCACACCACCGCCACCGGACCAAGAGGAAGTAGGAAGTGTGCTTCATGAAGAAACAGAATTTTTTTCTAAAAAATAAAAAGAAACAAACAAAAAAAGTAATAATAACAAGTCTTGCATCAAAACTACTTCTGTATTATCTTTTAGAATCAGTAGCCACAGAAAAAAGACAGGGTTGTTGACGGTTTGGAATGATTTTCTTTTCTGTGTTTATTTTATTTATTTGCTGTTTTCTTTCTTTCTTTTCTTTCTTTCTTTCTTTCTTTTCTTTTTTTCTTTTTTTCTTTTTTTTTTTGCTATGCAGATGTATTAGCTGGGAGTGGGGGGATTTTTTTTTGTTTGTGTACATGATAATTACACGTAGCGCACTGCTGCATTTTAGAGACAATGAAGCCTGGCGTGTGGCCGACACGCTTAGTCTGTAGTACTTCAATAACACCCTATAAAACTAATACAGCCAATCAATACAGCTGCCATGTATAGCTTCACTCTGTTCTCTTCTTACCTCGTTTTCACCACCCTCCTTCCCTTCCTTCCTGAAAATATTCACCTCTGCAAGTCAGTTAATCTTGTATTTAGAGCTCACTTTACAGAAACAAGGTGAAATATTTTATTTATTCTGGTGTTTCTCAGCTGCAATCTGTTCTCAAAGTCAAACTGTGGCTCCTTTTTGACCTTTTTCCACACCTTTTGTATGATTTTACTGAATGAATTCAAGATTAAATGGCTTGTGAATCTGATTGCTTTTTTCAGTGCACTTTTCTTCTTTCGTGACCTTGTTGAAGATCTACAGCTCGACTATCAGCCGTCCCCTCTGATTCTATAAAGCTTTGTATTTTTATCTCACTTATATATTTACACAGCAAAAAAACCGAGCAGTTTTTGCAGCTAATCTAGAGAAATTTACTGTTGCTATTTTTCCAGGTTTTTTAGGAGCGTTTGGCTTTAAGGTGTGAATTTGTATGATTTTCATTCTCTAGAATATTCTCCCAAAATCTTAAAAATGAGACGTTTTTAGGTGTAAGAGAAGTCGGGATGGATGCTTTAATTCATTTTTGTAAAAAAAACAGTATCAACAGTGAGCAGTGCTAGCTAACATTAGCTGAAGAGTCAAGGAGTCGTGTATTTTCAATCAATAATCAAATTGCACAACAAAGTTTCACTTGAGGATGAAAAAAATAAACACTGATGGTGACTTAAGATAGGATTTTAGTATAAAAAAGTTAGCAAGGAAGTAGCTAACTAACTGTTACTGCTACTTTAACAAAAAAAAAATTCTAGCGAAACATTAATGAGACTGAAGTTGAGCCAAAACTAGAGATAACATAATGGTTTGGGGCTCTAGCTTGCCTGCTAATAATTCCCTGCTGCAGGCTAATGACGTTAGAAGAACACTATTTTCAGTTGATAGTTCAAATAAACATTGAGGACAGAGTAGCCTAAGAAATAAGAAATACCTGGCCTACCTTAAATTTTTATTTAGCTAACATTTCTATCGAACTGTGGTAATGGTTTGTGTAGCATATCTAAGTTATAGCTTGCTTGCTAATGCTACTATTAACTAAACGACATTTGAGTGCAAATGCTAGATAGCTTAGCATACATTATTTGATGGATTCCTTTTTTTTCAGCATCAACGATAGCAGTGCTTGCTAACCTTAGCCAAATAAGTAGACTTATTTAATATTGGTAATCGGTAATCAAATCATCGGCTCCCAGCGCAACTGTAATTTGAAATTAGAACAAAAAAGAAAGACAAAAAATACATACTGAATTTGACCATTTTAGTAGCAAAGTAAGAAAAGAAAAGGTTCTTCAGCTAACAGTTCGGTGGCCAGTAAGTTAGTAGGTAACTGACCACAGTCAGCCCAAAATCAGATATAAATGAGACTTTTTAGGGTTCAAAAATGACTCACAGCCAGCTCTTAATGACTAATGTTAGCTAAGGCTAGGTAAAAAGCACTAGATTGTAAATGCATTATTGGATTGATTCCTTACTTTTAATTAATTTTAACCGTAATATTAAAATTGATTTCAGGCAGTTAGGTGTTACAGGACCTCAAGGGCAATCACAGGAGGGCCAAATTAAACAGCTGATTAATTTGGCTCAACAAGCACAGATTATGTCACCTTCTTATTGAGAGTACAGATAATTATAATAATATAATAATTATACACACCCGACCTGACCTTGTTTGATTAGCGAATGAATGGAGCAAAGCCCGCAAGTCAGTCCAGACAGACTCAAACATAATATGACTTACGCTCCTCAGTCATAAACACTTCCTCCATGTGCTGAGCTAAAGCTCCAAAATTTTACATCACTGCCTGCTGCTTTAAATAAACAAATAAATAAAAGGTTACGCTAACTCACTGCACTCTCTTGTGGTACAAAGTGGTATTACACAAAAGTGCAGCGCAGTCCTGGTTCACCTTCAGTTGATATCTCTTGAACACAGTGCATAGATGTTTTGGAAATGAAGCCAGCGCAGTAGTTTATTCTCATTCTGAACAAGATTCAGGATTTGTGTGGAAACCTTCCTGATGTCTGAAGCAGCTTAAATCCCTGAAGATGACTTTGAGACGTTCTCTAACCCATGTCTACTGCCCTTCTGCTTTTCTTCTGTGCCATTTCATGCAGTATGGTAATGTCTTTGGTTGTTTTTTTTATTTTTTTTATTGATGTGTTGTTTTGGAAGCTGTTTGGAGTCTGAGACGGGGCACGCTGAGACCGGAGGCGTGTGTGTTTTTAATACCTGTTAAAAAAGTGTGCTAGAGTTGATTTTCAGGACCTTTTTGGATATTAGCACTGACAGTGTTAGTCCTTTTGCTGTACATCCCTGTAGGAAATAAAAACTCAGAGGCAATAAGAACAACTCTATGTGTGTGTATGTTGACCTGTCGTGAAGCAGCTGACTTCAGGAAGTCTTAATGTTCAGGTTAAAGTGGGCTGAAAGTTTTTGATATTCAACAAGGTGCTGAAACCATTCCTGAGACTTTGTCCATCACTCATCTGTTTCTGAATTACACAATTACCTTTTTTTCAAATTCAGGAGTTTGTCGTGTGTTTATGAATCCTTTCTGAAACTTTATGAAGATAGACGTGTACTTCACGCACTTCCTGCTCTTCCTGATGTAACCTGTGAAAGTCAGAGGGTCAATGTTCCAATAAGAGTTATAATACAACACAAATATTTGAGCTTATTTGTGAATCATTAATTGATACAGGATGTGTGGGAACTTCACTTTCTAATTTGAATCTAAATATTTTTAGTTTGGAATCATTAAAAGTGCAGCTTTAGATGTCAGAGTATGTCCTTCTGACCATATTTGGGTTAGGGTTAGCACTCATCTACACTCTGACTTGCAGGTCATATATCCATCACTAGATGGCAGTGCTGCACTTCTTTTACCCTGCTGGGCCTCCTCTGGGGCCCCTGAACTAAGAGGATGTTTGTCCTCCTCTTGTCTTCCTCGCTCTGTTTCATTCGGTTTGAGGTGAGATCCCATCACGTCTGCAGCTGCTCGCCTTCTGCTGATGTTTGCAACAGATGTTTTAAGTCCACCCGTCCCGAAACATGACGTCAGACTGTTCTTCTTGTCTCGAGAGTCTCACAGCAACAAGCTCGCTCTGTTTAATCTTATTGCTGATGTCCGGCAGACATTAAAACACTGAAATGTGAGCTCAATTATAACAGACTGTTTAATAAAATTCCAGGGAGAAGTAGAAATGGATGTTCTTTTTAAAAATATGATCAGTGTGAGGAAATATAAGACGAACTAAATGAGTGTTTTATTTTTCAGCAGAATAAGAGTCTCTAATGCCTCGACCTCGTGACTTCACTGCTGCAGAGTGAGGAAACGCTCAGCTGCACACAAACACTGAAGGGCGACGTTTGCAGGAGTCACAGGTCATCATTTCCTCAGTTTAAAACATTTCTGTTGTTCCTACAGAGGAAACCTGTCTGTCCAGCATTAGCAGTAGCAGTGCTTGCTAACATTAGCCAAAAGAGTGCAGTTATTACATATTGGTAATCAATAATCAAATCATCAGCCCAACTCAAATTTCTTATCAGGACAAAAAAGAAAGACATCAAATAGATACTGGTTTTGATCATTTTAGTAAAAACAAAGCAAAGTTATGGTTATTAAGCTAACTGTTATGTTTGCAGCTAGTAATTAGCAGGTATGCTAATACGAGGCCCTGGATGTGTCCTCCTTGTTCTGGGCTAACATCTGATGATTTTCACAAAAACAGTAAAGCACATTTAAATTTGTGTGACGATGTTTGACAGGAAAAATCACGTTTTAGCTTTTTGGTTTGGATCTGGGGAGGAGGGTGGGTCACCATTAGCTGGTAAAGCCAGTTGGTGAACAACTTCCTCTAATCATGTATTAATCGATGGGAATGAGTTTTGATTACGCTCTGATGGCAACTCTTCGAGTGGCAACAAAACCTGTGAGGCTGCAGAAATAATTGATGTGGTTTCCAGGTTTCATTTAGGAGAGCAGCAGCTCCACTGTTCAAAAATGTGAAACTTTTATCTTTCAAAGACACAAAACAGCAGAGCGGCTACGTGGGACTGCTCCCCACTCTGTGGAGGTAAATCTCATCGTCCTCAGTCCAGCACACGATGTCCTCAGTCTCATCATCTCCTTTTGTCAGATGAAGCTTTTCTGTTTTTTGGAGTTTGCCTGTCTGCAGTTAATTGCTTTGTGTAGATAAATGCGACTGCCAATAATTTTTCACTACCAGTCTTTTTCTCCCACAGTGCTGTCTGTAAATAGCTCTTTTTGTACAACCCACAGACCAAAACGAAAGGAAATCGTTGGTTTGTTATCACAGCAGACAAAGACAAGCAGGCACAAACAGACATTTGGTGTGTTCAATGGAATAGTGACTATTGTCTAAGTAAAACAAGTAAATCTGTAATTGTAGCTGTTGCTCAGAAAGCTGGAAATTAAATTCAGAGCACAGAAAATGAGATCTTTATTAGCGAACAGGAAGGAAGCTCTTCAGAGTACAAAACAGTCGGAGAGATAAATGATAACATGGAAAAATGTCAGCAACAGGGTGTCTCTGACACCGAATAGATGGAAGGGAACGCTTCAACATGATGAAGTTAGGAGACACAAATCTTCACAGGTGTTTCTCTGCCTGCTCGTAATGAGATGAATTAAGCCAGCAGTTTAGCTCTGCGTTTGCGTGGAGTCAAATATACCAAAGATATCTGCAGGATGAGCAACAAGAAGTGCAGGGAGGAAGTCATAGCATATCGTAAATATGATAAATCCAGAATTTTTAGCCTTTTATTTACATAAGATCAAATAAAGAAGAAGCAGCTGTCTCCATGCAGAGTCTCAGGCATCTATTACTCCCTTGATCTGTAGCCCCTCCTGATATTTGGCAGTATCGTCCATAATGAGGGTGATGATATTTCCCCCCTGCCCTGACATCCTCCCTCCCCCTTTGCCAGACCATGTGTGTTGCCTTCATATCTCTCTTGTTAGTGTCTGGATACAGACGCCTCACAGGCAGGAATCGAACGTGCAACTGCCAGTCCAAAGGCGTGTAGTGTTACCACTACGCTATCCAGCAGCTTACAGAGGACAAACATTCGACTTATTTTACCCACAGGTGGACCTAATATGGACCAGCAGTCAGGTTTGTTGAGACATTCGGGCCACGGTAACTACTGTACATGTGAAACAATAACATCTTCTGGGTTAAAACTCATCACGGTCAGCCATGTCTTCATGAAATCCCAGCGTCGGAGTGAAAACGCAGACATGTTCAACTGCAGAAAGTTCTCCAAGTGTACAACGTGAGGAAAAACCAAGACGTGCAAACCAAAAAGGATCCCTTCACATAAAACACGAGAACTGAATACAGCTGAATAAAAGTAGTGAAACATAGAGCTGCTGAAGTGTTTCCACATCTCAGAGGTTCCAACAAACTTTCACATTTTTGCAATAGAGAATTTAAACACGTGTTTAGTTACAGTACTGCTCAAACATCTTGAGCCTCACTTCTTCAGCCTCCACATTGGCACCAGGTGTGGGAAGCTTTTAGATCTGACAGCTGCTTCCAGCTTTGAAGCTGCGATGTAACAGTGGGCGTGGCCAGCAAGACGACGCCGGCAGATGCTCCAATGAGAGGACAGCAATGTGGGACCGAAGCCAGCCCGTTCTCCATCGTTGCTGTGGCGATGTGATGGTGCGTTGGAGGGATGTGCCGATGTTCCCATTTTACTACATGTAAGCAAGCTCGAGCAGGTTTCCAGGCAACACTCAAACAGTCGACGGTGGAAGGCTGCGTCAGGCTCGACGGAGGAGAAAATGCTGCTTTTTTTCTGTAGCTGCTTTTGTGTTTGGCTGGAAAATTTCCAGCGAGTGCCAACAGAAGGAGTCACACCGGGGCGTCCGGCGCTTCTGCCAAGGAAACGTCATCGTTATGCCGTCACTGTCTTGACCTTGTCGGGTTAATAGATGGCTGCAGGCGCCAAGGCTTCACACCTCAGACTTTCTACTTTTATTTGCTTCTGCATGCATGAATAGAAATGTGTATGTCAGGCACACTCAGCAACACAAGTTCTACAGTAAACACTGTCACCCTTAAAGGAGTGTTGGTACACTTTGCTTGGGCAAAGAGATTATAAGAAAATACAGACGTAACACGGCAGCTTGAAAAATCCCATTTAGATGCCAGTCACTTTCAAGGATGTTTGATATTAGAGTTGAATGAAACCATTCAAGGAGGCTAATTCTATAATTTACACCTGACATCTGCACATAGATCAAGAGCTTCATTCAGCTTTATTGTGTAGATTTGAAATATTGCAGGTATGTAGAGTGCAGTGGGTATTTTTGCTGCATGCTTACACATACGCTGATGATGGTTAGAATAAGTCTCTGGGTCAGGAAGTCCAAGCAAGATGTCCTGAACTGGGCCTTAATAAGAAGAAGATAGCCAAGGCTATGGAGGGGTTGTTTTTCTTTTCTTTCTGATTCCAGGAGAAGCAGATACGAGGTGAGGTCGGACTGAGCGGGGAGGATTCGCTCTAAACTGCCACGTTCGTGTTGGGAGAAGATAGCCATAATAATCTTTGTTATGGTCGAAGTATAAAACCTGTACAGCCTGATTCAGTCTCATCCTCTCTGTGAAGCAGCAGGTTCACACAAAGGTCCAGCTCTGTAAACTTGTCATTTTAACTGCCAAAGCAGTAATGTGCTCAAGATTCGCTTGAGCACATTACACTTAAAACATACAAAACACAGTGTCCCAGTTCCCAGGCTGCATCCTCTGAGGGACCCGGCTTCACGGTCTACGTGGGCCGGGTCCTTCGAAGACTGAGGACCGAATTGCGAGGCTGTGAAATGGGATGATCTAGCCTTCAGATTTGCTAGCTAATTAAAAGCTAATTAAATATATTTGCTATGATAGAAAATCGCAGTGTGATTTTCTATTGGACTATTCGCTCTTTTATCTTTTACAGTGAATCAGTACATTTTAATCAAAATGTTTTGACATGTGAAATCTTTTTTTAAAGAACAGCAACATTCATAATAGTGACAAGAATAAAACAATTTCTGATATTTTCCTTCACCAGAGCAGAGCCCTGTACTGCAGGATTAACCTGAGTGTCTCAGTCATGGACAGGTTATTTAATAATGAGGACACTAAACCTGATTCTCGCCTGAGCAGGGAGTCTCTGAAAGTGCTGCTGAATCTGATTAACCAGAATCAGAGACATGGTTGGGGTCCTTGTTTTTCTTTTCTGGCTGGCAAGTGGAGCGTCCTACAGAGGTGTTTCCAGAGTGTTTGCAACACCTCGTGCCACTGTTCACCGCATCTTCCACAGGGTCACAGAGGAGGTGGCTGTTCGCCATCAGGTCATCCACCTCCCTCAGACCCCAGAAGATCTTGGAGTCATGTCCCATTCCAAGGTGTGGGAGTCCAGCGGAGTGCTTTTAGAATGATGAAGACGAGGTTCTGGGCCATCTTCCCTCAAGCGCTGGAGGTGCACCACACCTTCTAAGTCATTAAAATGTAGTGCCATTGTTTTTTTGATTAATTAAAATGACATAATGGGAACTTTAGCGTACGTACATCTATAAACACCTTAAACATCTGTTTCAGGTCATAACAGCATGTGCTCTTTTGTACAACATCTCGGTGCTGGCGATGTCGTGGCCCCGGTGTACGAGCCCGAAGATGCTGTGCCAGATGAGGGGGAGAAAGGTTTGGAGGCAGTCAGTGGTGCTCTCTGGCAGGACCAGCGATCTGCCCTGAAGGTACCACCCCTGGACCACGATGATTGTGAACAGGTAAGTAATCTGCTTGTACAACACTACTTGTTACAGCTTTATTAACATGACTGTTCGCACCACTGTTTTGCATTTTTCTGAATAAATCTTAGAGACATGGCAGCCATCGATTACATCAGCCTGTAAACCCAGATGATGCGGTGGACAGTGGAAACAAGCATCCCTAAACACCTTCTGGACACCACCCTGTATGATGCTCCACTTACTGACTGGGTCTCACTTGTGGCACCTCCATCTCTCTGGTCCTGGTCCAGCACATTCAGCAGCACTGCCAGACTTCCTGCTCAGCCAAAGGTTAAAAGTACCTGTGCATATTGGGACACTCAGGTTAATCCTGGGCTTTAATAATAATTACAAAATGTGTTGAGTTTTTTCATGTTATTTACTCTGTTTATACATGTTAATAATCAAGTTAAAATGTTGTACATAGTTTGAAAAAAATAACTCAAAGTTGAAGCATTCACAGCGATTTTTATTTACAGAACTTTACACATTTTTTTTCAACAAGTTTTTCCAATAACCCAAACAGCCTGTCCATTCTCTGTCGTGCTTCCTCTGCTCTTCTTTCCTCAAGTTCCCTCTGCAATCTCATATCCTCTCTGATCAAATCCAACAACTCGCTCTCCCAGTTCCTCTTTCTCTTTTCCCTTCTTGGCTCCAGCTGGCCATCATCCTCCTGCTCTTCCTGATCCCACGCTTGGTGTCCTACGGCTGAACTGGGACCTGGAGTGCTGTCCTGGATAGAGGTAATTAGGACTTGAGGCCTGGTGGAAGGCCTCTGTCCTAACACTTCATCCATAAGGGCAAACCAGGGCCATGTAGCAGCAGTGGGCTTCTCAATCCCTCCCTCGCCTGACCCTGGATACTTGCAATCCTAAAGGCAGAGGAAATCAAAAGTGGTGTTGAGAAAAACAGCATCAGTACACGTTTACATGAACACGTTTAATAACTTATAGTTAAAAATCCATATTTGAATACGACTGTACATACTTTGTATTTTTTTTTTAAATTGTCCCATTTTTTTTTGGCCTGCAACGGGGTGATTTTTCCCAGCAGGCCCATCTTCTCAAGAACTGCCCTAACAGACAGAAAGCACAGGAACATGTCAATCACGTTAATCCCTGAACAGCAACAACAAAATGTACGAACTAAAAAGCACTCGCATGCCTAACAGATTAAAAACTGCATACTGTTACTGTACCTCCAACCCAGAGCGGCTGAGTGTTTAGCACCGGTGAAAAGGTGCTCGTTGTCTCCGCGGAGTTTAATAAACTCAGCCGTCTGCTCTTTGCTCCCTGAAATATAAAAGGAGTAAATTCTCGAGCATCTCACGTTACTGTTTAACGTTTATTCAGCTGTGTGAAACTATAACTGTAATCCAAACCGACTTACTCAGGAACAAATAAAACACTGATAAAGCCAAACAATAACATTTTTACGTTATCTAAGTCAGCGGTCCCCAACCTTTTTTGCGCCACGGACCGGCCTTTAAGGTGTCGCGGATAAATACAACAAAATAAAACTAGTACCGGTACCGAAAAAAAGAAAATTTATTCATAACACACGTGAAAAGACCGATAAAAACCCTGAAAATCATACATTTCACACCTGAGCCTCAACTCTCGCGGCCCGGTACCAAACGAGTCACGGACCGGTACCGGTCCGAGGCCCGGGGGTTGGGGACCGCTGATCTAAGTGACTTGTACATCATGTTTAACCTGAGTTTGAAAACGATGCGTTTTAATAGTTTCAACATTACGCTTTCTGGGTCACAAAATAAACTTTTAAGATAAGTTACGGTGAGAATGTAGCCGTGTACACTTCAAATATCTACTCGATTTATTAAGACAGCACAAATCTGCAAACGTGCTCCGACGTTTTCGGAGACGTCTGTTACGACCCAGCTCGATAGCTAGCCGCCTCAGTAGAGCCGGAGAGGAAAGCGAGCTCCCGGCACATCGTTTTCAAACGCCTCGCGGTCTTTCGCTCCTCGGGTTAATAAACACGTTATATTAAACTCCACCGAGACAGCTGGTGACGCAGATGTAAAGACCAGACAGTCCAATTTCACAGCATCGCACTTGCGGCCTTCTCGGTCTTCGGAGGACCCGGCCCACATGGACCGCGAAAGCCGGGTCCTCCGAAGGATGCAGATCCTGACTTTGGACACAGCTCAAATCTAAGTTTATTTTGTGACCCAGAAAGAGTAATATTCAAACTAACCTTTATGTTAAAAAAGAGCGGGACTGTCATCTACAGTCACGTATGTTCAACGACTGTAAAAAACAACAACTTCACCTTAACATTTAAAATTAAACTCACATTAACTTTAACATCTTAACATTTGTATCGCTACTTCAAGAATACCTTACATTTAAAAATGTAGCTTTCCTCCGATGCCATCTCTACCGACCCTGTATCTGCCGCCATTGTTGGAAGCTGCTACTGGCTGGGCCGCGCTATGAATTCTGGGATAGGATCCGGGGAAATGGAGCAGCCTTCGTCGCCTGGCTGTGACGTTTTAGACCTTCAAATGCGGTCTCCGAAGGATGCGGTCTAGGAATTGGGACCGGTGGATGACGTGATCAGCGGCAGGTGAACGTGGATAAAAGCGCATTCATAAGCTGCGTTCCCATTCAGGGCCGCATTTGAAGGGCGATTACGTCACAGCGACGCGAGGAAGGCTGCTCCAAATGCTTCCAGAGAGAATCTCTGTTCCACAGGTGATTTCTTATTGCAATTCCTTTGTCGGTGACATTACTTGGAAAAGAGTATGAACCACTCCTAACAAGTATCTTGTGAGGAATAAAGCAAAAGAAGTTTCATTCAAAATACTTCATAAATATTATCCTGCTAATCATTATATGACAAAGTTCAAAAGGGACATAAATGTGATCTGTGGATTTTGTGGAAGCCAAAATGATCTTCTGGATCTGTTCACATGCTAGAACGTTTTGGACAGACTTCAGTAGACTCGCTCTACAAGGACTTTACTCTGAAATGGAAAATGTTGTATTTTGTTTCTTTCGAAGGCAAAAAAATCTATACTTTGTAATAAACTTGTTAATTGTCTTAGCTAAATTCTATTTCCACAAATGCAAATACAGTAGCCAAAAGCCTAATTTTAAACACTACTATAATGATACTCTATCTTACATAAAATTGATTAGTAGATCACTTAATAAAAAGGCTATAAAATAATTACTATTTGTGTTAATTACAAATTATTTGAATGTATGTAACTTTTTACATTACACCCCTGGCATATGTTAACTATGTTCCAATTTGTGTACATTCTCTGTATACTGTTGCTTAATAAAGTTCAGGGGAAAAAAGCCCAACGAAAAAGGATTGCATTTTTCGGGACAAATGTAATCGCATGGCAGGATGCTGTAAAAGGACCAAACTTCAGCCAGGAGAACAACTGAGATAATCCATCCACAATACGAGGTTAGTCATTAATGTACTGCTGCATGGGCTGGGCTGTAGTTACATCCTAAGGTTTTAAAAACAGCTTTAAAATGATTAACGGTAATAAAAACCGAGAGAGGCCGACAGTGATCACTGACTGTTTTTAGGGTCTTGCTGAGATTAAATAGAACAAGATACAAAGCATTAAAACATGTAAAAAACACAACAACCTTAATAAACGTAGAGTATCCTGGGCCCAGAAGCTTATTATGCTAACATAGCTGTGTAGCTAGCGATCACATAGCACATCATTATGTACCAGCTAGCCCAACTTCAGTAACCCTACAAACGTCACTGCTGTTTAGTTTTCTGTCTTCATTTATGTTGGAAGTGATAACAGAGCTGTATGTTTGAATTAGTTTCAAAAATCTCTCTGTCAGAACATGCTATACTACATTTAGATGGAAGCTAGCGAGCTAACTCCCTCCTAACTTCTAACTCTGTTAAATTTCATAAATTCGGTTTTCATGGATACCTGGATATTAAACTTAATTGTTACACCTGGCAGAGCAGCCACACTGATCATTTTATTACGGATGAAAGAATTCAGACAGTTTTTCAACTCTCAGTGATCCCGCAGTGTTCGTTTGACTTTGGGACCTGGAGCAGAGTTTGGGCCCAGACACCGCTAATGACGTTGGACTTAAAGACCGGATTGGGCTCCAAGTGTCTCGAATGACAGAACAGACTCAAGAGCAGATTTGAAGGAAAGGGCAAAGGTTTATTTAGACACATAAACACTTAGTGACTATATGCAGAATGTGAGGCGAATCCAGGGGCTCCATGCTTAACGATCCACTCTCTGCACTCCACTCGCTCCCGTCTACTGTGCAAACTTGCACACGTTCAGGCAATCCAACGGAAGTCCACAACAGACGAGAAATCAAAGCCGGAAAAAAAATACAAGAAATCACAATTAGGTTGACCCGAGGTTACGGTGACGTGTGTCGTACAACGTTCGAGTGATCAGAAGAACTGAGCCGCCTCCTCAAATAGTGGCAGGGAGTGGGAGGATAATAAGCTGCAGCTGAGTAACTGCTTCCAGGTGTGTTGGCCAAAAGTGGGAGCCCACAATGAGCTCCGCCCAGGCGAGGAGAAGAGCGAGCGAGCGAGCGAGAAGCAAAAACAATAACAAATACCTGCAGCCTCACTGAGCCAGCTGGGTAGACAGGGGACTCTGACACTAAGTTTTAGTTCTTGCCAGATACAAATGAATGTTTGGTCCACGTGCAGTTTTCTGTAGACAGCATTTGGTCTTCATTCGACTTATTTTACCCACAGGTGGACCTAATATGGACCAGCAGTCAGGTTTGTTGAGACATTCGGGCCACGGTAACTACTGTACATGTGAAACAATAACATCTTCTGGGTTAAAACTCATCACGGTCAGCCATGTCTTCATGAAATCCCAGCGTCGGAGTGAAAACGCAGACATGTTCAACTGCAGAAAGTTCTCCAAGTGTACAACGTGAGGAAAAACCAAGACATGCAAACCAAAAAGGATCCCTTCACATAAAACACGAGAACTGAATACAGCTGAATAAAAGTAGTGAAACATAGAGCTGCTGAAGTGTTTCCACATCTCAGAGGTTCCAACAAACTTTCACATTTTTGCAATAGAGAATTTAAACACGTGTTTAGTTACAGTACTGCTCAAACATCTTGAGCCTCACTTCTTCAGCCTCCACATTGGCACCAGGTGTGGGAAGCTTTTAGATCTGACAGCTGCTTCCAGCTTTGAAGCTGCGATGTAACAGTGGGCGTGGCCAGCAAGACGACGCCGGCAGATGCTCCAATGAGAGGACAGCAATGTGGGACCGAAGCCAGCCCGTTCTCCATCGTTGCTGTGGCGATGTGATGGTGCGTTGGAGGGATGTGCCGATGTTCCCATTTTACTACATGTAAGCAAGCTCGAGCAGGTTTCCAGGCAACACTCAAACAGTCGACGGTGGAAGGCTGCGTCAGGCTCGACGGAGGAGAAAATGCTGCTTTTTTTCTGTAGCTGCTTTTGTGTTTGGCTGGAAAATTTCCAGCGAGTGCCAACAGAAGGAGTCACACCGGGGCGTCCGGCGCTTCTGCCAAGGAAACGTCATCGTTATGCCGTCACTGTCTTGACCTTGTCGGGTTAATAGATGGCTGCAGGCGCCAAGGCTTCACACCTCAGACTTTCTACT
Source organism: Aulonocara stuartgranti (assembly GCF_965226115.1). NCBI lineage: Eukaryota > Metazoa > Chordata > Actinopteri > Cichliformes > Cichlidae > Aulonocara > Aulonocara stuartgranti. The sequence goes on from NC_138946.1 coordinate 3,116,781, forward strand.
TTTATTTGCTTCTGCATGCATGAATAGAAATGTGTATGTCAGGCACACTCAGCAACACAAGTTCTACAGTAAACACTGTCACCCTTAAAGGAGTGTTGGTACACTTTGCTTGGGCAAAGAGATTATAAGAAAATACAGACGTAACACGGCAGCTTGAAAAATCCCATTTAGATGCCAGTCAGTCCTCAGAGAGCCAAGGAAAACTGCGAAACCAGAGTGCGACACAGAAAAACGCCCCCGCTTCCTGTTCCCAAGGAAGGACCAATGCTGCCACAGAGTTTGCAGTTTTACAAAAACCGAGTATTTTATTAATCTTGGAAGGTAAGAAACGTTGGGGTGGGCGTGGCCAAAACAAGAAACAAAACGCTCTAGAAATGAAACAGAACTAACCTATCAGGAGAAATCCAAAGTAAAACACAGGCCTCATAACCTACACAGCAACCGTGTACAACCTACACGGCCTTCCTAACCTACAGGAGAAAAAAAGTCATGATGTCGTGACGCTCCAGTGTCAAAAAAACCCAACACACTGCTTCAGAAGCACTAACTCGAGGCTTTATTTACAACGTAGCTGCTTCCGTGCCTGATTCAGTGGTTTATAAGGAAGTGAATCATTTGCGGGACTCGTGTTTTGATGGCGAGAGATGGCGATTTTGGTCAATTGGGTGGGTTTGCCAGGTTTCTGTTCTTGTTGTTTGCCTTTGTTTTGTGTGTATATATATACACCTGCATTTCTACCAGTTTCTAGTCACTCCAGCATCGTCTGTTCCACGTGAGAGGATTTTCTCTAAGGCAGGAGAAAGACAACAAACAGACTCGGCCATCGCACAGTGGAACAAATTCTCTTCGTAAATAAACACCAAACAGGATAACCTTAAATACACCATGTTTTGACTTTCCAGTTCACAATCAATTATAGCCCAGGTCAAAAATATGTATAAGAAAATTGGCCTAATATCATATTATTTATAAACACACCTGTCCAGTGATTTAATTGCATAAGTACTTGGAGGGAGAACCTCACAGCAGAAGCTACTCTATAATGTGTTGTACATTATTATATGTATATTATATGTATTTTTTATCTATTGTATTTACCAACATCAAGAAGTCAGAAGCAAAGAAATACCAAACCATGGTCATGTTTAAATAAGAAATGTTTATTGATCATATTTATTTATTAAAGAAATAGACATAATTTTTTCACCCAAAAATACATGTTCAAAGCAACATAAGGACGGCCCAATATCAGACAGAACTGTGAACTCTGTAGAGTGGGCGGTCAGAATCAAGCAGTACACTTTAATGTGTAGATTCAAGCTGTTCCTCATACTTTTGGCCACCAGATGTCACCAGAGATGACCGTGTTGAAAAGCGAGTAATGAACAGTTTTTAAACTCAAGCTTCAATGCTAAAAGCTTCATTTGGCCATCACTAGAACAAAGGTTTTGAAAAAAAAAACAAGGCTTCCCATCCCTAAAACTGCCAGCTCAATCAGAAAAGGTCTATTTACAATATTTACAAAAACAACAATCTAGTTCTTCGATCACAGAAACTTCAACACACAGCTAAACATAAAGCACAGGGCTAAACACACAGCCTGTTTGGAAGCAGGAAGTAGGCAGGCCATGCCGAGTTTGATGGGTCCCAATTTATAGCCAGCCCCCCTCAGTCTTCAACCAGTGGTTAGCCTCCACCCGGAACTTACGTAAGCAAAAAAGGCAGAGAAAACGAACAACACCCCCCTGAGGTGGGAGGAGCAAAAGCAACACAAGAAATGATGACCTGGGTCATAACAGAGACCAACCGGCATTGCTTGTGCTGAAGACACCCGTCTTATATCCTGCAGGTTACTTATCATGAGTCGCCTCCACTCATGGCATTCCCTCTGGTCTCAATCAGCTCACAGAGCTCCTCCATCTTATTCTCCAAACACCTCACATTGATTAGGGTGACCTGGTCCAGCGCTAACTATATGCTTTGTCAAAAAGGAAAGTTTGAAGCATAATTTTAAAAGTAAAGAGGCGGTCTGTCTCCTGATCCTAAAGTGGAAGCTGGTTCATAGAAGAGGGGCCTGAAAACTGAAGGCTCCGCCTCCTGTTCTACTTTTAAATACTCTAGGAACAAGTAAGCATGGCAACAAGTATGGCAGTGTCCCCCAAGAGGGTAATGGACCCCCTCTTGATCCTCTACCTAATCTAAACGGGTATCGGTCACAATCAGCCAAGGTTTCAGGTGAATCCATTGTGAAACCTAGCCCCACCCTATCATGTGATTTGCTGAGGTCAAAGGATGTGAGTGGGCGTTAAGGCGTCTGGAAAGGGATCTCAGATGTTGCACATCTGAAAACTGAAGGAACACTAAAGGACACCGCGCATGATGTAACAGCGAAACAGGAGGAATCTGACAAATAGCGAGTTCTGAGTGGACATAGATGCTTCTTTCACTCCTCTTTCAAACCATCCGTCCTCTCTGTCCAAAATGTGAACATTGGCATCCTCGAAAGAGTGACCTTTGACCTTTAGATGCAGATGGACCGCTGAGTCTTGTCCCGTCGAGATGGCTCTTCTATGTTGTGCCATGCGCTTGTGAAGTGGCTGTTTGGTCTCTCCGGTGTAGAGGTCTGAGCATTCCTCGCCGCACTGCACAGCATACAGTGTGTTGTTAGCTTGTGTTTAGGAGTTTTGTCTTTGGGATGAACCAGTTTTTGTCTGAGTGTGTGGCTCGGTCGTGCTTGGAGTGTACTTCAGACCCAGCAACACACTCAGACAAAAACCGGTTCATCCCAAAGTTAACTCAGAAAGATCAATTGGAGAAAAAGAGTCTAAATGAATATCAATGGTGCTGAAAGTAGCTGTAGATAATGTTACATCTGTGGGATAATTATTGGTAATTTTTCCTCTAATGGTTAAAATTTTATTTGTGAAGAAGTTCATGAAGTCATTACTAGTTAACGTTAAAGGGATGGTTGGCTCAACAGAGCTCTGTTTGTCAGCCTGGCTACAGAGCTGAAGAGAAACCTGGGGTTGTTCTTATTTTCTTCAATCAGTGATGAATAGTAAGATGTTCTGGCTCTGCGGAGGGCTTTCTTATAAAGCAGCAAACTATTTCTCCAGGCTAAATGATGATCCTCTAAATCTGTGACACGCCATTTCTAACAGCTTACGAGTCGTCTGCTTTAATTTACGCATTTGAGAGTTGATCTCTTCATGTGATCATAAAGGGATGAACATGATCAGCAACAATCAGTGGACATCAGGGGGGCCAAGAAAATATCCTCTACATCATTACACCACCAGCAGCCTGAACCGTCAATACAAGGCAAGATGGATGCTTGCTTTCATATCTTTTACACCCAGTTCTGACCCCACCATTCAAACGCTGCAGCAGAAATCGAGACTCCTCTCGCTCTGCAGCTTTGGTTTTAATCTTTCCTGATATCTCCGTCCTTCACTGCCTTCAGAGTGATTTTAGCGTTATTAAAATTTCTGTATCACAAATGAGCCTGGTTTATATACATTATTCTGAAAAGTAATATGGAGAAAAAATGAAGTCATGCTCAACAAGTGGATGCTCAGTGATGGTTTCATAAGAATCCAGGCATGTGGTACAAAAATATCTCCAAATATCACATCAAAATAAAAATACAGAACAAAATGAAGAGTGAAGCTCTGGAGAAGTCTGTTTCGTTCTCTCTCCAGAGGTCTTTTCATTACTCAGGAGCACATTTGTAGTTGTGGAGATGGTACTGTATGGCCTCCCTCTCTCTCTTTATATAACCTCACAGGGTGAATCATCTCCATCATCAAGGTGTTTGTCTCCGTGCTGAACTGCACGTCTTAAAAGCCACATACTCATACTGTTACACAATCAATGTTCTCAGTTTCCTTTAGGCCAAGAAATATTTCTCTGAAGGTGTGAGGATGTCATGTTTGTGAATCCTGAGCCTGGAGGTACTGCTGTAATCATCCTTTAACAAGATGGTGACCGAGTTGACTCTCCGCTCACTCGGGGGCATCGGGGATTGCAAATAAACTGCAGGCGTGACTGAGCTCAACGGGACACGAGGAAAGTCTGAGAGTTGGTCACAGGCAGCATGTTGCTGAGCCTGCAGCTCAGGATGAATACAAAAGACATTCAGGTGGATCTGAATCTGTTCTAAATGATCTGCCGACAGAGGCGGGAGTGTGCCTTCTTTTTGCAGTGCAGGTAAAGTAGTGAGTACTGTGCTGCTAAACAAACAACACAGGGTCCAGACTCATAATTGGACGGTGGTGCAGTGGCAAGCTCTGTCACCTCATAGCAGGTGCTAACATTGGCACTAACAGAGATGCTCTTTCTTACCCAACACTTGCAGGGATTTGAGTTTCCTCCAGTGTCAAACCAGGGATGTCTTCTGTGGCAGGTAAATGTGATAACGAAAACGGTCTCGAGCCAGTAAAACTGGATATCAGTGGTTATAGGAGGAAACGCAAGACACTGTCCACCACAACTGTCTTATACCAGCTTCTGCCAGTATCACTGTTTCATAACCTGGGTTACAATGGACTGGAACTACCCCAGTATTAGTGTGTAATAACCAGAGGCTACAGTAGGCTGGAACTACCCAGAATGGCATTCAATAAATGAGTAGTTAAAGCTGATTGGCAGATTAGCACACAATACTGCAGAGTGAGTTTGGCTCAGCAATAAGAAGGTCATGATGTCATGCCCCGCTTACACCTCGAACCCTTATTCCTGCGATGCATTCATGGTGTAGACATGAAAGTTATATAACTTTGCACCACTATGCTGTACAGTATCACTGCCGGGGTTTGTCTCCTCGATGGGGAGCGAGAGCTGGCTGCTGTTGTCAGGTGGCTCAGGAGGTCGAGGAAGGTTGGTGGTTTGATCCTGGGCAGTTTTAGTTTGATGCCAAAGTATCCTTGGGCAAGATGAACTGGTCCTGATGCATTCATTAGAGTGTGAATGTTAGACAGAAAGCTCATCTGACCACAGAGACACTTTGACATATTCGTCAGGCTTTTTTCATGTTCTTCTGCAAACTTTAATCTTGCAGTTTTATGCCAAACTGACAAAGCAACGTCTTTTTCCCCCTTGGATGCTGTCTGCTGTATAAAGGTTATGTAATGTCCTTTGGGCTGTCTGAGCTGTCACTGAAGCTCTGATTTCCTTTAATACTCCCTGCATCGTGTCTGAAGCACTCTCTCAGAGACAGGGAGTACATGGTGTCAAATTAAATTTCAAATTCAAATTCAAATTTTATTTGTCACATACACAGTCATACACAGTACGATATGTAGTGAAATGCTTGGACAACTGCTCGTGACCTAAAGAAAACAAAAAAGGAAAAGGCTATGAATAAGATAGGAAATAAATATGAAAAATTAAAAAGGGTAAATTTAACTAGGAAGGAATAAAATATAAATTAAGGTTAAAAATGAAATAACTGTACAACACAAATTAGAATGAAGGGTAAATTTAACTGGGAAGAATAAGATAAAATATATAAATTAAAGTTGAAAATAAAATAACTGTACAACAAAATACACAATATAGAACTATATAAGAATGTATGAAGAAATCTAAATATAAATAAATATATACACAATAACAGCAGCTGTACAAGTATTAACCGGAAATGAAGAATATAGTGACCAGTGTTGTGCAAAACCAATGTCCAGAAAGTCCAGTGTGTGTGTAAGAACTGTATGTGTGGGTCAGTACTGTGTGGTGGTGTGATTGAGAGACCGTATCGCCTGTGGGAAGAAGCTCCTCCTCAGTCTCTCTGTGTTGGTCTTCAGGGAGCGGAATCGCTTTCCTGACCTCAGCAGAGAGAACAGTCTGTTGTTGGGATGGCTGAGGTCCTTCACGATCTTCCTGGCCTTGGTCCAGCACCGCCTGCTGTAGATTGAGTGCAGGTCAGGGAGCTCGGAGCGGATGGTGCGCTCAGCTGAACGCACAACCCTCTGTAGAGCTCGTCTGTCCTGCATGGTGCTGTTTCCGAACCAGGTTAAGATGTTTCCCGTCAGGATGCTCTCTATGGTGCAGGAGTAAAAGTTCCTGAGCACCTTGGAGGGCAGTTGGAAGTCTCTCAAGCGTCTGAGGTGGTAGAGACGCTGTCGGGCCTTTTTCACCACGGTGTTGATGTGACAGGACCATGACAGGTCCTGCGTGATGTGAACTCCGAGGTATTTGAAGCTGTCCACTCTCTCCACTGGAGATCCACTGACACATAGATGAGCTGAGTCCCAGATGCTCCAGCTTGGTGGTGAGTGTGGAGGGAATTATGGTGTTAAATGCAGAGCTGTAGTCTATGAAGAGCATTTTAACATAATTCCCCCTTCTAGTGTCCAAGTGAGTGAGTGATGTGTGGAGGAGATGAGAGATGGCATCGTCTGTGGAACGATTTGGACGGTAAGCGAACTGTAGTGGGTCCAGTGTGTCTGGTAGTGAAATGATGAAGTCTCTGACCAGGCGTTCAAAGCACTTCATCACTACTGAGGTGAGGGCTACAGGGCGATAGTCATTGAGAGAAGCAGGGTGGGGTTTCTTCGGGACAGGAACAATGATTGACTCTTTGAAGCATGTGGGGATCACCGACTGAGATAAAGAGATGTTGAATATCTCAGTGAACACAGGAGCTAGCTGGTATGCGCAGTCTCTTAGGATACGACCTGGGATGCCGTCTGGTCCTGCTGCTTTCCTGGTGTTCACTCTTTCGAAGGCTCTCCTTACTTCATGCTCGGAGATGACGAGCACGTTTCCGGTGCTGGCAGTATCTTCCTGTCTGCAGCCGTTAGCGCCGCTAACACTAGCATTGTTGGAGACCTTAGCTGCAGCCTCGAAGCGAGCATAGAAAGTGTTCAGCTCGTCTGCCAGAGTCACGGCCGCGTTCGTCATACCGGTTGTTGGTGCTTTATAGTCCGTTATTGTCCTTAGTCCCCGCCACAGGCTCCTAGAGTCACTCTGTTGGAGTTGTGACTCTAGTTTCCTCCCGTAGCGCTGCTTCGCCTCTTTCACCGCCCTCCGCACGTTATATGACGCGGCTTTGTACGGGTCCATGTCCCCCGTCATGAGTCCCGTGTTGTAGGCAGCGGTGCGGGATCTCAGAGTGTCGCGGATGGTTTTATCCACCCACGGCTTCTGGTTGGGAAACGTTGTGATAGTCTTTGTCTCCACGGTATCATCCGCTAGTTTCCCGATGATGACATTATGATGAGTTTTATAGCTCTGATTTCTGCTGCAGCTCCAACAATCCCTCTCCATCTTTAGACATTTTCTGTCACAGTTCAACTGAAATGTCTTTGTCGTGTGTCAACAGCACTGCCGGGGTTGGGTTTTGCTTTCAGGCAGATTTTACGTGAGTGCTATTGAGTCTGCACTCTGTCCTCAGTATCCTTCGACAGCTTAACACATCACTGAACTGAGGCCTGGCTCTGTGATGCATTAGTGAGAACATGCTGTAAACAGCCAGGTGCTCACCAGGCTGTTTGTTTCCTGTTCTCGTGCTGTCCTACCATGGAGTGGAGGTCTCTTTTTTTCCTCTTGTACCCTCCCATTGTTGTGTACATTTCAGTGTTTTTCTGCAACGCTACCGATCTCCGACTTGTAACCCCATGTGATGTCTGTGTTACGTGTGTAAGGTCGGGGGGTCGGGGGGGGTCCCATTTTCACTGCAGGGCAACCTGCTTGTGACAAATAAAGCTTTGATTGATTGATTGATTGATTTCTGTCCTCAACAAATCAAGTGTAACATTAAGAGACAGCTGCAGTCATTTCCTTTTATTGCTCAAAGTATAATGACTGGTGATGACCATGAAGAGTCACGACTATGACACTGAATCGTGTTTCCAGACGAGTTTTCTGGCTTTTTTTGTGTCCCTGAACAGAAACGTTCATCAGACTCGTCTCTTTTACACAGAATCTTGTAAATCAGGGGTCTCGGACTCCAGTCCTCGAGGGCCGGTGTCCTGAAACTTTTCCATGTGCTGCAACACACCTGAATCAAATGAGTAGGCATTAGCAAGAGTATGGAACTTGACTGCATGCTGAGGTGGCAACCCCTAACCCTACTCAAGTAAATTTAGGCAAATGTAAGTGTTTGGAAAAATGTACTTCTAACAGTACTTTTATTGCACCGTGTTCATTCAGTCATGCTGCTGTAACATGAACCAAATGGCTGAACTGCCACCTCAGCATGCAGTCAAGTCCTATAGAGTCTTGCTAATGACCTACTAACTGTATTCAGGTGTGTTGCAGCAGGGATACCTGGAAAGGTTTCAGGACAGCGGCCCTCGAGGACTGGAGTTCGAGACCCCTGTTGTAAATGCATGAACACTTTCCCCTTTAAAGGACAAACAAGGACATTTTCATCTATACTTTTAATATATCTATATCACTAAAGCACTTCTGGATGGATGCAAACTGCATTTCGTTGCCCTGTACCTGTGCATGTGCAATGACAATAAAGTTGAATTCTAATTCTAACTCTAAAGACTACATACAGATGTAGGCCTTAAAAACTACTGTTAGGTTAAGGTAAGGCTCTGCGCAGGTGTTTGGTGATCACCTGGTAACCATTGATGGTTGCTGGAGGGTCCTTGTTGTTCAATTCAATTTTATTTATCTAGCATCAAATTACAACAGCAGTCGCTTCAAGATGCTTTATATTTAAGGTCAAGTAACCTATACATCTGATGGTTGGTCAGATGGTAAAACCAAACACAAACAAGCCTCCATAATTTCATTGAACATGTACAAGGTCTATTCAGTTCTATATCCATGAATTAAACTCCTTAATTAAACTCTTATATGAAGCTACATTATTGTTTAAAAGTCTTAAAGGTGATCTCCTCCGTCCAGTGTCGATCACGTGAAAGTGCTGTTTGTGTGTGAGGTAGTTATGGTAGTTATGGTAGTTAATGATGCTTTTAGTAGTTAAAAGCATCATTAACATTGTTTTGTGGCAGCAGGGAATCAGAAGTGCTCAGAAAAGGTGACATTTAAACAAATTGCTCCATTTGTCCCTGTCTGGCTGAGGCTCTTTAATCAAATGAGCCTTTGTGGTTTAATAAGTGTCGTTCATAATTGATATTCCTTCTTTAAAGGAAAGACTCAGGGATACACACCTGAACCAAAACACCTTAACTCTACAAGCCTTTTTCAAATCACTGTCAGGGTTCTGGTTTGTCTTATGATGCTAACTTTAGCTGCTGTCTGATGTTAGCTTGATAGAATTGCTGTTTTACCTTGAAACATCCTTATGGTGCCAAAATCTGGGTAAGAATTGGTATTTCTTGCAGTCCCGTAACATGACCTGGATCAAGAAGCATCCATTCATCTTCTTCCTGTTGTGCAGGTCAGGGTCACCGTGCTGGAGCCTACTCCGGCTATCATGAGGTGAGACGTGTCCTGGACAGATGAGCAGTCTGTTGCAGTCGTCGCTAAAAAATAAAAGTCTGCAAATCGAAAAAATTAAACTTACTTGGATGTTCAATAAGAAAGATCTGTATTCACTCCTGTGTCCTGATTCTTGGTCGTTTGGCCTGATGGTCTATTTTTTACGTTCCATTTTGTCGCTCTGTCACACTCGATTCTGCTGTCATCACTTTGGTCCAATCATTTTCCTGCCTTCTGTCGACCACCCGATCTCAGCTCCCCTCTCTGCTCCAACATATCTACCTGTGGCGCGGCTGCAGGGAAGGCAGACACACCTGAGCAGCACGAGCAATCACGCCTCACCTGCTGAAAAGAAGAAAGAACTGAACTGTTGTTGATAGTGAGGCTGTGAGCTGCAAAGCTGCAGCCGAGTATTGTTGAAACACCAACCGTAAGAATAAAGTATGATGAAAAGCATGAAACCATGTGGAGTTATTACCCCTCCGTATCCACAGCTCCACAGCGCCTCCTTAGACTCCACTCTACTCTGTGGCTTCCTCAGAGTCTACATACACTAATCTACTGATGATTTCTCATTAGAAACTTTACAGCTGCTGGTTGTGACCGGCTGACACTGGGACGAGTGTTTCCTGAGTACGCGCTTCAGGCAAACGTGTTCAGCTGCTCTAAATGAACAGTACTGGTTTTTACCAAAGTGGGTTTTTAAAATTTCTATAATGTTAATCGACCAGTGAGTGCAAGCTCCTTAAGGAAAACCATACTTTTAATTTTAAAATTATTTTAGTTATCGACACATTTTCTTATTTAATTTTAGAGAAAAAGCTGAAAAAATTGTAAAGCACAATATTAGTTTCTGATTAAGAAATTATTTACTTGCATTCATGAAAAATAGCTTTTTTATATATAACAAAGGTGAATTCAGTTTTTTATGTGGCTATTAAATAATAGCATAAAAAAGTGTGTTTTGTTGTTGTTATGGAAGGTGGTCTAATAAACTCCACTGGCCTTGAACCACGACACACCTCCACCTGTGTTACAGCTGTACCTCTCTCCTGACGGTACATACTGATGAAGATTTGAGCCAAAAATGTCTCATTTGGACTCCTCGCTCGCATCGTCAGACCTTCTGTCCACTCTTCTGTAGTTTGCCTCACCTGTCCTCCCAGTTTCCCTTCCACTGAAACCATTTCTGGCTTCAGTGAACAGTACACGGATCAGCTGAAGGTCCAGATGTAGACTCAGGTCTTGCGTCCTCGGATTCTTAAGGACGTGACTTTCAGATACGAATCATCTGCAGAAGATTTTTGCAGTTTCCTTGATTTTTGATGACGAATCTGTTTTTGGGAACAGAAATCCTGTTGTATGCTTGAAACTTGTTTACTGATCAAACGGGCAACGACTGCAGATCTCAGATCTTTGACCTTCAGACTTACTGTCCAGCTGCTGGACTTTAGTAGTTCAGTCAACACTAAACGGTACATTTAGATTTACTGACAGCTGTTAGGTCAGTCAGTTTTCATTAAATGTGTGATGGTTGGCAGGAAGTAGCGTTTGTGCCCTGGAGCTGTTAAAATTGTTAGCCAGGAGCACCAACTGACAACTTAATGGCAGAGTAATTACGTTCAGTCTGAACAGGCTCTTATTTACATTTGCCAGCGATACAAACTTCATATTAGCAGCACGTCTACAAACAGCAGGAATGTTTTGAGCCTAAACGACTCTTTGAATTTTCACTAAACATCACCGGCGAGGTGCGTTTCCTGAGGCTTTGATGTATAAAACAAACCACCAAATCGGTCACAGCCAAAGGCTCCTCTGTGAGTCTTTTAAGAAGCAGCTCTCGGTAATTTTACGCATCGTAGTTGAAGAATCTGAGGACATCTGACTTTTTTTAATCACAAAATATTTCACAGAAACTCATCTCCGCTGCACGAGGCTGAGGCGAGGAGATGAAACAGACTCGCTGTGAGCTCGTAAAGAAAAGAGAAGACGTGAGGCTGAGGTGATGGATTTGTCATTACAGCAGATTTCATTTCCACATCTCTCACTTCGTCTGACACCCCAAGAAATAAGAATATTCGGATGAGGACACGTGTTCAGCCGGGATGTCGAGGTAGAAGAGAAGGAATATTATTAAACAGAAAAGGAGTTTCACGGGCTCTGAGGGAGCAGCTCAGGGAGATCTTACAGTTTTGATGGAGATGCATAGAAAAGGTCAGAGTCCTCTGTGTAAATGCAAAACACATTTTTCAACTGATTTCATTTATTAAAGGGAAAAACCATCCAAACCTTCCTGCCCCTGTGTGAAAAAGTAAAACCTAATAACCGATCGCAGTCGAGCATCTGTAATGACTTTCACTGTGGAGGATATTTTTTGCAGGATTGAGCATGAACTGTGTGTTTAAGGTCACACCAAAGCATCTCGGTCGGATTTAAGTCCCAACTTTGACTCGGCCAAACCAAAACCTTCATTTTGTTTTTCCATCCCTTCAGATGGACGTGCTCTGTGCTTTGGATCGTCGTCCTGCTGCAGAACCTGAGTGCTCTTAGCACATAGCCGGATGTTGTCCTGCAAGATTTTCTGTTTGAGAACAGAATTCATGTTTCCATCAGTTACAGCGAGTCGTCCAGAAGCAGCGAAACACCTCGGACCATCACGACCACCATGTTTCACTGTTGGGGTGATGACCGTTTTGATTCCAGATGTAACGCGACTCAAACCTTCTGAAAACTTAAGCTTTTGTCTCGTCGCTCCACAGAGTTTTTCCCCAAAACTCTCAGTGATCATCAAGTTGTATTTTGCCAAATGTGAGACGAGCCTTTGTTTTAGTCAGCGGTGGTTCTCTCCCTGAACTCTTTGTTTTTGTTGACTCGTGACCTCTGACCTTAGCTGTGAAGCCTGCAGTTCTTTAGATGTTGTTCTGGGTTTCTTGTGACCTCCTGGATGAGTATATGTGGTAGGCCGGCTACTCCTGGGAAGGTTCACCACTGTTCCTACATCACCTTGTTCTCAAGTTATCACATTCACAGGATTTTCACGTACTTTTCCGCAGAGTCAGGCAGGTTTGGTAGCTTTTTTTGCAGCTTAAAAGATGAAATAGTTTTAAAATTTCATTTAGTATTCGCTGTTGTATTTAATGTGATAAATAAGCAAAAGATGAAGAAATGAGGAAGACGACAAACACTTTTTCAGAGCACTGTGTGAGGACAGAGAGCCGGGAGGTGTGCAGTAGGAGGGACAGATGGGTTTGAAATGGGGGTGGGATTACATCAGGGATCTGAGCCCCTTGTTTGCAGGGGTGATGGACAGGTGAGGGGGTGAGGGGTCATGTGGATCTGTATCTGTGAAGGCAACGTCATGATCTGCAGTGAGAGTAGGGAGCAGGTGGAGGAGAGCCTGGAGAGGTGGAGGTATGCTTCAGAGAGAACGTAAGTCAGTAGAAGTTAGAACACAGGTGTGAGAGGGAGACAGGTACAACAGTGAAGATAGGAGGAGCAGAGGTGGGAGGAGTTTAAATACTTCAGGGTAAAGAGAGTAGAATTCTTGTACAAGGCTTTTTCAGTTCTGTGATATTATTACCGTTTAATTTGGTTACACCGTTACACTCATTGTACCTACTCGTCTTCCTTTGCCTGTTTTAATTTGATAGTAAGTCTGCCGAATTTTCTTAGAGGTTTATTTCTTCCTTTCCTCCATTTTCATACTTTCAGCTGTACCTTGGTTCCCTCATGTCTCCATTTAGCCCTCGGTGTGTATCAATTTGTAGTCCTATCTAGGGATGGGTACCGGTATCCGGTGCCATGATGGCACCAGTTCTGACATAAACGGTCGTAACCAGACCGAAAAGCAGCGCACATTTCGGTGCTTTATTTTCCTGAGATGTCATGCACTTTGAATTCTAGCCAATCATTTTACGTTTCCGAGGATAGTAGGCGGGTCCAGGTACGTACGTTCTTTTAGAGCAGAGCTACAGATTAAAAATGCCCAAGGCGAAGCGGTCAAACGTCTGGCTGTACTTCACAGCAAAAGATGCAAACTCAGCAGCAACAAGTGCTTTAAGCTGATACTGTGATACTGTCAAAGGAGGTAACACCTCAAATCCGATGAAACACCTGGCGACGCATAGCGTTTTTTTAAAAGCCAAGAAATGCGCCGTATTTGATAGCTTGCTGCGAGACCTCACACCGTGCACATATTGGACCCGGAGTTAGCAACATCCCCCAAAAACCCGAAGAGGAGAGTCCTGGCCCCTAGCCCTGCCAGTGTAGCAGGAATGATGAGGATGATGATGCAGCAGCAGCCGTTCTTCTCTGCGTGGGCAGCTTAATGTTGTTTGTGTGTAATTTACGTTGAGTAGGCTAACCACGTTATTACATTAATGCATGTAAGGTGAACTAGCAAACATCATCATAGCTACATGCGGCTGTCTTCTTGTTTGATGGCAGATGCTCCCTTCACCCTGGCCAAAAAGGCTAAAATGACCAAAGAAAAAGTGGAAAACAGTTAAACATGAGAGGTTTTTGGACAAAGTTTGTGTTTTTTCCATTGTTTAAGCACTGCTTCCAGCCAAGAGTGATACCATATATGCCCCATAGCTGCAGAAAAGGCTAACATTGTTATCTTTTTACAAAAAAACAGCTGAACATGAGAGGTTTTTGGACAAAGTTTGTGTTCTCTATTCTTTAAGCACTGGTTCGAGCACCGTTTCAAAAGTACCGGTTTGGTACTGGTATCAGATAAAACCTAAACAATACCCAACCCTATTCCTATCCTTCTCCTTAGTCTGTTTCCGGTTGTGGATTTTATTTGGAATTCAGCCTCTGGCCTGGAAAAAAGGTTCACTCCTGTTTGTTTACGCCCTGCCTCAGTAATCCTTCCATCTGTGTTATATTAATAAACGTTTATTTTTTGGATCTTTTCACAAAGCACAGGAAGACGCGTCACAGATGAAGATGTTTTTATTTCACAAGGCATTTGTCACAAAGTTTAAAAGAATGATTGGAAGTTTTTACATGGAAAAATCTTTTCTTTTTCATATCAGAGACCCAGCTGACGTCAGCCGGTGACCATCAAAAGGGCAGTGCCAGCAGTTTGCGGTAAAGACGACACTGAAAACAACAAAACAGCGCGTTACAAAATGAATCCAAGCGTGCTCGTCTCTGTGGCTTTCTTGTACTCTGCACAGCGGAATCCAAACAACTCTGAAGGTAAACTGACCTTCAGCATTTCGCCTCTAATATCAGAGACGTGCTGGCCGAAGGTCACCGTGTGCTCTTTTGTAAGCGTTAATGCTCACAGTCCTCGAGGAGGAGGCAAGCTGTGAACAGGATAAAAGAAGAGAGGTCGTCGTGGGCTACAGACAGTTTCCCGGAGCCATGGCAACAGCAGCCTCGTACAATAGGTTGTTCGAGTGCAGCGAGAGGAGGAGAGATCGGGGATGAATGAAAGTGCGCCACGAGAGAGGGTAGTTAGGGCTGGAAATGAAGGCGATAGTAAGTCTGCATGAAAGGCAGGGCAGCCGCTGTGCTTACTGCTCGTTTGGATTCTCATCCTCTGCCTCCTTTCCTTTCCTCCTGGTGTTGACTTCAATGTGACAGCAGAATTCCTCTGACTCGACAACAGCGCTTTGAAACAGTGTGTAATATGCCTACATAGCTGAAAGCCTCGGTCCTGGCAGAGTTAAGTGGCAGCTTTTGCCCACTGAGCTGCAAGGGGGAAATTAACTCCTGACGCCTCTCCAGCCCTAAAACCCTCTTTGGGCAATTAAATCTCTACTTGTAGCAGCGTTATGATACCAAATGTCCAGCTTTTTAGATGTTTATCCTTTTTCTGACAGGATTCGAGCCTAAACAGCAGTGCTCCGGCCCAGCAAGGGGAAGGCTGTTGGCATGCCACAGCTGGGCTCCAACCCCCTGAGTCCATGGACCCCCTGAAGCCCTTGCAACCCTCCTTGGAACCCCTGAATCCCTCCTTGAAGTCCCTGTATTCCACCTCTAAGTCCGTCATTATGAGTCCTCGGGTCTCTGCGGGGCATGGTAGCCATCGCGGCTGTAGCCTGAAGGGATCGGGTTGCAGGTGGGGTGAGGTTATTGTGGTTCAGATCCATGTTGGACAGGAGGTGACCCAAAGAGTCCCAGCGCTGAGACGAAGGCAGGCGTATCAGGGAGGAGTAGCCTCGGTCGGGGAACACGGTAGCCGCAGGAGGCTTGCTGGTCTCGGATGTGAACACCGGGGCGCGATCGTGAGGTTCCCTTAAAGACGGCGGTGCGGCTCGGAGAGGGGCGGGCTTCAGGTACGTTCCCCCCCGCGGGTCAGCCAAGACCTCGCAGTAAGGTGGAGGAGGATCATCCATCAGAACTGCCTCCTCGTAACAAGGCGGCTTCCCGAACACATCCGTGTCTGCAAGAACGAGAAAATGGGAGTTAGCATTACGGACCGATAAGCTATAAACTGCAGTTCCCCTAATGGCCACTGGAGGCTGTTTCCAAAAAGGAGTCAATCCTTATAGACTCCCACTTTAAAATGTCCAATCTCAGGCCAGAGCTGCTTAATTATACCCACAGCATAGTTTTAATTATTTTTATTCAGCATCGTTATGGATTAATCTAAGAATTACTTAATCAAAGCTCTTCTTCAGTCTTTTAGTTTAGCTCCATTCCTCTTGGGTGGAGCTGAACTAAACAGCAGGTAATGGAGTATTAGTATTAGTAGTAGTCTTTGTTTTCCAACTGAATCATTTAATCGAAACCTGGTGGCTTGCAGTGCAATAGCACCTGTCGTAAAAGGGAATCAGCTGCCTGAACTAACACTGTTCACATTTAAGTAACAGGCAGAAACTTTTAGATCACAGCTATTAATTAACACCATTGTGATGAGCTCAGTTATTTTGTGTTGTGTGTTTGTTGTCATCCCAAAGTGAAGTCTGTAGGACCAGGAAGAAAAACACTAATGAGCTTCTTCCCTGAAGCAGACCAGAGGGAAACCTCAGCTTTCACTGCAACACAGCATCCATTTATCATAATACATGCCTGATGCAGTGTGATACACTGGAATAAAGCCAATGTGCAGCACACACACACACACACATACACACACACACACACACACACACACACACACACACGTGATTACCGCACGCCCGCTGCGACACCTGTGACTGTGCTCGGCGGCAGGAACAAAAGCCATCACAGGACTTCTGCTCCGAGTTTGCGTTTCTTTCTTGTTTTACCAAATCTCTTTCCGTCTCTCTTACATCACTCACTCCTATTTCAGGTCCGCTTGTTCTCCAGCTTTCCGCCTCCCTCTCAAGACTTCATGAGTTCGAGCGGAGAAACTGCATTGCAGCACGTTGTGCAACAAGAGAAACACGAGCTGATGGCACACAGAGAAAGAAGAGGTGATGATTCTCCGGGCTGGTGTCAATGGTCTGAAGTTTGTATACATTAAGATTTAAAACCACTCTCTCTTTGATAAATCAGAGCGCACTCAGATATTCCCCCAATGCTACAAAATGCCAAAAAACTCACAACAAACCAGTCAGGAAACACAAATGTCAGATGAGGAAAGCAGCGATGATTCATCCGTCTGAGATTTCAATTTACTATTTACTACAGAGGAAACACTGCGTGTTGCTTATGTACACTTGGCAGTGCTGAGTGAGGGAAACATGGAGCCATTTCAGTTCATCTGTGGAAAACTGAGTTAAAGTTTCTCATTCAGCCCAGAGGGAGCTCGGAGTAGAGCCTATTCAGCACGGGCGGCCCTGATGTAGACCCAGAACTCGCTGGAAAGATTATAGATCACCAACACAGAGGCGCATTTGTCAGACGCCTCCTGTTTTGCCGTTACATCATGCGAGGTGTCCTTTAGCGTTCCTGCAGTTTTCAGATGTGCAACGTCTGAGATCCTTCCCAGACGCCTTAACGCCCACTCACATCACATGACAGGGTGGGGCTAGGTCTCACAATGGGTTCACCTGAAACGCTGGCTGACTGTGACTCACACCTGTCTTCACATGTAGAGGATCATTAGGAGGTCCGTGACCCTCTCGGAGACACTCCCACAGGGCTTAAATCCACCAGTTGCTCTTAAAACTGAAGAAGCTTCTTGGACGAAACATCTATAACAAACAAGTCCAGACGCTTTTCTTTCCGAGCTCTCAGACTACGATGACCTGGATGACTGAGAACCTTCACAGACGATGTGCAACGCCCTGAAAAAGAGGTTGGCGGCTGGCGGCTGCACAGATTCCTGGATTAACAGTCAGGAAATTACATTTCAATACATCACAAAGGCTCATTAGTTAATCTGCAAGCCGAGCAGATAGAAAGGAAAAAAAATAAGTGTAAACACATCAAGTGCGGCTCCTGAAGACCATCGTTATACCGACGGCACTGTATGCAGCGGAGACTTGGAAATCAACTGCAAAGATCAACCGCCATCTTGACGTCTTCCAACAACGTTGTCTTCGACGGCTGCTCAAAATCACATATCGGGATCGCGTTACCAATGAAGAAGTATATCGCTGTGCGGGAGTAGAGCCGCTCCATGTCCAAGTCACCAAGCGTCGGTTCAGATTTGCCGGTCACATCCTTCGGCTACCGGACCCGAGACCTGCCCGTGTCGCAGTTCTGTGGAACCCGAAGAATGGAAAGAGACGGCGAGGAAGACCTAAAATAACATGGAGGAGGACTTTCCTTGAAGATTTACGTTCAGTCGAACTGTCATGGGATGAAGCAACAACTGCCGCGATAGACCGAGTTCGATGGCGTTCTCTTGTCGCCCGATCGGCGCGGGAGGATCTAAGTCTAAGTCTAAGTAAACACATCAAGTAAGCCTCAGAAAAACAGCAGCGCAGCGGTCATTAGGTCAAACCGATGTGAAAAGTTCATACTTCCAACACAACACAATGTTTTTCACAGCTGAAACAAACTAAGGGGAGTTACTTGTTACTTGTTGCTAGAGCGTCACTTTGACCATTACAGGCATCAAAACTGATTCTGGCTCCTGCACTGAATATATTTATTTAAGGTTTAGAAGTCCACAAACTGAAGTAATCACGAGGCTGCACTTTGGAAGACGTCTGACACTCGTCTGAGCCTGCAGAGATTTAATCACCGAGGATGAGAAGCTGCCTGTGGATCCGTGGAGATGATTGTAATTTGGTGAAATTGTCTGAAATACCGTAATTTGCTATTCTCCTCCTGATTTCCTTTCTTGCAGGATGCGCTCTGATTATGCTGCACAACAGGAAAGCGAGCTTTTAGATGGAGTTGAGAACGTCTCTGTCGGTTCACGCTTTGCAGCAACAGGTTCGTTTTTCCACATTGTTCTCGCTCCTAATTGGCTCGTTCACACCTGCTACTAATTGCACTGATGGACTCGTCTGTTTTACATTTGCGAGAATCTCAAATCTCTGCAGTGAAATGTTGACACGCAGGTTCAGCAGAAGCACCTGCACAGGTTTCTGCTGTGCTGCTTTCAGGGAACGCTGGGACATTAATCACGGTCAACACTCGGCTGAATGGTTTCAGCCGACGTGTGAGATAAGTGAAGGGAGCAGCTGTGTCTGCAGTGCGGCTGAAACAACAGAAAACAAAGTGCTGAACTGTTGTGGCTTTTAAGCGGCGTGTCTGCTACCTGACACAGATTACTTTGACATTTTCTGACATTCGAGAAAGAAGCAACTGGAGGTGGTTCTCCTGCAGAGAGCACAGCAAAGGGTACGATTCAGGAAAACCTGACCGGCAGCCGGCGAGAGCCGAGTCTATGTTTCAATGAATCGTCAGGAACAATCTAACCCTCAGGCTGCAAACACACATCAGTCGAACAGCAGATTTCTGGAGCTGAAAGCCATTTTTATATCCAAGCTGATGAATGTTGCCAGATCGTGATCAATATCTGTCGAATGTTGCACAAGCTGCCGTCCTCCTCTTTCAAACACGGAAGAAACTCGGCTCTTCAGACTGCTGCACCAAAAGCAACTGTGCGACTTCTTTAGCCAAGAAATCAACTATATTCTCTCTCACACACACACACACACACACACACACACACACACACACACACACACACACACACACACACGTGTTATGTTTGGGATCGCTCAGTCTGTTTAATCATGTAGACACGATCAAGACAAGTTGCTGAAGTTCAAATGGAAACATCAAAATCAAAAAGGTGATTTGATCGACTTTGTCAGACGAGCTGGTCTGAGTCTGTAAGGTTTTTTAGAGAATGGCGGCAGTTCTTCGGGTGACAATAGATTGTTGATGGCAGGAGTCAGAGAAGAATGGCAAGATTGCAACAGTAACTTTGACAATCACTGGTTTGAACCACAGTCTACAGAAGAGAATCCCTGAATCCACAACCTACGAAGCAGATGGGCTACAGCGGCAGAAGAGCACGCCGGGCGTCAGTCCTGTCAGATAAGAACAGCAAACTGATGCTACGAGTCACACGAGCTCACAAAAATCGCACAACAGATGGCTGGAGAGACGTTTCCTGTTCGGGTGAGTCTAGATTTCATCCAACATTCAGATGGCATTGTCTGAATTTGGTGTAAACATCATGAAAGCATGAAGGTATCCTGACTTGTTTTCGAGCCCTCAATGCTGAGCATTGTTTAAGCACCACAGCTTAGCTGACCACATCCATCATCTGATGGGTGCTTCAGCTGGGATAACACACCGTGTTGCTTAAATCATCTCATATTAGAGCAACAGAGGGGAAAAAATAAACTTTCAGGGGTGAATTTGAAGTTCATGAAGTTAAAAAGACTTTTTCTGTGAAACTGGCTCAATCTGTAAGCCAGTGACGAACCATGACATGAAAAGTGACTAAAATAGGAATGATTAATTGGTTTTTTGTTTTTTTTGTCACAATCTAACAGCCAGGGGTCAAAACACATCCAATTACTTTTCCACAAGAAGTGAGAACTGACAAGAAATGCTGCCATAAATACACTAATCAGAGAAAGGAAGAGAGGAGGAGGCAGGGCCAGAAAAAGCTGACGAAGGCTCTGAGAGAACCGCTTCAGCTGGAAAGTCCTCCAAAATCTGTCCACCACGCGAGTGTTGTACTGCGATCACTGACGAGTGTACCGCTAATTTGGGTTTGTAGGCATCACCCTGAGAGGTAACAGCAGCTGTATGCAAGATCCCCACCGCAGGGAAAAGGGTAACACCACCTGGGTCTGGTGCAGTTTCCCCCTCCAGGGGCGGGGGCACCTAGACCCGGTTCGTAGAGTACGCTTGGGGAGTGTGATCGTGTGTACAGCGTCTCTTTATGTCTGTCTCCACGTTGGTTGAGTGTGGAGTAAGTGCATATGAGAGCATGAGTGTGGGAATGGATGTTTGTATCTGTGTGTGCCTGTATGTCTGTGTCCATATGTCAGGTTGGGTGTCAGACGCCACCTCTCTGGGGACATCTCAGTCCCCCCCCCACACACACACACAAACTACACCCTTTTTGGCTCCTACCTCAAAGCACACTGTGTGCTGTTGATCTTACGTGCTGCACAATAATGTTTAACATTTAGTATTTACTGTCATATTCCCATAGATCATCGTGATGTTGTTTATTGTGTTGCTCTTGTCTTCTTCTGCTTGTTTTCTTTTTTTCTCAACAGGTGATCCAGGAAAAGACAAAGAGGGAAAAGACAAAGACAAAGGTGATGAAGCAGATTTTCATTCTCTTTTCTCCTTTTTCTTTCCCTCTCCTTCTGTTAACTTTCTTCTGAACTTTTCTTCTTGTTTTTCTTTCCCGTCCCCGAGTCCAGTCTGGCCTGATTACAATAACTTAGAATAAAAATAACTAATAAAGATCAAATAAACTATGACAATCAAGTGGACCAGTATAGCAAAAGGCCCACTTGGGAAAGTAAATCTGTTCTTGGCCTTCAGACAATAATTCTGATGGCTACAGTGCCAGACAGGACACACACACACACACACACACACACACACACACACACACACACACACACACACACACACAAAAGAAGCTGTATGCAAGATAAAACCTATTGGATGGCGTTAAGAACATTTTATGCTGTAGTGCCTGAAAAATGACCCACGCCCACACCCGTCAGCAGCAACCCACATACCAACCAACAGCCTGTTTACAGCCACCACAGCAAACAGCAGCGCTGGAAACCTGCAGCTGTTTGGTGAACTGTTGCCATGAAACGGGCCTTACTCATCACTGCAAATGTGTTTGTTTATACCTGGCCAGAGTCCATCAAACATGGCTCACAGATACCTGCAAGATCAGGTTACTATTGTTTCTCAGCTCTGCACTAACTCCCCTATCAACACGCCAGCTGTAAACAACACCAGCAGCTGTCAGGACGGCTTTAAATACCCAGCGAACGCTCAGCAGGACGTCAGCAGAAACACGCGGGGCTGATGTTTCCACCGGAGGGTCGGACGTGTCCGAAGCTGAAAGCGCTCACAGGATTAAGCTAATGGGAACCACGGTGGCATCCATTAGACAAAACTGACCCAGTTCAGCTGCTGTGCCTAAACCATCAAAGCTAACAATAAGAACCTTTGACTGAGGGCATTCATTCATTTCTGATCTTTGGATGATTTTCCTGTTAAACTCGAGTCTCCATCAACAGCTTTACTTTGACAATTTTGTTTCCAGCTAATGAGGAAGATGTTGAGGATTATAAATGAGTCAGAAAAGGAAGAAGGATTTGTAGTTTTCCTTCCTTAACACGGCTTCCCTTTAAAAAAAAGAAGGAAAAATCCCAAAAGCCTCGTTTATTTTAATGGAAAACCTTTTTTGATTTTTGCAACTAATCCTGTGAGTTTAACAAAAATTATCATTTGGTTCATTCATGATTTGTCTACATCATCCCTATGATGACAACCACAGAAAGCTTAGTTACTGTCGCCATCAATGAATGAACTGACACGTTTAGACCAAAACTAGAACACGCTAAATTTATGAACCAAAACCTAAAAGGGAAAAAAGATTTTTAAATGAAAAAACAAATTTAAAGACAAAATCTGAAGAAAATGCAAGAAAAAAAACTAGTCAATGTGAAAATCCTTTGACCTCTGACCTTTAAGCTACTGGGACTCGAAGTCATCTGAGATTGTTAGTAGATGCATCTATGGTATCGATTTAAAAACCCCGCGTGACCTCGTTCTTCAGTTATATTGACAAACTGCTCACACCGCCCGCCCGGCAGGGTGACAACTGAACCCCATCAGCCTTTTACGGGTGATGGGAAACAACAAACGTTTAAAAGGGGGAAAAAGAGAAAGCGCAATTTATGATGGGGAAAAACAACAACAACAACAACACCTTTAAAAAAAAAATACTGCAAAATTTACAAGGAAGTGTTAAATTTAAGAAGAAAAACCACAAATTTATGATGAAAAAAATTAAAGTGATAAAATAGTAAATTCATAAAGGATCAACCAGCTAAATTGAAGGATGAATAAATACAATTTTCAAGGGAAACAAATTGGTAAATTTGCAAGACAAACACTGGGGAAGCTACAAGAACGGAGAAGATCTGCAAATCCAAGAAGAAAGTGCTTATTCTGTGAGGGAAAACTGTCAAATCCAAGAGGAGAAATTCTGCATTTAAAAGGAAAACTGGTGACTGAGAGGAATCCTGCCACATGCAGCAGGAAAAAGGCCAAATTTTTATTAACAAAACTGAAAGTCAGGGAGAGATGTTTCTTTGAAGGCTGTTACTAGAACATCATAAGCACCTCTTTCTGTTCATATTTTTAACCCAGTAAATAAACTCTTAACTGGTTTTCATCATGAGTCTCGTCCACCTGGACAAACACAGATTAATAACAGCTCATTTTAAGAAAACCATCTGCCGCTCGCTTTGCTCTCACATAGTCTCATCTTCTGTGTTTTTAGCAGATACCCAGTAACGCTATCAGCGGCTGCTTCACACAGCGCTGCAAATGGACCGAAACTGTTTGCTGAAAGAGGCTAAAAAAAGCTTCTTTCCACTTTGCTGTAAAACCTGCTTTTACCACCTCCTCTGCTGGTGAAGTCGACTGAAACAGCTCCTCTCGGGTCTCAGCTGCCGAGCACCTGCTTCGCTTTCAGCCCTGCTGCTGCCTGGATACTAAACCTCTTCATCAGTCTGCTTTGAGGCCAAGACTCCAGCGATCTTTTGTTTCATCCTGTACTGTCTGTCTCCGCTCATTAATCGTCTTTGAGAGCAGCTGATGCTCTTTTACCCCTTTCCCTTTAATTCCTATTCTTCTGTAGATGCTTGTTCGTTTTGTTCCTCTGTCATAAAGCAAGCTGCTCATTACGCACATTGTTTTCACTCTATAGACCATTGAGATTTTCCTGCCTTAGAAAAGAAAATCAAGAACAGAAATGGGAGTATTCTCACACAACCATGACGCCAAAATAAAAAAAATAATTTTAAAAATATTCAATTTAACTGGAAGTTAAATTCACATCTTCGAGAGAAAACCTGGGAAGCAACCACAGGGAGAACAGGGAACACTTTTAGCCTTTTTTTCATCTCTTGGATCTGCATGATGTCACAGAGTGAATAGTCCTTGTATGGTTATATCAGGCACAGAAGCCACACCCCTTTGCTGTTCTAAATTTCTGCTTATGACGGGCATAAGCAAAATTTTTTTTATTTTTTTTTTAGAAAACATGTCAGAGTGAAAACAAAATAATCTGTGGACAACACACCAAAGCTAGCGGTGACGCTTTAACCCCAATGTTAGATTTTGACATCAAGGTCTCAGTTTTTCTTGTCCGCATGCAAACGCAGAAACAGTTTTCTAACATCTTTACCTGCACAGGAGTTTTTAAAGCTCAGTCTTCAGTGGAAACACCCGTGTACGTGTGGATGTAGCCTGCAGAGTATTACTTTGAGCTGCCACTCATGAAATGCTCCTCGGGTACAGCGAGAGGACAGAAATATAAAGCAGCATAACTCACATACTGCAAATGACATGTAGTATGTGGGTTTATTAAGACCTGAGCAACATTTTTCCTGTGCGGGCTTTAATCCGTGCGAGGCAGTTTCATTAAGAACGGGGAGTTTCACAGTCTCGGTGATTACAGTGATTCTTTGCGAAGCTGCACCTCTCGGCCTCTGAGTGTCTCCTCCTTCTAATCACTCTTATTTTATTGTTACTCCGTCACCGCATGGCCTCCGCGGCTGTTGCCTACGCCTCAGCGGCAGCTGTCACCATGACACCATGCGGGGGAACGCAGGCCAGCATGGAGGGAGGGAGGTGGAAGCTAGGAACTAAACTGGGAACTATAAGAAACGCTCCTGCACTTTGCTTCTCTGTCTGCATCGCATCAGTTTTGTCTTTCCTGTTGAGCTGAGCTCAAACAACGAGGCGTAAGTATGAAAAACAGCTTGTAAATACAGATCAAACACGGCGTGACAGGTTTGGTTATTTGCTCAGCAGCAGAGACGAGTTCTGCTTCAGAAAGTGAGTCAAGTTTACAGAAGAGACTAATAAATGCAGGAGGAGGTATTATGAATGCTGAGTGCAGCTCTGCTCTCCGTGGAAACTCTAATAAGCAGTTGTGGATCTGAAGAGCTTGAAGCTGGATTTTTCAGGTTATTCCTGTGAGGACGTCTGATGGCTGAGAGTAAAATGTCTAAATCACGAACACGGTGCATGGGCACGAGCTTGTGGATCGTGAAGCTGCGGCAGGATTACCTCAAGTCCATTTTTGTCTTAAATTTGTACTGCACTTATAAAATGTTCAACACAATATGCTCATTGAACTTCTCATGCTTAGCTCGCTATAACTGCCTTTTCCATACTTCATGCCCCCATTAATTGTGTAATCTATTGCACAAATAACTTTTTGTGCTGTCAGAGTTAATCTCGTTAAAATGACGTTAACGCCATAACCGCATTAACGCGGCAAATCTCCGTTAGCGAGTTAACGAGGATCGCTGCGTGCGTGGGGCTGGACGGCGCTAACGCGTTAAGGAGCTAACCGCGCTAACGTGTTGACCCTGTGCAGCCCCACGATTAACGCTGACAGCGCTAAATATTTTCTAAACTTTAATTTCAATGATGTACAATTTAAAATTAGTTCTCATAAATGTGAAGCAAGTTTCTGCTGCAGGTCTCAGTCGCACTGACAGCTTGGCCAGAGTTCATAAAGCTGTGACAGTGTGCGTGGAGAAGTCGGAAGACTGAATTACATCCATGAACTCTTTGTTTAACAGCTGATTAAATACTAGGATGTCACCAAACTCCATATTATTTGTTCGATACCACTGAAAACTACAGAAAAGACCAAGATCACAAACACAGTCAGAGGTTCGGCCGAGCAGGCAGCTGTCAGAGACACACCTCTGTTTGTGGCTGTAAATTAAGGATTTCTAACACGGAGGTTTTATGGCGATCAACTCACTTTTGCTTTAAGTGGCCATTAGAGGAACTGCAGTTTTTGAAACCTGAGGTTGCGTCTTAGCTCGCGAGCGTTTTGTCGCCTGTGAAATAAAATGATTACCTGGCATGCTGACCCAGGTCGCTTGAGGCAATGGATGGGGAACAGGTAGCGGAAGAGGAGGCGACAGAGTCTGAGGAGGGCTGAACTGTGGCGGCTCTCTGGGCAGCTGTGGAGGCTGTTGCGGTGGTGGTGGTGGAGGAGCAGCAGGTGGGTACCCGGCGGGGTGGCAGCTGAGCGGCTCCATCTCTACAGTACGCAGACACTGCTCCCTCAGCCTCTCCTCGCGCCGGCGCTTCAGCCGGCGCTGCAGGAAGCTGCAGAAACAGCAAAGCATGACGACGAGGGCCCAGACCAACCAGAAGCCAGCAAAACAGGCCAGGAAGGTGTAAGTGCCCTGCGACATCACCATGGCGGTGACGGGATGCGCAGCGAGTTCCCCCCAAGACAGGAAGAGAGGATTTCAGATGGGCGGGTTCAGCGGTCGTCTTGAAACTCAGCAGATCACTTTCGTTCAGAAAGACAAAGGAGAGCGACTTAAACACGGGTCGAGTCACAATCCTTCGCCAAACATCAGGTGGCTTCAAGTTTCTTATTTAAATGTTAAAGAAAAGTGTGTCAAGACCCTTCAAGCTCCTGCCTGAAGAAGTTACAAATCACGGGAGGAAAAAAGATTAAAAAAAGAAAAATCCAGTAGAATTCAGTAAAACTGAAGCTTTTCTGAAACACAGCAGTCACATGGCTCAATATTTAGCCGCGCTCGTTACGCTTATAAAAGGCTGGCAGGTGATAAAAGCTTCGACAATAAGACGTATAATCGCACACATTAGTGTCCTAATTACATAAGATCACTTAGAGATAAAATAAATCAGAGAAACTTACAGAAGAAAGCAGGCGGAAAATTTAGATTTTTGTTCTGCATCAGCACCAAAGTCATTAAAAAAAAGTATAAATAAATCTTTGTGCTTTAAAAAATAAAAATACTGAACATAAACATCAGTAATCAAAACCGTCTTCGTCTCTGTTTGTGAGTCTCCTCCATCCGTCCAGATGTTTCAGATGATAACCCTCTGCTGCCTGAAATACGCCTCATTTAGATGGAAATCTGTGTGGATCCCACACAGTCACACACTGTTATTCCAAATGACTACAGATGAACTCCCCGGTGTTTCCACTGCAGCAAACCTCCATTTAAATTCTCCGAAAGGCTCGAGCAGCCTGCTTTCAATAATCCACCCTCTCAGGAAGCTTCTCCTTCGTTCCTGCTGGAGGATAAAGTTGTAACGGTTCCGTCATTGTCACATTTTGAAGCTGATTCTAGAACTAAACCAAGCGGAGAACCGAGGCAACATCCGGTCAGAAGCACCAAAAAGAAATGTCTTTGTTCACGTGAAGTCAAACAGCTGGTCCCTTCGGGGCCGGGGGTCCTCAGATTTCTTCCCCTTCAGATCACAGCTGGACTCCTCGGCCTCACGCCGCCCTGCAAAGACACACAGGAGGCCTTCGTCAGGACAAAATCAGGCAACATTTTCCACACAGTGAGAACCGAGAGCAGGAAAAACAGCACTGAGGCTGGGCCGTTATAAATGTCAGCTGTTCATGCAGGATATAACACCAACATCGGGGGTCCAAGTATCAGTTTCACACTTCAGAGAAGAAAAGACTTTCACAGAGGTGACATATGCAGAACGAGACAGGATCACTGGGAGTCGAATAAACACGTCAAATAGAGAATTAATTTATTACTTCAGTGTAAATCAGAAGACTGTAACAGACCTTCAAAAGCACCTCAGCGATAAACATGAAAACAAATGTTTAAATTCTGGTGACTTTCTACATGAGTATTTAAAAAAAATGAGAACGTCACAAATTTAATATTAACACAAAAGTTCATCTGGATTTGGCACACGGTGTAGTGATGGTAAATTCGATTCTTTTTACTGAATCGAGTTTGAATGAGTCACTCGCCAAAGTGAACTGGGTTTTTTGAGTCATTTGAGTCACTGAGTCAGTTGCCCAGAGAGTGCAAAAAAATGTACATTTTCACTCAAACTTAATTTATTTCTCATTCGTGTAAATCCTACGGCTAAGATGAGTGATTGAAAAAGAAAAACAACTGTTTTTATAGATCAAAAAAGAGCAAAAAAACATTTATTTTATTTATTTTTATTTTATTTGTATTTTCCTCAAATGTGTCAAATATATATTTTTATACATATTTAAATGTCCTTTGAGCTGTGAGCCAGGGGGCGGTAATGCGCCTTAACATTGGTTGCCAACCAAGAAGAAGAAGAAGCTGTGAGCCAGGAGTGATATCTTATAATAAATAACAAATATAATATCACTGATTCGTTTATGCTATGATTCAGCACAGGAGGGAGGGGGTGAGTAACTCAGCTAACATGATGCTACTGTGAACCAAGGAGCTATCCGTTCGTTAAGTCTGACGTCACTAGCCGTGTCTGGGCCTAAACTCCGCTGCAGGTCCATATATCAAACGATCACTGTGGCATTACTGAGAGTTGAAAAACTGTCTAAAGTCTTTCATCTTTAATAAAATGATCAGCGTTCTGCTCTACCAGGTGTAACAATTGAGTTTAACATCCAGGCATCCATGAAAACGGAATTTATGACATTTAACGGAGTTAGAAGTTAGCAGGGAGTTAGCTCGCTAGCTTCTATCTAAATACAATATAGCATGTCCTGACTGCGGGGTTTTGGAAACAAATTAAAACGTACAGCTCTGTTATCACTTCCAGCATAAATGAAGACAGAAAACTAAACAGCAGTGACGTTTGTAGGGTTACTGAAATTTGGCTAGCTGGTATATAATGATGTGCTACGTGACCGCTAGCGACACAGCTATGTTAGCATAATATAAACAAGCTAACTTTTTTGCCACTCGATAAAAGTTAACGTGAGTGTTCTCGGTGGTCAGGAACAAATGTAATCGCATGGCAGGATGCTGTAAAAGGACCAAACTTCAGCCAGGAGAACA
This sequence comes from Aulonocara stuartgranti, assembly GCF_965226115.1. Classification (NCBI taxonomy): domain Eukaryota; kingdom Metazoa; phylum Chordata; class Actinopteri; order Cichliformes; family Cichlidae; genus Aulonocara; species Aulonocara stuartgranti. Next base: position 3,145,616 of record NC_138946.1, read on the forward strand.
ACTGAGATAATCCATCCACAATACGAGGTTAGTCATTCATATACTGCTGCATGGGCTGGGCTGTAGTTACATCCTAAGGTTTTAAAAACTGAGCTTAAATAAATGATTAGCGGTAATAAAAGCCGAGGGAGGTCAACAGTGATCACTGACTGTTTTAGGAGCTTTTTGAGATTAAATAGAAGAAAATACAAAACATTAAACATGTTAACAACACAAAAGCCATATTAAACGCAGACTACTTTAGACCCGGAAGTAGGATGCACTCACGTCATCACTTAACGACCGGATAGTCTTGATGTGAGCTTCTACTCAGGGTTTTTTCTTCCAGTTTAGAGCAGAAATGTTTTGTTAAGAAACTGGCTGTTGTTTTTTTCCACACAATTTTAATTTTAAGTTAGATATATTTCTACTAATGAAATTAGCTTGCTAACAGCAACAGGGATGAGTCAGTGAGTCAGTTGGGCTTGTGAATCATGATTCACGAGTCCGTAAAGTGATTCTTGAGTATTGACCGATTCGTTCATGATTCGCACATCACTAACACGGTGTCATATCTAGGGAATAACACTGAGTATATATATCACAAAATGTGATATATTCTTTAGCGTTAACAGCTGCGACACCCTCACCTGGTTGGTTTCTTTCACAGACCCATTACCTGCCCTGTATGAGAAGCTGTGTGTAAAAAACTGTTTCTACAGGCCTCCAAATCTGCTGCCAGAGATCAATCATCCAGATACTTTAGGAAATTCAAGCATCCATGTTAAACTGAGCTCCACACCTGAGTCTATACGCACAGAGCCACAGTACCAGAAATATACCCTAAAACATCCAAAGGACCTAAAAGCAGATTTGTAGATAATTCAGTGTTAAAATGGCCAATAAAGTAGGACTGTAGGGACCTGAAAGTCTTCCCTCTAGGTTTTTCCAGGATTGTCTTTGATGGTCGATGGGAGGCATTTGACATGGAAATATAACTTAAAAATAACGAGTTTAAACCTTTTTATATAAACATATAAACGCATTACTGTAACTGAGTGATTGGGGTTTCTGTGGATGAACTTCTCTCAGTACACGATTCGTTTTTTTAGAAACTATAATTTTAACAGTTTATGATCTGTTATAGCTCACATTAAAAACTTTATTTTTTCTGTGAAAGCTCCAGCACATCGATCCCACGCTCATTCCTGCAGCTGCTGAAGGTTGCAAACTGAATTCATGATTTTCCCCTCACTGCGATGACAGGAACAAGTAAACATGTCGTTCCCAACAATGATGCAGACACTCCTTTGGACATGTTGTTCCTTCAGACTTCACACTTGGCGAACAGAAGATCCTGCAGGGCTTCATGTCAACGACCCCGAACAGACAGACAGACGTTAGACGCAGACCTCCATCTGGAGAGATCTGACTCTGCACAACTTTTGTCTCAAGAATCATGCTGACACACAAATTTATACTGAAAAGTGTGATGGTGCTAGGAGAGTACGGCAAGATGGTAGGAATGTAAAACGTTTTACTGTGTTAAGGAAACATTTTTTCAGTAGTGTTACATCAAAAAGGCGAAGGGTCTTTATGAAATGAGGGTAGGATGAAGTCGTTCACGGCTATTTTGGTAACTGGTGCTTTTTTAAGACTGCCTTTTTATTCCCCTTCCTGGTTCATGGTCCCCGCTTCTTGTGGAGGATTTGCTAAGTTTTGATTTTTACCAACTTTTTGGTTTCTTGTGGGGGTTTTTTTCCCGATATACGCTCAGTGTCATCTCTGTTGCTTTCTTTGTCCCCTTCTGTCTACATCCGTGTTGCATCTTCTTCCTTTTGCCCACTTCCTGTTTTAGATCGGTAATGGCTTTTCTTTCTGCATCTCGTGTTTCTGTGTCTCCGAGTAATCAAGTTCTCTCTTTTGTACTTGTCATCCCATCTTACTCCACCTCTTCCCAATCCGGTTGTTCAGTCTGACGTCACTAGCCGTGTCTGGGCCTAAACTCCGCTGCAGGTCCATATATCAAACGATCACTGTGGCATTACTGAGAGTTGAAAAACTGTCTAAAGTCTTTCATCTTTAATAAAATGATCAGCGTTCTGCTCTACCAGGTGTAACAATTGAGTTTAACATCCAGGCATCCATGAAAACGGAATTTATGACATTTAACGGAGTTAGAAGTTAGCAGGGAGTTAGCTCGCTAGCTTCTATCTAAATACAATATAGCATGTCCTGACTGCGGGGTTTTGGAAACAAATTAAAACGTACAGCTCTGCTATCACTTCCAACATAAATGAAGACAGAAAACTAAACAGCAGTGACGTTTGTAGGGTTACTGAAGTTGGGCTAGCTGGTATATAATGATGTGCTACATGACCGCTAGCGACACAGCTATGTTAGCATAATATAAACAAGCTAACTTTTTTGCCACTCGATAAAAGTTAACGTGAGTGTTCTCGGTGGTCAGGAACAAATGTAATCGCATGGCAGGATGCTGTAAAAGGACCAAACTTCAGCCAGGAGAACAACTGAGATAATCCATCCACAATACGAGGTTAGTCATTCATATACTGCTGCATGGGCTGGGCTGTAGCTACATCCTAAGGTTTTAAAAACTGAGCTTAAATAAATGGTTAGCGGTAATAAAAGCCGAGGGAGGTCAGCAGTGATCACTGACTGTTTTAGGAGCTTTTTGAGATCAAATAGAAGAAAATACAAAACATTAAACATGTTAACAACACAAAAGCCATATTAAACGCAGACTACTTTAGACCCGGAAGTAGGAATCGTCGCGTCATCACTGAACAACCGGATTCCTGTTTCTAATTCTAGAAGAAGGACCTGATACGTCTTTTTGTTACCTTTGTTCGATTGTCATTGAATATTTGTTTTAAAGTGTTTTCTTGGATATTTTCAGGGTTAGCTGATGCTCAAGAATCAAAAAGTTCTTGAAGGATCTTCTCATTTATAATAATATCCCTGTAAAGTGGAGTTCTGACGACTCTATGCAATCAGAATGTGGTTTTGTTTTTTTAGTTATCTTTGTAGATTTTTCCAAAATGGTCCATTTGATCTTTATCCAACATTCAGAGTTAGAGTTACCACCAATAATTTAGACATTAGAGGGTTTAAAAGGGCATGAGACATCTGAAATTGTTTCCAAAACCTTGCATTGAGAATCTTTTCAAATTATTACCATGCAACATTTTGGGAATGTTTTTTTAAAAGAAGAGTTTATAGGCTTATAGTGTCAGTGAAGTTCAACAAATCCAGGCCTTCATTGCTTTAGCTGGCTCAATAAAACCTAAAACCCCAGTTAAATATAAGGGACATCATGACTGTGGTTATCAGCTCCCATTTCACTCTACTTCAACACAAAGTTGATCAACTACTCCAATCAGTTACATTATCAGAGGAATGGTGAGAGTGGCGTGTAAAGAATGGAAAATATACCAGTAAAATCAAAAACTGTAGAAAGTTGTTTGTCTGGTGATTTGATCACAAGATCAGGGCAGCTTTCACTCGGCCAACTGTCTACCAATTTAAAGACTTCTAGTAATGGTCAAATTGAGTAGAAAGCACCACACAGGAACCACTCCATCTACCATCCTGTGCTGCTCTTTATTTTTAACATAACAGCTGCGCCTTAAAGCATTAAAACTGCCCCATAGCCTAATAAAGGAGAAATCACTTTGTCCACGTTGTTTGTTGCGAGATCAAAGTGCATTTAACTTTGACTCTCAGGTAACACCTCGCTAATCTGTGTTCTAGCAGCTACAACTGTGTGAAACAGACTTGGCAGCAATTTAGGAGCAAGTTACTTCTTTATGTTTTTAAAAGAAAGAAATCGATGCCATCTGTAAACTGTTGTCTCCACGTGTGCACTGCAGTCATTAACAACAGGATACATTTCAATTTTCTACAGTTAATTTCAAATTTCTGGGATAAGTCTGTAACTTACATTCTTTCCATTATATTATGAAATGTTGTAGTTTTACTCTTGACATCATGTAGTTAGAAGTTAAAGTAAATTTGAGCATTTTAACACGAGAGTCTATGTCTGGATGCACGCTCAATCATTCAGGTCGTTGCATTTACAGCAGGGGTAACGTTTAAGCTCAGCTGACTGCAGCTTTCCCCAACCTTATAAACAATATATACCAGCAGCACTGACTAACAATGGACCGTGAGTATTGATCAGCGGCCACGAGTAGCATTCACAGAGAGTTGGGGAGTGGCTACAATCACATCATTGTAAGATGGTGAGGCTCCCTGCTCAGTTCAGTGATGGTCTTTCTCTTTTCATGTAACTGGCCTCCTTGACTCGCCCCCCAAACCAGCGTTCCTCCCCGTTCAGCACGTCTACATCCTTATCTTTAATACAGTGCATGCTGGCCTGCAGGTGTAAACAGACTGCAGAGTCCTGGCCTGACAAGGTGGTTTTCCTATGTTGTGCCATCTACCTTTGGGCAGACCAATATTTAGCTCGGGGTGGGGGGATTGATGTAATGTTGTGAAAAAAATGCATGTCAGCTGTGGAGCTTTCTTTAGGCGCCTTCCCAGCTTTGACAAATGTCCGGCTGAGATAACTACATTTACTCTGGGTCTTTTTGATATGATGATCTGCTCCCCTGTGTCTCTGTTGTAGCATCCTGATAACACCCAATTTGTGCTGCACTGGAGGAAGCGAGTCAAACCTTAAATATGTTCCATTTATGCTGGTTTACACATTACTGATGGAAATGTCACAATCTAAGAAAGCCAGCCTGTCATTTTTCATTTCCTCCCTGATCAACTATAAGTGTTTGCTCAAATGACCAGAATCAACTTTCTGGGAGAGTCCAGGGGGCCTGACTCACTTTTGTGTGGACATTCAAGGACCTGCAGATTGTTTTTCTTTCTTTTTTTAAACAACTGTAAATGTTTATTATGTCTTATGTCGCTCAACGTGTTTTATTGTTGTGTTTTTGTGGTTGTTGTACTTGAGAAAGACAACAGAAAAGAATTATGCAGTCATAAAGCGATTCTCAGGGACTTCTTCTTTCTCTCCAGTCAGAACGACTCCTGTGTGAATTCCTCTCACTTTGAAATACACTCAGCAGTCGGGATTACCTCATGAGTCTAGCTAAAGTGAAAAACATTCCCTACAATTATAAAACATTTCTGACTTTGTCATGCTGCATGAAAAAAAATCTAAATGAGCTAAAGGTTGAGGGCTGTGTTTTCTTCTCTGAATCGGACACTTGTGCTAGATTACCGTTTCATTTAAGCCGTGTATTTTCCCTCCATCCTACAGCACCTTTGGGAGTCACACCCTTGTGTCTGTTGCAATTTAATACTGTTCAGTAGTGGTGATTCATCAGCTGAGGGCTCGGTGAGGTCGCACAGCCACTGATATTTCAATCTGCTGTGAGCGCTGATATGGTAGGAAGGCTTTGTTTACTCCCCACGCTTCCTGCCTGTCCGACACAGTCATCAAAGGGAAGCGATACACACTTGGACCTCCACCTCTACACCTACAACAATACACATAACACTCGCTCTATTTTTATTTGCTCTTCCTTTTGTCTTTTAATGGCTCTCACTCGAACCACAATCTGAGATGAGGCTGATCTCCGGGAGCTGAGAGGCAGTAGTAAAAGCACCTCTTTAAAGAGATGTTTCCAGATAATACGTTCTAATTGTGCTTTTATCTGCAAAGCTGTTACAACCTCGACGAGACAACTTGAGCGCACCGTCAAAGCCGAGCAAATCAAAGTGCTTCACAGAGCGAGGGAAAAGAAAGCAGGTCATTAGATATTTCATTTTCCATCACGGTCGAGGTTTGGTAACCGCACATGCGCGGCCTTTCTGTGGTGCAATTTAAGTAGAGCCTGATGGATATCTGATTTAAAACACTGATATCGATATTTGGTGATTTAGATATTCACTATATTGTCTGTTTTTTTTCCTCAGACGCATGAAAATAAAAACACTTGTTATTTGTAGTTATTTCTGAGTAGTTTATTGGTTCAACCAGTTGTGGATTTCTCGTTTACGCTTTGCCCGACTGCTCAGGTCAGTTACTCTTTTAGCTCCAAAACATACGATATTAACAGGGAAGTGGGAGAGTGCGCTGCTAGTTAATAAACTACACAATATCAACACTAACTATGGTGGAAGGGTGATGCTCATATCTGCACTTTTTACATTTCCATTAAACAGCTCTTATAAATGCTGATGCTGTTATTGGCCAGTATATCAGCCCCAGCTCTAACTTTAAGTCATATCATGAAAATTAAACATTTTAGGAATAACAGTAACAAAAAAAATATCAGTGGTTTTAACCACATTTTTTAAAATGATACATTTATTATTTCTCATAAATAAAATAATTTTACAAAGTAATCTCAATTTGTGTGTAAGACCTTGGGCAGATTTATTAATTCATTATATCAGCTAATGGCACATGGCATAAAGTCACATGTCTTAGTAATCACACTTTCCCTCTGATAAACACATTGATTATATTCTCTCATTGTATCAGAGTTTATTCACCACCTACAACAATGTTAGATCCACGTCAAACAAAATGCACTAATACTAACAGCAGCTAATAGAGGCTAACAGAGGCTAACAGAGACTAACAGCAGCTAACAGAGGCTAACAGAGGCTAGTAGCAGCTAACAGAGGCTAACAGAGGCTAACAGCAGCTAACAGAGGCTAACAGCAGCTAACAGAGGCTAGTAGCAGTGAACAGGCATGAGTGTCACTGACTCATCGACTCGTAGGGTTGCCAACTCCCTGAAAAATAAATAAGGGACACCTCGTGGCCAGGGCCGGGCGACCCAGTTGTCTTCACCCTTCCCAGTGTGGTGAATTTTCTAGCTCTTTTTTTGTGTGTGAAATTATTTTTTTTAACCCTTTGACTTGAATTTGATTTAAGTAGATGTGTATTCTTTGTGATATGAACACATGTGAAACAAATGATCATTTAGCCATTTAGTTTTAGCTCAAAATGACAACATTAACACAGTAAAACAGGTCTCTTTCTTAAACAGAAGCCTGTCATGCTTAACTTTTGAGAATATAAGTAAATCTTTCTTTAAAAGAACTCTGTCCTGCTTAACTTAAAATAATAGAAAACAATAGAAAGAAAAATATTCTTGTAACAGTGCACATTTAGTGCATTTAGTACAATTGGCTTCAGCTGAGGTATTATTTCAGCTTTTCTAATGCTAATCAGCTGCTCCTGTTTGTAAACCCACTTGTTCCCATGATTACGCATCTTAACTCATCATTATTCATCTATGTATTACTTTTATGTATTAGTCATCTATTTGTTGTAATCATCTATCCTTGCAGTCGTTTATTACACAAAATAAATTATATTATCACACTTCTGGCCACATAGCGCTGATATTCACTGCACATGCCCATATTAACGTTTTCCAGCCAGGTGTTTTCCTTTTCCCATTCTTCCCTTTCTCTGAGGGGAACAAACATTGCTGCTCTAACGCTGGGCTCACACTGTGCGGTTTTAGGCCCATTTTGAGCCGATTTTTGAGTGATCTTCATCGTGCATCGTGTAGTATACGTGGGGTAACGAGAAGTGATTAACACCTCACGACCAGCTCCCGATCATCAATCGCTCGTGAGCCGCTCACACTGCTCGCGCGCAAACACGTAAACGCCGTGAAAAAGACGGAGCAGCGCGGCTGTGCAGCGTGTGATCTGGACACAAGCGATGGAGGCACAACTTGTAGAACTTTGGAAAGCTCATCCGAGCCTTTTCGATGTGGCATCACAAAATTATCACGACCACAACAACCGTGAAAATAGTTGGATCTACATCGCTGCTCAATCACAGCTGCCTGATCATGTTTTTCATTAGCAATTTAGCAAAGTTGATGGTGGTGTGTCTGTGTGAGTGAAAGACAGAGAGAGCGAGCGACAGATTTTCTATTATAACCTTCATGTTATGGAGGCACAGTGTGAGCACTCAGGTTGCATCAGAGCATCGGGCCGTATAGTGTGAGACCTGCATCGTGACCTACCAACTTCTAACCCCTGCGAGTCAATCATGCAGTTTGAGCAGGAGCTGAATAACGTGACTGAAAAAAAATCGCACAGTGTCTGCCCAGCTTTAGGTGTACTGTCGTCCGAGACTTGCACCGCAGTGTCAGCGTTTGTTCCCCTGTTGGCCATGCTTCTTGTTGTGGTCATCTGTTGTCTTCCGGTATTTTCTCCGTAAGCGACCTTTCCTCGACCAATGAGATAAGCGGTAATCTGAATTGTCATACTCGAATTGTCATAAGTGTGCTGTCAGCTCATTGGTCACAAAGCAGGAGAGGGGCTGGGAATTATGTTTTCAAACAAAGCGTTAATTCCATTAACATTTATAGACTACTTTTGATTCTCACTGTATTACGGGACAAAGTGCGTCCCTTATTAGCTCAATACGGGACGTGTACTTTTGTTTCTAAATACGGGACGATTCCGTATTTTAAGGGACGGTTGGCAACCCTATCGACTCGTATCAGACTTTCATGAAGTTTGATAGCCTTCTCTAAAACAAACAGGAGTTGACACCTGGCTGATGTAAACAGTGGACTAACAGCCTACATTCACTACAGATAAACTGCGGCCATAGTTGATTGTCCTTCATTAGCCACTGTAGGATGATACACTTGAATTGGGGAGTAAGAAAACAGAACAATGACACTAATACTAGCTCTGTTTGTACACCAAGCACACTTGATGACAGAGCTCAGAGCCAGCAGCAGCTTGTCTAACATGCTAATGTCCCATAAAGACCACAGGTTTATCCATAATGTGCATGTCCAAACAACCAGCTGCGAGCTTCTCACATTGACAAACTCTAGCAATTGTTAAAAGGAGACGGACACTCCCTGGAGAATGCCTACCTCATACGGGTATCAGTGGCCCAGCAATCAAGCGCCATTAATTCTGCTTCCAGAGACAATAGCAAACTGTGGCAGTCGTATAATAATATATTCAAACGGGCATTAGAGAAGCTTTACAGCTTGAGATAAAAAGAGGCAGATCGCATTAGGTATGTTTCAATTGATATCTCTTTTTTTAGATTTCACTGCCTACCCTGACAAAACACTAATGAAAAACAGTTATGAAATACCTACGGATGCTGTAACTAAAGGTTTGCACTTCCTCAGAGGTCACAAGCTGCTCTAAATTCCTAGCCGTCTATCAAAACCAGCTATGTAAACTTCAATAAGGGTTTAAAAGTGCAAACTCATAATTGTACTACAAGCAGTCTGTTTGAGAATAGTCAAAGCCAAAAAAGCTCTTGTTGGCAATTTCAGCAGCTGAAGGCTTTCCAGGAGTTTTTCTAGCTTCTGGAGCTGGAAACCTTTCCTGGAAAACTGCAGCTGAGGCATGTGAGCATCCCACATCAGTTTAAACCACTTTAGCTACTTCATAGCTGGAAAGATTTTAAACCACATCCCCCAACATGAACAACACAAAACAATCCTGATCTGCATCTGCAAATGCTGCCATCATCACTTCACTCTGCAAGCACACCTTTCTGCATCACTGTGCCTGCCTTTAATTCAATCTTTCACCATTTATATAGCACAACAGTCACCTCAAAGTGCTTTATATTGTAAAGTAAAGACCTTTCAATTACACAGAAACAACCTGAACATTTAGACAGTCCCCTGTGAGCAAACCCTTGGTGACAGTGGGAAAGAAAAACTCCCTGTTAACAGGAAGAAACCTCTGGCAAAACCAGTCTCTGGGATGGGCAGCCATCTGCTGCAACCGGATGGGTCTGAAGGGAGAGAGACAGGAAAAATCCTTGGAAATCTTAACAGTGAGACAACACTGCCACCAACAGGTCAGACTTTAAATTACCAAACTCATTGAGCAATTTTTTAAAATCGGAAAGAGAAAAACTAAGGCTGCAAGTATCCTGTCATCATCTATTTTCCAAAACTGCACAAAACCTATCCAGGTGAAAATCATGTTGGAGAGCTGGAGCAAGGACAAAAGTAAAGATCTGCCACATTTGGTGTGGTTTTGAATCTGACCAAAGTCCAACAATGTGAAGAAACAGGTCACCAGCACATCTGGCTATTGCTTGTCACTAATGTATGTTGCAAGCAACTCTTAATTCCTCGAGTCATAAAATGCATGAAGGCATTCAACACATGAACACAGAAAGACTCTGAAACATTCACAAGTTCATTTCTACGCTGTGACGACCCACTGCACCCTGCCTTCCTTTTGGCTCACGTGTGTCTTGTTTGCAGGCGTTGGAGAGGCGGAGTTCCCGTTTACAATCAGTGACACTGGCAACATCTGGGCCAGTGAGCCGGGACTCTATATAAAAAGCCTTTAGGTTGGACTCTGGCTGCGTTAGGTTTTTGCTTTTGACACTATTACATGTTTCACACACACTACTGATGGTACTGATTACACACATCACTGTTTGTTTTTGACAGTAGGGTTTCTTTTCTGTTTCACTTGCTTTAAAAGAATAAAGCAGCTTGGGATACATTCCTAACCATGTCTGGGGTTTTCTTTGTCATGACCGTACGGCCCAGTTCGTGACAATGCTCTAAAAGCAACATCTAAATTTGGCAAAATCATATCTGGTCTAGTTTTAGAAATGAAAGTGATCATGTGCGATTACAAATAAAAGAAAAAAAAACCTTCAGGTATCCTGTTAAGATGGAAAATTCCTCCCAGCATGTATTTCCAGCTTTAAGATTTCCAGCTCGGGTTGATCTCTGTCAGGATTCAGTGTTTCTGCTTCAGCGGGTCACGCCGTCTCCTCTCAAAGCAACACATCTGTCGTCACTTTTCACTCAAAAGTCCCTCATGATCACCGGATCCACATGCTGAGGGTGTCGGATAAAATCTTAAGACCTTTTTCCTGGAAACGAGCGGTTTTTCCTGCTGGTGTCCTTTAAAAGTCTGCAGCACTCTCATTTCTCAAAGGTCACTGAGAGAATGTGGCTGAAAGGACAAATGAAATCGTGACTATGAGGTGAACATTTTCTGCTTCATGCCTGTTTTAGAGACATTTTCTGACTTTTTTTTTTTTTTACCTAAAATTTGTCCTACAATTTGTGTAAGCAAGTAAACAGAGCTGTTTATTGCCGTTTCATGCCCTACAGATCACCACTATCAAATCTGAATATCTCAGCAGGGTTAAAGGGCACTTATCTGCTTTTCCTTATTTCCTGTCATACAGAAACTGTTGATTTCAAATAAAGTAATCCCTGCGAGCCAAAAGCACAGACTGCTCACTGACCTGCTCTTCGATCTGCATGATGTCATAGAGTGGGGCTTTCCCTAAGATCACTTTAGGTACAGAAGCCCCACCCCCTTTTAAAACATTCTGTTTATGAAGAACAGCGAATTACGAGTAAGTTGTATTTAAGGGGGAGGAGCTAAAACAGCTTGCTTCAGACAGAGGGATGATTATTTTGAGCTTTCAACCATAATAAGCTATTCTAGGAGAGCCCAAGAATAAAAGCACTGAGGTGTGAGCAGAGTAAGTCCACTGAAACAAAAAAGGCCTGTTTTTGGTTTTTTGGGGCCATAAACCAGCTGAGTCACTTCTAAGGACCAGCCTGAGGATAAAGGTCTGAGTCACGACTGAGGCTGCAGAGCAGCTTCACCTGCAGATGCTTCACATGCTCACTGAATACAAAACAATCCGACGTCACATACTAAACACGGCGATGGGGTACTTTACGTCTCTGCAGCTCCACAGGTGTGTCCAATCAGGCCTAATGTTGCCCTCGTCTCGGCCTCAGCAGCAGGTTCCTGAGCTCCTCGGTCGGATAAGAAGGTCTCTGCCGTATTCTGTTCGACGCCTTCTTGCTGTTTGTTGTGCAGAGGAGCTGCACGTTGAAACCGATTTAAATGAGCGCCGATTTGAAGCCCCTCAGCTCTGCTTTGATCCCGTCTCACCGGTTTTGTGTCCATAATGAAGCAAACTTCACATACCGATGAGTGTCAGCTCGATGCATTTGTACTTCAAAAGGCCTGGCTCAAAACGACGTGAAACACATTAGTAAAGGTGCAAGTTTCCATTCGGCTCATTTTATCCAGAGGCAGCAGAAGGACAACAACACAAGGTCAAGACTTTATCGTGTTAGAGAGGAAGCTTGTTGGGAGGAATGACTCTGTGCAGTCAGTGAATGCAATCAAGTCCAGAAATGAGAAGTTGCCTCTTACAATAATGCAAACAAATTCATCTCAATACCATCAAATTTAGAAACATCCAGAGTAAAAATGAGTCCAAACATTTATACCTCTAGGCTGAGCTGTTGTAAAGAATTATCAGGCTGCTCCCTGAAAAGCCTCAAGTTGATCCAAAATGCTGCAGCAGAGTACTGATGGGGCCTAACTAGCTTCTCTTTAATTAAATCCTGAATTTAATTCTAAATCCTTCTCCTGACAAGTCTGGGACAAGCAGCCCGTGTCTGTCTTAAAGACCTCACAGTAGCTTATCCCCCTAACAGATCACTGCTTTCTCTGGTTTATTTTGGATTTCTGGGGTTGCTAAAAGTAGAATGGGAGGCAGAGCCTTCAGCTTCAGGTCGCTGTGTGGAAGCAGCTCCCAGTCTGGGTTCAGCAGACAGAGACACCCTCGTTACTGTTCACACTACGATTGAAGCTTTCCTTTTAGGTCGGGCTGGATCAGGTGACCCGGAGCCCTGCTGCTATTGGCTCAGAGTGCTGGTTGTTTAGTTTGTGTTTTTTTTCTGTCTCCCTGACTCCACCCCCGATGGGTGCCTCTCCCTGATCCTGCTTCTATTATTGTCCTCTTCCTGTTAAAAAAAGACTTCTTCCTCCCCAGAGTCTCCAAGTGCTTCCTCAGAGTGGACCACCTGATTGTTTTCTCTCTGATACTGACTGTTCATTTGATCTGTCACTACATGAATTCAACTGAACTGAATTAAACTTCAGAGTAAAGCCAATAATAAAGCAGAGTTTGTTTCTGATCGTTGCTCCCCTCAAACTGTGAGCGAGCAGAGCTGGTGTCTCAGTCACACCTGTTACCTCTGGTTATAAACACAACAACTGTGGCAAGGTCCAAATTTATATACAGTCTGTGGTGTTGAGACCAAGAGAAATGTCAGTGAAAGTCATTTAAACAGTGCAGTAATAATATCATGTCTATCATGACAGTCCTACTACAACAAAGCTGGTCAGTAAATATCAGCACTGAGTCCACTCAGCTGCTGAAAGGTTCCTGCCCTGTGATCAACGCTTTATTGTTTCTCAATAAACTGAGGGAAACTAAATGCATACCAACTTACAAATCTAATTCTTCTTCTTCATTCAAGTGTTCGTCCATCAGTCGCTGCTCAAGCTTCACTTTCAGCTCTCTGCACTGGAATTTATTCCCCGATAATGGACACATCTGACGTCAGTCTGGGTCATTTATAGCACAGCTACAGCACCAGGAAGGGCTCTGTGGATGTAGCCCAGGTGTCACAACACACCTGAAGTTTGGCCAAATAAATCTTCACAATCGTTTATTCATCTGCTTATAAATCACTGCACCCACGTGACCTCTAGGGCCCCTAAATTGGACCTTCCTCTCAAACAGAGGACACGTTTTACGGCAGCAGGTGTAGGTGTCAGTAAGTAACTGCACCTGCTTCTTCTTGGCCACTTTTGGCGTTTATGACTCACTTTGCGCACTCCAAAGTGTTCAGTGGGCCAGATGTGTTCCAGCTGTCACCCCTGACATCGAGGCCGTGTTAGGTGGAGCTGCGGCTGATCCGAAGCAGTCCACACTCAGAGCTACCTGTGCGTCAGGTGCAACCATGTGTCGCTAAAGAGGCTCAGAGCGCGCAGCTGGCGCTAAAAGTGCGCGGGAAAGTGTTTGTTTTGTGTTTAGTGACTCTGCGTTAAGCGGAGTCGTGTCTGTGAAATCGTCCCCAAAACGCGCTGATCGGTTTCCACATTACGCAACCGCTCAGACGCACTGCTGCTCTCCAAAGGTCTCTCCTTTAATTCCCCAGCAGCAGGAGGGACCTTTGCAGAGCAGCTCCGAGGAGCACCGATGCCAAAAACACGGGAGTGTCTGCGCACAGACACGCCAGGATAACGTGACAGCGCAGGTAACAACTCCACGTTATCGAAAAAAACAAACTCACCTTTAATTCCTGCGCTGGTTCCGACGGGCTCCGCTCACTGAGCCATTCAACTTAGAGTCCACAATTTAAAAACCAAAAAGGTAAACACAGTTTCTCCTCGGTAAAGATGGGAGCTCCTCTCTCCTCTGCCTCCTCCCGGCAGCGCTGCGCGTCGTGTTTTGGACGTCAGGCTGATAAAAAAAAGAGGTTTTCACCTTGACAGCCTGGCTCCTCCCTCTTCCTCTCTCTCCCTCTGTCTCTCCTTCACTCAGTCCCTCCCCTCCTCTCCATCAGCGGAGCAGCAGCAGGAGTGTTTCGTGACTCTCGGCCCAGCAGTCTGTCTGTCTGTCTGTCTGAATGATGAGAATACAAATCAAGCTGCCGGGTTTTTCCAAGGACGCACGAACTGGCAAAGGAAGACAGAAGGAGGAAAGGAAGGAAGGAAGGAAGGCAGAGAGGCGTAAAGCGATGAGAGATGTTTCCATGTCAGACAGTTTAAACTGGGTGGATTTTACTGCTGTGGGGATTTCTGAGGAAGTCTTCCTCACTGCACCTGAGATCCAGCTGGAGGAGTGGAAGCAAATAAAACACAAGCTGCTTAAAATAAGTTCAAGTTCCTCACAGCATGCCACGGAGCCAGACTGATATATCAGCAGATATATGCAACATATATCTGCTGATATAATAGCTGATAACTATATTAAAACTAAACATGTGAAAGAGAAACACCCTTCAACCAGTGCGAGGGTTGTTGTTGCATAGTTTGTCCACCAGGTGGACAAATAACAGGTGTTTGCTGCCCCAAATATGAAAACCAGCTGATCTGAGCAGAGTCTGAGAAAGAAAGCATATTTCTCTCATGCTGGCTTATGAGAGAAATATTATACAGCGACTCGAGGAGACTGCTGTTGCTGTTGCTATATCATCCATCCATCCATCCATCCATCCATTCGCTTCTGCTTATCCTTTTCAGGGTCGCGGGGTGCTGGAGCCTAACCCAGCTGTCATAGGGTGAGAGGCGGGGTACACCCTGGACAGGTCGCCAGTCTGTGGCAGGGCCAACACACTGGGACAGACAACCATTCACACTCACATTCAGTCCCGCATTCACACCTATGGGCAATTTACATTTTTTAATTAACCTATCCCCACATATTAGTAAAACTAAATTTAAACTGAATTGAGTCAGGCTGAGCGTGATCTACAACTTATTTTGACATTGAAACTAAATTTCTTTTAAACTGCACTATCATGTTATCTGAGCGAGAAGTCGTAAATAACGGCACATAAATGTTAAGGAAATCTGTTCATGTTTCATGTGTATGAAAGAAAAAATATCGGCTGATATATCGGATAGCTAAATCACCAAATATCGGTATTAGTCTGAAAAATCCTATGCCGAGGCTCTAGCACACAGTGCATAATGAACCACAGGCTTTGAATAAAAGATGAATTAAAATAAGACGTCAGGTGTCCTACCTGTGCATTTCCAGCCATTTCATCTTGTTTATTCTAGCCAGTGGTAGCTAACGCCATTGCCCTTTCTCATTTGTTAGCTACGTCACTTAGCAAGAGGTAATAAGGTCAGCTAATCCGTCCTAACTATTAGGGGCTGATGCTAACTTAGCTAATGATCTAATTTGAAAGGTTACATCACAAACTAACCCTCTCTGCAGCGTATAACTAGCAAGCTAACCATAGCTTCCTTGCTAATATTATTGCTAGCAAACTCATACCTAAGTGAAATGTTAACTGGCTAGCTTGCCAAAAAATAACTCACCAGATAACATGATCCAACATTTATTTATAATGTCAAACTGATGGATAATCAAACAGTTTTTATTTTAGCCATCAGTAAGTCATGTAAGTACAGTTGTATGGCTAACATAACTTCTGTAGCAACAGTGAACACGGAGACAGTTAGCCAGCTAGCTGTAACTCAGCTACACAAGGTGTACCTGATAAGCTTTGTCATTACATCAAGGTAGCATAAAGTCTGATTTACTACAAACAAGGCTGTTTCAAAGTAACGTGTTATGGGAAATGTAGTCCCCAGTGTTTCTGAGGCTTGCATTTTCAAAGCAGTCTCCTGTGAGCTGAGCAGTAACTTACATTAACTCAGTTGTGGTTTCCTGCTTTTAATATTTAACACGATGCTACAAACCAGTGAGTTCGTATCAGGTGACTGTTTAACACACCTGCACCTCCTGAACATTAAATATTTACACTGTCATTAGTGGTAAACTTACCTGTAAGGCATCAGTGTGCCGTCCGAGTCCATATATAAAAGGCTCTGCATCAGTGGTCAGATTTCAGGGGCTGAGCTCAGACTACCTGCAGCTCATTTGACTTTCAAACTTCTTCATTACACTAGATTCAAATCACATATAGCATGCTGCATCTCTAGTTACAAATTTCCAGCTTCTGAGAAAGTGTTTTGTGCTAGTTTTCCTGCTGAACAACGAGCTTTCCTTATTTCCTGTCATGCATCTCCTGTTCCAGTGGTGGCTGTTCATGTTAAATATGGGCAAAGTTTCTAATACCGAGGTTAGTTTGTGCACAAGTAATCCCTGTGAGCTAAAGGCCAGGCCTTACACTGCTCTAAATACCCAGCTTTACACAGTTTGTTTTCTATCATTGCACCTATGTGATGTCAGAGAGGGGATATACCCAACTGCTGCACCAAGAGGCCCAAATAATTATTCATAGCAGTCTTTTCAGTCTCGCTACATTGCTGCCTTTGTTGGATTTTAGTGAAATTTCATGCCTTTCTTTTTCCTCTGTTATAAATTTCGTCCCCACCAGAGATGAAAGGCAGGGCTGATCCCAGGAGGAGAAACAAATCGCTTTGGAGATCTGTTATGAATAAAGGAGCAGCTGAAAGAAGCTTTTGACTAAGTTACTCTGAGGTGTGTTGGTGTAAATTATGTAAATTATGTGCGGTGTGTATTTTATTACGTGCTAGACTCCAGGGACGTCCGTTTAATTCTCTAGATTGGAACTATTACGATACAATTTCAACTCTACAACATTTTTTAATTTTATGTTATCAGAAAGTGTCTTGAACATTCCTTTATTACATTTTGTCAGAATCATTACTTTCTGGCACCAGCAGCAACGTGAAGGGTAAGGGGCCCCCTCTCCACATGATCAGTTCAAACTTCCACTTTTAATTGATCCTACTAGATGTGCACCCAGCATCCACTGCAGGGAGGGGCCCCCTGTTCATTTTTGCCCAGGGTCCCTGCAGACTCTAGAATCTCCACTGCTTCCCACCACAGATGTGAGCAGAGGTCTTATCGGGCCCACTGCAGTCAAATTGAATCAAATTAAAGATTCGTCCTCCCTCCATCGTTTCCCTCCACCTGTGCCTCCTGACTACACGTCCTTCATCAAACCTCCTCTCCCCTGCAAATACCTTTCAGTATTCTGTACAGAGACTGATTTCTGGGTTATAGGCAATAAAAAAGCCTGCTTACGTCTGGTTTTCCTCTTAATGATTTGAGTTTAGCTTCTTTTTATTTTGGGTTGCAGTGAGTAAAGTTTCCTCACGTAGACTTTCCAAAGGAGGTGCTGAGAAGTCCTTTATGTGCGAAGGTAAGGATGGAGGTGGATTAAAGATGAGGAGAGTTGCACAACAAGTTAAAGGCAGTGACTTTCAAGAAACCTTCAAACCCATCACAGACCTTCTGTTGCAGAAGAAAGGAAAAAGAAGCGTCTTTGAGGTCCTGGTGATTGATCTTTGAAACGTGTAAACACCAGAAGAAATGCACAGCTCCTACGTTCCTGCTTCCACGTGCTCAGATATTTGAGGCTTTGTGCAGCCCAAACGGCCCCTCATATCGGTTTTTGCTCCTGTTTAGATGTCCTGCCTTTACCATGTATTTTTTTGTCTAGTCTCACTTCTGCAGCGTTGATGATTGTCATGGTCCTGCGGCTGGAGTTTTATATCCCTGATTGTTTTGTCCCCGTATGTTTCCAGTCCTTCGTTCTTTGTGGATGTATTAGTTGAAACATCGCTCGATGGCTCCGTCTGTTGTGTTTTCCCTGAACTCCTGGATGAGTTTAGACTCTCTAGGAAACCAGGAAAAGAGGGAATCATCTGCTCTGAGACTGGATTCAGTGACTGCTCCTTTGCTGGTTGCACTCATTTCCATAAGCAGGTCAAAGGTGATAAACAACAATAGTGTTACTTAAAAATTTTAATGTGAGGTTTCAGCACAATATCTTGCAAATTTGAAACCATC
Source organism: Aulonocara stuartgranti (assembly GCF_965226115.1). Classification (NCBI taxonomy): domain Eukaryota; kingdom Metazoa; phylum Chordata; class Actinopteri; order Cichliformes; family Cichlidae; genus Aulonocara; species Aulonocara stuartgranti. Next base: position 3,163,971 of record NC_138946.1, read on the forward strand.
TTGTTAGCATTTAATCAACCGTGTCACTGATTAGTCGATTATTTTAGACTTGCTTGTTGCTTCATTTCTTTCTATTACTTCCTGTCAAAGTGGAGCTGAAACACATAGCAGCTGATTGGTTCATAAAAGTACAAATCATCCAATCAGAATCAAGAGTCCTACAATCAGCACCAATCTGCAGGCGTGACACACACACACACACACACACACACACACACACACACACACACACACACACACACACACACACAGATAAAAACACAGCCTTTGATGAGTAACTTTCCTCCAGCTGGTCCCTTCAAGAGGCTTTTCAGATGAACACTGAGCCTGTTGTCTTCATCGCTTCCTTCGTCATAAAGATCAAGCTGTTCATCTCTCTCACACACACACACACACACACACACACACACACACACACACACACACACACACACACACACACACTGACCCTCTCATAGCAGAAATCCTCAGTCTTTTCTGGGAGCAGAGCATTTCTGATCCAGTTAAAGTCTTTGCAGAGGTGTCGCGCGTCTTTTCCAGCTGCTGTTAGCAGGAGACGATCAGCGTGCTTTGTTTCACTGTTTTCTTACAAACACACGTATCTGTAAGACAGTCTGCGTGTGCGTAGGAGTGCGTTTTCCAGCACATTTCAGTTTGCTTTTGTTTCCTGCCATCAGCACTCGGAGTAGTAGGAGGTTTTTTTATTGCTATTGTTGTCATTTTTTCTGTTTCTAAACCGAACCGAGGCCTGATGGCATGTAGTTCAACGACCTGTCGCTCCAGTGGGCAAAGAGCCTGGAGGCCACACTCTGAGACACAAAGGAACTAAAAAAGTCTGTCATAGAAACCTGTTAATATCCACCAAGAAACCAGTGACCTGTTTAGAGTTAAGCTCAGACCTGTCTGTTTATGAGGTATTTTCAACTATATGGCACGTCAGCTACATGTTTGGCAGCTGATCTGTAACGGCCTCTTCTTTCTGAAACTCAGAGAACATACTGGAGTTTTAATCACCAAGCAGTGATGGTCTTTACCAAACAGCAGGCTGTGTTATTGGTCAGATAGCCAATTAAAAATGCTCCAATAGCACAAAAGGCCTAGCAGATGCTACACCTGCTTGGGTTGGCGCAGCAGTCAGTCCAAGCAGCCGTGCTCAGGTATCCAGGCGAGTCATGAAAAAGTTCACCTCACTCAGTAGTTAAAAAGTGTTGCTGTAAGAACGTATTAATGCTTTAAAGTTGGACATTTTCACAGAGACTCAGTCACTTCTGAAGCCAGCCTCTAGTGGATATTAAAGGAACTGCAGTTTTTTACGTACTTCACTTCCATGTGGTTATTTGCTGACTATACTGCTTAAAACATGGTGTTCCACAGGGCGCTGTTCTTGGACCCTCAACACTTTTAACGCCGCTTGTTTAGACACTTCCATGTTTCGGTCTCTCCCCTTTAGCTGTAACTCACGTTTACAAAGGTAAAACATCTCCACATGTTTGTGTAGGCTCATCCAGGTCACGCAGTCTTAGGAGCTTTAAAAGAAAGCGACTGGACTTCAGTTTTGTTGAAGATGGTTCACCTCTCAGCCAAGAGGCTTCAACAGCTCTAAAACATTTTAGAACAGAAGAAGTGAAGTCGCCTTCTTCTTAAACTTCATGACTGTTCTGCTCTTCTACACATTTGCAAGACATTTTGTCCTACTGACGGCGACCTCCCTCATAGTATACCGGAGTAATAAATAAACAATTACATATTTGTTTTTTACTAACTACAATAGTATTTGTGTAGATTTTTGGGGGAATTAACAAAAACTTTCTCCTGTATAATAAAAGGACAGTTTAGGACTTCTTCTGTAATTTTACATGTTTATTTTTTATAATTTAAGCCCAAAAGGTCGTGCTGACAGACTTTTTTCATTTACTACAGCAGCATTTCTTTATCATGTGCTAAAATTGAGACGTGCTGTTGACATTGTGTTTCTTTTTCTTGAATAGGAATATCGTAGGGATTGAATGTGCAGGTAAGCTTACACTGAGAGAAAGGGGATTTTTAATGGTCCGGCTCCGGATGTGAAATGAGTTTGACATTCCTGCTGTAGAGGTTTCCTGGACCCAGACTTTTGCATGGTATGTAACTCTTCAGCTGAGGTTTCTCAGTTGAATGAGCTGTCCAATGAGCACCATGACAACACTAATGATTAACCAGGCACTAATCCACTGGCAGAACTAAATCAAGCCTCCCATGATCATATACAATTGGCCAACTGAAAGTTTGGATAGAGACATGATACAATCTCACCACTGAATATGCAAAATTTTTATAGTTTTATTAGATTTAGTTAGTTTACAGTTCTGGTTACAAAGTATTTTATAGGACTGTGTAAGCTGGTGGTTCCTCTTAAAGCTTTGGGTTGGGTAATGTGTGGAGGATCTGTTGCAAACACTAAGGTTTCATTATGCAAATCCTCATTATGACAAACAACACTTTCTGTTTGGGTATCAACACGTGGATTTCATCACCTACACAAGTCAAACTGAACCGTGTGAGACCGTAATTAGAGAGTCAGTCTTGGACTAATGAACAATCTGCTGCTCCATTGTACTGCAGTTTGTCCCGTCCATATTTTGTTGTGTCCTGTGGTTTGTATTTCTTAATGTAGTAAAGTTGTGAGCTGCTCCTCATTTCTTTGCATTTTGCTTCCAAGGACCCAGAGTTTCTGATCATTTTTAAAAACTGGCCTTGAGTAATAGCTCTGGGAGCTTTCTGGGAGAATATATTGGTCTTTAGCAGGGGTGTGCAACTCCAGGCCTCGAGGGCCGGTGTCCTGCAGGTTTTAGATCTCACCCATCACACCTGAATCAAATGATTAGTTTATTACCAGGCCTCTGGAGAACTTCAAGACATGTTGAGGAGGTCATTTATACATTCAAATCAGCTGTGTTGGATCAAAGACACATCTAAAACCTGCAGGACACCAGACACGAGGCTTGGAGTTGGAGACCGCTGGTCTTTAGTCACTGGGTAGCGAAAATCACCCCCCTCCATTGGAAGTCAGATGGAGTGGAAAGAAAATCAACTCTTTGGATGAATCCTGAGAAAAGTGATAACAAAGAGCGCCTGATAAATAAAAAGACCAATGGGCTCGTCCACCTGTTGTTCTTCTCCTGTAACCTGACTGCTAGCATCATGGCTTTGATTCCAGTGTTTCCTTTGTCATCACTCTAGTGACGAGCTTTGTTTAGAGTTCATGTCCCTGACTGTCCCTTGCTCGGGCTCAACATCATGTTTAATGCAGTCGTGTCTTCTTCTGTGTGTGTTTCGTTTTGGCCTTTACGTTATTTCCTCTTTTTACTATGAAAGTAAGTTGTTTGTTTTTAGTCCCTGATTTTTCTCCCCTGTGTTACTGTCAGCTCTTCTCCCTCCTGGTCTTTGTTCAGTAATTAGTCTTTAGTGTATTAACAGCCCGCTCTTCCTGTTGTAAGTTTTTATATTTTTTGTAGGCTTTCAGAGGTTAACACACCACACTACTGCTCTCATGGCTTTTTATTCTCTGTTTCTTTTCTTGAAAGCAATAAAAATGCTGGTTGGAGCCAAACTGCTGCTTGGTCTTTCCTATTTTCTCAGCAAGTAAATCTGATTGCTCTGGATCAAGGAATTAAGAGGCTCGCCTGCTGGGAAACAGAAATGTTTCAGGGGCACGACTCTCCTTCCAGTTCTCTGTTAGAAGCCTTTAACAAAAGCTCGTTTTACTCTGTCTTTGGAGAAAACACGTTCATCGAGGTTTCCATTGAGATTCATCTCTTGATATCTGGTCATCGCTTTGAAATGGGCGCCAGGCCATCAGCACAAGGCTTCATAAATCAGCTTCTCTGTGAGGAAAACTAAAGGACATGAACACTGACTTATTTCAGTTAGAACCAAATCTGCGCTGCATTTGCAAAACGTACGTTTTTGTCTAGGAGCAGGTGTAAACGATTATTTTAGCTGCTCAGCTTCCTTCACTTCTGCAGTTTTCATTAAAGTAGTCGACCTTCACTGGAGGAACTCGTGAGTGTGAAAGTCGTGCATATTAAAGCTCGAGTCACTGAATTAATAACGTCTGTTATGTGAGTTTGGTAAAAGTTTCCTTATGAAATGTCAGTTTTGAAGATCCCCTGGAGGTGATTTCATTAATGCCGCGACTAAAAGATAATCAGCCTTGTTTCTCTTTTGGATGCTTGCAGCCCAGAAGCTCTCCTGCGTTCCCATGAGGCTTTGAGGCAGCTTGCTGGGGATAGTGGTTTAACATTTAAACTTATTTTCTGCACATTCCAGCACATAATTTTTTTTGTGTGTGTTTACACTCAGTCTTTCAAATAGATGCAAGTAAAACACAGCAGAAAATAAATAAAGTCAAAGACTCAGCGGTCCTGTTGCTCTATTTTCACCTGTAAAGCAGGAGTGGGGCAGGCGGAGGGTTACCCTGGTGCAGGTGTGCCGCGGTCAGTGGAAGAATCCGCGAGTTTCTCTGTGAGGTTCCCATTACCTCGTAGCTACTCGGTGCTTGTTGGAAGTTTAGGGTTTTTTTCGCTGTAAAAAGAAGTTTTCTTCCCACGCACAGCGGACGCTAATGTTTTTGTCACTTTTTATGGAATCAAACTCAAAGTAAGGTCAGTACTTCCACGCTTTAAACGCTGCACGCTCATACTCTCTCTGCACTCGATATATGATCCACTGTTGATCTGCACACAGCTGTCGTCACTAACGGCGCACTCGCTTACGTCACTGTCATGAGACACTCTCGCAAAAAAATCACGGTTTTAGTAACGCAGTAACGCAGCGTTCCTATGGGAAAGTAACGGTAATCTAATTACCGTTTTTGCAATAGTAACCCCTTACTTTACTCGTTACTTGAAAAAAGTAATCAGAATACAGTAACGCATTACTGCCCATCTCTGCCTACGAGTCATATGTTCATCATCTGAAGGCAGAATACGCCTACAAACAGATTAAATGTCTTGATGCTCATCCAGGTAAGTAAATCCCAAAAGGTTGATTCTGTTCGTCTTGGGACTTCCAGAACAACGTGGCCTTTATGGAGGAGAAAAAGAAGAGAGCAAAGACTGGGTCTTTAAAAATGTATCTTCAAATCCCAAAGTTACTGCCCATCTCTGGTCGCGTCGTAACCTCAGATTCTGCCTGTGTGTTTCCGGTTCTCAGTATTCATTGTTCTATTCATGTTTTGTTCGTTGTCAGCAATAACGCTGTGGTTTTCTGTTGACATTTGGCTTCACGAGTCCTGCGTTTGGATCCTCACCTCCGCCTGCCGCACACAGAGCCCTGACTGAACCAGGCTCAAGCTGTGAGCCGTTCCTAATCACCGGCTGTTTTGGCAAATCACAGAGAAGAAAATCTGATTTGTTACAGAATAAATAATCTCTCAGTGTGAGAGCCAGGAACATCTCAAACTATCACCATAAAATGTAAACTATGGCCTGAAAATAGATTTAATGAATTTAGTCAGAAATCTTGGTGAACTGTTTTTACTTTGTACAACGTTTCTGCGGTAAACTGTGTTGGAGCACCAGATCGCCGAAGCGGGCGCCGTCTGCTGCCTCTCGGGTTGATTTCCCAAACATCTCAGTGGGTTTTTGGTTTATTCTTAATAAATTTCAAGCACATCGTTCTTTATCAAGCATGTTTGAACCCAAATGTGGCGTTTTTATCAGAAACGATGAATGAAAACGGAGGTCGTGATGATGTAAGAACCTGCTGTGAGGCTCATTTCATTGCAGCTTTGGGGTTTGCACACAGCTTTTATCTTTGGTTTGCTGAATAGAAAAATTTAAACCATTAATCACAGATATTGAATAAAGGGTTTCCCTTCAAAGAGCTTAAAGGTAAACACCAACATCATCGATGTCACAGTCACCTCTACAATACGCTGATTATTACTGCTGGCGTGTGATTTGGTTTGAGCCGGTGGTCGTTTCCCTCCGGCTGAGAGGAGAAACGATGTAGTAACAGTTTGTTTTTAGCCCCGCTGACGGTCTATAAATGGACCGGGCTGTTTCTGCAGCTCCCAGCGGGTGGATAGACGCTCTGAGTGGAAACTCCTTCAGTGGTTTTACAGCTGACGTGGTTTCCACCCACACTGAGCCGCTGAGTGTCAGAGAGGGAGGGAGAGGAGTGGGTTTTATATGAGGGAGCAGGAAAGCAATTACAAACAGTTTGAGTCACCCTAATCACGTCCACGGTGGTTTCCCCTGACACACTAACAGTTATTCACTTATACTTTGTGTTTCCCTTCGTGTGTGTGTGCTGTCGATGTGGTGGATTTTTACATTAAACATGACCAGAAAGCTTCAAAATACTGTAAACACTCAGTTTTTCACTCTCGTGTACGATATGCTGAGAAAAAGAGCGCCGAATTATGGTTTATGGTTTGTATGAAAAATAAAATGGACTGCTATTTCTAATCTGGTGATGCTACAAAATTCATACAAACTTAACTGAGATCTAAAAGCATCGCCAAAGTTGTCCTTGTTTAAACAGGTTTCCTCAGTTAGTAGCGTCTTGGCAACGTGGCCATCTCGGACATTGTGAAGCATTATTATCAGTCACACTGATGAGCGACACCCTGGAAAAAAAAAGTCTGCACCCGGTTGGTGAGCAGTTGCTGGAGGTTCCTGATAGCATGAACTTATTTCCAAAGAGGCTTCACTACAAACTTCTTTGCAGGTGCTTTGGTTGCTAGCAGGTTGCTGCTGTTACCCATTGTTTGCATGGCTGGTGCCAACTTGTCTGCAAACAGTTGAAGACTGCTCAGCAAGTAGAAGTCAAACGTACAAAAGTACAAACAGGAAACGGAGACCGTTTGCTTTCAAAGTTTAAAGCTGCACTTGTTTAAGTGTTGCTGCAGCGGTAAGGCACAGCTTTTATTTTGAAAGTGAATGCTTGTGATGCAGACAAGTTAAAATTTTGACACGAACTACATGTGACCACAGCAAGGAGGTTTTTGGCATATGCTGAGGTTCAATTCTCGACCTCACCGATCCTTTAATGTCGCACCTGGAGAAGGAGCGTCAGATGAGGCTGAAGTATCCTCTCATCAAAGCTTTGTTACCAATGCGCATTGGGCGATCACACTACATGCAGCCACAGCAAGCACCAAGTGGATCCGAGGAGCAGTTCCTCAGTCTGTTCCTGCTTTTCTCTTCTTCTTTACAACCTACTGCTTATCTCTGCACGTCAGAGGGGAACTGAAACATGCCACCTGCTCTAATACTTTCTCACACATAGCGTCCCTTTGCGACTGATTTCACCCAGAGGTCCTCTGGTCACCTGTGTGTCTGATATTAACTAAACATGAACAAGGACATAAAAGCTGCTTATACAGAATCAATAAAAATGCTGAAACTCTGCCAAACTTTTCTTGTTTTTTCATGTTTCCCAAGTTTTCTGTTGTGGAACTGTCCTGTAGAGTGCCAAGCTTTTAAGTTTTTTAATATTTGTTTGTGCACTTAAGTGATGGTTAATTGGAACTATGAATAACTATGAAGTAAAATGACTGCAGTGTCCATGAATAATGATATAAAGGTGGTAATGAGCAGAACAGGACCCTCCAGGTAGAACTGGATGACCTCAAAGATGGAGCTCAGGAACCTAAATGAAATGTTTTCAATATTTCGTGTAGTGCTCGTGCTCATTAAGCCAGTGTGCATTATAAAGTTACAGAATCATGAACGTCTGTGCAAATCTCACTGCAAAACTGTTAATCTGATGCTTGGATGTTTCAGTGCTGCGTCACAGGTGTAAATAAAAAAGAGACGCTTCACTCAGACACCAAAATTGTCCCGGGATCTGAGCCGATCGAGTCATCCAGCCTACTGACTCATGAAGGAAAACGTAGGAAATAAACAATGGCACAGTGATGATCCAGCGTGGGATCCGACCCACAGGACAGGGAAGCAAGACAACAACGACAGAAAAGACAAAAGTGTCGGTCTGAGTGGGTTCGGGCTGACGTTGCTGCGCTGAGTCTGCAGGAGAAACTGTGTTTGATCCAGTGACACACAGCGCTGACAAGTGTGTGCGTGCGGGGGTGAAAGTGTGACGGTATGACGTCCGATCCAGAAGTGACACACACACACACACTGACTGTACACACAGTGGAGTCTTTGTGCTGGACGCGTCCCATCCCGTGACTTTTCTGGAAGACGCTACATGACGGCATTTTATATTAACTAAGGATCAGTGTGTTCTCAGTGCAGTCAATCCAAAACCACACAGTGACATAATAAACCTCGGGGTGTGGATGGACGTCACAGACGTTCTCTGAGCTCAAGTTTGGTCAGATCTTGGTGTCTACTTCCTGCCAGATGATGCCATTGAGGATCCTCAACATGAACTCACCTGAATTTGAGACCCTTAAAAATATCGCTGCGACTAGTTTACATCCAGAGTTATAGCAGTGCTACATGTTTTTTTAGTATATCATCTTTAAATATAACCTCTTGCTAACTCAAGTTTCAGAACTTTTTCTCGGCTGCCTGGACTTTCCTGGAACACCTATGCAACAAAACAGAGATAAACTCAAACTCGATCAAGTCTCTGTTTCACACACTGTCCTGAGATCAAGAAACACGATGAACTTGAACCGTTCTGGCCTTTCTTTTACTTGGAGTCATGTTTGGACATTAACCTGCAAAGAACAGAAGCTCAGTTGGATTATTTAAAGTCTGACAGGCTGCAGACTGCTACCGAGCCTGGCTGATGATGACCCGAAGCCTTTGCACAGGAAGTTTCCGGTTCTTCCCTCAGCATGAAGGTTTGATCGAGCAGCCATCGCTCACATGAACCCATCATCGCCGTGATGTCCCATGTATAGTTTCCTTCATTAACTAGTATCAGGCTTCACTGTGCATGTGAGGGTGGATGACCCGCCCACTGCAGACCTCAGGTAAACACGACTGACTGCAGTCACTCTGCAGCAGGTTTGCAAATAACTGTCGTCTAAAGTTTGAAGCAGCCAGTCTGAGTCGGTCTGCGGCACATCTCTTTGTAACTCGACTCAGGTGTTTGTACTGGATATAAGATGATGCACCTTCGTCACTGTGCGGTTAAATTGCTGCAGTGCAGCAACTACATCACTATTTGTGGAGCAGTTTCTGTTTCATGTCTCTGAAGTTCTGTCTGGATAGTTCATGTTTGTGGTTTTCGCTAATGTCTCTCAGATTAACATGCTGACCATGACCCAGTTGAGCTGACTCCGTCTTATAGTCGTTTGGCTGCACCTCTCAATACAGCAACTAGATTGCAAGTAGTTGCAGAGCTGTGCCCTATATTCAACACAACAGTTTGTTTGTGCCACCGTCTCCAACCAAGTCTTAGCGAGCAAAGAAAGCAGCTGCTCGAGTTCCCAAAGAGCAGGATGTGATTATGGTGATGAGGCCTTTCTTATTTTCTGAACATTTCTTTCTCCTCAGCATTTGTGCTTCTTTTCATTTCGCTGTTTGAGCATTTTTAATTTCCTTCTCTGAAACCCGCTCTGTATCTTCCTGAGGAAAAAGTGCTCTAAAAATAAAGTTTAATGATATTTAAAGTCAACAGCCTACATTTATCTTGTCTCTGAGGTGATGGGCTGGCTTTCCAGCCGAGACTGCTGAGCTTCGCGTCGTGCTTTAATCACAGGTTGCTCGCAGGTAGATTTTCAGGGTTTTGAAGTGACAGTGAGATATGAGGCGCTCCTCCCCGCCGCTCGAGTTTGAGGACTCTTCACACAGCTCACGACCTGATTGCTGAGAGGACACGGCGCCTCTCCTGCTCTGCCTCCTTCTCCTCGTTTGTATCTTCATGAAAGACAAAGTGGCTGCAATCATGAAATATGCGAGCAATCATCTTTTCCTCCTCTGCCTGCCACAAAGAGACGAATGCAGAGAGCGGCGGCGAGCGTACGCTACGGGTGTCTGCGTGGGTGACAACACGTGTGGGCGTGTGTCTACTTACAGTATAATCGCTTCATTGAAATCCTTCCTGATTCCGAGTTGCCGTGGTAACGCGGGTTAAAACGGAGGATGGATGGGAGATGTTGACACTCGTGCATGCTGCTTGTTTCTGCACCAATTTCATTTTCTAATTTTACTTTATGGGGCTTTAATTTCTCCCCGTGTGATCGAGAAAGACATTCTCATTTTCTGAAAAAAGATCCCACTTCTCTCCTAAGACGTGGATATCTGCCCTCTCTCATGATTAACTTTCATTATGTGGAGCAATGTCAGCCAATAAGGAACGATTAGTAAACTGTTATGATGGAATATAATGAGATGAGATGGCAAACGTGTCAGATGTGGGTTTTGTTATCAGCCTGTCTGCAGCAGCAGACCCACCTCCGTGAATTGAGTGCGTTAATTATTGTTCTGAGCCTGCGGGTCCAAACTGGGCAAAAACTGAACCATGAAATAAGTAATATGGGTCAGAAAATAAATGCAGCTGTCTTTGGTTTTTAATCAGGTGACATTTGATTGATAACTTGCACACGGTCACATAACAACCGCCCCAAGATCTCAGAGCAGTATCACCAGAGCCTGATGGGTAGAAACAAAATGTAAGACATTTGATGAGCTTAATGCTCGAGTCGACTCGACAGCGGCACGACCAAAACTCCGTGCGATGAGCTTACGGCCTCGGTGCATCTCGGGGACTGCATCTTCAGCCAGTCGCTGTCAACCGTGATCTTCAGGACAGCTTTGGTGAGACAAGACGGCAGTTACACAGCAATAACTTTTCTACGAGTCTGTTGTGGCCAGTGCTATCCTCTACCCTGTTGCATGCTGGGGCAGCAGGTTGAAGGTTGCTGCTGCTAACAGACTCAATAGACTGATCTGCAAGGCCAGCAATGTTGTAACCAACATAATTTCTCTAGGGATCAATAAAGGATTTTGACTTTGATTCTGATAAGACGCAGTCAGCCTGCTATCAGTCTGTGGCTGAATCAAGTCACCAATTATATGCAACCTGTTTGTGATGAAGTTAAATGAAGTTAGAACTACAACCAGTTGAGTTTCCTGAATGTGGTGATCCACAGGTTGGTGGTGTTGCCTGCTGATCCTCTGGATGACGAGCAGGGCGCTGCAACTGAATGTTCACCAAATATGAAAAAAAAAATTTATTCACCTGCCAATCTTTCCCAGTTCTAAAGAGGTTTTATTTTGACAGTAACATGTCAAACCAGCATAACCATCGCCTCTGCCGGCATTAATATGGACCTATGATGTCAGCGGTTCACATTCAGCTCAGAAGAACGAGTCTGTTTGATTTAATTTTGTTGTAATTAACCAACATATTAAAAGATTCTTGAACATAAGCTTTCTTTGCTGGAAAATCTAAGAAGGACGTCCAGGAAATGTTCAAGAAGTCGGGCTAACAGCCAGCCTGTGTTGAAATGTTTGCTGGGAAATCTTTTAAAAACAGGAATGTGCGTCATATTTATGTTGGTTATAATTTCAGTGGTTAATGCAGGAACTAGTACAAGTCATTAATATTTGCAGCAGCCATGTGCTAATTTGTTTAACTGGTAATTTGGTGTCGTAGGAGAAATATAATTAATTGTCGTCAGCACTGAAATAGAAATTCACACTGTGTTCTTCAATAACACCAACAAGCATAACAGAAGTGATAAAGGTCCAAGAACAGCTCCCTGTGGAACACCACATTTCAGCATACATTCAACAAACAGCAGTATTCAAATCCTTCGGCTTCCTGTTACAAAGTGTTCTGTGTCTGTTATACGCACCGTGTCTCCCAAATATAATCACATCTGGTTCTGACAGCAGCAAAAACGCGTTAAAATCTGTGAATAAGGTTCCCAGAATCCTTAAAGTGAGAAAGCTCCTGTTTCACATTAAATGAGAATATTGATGACAAATATCGGTGTCGCACTTAGAGCAGCATGTGGAGGAATTAATGAGACAATATTGACCATTTTGTGTTGGAGAAAATTACATGTTTCACACTAATTTCACCAAACGCTGCGCTGTAAGCCTTTAATAACTTGGGCTTAACATTTCCACAGCTTATAGCTGCAGGCTTCTTTTGCTTTGGCATTAGCAGAGGGACTTTTGTTATCAGGAGGGACGAAAAATGGTTTGAAGGAACAAAGAGGAGTTCAGAGAGTAAAATAACAGGCTTGGTTCAATAGGAGGATCAGAGAAATGTGGACGGGGAATGTATCAACGCTGTAAAAGCATTCACAGCAGTGTCACGGACAGACGTCACTGCAGTCTGACTCAAACTGACTTCTTTCTTTTTTATACATGAAAATGATTCACTCAGCCGGATCTCTGCCCTGCTAGCTTATTACAGTTAATTTTACTCACCTGGGGAGTGACTGTCACTGATTAGATGGTGAGACGAGGCCCAGCAGGACTCGCCGACACCGCCGCATCTCTGAAATAATCTGCAGCCATTATTTCCAAGGACAAGCTGTTCATATTTTACATACTTGTGCTGTTTGGTGAAGATTAGTTTTTGGGCGCGGCGGCTAAATCACAGGTATGAGCCATGAGGGTAGGACGCCTGATGAATCTTCTTATGCTGGACTTCTGGCAGGTCGCAAAATCCTGGTTGGTGGTGTTTTCATCTCAATCTGGTTTCTACGTGTTTATTACAGCGAATATCTGAATGCACGAAATGAGCAGAATGTAATAAAACATTTTTTTAGCCTGACTCAGTGAGTTAGTGGAAAAAGCTCTACAGTAAAAAGTATTTTCCCAGTTTTGAGTTTTTAATGTTTGTCACATTTACATGTTTCACATCATCAAACGAAATGAAATGTTAGCTAACCCTTCATCGGAGTATCAAAGGTTTAACCGAGTCAAGGGTTAGCAGGATGTTAGCTAACTAGTTTATATCTAAAAACGTTCTGCACTCCTTCGATCAATCACTCCAGAAAACTAAACATCAGCCACGTTTGCAGGTTAGTACTGGGTTGAAACGCAGGTTTCAAACCAGTACTAACCTGCAGGTCCAAGTACTGGGTTGGACCTGCGTTTCACCGCAACTCAAAGGTGATCTACTGGGCTGAGATCTGGTGACCAGCCATTTGAGTTGGACAAACCAGTTTGAAATGATGGAATATTACTTGCTGGAAGCAGCCATCAGAGGATGGATACTCTGTGGTCTTAATGGGATGGATGTGGTCAATAACAACACTCAGGTAGACTGCGGTGTTTAAATGATGCTCAGCTGCTGCTAATCGACCACAGATATGGCCGACAATACCCCACACACCGTTACACCACCACCAGTCTGAACTGATGTAAGCCAGGATGGATCCATGCTTTCATGCTGTTTACACCAAATACTGACAAAGCAATCTGAATGTCACAGCAGGAAGACTCATGTCACCAAACAATGTTTTTCCAGCCTCGGCTTCCTGTTGTTAGCTGACAGGAGTGACAGTCTGAGTGTGGTCTTCTGCTGTGCAGTCAGAGATGCTCTTCTGCAGACCGTGGCTGCAGAGACTGGTTCCTTGACTTCCTGTTGCTGTCTCATCAGCTTGTTTAAAGAGGCCATTGTCTGCTTTTATTCTCCATAAACTTTACAGATTGTTATCAGGGACAATCCCAGCAGATCATCAGTTTCTGAAACACCCAACAACCACGTTTAAAGTAACTTAAATCTCAGTTTCTCGTTTTGATGCTCACTTTGAACTCTAGATCTGAGTTGCTGCCATGTGATTGGCTGATTAGAAATTTGCATTAGTAAGATGTGAATGGGTGTAGCTGACTGCAGACTGTGGTCCGGCTGATATAAACACACTGGCACAGAGATGATGGAGGATTTGTTTGTTCTTAATAAAGCTTCATGTTGAGGGTCAGAGACTGAGAATGACGACTGATAAATTCTTTAGGCTCGTGTTACGTAAAAAAGACGAGCACCTCTTCAGCAGATTTCATAGTCTCGTCTACATGCAGTCGGATTCCCGAAGGACTTCTCTTCTAAGTCTCCGTCACCGCTTTCCTTGAAACCATCATATTTTTTATCGAGGTCAAAAAAAAGAGTTGGAGAGACGTCATGTTTCTAACGATTATTTGACTCGTCTGAATGTGTGCTGAGGTCGCTCCACAGCCAGGACGAGAGCTTTTATTTCAGTCTGTATTATGTTTTGTTAAAGCTTTTCAGGGTTTACAGGCGATGGTTCACAGAAAAGTGCTTTTATAATCTATGAAGCTATAACAGCGTGAAAGCAGCCGGAGCAGTTTTCACTATAAATGAATGAATGACGTCAGCGTGTTCCTCAGTGAAAGGCTCTCCGGGGTAATGAATAGTCTGTCAGCAGGAGAGCAGAAACAATGACGGACACATTCAGAGCTGCACCGCCTGAATCCTTGAACCACGCCAGCGGCGAGAAACTAACAGACCATTAACACACCTGCTGTCCTCATGTAGGTCATTTAATTCAGGATAACTCGAGCTGGATTTAGTAACTTTGGGATTTGAAGATACATTTTTAAAGAGCTCCTCAGTCCAACCCAGTCTTTGCTCTCTTCTTTTTCTCCTCCATAAAGGCCACGTTGTTCTGGAAGTCCCAAGACGAACAGAATCAACCTTTTGGGATTTACTTACCTGGATGAGCATCAAGACATTTAATCTGTTTGTAGGCGTATTCTGCCTTCAGATGATGAACATATGACTCGTAGGCAGAGATGGGCAGTAACGCGTGTAATCTGATTACTTTTTTCAAGTAAAGGTAATTAGATTACTGTTACTTTCCCGTAGGAACGCTGCGTTACTGCGTTACTAAAACCGTGATTTTTTTTGCAAGAATGTCTCATGACAGTGACGTGATGTGATGCAGATGAGCTTTTTCTAGCAGCACAGGCCCTGGTGTGGTGCTGATGTCTTCCACTAGCAACACAGATGCAGTTGGTTCAGCCGGCAGCACAGGCCCAATAAATAGACTACTTTCCAAGAATTTAGAGAATACTTTAAAATAGTCTTAAAAAAGCTTGGTGGAAAAAACGAAAACCCATTTAAAATAGTAAAAAACAAAAAAATACCCCACAAATTCAAAGCAGACGTTCAACAAGGAGACATGCTGCTGCCATCTTGCAGCAGGTGCAGAAAGTGCGACTGCTGTGAGCACAATAGAGCAACAGGAGCACAAAGTCTTTGATTTTATTTATTTTCTGCTGTGTTTCACTTGGATCTATTTGTGAGTGTAAACACAAAAAATATTTTATTTTATGTGCTGGAATATACAGAAAATAGGTTTAAATGTTAAACAAATTTCTTCAAGTCAGAGACATATCATTTATTTTTGCTTGATGGATAAAGTTACTCTGACTGCTGGGATATTTTGTCAGTGGCTGGGATAGTGGGAGTTTCTGAAAAAGCTTAAAGGTTAAAATCAAACAGGTTCGGTCTCCTCAAACCAAAACTACAGTCAGTTTTGTTCCTGTAGGAATCACAGGATCGGACTGGAGAAGTTGACTGCAACTTAAAATTCTGGCTATTCAACCTGCAGCAGATCGAGGTCTGGATGCAAGTTGAGCTTTTCTCTCAAAGAGCCTGACTTTGAAGTCCATAATGTGAAACAGTTTCTTTGAAAGAGTCCTTTATCCATTTAGTGTTGATGGGTAGCTGTGTTTTTGTGGCCTGTATCTGTGTCTGGTCTCCTGTGAGTCATTCCTATCCAAGCACAGCGTCCTCAGTGACTCACAGGACAGGACGACGGGGCAACCACTCGCAAACATGCCCTTGAAGATTCTTCTCCAAGCGTAACATCCTCATTGACACACAGTATCGCCGGGTCAAACTCACAAACATGTCCTAACCTGTCCAGGTGTTGAGCTATAACCAGGTTTTACAAATGAATCAGGTTTCATTTTGCAGGTTGTGTGTGTGTAAAACTATAATATGAAACAAAAAGCTTAAATTAATCAATTATTGTTCTTCGTGAGTCGTGCATCAACCTAAACTCTACCCAATCACAGGCATCTAGGGCGGGCCGTAGTGTCGCAGAATTTTGTAGAGGCTTTTCAAAGTAAAAGTGATCTAGAGCATCGCACGTTGATTCATGATGATTTTTTTGTCTTTTGTTTTGATAAAGATGAGTGAGGTCCAGACCTGAGTGACCTCACAGCTGGTTACGGTCATATCTGACACGTCAGAAAAGAACCGAGGTGGCAGACGGTGTTTGCAGTGAAACCCAGCAACCAATCCGGAGACGCCCTGTCGTCAAGGCGCCACTCAGCTTCACATCTGCACCTAATAGATCGAAGGTTTGAGAGAGGAGCGACGGAGGCGTCGATGTCCACCTGGAAGGAGTTCAGCTGAGGGCCTCACAGGTGATTCAACCTTCATCCTGTCATTTCATTCAATGTACCTGCGATGAATCCCCATCAGCTCTTATAACTCAATATGTCTGTATGGATGAGATGGTCAAACATCTTGAATAACATAAAAAATAACTTTAGACCACCGTGACATGAGCTGGGTGACTGAGAACCTCCTCACACATGAAAAACACACCAGTGACGGGAGGAAACAGCAGCAGGCTTCAAACATACTGTGAATGTCGTAGAGGACCTTCAAACACCAAACGACACTTAGGATGGGATCTGTGATTTTCTGTACGTGACGTGTTTGGTTAAAACGACCTGGCTGAGAACAGCAGGCACACCTTGACTTGATTTACACAAAGAAAACTGAAACACAGCTCAGAATCAAAGAGTGGACTGATGAGAAAAATACATTTTTTAAAGGTAAGATCTGTTTTTCAACTCAGGCTAGAACGTTTGATCAACAGCTCACTCGCAGTTCAGTAACTTTCTTTTACCAAACGGCAGTAAAGCTTCTAGACAGCTGGCCCAGCTTTCTTGCCGTTGTCAAAGGCTAATTCTTTATTATTTTAACCCATTTCCTCTACAGAGGAATGAGGAACATGCAGACACCAAATATTAGATTTGGTGATGACGCTCCTTCCACAACAGAACAGAGCCAGTATCAAATAAGAAGAAGGGGTGGGGTTGCCGAGTGGCTTTCAGATGCACAACAAAAGCTCCTGTAAATACTTTCAGATTGAGACAGTTGAGATTTGTTGCTCATGAGATTATTTCCATCCATTTCTGTGACACTGATCAAGTCAGGCAGCGGATGAAACGAGGAGCTGTGGTGGAGGTGGGTTGCAAAGCGGTTTGCACAATTATTGGTGTCAGCTGAACCTGATGTGGGTGGGCTCTGAGATCATCTGATCTGCAGGTGAGCTGAACTTCCTGAACTGATACTTAAGATTAGCATCTCCTTCCTGGGACTCTTAGCAGCTCACTCAAACTGATTGTGGTCAGTCAAAGTCAGACAGCCTCTAACGGATCACTTCAGCACGCTGGACTTCCTGTGTCATGGAAATATTTGCGGTAGTCCAGAACGGGACTCTGTGGAGCTGAAAAATATAAATCCGGTGGATAAACTCTTTTGTTCTGGGTGAGAGAGCGTACAAAGTTCCAAACACCCGGATTTTAAATGCATTTCTGTGAGTATGCAGGACGTCGCAGCACCACAAGCTGCTTTGGGGCATCCTCCATTTTTATTTTGAGCGTGAAGCAAGCAGCACAACAATCAGACGTCTCTTCTACACGCAAAGTTTCTGCTGTGGTTTACCTTCTAATGTGTGGCTATCATTTGGAGCTGGACGCCACTGAGTCTGTCCTTAACCGACCAATCAGCACGCATTAGCAGAGTGGCTGTGTTTCAGGGGGAAAAACTCAGCTTTGCTTCAAGAAAAACTAGAGAACAAAAGTGTTGTTTTATTTCAGATTGGAGACTTCTTAGTTTCTGGGGCTTTATGGATATTTTTGTCTAAAACTGGTATAAATAAAACTTGTCGCATGTGCAGATCGGCTCTGGCTACATTCAGTGGAGGTGATGTGCTTCCTTCTTCCAGTGAGTCTGTGTAACTAAACTTCAGATCCTCAGACCCCTGTTAATGATGTGGTTGACATCAGGTTTCATCCTGTCATTTAGAGACAATAATATTATTATATAAATCACAGTGACGACAGATGCTGGTGTTCACTGTGACACTGACGTTTCCAAACTCTGTCTGTCATCGAAGCATTTCAAAACTGCAGAGCAGGAGGAACAATACTGGTAGTTTGGGCCAGAAACTAAAAACGTAAGACTTTTGCACAGTGCTGTACCTCACAGGGTTGAGTCTTTTGTTTCTATTTTGCTTGGAAAATGTAAAATAGATGCAGCGATTTACTGAAACGTGCAAATATACATGGAAATACAGCATGTAAGGCAAAAGTCAATATTTGGTATGATCGCCTGTGTTCTTCAGCACAGTCTGAACTTTCTTTGGCAGAATTTCTTTCAGCAGTCTTCAGGAATCCTTCTCAAGGCTCCCTGAAAGACATTTAAAGCTCTTCTTGTGATGTTTCTGCGTTTTGTTCTATCCTTGGTCAGCGTCCGGGCTCTGGGGAAGCCGATCCAGGTATCCAGGTATGCTTTTACTGCACTGATAGTGTGTTTTTAAAGGTGCGCTGAAAATACAGGCTGCTGCCAATCGGATCCTTTTCAGATGATATTGGTATTAAAATCTGATGTTACATTTTGGGGTCAAAATTTCATCGGTTTTGACAATTACTGCGACAATGAAGCCCAAAACTGTCACACAGTGTGTTTTACAGATGGCTGCAGATACTCACTGCTGTTCGTCTCTTCTCTTCTGTACATATTTCAAGGAAAAGAGTTACATTTGGATTCATCAGCCTTGTCACCACTGATTTTCAGTCCAGCTCTGGTGTCACTGAGACTCCTGCTGATGACGCTTCATAAAACAGTAGCTGGATCAGCTGAAGGTCACATAGAGGCCTGGATTTTCCCCTTTCTTAACGTACTAATTTCAGCTAATCACTCTTTGAGAATCACCTCGTTGGTGGAAAAATATGATTCTGTCTGTCAAACCGTGTTACCTTTGTGATTTTGCACAGACTTAACTAAAGAAATGGGAACAAATGATGTTTTTGCAATTGGATGCTAGTAAGTGCTTAAAGATACGATTTAAAATCGGATGTTTGCTAAGTTGTCTGTTAAATGTAGACAAAATGCTGGTTAATCCCTTGAGTTGGGTGCATACTTTATGCTTAATGATTCATAGGTCAGTGTTAACTGACTTAAGAAACAAAACAACAATCATCTGCAATAGTCAGGTGACAAAGCAGCCGATGTCCAAAGAAAAACTTTAAAACACCTTCAGGAAGCCTGGAGGATTCCTGACCTCAGTGGCTCAGAACCTTTGACATCACGTTAACTTTTTAAAAAACTGGATCATTTGTCCTCGAACGCTAAAAGCAGCAGTTTTTCCTGCTGTCGTGTAAGCAGGATCCCACTGAAGTCTGAGATTTATGGAAGAAACCATCAGTCACGCTCATGTTTGCCTTTCCTGCACAGTGGGCAAACTTAGCTGCATTTAATACACGATAAGGTCATGATTCACCTCAGTGATCAATCTCACTATCTGACTGGCTAAAGGAAAATTCCATTTATTTTTTAACATTAGAGATATCAGGCGCACTAAAAGGTCAGCGGGTCAGGGGTCATGGAGGTCCATCCCATCACAGAGCACTTCCTGTCTGGTCTGCTGGGATACTTACGGAGCCATAATTATAACAGCTCAGTGCTCCAAATACAGACAAGCATCAGACTGAGAAACACGACTAGAGCAAAGTGTCAAATCATGTTTTCTTTTATAAAACTTGGTGAAGAAAGTCTTAAAAAGTGACCGTATTTTATGGTACAGCTTTAATTCTGGAGCCTGTAAGTCAAGAGGAGGGTTTCCAAAATCATCCGCTACGGAGGATTAACATAACAGCAGAAACAAACGGATGTTTGTGAGACTTTGGCGTCTAGTTGCATCTGTTGTCCTAAAGGTCGTTCTGCAGAAACAACATGGCAGCCAGTCTGTACATTCAGAGGTATTTCATTTTAATAGCTTAGAGATAGAAAACCATTGACTGTAACCGTCCAACTTCAGTCTCAGGGTTTGACCCCAAAGCTTCAGTTATTCTTGTCGTTTCAGTTTCAGAGTGACTGAGAGAGTCTGGACTGAGTAGAAAGAACCCAGAGCAACTGGAGGCAGCAGAAACCCTGAGAGAAACGCAGTGTGCAGCACTAAACACTGGGACGAAAAGAAAAAAGCCTCATTGTTTTATCTGCAGCGCTTTATATTTGGCAGTATGAGTCTGGTCTGGGAGCTACAGCATCAGTGACAGGATCTGGGTTTGGCGGGGGGTTGCAAAGCAGCTTGCACCGGCTGCCAGCACAGCCGGTTTGTAACATGACCCGGTGCACGTAGATCAGTGTGTCATTGGCCTACATGATGATTTTAGTTTCCTTCACAATCACACAAGCCTTCTCTTGTCTCGCGATATGCAACAAAATAAGTAGTAACTATTTGTGTCATAATTTTGTAGTTTAATTTTTACCAACTAATTCAGATTTGTGTCTTCAGTCATATACTTTCATCTTTTATTTAGATAATCAATCACAATCATTGTAGATCTTTGTGACATGTTGAGTTTCATTCATGCTGACTCTTGTGATTGAAACACAACATTTATGCCACTGAAGAAAAACAAAAACCTTTGGACAACCAGATGTCTTGGTGGGTAAACGAAACCCGGGCTGATGTTGTTATTATCAGGGGTTAAAGGTGGCAGTTTGGAAACTACCAGAGCTGGTGTAACAGTTTTCTTTGCTGCTGCTCTGAATTTCAGCCAGTACGTAATCATAGCTGCTTTCCAAACCTCGCCAGGATAAACCAGAGTGAGTGAAATGAAGGCACAATAAGGTGTGTTGGTCAATGCAGCTCTGAGTGACCAGAAGTGATTAAGGGTGATCATTTCTATCTCAGAGTTTCTGTTAAAACTGGACGGCTCATCTCCCATCACATCTGAAAACTGATATTTTACTGACAAGAGTGACTGAAGCTGCGCTGACACACACGAGGAGTCGATTGTCTCATGAAATCCATCGGAAAAATTCTGAAAAAAACCCAAATGTTCAAACCCTGAATGTCCCAGCTCGCAAACAAGAGAATAAAAAAGCGGTGAGGTTCGTCTCAGCAGGATGGAGGGCAGAAGAAGTGGTCACAGTTCACAGGCTGAAAGTTTCCCTGGACAAAGACATGGAGGAATGTTCGGTCCTCACTTCACAGTGCCCTCAAGCAAGGCACTTCTACAGCAGGCGCTTGTTCCAGTGGAGCTGCTTCGCAGCCAGAAGCAGCCCTCAGTTCAGTGTGTGAGTGGATGAAAACAAAAGCAAAGTCTTCCCTGGACAAATGACAACAACAAACTAAAAATAAAAGACAAAAAACCAAAAAAACCAGAGTTCATTTTCTGTCTCCGCCTCCTGATTTGAAACAGCAGATATTTCACACTTTTAAATAACATTAAACATTATGGCTATGATGAAAATTTACATTCTGACATTTAGATAGGACTACCGTAAAAATACAAATGTGCAAAAGTTGTAAACAAATCAGATGGTATGTGTGTGGTTTGTCACAGCCTGGTGGGCTCCTCGTCACTGTCGCTGCAGTTACCACAGCACTCCTGCAGGGGGAGGAAGAGAGCACCGATGTTACTGTCATTCACAGATGAATGCAGATCATTTTTCTATCGACTAAATTTTATTCATGTATTTGTATTGTATGTATTTACTGGTCTTTTTTGTTTTTTACCATCTTGCTGTTTTACCATATTAACTCCGCCTTACCGACGTCCGTCTGTCGAGTTAGCTTACACTACACAGTTTAGTGTACTTTGTGCTAGCTCACAGCTCGTGTGTGTTGATGTATGCTGGTAAATAAAAGAGCGGTGATGTTCTGGAGGTGAGGGAGGTTGCTCACATTTCTGCCGAACAGTCGCTGCAGGAGTCCCTGTTTGGGTGTCGGAGACGGCTGTCCTCTCCAGTCCAGGTCAGGAGGAACCGCCCCGTCCTGGTAGAAAACGTTGAGCTCTGTGAAACACTCTGTCTCGATCATCTGCCGAGAAAAACACAAAAATCTCAGAACCTGTGCAAAAACACGGGGCAGTTAGGAGTTTGTTCTTTTTACCACTAACATGGTCAAAAGGCTCGACTTGTTCTGGACAGCAGCCGTTAGTGAAGCAGGTGGCGACAGATCTGGCAGGTTTGACATGGCATGAAAAAGGGATGAAGGTGGGTTGCAAAGCAGCCTGGACTGACTTTATGGCCTCCCTGATTAAAGCTGTGCTTGATTTCTGTAACATGTTTTACATTTAAGACTGTTTTTCGAAAGAACAAATATAATGTTTGGTTACTCGTGTAACCACGGTTCTCTGGAAATTGAGCACTGCATCTAATTACTGGGGGAGTGTGAACCATCCTGTAACTTCCTGTCTTTGCAAGAACTCGTGTGCTGGTGCTTTTGGCTTGTTGAATGTACTTTCCTGTACTTAAAAAAATGTAATCTTATATCAATTATAATTTAATTAGTCCCATCTTCAGTCTTTTGAGTTCCTTTTTATGTTTTGTTCCATCTGTTATTTATGTTTTAAACTGAAATCTGCTCTAAAGGTCAGGCGACTTTCCTAACAGTCACCATTTTCTCGGGTGAACAGTGTGCGCAACGACAAAGTGAGGACTGTGCTTTTCCAATTAGGTATTTTTATCCTCCTCCTACGGAGATGGAGCAGCAGCAGCATGTTTAACATTTTCTCACTGCTGTTAGTCATAAATGTCAAAACCTCTAAATATCATGATGCGGATGATAACATCATCAGGAGAACAAATTCCTTTTCCTGCATTTTTTACAGCAGGAGTGTGCCGAGTGTGAGTCTCTAACCTCGTTTTGCCAGGGAATGGAAACGCTGCCCGTGGACACTTTACTGTAGAAAGACTCGTCCTTGGGCTCCAGCTCCACCCCTTTAACTGTGGAGAACTGCTCGATGTCCAACACGTCTTTACAGTAGATGGCCTGAGGCTGAAACACACAAACACACACAGCCGATAAGGTCGTCAGTCTCAGCAGAGACAAGTCCAAACATCTCCAGTTATCTGACCCCACGTTGGCTTCCTGCCTTTGCCATCGTTTCCACGTGCATCACCCCGTGTCTTCGCCCTCCCCTCGTCAGCTTACCTCCAGCACAAGTCTGCGTTTACCTTTTCAGTCTTCTTTGGCTTTTATTGGGAAGCTCCTGCTTCACCCTGACAGCGCCTTCAGTCTTTTGAGTTCCTTTTTATGTTTTGCAACCTGCCAGTTTGCCTCGTCGGTGGCCTCTTTTGGAGGCACACCTGAAGGGGAAAAACACCTTGAAACCAAACTCTGCGTCTCTTTGATTAGATGCAAGCTCGCTCTGTACCCGCCCAACACGAAACCTGCTGTATGGATCCTTCCTGTTACAGACGCCGTGCAGCAGCTTCACAGAAATCACGCCAGGGCCTCGGAGACGCACTCACTCACGGAGCTGTGGAGTGCTCTCATTGTACAGCCTCTCACTCAGAGTTATTATTAGATACTTGGCTCTCGCATTATCGGCTAACGCACAAAATCAGCGAGGTCGTCCCACCTGACCCCCTCAGAATCAGCTCCATTAATAGAGCCAGTATCTGACATCACACGCTGGAGGTTTTCTAAGCGTTGGTCCTCAGAGCAGGCAGAGTGGGTCAAACATTTGGTGCTTTTTAAGTCACTTAATCCATTTTTACATCTACATGAAAACTGCCTATGAAGCTATGAGGGTTCAAAAATGCAGAATAAAAAAATAACTGAATCTTCTTTTTTAAGCAGCTTCCTTTAGAGGTCACCACTGAGGATCATCTGCCTCCATTTCATCCTCCTCAGTCACACCGAGCATCTGCAGTTCCTCCTTTCTTTCATAAAAATGCATCAGCTGATTCTGAGGGTCGGATCAGGATCCGGTTGATCTTTTATGCCAGATGTGTCCAACTCCAGGCCTCGAGGGCCGGTGTCCTGCAGGTTTTAGATCTCACCCTGGGTCAACACACCTGAGTCACATGATTGGTTCGTTACCAGGCGTCTGGAGAACTTGTTGAGGAGGTGATTCAGCCATTTGAATCAGATCAAGTAACGACACAGAAAACCTCAAAACCATCCAGACTTAAGTGATTAAATTGATTTTATTACTTAAGTTAGTGCAGCCTGGCTTTAAGACGGACCTTTGTCTTTGTTTGGATCGGTGACGTGATTGGAGGCTTTTTGCTGCCTGAATAAAGTGAGCGTGGCTCACGCCGGGCTAAGGCTACGTTCACACTGCAGGTCTTAATGCTCAAATCCGATTTTTTTGTCTGCTCGTTCACACTACAAATAAAATGCGACAGCCAACGCGCTCTAGTGTGAACGCTCAAAGCGGCGCATGCGCAAAAGAAGACCTCACACACAACGCGCTCTGTACACCCAGAGCAAACCATATTGTTTCACTGATGGCCTTAATATAAAGAGTTCGGACTTCACGTTTCCCAATTTTTGCTTTAAGTTATTTTGTTATTGACATAATAATGTAAATAACCTAATAATGATCCTTATTGCTGTTTTAGAGGAGCGCTGCTTCAAAGGATAGCTGCAGATTTCTGTCAGAATCTGCAGATTATACAGAACAAATAAAATGTTCACGTTTCTCCAACGTTGTCTTTCCAACAGTTTCACTGACATCTACACTGGATGAACAGGAAGCGTTCGCGATGTCTTCTCCGGCGCTGATAATCGGCGTCTGTCTTGTGTCAGTGACGTAAAAGACGGATTTAATGGGACTTGACCATCAAACAGCAGTCGCTTTCTGAAACATCAGATATGTATCGGTTTCAGCACCACATACGAAAGTGACCCAGATCGGATTTGTGCCGTTCACACTGTCACACCATGGTCGGATATGGGTCGCATAATCGGCTTTGATGCGCTTTCGCCTGCAGTGTGAACGTAGCCTTAGACTGTGACGTTGGCTGACGATGCACAGACAGCTCTGATAGTTTTAACGGCAGAATCACAGAATCATCGTTGATCCCAGCGAGCCACATGACGTGACCCCAGAGATGTTACTGAGTTTGGTATTTTTGTGATATTTAATGTTTTGTTTCTTCTTGTGTATTTAGTATCACGGGTGGAATTAAATGTTTATTTTGCACTAACTCACAAGAATCACAAGTCCTTCTATAACGGTTTTATGTTTTTATAGATTTTTAATCACCATCTGTGGAGTAGGTGGCGCTTGAGTCATGTGATGTATGAAACACCTTTTGATTGGTTAGACGCTGTCGAGTCTAGTTTTTACATTTTCTTGCCCCTCCCCCTCGTCTTCACCTGTCGCTGACTGTTGTCAGCTGCTGTGTGCTTTGCTCCCTCATGCGCCTCGTTGTGTCATCACTCCCTCATCTATAAATAGTCTTGTTTGTTAAGACTTCTGTTTATGATCCCTGATTTGCTCGCTGCGTCCTTCCTGATTTCTCGTGTTTATTTTTGGATTTCAGGGTTTTTTTCCAACCTTTGAACTTTGTGACTTTGTACTTTTGAACCTTCCAAAATAAAGGCAAACTCTGTACGCACTGACAGATACAGATCTCATCATTTGTCTTCACTCGGGGAAACAAAAATGAATGTGTGACGGATGAAGAGTCTCAGACTTCATCTCGGGTCACCAACAAACCTGTTTTCAGGCTCGTACCTGAACGTCAAGTCACAAACTTGTCAACGACTCTTCAGAAGCCGAGTTTTGAGTTTCGAGTATCTACATGATAAAAATTAAAATCTTTTTAAGGTCGGTGTGCTCGCTCTGGACTTACATCAGGGATGAAGGGTGTCTGCAGCATGCCGGCCTCCAGCCGTTTGAAGTTGATGGAGCGGAAGATGGGATGAGCTTTGACCTCAGTGGCTCCGCCCCCCAGGCAGCCCAGCCTCTCGGTGGGATCTTTGGCCAGCAGCTGAGGGGTTAAAAACACAGCAGAGCTTTAGAGAAGGTGGAGAGTTGCTGCTTCAGGTCAGGCGTTAAAGCATCAGCGGTTACGCCTCAGACAAAAGTTGAGCCGGGTTTCATTTTCCACCAGTTTTTCAGAGTTTTAGCAGGAAGCTGTGTGTTTGTATTCAAAGCATGACGTGTCTGCGAAAAGCAGCCAAAGGCAAAGACTTCTGGATGTTTGCTACCCTCTTTATTAAAACGAAGCAGACACAGTGCCAGTGACCAGCTTTGCTTGTCTGGCCTCCACAGTCTCACGCATCGTGACTCTGATCTTCAGGAGGAAGTTCCCTCGTCTAAAGCTTGTTTTCCTAAGCATGGAACAGGTTTTCCTGAAACCCTGCAGTGAGATGACAATAATTTCCCATCTTTGAGCCGTGTGCACTCGCCCTCCAGGTGTCCAATTATGAGTCAGGATAAACTCAGACTACAGGTGAACCACAGATCTCACCTTAATCAACCTCCCACCTGACTTTCATTTAAAACAAGATGCAGGTGGAGATCTGACCAATGACCAAAAACAAACTGCAGTATTTCCTGTTGGGAGGTTATTCCGTCTTCTGTTTGTTAGCAGACTCAGCAAACATGGCTGAACCGCAGACGGACGATTCGCCGCGAAGACGGCAAACGCACACGTCTGCGTCGTGTCCCTGGACGTTTCTCTGCGTGAGAATTCGGTCATTTGTTTCGTCCATTCACCAAAATCTGGGACGATGTTTATAACGAGGTTTGTGATTTGGCCCTCGACCATGACGTGGTGCAGCGTTTTAAAATGTTTGCCTTTCACGCCAAAGAAGGCTGGATTCTGGGGGGAGACACACCCCCAGCCTCGTGGAGTTATGAGCTGACGTTGTCTTATGTTCGGTTCTGAGTCTGGATGAATGGGATGAATGTATCTGGGTACAGCTAATCTGGATCCACACGTCCTCCTGGATCCAGGAATATTGGACGATTACGAATAATCGCGGGGAGCAGGGAGATCTCGCCGCAACGTTTCAGCCACTCTGAAAAGCTGAGTCTAAAAACCGGAGTACGAAAACATCAGTCAGCTATACGATGGCGTGACTGAGGTGGCAGATGGGAGCTAAAGACGCCGAAGAGAAAGAAGTTCCACCCACCATTTTACAGAGGGACTTGGCGTCCTCGGAGAACTTGCTGGAATATTCCTCCTCCACCTCCCTCACCAGCCGCTCCACTTCCTCCCTCTTGATCTTCTTCTTCCTCTGCTGGAAAGGCGACTGGCCCTCGATCATCTCGTACAGCAGGCAGCCCAGCGCCCACCAGTCAGGGCTGAGGGTGTACCGCTCGTTTTTCACCACCTCTGGAGCTGGAGGGGAGCGAGGAGGCGGTGGGAGAGAAATTAGAAATCTGGATCGTAAGGTGGATGTTTGTACTACAGTAAAAGTACAATTACCACTTTGTAAAAGTCCTGAACTAGATAAACTGAGTACAAATACACAGGAACCAAATGTTTCCCAACACTCGAGTGTTAAGTGTAAAAGCTTTGTTACTGTGAAACGTCTCAGTGTTAAATTAAAGTTGGTAAAAACATTTAACGTTCCTTTGAAATGTGTTTGATGTGAAAGCACTTCATACTCTAGTGCAGTGCTCACATAAATGTACTTGCTCAGTAAAGGTCAGAGGTCACTTACACATGTATCCCACTGTTCCCACTCGTCCTTTGATGGTTTCTCCCTCTGGCACATGAACCGCTAGACCCAGGTCTGATATCCTGATGTGACCTGAAGACACAAATGTTAGCAACCATGAGGATAATCGGCTAATTAAAGATTTACTCCATCTACCCATCTGCTCAAAGCTCCCTCCTGTGGTCCACTCGCTCTACACAGGCCCCTGTTTCTGACTTCTTGAGACTTTCAGTCACTGGTGATTCAACTGTAGACAGTTTTGTGGGCCTGCCGCTTCTTTTTTCCTCCACTTGTCCAGCATATCTCAGTATATGTTAGCATGCTGAGATCAGTTTTCAGCTAACAGCTCTATGAAAAGCGCCTTGCTTCAAAATGGCATTAAATACCTTCCAGACTGTCATTTTTATTGCTTTATCTAAATAAATGGAAACAAATTATGTTTTTGTGTTAGTAACAAACTGCGAGTTCTTTGCAAACGTGTCTGTTATGTGGACACAACACTGGTTCATCCCTTGAGCTCTTTTTAAGATTGAATTATTGAAAAGTCAGAGTTAAAGTGGTCCAGGTCTGAGCGACTCTCAGCGAGCTGGAGAACTATTGTTTAAAAAACTTTGAAAGTGACAACAGAGTCTGGCTCACTGTAAAGAAAGGAGGGGTGGCTCAGGACTGTGTTTAGAAATCATTCCCATTGAAGGCTCAGATTCATCGAACAAACCATCAATCATCAAGTTTTTGCAAACGGAGAATCTCAGATTTAGACTTTCATGGCGTTTGTCTTTAGCTTCAGTCACTCTGTTAGTGATGTCAGCAGAGACTGGCGCTGCCTGAGGAGAGTTTCCTGGAGTCAGAGCGCCCTCTGGTGTTTAACAGCAAACACTGAAACTGCAAAAGTGAATCTTGGAGTGGAAGCGGAGCTCGCGTTAACCATAAATGCTTTTTAATCTGTATTTGAGTCAGATAAATATGACTTGCTGCTTCCCGGAGATCTTTAACAAGGCCTCATTTTCACCCTCCTCCCCCCCACCTGCCATATTTTTATTTTTCCAAACACTGACTGGAATTACTGCAAAAGTTCATCGTGCAATGTTACTGAAAGACGTGCAGAATTAAAGATTTGATGATGTTTGTGGTGGCGATATCTCCTCCTCGGTAATCGGACTCACCGTGGTCGTCCAGCAGGATGTTTTCTGGCTTTAGGTCCCTACGCAGAAGATAAAGACACGGAGAGTGAGCAGAAAGGCAGGAGCCAATGAGACGAGAGGAAGGTGTCCGGGTGCTCACCTGTAGACGATCCGCTCCCGGTGGAGGTCCTCCAGGCCGCAGCAGATCTCCGCGGTGTAGAAGATGGCTCTCTTCTCATCGAAACCCGCGTCACCCATGTGATAGATGTGAAACTTTAAATCGCCGCCGTTCATGAGAGTCAGCACGAGGCACAGGGCGTCCTTGGTCTCGTAGGCGTACGCTAAACTCACCTGGAGATGGACAGGAGTCGTGTGTTTAAGCATTTGGAGCTGGGAGTGATTCATGGACTCTTCTAGGGCGGCTTTGCATGATTCACACAACTTTCAGCCGTTTGTGACTAAATCGACGAGCTGATCTGAGAGCTGCTCTAAAGCCCTGAGGTTGTTAAGCAGTATGCTGCAGCTGCTTACACACACACTGCCAACATGCTCACCGAGGCTCCGGCTCTTCATACACACATGTGGATGTTAATATGTGGAATCTGTAGGCAGCCAATAAGATCTCTGACACTGAGAGGTCGACTGACTGATGCAGGGGAAATGCTGTGGCTGGTTTTCATTTAGGATTTAAACGTATTTGCAACGAGGACGTTGAATTGCATCAAAAATGTGCGCACTGTCCTCAGATGCCGTGCTGCAGAGATTCTGAGTTTGTCGGCGCCGTCGACTGTTTTCTTTTGAAAACTGTAATCCTTTTAAGTTTAGTTCAGCATGTTCTGTTCTGCACACATAAACACAAAAACCTCGTGCCAAAGATTTCCAAACTGATTAAGATGTGTTAATTAAAGCCGTCTGTGAGTTTTCGCATTAAACCCCGGGAGACGGTGTAGGCCCGAGAGCCCGGACGAGCCGACTGACGGCCGTCCAAATCATATAACAGCTGAACGAAGTCCATCTGGTGGAGAATCAAACCACAGCAGAGACGCTGCAAACCTCAGCGCTGCCTTTTAATTACTGCCACCGCGACGATCCCTCGATCTGAAGCTGAGATGAGATACTTACTACAAATCTGCTGTTGACTTTCTCCAGGATCTGCTTCTCGTTGAGGGCCATAGACTCTCCTTTCCTCTTCTTTATCCTCTTCTTCTCCAGCTTCTTGCAGGCGTACATTTTCCCCGTGGCTCGTACCTGACAGGCACACACCTGCAGAGGACGGGGTGGAAGAAAAAGGACACGTTAGGATCCCTGAAAACATCATCATTTAAAAAAGAAAAATTTAAACCAACAAAACTATGGAAGCCCGTTTCCACCACACACAAAAAAGTATCTATAACTCGAAATTTCGAGTTATTTTCTCAAAATTTCAACTTATTAACTCAAAATTTTGAGAAAATAACTTGAAATTTTGAGTTATGGATACATTTTTTTTTAGTGGTGGAAACGGGCTTCATTACAAAACCTCGCTGGAAACTGACTGAAAAAATCATGAAAACTAAAAAAAATCAAACTATTAACTGCAGCAAATGAGGAGGAAACGAGTTCACGTTGGATTCTATCACATAAACACACAGTTAAAGGAAACTTAATGTTTCAGCTGTAGTGACTTTTGTGAGGCAGCAGCAGTGTTAAGGTAAAGAAACAACTCACTACTGACAGGCTGAGAAACACAAGCTGTGGTAAAACAACCACATTTAAGCTTTTTCTTTTTGACACTGCAAATACAATTATGTTGTATTTGTTACAGTGACAATACACACATGATGGTTATCTTATCCAACATCATTCAGAGTGAAACTGTTCGACGCAGAAGAACCGAAACAAACCCCGGGTTTTGTTCAGATTTTGCCAAACTGTACCAGAGGAATGGATTTAAATCAGACATGCTTCATGGAGCTTGGACGCGGATCAAACATTGTTTTTCTTTCTGGAGAATGCGCGGAGGGTGGTGGGATCTTTGCGGTTTGTTGCTTCATTGTCTGCTCTGCTTGTCCCTTTTATTAACTTGTACAAACTTCAGAGGAGAGCATCCAGCTGTGTGCAGTGTCCTCCTCCTTCTGGTAGTATCAGTGCTCAGATCATCCTCTGAGCCTGGAGGTAAGATTTGCATGGTTTCATTAAATATACTGAAGTTACTGTACAAAAGCAATCAGCTGACTCTGAGGGGGTCAGATGGGAGGCACTGAACGACCCCAGAGCCCCTCATGCAGGTCAAAGACGGTCAGAAAATGTTAGCACTCCGAATTGCCGTTGTGTATCACTTAAAGGTGTCCCCTGTTTTCTCCTCACCACGACCTTCCTTGTGGTTCCAGTAAATTCGACTCACCGTGATCTGAACCGACAAAACTGACCCTGACTTAATGTCCCCTGTTATCTCATGACCTGATGCGTATACGCCTAATCAGCTATCAGTGTTTGGAATTAAAAAAGACTCGTCTCATTAGACGAACAGAGGGCACAGAGACACCATTCAGTGGTGTGTAACAGGATTTAGATGCCTCCGATAAAGTCCTTCATTTCAGGGGCCAAAGAAAAGATTGTGTTAGGAACACTGAACTCTTCTGCACGATTAGACCGTTTAAAGGTTTTAATGCATTTGTTTTAGTCTGACCTCAGTGAACAGCACACATTTCTCTGAATCTAAATGACTGGAACGTAACTGACAATTTTTCCTTCTGCCCTGTGTTTCTTTGGCCAGTGTTAGGATCCACAAACTCATCTACAGCCTCTGATTTCTTAACGCTTGAGATTAAATCCAATAAAAACATGTCTTAAAGTCTAGAACTTTCTGACTTACCAATGCATAACTTTTCATTCAAATCTTCACTGACCTCAAATGAGGGCAGAGCCTCTGAACTTTTAACTCTTGTAACTTTACCTGTATATACTGTAGCTGCCCAAGAAAGATTGTTTTAATGACATTATGGCAACATAACACATTATAATTAAAGTAACAAAAACTTTCAGTACTCACCTCTCCAAAACCACCTTTTCCTAAAACTCTGTACTGTCTGAATGTATTTTTCGTCACTGGTTGCCTGTTTGACAAAGAGAGAAACTCACTTTAATAAACGTCCAGTTTAAAAACCAATGTACACGTGTTTAGAAATGAAATGACATGAAAAAAGGATGTTTAGGAAAGCTATAATGATGATATAGCTGAACCAGTTTAAAACCAGTTTAAAACTTGAAAGAAAAGCAGTGTTAAGTCTGCTCATTTTCCCTTTGTTTGTTTGTTTGTCTCCAATCAAGAAAAACAAAGAATTGCAAACAAACTTTAACTTCAGACACATACGAGCCGTATACATGTTACACGAAAAACAGCCATGTTTCTTTTATTACTTTATTTTTTTTATTATTTGTTAAGAGATAAAATTAGAGAGGTAGCCAGCTAACTGCTACTATGGTTATCAAACAGTTTGTAGGCTACTATTAGCATATCGGCTATCATTAGTTAAAAGAAACCCAGTTTTATCTATTAGAGCCTCGCTAGCCTGTTAGGAAATTGACTATGAGGAGAAAACTGTTTGGTCAGATGTTCAAGTCGTGGAGATTCTTTGTTTGGTTTTATGGACCAATTTTAACT
The DNA here is from genome assembly GCF_965226115.1 of Aulonocara stuartgranti. NCBI lineage: Eukaryota > Metazoa > Chordata > Actinopteri > Cichliformes > Cichlidae > Aulonocara > Aulonocara stuartgranti. The sequence goes on from NC_138946.1 coordinate 3,196,351, forward strand.
TTTCGTCTTTGTCTAGCCAATGTTGGCTAATGCTAGCATGAGTGCTTATATAGATAAATTGCTAAAATTTCATTTGTTTTCTAATTGGATGTGTCAATAATTTTTTTGTTTGATTTTTTTTGTCCTCATAGTCTCTTTGTCAAAGGTAATGCTAATTAGCTATTAGCTTGACATCAGATGCTAGCTATCAGTTAGCTATATAGTCAGTTTTCCTGGGGAGTAGAGAAAACCACTGATATTTGGTTTTAATCACCCATTGATAACTTGAATTAACAGCTATCATCTAAACTTTGTTAGAAGTGATCAACACTGAGTGTCTACTTAATACATCTGATTTAACAATAATCCATTACTTTGGTTTAATAAAAGTAGATTAAATAAGGCTACGTTCACACTGCAGGCGAAAGCGCATCAAATCGGACTTTTTTGACCCTATGCGACCCATATCCGATCATGCTATGACATTGTGAACGGCACAAATCCGACCTGGGCCACTTTCATATGTGGTACTGAATCGATACATATTTGTTTTAGAAAGCGACTGCTATTTGAACGGTCAAGTCGCATTAAATCCGTCTTTTACGTCACTGACACAGGACAGACGCCAATTATCAGCGCCCGAGAAGACATCGTGAACACTTCCTGGCCATCCAGTGAAACTGTTTAGAAGAAAACGTTGGAGAAACGTGAACATTTCATTTGTACTGTATAATCTGCAGATTCTGACAGAAATCTGCAACTATCCTTTGAAGCACCGCTCCTCTAAAACAGCAATAAGGATCATTATTAGGCCAAATGTAAATAACAAAATATCTTTATAACTTAAAGCAAAATTGTGAAACGTAAAGTCAGAAACAAGTCTTTATATTAAGGCTATCAGTCAAACAATACTGTTTGCTCTGGGTCTAAACAGAGCGCGTTGTGTGTGACGTCTTCTTTTGCGCATGCGCCGCTTTGAGCGTTCACACTAGAGCGCGTTGGCTGTCGCATTTGTAGTGTGAACGAGCAGACAAAAAAAATCGGATTTGATCAAAAAATCGGATGTGAGCATTAAGACATGCAGTGTGAACGTAGCCTAAGTGTCTTGTTTTGATCTTCAGGTGACCGTTACTTTAATAATGACTTATTGTGTGAAAACTATAAGATACCAGCAGCTCTGCATGCCACCTGTTTGAACAATGCAGTGGTTTGAAATACAGTTTTTCTGTTGACAGACAGTCGTTGGTAAATGGATTGCAGAGAACCGCACACTGTTGTAAACCAGCACCACTGATCTGGACCCTCCTGGGATCAACACTCTCATCTCATCAGCCCTTTTGGGCATTTTGGTCATCCAACCGGGTAATTTAAATGGACCCTGGGGCACAGGCTCATTAAACCTGATGACTCATTTACTGCTTAATGAGCCATGGGATGAAAATTCTCCTATTTCTTTTTTCACATTTGCATTTTTTAATAATTGGCATTGGTTTTGTATATTTGCATTAAGCACATGTGACATCCTTCGTGCTTTTATTGGCAAATTTCTCTGCCAACAATCATCTGATGTATTCAAATGGAAATCACAAGGAATATGGAAAGTTACTAGCAACAAAAGCACCACTCTCTCTGCTGCCCTGCATATTAAAACGTGCAGTAGCCCTCACTTTTAATGTGTTAATATCTTTTTATTGACAGTGTTGGAACAGACTCTAATGAAACTCAAAGATTTTCTCCATCTTTCTCTTTAGGCTTTAATAGCGTGTGGACTGATTTCTATGTGATAGGTTGATAAAGTCACACTGATGCTTACGTCCAATTCCCTTTCCTAATTTCCCAGCATCAACAATGAGCAACACTAGCTAGCATTAGCTTACAAACAACACAACTCCACATACAGGCGAAAAACAATCACAGATCCAGCTTCTGATTTAAATTGAGACACAGCTAGCTAACAGGGTGGGAAGCAAATAATAAATTATTGACATTACTTTGAGAGCCAGTTTCCCCGTTTAGGTTTCTTCACTCTCTCTGACTGCACTCCTGCATCATCAGCTGCTTACTATCAGCCATTACCCAGCCCTGCTAAATCAGCCCCATTAGTCTGCGGGCGTATTCTTCTCTTGAGTTAGTCAGTCTGTCTCGTTTTTCCAGCAAGAGAGCAATCTGCCTGCATGAGAGAAGCTTTTAAGAAGTACTGACAGGGAAAAATTACTTTCCTTCTTGTCGTCACGTCTGACACTTTTCTCTCCTTACTTGAAGCACAAAGATTTTGTTCATCTTTAAGTTCACCAATTAAATCCAAATGTCAGATTTGTTTTGTCCCTTTGTGTCTTTTTGCCTAAGTTAATAAAAGGCAGAGATTCTGAGGTTTATTCAGATTGTGACTTGGTAGCTTTAGTTGAACATTTACTCAAATTTAGGCTTATTTATCAGTTTCTGGCCTCTGATCAGGCTGGAAGAAATTGAGGTATTATGTTTTATAATCTTGTTGGAGACCAAAGGCAAGATGAAAATACCATAATCTCCATTAGGCATTTAATTATTTTCTATCTGAATAAAGTTTAGATTGCTTTACTTTGGTTCTTAGCAGTCCAAGATGGGGAGTGTCCCTGTTGGATAAGACTATAATCCTTGTTTTTGTTCTGATCATATTTCTGAGTTAAACTGCAAGAAGTCATTGAGTTTTTAATGCCAGGCAGACAGAAGTACAGGGAGGACTCTTTCTTTTCAGGACTAAATGAGACATAACTGGCAGTCATTAGTTTATTTCTATAAAGAGGTCCAAGGTCTAAGCCCTGTGGGACCCCACACGCTATCTTTAAGTGATGACGTGATGAATCCTGCTTCCAGGCCCAAATTACTCTGTGTTTATTAAGGCTGTTGTGTTTTTAAAGCTCAGTTTTTAAAACCTTACGATGTAACTCCAGCCCATGCAGCAGTATATGAATGACTAACCTCGTATTGTGGATGGATTATCTCAGTTGTTCTCCTGGCTGAAGTTTGGTCCGTTTACAGCATCCTGCCATGCGATTGCATTTGTCCCTAACCATCGGGAACTCTCACGTTAACTTTTATCAAGTGGAAAAAAGCATTCCAGCTTAACTGTGTTTATGTTATGCTAACATAGCTGTGTCGCTAGCCACCAGGTAGCACAACATTATATACCAGCTCGTCCAACTTCAGTAACCCTACAAACGTCACTGCTGTTTAGTTTTCTGTCTTCATTTATGTTGGAAGTGATAGCAGAGCTGTACGTTTGAATGTTTCAGAAATCTCTCAGTCAGAGCATGCTATCTCATGTTTAGGTGCAAACTAGCGAGCTAACTTCCTGCTAACTTCTAACTCCGTTAAATTTCATAAATCCTGTTTTCATGGATGCCTGGATGTTAAGCTTAATTGTTACACCTGGTAAAGCAGCAACGCTGATCTTTTGAGCACAAACCTGACTATAATTCTTTTAGCCTTGCTGAGCAAAACAACTTCAGGTAAATTTTTTGACTACACTGAGCAAATCAGTGAATTATATTTCCGAACTATAAATGAGCTAAATTTTCTACTGCCCTCTTAGAGTGACTAAAAATGACATGCAGCTTTATGTAAAACAATTTCTTGGCTCAAGCTGTCTCTCTGATAACTGCGTGGAGACATCTTGAATGACCACGACTTTAATCTCTGTCAGTCATCAGCACGGCAGCCTGGCTTTACTGCTAAAAGAGAACTTCCACTTATGATGCTCATTTCTCATGATTTTGCCTCATTTAAAGGAAGGAATTCAGAGCTAGTCCTTGAAACTTCAGTCGATGAACTGAGAAGTTTGAGGTCAACAACCCTCCGCAGTTCCCGGAAAACCGATCACGCTAAACCCTTTAAAAAACTGTTAAACGGCATGTGAGGCTGGAACAAACGAGACTTGTGTTTTATATCTGCTAAACGTGGATCCCTGTAAGATTCCCTGGTTTCCCAAGAGTGTTGTTTCTGCTAATCCATCATGAGCAGAAGTTTAAACAATGAAAGCAAAACAGTCTGCAGGATCCAGAGTTTGTTTGCGGCATCGCTGAAGTTTTCAAAGTGGAGACTGGGAACCATCAGAGAAGCAAACAAACCTGACAAAACTGCCATTATGCCATTGTGTGTCGGCTTACTCCACCACAAACAAATTAACAAAGCACTCATCAGAGCGTGCTTACAGCTGAATACCAGGAATCAGGACCCTGGTGTTTCCTGGGAATCCTCATCAGGAGAAGTCCCTGTGGGAAGTCTGGATTTTGGCTTGTGGATATTTTTCTCAGTGTTGAAAGAAGAAACTATTTCTTCCAATTACTCTGTGTGTTAAAGTGGCAGCGCAGTCATGTGACAGAATATCCTAAGGGAAAAGTTAAGGTCGCCAGATGTGACCTTGAGTGGTTTCACTGCGTCCTTCGAGCAGCTGCAGGTCGCTTCATAATTAACCAAACATTTCTAAGGAAGCCACACTGAAATCTTAAAAAAAACAAGTGTGACACACAAGACTAAAGAAGAAGAACTTCTTTCATTGCTGGTTCACAAAGATTTGCTTGATCTCAATTCTCTATAAACAGCTTCCCTTTTACTTTTCTTGCAAATGAGCGATAACAAATTAATTAAATACAAATGTGTGAGCCCTGCCACAGACTTGTCCAGTATGGCTGCTGTGATAGGCTGCAGCCCTCCCAAAACATGAACTGGTTAGTGGAAAAAAAAGTAATTTTTTATTGTCAAATGTTTCTTTTTGCCAAACTGCAGTTCGTTCATAGACCACCAGGGGGCTGTGGCCCACACTTTGAGACTAGGGCTGGGTATCGTCACTGATTTCTAGAATCAATTCAATTCCGATTCACAAGGTCCTGAATCGATTCGATTTAATTCGATTCGATTCGATTTAAATCTGGGAAATTTTGACAGTCAGAAATATAATTCAGATCAGTACATTTACATATTTTTGTATCAATAAAAAGGAAGCTGACACACGCAAGACTTTATCACAGGTGTGAGCATCACAGCAGAGGCCTTTGTGTCAAAGTAGCTGAGATTAAAACACAGAAAAACATGTAGGTGATTTTCCTGGCCTGGGATTTTATACAAATATTCTGCAGTACATCAAAAACGAAAGAAAACCATTAATTAATGAACATTACCTCTGACGTTACAGTGGTTTTATTAGAGACACGGCTAAGCATTTTGCATTTTGAATAATTAATAATAGTTTAAATTTGTTCAGTATTGAACAGCAGAAATGAGGTTTTCTTTTCGGAAGAATGTAAAAGGGAAAAAAACAGCAGCCGACAGCGCTGTAAGCAACAGTAGACTTGTGCGTAACAAGCAAGCGAATAATGAAGAAAGGGAAACTGTTCTTGAAGTTTTGTGTATTTTATGTTCAATATAGGTATTTGTTGTGCCTGAAAATGAATAAATAAATGAAATGAAATGAATGAAGTACAGAGAGAGGGAGAGAGGGAGAGAGGGAGGGAGAGAGAGAGCTGTGCATCGCGGTGGAAGCAAAACAGTAAAAGTCAGAGTGAATTCATGACGATGTTTATGTGAAGCGTTTGGATCTTCTTTAGCTGCTGGTTCGGTCAATATTGTTTGGAGAGAGATCAAACTAACAGCTTTAGAATCGGCGCATAAAGGGCGTGAACACAAAGCGCGGACCCGCCGACAGATCAGAATCAGCGAGCTGTCGGCTTTCAGCCCCGACCGTGAGAAAGGCGACATCTAACTGATTCTGATCCGCGGGTCGCGCTGTGTGTTTAAGTCTTTGTGCAGAATCCCTGTACCTGCTCTCATTTACTGTCTTAACTGTTTGGTGGTTCTTGAAATTTTGTGAGATGTCACCAGAGATTCTGGCATTTCGGGCAAAATAAATTTATATTAAAAAATCGATTCAGGATTTTAATGAATCGATTTTACGTTATCCAAGCCAGAATTGATTTTAATCGATGAATCGATTATAAAAACCCACCCCTATTTGAGACACCCTGCTGTGTCTATTTTCTGGTGTGATTTAAAAACGATCTACAGCGCCATCTGCTGTGTATAAAAACATGGACGTCTCTTTCAGCCAACCAGCAGGGGCCGACTGCTTGATTTTTATAGGAAGTCCAATTGTTTAAGTACTCCCTGTGCCAGGAGCAGTTGGGTTTTTTCTGCTCTAGGATGTGTACGATGTCACAGAAGCCACACCCACCTTCAAACCTCAAAGAATCCAGGAATAGAAAAGTGTAGCTGAAGGTGAATCGCTGCTCTTGCTTCAGGTATTTAGGAGTTGTTTGCAGGACACGTTGGAGCTGTTTGGAGAGATTGTCATCCTTTGTTTTTCTGTAAACCTGTTATCGCTCAGCACAGCTCTGTGGAAGCGTTTATCTCTTATTTCTGAAGACGTGATTAGACGTGATTAGACACTGCTCGGTCACACTGCATGATTGAGCAAACGCCCTCGGGTGTTGCTTGAAATTCTGCAGAACCCCCTGTAGGCTGTCTGTTCGAGTAGCTACCCCATAGTATTCAGCAGCAAAGTGAAACATCCCCATTGAGCAATTTCCAAATCAGATTTTTAAACGTGTGACGGTGATTTTGTTTGTAAAGACTGTTCTCACCCCCCCGGGGAGATTGAAGGACACTGATGAAGCAGCTGAGCGTGTTCGTACTGGTCCTGTGGAGGATTTAGTGCCTCTGAATGTGCCTGAGTTATTTTTTTTAAGTTGAAAAAGTTGCTGCACACAGAGAGCAGAAAGAAAGAAGGAGAAAGTCGGTGTTTATGCTTAAATGTTACCTCTCCAGCCATTTCCACTGGAGGAACCTGTTGTAGTACATGCTGTCGAGGTAGTCTGCGAAGGGCGCCATGCTCAGGTAGTCGTGGATCAGTCTGGAAAACACACAACACAACAGCTGTCAGTTTCACACTGAATTCAGCTTCATCACTGAGAGATCTCCGATCATTTAAGTCATTTAAGTCAACAATCTAATTATTTCTGCGTCTCCTGTTTGCTGTGACCTCACTGGTCTCGTTGGGTTAAGGTGAACCTCACACTGGACTCAGGAAAATGAAGGATTTTCGGGTATTTTATTCCCTTCATGTGGACACAAACCCGCCGAGTTGAACATGACTTTGTTGTGAGTTGGGATGTTCCTGGTGACACTTTATTAGTGATTAAACGACTCAGAGGGGCTCAGAGCAGAGCTAATGGTCCTCCACATCGAAAGAAGTCAGTCCATGCTCAGGACACTGAGTAGGACACCTCCCAGCAGACCCCTACTAGGAGGAGGGACATGCTGCAGAGATGATATAACATGTCTGGCTTCAGAGTCCCACACTGTCTCTGCGGAGGAGCTGGTGGAGGTGCTGCTCCATCCTGCACTCAGATAAGCAATATGGACGGATGGCTGGACAACGGAGAGATCTCAGACTAGTCGAGTCATCTAAAAGCCAGACAAAAAAAAGGTACAGTGCAGACTAACTCTGTGGCGAGGCGTGGTCTGTGATGCTGCTGCAGGTGAGATGGACGCACCTGCACGGCATCTGCAATCACCTCGCCAGTGCAAAAGGCTGTGCTGTTGTCATTAGTTTTGTTGTTGTTGGTATGTGTCCGGCTGTGAGCTGCAGCCAAGGTGTTTGAGTGTACAGCAACCGTTAATAAGATGCTGCAAAGCATGCAAACATCGCTGGGTCTGTCGTGGTTTTATCACAAACCCGTTTGCTTATTTCCTGTTTTGGATGCTCCTGAAATCCTGCAGGTCTGCCAGTAAACCTCCTCTCTTGCACACACCTCTTCTTCGGTCATCAGTGTCCTCAATGAGACTTTGCTTCGATGCACAGGCTTTTTAAATTACAGCGTTAGCCATAAATGTTTCATCCTTGGGTGCCCTGTATGCATCCTGCAGGAAGCCTCCGGTGGACGTTAGAGGAACTGCAGGTTACCCTCAGGTGGGCAGCCACAGAGTGACCCACACAGAGCTTTGAATGGTCTACTGTCAGCTGTAAGTTGACGCACGATGGCTGCTTTACATTTGCAGTTCAGAGATCGCGGTGTTGATTTTGCCTCTCTGCGCTGCATCACGCCTACGCAGCGGTGAAGAGGACGTTACTCAACATGTGAGTGTTGTTAGCACACCGCATCAGAGAAGCAGCATTAAATGTATTCATATTATTTTTACAACCTGCTCAAGTCAAACTTTTTAGTTAGTTTTGTTTTACGTCATCTGCAGCCTGACAAACAGCCACCGATACTGGAGACGTTACAAAGACTCAGGGCTTTAAAATGAACCTGTGATTATTGGAATTTCATTGTCACGCATCTCTCTGTAGTGCTGTCGGCTCTTTGCCTCACATTCTGAAGCACCGTGAGGCGACTGTTGTTGTGGTTTGGTGTGATATAAATAAAACTGAATTGAATTATTGTTGCGTAACAAAAACCCCAGAAACACTCCAGCAAACGTTATTAGACGGAGAACTCTTCGGACGTTTGGTCCTCCTCTGGGCCAATCATAACCCCTCACACACACAACACTCAGGACACAAGTTTGAAAAAACCGTTGACTTTATCACCTTCTAAAAATCGACGCTGCTCTGAACTCTGACTTCAGTTGGACTCGAGCCTTGTGACTTTTAAAGACTTCGCACGGGGCCGACATCAAAGCCCGGCTGCCGGTTTCTCTGCAGGGCCCTCGATGTTTACCAGAGATATTTCTGGATAAGCGCTAACGCCGACACCCTCGACACAAAGGGATGTTTTATTTCACGCAGAATGGATAAAGTCTGTCATATCTGCACAACTGAATCTCTTATATTTGACATTAAGTGGCAATTACTCTGCCGCGCCTACACAAACAGGGCATTGTTCAAACAAACGCCGATTCGTTTCCAAGCTCATCACACGCTCGGAAAACCTGCAGCTTCTCAAACGTAGATGTAATCACATTTTCCTTCATGTGTCCATAAAATGAAGCGTCTGAGTGGGAAGATTCTGGGGGAAATCTTTTTTTGTGATGCAGAGACAAAACGCACATCACTGCCCATCCACAGAGTCGGGTTAAAGCCGCAGCAGGTGAAGCAGAATATTCCAGATCTTGTGATATTCCCAGTAAAGTGAAGCAGCTTGGACTTGAGATAGGATCTGGATGCGGCACATTCATCTTTCTGTCTGACGCTGCTCGTCTTATTTTGTTGGAGTCAGCTGTTGGTGCCGTTACTCGTGTGTTTGACCATCATCAGGTAAATGCTGACGCCACAAACGAGTCCTAGAGTTCAAAGGCTTTTTGTGAGAAAGCATGAACAAAGAGAGCAGCTGTTGTAGTTTAAATATTTCGAGGTAAAAGAATACATTTGACTCAGCTGATTTAATTTATTTACCCTGAAACGGAAACTGTTTCTTACTCCAGTTTGTAAATGGTGCTGTGGGGATCCCAGCTTTACTCAACTGCAGTGAAAGGGAAGGTTAAAAGTACTGATTGAGTCAACAACCATATTATTTTGGTTTTATGGGTTTCCACTGTGGTTTGTAAACTCTGATGTCATTAGATGTACATTAGAGTCAGGAAATAGCACCTCGGCCTGTTCATGGGTTTCCTAATAATAATATCTGGTGACGTCTTTGGTTGGCGAATGGTCTCAGCTCTGAATGTTTCCTTTTCTGATTTTCTTTGAAAACAGTTTGTTATGGACTGGTTTCACTGGTCTGAAACTGACTGAGGATTCTTGTTTCAGCCTCAGGGCTGCTTACTCCGGACTGTAAGGTGTGTGGGGGGGTCTCAGATTTAATTTCTTTGATTTATCTAACAGCTTAGGTTTTACATTTGTGTTACAAGTCACTTTTTGTTTATGTGTGTTTTTTGGTAGTATCCCCTTGCCCAGTGAAAACCTCTCAACTTTAATGTTCCTGGGGTCCAAGGTGAGCGAGAGTCTGAACAAGCACATTAATCAAACCTTAAAAAAGCTGATCTGATTAAACTGGGGAAATATATCCAAAAGAACAGCAAACAAATCCTTAAAAACCCTGCAATCTTACTTGGTACAGTCTTTGAAGAGGTCTTTGCAGGCCTCCTGCTGCAGCCTCTCTGTGCACTGAGCCATCATGGCCTCCTCCACCTCAGGCACGTGGTCCTCTGACTGCACAGGGAAAAAAACACATGAAATCCAGGTGAAAACAGTGAATCAGCTCCGACTGTAACTCTGACAGAGAGAGCCGGACGGATGAGGTTTGAGACGGAGCTGGGAGGTGTTTGTGTTCGTCTGCAGGTTCAGACCTGCACGTTCGCGCTCACACAGAATTAGCAGGAAACATCAGGGCGGAGCTTCAGCCTGAACCGAGGCCTGAACTACGAGGCGAGGCCAGGATTTCTTTCTGTTATCTGGCTTCACTGATCCTGACACAGGCAATGACCAATCAGAGTATCAGAAGCACAGATGCTGGTCAGGCATCAGACTACCTATCTCACCTGGCCTGGAAACACCTGAGGTAGAGAGAAAAGACTTTTGACCCTCTTACTATCAAACACAGAGATCTGATTGGTCAGCAGGCGGTGATCTCTTATGTCAAATATAACCTTCGCCTGCTGAGAAGTGAACCACCTTCATGACACTGAAACTTCAGGATTATCCTGAACCTCACAAACCCTCCTTCATAGTTCAGGCCTCAGGACTGCAGGTAGTTACATCATCATAAGGTCAGCCAATGAGCGGCTCTGCTCCCATCATCATCCATCATCAGCTGATTAAATCTGATTTTCCATCAGATTTCCTTCTTGACGAGCCGGACTGAGCGCTTCCTCCTGAGTGATGCGTTCAGGGACGCTCTAGAGGCAGGTGTTTTTAAAATTCAACCACAGTGGGGGCATTTAACAGAAGACAGTCGAACCGTCTGCTACAAAACTGGCTGAAAAAATAATAACAGTAAAAAACTAAAAAATACAAATAAATTTAGCACTTTGTCCAAAACTCAGTGACTCTATTCAGTCTGCTGTGATGACGAGTTTTATTAATTTAATAATTTACATGTATTTTGAATAAAATTATAAAATAAATCTATAGTGCACACTGTCACAGCACACTGGTACCGACAGACAGAAACAATGTAAAACATGGAAAAGATTTGACGACTTTTGGTCTGATATTTTTGTCAATGAATGCATCATTAATAAAAGTTTAAATCACTCCGACAGAGCTCCTCTGCTACTTTGACAACAAAACATCAGTTTTGTTGTCAAATTCAAGATCGTCCAATGCAATAATTTTCTTTAAACATCACAGTTTGGACACTTTTCAGGTGATTTTTGTAGATATTTTATGTTTGTGACACATTTAATGACCAAAAGCCAGTGGAAACCTTTTGGTCATTTGATGGTCGTTGGTCTTCAGTTTGGGCTTGTTTCTATATCTTCCTGCTTCAGAGGGAAATGAGCTTTGAGCTATCTCTGATCCTGTACATGTGGGCAATAAACAAAAATACTAACAGATATCATCCTAATAAAAATAAAACCATGTCAGACCTGACAGGAAACATCAGAAAGTACCTTTGGGTTGAAGTATTTTTCGATGAGCTCCTGTCCGCACTCCTTCCTCTTCTCATCCGGCGTCACCTCGTAATCCGCCTGCAGAGAAACGCACACATCAGCATGCTGTCAGCAGGCGCTAATACTCAAATAACACAATCTGAGGACAAAACTGTGCTCAACTTATCTCAGTGAATTCATTTACTGCCATGACCTGAGTTTACTTTTTGTTTGTGACATTATGTTCTAGGGCCTTTGTATTTCTTAGTACGAAGAAAGTTTAACCAAGAAGGCTTTAGCGCCTGAACCTACACAGGTAGCTTTTAGCATTAAATCCAAGCAAGTCAATTTTAATGTTTGAGGCAAACTCAGTAACTTATCAATTATTGCTGAGTATGTTTTAATCACTTGAAATAAAGTCGTTTTCGTAATTAGGGTTAACCAAGTAATTCTTAGCAATTAACAATAATCAATTAGCTTTTAGCTACTGATGCTAACCAAGTAGTTTTTAGCAATTGATGCTAACCAAGTAGCATTTAGCAATTGACGCGAAACAGGTTGCTTTTAGCATTTGAGGCTAAGTAGTTTTTAGCAATTGATGCTAACCGGGTTGCTTTTAGCTTCTGAGGCTAAGTAGTTTTTAGCAATTGATGCTAACTGGGTAGCTTTTAGCATTTTAAACTAACTAAAGAGTTTTTAGCACTTAAGACAAACAAGGTAGTTTCTGGCATCTCAAGCTAACTAAGGAGTTTTGAGAATTTCTGCACTACAATGTGACACTGCCAGACCTTCACAAAGAGAAGAGTACCAGGATGTGGTTTTCAGTTTCAGCATTGCCAGAAAAATGTGGTTAAAAACATTTATTTTATTTGGGTTTTACCATGTTGCTGCTAGCTGTATTTTTTTTAGCATCCTGTCATCAAAACACCTGACTAATAATAATGGATTGCATTTATATAGCGCTATCTAAACAGAGTTAGAGAAGTGTTTGGGTTAAAGTGAACTCTTTTTTTTTTCTTTTTTTTTTCCACATAAGCTCATTTTTACATGCATTTCTGCATATGACCACTAGATGTCATTTCATTTAAAAACATAACTCAGTCATTAATTTGGATCTGATGAAACTGTGAATATATGATGACAGTATTGAAAGCCCATACTATTGAATGATTGCTCAGCTGAACTACCAGCTTCGTGTGTGTCCCCTGCAGCCTCCTCTCGGCTTCAGAAAACCCACTTTATGAGTTAATTGAAGACTTTTTGTAGCCCTCCTCCCCCACACCCGAACCGATTGCATCTACTCCTCCCTGTGAATGACCTGCAGTAAACTGAGCCTGACTGGAAAACCCCAAAGTGCTTCCTCTCCCCTCTGGCAGCGAGAGCCTGTAAACTAATGCTAAGTGACAGCGGAGACGGTTCAAATCTCATTTTCCCCTCTCCATCTCGTCCTCTCGCAGGGCTCTCAGAGACGAGACGGGAAGCGGTTGTGGGGTAAAAGGGAGCATAATTGCTTCGAATGCGAGTTGAAAACTGCAAAGCCATCAGACTGGAGTCAGCTGAGCAGAGCAGACTGCCTTCATTAACCTCCTCTACCTCAGCAGATAGGACTGCAACCATTACCTGATCCACTTTAACAAATCATTTCTACTGTTAATAACACCAAATTGGCAAAACTTAAAGAAATGCAGGCTTAAACGGTTAATCTGACATTACCTCAACCTGATGAGCCTCCGCAGTTACAACCTGACAGCTTTCATTTGTTTTTACTACTTTCCCATATTAGCAGGTGAAATTTGACTTACCCTTGCCCTTACCTAAGCTCAGACAGGATTAGCCATGAACCAGGACAGTTAATATAAAATAATCCCACACTTCCTGTCTGAATAATGTTTGTTTTTGTTCTGAGTGTGATACTGTCTGACAGGTCAAAGAGCTCTTTATGCTTCAAACCCTCATTTGTTATGAACTTTTGCACAGAGATTCATGGTCTCTGCAGAGTGAACCCTACAAACACTGATTATCCTCTGACTTTACCGTATCACCAGCAGGTGGTTTCAGATCAGATTTTAAGATTTTGGACTTGTTCAAACTTGTTATTGCACTGACTGGATAGATTTCCCAGGGAATGAACCCTCAACTCAAGACAACATGCAGCGGCTCTATAAAACTGAAATATCTTGAGTGTAATCACACGGACTGGATTTTTGTAAACACATCCCGAGAGGATAATCACAGATGACAGTGATGAATTACTGATATTTAACACGTAGGGACATCTACAAATCTGTGGTCTCCGGAGGACGACCCCTCAATTCTTTAAACTTCAAAACAACTTCCTGATGCTGATTTGTGCTCCTTTTCATCTTTTGAGTGGTTCAAACCAAAATATTTCCAGTATAATTTGGTAGATTAATATTCAATTTGTATGCATATCCCCAGAGGATAAACATAGATGACAGTGATGAAGTAATACACAGAGGCACCAAGAAAGTCGTGGTCCCCAGAAAGTCCTCGTTCAAAAAAATCATCAACAAATTCATGACTAAAAAACCTGAACATCAGGATTCCCGGCTAAACCCTTAATTCAAACCTTCCCCCTGACGAACCTGGCTCTTTAAACTGCGTCTGGTCCCTGAAGTTGTGAGGACCACTCTGAATGTCCTCATAAAGCAGAAATGTCCCCACTGTAATGGTTTTAGATACAGAAACACACTGTGTGACCCCATCTGCTGCAGTAAACGAGTCGTAACTCGCTCCGCTCACTTCAGGAATGCTTCCCTCACACTTTGTTTCATTCCCACCGGAGTGTGTGTGTGACGGGGACACAGCATGGGAGGTAGGAAAGAGCGACTCAGTGACGCAGATTGTTCCCAGAAGTCAAGAGTTCCGGTATTTCATTAAACAGATATTAAACCCTACTTCCTCCTCCTCATCTTCAAGTGCTCCATTTGGGCATTCAGGGTAATTAAACTCGCCAATCAGCTTTTGGAAGGGTCCGTTCACCCGGAGAAAAAAAGAACATTTTCCCACAGCTCGGCGTTGGCCTGCTTGGACAGTTGGGGCACATGTGCATTTATTTTGGGCGACTCGAATCCTGAAAAAACTGTTTATGTATCACAGCAGAAAAAAAGCATAAATAGGCCACTTTACCGTGCCCTGTTACTGTGTGTTACTTCCTGCTGTAAACTGAGAGCAGCATTTAGCTGATAATGAGCTAACTTCCTTTATCAATGTGAGTCGCTGGAGGCCAAAAATCAGCTAAAAGTGAGTGAATATTGTGCATGTAGTGCTATAATCACAGCGTTTAAATGTCAAAGTGTTTGTTTCCTGTTAAAGGCCTGCTGTATATTCTACCTCATTTCCTGTCATATGCTTGTATTAAAGCTACTAAATAACGATGTTACACCCGGTGCAGTTTAGAGAGCAGTACAGAAATCACTGCCTCGTTCCCTAACAGCATCAATGACAGGAATGACCCAGGGTTTCTTACAGGAGCGCCTCCTCCACCTCCTCACACAGCACTGAACAATGAGGTCTTCAAACTGCCTGAAGCACATCTAAACAACACATTAATCTAACTGATTAATTACAAGCTGTAGTTAAATGTCAGATCCTTGCACACACTGATAAGTGTACTAACTCAGTCAGCCTCTTTCACTGTTGCAGTCATACTGACCTCACAGCTTAAAGCAAACACTCATTAATAAACAGCTGTATCACACTTTTCCTGCCACACAAACCCTCAGATGATACTTTCAGTCTGTATTGTTTAAACTCAGAAACAGTTTTCTAATAATACAGTTTAATCGTGTCTGTTCCTCTCTGCTGTCAGCTGACCTCTCCGTCTCTGATTGGTCACGTTGTTTTCACGTTAATGCGTACGTGGGAGGCTGATAAACCCTGGGCTTACAGGACAGTCTGAACCCTGCAGAGAAAGATGCTGAGGCACACAAAGAGAAGAGGTCAGACGAAGACGGCTCTGCTTACCACGGCGTCCAGGAACTTGACGCAGCGCTTCAGCTCGGCTCGAGTCTCGCAGAACTGCCTGAAGAGCAGCCGTCCGATTGGCTGCCGCTCGCAGAGGCTGCTGTAGTCCTTCTCTGCAGAGACACGGAGGCAAGCGAGGTCATCGTTACACAGATCTGAATCAAACCGCCGGCACTGTTTTACAGGAGGCCTGCCTACACTGATGGAAGAAACAATTCTCACATACTTCGTTTATCTGGACACAAACGTGCACGTTATTTAATCCAGAATCAGTCTGTGAATGCTCTCAGGTTAAGCCCATTGCACACTGAGCGTGCTGCGAAGGAGCAACGCAAAACTTTTCAGATGCAAACTGATTGCGTAACATAAACGCCTTTATGCAGAAAATAAACCTCAAAGCGAGCACACTGATGTCTGATTGATCGGATCTGTTTATCGGATCTGATCAATCGAGCTTCATCCAGCAAACTCCGGTGGAGTAAAAGGCTGGATTAAGAATAGGCGAGTCCAAATGCAGGAAAGATGTTTGGTGTGTAGAGGTCTTTGAGGCCCCTGAAGGACAGGGATGAGTTTAACTTTGGTGCTTTTTAACATCTTTTTCCATCATTTTTAATCCTCAGAGCTTCAGAAGCTCAGGAAGCAACTTTCAGAGTTCTGTTAAAAACTGCAACCAGATCCATCCAACACCCACTCCAAAGGTCACAATCTAAACACAAACTCTGGGTTCTTTTCTATAACAAACTTCAAGCTTCAAATTAAATCAGACCCTCACAGGAAGTACAAAGTCGCACGCAACCTTAAGCACGCCTTATACCCTGTGACTATTTACAACGTAGAAAATTCATCAGATGAAATTTGCTTTCGACACAGTTTTTCTTTCCCAAACATTTTTACTTCCTTCTAAATAAAAGCTGACTTTTTATAACATAAATAATAAAGTTCCTGCAAGCAAAACTGCAGGTTTATGCAAATATGCTGGTATTTGATTATTCCATGGATCAGTGTCGTTCCCTGTTATGCTGTGAGCCGGCACCAAACGTGCTCTTATTATCTTATTATTACTGTTGTTTCTGATGTACTGCATTATTAGAAGGCTCTAGAAAATGAAAGTCAGATGGACGCTTATTTCTCCATGTAGAGAATGGAGGTTATAAAATGTTTTCTGAGGAAGGAAACATGCTCAGCACATTTGTGAGGCAGGAACTGTTGTGAAAGACTGAATGTAAATGCTAAAGAGGCAGCACACTTTCTTATAGGAATAAAGGAGCAGGCCTCCCTCAGTGAGCACTGGAGATCCTGTGACTGACGGAGGAGTACACCTCTCTTGCTGAAGTGTCGCATTGATCAGTCTGACCTTTTCGCTCTTTTCCTCGTCTCTCACGCCGACCGCCCCGATCGTCAGTGAATCACATTTGCTTGTGCGTGAAGCTTCCTGGGTTGTTTTGCATCTGTACGAGTCTCAGATGCAAATCCACGTTTCCTTGTTAGCGTTTCTATTTTTCCCCTCAAACACAGCTGGACAGATGAACTGAAACGACCCCAGATATCAATCTAAAGCCTCCTCATGCGAGTATGTTTTTGTTTTTGGTGTACATGTGACTGTCGCTACAACAGCAGCACAGCCTCGAACGGCTCACGTAAACAGACATCAGTGTTACTGGAATCATTCTCTTCTGGTTCCACAGTGAATATGGAATAAAAGACACGATAACGTAAAGTTGCGACTCTTTGAACTGTAACCATTCAGCAACTGAGACCAAAATCAAATCGTTACAAACGGACAGAATATTGTATCGCTGTCAGGCCCAAACACTGGCCCAGTTCAACTGAATCCTTAACCCAGTGCATCACACACTGACTTCAATAGATGCCGAGCTACAGCAGGGTGTCATCTGCATATATAATAATAAAGCTTGTTAGATTTCAGCCTCTTGTGTCGACATTTGTCAGTGAGCGTTGTTACTGCTGTGAAGCGTTTTAATCCAAACTACTGGCTTACTCTAAACCTGAGTTTTATCTGACAGAGGCGTCGTGTCAGGGTTGTCGATTTAATCGCCAAGTTACACCAACAGACTGAAGTTTCATTCATAAAACCAGCTGCAGGAGTAAAAAGATGCTGTTTGCTTTGTGGGTGATGTAGTCCGTGTCATCTTTTTGTCTCCCTGCCCGGCTCAGTAGATGAACATAACTCGGGTGGCGCGCCCCTTCGATTGTTACTCTGCTGAGTCATTTCCTTTTGATGACCCACTGACTGATGGTTACTGATGCCTTGTTCCGTCAGGTTCTCCTCTGTTTCATCCTACTTTGAGATTTTCTGCTCTAGTTGTCTCTGCTCTGCCCTTTGTCCCGCTCTCCTCTCCTCTAATGATCTCTTCTCTCTCTGATGTTCCACTTAAGTCCCGCTGCAGAGAGAACAGAGACGCTAAGTGTGCGGCAAAGGGAATAAATCTGTGGATGACAAAGGACACGAAAGAGAGAAAGACGAGAAAAAGACCGTTCCAAGTCTTCATATCTACAAACCCACTGTTTTCTTTACAAAAGGGACATAAATTACTTCATTACAGTTCATAAAGTTACTTAGGCAGTATCAGACGCTTGCATCTCAAAGTTCTGGGAATTCTCCGAATAATCATTATCTCATTATGGCTGATTACGGACGTTTTGAGACATGATAGGAGTTGTGATATACATGAATGGAGATCCAGGGCTGTAGAGAACATGCTGTACATTAACACGCAGAAAACAAAGAGGCCTCTGTCGGGTGTCCTGTTGGCTTCGAAGGCCCTGCAGTGAAAGTGAGTTTCCATCCAGACCAAAGCACGACAGAGTGCCTCCATCACTTTATGCAGCGTCACACTGATATTAAGTGCACCAGTTTGTTCTAGAACGAGCTGAACAACTATCAATAACCAACAGGAGGAAAGGTCAGCAGAAAAAGCCAGAGTTACTGTTTCCTTCCTTTCAAACCAGCTTGGTAGGAAAATCCAAGCAGATTAGCAGCGTCTGAAATACTCAAACCAGCTCGTCTTCAAAGTCAGGGAAATCTTCCTCATTGTGGGGCTCAGACTGAACTTCAGCAGGTCATCTTGAGCTCCGTGTGATTGGATGTCTGTGTTAATGACCAGTTGAACAAGTGGATGGTGAGTGTATATATTGTAGGATGTATTTGGTAAAAGGAAGCAGTAAACCTCAGAGCAGCAGCAGCACAATAAAAAATATTATTTTCATTAAATCCTACTTAACCCCTGATTATCAATGTCTATGAATCTTAGATATTAGCACTTACATAGAAAAGTGCTGGTTGTGCAAGTTGTGCAAAGTGCTTTGACGAGTAGAAAAGTGCTTTAAAAGAACCAGAGCAGTTACCATACTTTATTTTATCGCCCTGGAAGTTGCTGCATGATTACAGCATCACCACCCTGACGAAGCAGCCGGTTCCCTCTTCCTCTCTCTGGGTTGCTCGGTTCTATTTAAACCATAAACATATTCCTATGATTCAGCAGCTGAACACTGAAACCAGTGTGGACCTACTTTACTGTAATATCATGTTACTCTAATGGCCTCTTATGAGGACTGAGGAGGAGGGGAAGGGGGAGGCGGAGGAGAAAGCATCAATCGAGACTACAGATGCTTTCATTTGTGCAGAGGAGGCCGTGCGGTGAAACTCCCTGCACGTGTTTCTCAGGTTCAGCGAACAGCAGAGTCACCGGGGCACAAACAGACAGAAAAACACACTTTGTGTTTTGCTGCATTTCAGACCAGCCTGCGAATGCACTGCACACAACAAGAAAGCACATGTCCGAGTGCAGTGCAGGGCCAATCTTCAGTTTTTTGTTTTTCATTGGTGCTGGTGAAATGTGTTGTAACAAAGGGAGAACATCTGTAAGATCTCTGTTGTGCAACATAGAAATGTCTCACGTTGCTTGCGGCATAATTACATAACAATAAATGATGTTCGTATCAGGGGATGAGAGGAAAAAGAGTCTCCTGAATATCTTCCTCCCACTCGTCTTCGTTCTTCTGGTTACAAAAAAGTCTCGAGGATGAATCGTGACTTCCTTCTTCGTCTGTCGGCTCACGTTCTCATCCTCTGTTTTTACTTTCCTCCTTCTGGCCTATCAGCCCTGCAGCACCTCTGCTCCCCTCTGTGGGACATCAGCATTTCAAACCGTACTGTATGTGGTTTTAGTGCTGAGCTTCTAACTTCCTGTGTGTGTTTGACTGAACTCATTCAAATCCAAACTTATTTGCATCGGCCCTTCCAGGGAAACAAAAGAAGCAGCAGCAGCACCTCGAGTGTGAAACGGCTCATCTTTATTTCCTTATATTTTCACATCAGCAGGAAGTCTTTAATTATGTTAAGTACGTGTCTAAAAGAAGCCAGATGCAGTGATGATTAGGAAAATCAGCAGATGAGCTGGAAACAGAGTGGTCACGTTATTCAATAAGCTGCTGCCTCTCCTGCCACAGCCTAACCAAAGGGAACGCCACCGCTTCAGATATATTCATATTAGCCTCTATTTCATTTGAAATATCGGCAACTGCTCTATTAATAATATCAATAATGTCCTGGTGCTGCTCTGAGCCTGACGGCCGTTACAGCTGCTCCTGTTGGTGTTTTTCCAGTTTACTCTGGAGGCAGAGTGTCGTCACCCAACGATGGCCCGTAGTCCCCGAGCAGAGGCTACTCGCAGCTAAAAGGAAGTCTGTTCCTGCCATCGTCACGTGGAATGTGAGGTGTTTGGACAATGATATGGAAGAGCTGCATGAGTTGATTACCCACCGAGGTTACCACACTGGAAGTGCCAGGAGGGCCGTTCTGAGCCTGTCCTGTAACAACAGCACGGATGCTAAAGACAAGTTGTTACCTTTCAACTGTTTTTCTAATTTTAAGTAAGATTCGGCCAAATAATTATTTAAGGTTGATTTTAAAGGTTTCATCAATGATTTAACACAAACACGTTCGACTAAACTACAAAGAGTTAAACAAAGCACAGTAACTACAAATGGAGTTATGAAAGAAGAAGAACATGAATTGTGGGGTTAGCTGTATTAAAATGAAGGTGGTGTAAAAACAGAGCTGACCTCAGAGCTGCTTCAACACATTTTAAATAATTACTGTAAAAGCAGAACAGTCAAAGTTTATCATCTGCCTCTGATCGTCTCAGCTTCACCTCTTCAGGCCTGACATACGTTTGGGTGCCGCTCTGGATTTGCTCCGTTTAGTTCTCCACACTCTGGACTTCAGCTACTTCAGCTCTGCACCGGTCCTCCACCCACTCAGTCTCGCACTCCCTGCTCTAGTGGTTTTATATGAATGTGTAGGGGTCAAAACGACGCCCTCTGCAGCTCTAGCTATACTTTCTCTTCCTTTTGACGATGAGAGTTAAACAGGGTTTAAAACGACCGCCTTGGCATTTCCGGTGTTAAACACAGTGTGAACGTATCTGTGTGGACGGGAATGTTAATCTGGTAAAAAGAAAAGATGAAGAGTCCACGCTGTGATTAGTAAATGGGGTAAGCCCGAACACGTTATTGAGACAGGGATGTTTCTGGACTGGAACCTGTGGTATACGCTTGGGGAAACCTGAGTGATGAAACGTGTCACATTGTCGTTGCTGTTGCTGAATCATGCAGAGTTTTGTTTACCAAATGGCTCAACTATCGGACCGATTGTGCTTACGTGCATAAACAAAGGCCCATTTTGAGTCCGGAGACGTCTTGAATGACTATTTGAATATTCAAAAATCATGACCATCCCTACAAGCAAAATAAATATGTTTTCTGTCTCTTGCACGCTCTACTCAGGTGCCACCCTGGCTTTAACCAAATTGAGTATTTCCAGTAGTGAAAACACATCTGGATCAGACTGTTTCCTGATACATGTGAGCAAAGTACAGCTTTGGAAAATGTCCTGACATTTTAGCTCAGTTAGCTTCATGTGCTTTCATTGTCTTTTTGAACTGCTCCACGAACTTCCCAAAACAGTAACAGTAAACTGAACACGACCCTGGAAGCATGCCCCCGGGAGCTGGTGAATGGATGTATTAAGCAATAGAAACCTGTAAGACTTGAGCGTATGTGTAGTCCTTGACTTCTTTGGTGAACTTTGGTTTACCAGTAACAAACATGTGCTGTACTTTAGTCCAGCTTGCCCACCTGTCGCCGCTCTGTGCCTCGAGCCATATTAAGTTTTATAACAAGTCATCAGCCCAGCTCCACTGCTTCTTCCTCTTCTTTCTTCCTCACAATGTGTCCTATGTGTTTGACTTGCCCCGCCTGGGTACCATGGATGCAACCATGCCTCTGTACACAAATCACACTGATATCAAATGCTGCTGCTGCTGCTGTTAGGCAGCAACTTAAAGCAATTGTTTTTATGCACATGACCTCGGTTATTTATTCTAATCAAACATCAGGGACGACTTTGAAATAAAAGCCTGTCTCTGATGCTGGACAGTGGCCTCCTGCAGCTAAGATAAATATGGCATATGGTTACTATTTAAGGAAACAAAGTCATGAGAACCAAACCAAGTAAACCACAGTTCATGCTTTGGTCACATATCTTCTGACCGTCACATCTGGACATTTCCATCCAATTTTGTGAAGCAAAACTCATAAACAAGTTGACATAAACACAAAGCACGAGGCGCACATGTGCCAGAAACTGCAGTTCCTCTGACGTCGCATTTCAACGTCTTCATAGAGTCGCATGTTAAAATGTTCAACTTTAACAAGGAAACGAACGTGTTTACAGCCTGATACAAGTTTGGGTATTTCCCAGTCAATGACAGGTTACTGTGGGCGAAGTTTTATAAAAGCTTAAAGTTTGACAGGAACCATGTTTGAGCTCATCGTGTCTTTTGGGGCTTTTCAAACAAGTTACTGAACCAATAATATAAGTGAGTGAATTTGTAGACGATTATTAGCTGGCGCTAATTAGCAGATGTCTTTGTCTGTGTTGCACAGTTGCCCAAATATGGTCACTTCTGGGTGCAACAATCCAACATGACAGTGCAAACACCGAGGTTTCAGTGACGTTACAGTGCCTGCATCATTCTACTTCATGCTTTCTGAAGTAAACATGCACACAGGCTTCTTACCCCCAAAAATGTGAGACAGTCAGTGGACCTGCACTTTTTTGAGCTGACTCAAAGCTCTTTACACCACAAACCACCGTCATTCATTCACACAGGACTTTATTCTTTAGAAAAAACTACTGTGTGCGAGTTTTATCTATCTGTAATCTACATGATTGCAGATAGATGACCTAACATGCACGACTTCAGATTGAAGAGGAAACCTGAGCACCCGGAGAAAACCAGCCAGGCGTAGAGAAAAACATGCTCGCTGCTTTGACCTTTAATTTTATTTTGTAAAAAACTAAGTGCAACCAATGACAAAGCACAACAACGATTATCTCTGAGTCTGGTCTCAGGTAGAGATCAGATCTTTTCCTGAGTGAGTCTAAATTTTATTTCTCCAACCAGTCACCAGTTAAAATGAAAGTAATCAGTTGGTTGAAACAGTAGAAAAAAAACAGGCTGCTTCCTCTTTCTGCAGGCGCCACAGTTTCCTCTGTGGTAGTACTTGAGCAACACTAGCGTTTTGTCTTCATACCACCCACACACTTTCAGACCCATCGCAGGTTTGACTTTTCAATGAACAGCATGCTATTAAAGTTCGCGCAGATTGTCGCTGCTTGTTGCCTGAATGTAAAAGACATTTTTATAACATGGCAGCTGCAGCTCTGAGAACACAACTTCAAAAAGTAAAGGACGCATAAAAACAGAAGTTGTAGCAACGCTTGATCCACAGTCTCGGTGTTTTGGACAGGAAGCAGTGACAGCCTGGCGATTACAAAAGACGTCAACTGTCATCTCAAAAGTGAGTCTTGGTTTGGGGGACTGGAGGGCAACTGTTTTTCATTCTCAGTTTATTCTGCAACAGTTTCCAAAACCTTCCATATAACATGGTTACAAAGTTCACAACTCCAACAAAATATACAACAATCATGAGGTTCATGCACAACAACCTGACCACTACCATGTGCATGTGGATAAAGTGGGGGTCAGCGTGGGGCTAAAGTGGGGTTTGGGCAAGTAGATGAACCCTAAAATCCTAATTATTGACATCGGCATGAACGTGTGGCGGAGATGGGGGGGTCATCTCAAATCATCGAGAGCCTTCTGCTTATAAAAGTTGCAGGTCGATCGACGGGCTCCATGGAGCTCATATAACTTTTATTTGATAACTGGTCTAAATTTAAACTAGTCTAGTTCCTGTAGGAGGGAAATGTTTTCTACACAAATGGAAATGTATGAAAATGAAGAGCAACGACAGCAAACACTTCAGTGTTACGCTCGGCATGAAAGTTCTGCCAGACACATCTTATCTGTAGCTATTTTTATTTTATTTAATAACTGTACAGTACTCTCTGTTTATAGTGACCATTGTCCTTAATGTAAATATGTAAGAAAATTGTGTACGTTTCTGTTCTGTGTCCTGTTTGTTTGTATATGTGTCTTTTTGGCTGCTGTTACAACCAAATTTCCCCGTTGTGGGACAATTAAAGGATTATTCTATTCTATTCTATTCTATTCTACATTAATCAGCATTAAGCAATTTCCCAACCGTCCGGTTAAAAACTGTGAGACAAAGTCACAGTTATTGCTACAAATGAGGTTAATGCAAGCACAATGTCATGGATCATATCCAAAGTGGTTGGAAGTGAGATGTTGGAGTGTGAAGGGTCACTGTTGACCTTGGAAAGAGTCGTTTCCCTCTCACAATAAACTTCTTCCTCAGCATATCCACTCCGATCAGTTCTCACAGCAGAGATATCTCGCATTTAAAAACTAAAACTTAGCCTTAATACTGTTAAAGTTTGTTATTCACATGCAACAACTCATTTATTCAATCATTTGTGATTTATGGAGGTTTATGTGTTGCAACTAATTGTTGATGAGCAACAGTTTTGTGATCACAGGACAGTGTGCCATCCATTTTCTGCCGTTTTGTACACAACCTGAGGTCTGCTGGTGATAATATCAGCCATGTGGATGAATGAGAGTCTATTTCTGTACAGAATTAGGAAGCTGCCACCACCGCTGCTGCTGTATACAGAGGAAATGAAAAATCAACACTGATCATATTCCCTCAGTGAAATGTCATGTTTAATACTGAGGATGAGTAGCTCATGTTTCACTGCAGCCGTGTGTCTGACAGTGTGTTCTCTACTTTATTTGCTTTCTTAAAGAGTTTTGAGCCTCGGGGCCACCATACCAGAGTGCAAAGACACGGAGAGAGACACTAGAAAGCATAACATCTTCTGAAACAATGAGGGGATTGAATTCAGGCTTTAGATGAGCCACAAAACTGAGAAACACACAGAGCCGTGCTGTGCAGCAATTCATAAATTAATATCTAAAACTGGACGTCTTTTAGGGGTTTTTCCCCAGTAAAGCGGAGTCATCTGCTTCTCACTAAAGACATTTTAAGATATAACTCCCACACAATTCTTTAACAAACAGCCCGGTGCAGACACAGTTAGGTCTCTGTGGACAGTTTTCATAATGACTGCAGCAGGAGACTTTTTTATGACCCTGGAGCTATACTGGGAGGGCTTTAGGGTAGGGGCGTGGCCTCTGACACGGCCTGTAGCTGCTGATTAAATGTTGATGTTAACGACTGAAAAGTCCACACCCGATAAGTGACTTAACGATGGCTACGTCCATCTTTTAAATACAGTCAATGAGGGATTGTGTCACGCCAAGTGGGCGTTGGTGGAACTGCAGTTTGTGTTTCAGCCCAGCTGGTTACTGCTCGTTTCCCCACAGATGAAACTTTATTTATAAATCAATAATTTGCATCCTTCGGAGGACGAGGACACGCCGGTAATCATGATAACAGTGAAAAATCAAAATCAAAGAATGACATGATGTTAAAAACATCGTAAATAATCCACCTGCACAGCTACAGATTCTTCCCTTTCAGTTCTTAATATATTATTGCACAATTACCCACTTAAATAATTTCTTGTGTTTTGCATGATCACAGACTGTGTTTTCCATGGTAATAGTTCCTTTATCTCCTCTATTTCTTAATTCGATGTTTTTTTGTGCAAGTCTAATCATGTCGAGTTTGAGGTACCAGCGGTGATGACTGAGGGGGTATTCAAAGGGTGCCATGGATACGATGTGTTTCAAAGGCGTCCACGTCAAATGAGATAAAGGTGCTGCTCTGAGAGAGAGAGCGGCGTTAGCTCACCTATGGTTTGTCGAAGCTCCTCGCACAAACTTATGTGTGGGAACTGCAGCATCTGCTTCCACTTCTTGCTCTTTCCTTTTCTGTTCCCGCCCCCTCCTGTGAATGACATACACATTTTTTATTGTATTTTGGGTTTGAAGGAGAAGAAACATTCAAAAGTAAATCAGCAGGATGTCGTCATACCGTTGATACTGAGAACCTGACTGAGGTTTTTAAGACTTAAATATGTGTCGAGTGCATATTAAAAAACAGCACAGCGTCGAGCCCTGACGAGCCGCGCCCTGATGCTTCTGAACAAGCAAAGTAAGAAACGCAAATTCTGGTTTCCAGGTTGGATTTTGAGACCATTTCTGAGGCGGTGGAGAAAAAATCATTTCAGAGAGCCGATCGACCCGATCGATGCAGTGATCTGATTGGTCAGATCTGCTTATTCAGATCCAAAAAATCTAACTTGGTTTGAAAACATTAATGTTGCAAATTCGCCCAGTGAAATCACATCATCAGTGTGAAAAGCTGCACTGAAAAAGCAGACATGCAGATATTTTCTGAGCGCTGGATGTTTTTCCTGTGCTTAAACAACAAGTAAATTCATTGCAGGGACAGTCTGCGTTAGCCTGACTGCTCACCACAGATCACATATAAACGATGGTCTGTTTGTGTGTTAGAAACCAGGAAACTCGTTGGTTCGATGAAGTCGGGTTTTTTTCAATCTTAGGACTGAGAGCGTCCAGCAGTCATTTGGGAAAAATGTTATTCTCCAACTGGTTGTCAAGTAGTTTCTGGAGGTTGCCAGCTTAAAAGCTTCCCTGCGACTGCTTTAGTCACTCATAGTTTGCACGAAACACACCAACCTATCTGCCAACATATAACCTGGAAACAGAGAGCGTTTCCCTTCCAAGTAAAAGTTACGCCTTACTGTTGCAACCAACACGTTTCAAAAGGTACAGCTTTTACTTTGAAGGGACACTATATTTGTAGAGTAGTTTGAGTGTTTGCAAGTCGACGTCTTCCATACTGGTGGACGAAGCAAACGCCAGGAAACTCCATTTTGGATTTTTATTCTAAGGGAACACACGCCAATACGCCAATCACAAGGTAACATTATTTTACTCCGATGGTGGTTCACACTAAGCAGACCAGACTATAATACAATAGAAGCTGCAGCAGGTGATGTCTGTGTGGTTTTAAAGCTTTGTTGTTGCTGTGATGAGATTCTTTTGATGGCCATGATGTAATTCCACATAAGTAGTCCTCCTGTTGGTGGTCATGGCTGAATATTCTTGGGTTCCCAAAATCACTGTTCTTCATGTTTCATCTGAAAACGCCACCATAACAACCACAGTTTACAAAGTAAACATCACGTGGTAAACACAACTTGCGACCATGAGCTCCACGAAGGTCGTAAACTGAGTACGAAGCAGGGTCGCTTTCTCATAGACGTCTATTCAATCAGATCTGTTTGAAACCAGAAGAGTCGCCCCCTGCTGGAAGTTGGTTCGATCGGTCCAAACGTGAGAACAGAAGAGAGAAAAGCAGCATGTTGTGGTTTTAGTAGGAAGCGCAGGCTCGATCTGTGGGGGTGATGTGACCAGAGGTGCTGATCTGAGCAGATGTGGCTCCCATGCGCTTTAAACAAGCAGCAGGAAACCCAACACTCATACCCACAATCACTAATTTTGCAGCTTCACCCTCTATCTCTAATTTTGAGGGTTTGAGGCTTACACATGTTCAGTAACACCTCTGCTGTTGTCGGTCGTAGGTGGCAGGCAAGGCCAAAGGGCTCGTTACAACAAATGATCCCCAGCGATGAGCCGGCTCCTCACCAATCCAGCTGTGCACACACGAGCTGCAATGCACAAAGGAAAATGAAACCGAGAGCCGGACAAAGGTCTGCCTGTTTTTCCCTCCTTCCTCCAGAGTCGTATTCAAACAAGACGAAACCAGTGAGTGAAATCTGATTAAATTTGGTCCTTTGAATTTACTCAGAAGTGATATCGCTCTCTAAAAGAGGATCTTTGTAAAGCTGTGACCTGCTGGTCTGCATCTGAGGATTGTTTGTTTTAGGGTTTCTGGGATGTTTTGAAGGACAGTCTGAATAATCACAGACACTGAGAAAAACAGAGGGAAGTAGTTTCTAAATCAATAATCAATTTAGCAAACAGGTCCTGGAAGTCTGTTTAAAGCTTTTGAACATGAAGCATTTTTCTCTGTGGACAAAAGCAGACTGTCTCTGCACCCAAGCCTGAACCACTCCTGAATCCTCTTTGTTTATCTCAGTTAAGAGCACATGCTGTGGTCAGAGGAGGGATCTTTTATTCGAGGCTCCGTGTTTGAAATGCGATGAGGTTAAAAGTCATGGCAACCCTGCAGCCGATGAACCGTTTTCATAGAAGCCGTCGAGCAGGGTGAAGACAAAGAGCTGCAGAACAAAGAGAAACCAGAGGAAGTTCCTGTCCTCTCTGTGTTTGGGCGGTTTCTCAGAGCCAGGCGGCACTCTCGTTTCTGATAGAGCTTCATTCAAGACGCAGCAATAAGCAGGACCAGCGCACTCTGTGAGCTCATGTCTGAGCCTCGAACGCCAACCATCCTCCCTTTGCAACTTTAGGAAAGAGATCGGATCCTGTCACCATGCTCCGTATATATCTGCTCCAGAGTTTCTTAACATTTAATCTGATGACAAACATCCATTTTTAGAGCTATTGGATCATCGCGCTACAAAAACAAGAATAAAGTCTTTTAAGAATCTGCATTTAATATTGATGCTCATCAGTAAAAGTCGGGAATTCAGACGATCTCTAAAAGTGGAGCAAAGCAGTGATGGAGAAATGTTTTGGTAGCATCGACTGCAGTTTCTCTAACAGCCAGTTCACAAAAAGTGACTCGTTCCTCATTGACTCCCATGTTAAAAAAAATCCCACTTTACAGAAGAAATCAACCAGCTAAGAATAAACACATTGGGACAGTTTCTCCCTTTAACTCAGCTTCAGTGTGGTGGGTAAATTTGTTTATAACTGATCCATCTCGATCCTTCCGAGGCTTAAAGTTGGGCTGCAGTGATTAATATTGGATTGCAGCTCTAGTAGAAGTGGATTGGGCTTGTTCCCATCATGCATTTGGGAGCATTTTTAATGGAATATCTGATAAGTAATATATTCTCTTCTGCTTCCAAAAACCCAACAGGACAGCTGCAATAAATCTAATCAAACTGCAGGTTCATAAATGGACATCAGTGTCTGTGGTCTCATCATCGTGTTGCTATTTTCTGGCCCTTTGCTACAAAAAACTGGGACAGAAAGTCCGATTTAAAGAATAAAAAATAAAGGAGAGGGAGTCCCCCCATCTGCTGTCTGTAAGCACACTCTTACGTGAAATATCGTGAACCTGCACCATCCAGGCTTTCACTGATAACACGGCGTTGTTGTAAATACAGCAGCAGCCTTGAGGCGTCCAGCCTTCAGCATCCCTGATCCTGAAGGAAGGCAGTCCACGCTTCAGGATTTGCTATTCAAATACTTCCAGGCAGCTGCTTTGAAAATCAATTACTGTCATAGAGACACTGCAAACAAGATGTTGTGTTTGTGCCTGAAAAATGGGCGATGATATCAGAATTACAGATAAGCTGACTGATGCCCCGCGCCCGCTGTGTGCATTAGTGAAAATGTAAATCAAGACAAACAGCATGAGTACACGGATGGGAAGCCAATGAAAGACAGACTGAGCGATACACCGATGTAATTAAGATGAAAGCAGCCCAATTCATCCCGCACTCTCAAAGTCATTAGGCAGTTCAAAGGTTACACTTGAAGGCCAAACATGACCCTGGAGGCCATTATGAGGCTGGCTTATGAGCTAAGCAAGGTGAGTTCAGGTTTAACCATGGTCTGAAGCAAGTCCAGGAAGGAAACCACTGCCTGCTGACCAATCAGCTGACCAATCAGCAGGCAGTGGAACACCTTAAACTCTGTATTTCCATTCATGAAGACGTCTGCTGATTTCAGGCCTTCACAATGACTTTGACTTGGTTCGGTGTTGGGTGGTGTTTTTCTGAACCATGGAAATAATTCTGTGATCATCCACTTTAGGTGTTGGTACGCTGGTCAGTGCATCCATGCTTTCAAAGAATGAACAAGATTGTTGATTTGACTGGTCTCTGAATCATTTCTAGATCTTTTATCAGTTTCCTGTCCGATTACTTTTAAGTCTCTGGAAATGGGACACCTTCTTTAAAAAAGACTGTAAGTTCTGATGTTGCAAAAACACTCTGCAACAAAGCTGAAGGTCTGCACGTCTTTGCATCTTGATTATCTGACCTAAAATCCACTGTGGTGGTGTATGCATTGTGTATAATTTGTGAAGCAAGGCACCACAACCAGGAAGCTCCTCTTTGCAATAAAATGTTAACATCGAAGGCCCCGGTAGGACCATCTCAGGACACTGTAGGTAGAGAATACAGACGCAGACTGACTGTGTCTTCTGCAGAGGCCACACACATTCTGATTTAATACAGATTTATCAAATCAGTTTATCAGCTAGGTCCAGAAATGCTTCTTTCAATGATGTTTTTCTGTATGTCAGGGCACCGGATTAAAATGCTGAACAGGTCATTACAACTTTGGTGGTTCAACCAACATGTAAACCGAGGCAAGTGCTTACATCGAGTGGACAGAAAACCGGCCTCAAACATGCCGATTCGCAGCTTTTTCAGCAAAGCAAACTAAAAGTTGTTTTTTATTTGTCTCTGCGACTTCGTTCCGCTTACATGTTTATTTTTAAAAGGCGTTATTTTAAGGTGTTTGTGCTTCGCTTTAAAGCTCACGATTTCCCAGATTTTAATTGCTGTAAACAGCAGTGAGAGAGGAAGTGACATCAGGGACCGAAATCACATAGCATAAGGTGAGAACTGGAACGCAAAAAAAGAGAGGAGGCGGTGACAATCAAGTCAGGTTCAGATGCGGCTTTTCATGGTACTTCCTGTGAGAAGGCCTGTTTCCTTTGTGCTGTGCATTCAGACTGTGGTTTCCTACATTAAAGGAGGATATTTGTGTCTATATACCAACTAACATTACTATACGTGTAATATGGCAGTATTAGAGTGTGCAGGGTTTTTACTGATGTGTTCGAGTCCCGGGCCAACACTCGTATATTTTAAGGCCGCCTCCTCTTACCCAAGATGACAGATTGTCAATGACATGCAGTCGGTCAATACGACCTGGCTACTTACAGCCTGAAGCAGAGGGAATCTCATAAAAGACAGAGCCTGGGAGTAAAGGCGGGGCTTGAAGGTTTTTAAAGCAAACTTTATTGGTGTTTTTGTCAGCTTTGATTAGTGAACCGCTTCAAGTGCTGACACCTGCTCCTGGATTAGAGACGTCATCATCAGTCTATGCTCTCTCAGTCTTCCTGAGAAATACATTAGCTGTGCCCGGCTGTACTACAGATAAACCATGAACCATAACATGTTCCGCTTTCTCAGAAACATTCCTGCCTTTTCACTATTGATAATGTCTTTACAATTAGATAATGGAAAAGTCTTCTCACTGCAGAAGAACCATTAAATGACAGAAGACTTCTTTTCTTCTTTAACTCTAGATGAACCCGACAATTTGTTTCATGTATTTGTGTTGTTTGTTTGTTTGTTTTACAGATTTGTTGCACTGATGAATTTCTCTGATTTACACCAGCAGCATTTCTTTGTAACGTCCTGCTGAAACTGCACTTGGGCTCTAACTCTTGGCTGTTTATTATCACTTTTACACACAGATGGTTCATTAAATGTTAACATTTTCAAGAAGATTTTTAGGTAATCGTCTTCCATCAGACTGGACTGACTTTAGCCCCTCTGTTCTTGGAGGACTTTGTTTGACTTGTTTCCTCAGAGTCTTTCATCCTTCTGTAGCAGGACGCTAATTCTTTATTTCAAACGTAAAACTTTACAACAGATTGTTAGTTGCAGCTGTGGCACAAACCATATCTTTCTCATCCATCTATAGTTAGCTGGTTTATAATTATTGATTAACAACATTATTGCCAGAGATCTTATAAGAGAGACTCGGGTGACAGAAACAATCCTGCACTCAAATCAACGGGAGTTTATTTGGTAGGAGGCAGAAGTTGACCATAAAGGTTTTTTTAAACCATATTTAGGGTTAAATTTAAACAACCTTTGGTGATTATAAACAATAACCACACAAACAAAGTCAAAAGATATTTCAGAAATGGTGAGAGTTGCTTTCATGAGGACTCTGTCCTGGCCGCAGCCTTCGTTAGTGCACCGTCAGCATTTCTGGAGCTTAACGGGCTCGTTGGTGCTGCTGGATTTTGCTTGTTTAGCAAGTCAACGAGTTAATAATAGTGGTTTGGAAATAAAATAAATGAAAAACTATTTTTAATGCTTTGAACAGAAAGCAAATTATCCACAACAGGACACTGTTACCAAGTACCAGCCATATCTACTGCCTCGAGTAATACCTCATGTATGCGACTGAGATCTGAGTAAGTTTACACTGACATGATATTGGGACTGATGATGCTGTCTTAGTGGACTTAGACGAAGAGTAGACAGAATGAACTTAAAGTCGGTTGGACGTTTACATCAGTTTATTGCCTCACCAGACTTTTTGATTGCGTGCAGCAGTTCAGTTTGGTCGTGCTGTTGCATACGCATGATGCCGTCTTTGTGCCCGTTTTATGTGCTTAATTGCATCATTCTCTGTGCAACATCCAGGATAACCTCCCAGATTTTGAAACCTAAACGGTGGCAGGTGTGACCACGTGCTAACAGGGTTTACTGCGGGGCTTTAGATGCCAAAGAAGCACCTAAGCTAAGTGTTAGCTTAATATTCGTTAGAGCATCTAAAACATGGACAGAAATCACACAGGAAGTTAAAGAACGTATTAAGCTAACATGGAAACACATCTAATCTAATACAGCTAACTAGATGGCTAACCGTGTAGTAACAGTGTAGCAGCTAATTACACCAATATCATAGTGAAAACTGAAAGTGGACTGGGGCGTGTATATTGTGTTTTACTGCACGTCTAAAATATGAAAAAATAATTCTATGTTTGGTTTTGACGTCGTGTAAAATCGCTCCTCAGCGCTGGCCTAAATCACCGATCGGCCCTGCAGCACAAAAGCAGACATCTGCAGGGCATGAGTGTCTCTGCACACAGGAAGTGACACAAAAGGTCACGACTGGAACTTTTGCACGGCAGAGAGCGTGTCATGTCGGCCTCTCTCCTCCGTTCGTGCTCCAGCGTTCACGTCGCGCTGCATGATTTTAGGTCACTGACACATTCAGTGTTTCTTAGCGTGCCATCATGAAGAAACCTGCAGCTCAGAGGCCTGAACCCCCTGACTCTTTGTTTGGAGTAATACTGAAGAGCCGTCACGCTGCACATGCCTTTCGGGGAACTTTTGAGACTCTTCACGAACCAATTCGATTTCCAAGGCACACTGAAATTAACTGGCACTAATTGCTTAACAGAAGTGAGGAAATGGGCTAAAATCACATCCTTGGGCAAAGCTGAAGACGGTATACAGTACAGCACTCTGAATAATCCAACTGCAGAGTAAAACAGGTCAACTACAGATGAAACTCCCAAAAATGCTTCCTTCTGAAATTTCCATAACACACCTGAAGGACACAAAGATGTTGAAAATCAAGGTGCTGCCCCTCTAAAAGGTTTACGGATGCAAAAACAGAGCTGCTGATGAGCTGAGTTTATCATCGTCTGGCTGAATACCTCCTCTGCACCGAAGTTATATGCTCTTTGAAAACCTGCATTTAGATTACAGGATTACCTTTAGGACTCATGTGCAGTTACAAAGAAAGTACACAAACACGAATTAATCAGGTTCTTTGTAGGTTGTAAAATTAGGTCAACACAACCTGTAATAAAATACAAAATCTAACATATGTATCATCACACTTTGTAACAAAACCAAAGCAAAATGTAGAAACAGTGTGGGCAAAACGAAGTGCACCCCATGCATCCGTAGAGACTTAGAGGTTAAGTATCAGCCAGATGCTGATAATCAAATGCAGTTAATTCATTTATCATCGGAAAGCATGACCACCTCTATTGACTCATTCAGGTGTGTGATAACACAATTCAATTATATTTTATTTTTATAGCACAAATCACAACAACTGTCACCTCAAGGTGCTTCGTATTTTGAGGTAAAGACCTTTCAATGATCCCCAACAATCAGACGACCCCTGTGAGCAAGCGCTTGGTGACAGTGGCAAGGAAAAACTCCATTTCAACAGGAAGAAACCTCCAGCAGAAGCATACTACAATCTTCTCAGGAGTGAACAGCAAAGACGTCCAAACGTCTGGGAAACTGCAGAAAAGCCTCAGACTCTACGGACCTCAGTCAGCTTATTAAAGGTTAAAGTTCATGTCAGCACACTTAGATAAAGACTGCACAAGTACATCCTTTTTGGAAAGGTTTCCAGGAAAAAGGTCTCTCTAGAAACGACATGGCTGCACGGCTTAGGTTTGCAAATCTCAA
This sequence comes from Aulonocara stuartgranti, assembly GCF_965226115.1. Classification (NCBI taxonomy): domain Eukaryota; kingdom Metazoa; phylum Chordata; class Actinopteri; order Cichliformes; family Cichlidae; genus Aulonocara; species Aulonocara stuartgranti. The sequence goes on from NC_138946.1 coordinate 3,230,609, forward strand.
CAAACTACAAGACCTCTAGAACAATGTCTTTTGGACAGACAGAGTGGAAATGCACAGCGCCACCTCTGGAGAAAACCAAACACAGCAGATCAGCAAGAACACCTCATACCAACTTTCAGCATGTTGGTGGATGGATGATGATTTGGGCACCTGGCAGCCGTTGAGTCGACCATGAACTCGTCTGTGTACCAAGACTCAAACGTGAGGCCATCTGTCTGACAGCTAACGCTTGAACTAAACTGGGTCGTGCAACAGGGCAACGATCCGAAGCAGCAAACAGAACGACTGAAAAAGAAAGGATTCAGGGTCCTCGCCACGCCTGAAATGCTGCGGTTGGACATTCACAGAGTTGTGCATAAACAAGTGCCCACAAACCTCAATGAGCTGAAGCAACATTGTAAAGAAGAGTGAATGAAAAATCCTCCACAACCATATCAGAGATGAATAAAGTCAGTTTAAATTACTCCTGCTAAACAGTCACTGTTTGTCACACAGTGGTTTAGTTTGAGTAAAGACCCGCTGTGATATGTCGGTGTTGTTCACTGCATTATCACAGTTTATTGACTGTATTTATCGCTCCACTAACACTATGTAACAAACAGAAGAGTACAGCGACACTTACATTGAGAGGAAACAACTTTATGAAGTGACTGATGCGTTTCGGCTCGTGGCGTTCCTCGGGGTCATTCGGCCAAGCTGAAACACGTTGGTCACTTCCTGAAGTTGTTCCCTATTAATGTAAGTGTCGCTGGACTCTTCATTGGTGCACATGACATGAATATTTTTCCAATTTTAAAAGCAGGGATCATCGTTGTTAGAGCGAATCACTTCACTCAGCTTTTACATCAATTTGTGTTATTTTAAATACACTACTGATCCAAAACACCTCATAAATTATTATTTAAAACTACATGCAGATATTTAGAGGAAAAAAATCCCAGTTTGAGTTAAAGAAAGTGAAAAGTTGTCCAACACATGCTGAAGAATAACACTGCCAGCCCTTGTTTCGATGAATGAGTGCCCTGTTTACTGAAACACGTCTTAAATTAAATTAAACAAATTATTCATTCATCCCCAAACAAAAGGCCGGGGAATTATCCCGATATCAGATGACTCTCACATCCAAAACCAGGCAAACCCCAGTGAGGTCAGAAGAGTCACGGCTGCATGTGTGATGACTCAGTGGGGACAGTGCTATATGAGGAAAACTGAGAACGATCATTAAACAGCAATTATGTGTTACATATTAAGCAACGAGAAAAGGTGCAAACTGGTGCAGAAAATTCTGCAGATCGCAGGAAATTAAAAGCGCCGGGCTCACACTTTGTGTTGAACTGAAACTCAAGAGTTTAGATAAGTCTCAGCTCCAGAGAGGTCAGAGTCAAGGCCTGACGGGCCCAGAGATACGGTGCCTTTCTCAAGGGCGCTTCGGCTGGATGCCAGCACAGAGCCTCAGGTCCTGGTTATGTATGAGCACAGCTGATAAACTCATGAAACATCTTCTCAGGTGCCTGTGCACACGGCATTAGGATCATGTCGGCTGTGAGCCACTCAAACCTTTGTCTCCTGTTTACTGGAACAATAACAAAGGCCTTTGATCGCAGGAGGGCCGTTTATGTTGCATTAGGTATTCAAAAGTGTTAAGAGTTATTGGACAAACTGTGCCAGTAGAGTGTCCTACGAGCCAACCTTCTCACCTGGACCCTTACCCACAGATATCACAGCTTCCTGGTTGTAGCTGATTAATGAGGGCCGTTTTAATGATGATGATCTTTGGCAGGAACAGTAAAATCAATTGTGTGCACAAAGCCGTGCACAGCACAGCTGCTCTGCCACAACATCCTGTTTCGCAAACTACAGGACGATGCTGCAAGATCAGCAAGGGAAACCCGATGTATTGCTGCAGCCACAGTTCACGGTTACAACCCTTTCCGGACAACCTTTTTAGGTACACTATCAAAGCCACGCCAAAAATAATTTTAAACATTTGCTACTTGTAACGTTTTCCCAGGCTTTAGGTCATACTCTTTGATGCAGCGTATACTGGCATATAGTAAACATTCATACATGCCCTGTGTAGGTAGCATAACACAGTTATTGACTTTACAATGTAGTCGGCACAATGAACAAGGAAGACAGAGATTTCACGGTAATTAAGAGATTTGTTTAAACATATTCCACGCCGAAGTGGACACTGTTTGTTAAATTCTTGAATAAAGTCCTCATTAAGTTGACATTCAGCGTAGGACCACGGATATGAAACAAAGCTTTATACCGCTCGAATTATAAACGGAGTTCGGTTGGTCGTTTCTATCTACTCGTACGAACTGTATTTACGGTAACACCCTGCGCGCATAATCAGAAGATTTGTCAGGAAGTGCAGGAACAGTTCGTGCCGCCTGAGTCCGGGGCATCCCTCCGGTGCTGTGACTGTAACACACCGGTGGAGAGGAGCTGTCACACCGCCTTCCCCATCCTTACCTTCCCGTGCTTTGAGCAGCACAGTGTTGGCCACGATGTTCTCGAGCTCCATGTTAATGCTGTGCGGGCTTACAGCAGCGGCAGCACACCGAGCTCCAGGTCCCCCCCGGCGGCTTCAATCACAGTTATCCTCTGCCAAGCACCGTCCACCGCCACCACCTCCTCCCACCGCCCAGCCAAGGAGGAAAAACTCCGTTCTGCTTTCGCGCAGACCCGTCCGGTGACAGTCCGCGCCCCTCCTCTCCTCTTTCTCCTCCTGTTACTCCTCCTCCTCGCTCCATCACTCCGCCCTGAAGCTGCTGTCAGAGAGGAGGAAATAAAGCAGACTTCTCACTCTGTTACAAAGGCGCGTTTAAGGAAATAAGCATCATAATATCAAAGGCAGATAGCTCACTCTGCTCATATCTAATGCTTCGGTTTTGAGCCCCGAAGTGTGTGTTAGTTAAAGAAGCAATTTAAAGGTATTAGAACATGCTAGCAACCATACCATTAGAGTTTGAGTTATATTACAACAAACTTTACTTAAACATCAATTTAAAAAAGACCGAGTGGCATAATTTATAATGGACGCTTTACCAGAGACGGAACTGGTCTCTGATAGCGCTTTGTGACTTTAAGCTAACCGTTTAACCATTTAATCATTTAGTACTGTTAGCTAAGCATTTAATTACCTTTGGTTCACCGTTCAGTACTTTTAGCCATTTATAACAGGTTATTACTTTTAATTCATTTGGTTAACTGTCTTTTATTTTTAGTTAACAGTGTATTACCTTTAGCTGACCGTGTAATCTGTTATTTTTAGCTGTTTCGTTCCTTTCTTTACATTAGCATTTTATTAATTTTTTGCTACCTGTGTTATTTATTATTTTTAGTTAGCTGTTTATTACATTTAGCTAACTGTTTCATTTGTTACTTTACATTAATAGTTTATTACTTTTTTACTACCTGTTGTATTTATTATATTTAGCTAAGTCTTTATTACATTTATCTAAATAATAACTGCAGCTCCATGAACACGCACAGCTGTGGCTCCAGCTGCCTCTGTAGTTCTGCAAACTTTGACCCCCACAGAGTTGAGCCTTTCAGTTCAATCAGCTTACCTAAATCAATTTAAGATTTAGGTAAGTTTAACACAATTTAACTGCAAACATTTGTGCAAATCCTATTGAAAATAACTAAAATTACTTTTTTCTTTTTTCTACTTTTACTTATTAAACCCATTCAGTTCAGTTTGGACTCGTTTCTTAGAATCAGAAGAGCCTCCAGGAGCTCCAGCTTACAATGTATGAATTGAAATTCCACCGCTGTGGGAAATTTAAACTTTCATAAGTCATCTGAACTTTTATTGTTTCCTGTAATATTGAAGACAGTGTGTGTTTGTGTGAACTGTACAGGAAATATGTGTCTACTACTGTAACTGCTAGTAGATCTACTGCTTGTGGTACTATTTGCATATATTTATTGATGTTTCTTTGTTATCATATGTCATTTAGCTATTTGTGAATTTAAGTGGTAATATTGTGCAGGTAAACTTGCTTTATTAATATGTAAAGTTTATTGATATAGTGCTTTTTAAGATGAGGACATGTCAAAAAGTGCTTTAGAAACGTATTAAAAATGGTGAGATAATCACCTGAATCCAGTAGAACAATACAAAACACCCAAGCGACTGGTATTTAAAGAGACTGTAGGCTGCTCCTCAGGTTTGGCACTAAAGTCTGATATATATTAGATTTCAGGAGGATTGTGTCAGTATTTCTACTTTGGTGTTTCTCACAAAGAAAACTATGAGAAGAAACTCAGATCATCAGCAGGGTTTTAACCTTTAAGCAAACAGGCAGGAGGGTTTAAGTGCAGAATTTATTTATATCTGATCAATAATGAATAATGACGACTCTGAGGATGTCTGGATTTCAGCGCTGTGAGTCTCTGAGCAGGTGTGGAGTAGGTTAGATCACACTGACCTCTGGATGTTTCAGTCATCAGCTGCAGGTTCTCAGCTCTGACTCAGCAGCTCAGAAAAACATGATGTCAAGCATCTCATTTAAAAATAAAGATCCCCTCAAATCACCACAGAAAAATGACGTAGAAAACACCGGGCTTGTTTTTAGATGCTATTACAGGTTTGTTACATGGTGGTGTAATGAACGATACTGCTCGTGTTTAAAGATCAGTTTGTGTTGGATAATTGTTTTGTCAAGTGAAAAACAGGATTTTGACTTTTAGCAGTGGATAAAAAAGCTGGAAGTTGTAATTCTGATTTATAATCAAAGTATTCATGAATGAATTATTCATGGCATGTTCACAGTCACATACATGACATGGATGAAAATTATAGATTGATCGACGTGTAAACCAATTTAATGCTGAAGCCTTTGATATATTCATGACGTATATTGTTGTTGGGTAGCTTGCTAATGCAATTTATCTGCAAGATAAGATAAAGGTTTCAAATAAATGATGCATTATTTGCATCCAACATACAGGAGAGTAGAAGAAAACAGCATAACATGGGAATATGTTACAATGTTACAGTGAGTGAATGGTTGTACCTTCTTTCTGCTCTCATCCACTGTACTTTTTTTTTTTTTTTTTTGCCTGTCCCGTTTGGCTCTTTTGCCATCAGAATTGTTGTCTAAAGGCAAAGAAAGATGCCCAACGGATTTACTTTACCAAATTGACCATCCCAGCCTTGCCGTAATGGTCCATTTGATTCACCTTTTATTGTTTCTTTTATTTTCACTTACTGAATACGGGACAGACTTGACTGGGGGGAAGAAGGGGAGAAAGAAAGAGGGAAAGAGAAACAGCTGAGAAGAGGGACGGGGGAGAAGGGCAAAAACCAAAAACCAACAGAATGAGCAGAGAAAAAAAAAAGAAGAAAAAAAATGCATATATCAATCACCTGGGTCACCTGCTGAGAAAGAAAAAAGAAAGCAAGCAGAAGAGAACAAGAGTAATAGAATAAACAACATCACAATGATATATGGGAATATGACAGTAAATACTAAATATTAAACATTATTGTGCAGCACATAAGATCAACAGAACACAGTGTGCTTTGAGGTAGGAGCCAAAAAGGGTGTAGTTTGTGGGTGTGATCACCCGTGTGTACACCTGTGAGCATGGACGCGCTTGTTTTTTGTTTTTTAAAAGGTTCCTTCATGTAATAATCTGCTAGAGGGTGTGGGGGGGCCACAGCCCCGTCCTCCAGGGCGTGAAGCAGGTGTGGAGGAGATCAAAACTCCAGACATCCAGAGGCCCCCAGAACACAAGAGACCAAGGAAGACCAACAGAGGGGCAGCCGCGCCACTGTCCCAGAAAGAGCTGAGGAGAGTCCCAGATGAGGGCTCACTCAGCAGCCGCGGAGCAGAAGCCAGGGGGGGTTGCAGTGACGCGCCCGTGAGCTCCGCCGGCAGCCAGCCGTGCCTGAGTGACCGAGCCCCAGGCCGAGAGGCCGGGGGCACCCCACCTCCGAAGTGGCCCGAGCAAGCCCCAGGCTCCAGGCCCCGATAAGCGGCCGCCAAGGAGTGAGCCGGTGTGTACCTGTACCACTGTACCACTGTAAGATTAACAATACTCTGATCCAGCGGCTTGTTGGGATGGGAGACCCACATGTCCCCTTCTGGACTCACCTCTGTTAATATCTTAGCAATTTGGCATAACATACAGTAAACTTAAAACTTTCTATTTTTTAAGTTTTTCCCGCAAAATTATTTGAATTATTTGATTTATAAAATAATTGCTTTAAGCAGAGAAAATAATTTATTCGTTTATATTTTTATTTTTTATGTCACATTATTTTGTAAATATTAAAATGTGTTTATTTTCTCCTGTACTATATTCTTTTTTATTTTATTTTGTTTTGTTTTTGCAGGTGGACTCTGTACATTCTGAAAAAAATGAGAAAAGAAAAGCGGTTGGGTTGGAGGGGTGTGGCCTAGTCGTCACATGACCTGCACAAACCAAACACGTGCTTCCTGTTGCTGCCCGCACGTTGGCTGTTCCTTTCTGATTTTTTGAGCCACAGTAAGAGCAATACAAAGTTTGCGGCTCTGAAAACGGAGGAAAATCTCTAAAATGCCGCGAGCCAAGCAGTCAGCCCGGAGGAAGAAGTTTGACTACAACCGGAACCGGAAGAACGTGAAGACGAAGAACAAGAAGAAGTCGAACCCGAGGATCGAGCAGTGAGTGTTAGCATGTGTGCTAATATTAGTAGGAATGATGCAAAAACACGTTGTTAAAGCTGCAGCCAAAACATATCAGTGCCCCGAGAAAGTTGATTGTTGGTCCCATTTGTTCCATTTGGATAAAGTCTTCATAAAAGAGAGTATTTTATACTTTTAACACAAGTATCTGAGTGTGAACTGAATATTTGTCATGAAATCAGCTGTTTGATGTTAGAGGATGAATGTACAGAGGCCCACTAAAACCTCACCTGCTGTTTTTAATGCAGTTGTTTGAGTGATACACAGACGGAGGATGGAAATGATCATTAGTGACGGTGACAGGCACTAAAATGTCCTCTTTTATGTGAACCAACAACTGAAATGTTGCAGCAGATGTGCAGGGTGTCTTTAAAAATGCTGAGAAAACTGGACAAGTCATGTCCTTAAGAAATGGAAGGAAAATAAATCCCGCAAAGACCTGACACAGGGCCTGAGAGATGGATCTGCGGTTTACTGGCTGTCAGGAAGTCATTGTTAACGGAGGGAAACAGGAAGATTGGGCTGAGGTTTGCCAATTATCCAAACACTGGACTGAAAATCAGTGGCAGCAGATCTGATGGAGGGATTATTCCCCATCATCACTCCATCAGAGGAGCCTCTGTGATGGTTTGGAGCTGCATTTCAGCCAGTGGAGCTGGGTATCTTGGCAACACCGTTAAAAAGTACCATTAGATTTTGATCCACCACACAAATCATCTGGAAAGCATCTGATTGGCAACGGTTGCATTTGTCAGCATGACAGTGATCTCAGTGTCGGTGCAGTAAAAGCATATCTGGATAGAACAGCATCAGTCATGGATCGGCCTCCCCGAGCCAAGACCTCGACGTTATTGAAGCACTGTGGGGTCATGAAAGTGAAAGGAACAAAAGAAGAGCTTTGAATGTCCTCAGAAAGCTTGGCGAAGTATTCCTGAAGACCTCTTAAAGAAAATACAGGCTGTGTTGGAGGACTAAGGGTTTCATTTATTAGTAATAAATCTGGTGAATAACTGTTCCTGTGCATTAAAGACTCGATTCTACAGACAAAGTTGTGCTCTTGGTCACGTGTTAGGCTGCAGTAGATGAGCTGTTCTCATGTCTAACATGTTGTCGTTGTCAGATCTCAGATTCGAAATGCGTGGGACGACAACAAGTCCGTCGCCAGGAACCTGCAGGAGATGGGTCTGGCTTTTGATCCTAACCGCTCTCTGCCCATAAAACAGCAGAAGGTAAGAGACTGCGCACAGTTTAGGTCTCGGATCTCTTTAGCTGCGCTTAATTTGCTCTAAAAACATGTTTTAGATGCAAAGTCAGTTTCGAAACATAAATATGAATTTATTCATAAATTCTGGTTGTGAATGTTTATATTTTATTCAGGTCTTCTATCCAATCTTTCTAATCATCTGTCATTCAGTTTTGGTGAGCCTGTGTGAATTAGCCTCAGGTCTTAGCTGACAGGACTGGCACCGGCGTGGTCTTCTGCCGCTGTAGCACATCTGCTTCAAGCAGTATGCACCCAGAGATGTTCCTCCGCCTACCTTGGCTGTAATGAGTGGTTTTTGGCTCATTAGATATTTGTGTTAACGAGCAGCTGAGGTGGTGTACCTAATGAAGTGGTCTGTGAGTGTAGAGCTAAAGATGAAAGTGATTAAATCAGTCATATTTATAGCAACTGCAAACACCTGAAATGAAGGAATGACCTCAAGTTTTTGCTATAAATTCTGTTAATGTTAAAAACAACCAGCACATTAAACTTGCAGCATGTTTGTGTTGACCTCCTGCAAATGTTAGTTTGAGCCTGAAGGGGGCGACAGAGTGTTAATTATGAAGTCTGCACTCAGCCTGAGATGTTTGATTGCTCCAGGTTTCAGACAGAAACAGAGATGCTACCTCCTGAATTTATCCCGGCTGATGTTTTACAGCTGCTCGTGTTTTTAATTAATCACCGCTGCCGTTTCAACCCGGGGCTAAACCGAGTGAATGCCGGCCTGCGGGCTGCACTTTGTTTTCCAGCAGCCTTCAGACATTCAGACGTTTTCATTTTGTTCTCCTGTGACGGCGACTAAATGATGAATTCGTGTCTTCCCCCCGGGCTCGGCGGCGAGGACACTTAAACGGTTTTGTCTCCCGAAACGTCGTCGCAGATGAGATAAAGCACATTTCACAGCTGTCATCGCGTCGCATTACGGTGGAAGACGGATGATTATGTTTATTAACCCAGAGTCCAAACAGGCTGCCTGATGACCTTCATTGTGTTTTTCTTCCACGTGTGCAGCTCCCCCGGGAAGACAAGAAGCCTGCTGTCGTCACCAAACCCTTCATCGTACAGCGTGAGTGTCTCCTCCTCATGTACATGAATGTCTGCTTCACTTCATCCTGCAGGTGACAGGAAACGCTAAACTAAACCCCACCTGCTCATTTATTCTTCTTTTATCTGGAGCCAGGAGCTGTGTGTCCATGATGTCAGCATGTTTTTCTGTCACACTTCTATGATTTAGGGATGATTTCTAGTTCATTGGCTCCGATCAACGTGAGAATAAGATGTGATCTTATAAAGACAATAAGTCGATGGAGAAGCAGTAAGTTTACAGGGCGATGCCAAGGTTGATAAATGACAATAAGAGAACAACAGAAAGGTCGGTGACCTCAGCAGAGGCATCCCGGCCTGCTCACTCAGATGTGGAGGGTTATTGTCCCGACTCTGGACTCCGTCTGAGGGTCTGATGTCTCCACCCTGAGTCTGAGTCTATTCACCTTTCTGAGGTGCAGGTGAGGGCAGGAACGTAGATCGGCGCTCGTCTCCGTCACTAACGTAGCCCAACAGAGGCCACTGAGCCGGCCGCTGCACAGAGCCCGAGGAGGGTTTGTTGTGGTCAGAGTTGGCTGGATGCTGGTCACCACGGCTCGTTTAAAGCCTGCTCGTGGATGCCAACCAGGCTGTGCTTCTAGGATTTAGCAAATATTCCCAAACACTTCATCCGTACACCGGTCTGTCCGGTTCAGCTCGTGAGCTCGACCACGAGGCAGCCAGAGTGGGTAGCAAATCTGTAAAATTACAGAAAAAGTTCTGTTAGCTCGTCGTCCAGATTGGGGGATTTTTCCATAATAGTGAAAAAAAACAACTTTACTGCCATTTAATCGTTTATCTAGTTTTTATTCCTTCAGTATGAGCGGCTGTGGAGAGGTCTTTATCAACGGGACAACTGTACAGTTCATGAAAAACAGTTAAACGTCGAGAGTTTGTCCAGTGGGCCGGATCCTGGCCCACGGGCCTTATGTTGGACCCCTCTGATATAGGGGGTCTTCTGATTGTTGGCATTTCTCAGTAGCGTTGTGGTCGTCACCTTACAATATAAAGCACATGGTTAACAATGTGACTTGTAGTGTGAAGCACTTTGAGCGGACAGACACTTTGGAAATACACGAGCATGGTGAGTTGACCGTTACCGTGGCGCTGGGGTGGGGGCGGAGTCAGGATAAATCGTCCTCGGCTGCTGCTGCTTAATGACATGTCAGTGTTTTTAATGACGGCTTCTTCACTTCACTTCCAAAAGTCTTTTCACGTTGCGCGCTCTGTGAATGCAGCCTAACTAAACCAATTAAAATGAAGCCGTGTTTCACTTCTGTGTGTTTGTTGTGATGTTATAGAAGCAGCAGCTGCAGATTCACCGTTTTTATTTCCAACCTGTGGCAAGGTCGCAGCTCAGAAACGCTCGTCTGCGTCGGCAACCTTATTTCAGTTTGCATATTTACCTTCTTCCTGTTAAACCTGAGAAGAGTGTTTTTGTTCTTCTTCTTTGGTTTGTGTGAGCAGAGCTGGAGGCAGAGGCCAGCCTCCCCGGCAAAGACACCAAGACGTTATCGACCGACCTGATCGAATACGTTCAGTACATGATCCGAGAGCACAACCAGGACTACAAGGTAAGAACGACCAAGCTTGGACCACAGTGACTTTCATCTGGATTTAACAGTAAATTACAGCTCCTTCATTTTACGGCCAATTTCCTGAGTTATTCATGAAAGTTTCACAAAAATAAGCAGGTACTGACAGTAAAAGGTCAGAAACCCCCAAGTGACCGTTACTCATGTGCGTCACCCATGGTCTCTGCAAGAGGCATCCCATATCTGCACCTGTAACAGCCTCGAAGCACGTCAGGGCCTGCTTTATCTTATTTAAGGGGGAGATAGGCCGGAGCATGTGTCATCTTTGTGTTTCATGAGCCTGTAACTCAGAAAATAATCACGTTGTGAGGATAAATATTAAATATACTGCAGTTATTGCACAGAAAAATCATCTGATTCTGAGGGGGTCGGATCAGAGGCATTGATTGTTGTAGTTTTTTATACTTGGAATAACCCTGAAGTGACTTGGATAAACAGAGCAGTGTGTGGCAGAGGTTTAAACCGAGTTTTTATTAGAAAAATGACTCATTAAAATGAATTTTCAACAGTTGCTTTAGATGAGACTGAGTCACCGCCGGGAGCGCTGCCAAGCCAGAGTCAGTCAATAAGAGGGGATATTGTGAGAGTGTGGATTTTTCTCTGTACAATGAAACGTCCTTCACAGAGAAATTTTCCACCCTCGACTTTTTGAGCCGAATGTGTCAGCTGGAGCTTCGCACTGAGAACGTGTCGGCAGATTCAAGGGTTTTATTGCAGTTCAGACCCGGGTGTATACTTCTGCTCGCATCAAAGTGATGCTTTTTTTATTTTACAAATCAAAACACAGAAGAACATTCAGACCGAGGTCAACCATCGAATTACCAGCAGATGGAATAACTGCTTGAACTGTAGCAGTACTTCATCAGTCAGAGCGATGTGATCAGCTGGCTCTCCGGCGACTCACTCGTCCCACTGATCCCATCAGACTCCGCCATCTTGGATTGTAGCTGTAGGTGCTGACAGCCGTCACTAGCTGTGTTCCAGCTGTGAGTCGGCTGAATGACATCGAGGATCATCTCAACAGCAGGTTGAAGGGAAGGCTGAGGCCTCTCTGGCTAGGAACGACTGAACTTTCAAAATAAAATGTAATGGAAACTTTTTTTAATAAACTTTAAAATCAGGTGCTGAATATACTTGGTGGTTATTACACCTGATCACCGCCCAGGTATAATTAATATGTAGGAAACACTCATTGCCCCTAACACCGCTCATGCTGGAGGTTTCTTCCCGGTGTCATCAAGCGCTACATCATTAGGTGGTTGTTGGATTGTTGGGGTTTTCTCTGTATTACTGTAGGTCAGGGGTCAGCAAGCTTTAACACCCAAAGAGCCATTTGGACCCGGGTTCAACGTCAAAGAAAACGCTGGGAGCCGCAAATACTTTTTGACATCTAGAATGAAGATAACACTGTATATTGTTTTTTACCTTTATGCTTTGTGTGAACAACTAAGGTGTGCTGCTTATGAAATCCATGAAGTGCTACAGAGAAAATTACATTTTATTTATGTAATGAACACATTTGAACTCTTAAAGAAATATAACAAAAGGAAAGCTGAACGAAAATGATCCAGCAAACAAAAACTGTTGTGCTGCCACCCTCATATCGCCTTTTGGAGCCTTCACCTGACTTTTAAAAAATAATTGGAAAAAAAGCACTATGCTGCTAAAAAATGAAAAATAGATCTTTGCAGAATTCTGCATAAATATGTATTTTACCTGGTTAATGTGTGTGGCGGGGCGTGGTCTGCAGCGCCGCTACAGGGGAGGCGGACGCACCTGAGCGGCACCCGCAATCACGCCTCGCCGCCTTAACGTCTGTGCTGTTGTGTGTCGGGCTGTGAGCTGCAAAGCTACAGCCGGCTGTGTGCGTACAGCAACCGTGTGTGAAAAGTGGTCAATAAAGAGATGTTGAAAAGCGAGTTCATGCAAACATCGTCGGGTCTGCTGTGATATGTTTACAACGGGACTTCTGCTCCTGAACCTCTGCGCACAGCGTCTGCAGATCAGGGCTGTAAGCTGTCGTCTGTGAGGCGTGAGCGTGTTTGTCTTTAACATAGTTCGCGGTGGAGAACAGCTGCCGACATAATGTGGATCCGAAGATCCATAACTGGCCTACCTGGAGTTGAAAGTCTCGATAAATGCACGGCGTTTCGGCGGGTACACCGGCTTCTGCGAGTGTGACGCTTATTTTGAGTGATGAAAAAATAATAGAATATAATTTTCTTTTTATATTTCAATATCACAATAATCTTCCAGTTTAGAACTACAAGTTAAAAAAGAACTGACATAAATAAAATGCACTTCAGTTAAATACTTAAAAAAACTAATTTATTTTCCCAAACCACGCGGAGCCGCACTATAAGGACTGAGGAGCCGCAGGTTGCCGACCCTGCTGTAGGGTCTTTGGCTTACAGTATGAACCACGTTGAGAGGAATTTTGTTGGGATTATGTGTAAACAAAATTGAAAAAGAAAAGTCCTGGTGCAGAACAGCAGTCATCTCCCGGCTCTTTGTATAATAATATTTCATACAAGGCGTTCATCACAGATTCTCATTAGGAGGGACTTTTGGCTGCCTCTCCAGTGAGTCATTCATCCAAAGACTGACTCCAGCTCCACCTTCCTGGGCGCAGTCGGGCTGCACATGAACCAGTCCTCCACTGGTTGCAGATCTTTTTAGGGAGATCCTTTAATTTTCCGCAGAAGAAAGACTTCAGTTGACAGCTGTAGTCGAGTGGATGGGGGAGCTGGAGTCGGTCCAAAGGATGAGAGACTCACTGGAAAGGAAGCTGAAAAATGTTGAAAACAACTTGGACAGCAAGTTAGCTGGTGTCTGAAAGCACAAGCTGGTTAGCTGAACAAGAAGGTTATCTTACAGGCGATCATGGAGGAATAAAAATTAAAGATCAGCACGTAGCAGGTGGGAAATGCTGAGAGTTAAACTGACCACTTGTTTTCTAATACAGCATGGATCCATTATTTAAACTAAGACCCATCAGTCAGTGGAAAACAAGAGCAAGATGCTGACAGTAAAAATGTTAATGTTCACAGAGGAAGGCTCTCTCACGCTGCTGTCCCTTCCTTCCCCGCTCTGCAGGCGATGGCCAGAGACGAGAAGAACTACTACCAGGACACGCCCAAACAGATCAAGAGGAAAATCAGCGAGTATAAACGCTGCCACCCGCAGCACTACGAGGCCTTCGTCAGCTCGCTCGCAGCTCCAGAGCCGATGGTCCAGTAGAAGATCTGCTGTGGGTCTGAGGAAGTGGACTGTGGACATTCAGACTGAGGTCAAGTGTTTGGACGGAGAGTAAAATACCGGAGCTGTCGGCGAGTGCCGAGGAAACACGTCCATGTTCTGGGACGTTTCTCTCTCCTGTTGTATTTTTAATTGAGTCATTTTGTTTCAGGATTTATTCGTTCCTTCTTGTGAAAGTCAAACATGACTGAAATGAGATTTTTAATCATTTAAACCCCTTGAAACTCGTCCAGCAGGTGTGGGTTTTTTCCCTCTCTGGGATAAAAGCATTTCAGTTTCCTCCATAATCCTCATAAACCACAGGAGGACCCGAACATCCAAGTAAAATCATGAAAAATGGATCTATTTTTATTGGTGTGTTAATTGATTTCTGTTTTTATTCCCAAGCAAACCAAAGTCCGAAACCACGAGACAAGAATGATCTGTGCAGAGATCGAATATCAAGTGAGGTGCTAAAATAAAGAAGTTGGTGAATGTTTTTACTGATAAATAGCAAATATGTGAGCGTTTTTTGAGCCAGAAATAAAAGTCGGGATGATTGTTGGGACGCTCAAAGAGTTTCTGGATGTGACCAGAAGCGACAGATCAAAATATTTTTGCTGATTTGGAGGAGAGCTCTACAAAAATGTTAACGCCGTGTGAAAGCGTGACCCAGATCTTGCTTTTGGCGTGGCTCTAAAGACCTAAAATTACATTGCACAGCTCTGTTTTAAGCAATTCTTCTTTAAGTGATGGGAACCAGAGGTGTGGACTCGAGTCACATGACTTGGACTCGAGTCAGACTCGAGTCATTAATTTTATGACTTTAGACTTGACTTGAAAAAATGTTCTAAGACTTGTGACTTGACTTGGACTTTTACACCAATGACTTGGGACTTGAATTGGACTTGAACCGGTTTACTTGAAAAGACTTGATATTTTACCCCAAATATAAAATTTAACATGCATATTATATAGAGATTGAAAATGTGACGTCATTCACGGGTAGAACCGCAAAGGATTCTGGGAACTCGTGGCAAGCGGTACTAGCGCACGCAGGCTTTCAATTAAAATCAGTCACACAGCGATAAAAATGTCAAGAAGCCGTTGTATTATTAACTGCAATAGCCGGTCGCATGACAGCCACTGGAAGCCGACGGGTAAAGAGATCGGTTGTTATCGGATTACGTCGTTGAAGAGAAATTGTTCGAGCCATGTTTCCGAAGTAACAAAGAGGCGACGGATGGCCTGGATTGCAGCCATTCAAAGGTCAAATATAACGTCCCAGAACCCTCCAGCTCACAGGTTAGTCTGCTCCAAGCATTTACACGAAGGTCAGTGTTTTTTAGTAGTTAATGCGTCATTTTCATAACATAACTGGTGATATAGGTTACAAGCAAGTCTGGCGCTGAACAGAAATTGTCGCGCTATGCTCCTTTGTTTATTGTGCATAAATAGTAAATTGTCCTGACACAATATTGCGTTTCGCTTCTGTTATTATGGTACATTGACAAAAACATATACTTTTATTCACAGGATAAAACAGGTTTTTTGTATCACGATTACAGCATACATATTATTGTCACTGCTACATTTCTGTGACGCTACCAGAAATTATTTCCACTACTAATTAATTACCGTTGAGCTCAAAGGTTATATTAATAAACGGTTAAGGAATGTGTATTTATGACGACGATTTGTGAGACTGGTAAACTTATGATACGTACGATGGTCTTTCGTTCTACACGGTGCATTTCAAGGTCCTGTACCCATCCGTCGGTAAACTGTACCTGGGCTTGTTGCAGTGACCTGAAGTTACTAAACTTCATGAGTGTATGCACTCACTCCAAGAACCGTATGATTATAAATATGCATATAAATATGCTACGATGAGATAGCTGACTTCATCTAACTAGCAAATGTTTTCCAGGCTACGTTGGTGATGCAGTTTTTTTTTAATGTGTATGATATTTTTGTCATGCGATTTTAAAGCTGGTCCTACAACCGCATCCAAGAATAACATGCAGCGTATCTCAGAACTGTCGGTGAAAATTATTCTTGGAGCTAGGTTTAATTGAGCTGCATTTTAAAGAGGTGCAATTTCACAATTTGTGTATATTTTCTAAGTTCACTATTTTGTCATGTGTTGAGAAAAACACAGATTTAAAAATTACATGGTCTAATATTTACATTTAGCATAACTGCAACATTATTTTTTTGTTTTTTTTAACGACTCGAAAGGACTTGAAATTCAAAGTTTCAGACTTGTGACTTGACTCGGACTTTTACACCAGTGACTTGAGACTCGACTCTGACTTGCCTGACATTACTTGAGACTTGACTTGAGACTTGAGGATAAAGACTTGAGACTTACTTGAGACTTGCAAAACAATGACTTGGTCCCACCTCTGATGGGAACTACGTAAGGATTATTTCAAACTGTCAATCATGCAAAGCTCCTTAAGCAGAGTCCAATAGTAGAAACATGGAGATTTGAAACAAGTCTTTAAACAGCTCTCGAGCTGATTCAAACAACTTGTTGAAAGGCTTTAAAAATTCCACCAATAAGGGAGCGCACCGGAAAAATATTTTGTGATTTATTTATTTTTTGTGCACAATGTGTATTGTAAACTAAATTCTCGTTGCAGTGGAGTTCAGCTTCAGTCTTTGCTTTAATTGTGTTCAAATGCAGAGGAAGTTTGTTCACTGTGTTTAGGTAGAAACCTCATTAGAGTCTGGTTTTACTCTTTTACTGAACACGCAAGTGTTTAATATAAACGTACACGTTAATTTGAGTGTTTGATACGAGATTAATTCTGCAGGAGAAGCCGAATCAGGATGTCTTAAATTTAAAAACATGTTTTAATCGGACGCTCGAAGTGCTTCACCGTCTTTGAAAAACCTGCAGGAGACGACAGTTTAATCAGTGGAGATGGAAGTGAGGACAGACACGATGACCCTGAGGCGAACGGGAGATGCGTGATAACAGACAGGTCGTGATGTCCTTTTGAAGAAAGGGAAACACCCGTCCGTGAGCTCCTCTGAAGACAGGCTAGGTCTAATGAATCAGCCTGTATTCAGTGAATCCCATTAACAGACCTCCACGTCGTCCTAATGATTTCTTTTTAAAAGGTGCTCTCATGAAGAGTTTTATTTTACAGGGCTGGGGGGTTTGAACAAAGGAGACAAAACGCAGTTATTTTAATGACCACAAGGGGGCGGCGACTGTGAGACGATGGCCCCGCTGAGCCATGATGAGTTCAAGGGCTCAGCTTCTAGTTTCTTGTCTTCATGACTACGTTGTGATACTGATGATGTAGATTATGGTCTCCATTAGTCAGAAAGGCAGATAAACCAAGGTAAAATAATTTACTCACTGGCTAACCAATGAACGTTCAGCGTCCCTCAGTTTCACAGCCCGCCTCTCGCTCTTCACGACAATCAACCCAAGAGTTGCAAAAATGGTGGTTAAGGGTGGCTGGGTGGTCTTTGTCAATAAGAAAAGCTGTAAAAGTCATGAAAATACAGTTAAAATTAAGGATCTATGCACTCCTTCTTATTCTAAAGCTGTGAGTCTTTGCCGGGTCGAGTTCTGCTCCTGGGGCTTATGTTTGACACCCCTCGCTTAAAATCTTAAATTCATGCTGTGGGAACACTGAACATCTGTCCCAGAGTTCATGGTAAAATGTCAAATTATCATGATAAGAAACAAAACCAAATAAATCCAAGATTAAATAAAATGATTGGGACACATCCTGGTTGGACCATGAAGGTGATGTTAACCAATCAGTCCTGTTCAATCCACACGTGCCTATGAATCCAAGTCATTTCCCTCCCTGTGTGAAACACTGATGGCAGATCTGCTGTAACATCTAATAATTCAGATATAACAAGGAAAAGTGTTTCTATTGTGATCATTTCTGAACGAATCGATCAAACGCTTACGTTTTGTGTTCATATATATATATCACGCCAGTTTTATGCACATATATATATATATATGTGCATAAAACTGGCGTGATTCCTTTTATTCAGCAAAAAATAACTGATTATGAAATCATGGCAAGTTTTTATGACCCCGTCTGTTAAACTGATAGACTAGGTAACATCTGGTTTGTACCTTTATCGTCTTTGGTTGTTGTTAGATTATCTCCTGCACGGCAGCTAAACAACATCTTGACAAACTCTTCATCAGCTGTTTCACCTTCTGAGCTCTCATCAATCATTTACAGCCAAGAAAAAGATCTTTGGCGTGAGAGCAGGAAGTTCTTATCTGAGGTCGTACTGAAGGAATGTCGGGCGTGATTGCTCAGTTTATAAATAAACACCGCTGCTTGTGAATTATTAACAGAGTCGTTCAGCGTGAAAATTCAGGACCTTTGTGGGGGTTTTTTTTTACCAAGTTTGGTTTAAGACATTACTTCATATTTGTGTACAGTGTGTGCTGAGGAAATATTTGTATTTCCCCGGTTTGCAACCACCAGCATCCGCTGGTTGGCGAGTGGTTGCTGGAAATCACCAGGTGAGAAAGACCCCAAAGCTCGCAGATTACCTGTAAACACTCTGCAACTAAACTGAGGTCGTTTGGCTTCTAAGTAAAAACTGTCTTTTGAAATTCACAGTTTCAGCACAGCTCAGAGTAAATGGCGAATGTTGGGCTACCACAGCAATCTGTGGGCGACTAACATCATTTCAAGGAAGTTTTTGACTGGAGCACACTCTTTGCAACCAGCCCACCACCAGTGACAGCAACTTCCAGCAACCACTTGCTAACTGGTTAGGGAATGGTGGCTGCTGGGCCTGTGCAATCAATCAATGCAATCAATAAGAGCAACTCTGTGCCTTGGATTTGATAAGGCTACCTTGATAAGGTTTGGGGGGTTTCTTTTGGCGTTATACTCATTCTTGTGCATTCTGTATATACACTAGCATGCAAGGACAGTCTTGTATCTGTTATATAACTGTTTTGGCAGGTGCAGTTTCCTGGAAGTTACGTCATGTACTAAAATGACATTCATGGAAGTCAGGTTTCACCCATGGTGCATCTCTTTCTAGGGCTGTTCAATATAACGATATATATCAGATGACGATATAAAAACATCTATCGTTTCATTTTACGCTATCGTTTGTTTCGTGGTGTCGCAAAATAAACTGTTTACGGCAACATTTTTTCATGGTTTTGATGGTCACTGTCGTGGCTTTATTAATGTCTTAAAGTTCTCTCTTTCTCTTATATGTAATATAACCACACTACGGACGGACGAGCGCCTGTGTGTATGCGTTGTCGTTAGCAACAACGACGGTAACAGCATCGCGTGTCCGCTTGTTTATGTTCCACATAAACCTTTCACAATAAAGCTCAAGATCCTGTTGAGACTTTTCAAAATAAACTGAATCATGTGAAAGATGCAGATTATTTACGGATGAGAAGTAAAAAAAGAGCCGCCAGGTGCTAAAAAATAAACCTTAGACTCAAACGTTAGAACAGGCTTTTCCCCGCAGCACGCCGTGTAATAAATACTCACAAAGAAAACGGCGGCCGTTTCAACTTATGTCTAAAAATGTGTCGTTTCATGCATCGGTTAAAACACTCGACTCCAGGTACACGACGCGCAGCTGGAAACACTTCACACAAGTCGAGCTGCCAGAGATTCACAGAGTTTACAGAAAATGTTACATTTGTGTGATTTATATCGTTATCGGACGATAGAATTCTTATATCGGGATATGAGGTTTTGGTCATATCGCACAGCCTTCTCTCTTTCCCTCATGAATCACTTCATTCTTTAGATGTTATGTATCGTTACAAGCCAGTGGTCATTTGGGGTGTTTTATGCCTGAGTCGTACCTGCTGTGAGGCTTATGCTGACTGAGTCACACTCGTAGCAGTCTGCCGTGAAAACAGAGTGAAACTGAGCCAGAGTGACGTCTCAGCAAATTCATAAAAGTCCTGCTCTGCCGGCTGGGGAACTTCACCCAAGAAACAAGTCCGGACACTTATAGATTTGGTTCGTATTGTCAGTGTTTGCAGTGAATTGCTCAGACAGCAGACGCAAGGGTGATAAGGCAAGCAAGCAAATAGGATATTTGTTAGGGGATATCTCAGAGCTCCACTCAACGGGTGATATAACAGGATACTTACAAGCTGAGTGCAAGCCTGTGTTTATGGCATGTCTACTCTGCATGTTTCCCCACTTGTACTTTAGCAACTCATTTACATGGGATTCATCTCTGTTTAAGCCGAGCGACAAGGTTTGATGGCTTTGAATGACATGAAATCCTCTCTTGGTAATTCTTTAACCATCGGTTGTTTCTGGGAAATCAAAACAAATGAACTACAGATAAAAAGAATTAACCCTGTGCCCAGTGCCCACACACTTAGGTGTCCACACTGCCAGCCTTTCCACACGGCAGGGCGACGACAAAACCCCATCAGCTTTTTCACAACTGAGGGTACAAATTAAAAAAGATGTTTGCTCCTCAATAACTGCATTTTTGTCAGCGACCTTGGTTTTCTTTCTTTAAAAGTAAGATTACTTAATAAAAAGTAATGCAGGACAAAACTGTCATAAAATGTATTTACAACTTCATAAAAAAATAAAAACAAAACAAATATTGAGAGATGAGAACCAATCAGAACTACCCATATGGAAAAGAAATAGAAAAAAAAGACTTGCATCAGATGTGGCCTACTTCATATAGTGAATCATAGAAGGCTTATATGATTCACTCATGAAAGTGGCCACTTTCATATATTCTTTTAGTAAGTATCCAAAACATACAAGTTTCATTTATATAATTTTTTGAGGGATCTTATATCTGTTTTCACTCTTGTATGCTTTTCATGCAAGTTTCACACAAAACAGATAAAAACTTTATAAGATTTATATAAATCTTTTCCATATGGGTAAGTAAGCTGTGTAGTAAGGCGGGATGAGTTTGTAAATCATCCAATTAGAAGTAACGTCCTGTACATTGAGGTTAGATTTGCTAATCTGATCTGTATCATGTCCATGATACTCAAAGGAGAGGAAAACTCCACCATCGATGACACTTTCCAACTCTTGGCTTTAAAACTCTGTTTGAACGAGGTGAGGCCTGCAACGCTAAAACCAAGACGGACAGTAAGGTAGCAACTGTTTGCTCTTCCTGTCATTGGCGAGAGGCGGTGCCTCATGCACGACCTGTGCAAAGCATGAGGCAAACTGTGGTCTATAACTGTGTTGAGCTATAGTTGTTTTGGGTTCCTGTACAAACTGAGAGGCTTGAGAGCTTGGCTCGCTCTCAGTGAGCGCTGGTCTGCCATCTGTCACTGATTCTGTTCATAATATTTATGGACAGAATTTCCAAGCACAGCCATAGTTTGAAAGGTTTGATCGTCTCAGGATCTTGTTCCTGCTTTATGCAGACGATGTGATTCTGTTGACTTCAGCTTGCACCAGGGCTGTTTGCAAGTGTGAAGCACTTGAAATGAGAGTTAGCACCTTGTAGTCTGAAGCCATGGTTCTCAACCAGGAACAGCTGGACTGGGAATGAGGTCCTCTCCCAGGTGGAAGAGTTTTAGTATTTTGGGAAGAGTGGAGCGTGAGATGGACTGACAGATTAGTGTGGTCCTGGCAGTGATGCAGATGCTGTACTGGTCTGTTGTGGTGATGACAGAACTGAGTGTAAAAGGACACGTGTTGATTAACTGGCTGATCTATGTTCCTACCCTCTCCTATGATCGCGACCTATAGATAGAAAGAATAAGATCAGCAGCAGAAATGAAGCATCTGAAGGTTGTCTGTGCTCAGCCGTAGAAATAGGCTCAATTGAGAGGGGCTCAAAGTAGAGCCATTATTCTTCCACATCAAAAGGAGGCAGTTGAAGTGGTTCAGCATCTGACCCCGGTGCCTCATGGGCACCTCCTCCTAAGTGAGGTGCTTCGTACATGTAATGGAGGCCTGGAGCAGATCCAGGACATGCTGAAGAGATTATGTCTCTGGGCTGGTTGTGCAATAATTTCAGGGAGGATCATTTTGACCCCTGAAATACTATCACAGGATGGCAAATCCGGTCGTTAAGTGATGACGCGACGAATCCTACTTCCGGGTCTAAAGTAGTCTGCGTTTAATGTGGCTTTTGTGTTGTTAACATGTTTAATGTTTTGTATTTTCTTCTATTTGATCTCAAAAAGCTCCTAAAACAGTCAGTGATCACTGTTGACCTCCCTCGGCTTTTATTACCGCTAATCATTTATTTAAGCTCAGTTTTTAAAACCTTAGGATGTAACTACAGCCCAGCCCATGCAGCAGTATATGAATGACTAACCTCGTATTGTGGATGGATTATCTCAGTTGTTCTCCTGGCTGAAGTTTGGTCCTTTTCCAGCATCCTGCCATGCGATTACATTTGTTCCTGACCACCGTGGAAAAAAGGTTAGCTTGTTTATATTATGCTAACATAGCTGTGTCGCTAGCGGTCACGTAGCACATCATTATATACCAGCTAGCCCAACTTCAGTAACCCTACAAACGTCACTGCTGTTTAGTTTTCTGTCTTCATTTATGCTGGAAGTGATAGCAGAGCTGTACGTTTTAATTTGTTTCTAAAACCCCGCAGTCAGGACATGCTATATTGTATTTAGATAGAAGCTAGAGAGCTAACTTCCTGCTAACTTCTAACTCCGTTAAATGTCATAAATTCCATTTTCATGGATGCCTGGATGTTAAACTCAATTGTTACACCTGGTAGAGCAGAACGCTGATCATTTTATTAAAGATGAAAGACTTTAGACAGTTTTCAACTCTCAGTAATGCCATAGTGATCGTTTGATATATGGACCTGCAGCGGAGTTTAGACCCAGACAGTAAAGTAAATACTTGACAAACATGAGACTTTGTGTCACTCTTATCACACGGAAAAAAAACCAAGCAAAACAAACTTAAACCAATTTTCCGTTTGAGATGACTCGATTATGTCTTCTTTATCTTTCTCCACATTTTGTCACAGCATTTACAAAGGTGGATCTGCATATTAAACACGTGAGTCACAAGTTCAGGCTTCAGACTGAGTCAGCATGCTTCAAGCAGCTTTTTGCTATGCACAGAAGCTCCGCCCACCTGGCTCTCCAGGGAACCACATTCTCAGAATAAAGTTGGATTGAAAAGTGATAGGAAAGGAACTAAAACATCTCTCAAGTTGCACTAACAGCCAGTAATTAGATTAATAAGCATTATTTTAAACCGTAAATCATGCAAAGCAACTCTAGTAGAATTCAAGAATAAACCCACTGAGCTGGAAATGAACTGAAAAGGTCCCCTTCAGGTTTGGTGATAAAAATCCATGTAGACATGCATGAATGTATATCTAACAGAAGACATAAAACAGGAAATGCAGTGACTGGTTATAAAACAGTGTTCAAACAGCAAATCCACTCAACTTTAAAGTGAAAACATTTCTGAATTACATCACAAGGAATAAAACTTCACATTCATTAAAAAGTAAAACTGTGCGTCGGAAGCGAACATTGCTGCACACACACAGCATTTCAAGATCTAGCTAATTCCATTTCATCTTACACAGAGCTTAAAAGTCAAATACTGCATTTACACATTCGGAGACGTGTATTTACGGGATAACCGATTCCTACGCAGCTACTGAAATGGGACTGGAAGTATGAGCTTATAAATGGGATGATGTCCAGACTGCACGGGAAAAATAAAGACGAAGAATTGATTTTAGAGCCACTGCTGACTATTACTGCCCATAACTAGAGAATCTGAGGGTAGACAACTGGGAAATTGTTTGAGGGTTTACAGAAGCACGATGGGTTCAGTTCACAAAATCAATTGCCCTGTTTTCTGAATTAACGGGACATCTAAAATCACAAAGAGCCTCTATTGATCTAAAAGCCCAATTTCTCAGAAGCAGTGATGTCCCATCTGAGACACAAGTTTGTCAGGCAAATGCACGACATAAACAGTATTTCACGACCATGTCGCAGCAGCCCATTGTGTTGTTTCTTCAGTAAGACTTTTATGACCATAAACACTTTTTTTTTTTTTTAAATGCAGTTTCACAGGAGTTTTTAAAATACTCACAGCCATTATATTAAACTGTATTGGGAACACAAATAAGTTGATTTGTTTTTCTTCACCTTCCTGAACACAAAGTTCCAACTGTGTCTTTTTTGTTTTACCCATCCAGTCTCATATCTGTGTACATATAGTTCATATTTTCCACTTTTGCAGAGCAACAAAGTCCGCCATCACTTTGTTCTGAATGTAGAGTTAATTATTTCAGAGGTCACATTTCAAATATGTAAAATTGGTTGAATTTAAAACACTGGGTTAGGTTTAAAACGTCACGGTGCCACGTCTTATAAAGCTGATTCATGCTCCAGACACTAAATATACTTACAAAGTCGTGCTGTTTCAAAAACAATTGACAATTCGATCCTATTAACATGAACTCTTTTTTTTGGCGACTTTTTCCACTTTCTTGTACGACTGAGCTGGAAGAACTGCGAGAAACGGATTTGTGACTTTTGAATGTTTCTTCTTCTCCCAAGTTGACAGACATTGAGTTTGTACCGAAAACATAAACATCTGTAATTCATTATGGTGTTAGCGTGACATTATTTTGGTAGTGCATGGATTTATCACTGATTAATATGCACACAGGTTTTTTATATTGCAGCTGCCAGTAGTAGAACTAGACTAGCTAACGTTGTGCCGACTAATAAATGTACGACTCCTGCTTGTTTTCACTTATTTTAAAGTACAGCAGCCACATTAAGTATCTGTATTAAAGTAATTACAGCACACCTCAAACATGAAGCATTTGAATACGTAGGCTTTCAGCCACAGTTTAGAGAAAGAGAAGAAAAAAAGAGTAGCTGTTCATGTTTGTTAGCCTGTTAAGCTAACAATGAAAAGCAGCTAACGCCCAGTGTCTGTACATCGTTTTGTTAAAAGTGTTTCCTAGGAAACGACAAACTGTTTAATAAGCAAGGAGTTATTCTCACCTTACGACCTTTGGAGTCTCTAATCTTTGTTCCCCTGATAATGACAAAACCTGCAAGAAGTAAAAATGCTGCATTTTTTACTCTTTTTTAAAGTCTCGGACTTCCCTTTGAATTTCCACACGATGTCCCACCAGATCTCAGAGAAGCTGCAGTGCAGAAGTCATCCTCTGAAGCAAACTCAACCAATCCCCAAACACCAACCGTTCTGCTCGGCCAACGCCCTGATCTGACTTTACACAAAAACATTTCATAAAACATGAAAACCTGACAAAAATCTGTTTCTACAAACCTGACACCCAACAGCACACATTTTATATACACGCAAACTACATGCTTAAATAAACCTGTAACAGGCCGACATTAAATAAGAGTCTGAGTCAGCAGCAGAAGGTGATCTCTGTAAGATCTGAGTCACTTCAGGGCCACCTTCTGTCTTCATCCTCCTCAGTCTGCACTTCCTCTTCTCCACTGAGCAAGAACAGATGAGTTAGAGGGAAAGTGTAAGATGCTTGAGAAGTTACTGTTTCTAAAGCCAACTAATAAAAAAAGGACCAGAAGAAAAGAAGAAGAGGTGCTGAAAAAAACAGCACTCTGTTTTGGCATCTTTTCACTCTCCCGCCGTCCTCCTCCTCTGCCTCTGAGCTTAAACAAGAAAACCAGAGAGGAGGAGGAGGAGGAGGGTGTCCTCAAGCCACCCCTTTGCTTCCATGCCTACTCTTCTGCTCTGTGGGAAGGATCCTTGATCAGACTAGCTGGAGCAGCAGGTCCTGGACTGCATCCAGGCACTTGCAGGACTTCCTCAGGGCTCCATCAGAGTCCAGCTGGGCGGCCAAGAGAAACAGCTTTCTGTCTTCGGTCACGGAGCCCAGAGACAAGGCTTCGTGGAGCTCCGACACACTCACAGCGTTCGGCTTATCCTGCGAAGAGGAGGGAAAAAAGGTTGAGTTTTTATTACAATCTCACTATTGCTTTGTACCTTCTAATTGTGGCAAATGAACCCAGTTTCTCACCTTTAATTAAGAACTGTGTAACATCTAACTGTGTAAGCATCATCTCTGGTATGAAGTTTGTTAACGCAGCACTCCAGTAAAATATGGTTAAACTTAAATTATATCTAATTTACCCAAAAATCTGAGCAGTTACATTAGAAATCCACCCAGGTTTCAATCAAAGTATCTATCAACAAATATACCGTCGAGTTCGCCTCCACAAAAAAAAATTGCTGATTTGAATAAAACACCTTCCCATTAACTTCCAGAAATCTTCACAGTGTGTCATTACAAATTACTACATGTCACACTGTTTAAATGCTGGTTGTCTCTGTTGTGATCACAACTCACGTGTGCAGCGAGTGAATTTAAAACCACCTTCCTACACAAACCATTCAACCCCGGTGCGACTCTATAGATGTCCGCCTCGTTTCTTGGCACCACGTCTTTCCCAGCACACGAGTTCTGTGGGAAACGATCTCTGTGCTGTTCAAACTAAGCGAGAGCCGAGGCAGAGAACAGAGGCTTGGTGGGCGAACGCCAGTATCACTGTCAGAAAGAGCTCCTTTATGTAGCCCATGTCACGGTACAGCCAAAGGTTTAGTTAGCAAACACCTCAACAGGAGCATTAAACCACCACAGTTGCCCTAAAATTAACGATATTGGTAATTACCAAAATAACTTTTAATGTTTCTGTATGCACAAGCTCTTTAATGAAAATACCTTTAATGCTAAAAATATGCATTTACCAAAAACCTGAAAAAAACTAATTTTGTGATTAAGACCATAAATTACATTTATTAGTTTATATTCCTGAACACAAAAAGTTCTGATTGAATAATTTTTGACTTCTGAGAAAAGTCTGCATGATAAATAACAATGTCATTTTTAGCTTAAACAACTTTTTGACAGATTTGGTTATTATTTTTAGGACATAAATAAATAAATATGGACACTCCAAGTGTCTGATAAGTAACATAAGATATTACCTTATTTGTGAATATGAAAACTAATGAAGCCATAACATCGAACACGGGTAATAATCAATCGTGCATAAGTGGTTTAACTCTAAAAACAGGGAATGATTTGAACAGTACAGACTTTTAAATATACTTTGCTATATTCTCACGTGAAACACGCTCCTCCCGAAAATGACACGGTTATATGTCATCCAAACATCTAACGGCCTTTTATCATTCAACTAAACCTTTTAACTGGAGCTTACACATCGTTTGATCTGCAAATCACCCAAACTGCTGGGAATTGTTGAATTTGTTGTACTTGCTGATGTAAAACTTCAAAGCTTTGCAGTTCAACCTGATGAAAAATCTGAATTCTTGTACACGTTCGTATCAACAGGTTAATTAATAGGTCTATTCTCCATTCTGTTTGATGATCCAAATTTCCTTATTAATTTCACAGATGAAAGCAGTAAAAGTCTGCTCATTTTACACCTGTAGAGCCTCTTGATCTTTTAAACATGACGTGACCTGATGTAACCGGACTGCGGCTGCTCTGCGAGGTTTCAGGTACGTTTTTCTTCTTAGTACTCAAAAAAACCTGACAGCACTGTGAGGATCGAGCCGCAGTGATCCAACATTAAATGTGACTAATATTCCTTTTTCCCTGCGGTGTCATGCATAATTCCACACACTGTGAAAGGAAATATGAACTGAGGAGGAAATGTATTTCAGGACTCTGATGGATCTTCTTCTTCTGGTTATGAACTTAACTGCATGCAAATTTCAACCTCTGCATGGCTGCGTTCAGCTAACTGTTATTTTTGAAGGAAAAAAATAATTCACGTTTCATTACGTACACGGGGATTTTTGAGAACTGAGATTTTCCGTTTTTGTTTTTTTTTTTTTGTTTGTTTGTTTTTTTTTCTTTCTAAATGACATCAGAAACAGCAGTATGCGACATTACGTGATGGCAGAGCTTCAGTTCATCCTTTGTCATTTTTTTTTTTTTTTTAAATAAATAGGACAGGGGGAATGAATGAGAGAAAGAGGGGGAGAGAAAGAAAGAAAACCAAAGGGGAGAAGAGACGGTGAGAAGGGGGGGAAGAGAGAGAAAAAAAAAAGAACTCCTGGGTCACCTGTATGGAGAAAAAAAGAAACAAACAAAAAAAAACAAACAGAGGAGACAGCAAACAACAAAGAGCAACATAATAATAGAGAAAACAAAGCACCATCACAATAAACTAGCTAGCCATAGATATCAATATTTACTAAATAATAAACGATATTGTGCAGCACGCAAGATAGACAGCGCACAGTGTGCTTTGAGGCAGCAGCCAAGAAAGCTTTAGTCCGCGTCTGTGAATACCCATGTGTGCATACCTGTGTGGATCAGCATGCTTGCATTCCAAAGGTTTCTCCATGTAATGATCTGCTAGGGAGTGTGGGGGGGCCACAGCCCTGTCCTCCAGGGTGTGAAGCGGGTATGGAGGAGATCAAAACTCCAGACATCCAGAGGCCCCCAGAACACAAGAGACCATGGAAGACCAACAGAGGGGCAGCCGCGCCACTGTCCCAGTAAGAGCTGAGGAGAGTCCCAGATGAGGGCTCGCCCAGCAGCCGCGGAGCAGAAGTCAGGGGGAGTTGCAGTGACGCGCCCGTGAGCTCCGCCGGCCCCCAGCTGTGCCTGAGTGACCGAGCCCCAGGCCGAGAGGCCGGGGGCACCCCACCTCCAAAGGGGCCCGAGCGAGCCCCAGGCCCCAGGCCCCGACAAGCGGCCGCCAAGGAGTGAGCCGGTGTGTACCCGGACGCCCACCCCCAGACACAAAGAACCACCAACACACCGACACCTTCCGTTTTTGTTTAAAAAAAAAAAGAAATCCCATCCACGCGTGCAGTGAAACATATCTCCGTCCACATGTAAATGCAAAAATCAAAGTCAAACGCTGTGAAGAACATGCCACATCCTAACCATGTGGAAATGTTGGCCAATCAGAAATCTAGAGGCCTGGGAGGGAACGCGTAAACAGAGTTTTGTGCCCTCACCAAACCTTAAGTTTTCCTGGAAAGGCATCTAATTTTGTGTTACTTTTCTAATGTCTTCATCATTTCAAATGTTCATAACTAAAGACAGTATTTTGGATTTTGCCTCACTGGCTCTCTTGGTCAAAGTTTATTCGATAAAGAAAGAAACGGAAAATTTTACATTAGTCTGAGTGATTCATAATCACAAGTCGCAGCGCTCTGAAATGTGACTGGTGTAGACTCACAACTTAGGAATGGACAAAATGCACACAGCATACATTAATTACATTTTAAAAAGATTAAATTTATTCAAAACCGATGATGACGTTGGCGTCAGGATTTGGTTGTACCTGCGTTTGAAACAGCAACAGTATTTTGTCTCTTTTCGGCATTGTAGAAATTCATCTGACATAAACAATAACGTGGCGCGCAGCGTGACGTCAAAAACGGCGCACACCTTTGACGTTGCATGACTAAGTCTTTTCCTCTTCCACACGTAGACGCAAAAAAAGAGTTTTCGAAAATCTCCACCCTGGCAGGAGTTTTTAAAAATATCAGTTTTCAGTGACCCAAACCGCCGTTTACATGTGGACGAAAGGTGTAAAGGCATAGAAAAAGCTGAGTTTTCTAGAATACTGGTGTCTGTGTGCACGTAGCCTTCTGGGGTATTTTTACATTGATCTCTATACATTTCCATATAATCCATAAATGACTTAGAAAACTGAATTACATTTTGTATACTTATGTGAAAAATGTGTCTACATATAAAAAAGAAAAGAAATAAAAGGCATCATATTCTGTATATAACAAGTTTGTCAAATAACTTGAGCACCATCCTGGTTATAAATGTCTGCTACACAGATTTTTAATTGATTATTTTTTTGTTCTTCTGGGTTGCTATTGATTTCCATTAATTTCCATATAATCCATAAAAAAATTAGATCATCTCTGTCTCTCTTCCACAGCATCCTGTTTTCCTTCTCTCTCCCCAACCGGCCAGATGGCCCCGCCCCTCCCCGAGCCTGGTTCTGCTGGAGGTTTCTTCCTGTTAAAAGGGAGTTTTTCCTTCCCACTGTCGCCAAAGTGCTGCTCATAGGGGGTCACATGATTGTTGGATTCTTCTCTTTATGCATTACTGTAGGGTCTACCTCACAATATAAAGCGCTTTGAGGTGAATGTTGTTGTGATTTGGCGCTGTGTAATTAAAACTGAATTAAATACTGGTCTTTGCTTTAGTTTTTAAGGACATAATATAGTTTGAAACTTGAGGTTTAATGTCTGAAACCATAATTTTCATGTCCCCTAAAACTTTATAAGTTACTATCTTTTATTCAACACAGCATTAATGGAAATCAACGGTTGCTTAAAATGATAAAAACATAAAAAGACGTCTGTTTTATGGTTTACCTGCTTGTTTCCCAGGACGACCACAGGCAGCTGGGGCTCCACCCTCAGGAGGCGGTGCAGTTCAGCTTTAGCCAAAGGGAGGCGGCTTCTGTCAGACGAGTCCACCACGTACACCAGAACGTGAGTCCGTCTCAGGTAATCTGACCAGTAGCGCCGCAGATCCTCACCACCACCAACTGCAGCACAGAAAACACACCGCAGACATTTTTGACTGCGTTGGCGATCTCATTTTCCACCTGAGGTGCGCGAGTCATCTACCAGACGGTTGGCAGGACTTGGACTTCTCTACGTGATCTTCAAGCTTGGCTAGTCTTTAGAAATTACTGGACAACACATAATAAAAACTGGTTGTTGTTGAGCAACACCCGGCCTGCAGGCTTCAGTATCTGTGGAGGATTCAGCTCCTGAAGCGATACACGATTCTCCTCAGCAGGAGTTCTCATAATTAACAAACAAGGACGAGACATTGTTTTACTGTCGCTCCCTAGAGGGGATCTGTTTGCCCAAAATAAAAAGGGTTTATTTTTAAGTGTGTACCAGCACACATAACACTGCGTTCAGAGAAAAGGAGGCTGTTTGTCCATTGATTAATACAAAAAAACCAAAAAACAACAACAACGACAAAACAATTGTCAGCCAAAGAAACACAGTATCCCCACACACCCCGACTGACCGCCATGCTCAAGGCCATTTCACTGGAGGAAGGCTTTCGGTTAAATAAAAGGACAGATCGATACGCAGAATTAGATGCGCTGTTGGCATCCCCACTTTAAACAAATTGGCCACAGATTAATTTCACATCTGCACCGGACTGAATGCAATCTGATTTTCACCGAGGGATGAAACAGGCTGAGACGGCACTCAGGCATTATTTATATCCACAGTTCGCTCCTGGGCAAATTAGTCTGATTCATTTTTTCCATCTTGTTGCCTCCAGACATGATATGTTAAAGAGGCTCAGGGTAAAATATGACAGTGCAGCAGCGATTTCTCTTCATTTAATGGGTCTGAATTGGGTTTTATTTCATGGAATTTATTCAGTTTTTCTTGTTTTCCTGCAGCCCAGAGGCTCAGTTTATTCTTAGTTTTGGGGGAAATACATTAGTATTGATGTGGTTTTGGTTTAACTTTATATTTTGTCCCCTTCTTGAAACTTTTTCTTATTTGTTTTCCTTTCCTTGTGTTCTTTTCCAGAGACACTATAAATAATTGAGGACACATCTCATTTATAATGTGTGCAGGCTTCTTGGATTAGTTTGGCTGCATGAAACAGCAGCAGCTCAGTCATCATGATTTAAACATTGAGGAATGTGAGGATTCATTTTGATTAGGCTGTTTAATCCATTCACATTTTTACACAGTAAATAATGGAAGTCAGTGGTTGGTTATAGAGCAACATCAAAGTGTAACATTTTTAATGGCGTAATTTGGAGTTTTGGGCCATTTTAACACTTGTAGTTCAGTTACGTTGACCAGATTCAGTTGATGAGTCTATAAACTTTAGCTTTTCCTCACACTTTGATTTCCTTGCACACAGAGTGAACTGCAAGTCAAGCCCAAAGGCTTTCAGCTCTAACTTCTATCTTACAACTGGTAGTTTGGTCGGTTTGAGGTTGGATCACATTCTCTTCATAAACAAACCAGATCGAGTCCTCCAAACTGGGCTGAACCAGAGTTTGACTTGGACGGCCTAAAAGGTGCAGGTGTGAAAATACTCTTACTAGGCCACCACTGACTTCCATTAACTTCTGTACAATCTGGGGGCGATCGTGGCTCAAGAGTTGGCAGTTCATCTTGTAATCGAAAGGTTGCCGGTTCGAGCCCCGGCTCGGACAGTCTCGGCCGTTGTGTCCTTGGGCGAGACACTTCACCTACCGCCTACTGGTGATGGCCAGAGGGGCCGATGGCGCGATATGGCAGCCTCGCTTCTGTCAGTCTGCCCCAGGGCAGCTGTGGCTACACCTGTAGCTGCCTCCACCAGTGTGTGAATGAATTGTAAAGCGCTTTGAGGTTCTCGAAAAGCGCTATATCAATGCAATCCATTATTATTATCTAAATCAATAAACGTAAATTGATACTAAACTATAGAAATGAACAAACATCAAACGTTGCCTAGAAATGTAGCTCCAAATGTCCAGTGCTTTGGAAAACATTTAGCTGTGCTCTGAAACGTTTAGACCTCACTGGACTCCATCCATGTGATTTAATCCCACAGCTAATTACCAGTGTTGGTCATTTTAAAGTACAGTAACGGTTAATACACCAGTATGGGAAAACTCTCTAATCTGAATATTTTTTTATCCTTAAATAAAATTATTGAATTTTCAAATTTGCTGTTTTACAAAACAGCAGAAAAAATTAAGGACATCATTATTTTGTGGTCAAGATGTAAATTACAGTTTTTTACTTTCCTGAACAGAAAACTTTGTTTTAGTGGTTGAATGTTATGCTTGAATAATTTGCTGGCTCTAACTTGAATATAAAATCCTGAATTCAGTTAGTTTTTTCACTCATAAATAACAATTTAGGGGTTGCTTTTTCTTCTTCTTTACATATTTCTGGGGGGGAGGGAGTGTTTCTTGTTTTTATGACTAGTGATCTAAAAAATCTATTAAGAACGTTAATAGATTTTACATATGAACGCACATTCACATGTATTTCACATGTTCCTATGCTTAAATGCATCCTGTGCACTTTTAGACTTTGGTTGTATTTTTAAACCGTTATAAGCAGCCATTCACTTCCATTAATTTACATATCATCAGTAAATCAATGAGAAAACTTAAGAGTTGTAGATCTGTTTTACATTTGTAAGAAAATGCTGTTTTTCTGCACTCCCCAGGCAGTCATTGATTTCCATTTGTTTCCATAAGACCTATAAATCAACCAGAATACTCAGCTACGTTGTGTAATCCATCAACCTGAGCATGAAGTTTTCCTTTTATTTGGTTTTCCTGCTTTCTGGGATCACAGAGGAAACAACTCAGTATTGATTTGTTTTTATTTCCATTGTTTTGAGTGGAACTGAGTAATAAGAGTAATCGGGGACACATCTCATTTTTAAATCTACTGATGTACAAGATTCTTGTATTTGTTGCAGCGTGATTTAAACCTGGAGCAATGAGACCAATTGTAATATAAAAACCCTTCATAAGGTAAAGTACAAAGTAAGAAGAATAAAAACAGCCATCTACAGCATTTCAGTACCAACACTGCTTGTACCAAACACAGTCACAGGTCACATTTGCTAGAAAATCAGTTTCCAGCTTCAGTGGTTTGGAAAGTCTGCAGCAGAAGTGACCTCCGGCTGCAGGAACCAGTGGTGCTCGACGGCCAAACGAATCACTGCTCACAGCGGCGAGTAAGACTTTAGGTCCTAACTGCCTCTGAATCCAAGAGAGTAGCAAGAATTCATTAGTGCTGGACCTAATGGGAAATGTTGCTAGGAAACTGGGGAGTGCTGTACTATAAGCTGATGTGATGTGGCAGCAATAAATACCTGTTTACCCGATGCAGTATGGAGGCCGGACCCGGCGCTCGGCGGCGTGAGCAGCTTGTGTTTTATTGTCACGGCGATCTCAAAGGGATGCTGGTCCTGCTGCTCTACAGGCCACCTTATTAAACACCCTCCCACACGTGTGCGCGCAGTCAACACTGAGTCACATAGGTGTGAATGATGTGGGCGTGTGTCTGTACCCACCTAACTGCTTCAGCTGCAGGCCTCTGTGCAGCAGCGCCGACGAGGAATTTACACCTGATTTTACAGCCAAAGTTCGACTGTCCCACCCAGATTCGTCGTGTTGATACCTTGTCACATGATATCTCAGTTCAAAACTTGGTGTTTAAGTACAGAACCTTTTAACCTGTTATTCTCCAAAAGGTCTTTAAAGTTTGCCTCTTTAAAGCCTCACAGATGCACGTGGGCATGCTTCATGCCTGCTAACGCAGCCAAAGTTCAACTCAAAACTTTGACTTGAATCCAGATTTTGACCCGTTGTTGCACCGCTGTCTTCACTCTCACAGGCGTGCACCACGTCCACGGGACAGTAAGTAGACTGTGGTAGCGTAAATTTTAAAATAAACACTAATTAGTGGACCTAGGCTTGATTTAAATTAGCAGAGCACCGATTTACTGTCTGAACATGAATACCATCAAACATTCACCTTGACTGTCACTGCGGCTCCTCGTTCATGTCAAAAATCTACATAATGACTCACAGACATTAGAAAAATAGTGAGTTTATTAAATGGATTTCCAAAAACTTTAACTATTATTTAACCTAGTAA
This sequence comes from Aulonocara stuartgranti, assembly GCF_965226115.1. Classification (NCBI taxonomy): domain Eukaryota; kingdom Metazoa; phylum Chordata; class Actinopteri; order Cichliformes; family Cichlidae; genus Aulonocara; species Aulonocara stuartgranti. The sequence continues at coordinate 3,265,152 of NC_138946.1, forward strand.
ATAAATATATATGAAATGAACTGAGCATGCCATGGCTAGTTTGGGAATTCATCTGGCAGCAAAAGTAAAGAACAGGGATGTGTGCAGAGGAAATATTAGCTATTAGAAAAGAGGATTACCCTAATTATCTATTTTTTTTTAATTAATAGAAGGTAAGGTTGTAATTGCAATTGGAATAAAATTAATAACACAGTCCTAACGGCCACCAGTCATGAACTAATTCAATTTAACTGGACCTCTGACACATTTAGTTGGTAAGTTGGTTTTTTAGCATTTCTAATGACATTGTCGGACAAATGTTGACTCACAAACAGCTGCTCAAAGCTAAGAATAAAAAAACCATACTGACAGTGCGGTGATGCTCGTTAAACTCTTTGTACCATTACAAAAACCCATCAATATTTTCATCAAACCATACAGGTGCTGAAAGTCCCCGTCGGTATGACGACTACGTTATGAGCGCTCATAGCAGCGCTTATGACCGAGGGTAACGTAAAGTTCAAGCTTAGGGGGAAGAACGAGGAAATGGTGGATAGTGCAGACAGCACTGTAATAATGATAAAACACAAACCCACTGACAACACAACTGTGCAAAGAACCATAAATGCTTTTTGGTTATTTTGGTAATTTTTAGCATTTTGGGGTTTTTTTCCCTCAGATGTTGGGATGTCAGAATCAGAATCAGAAACTTTATTGTCATTGTCATGAGAACAACGAAATTAAGAATGGTCCCCGATCATTGCATCATCCCTAGCAATATCAAAATATAAATAAAACAATAAAATTCAATAAATAAAATAGATAGAATACTTAAAATACTAATAAGATGTAACAGTAAAACATTCACATACATTCCCACACACATGCTTCAGACCGTGCATAGATTAACACAAGAGTGGCGTGATGGACATTTTTTTGTAGTATTCAGATGTGTTATTGCAGTTGGATAACAGCTGTGTTTGAGTCTATTAGTCCTTGCTCTGATTGCCCTGTACCGTCTGCCTGAGGGCAACAGTTCGAACAGGGAGTGGCCAGGATGTGAGGTGTCTTTTATGATGTTTTGGGCCTTTTTAAAACAGTGGGCGTTGTGTAGAACTTCCAGTGTGGGGAGAGGGCAGCCAGTGATCTTTTGGGCGGTGTTAATGATCCCTTGGAGTGCTTTCCTCTGAGCCCCTGTGCAGCTAGTGTACCAGATGCATATGCAGTAAGTTAGAACACTCTCAATGGTGGCTCTGTAGAAGGACACCAGCAGTCTCTGTGTGATGTTATTCCTCCTGAGAATTCTCAGGAAGTACAGTCTCTGTTGGGCCTTTTTCAGCAGCTCGGAGGTGTTCACACTCCAGGAAAGGTTCTCCTCTATATTGACTCCCAGGAAGCGGAAGCTTGCCACCCTTTCTACACAGTCCCCATTTATGAATAGTGGTTGGATCTCTGCCTTTTTCCTTCTGAAGTCTATTATGAGTTCTTTGGTTTTTGAAGTGTTGAGGAGGAGGTTATTGGCCTTACACCATGACGTCAGCTGCTCCACCTCGTCTCTATACGTAGACTCGTCTCCCTTGGAAATGAGCCCCACCACTGTGGTGTCATCTGCAAATTTCACAAAGATGTTGCTGTGGTGGCGAGGAGTGCAGTCGTGTGTGTAGAGAGAGTAGAGCAGTGGACTGAGCACACAGCCCTGGGGTGAGCCAGTGCTGAGACTCAGGGCTGAGGATGTGTGATGGCCAACTCTGACTCTCTGTCTACAGCCCGAGAGGAAGCTATTGATCCACATGCAGGTGCTGTATGGAAGCCCCAGGTCTTGTAGCTTGGCCACCAGTTTGTGTGGAAGGATGGTGTTAAAAGCTGAGCAGTAATCCACGAAGAGCATCCGCACATAGCTACCATGCTCTTCCAGGTGAGTTAATGCAGCATGGAGTGCTGTGGCTACAGCGTCTTCCGTGGATCGGTTTGCTCTGTAGGCAAACTGGTGTGGATCCAGGCTGCGGGGCAGGGCTGCTGTGATGTGTCTGCGGACCAGCTTCTCAAAGCTATATATCTGTTATACGTGTATCACAGACCGCTGTATCTGTATCGCGGTCTCGGGTTTTTGTGATGTTTGTTTTGATTTTATTCTTCTTTCAGTCTCCCCAGAGTTTCCATGCCTTCGCCTTCCTCTGTCTTCTTCTTGCCTTTATCATCCCTGTTTGTTTTGGATAATCTCATTTCCTGTGCTTTTACTTCATTTCTTCGTCTGCTCTCTCATATTTTCCGCCTGCCCCGTCTTCTCCGTTTCTTCGTTCCTTTGCTTCTTTGCCTTTGTTACCTCTGATCGGACACTATTTTTTAAGTGATTAAATTCCAGCACATGGCAACACAATTTGTTTATCAAAGCTTGTAAAGTGGACATGCCATGCTGAAGGAAAAAGCTGAGGATTTAGGGCCTCACCACTGACAGTTTCACTTCCCTTTTACACAAAACCAAATCTCATCATCAGCTCAAAGCCTAAAACTACTTCTCCATCTGATCTGGTGTTAGTTCTTTTATTTATAATTCCCCCGAGGACTCCATAAAGAGATCCGTGCATCGTACTGCGTCTCACCTGTCAGCATGCCTCTGAGTCAACGTCACCGACACAAAGACACTTGAGACATTTAATGCACAGACCCGCTGAAGTATTGTGCTGTGTGGGTGGCGGCGTGAGCTCTTCTTACTTTCGCGGATGAGAAAAAGATTAGTGGCGCCCACCGATAGCAGTGTTCAGATCAGTGAGCGTGACACATTCCTCTAAATACATCGGCCAATCACGGCTGACCACGCATGTTGGCTGAATGCAAAGAGAAGTCATTCAGGTTATTATTAGTGCTGTGGAGCACTAATGTGATGGATTTATTGATCCTGCCAGCAAACGTAATGCAATCTCACTTTACCACCATAGTGTGAAATTAAACAGAAATACACTTTCCAGGCTTCTTTGTCACAGTCAACTTTCGTGATACCTTGATACTGAACGTTTCAGTCGCTGAACAAATAACAATATAACAAGAGCCATTGCCAGAGATTGCCTTGTGATTGCCTTTGTGTTGGCAGTGATGGATAGGGTTGCCAACTTCCTGAAAAATAAATAAGGGACACCTCGTGGCCAGGGCCAGGCGACCCAGTTGTCTTCACCCTTCCCAGTGTGGTGAATTTTCTAGCTCTTTTTTTTAACCATTTGACTTGAAGTTGATTTAAGTAGATATGTTCTACTTAAATCCTATTCTATTCTTTGTGATATGAACACATGGGAAACAAATGATCATTTAGCCATTTAGTTTTAGCTCAAAATGACAACATTAACACAGTAAAACAGGTCTCTTTCTTAAACAGAAGCCTGTCATGCTTAACTTTTGAGAATATAAGTAAATCTTTCTTTAAAAGAACTCTGTCCTGCTTAACTTAAAATAATAGAAAACAATAGAATGAAAAATATTCTTGTAACAGTGCACATTTAGTGCATTTAGTACAATTGGCTTCAGCTGAGGTATTATTTCAGCTTTTCTGATGCTAATCAGCTGCTCCTGTTTGTAAACCCGCTTGTTCCCATGATTACGCATCATAACTCATCATTATTATTCATCTATGTATTACTTTTATGTATTAGTCATCTATTTGTTGTAATCATCTATCCTTGCAGTTGTTTATTACACAAAATAAATGATATTATCACACTTCTGGCCACATAGCGCTGATATTCACTGCACATGCCCATATTAACGTTTTCCAGCCAGGTGTTTTCCTTTTCCCATTCCTCCCTGTACTTTTGCAGCCTTTTTTTTTCTTTCTCTGAGGGGAACAAACATTGCTGCTCTAATGCTGGGCTCACACTGTGCGGTTTTAGGCCCATTTTGAGCCGATTTTTGAGTCGTGCGACCGTTTTGGTGATCGGACCGTTTTTTGGCCTTCGTCGTGCGTCGTGTAGTATACGTGGGGTAACGAGAAGCGATTAACACCTCGAGCAGCTCCCGATCATCAATCGCTCGTGAGGGTGTCGCCGCAGCCGCTCACACTGCTCACGCGCAAACACGTAAACGTCGGTGAAAAAGACGGAGCAGCACGGCTGTGCAGCGTGTGATCTGGACACAAGCGATGGAGGCACAACTGTAGAACTTTGAAAAGCTCATCCGAGCCTTTTCGATGTGGCATCACAAAATTATCACGACCACAACAACCGTGAAAATAGTTGGATTTACATGCTGCTCAATCACAGCTGCCTGATCATGTTTTTCATTAGCAATTTAGCAAAGTTGATGGTGGTGGTGTGTCTGTGTGAGTGAAAGACAGAGAGCGAGCGACAGATTTTCTGTTATAACCTTCATGTTATGGAGGCACAGTGTGAGCACTCAGGTCGCATCAGAGCATCGGGCCGTATAGTGTGAGACCTGCATCGTGACCTATGAACTTCTAACCCCTGCGAGTCAATCGTGCAGTTTGAGCAGGAGCTGAATAACGTGACTGAAAAAAAAAACAACTTCATGCTAACATTTTATGAATCCGGTTTTCCACAGTGCGTCTCCGGCATGTCTGCAGAGCTGTTTGATTCGAGGCAGTTTTATGAAACAAATGGCCAACTGAACTGAACAGTTGTGCTCTTTCCATTTCTCCATTTCATGCTGTTTGATAAAACATCAATGCTCGCTAGACTCCACACAGAGCAGTGTTTGATTAGGACGGATAAAAGGAGCCTTACTCTCCAGGAAGTCGAGCTGACAGGCGGGGGCGTTGAGACTCATAAAGTTGAAGCCGCGGGTGGGCCGGCACCGGCCTCTCTTAGCCCCTGAATCCCCGGGGGTCAAACCCTGTAGCATGCTGCTCTTCCCGGCCCCGTCCAGACCGAGTACCAGGATCTGGCGCTTCCCACGCTCCTCTTCCTCCTGCAGGCAGACCGCAGAGCTGTTAATGTTTGCAAACGCATGGAAATGTTGAGTTGAGGCAAAGATTAAACACATCACTTATTCAACACAGAGTGAGGGTGAAGCCTTTGGTTTCGAATATTAGTGTTGCACTTTGAGCTTACCAAACCACAAGCAGTTCATCAAAATACAGGAAATATATGCACAGTGATGGGCCAGGTTGGAGGGCTTCGCACATCAAGGAGAACATTACAACAAAATATCACCTCCAGGAGTGAACATCAGTTGTTCTAGTGGAAAATCTCTGCAAAGTCAACACTCAGAACATGGTTGAAGGGTGTTTCTCCGGTCTCTCCTATAAGCCAGGTCAAGTCTGCTCAGGTCCCAGCAGAGATGGGTATTACTTTTTTCAAGTAACGAGTAAAGTAAGGGATTACTATTGCAAAAACGGTAATTAGATTACCGTTACTTTCCCATAGGAACGCTGCGTTACTGCGTTACTAAAACCGTGATTTTTTTTTTGCGAGAGTGTCTCATGACAGTGACGTAGGCGAGTGCAACGTTCTTGACAACAGCTGTGTGCAGATCAACAGTGGATCATATATCGAGTGCGGAGAGAGTATGAGCGTGCAGCGTTTAAAGCGTGGAAGTACTGACCTTACTTTGAGTTTGATTCCATAAAAAGTGACAAAAACATTAGCGTCCGCTGTGCGTGGGAAGAAAACTTCTTTTTACAACGAAAAAAACCCCTAAACTTCCAAGCAAGCACCGAGTAGCTACGACGTAATGGGAAACTCAGAGAAACTCGCGGATTCTTCCACTGACCGCGGCACACCTGCACCAGGGTAAACCTCCGCCTACCCCACTCCTGCTTTACAGGTGAAAATAGAGCAACAGGACCGCTGAGTCTTTGACTTTATTTATTTTCTGCTGTGTTTTACTTGCATCTATTTGAAAGACTGAGTGTAAACACAAAAAATATTTTATTTTATGTGCTGGAATGTGCAGAAAATAGGTTTAAATGTTAAACTAATTTATTCAAGTCAGAGAATGTTGCATATAATTAAATGTTTTGCTTGATGCATAAAGTTAAAAGATTAAAACTAATAAAACAAGTTTTAAAAAGAGACTTTTCCATCTGATTACATTTTGTATGATGATTATGCAGAAAAAGTAGAATTGGGCTGAAAGATCTATCACTTTATCACCTCTTCAGGTTGTAAATCGTGTTTTTAAAAAGTAACTAAGTAACTAAGTAATTAATTACTTTTGAAAATAAGTAATCAGTAAAGTAACGGGATTACTTTTTTGGGGAAGTAATCAGTAATTAGTTACTGATTACTTTTTTCAAGTAACTTGACCAACACTGGGTCCCAGTGACGTTAATTTTGTCGTCAGACAGTGAGTGAGTGCTGTGAGGATGTCCATCTGTCCGCCTGTATTTACTACAGGCGATGCATGTGTCCCAGGCAACAGACTTCAATCAGACTTAAAGAAGTTTAACGATAATAAGTATTCCAGCTGTCCGAGCCTACGACAGAGTGTAATCATGTACCGGCCGTTACAAATGCAGATACATACAAACAGCTGAACGGATAAACTGGTCTGGCTCTACCTTCAAACACCGCGACGAGCTGCTTTTCAACAAGGAAGGATGTTTCTGTCGAGCTTTAACTTCTAACATCTGTTTACTGTTTGGGTCAATTGGTTTGCATCTTATTTCACACGCACTAGAATTTAAGTTTAAACTACCCATATGGAAAAGAAATAGTAAAAACTTCTATGATTTACTCATGAAAGTGGCCACTTTCTCATTACTTTCATATATATTTTTTAGTATGTATACAAAACATACAAGTTTCATTATATAATTTTTCAAGGGATCTTATATGTGTTTTCACTCTTGTATGATTTTCATACAAGTTTCACACAAGACAGATAAAAACTTTATAAGATTTATAAATATCTTTTCCATATGGGTAACAACGCCGGCTTTTTGCCTCCTAGAAACAGGTGGAAATAATTCAGCTCTATTCGCTAAATTGCTGCCAGTTTCAGTACAGCAGAAAAGGCTCTCTGCTCGGAGTGAGTCTTTGAGTTTAGAATTGATTAACAGACACTGAGATACTGAAAGTCAAGAGTCCAAAAATAGCTGGTGAGCATGTTTTTCAGGGCCACCTGTAATATGACACAGCCCAGACACGTGTTTGTCTTATTGTCACATTTTTTAAATTCACCATTCTGGACATTTCAAGAACCTCACCTTGGCTGCAGGGACCTAATAAAGGACAAAGCCAAACTGCAAAAGCAGATTACCTAGTAATGAAAGGATGTTCGCACAGCTCTGGTTGGATCAAACCGAATACCCGACTCTTCTGCCTTTCAGCTAGAAGCAGGTATTTTAACTTGATGTTTGTGTTTTTTCACACCGGGTCGCCTCTTCAAATCAAACTGAATGCATTAGACTTTTGGGAATTTGGCACTGAAGACTCCTCATAATGTGCAGGAATATGAATCAGCTTCTGCAAACCTCAAGGGGCACCGCTCGTGATATTATACTTTAATGAAAGAGCAGGCATCCTTTTATTACTTTTATTTCAGGGCAGATTTGTCTCAGCGAGCCTTCTGCGTGTGCAGGAATAAAGAAACGCGAGTCTCAGAGAAGGCTTCAAACGTCGACGCGCTCTGAAAGCGCCTGAGAGGCTCGGGGACGTCACGGCCCCTCTGAGATCCCTCACACGTCAGTCATCTCCTTTTTAAAAGTCACACAAGGTTGGTCTTTATTCATGCCGTGTGCTGATGTGCAGCTGCAGCTCTGTAGAGGTTAATTACCAATTCATATCAGCCCTTTTAGAGTGCAGATGTGTCAGCTTCCTATTAAAAATACCACTTTGCTGATGGATCATCAAGCGCTAAAATTACTCCTTCAGAATCAGTTAATTTGATTCCCTAACAGATGAAACCACCTCATAATTACCCAGCAAGCACTGCAGAAACAGGCCAGATGAAGAGTCTGGGATATTTTGATGATGGATTGCGTTTCTTCTGACGTCTTTCTGGCTGTAATCGCCGCCTGGTGCTGCCGGATAAATGCAGCAGCAGATAAACAAGGCCGCTCTGAAGCTCTGAAGCTCGCCTCCGTGTTTTTCTGGCTGAGTCGGCCCACTGGGAGATCAACCTCAAACCCTGACAGCGCAGAAGCCTCACTGTAGCTGCTGAGGCTGCAGAGCCACCCCTGCTCCTAACAGGGCGCGCCGTGCATCCATCTCCATCGTCTGATTGGCTCCTACCTGGACTGCAGGCGTATTCAAATGATCTAAAATGACTTTAAGTGAAACCAGCAATTCAATCGTCTCCTGTTCCCTCTGTAACTTTCTCTTTAAACTTTTTCTTGTTGCTTCAGACAGTGACAGTGGCAGAGAAAAGGACATTAAAGAAACTGATGGACATTATGAACAATGCTGGGCATCCTCTGCACACGGCCATAAACAACCAGAAGAGTCTGTTCAGTGACAGGTTGCTTCTCCCCAAGACAAGAACAGACTTAAAAACTCCTTTGTCCCACACGCCATCAGACTGTTTAACTCCTCTCTGGAGGGGAGAGGGAGGGGAAACAGGAGGACAAAGGAGGGGGGAACAACTAAGCTGTAGTGCCTCTTCACCTCACTGTACAATACCTTTTGTGCAATACTTTTTGTAAATAGTCAACAGTGCAATAGACTCAATACTTGAAATGTGCAATTCACTTGTATTTTTATTTTTATTCCTATTTATTCTATTTATCCCCTTTGTATATTTTATTTATATTTGTCTCTGTATTTATATATATGTGTGTGTGTGTGTGTGTGTGTGTGTGTGTGTGTGTGTGTGTGTGTGTGTGTGTATATATATATATATATATATATATATATATAACAATTCTGTAACTGTAACTTCGGTCGTTGCTGTGCTTTTTGGAAGTCGAATTTCCCAGAGGAACCCACCCGAGGGATTAATAAAGTTCTATCTTATCTTATCTTATCTTAGACATTTCTCATAAAAACTGGTGATACTGAATCGATTTCTTTTGCTTTGCTGCCCCGCGGGGAGGTTAAAGAGTCCCGGCTCGGCTGCAGATCAGCGCTGCTGGATCTGACAGAGGTTTAACGTCTCTCTCAAGGACACTCCACCCAAGCAGACGCTCAGCAACGCAGCAGCTTCCAGCCGAGGGAGCGGTAAAGCCAGCTCGCCTGCAGCTCTGAATAGCAAGTGTACAGCTGCGGTTTACTCAGAGAGGAGGCAAAAGGAGCTATCATCCTCTAACGATGCCACATGCCGTCGGCCGCTCGTGTTCCACGACTTCTCCTGTGATTACATGTGACTTCCTCTCTCTCTCGCATCTACTTCAGTGATTTCACTGCAGCCAGACTACGAATAACAAGCTTCAACTTGCGGCAAAAAGACACGATCGAGTACCATCAAGCATCGACTGAGGGTTAAAAATGCTTCCTCCTTCCCAGGAAATGGAAGTCAAACTCAAGTCTGAGCTTCGCCTGGAATAACAGGAAGTGACAGGAAGGCTCTCTGCGGACACTATCTGATCAACAGCAGCTTTATCAACGCCCAGAAGTCGAGAGTCCAAAGATAACCAGAAGTTTTGGTTAGAGAGCCAGCCTGTGATTCACTGAGTACTTCCTGACTGACGTGTTAATAAAGTCAGTGAGAGCTGGTTTTGGTTTTAACCTCTTTGACATGTACTTCCTAAAAAAACTGCAGCTTCATGGTGAAAGCCTGTGACCCGATTCACAGCATCTTCGAGCCAAAAAGCAACAAACTGGGAGAGAGATGATTTCAGCCGAGAAGGAAGGCGGAGCATCTTGCGTCGTCACTGAGCTTATACCCATTACCGTGAGAGAATTCCCGTTCTCAAACCACACAGTCTTCACGGTGATGTTTGAAGCTACACAGCAACGACGATGTGGGGTCACCAGCGGTGAACGGAGGTTTCAGAGAGAAGAACGCAGCTACGCCACAACATGTGTAATCAGCCCCGTTTCAGTGATGGAGCTGTAAGGCCGAGCTTTACTTGTATTTATCTTATAGTACAGGCTCACTTCCTGACACGGGCTCTGTGAGACCTGTGGAAGTACGTTCAAGGACAAAAGTCAAGATCGAAAACTTTGCATTTACCTCAGGACATTTCTGGTTTTATTAAAGGCCACAAACGAGCAGAGGCTGTCGGATAAAGGTCTGTGAAACAGACTGCTGGGAGCTGACTGTCTGCAGCCCTCCTCTGGAACTGCAGTGAGAATATATTATATTCCTGGACTAAATGTCACACAGGCTAAAATACTCGATGTGGACTGGCTGCGGGCTTCATCCTCACCAAGCTGTATGAAAACGCCGTTGAGACGTTACATTTGCAGTGAAATCGTGCCTGTAGACCTTTTATCTGGGCCGCGGTGAGGATCTCATTTCCCAGCTTGGCCCTCGCTGAACCTGAATTTGACACCTCTGACTTATGATTAGGGCTGCCACGATTTGTCGACTAGTCACGATTACGTCGACTATCAAAATCGTCGACGACTGATTTAATAGTCGACGCGTCGTTTGAAGCTTTGTAAGATCCCAAAAGACGCAGGAATAAGTAGCAGGATTTAAGAGTGTACTTCATAGAGTGCACTATACAGGTCATCGGATGTTCAAGATGGGCTTTACATCTTCCAACAACTGCTCACACTGTCAAGGCAATACACCAGACAATTACATCCACGCTCTTTGGTTCTGTCCACCAGTGCAAAAGTTTTGGCGCGAGATATGTGAAGACTTATCAAAGTGTCTGAAATGTAACATTCCAACTTCCCCCTTAGTGTGTTTGTTGGGCAGCTTAGATAATGTCACTTCAGAAAAGAATATAGCCCATATGATCTTCACTGCCCTATGCATAGCCAAGAAAACAGTCCTCATGAACTGGAAAAATAAAAATAATCTTAATTCTAACCAATATAGAAATTATCTATTAGATTACATTAGTCTTGACACAGCCTCTGCCACCACATCAGATCAATTGCTCTGGACTCCTTTTATCAGCTCCATCACCTAGTGGGGGTGGGGGGTCATAGTTTGGTCCCGCCTTCACTGTTGTGATTGGTGAGGGGGTAGGGACAGGCTTAGGGCGTCGGGGGGTTCCCCGGAGGCATCTTCCTTGGGGGGCTCAACCCGGGGTAGCGGTCATGTCCGGTTGGGGGCTCTGTTGGCTCTCAGGTGACTGTTTCCTCGCGGCTGCGTGCAGCGGGGCTAGGGGAGGGTCTGTGCTGACGGACGTGGGTTACTGACCTGGCAACCTGGCTGCCCCTGGGTGGGTCCGGGATGGGCGTGAGGTTCTGGGGGCGCTCCGTCTCTGGGCTGGGGCCCGGGCCGGGCCTCGGGGGCTTGGGTCCTGGTTGGTGTGCTGCCGGGGTTGTGGGCGGGTGGGTGCATGGGGGCCCGGCCCTGGAGCAGGGTGCCGCCGGTGCGTCGAGCCGCCTGGGGGGCTCTTCAACTGGTGGGGGGGATGGTCACATCTTGCAGGAGCTTTCTTCTCTTCAGGAACTCTCTGCAGGAGGGGGAGATACAGGAGAGGTGGAGGAAGATCTCAGCCTGGGCGTTTACCGTCTTATGTAGTCTGGAAGATGTGTGGATGGTGGGGTGGGTGCAGTTTTCTCTGTGGTGGGGTTGGGTGGACTGTCCAGGGCTCTGTGGAGCCGGGGGGCGCTACTGCACTGGGCCCCGGTCTGATGGGCCTGGGCCCCCCTTCCCTGGTGGGTCGCGGAGGGTGGGAGTGCCTACTGGGGTCAGCGGGGGAGCTGGCCCCAGGGAGGGGTTACCTGCCCCTCCCTTCCTTCCCTCCCCATCTCCAGCTGCCTCCCTCTTCCCGCTCCTCCACAACCACCCACACATGCAGGGCCTTGGAGTGGGGGTATGTCACCAGGGTGCAGAGGAGGCTACCCCCCCCCCCCCCCCCCCCCCCCGTCCCCTTCTGGCTGCCTCTGCCTCAATTTTATCCCACAACTTAGACATTCACATTATTCACACTCTCATTACACATACATATAGGATCTTGGGGGTGGGCACAATCACGGAGTCCAAATTACCATCAGGGTGTACACCTCACCCCTGACGTCGTTGCCCACCTCTCAATTTTAAATACACGTAGACATTGAGGGCTATCAGGAGGGACCATGCGCTTACCTGCTGCTCTCTGGCAGGTAGCTCCATGCCCTCCTGGGTTTTAATTGCACCTTAGAACACACATGCATCAACACTACAATGAGCGGGTGGAGGGAGGTTTGGAGTCTTCTCCCACTCCCATTCTTTGCGGCCTGCTGGAGCGGGAGGGCTAGTGGGAGGAGTTGGCCGTCCGACTGCGGTCTGGGGTGTGGGGCCTCCCTGCTGCTGCGGAGTCGGGGTGGTCTGCCTCTCCCCACCGCAGGGAAAAGGGTAACACCACCTGGGTCTGGGTGCAATTCCCCCCTCCAGGGGCAAGGGTACCTAGACCCGGTTTGTAGAGTACGCTTGGGGAGTGTGATTGTGTGTACAGCGTCTCTTTATGTCTGTCTCCACGTTGGTTGAGTGTGGAGTAAGTGCATATGAGAGCATGAGGGTGAGAATGGATGTTTGTATCTGTGTGTGCCTGTATGTCTGTGTCTATATGTCAGGTTGGGTATCAGACGCCACCTCTCTGGGAACACCTCAGGCCCTCCAAGGTTTGGAGGCCTATCTCCACCCACCACCACTTCCCCTGCCGGTGGCGGACTCCCTCAGGTGTCGGTGCGTTGGTGGTTCTTTGTGTCTGGGGGTGGGCGTCCGGGTACACACCGGCTCACTCCTTGGCGGCCGCTTGTCGGGGCCTGGGGCCTGGGGCTCGGTCACTCAGGCACAGCTGGGGGCCGGCGGAGCTCACGGGCGCGTCACTGCAACTCCCCCTGACTTCTGCTCCGCGGCTGCTGGGCGAGCCCTCATCTGGGACTCTCCTCAGCTCTTACTGGAACAGTGGCGCGGCTGCCCCTCTGTTGGTCTTCCATGGTCTCTTGTGTTCTGGGGGCCTCTGGATGTCTGGAGTTTTGATCTCCTCCATACCCGCTTCACACCCTGGAGGACGGGGCTGTGGCCCCCCCACACTCCCTAGCAGATCATTACATGGAGAAACCTTTGGAATGCAAGCATGCTGATCCACACAGGTATGCACACATGGGTATTCACAGACGCGGATTAAAGCTTTCTTGGCTGGTGCCTCAAAGCACACTGTGCGCTGTCTATCTTGCGTGCTGCACAATATCGTTTATTATTTAGTAAATATTGATATCTATGACTAGCTAGTTTATTGTGATGGTGGTTTGTTTTCTCTATTATTATGTTGCTCTTTGTTGTTTGCTGTCTCCTCTGTTTGTTTTTTTTGTTTTTTGTTTTTTTTCTCCATACAGGTGACCCAGGAGTTCTTTTTTTTTTTTCTCTCTCTTCCCCCCCCCCTCTCACCGTCTCTTCTCCCCTTTGGTTTTCTTTCTTTCTCTCCCCCTCTTTCTCTCATTCATTCCCCCTGTCCTATTTATAAAAAAAAAAAATAAAAAAAATGACAAAGGATGAACTGAAGCTCTGCCATCACGTAATGTCGCATACTGCTGTTTCTGATGTCATTTAAGAAAAAAAAAAAAAAAAAAAAAAAAAAAGGATTTAAGAGTGTAATAACGGACTGAAACAGAAGATGGCAGCACTGCATGTACAAGGATGCCAGCTACCGTTAAACCCCGAAGAAGAAGAAGAAGAAGAAGAAGAAGAAGAAGCAGCTGTGTCCCAGAATTCATAGCGCGGCCCAGCGCAGTTTCCAACAATGGCGGCAGCTAGTTAGTTTTAATATTACTCTTATTATTCTTTCTGGGTCACAAAATAAACGTTTAACATATTTTCAGGCGAGAATGTAGCTGTGTAAACCTCAAATATCTGCTCAGTTTATCAAGACACCGCATATTTTCAAAAGCGCTCCGACGTTTTCGGAGACGTCTGTTACCCACTAGCTCGTTAGCGAGCCGGGGGCTAGGCTCACTAGCGCCGTGAGAACACCGGACTCCCGGCAAATTGTTTTCAAACCCACCGCCGTCTTTCGCTACTCAGGTTAAACATGATATATGAGTCACTTAGAGAACTTAAAAATGTTGTTGTTTGGCTTTTTTTTTAGTATTTTATTTGTTCCTGAGTAAATCAGTTTGGCTGAGATTAAAGTTATAGTTTTTACACAGCTGAATAAACGTCAAGCAGACAGCTGATTATCAGAAGTGTGAGATGCTCCAGAATATACTCCGGTGTCCTGTTATATTTTAGATAGCAAGGAGTTTATTAAACTTCACCGAAACAATCTGCAAATTTCATTAAAATTTAATAAACTATCATCTTGTCTTTATTTTTAGTTAGCACATACCTTAAACACTTAAAGCTGTAAGCTAATGATAGTTATATAAGAGCAGATGCTGCTGGTGCAATAAGCTGTAGTTTTACGTCTAATGGATGATGATCTGATTAGTCGACTGATCGCAAAAATAATCGGTGACTAGTCGACTATCAAAATAATCGTTTGTGGCAGCCCTACTTATGATGCTGCGATATTTTAAGACTAGATGAAACTCCCGTACCACTGCACCCTGACACAAAGCAGAGAGTGAGCACACACGCCTGTCGATGTATGAAATACTAATACTATTGTACTATTCTTAGTTAGCATATTGTCTGTCTTGTCTTAATGTTTGTTTATAATGGAGCACTGTAACAAAAAGTAATTTCCCCCAGGGATCAATAAAGTATTCTGATTCTGATTAAACCTAACGCATTAACTCACGCTAACATGAATCGCACCACATTGAGATACTTGTGACCGTGTTCCCATAACTGAGGTTTTCCTGGTTTAAAGGGTGATACCGTCCACAATTGGAGGCTGTTGGACCCATTATTCACGTTCAAGGCCAACAAGTATTATTATTTTTACCCTTAATCTCGCATTACACACTAAAATGACATGTTCTTATGAGCTTTACTTTGAGAATAAAACTACTCAGTATGGTTTGGAAACTACAAATGAAAACTTAGGTTTGGGCAATAAATCCCTGGATAGTTTTAGGTAACTAATTAAAACTACACGTTTAAGTTTAGACAATTAAAACTACTCTTATGTTACATTAAGGTAAAGAAAATAATTCTGTTAGGTTTAGGTAGTAAAACTAGTTGGTTAGGTTTAAATAATGAAACTAATTATGTTTAAGTAGTGAACCTATAATGAAAACTGCTATTATGTTACATTTAAGGAAAGAAACTTATTCTGTTAGGCTTGTGTTGTGAAACTACTCGGTTAGGTTTAGGCAATACAACCCTGGTTAGGTTTAGTTAAAGTTGTGCTAACTAACAACAAAAGGACAACACATGTCTTGTACGTGCACAACAGATTAGATTCTTATAAATTTGTCACATTTTCACTGCTGGACATTTCTGTGGAGTCTGGAGACCATCGCAGTCACGGGTACCTGAACACCTCTCGAATGTGGCAGAACTGCACAAACGATTAATAATGTCAACACAGAGCAAATCTCAGAGGAACAACAGCAACATTTAACAACAACGAAAGTGCCTGTAGAGACGAGGCCGCGGAGTCACAGACGATATGAAAAAGTGGGATTAATATAAAGATAAAGGCCTCAGAAACCATCGTCTACCTAACAAAATAGCGAAAGAAAGAGTAAAACGAAGTGCTCCTGTGGGTGTTTGTCGCTCTGTAAATGAGCGTGTCCTGCCCTCCCACCTGCTTTGACTCCTTGGGGTCAAAAACACGCTGTTAGTCCCCCCCGCTTTCCCGAGACGTGATTGGAACGAATCCCCAGACTGAAACATTTACATCTCCTCTGTGGCGAGCCGCCGGCAGACGCCGGCACTATCCCCCGAAGACGGGCTGAGCCAGATAAACCAGGCTAAGCCCATTACAGGCTGCTGCTGATTGAATCGAGGAAACAAGATTAGAAACATGCAAATAGATTTTATTAAGAGATTCAGGCTGCAGCTGTGAAGACTCATTCATTAAGACCGTCCGCTCGCTGCCCGCCTCATTTCTGTTTTTCTGTCTCTCTGCAGGAAGCTGAGATAAACAATCATATTCCCACAAGGAAGCTCGCTACTTCAGCATCACCTTGAACATGATTTCCCACTTTTTTCTCTTTTCAGCAGCAGCAATTAAAGCTGAAACAATCTGCAAGTGTTTTAATTATTAAGTCAGTCATTTACCCACGAAAAGCTGTGAGTACTTCAGGGGGTTTTTGTCTTTAAGACACTGGGGTGGCCTTTTTCTCTGATTTGAGTAAAACAGAACTCTGTAAACTGAGAACACAATCAGCAAATGTAATCGCTTAATCTTTGCTTCTTTCTGGAGAAGCCGTCGGTCATGAGGACGTTAAAAAAGCTGATCAGAAAACAAACGTGTCTGAGAAGAAATTAATTCAGCGTGCTTTTCTATTTGACATCTAAAAAAATTAAGCTAGCATGGAAGTGTCCGAACCTGCAGTTCCTCAAATGGCCACTTGAGGTCCCATAGACACCCACTTTAAGACCTAAACACCATCTTTGGATGGTTTGTCTCATTTACTAATACATTAAAACACCACAGATAAAATATCGCTGTAGCTACCGTAACGTTATAATTAATGAGGAGAAGCTCACGAGTGCCCCCTGCTGAAGCTCTGTCATAACTGCACCCGATTTCTGTACAGTGGGATTAACAGGAAGTAGAACAGCTTCCTTCAGTCAAGGGTGGGTGACGCCCATGTCTTAAATATCACTGGTGTCCATGGTTACTAATGTGGAGGGGGCGGGGCTTTTGACCTACAGTTCAACCACCCACCGGGGGGGGATCAATACACCTCTGGAGCTGTCACGTTACACAATGCTGTCCTGTTAATATAAAATAAAGTGCAATACATCAAAGTCTTCAAATCATGCTCACTACATTCTCCCACCTTCATCACCACCACCTTCATCATCATCATCATCATTAATTATCAGTAACGGCTTCATTATCAGCACCACCTCCTTCTTTTCTTCTTCTTCATCACATCTTTCTGTTTTCTCATAATGCCACCGGCACATCTCCACCAAGCATCAGCACATCTCCAGCAGCTCTAATGACTCTGCAGCGTCTCCTCGCCTCAGTCAGAGGTCCCTGAACGCGCTCCTCACCAAGTTAAACAGTTCAGCTCAATTTAAATTTAATTTAAATTAAATCGATTAAACGTCTAAAATTACCAAACTCTGAGTGTTGAGTGAATAACCTGCCCTCCCACCTCTTTGATGGTGCAGTACTCCGCCTGCGGGGACCATAACCGCCTCTTGTAGAAGTAGTTCAGCGCGATGAAGAGCGCGGAGCCGAGGGCAGCCACGGCGGCGGTCAGGGCGATGGAGATGTGCCGGAGGAGAACCATAGGTGGCGGGTGAGGTGGCGGAGGGAGCCGGGAACGGGAGCCGGACACACCGCTGCTGCTTGTTCCTGGACGCCGACGGCTCGACTGACTTCCTCGTTCCTCGCGGCTCCGCGCTCGTGCTGCGGCTGTGCGCGCTACATGTGACCGAGCCGCTCTGATGTTTTTGTTCCCAGACGCAGAAAAAATGCTGCGTTCAGGCGCTGCTCGGAAATTTCCCTTCTCCTCTGTACAAGCGCGTTTAACTAATACACTGACGGTCAGCGACTGCTTTGATCCCTGATTAAGAACAAAATGTACTTTTTTCTTTTTTAATCTGTCATAATCTAATGATTTATATGACGATTTTATTTGTTCCTGGCCTACTAACGTTGATACATTTATTTATTATTGCGTTATAATGATATAAAATTATTGAATTTTGTGAATATGCATATTTGTACGAGAGCCCGACTGATACCAATACCAAGTCATAGATAACTATTTACACAAATTCTGCTCGGATCAGCTGATTGTTGTGTTTGTAATGTTCCAAGCACCTGTTGCAAACAGAGAAGTTCTAAAGCACCCCCTGGTGTACAAACCAGACTATGCAGCACCAACATTCATAACAGAAATTAAACGTTTTTCTTTAATTCTTCATTACTTTTTCACTTATCAGCTTTTTTAAATTCCAAGACCAATATAAAGGTAGACAGCTAGTATTTGCTTATATATACTGGAAGTGTACCCCACAGTGATGTGCCCCACAGTGATGTAACCCACAGTGATGTGCCCCACAGTGATGTGCCCCACAGTGATGTAACCCACAGTGATGTGCCCCACAGTGATGTGCACCACAGTGATGTTCCCCACAGTGATGTAACCCACAGTGATGTGCCCCACAGTGATGTGCACCACAGTGATGTTCCCCACAGTGATGTACCCCACAGTGAAGTGCACTGTGGATTTTACTGTTGCTGTAACCAATTACAATAACATTAAAAAGAAATATATTTCATGCTTCACTTCAATTTAGTGGATATTTTATTCCTGTTATATAAAACAATTATGAAGGGAAGAACATCGTTTGAATATTTCCTCCTGAAAAAGCAGCTCAAATCTAGCAAAGTGCTTCATTAAGAAAGCACTCAAAGCTGGAAACACATCTGTTAGTGAAGGCGTTTTCTTTTTTCCACAGTAACAGAGGCGTCATGGAGGCCTGACCCTGCATCCCACAGCAGGCACAGCTTCATGCACTGCTTCATGAATGCAACAGTGCCAAAAGAGTGACACAGCTGCTGGGATAATGATGGAGAAGCAGCGTCGTTTTTCACTTTGTGACTGAGGGGATAAAAAACCCTTCTAGCTCGCGCTCCACTGGTCTGAGTTACACCTGCAGTCGTGTGGAAGATGACATTATCTGCTCAGAAACACAGACGCATAAGTGTTTATAATAATGGAAATGGTCAAAGGCTCTATTTTGGACCGTTTTGCTGTCACAGCTACTTTAACTCTTCTACAGGTTGTTGGACACATCCCTGTCCCTCACATAGCCCCCCCCCCCCCCCCCCCCCCCCCCCCCCCCAAAAAAAAAACCCCAAAACAGGGGCCATCTGCTGCGACTGCTTGAGGGGAGGGGAGGAGACAGGATAAAGAGATGCTTTGGAAAAGAGCCAGAAATTAATTATAACTGATGAATAAATAAGAGGTGTATAAAAACACAGTGAGTGAGGAAGATGCACCCAGTGCATCATGAGAAACCCTCAGTAGCCTAAGCCTAATGCAGCCATGCCCGTAACATCTGCACTACGAAGTAGTTTCACTCTTTGTTCTTGATGTTGGACTCTTGTTTGAAGAAATATCTGCACGATGGAAGAACCTGCAGGTGATGATAACCATCATCTCTCCCAACCTGTTCAGCACTGCGGAATATTGTCCTCCAGGGGGCGCTGTGGGCTTGAAAGTTTGGGCAGGTTAGGAGGTTTAACTGCTAACAAATAAGTGAATAACATTTAAAACAGGCTTTATGAATAAAACATTAATGTATGAGCCACAAAACTGAACAAAACTTTAAGTATCACCATAACTCGCAGCCTACAATGAAACTTTCTGTCAATAAAAATAATAAAAGTTGTAAATGTGGAGGTTTATCTGGGTATTTTTGTTATGTTTATTTGTTTGATTTAAATTTTTAGACCAAACAATAAAAAAATTTAAAAAGTACAAAACAGACAAAATATAACGTTTAAAATTTACCAATAATAATAATTATTGTTACTATTTATATAGTAATAATAAATAATAATCCATAAATATCCATATAATAAAAAAATGTAAAATGACATAGGTTAAGATAAGGACTTTTTTCAAAATTTTGAATGGATTCTTACTGTTGTAGTAGAATAAAAGTTTCAATCATAAATAAAATTATACCACAAACTATAGAATATGCATAAATGCATAATTTGCTATTTTTAAATATTAAATTAAGGTAGAACAGCAATGCTTCCATAAAAATAAAAATAATTTAATGAAAACTGAGTTACTGAGATTTGAAATTTTTATTTTTTAAGTTTTTGCTTTCAAAATACTTCACTTTGATTCAATTTACAGAGTAGATTTTATAGTTTCAGGTGGATTTTTGATCATTATTTTTAATCATGAAAGTTTGTCAGGAGCAAGATTTTGCAAAATCGGAACAGCTGTTTGAATAAAAACACAGCACGTGTGCATTTCTATTTTACTGTAGGTTTTATGGTAAGTTCCAAGTGTTTATTCTTAGTGAATTTTAATCTTGTTTGTTACTAACTTAACTCACATCTAGTTTTGATTGTTTTAGTTGTAACTTTTTTTAACTAACGTTTAGCTATAGTTCACTGCAACATTCTCTTTTTTAACATAGATTTTTTTTAATTTTAGTGATATTTCAATACAATAACCAAAAGTATTTACATTTAATGTTTACCTTCACTATAGGCCTTTTACTATGTTGTGTTATTCATAGACCCCTGTATATTTTATTCTTCTTCCTGCTGCTATAAAACAATATTTTTCTCATGGTATCAGTAAAAGTATTTTTCGGAAATTGTTTTGCCCGGAAGTCTTATTTTGTGTCCTGGAGTTTGTCAACAAATATTTTATTTTGAAACCGGAAGTCGGGTTGAGCGGCTGCCGTTAGCTTGATCGGTTCGAGCGAAGTCATCGGGACCGAAGAAGACTTTACCGCCACCGCTGCAGTCTCCCTCTGCCCAGCTTTCACCGGAGGATTTTTACGGGATAACAGAGAAGTTCTTCGGCTATTTAGCGGATTTTAACGGCTGTGAATTCTCTCGGTACTTTTCTCCTTTCTCCAAGCGGCGGGCGGACTGTTCGCTGTCCCGCAGGCTGGAGGCTAGCGTCGGTTACTGCGGCTAAACATGGTGGCCTGTCGGCACGGAGAGGAGCCGAGCCCCAGCTCTGCGGGTTTGGGGGTGTTATAAGGGAACGCGAGGACGCTGGCTGCTGCTCCACCCTTTTCTAAGTCTGCGTTTTGTTAATCTGGAGGTTTCTACGGGGCTCCCCGTGTGTTTCCGTTAAACCCGAGCAGCAGTACCACCGGCGTCAGCAGGACCCCGTCCGTGTTCGGCGGAGCGTGGATAATCATCCCGAAAAAGTTCTTCCAGGCCGCCTCAAAGTTTGCCCGCGGACCTGGGAAACTCCAGACCGTCCTGGACACTCCTCCAGCTGCTGTGTTTACGTTACGGATACTTTGAGGCTCTCAAACCGGGATGAATTGTTGCACAAGTGCAGCCTGATGAAACAGTTTGTTTTACCCCCTTCCTCCTCCTCCTCCTCCTCCTCCTGTTCAGGGTCTGATTGTTAATCTGAGGATTATTATGGATTTTTACCATGGCCTAATCCAGCCAGACTCTGAATTTGGGGACTAACTGCAGATGTAGAGTCTGACTGTGATGGTGATGATGATGATGGTATCTCTTCGCGATGATTCTGAGTAGAGAGGAGTTCATTACATGGAGACTCGCCTGACATGCCGAGGAAGGAGTTGCCACTACCTGACGGTTGGGAGGAAGCCAGAGACTTTGATGGCAAAGTTTACTAGATTGACCACATTAACCAGTGCACGAGCTGGATCGACCCCAGAGACAGGTAGGACTGCGCGAGGACAGGTGCCGTCGACCTTTGACCTCTGGCAGATAGTCAAAGCACATACATGTAAATACATGATGTGTTAAAGGCTCCATTCATGCGGTAAACGAGGAGGTGTGAGCCTTTTAGCCCAAACATCGTTGTCTGTTCATGAAGTCAACACAGAGTTCCACACCATGTTTGCACTGAAGTACCTTGATATGGATTTAATGTGCAATATTTAAACCTGACGTATATGACGAATATTTAAACCAATATTTAAACCTGAGGCTTTTTTATTTAGGGAGCTGTCGCAGGTAAAAGCCAGTCACACTAATCCCAGTAATGCCTGATTTTAGGGACCTTGTTCCCAGTTTTCTGGCAGGTTTATTTGTTTATTAAGTTATTTGATAAGACATCATAGTAAAATCAGTGGTAGCAGGTGATGGAGGAGAGTTGGTATGAACCTTCCAATAAAAGAGTTGCCCAGTGGCTGGCCAACAGCTAGAGACCTCTGATTGGTTGGAGAGTGGTTGCTGGTTGGTGCCTGGTTTTAAATTGGTTGCAAAGAGGGTGCTGCACCAAAATCCTCCTTGGGATTGCTTTGGTGGCTCACAGGTTGCTTTGATCACCTTTAGTTTGCTTGGAGGACGCCCACTCATTTGGAAACGCTCACCAACTAACCACCAAGCAATTGCATACAACCTCCCAAAACTACTCGCCAACTGGTCGGGAATACTTTATTTTTCCCTAGCGACTGTTGGTTACCAGGGAAACACTGACCAGTCAGTTTCACAGCAACCACTCACAGCTGGATGGTGGAATACTTGTTATTCCCTAGCAACGGTGGTTGCCGGGTAGTCTCCAGCTGGTGTGACTGAGGCGTGAATGAAATGGGTAGCTGCTGGAGTCAAGGTGGGTGAAACAGAAGGTGATGGCTACCTGATGAATCAGCCTCACAGGTGTGCACAGTAATCAATTAATTGCAGTGAAAGCCAATCACCTGTATGAATTATTATCTGTAAATTAGAGTGAATGCATTTTATGTACATATATATATATATATATATATATATATATATATATATATATATATATATATATATTAGGGGTGCAACGATACACAAAATTCACGGTTCGGTTCGATACTTTGGTGTCACGGTTCGATATTTTTTCGATACAAAAAAAATGTTAATGCCTTTTTAATTTGTCATTTATTAAAATTATAAATATATATTTTAACTCAAAATTACAGTTTTTAAATTTAACCCTAACCCTTGTGCGTGTTTTTTATTTTGACAGCGAATGCGCACCTGCGGACCACTTATGTGCAGCCCTGGTTATTTAGCTCGTCATATTGCAGCCACAGAAATTCTTTTGTCCATGAAACTATAAAGCTGCACTTTCTTTTTGCCTTATAGTCTGATTTGTCATAACTTCTCCGTTTTGTGGTAAGCTTTTCTTTGGCTGTCACTTCTTCACCCTGACCTGTCTTATTTGGCTCAGCAGAACTAAAATATATATCTGTCTGTGAAGGTTCTCAGTCATCCAGGTCATCGTAGTCAAATATAAATCCTGCTGCTTTTACACACGCACTCACATAAGCTCAGCGATTCTCTGCGCGATCAACCTCTCACATGTTTAAGCTGCGGGAGATTTCACTTGTCATGTTTGCGTAGTAAGCTAACGATTAATAAGACGATGTCAGAGGAATTGGTGCGCAAATTATCATCACTCACAGATCAGTGCTGTCGCTCTCTATACACAGTTCGCATGATTGCAAAGTGAAAGCAAACAACAAGCGCAAATTCAAACGCGATTTCAATATGTCACATATTGACAGTGGCTCACCGATGCCAATGACATAATTACCCAGCTACATTTCCGAAAGAATGCAAAAGCATTGACATTAGAGCTGCCACAAACGATTATTTTGATAGTCGACTAGTCACCGATTATTTTTGCGATCAGTCGACTAATCAGATCATCATCCATTGGACATAAAAGTACAGCTTATTGCACCAGCAGCATCTGCTCTTATATAACTATCATTAGCTTACAGCTTTAAGTGTTTAAGGTATGTGCTAACTAAAAATAAAGACAAGATGATAGTTTATTAAATTTTAATGAAATTTGCAGATTGTTTCAGTGAAGTTTAATAAACTCCTTGCTATCTAAAATATAACAGGACACCGGAGTAAATTCTCGAGCATCTCACACTTCTGATAATCAGCTGTCTGCTTGACGTTTATTCAGCTGTGTAAAAACTATAACTTTAATCTCAGCCAAACCGATTTACTCAGGAACAAATAAAATACTAAAAAAAAGCCAAACAATAACATTTTTAAGTTATCTAAGTGACTTATATATCATGTTTAACCTGAGTAGCGAAAGACGGCGGTGGGTTTGAAAACGATTTGCCGGGAGTCCGCTGGGCTCTAGTGAGCCTAGCCCCCGGCTAGCTATCGAGCTAGTGGGTAACAGACGTCTCCGAAAACGTCGGAGCGCTTTTGAAAATATGCGGTGTCCTGATAAACTGAGCAGATATTTGAGGTTTACACAGCTACATTCTCGCCTGAAAATATGTTAAACGTTTATTTTGTGACCCAGAAAGAATAATAAGAGTAATATTAAAACTAACTAGCTGCCGCCATTGTTGGAAACTGAGCTGGGCTGCGCTATGAATTCTGGGACACAGCTTCTTCTTCTTTGGGGTTTAACGGTAGCTGGCATCCTTGTACATGCAGTGCTGCCATCTTCTGTTTCAGTCCGTTATTACACTCTTAAATCCTACTACTCATTCCTGCGTCTTTTGGGATCTTACAAAGCTTCAAACGACACGTCGACTATTAAATCAGTCGTCGACGATTTTGATAGTCGACTAATCGTGGCAGCCCTAATTGACATATATTTTTCCTTCCTACAATAGCCCGACGGGCAGGGCAGAGATAGATTTTGGTACCTCGACTGAAAAAATCGCTAGCCCCGGGACGTTGGGCTAGCGATATTGCGAGCCCTGTATCTGATTGAGGAATCACTCATCTTTGGAAAAGAGAGTTTATTACAGAGAAATGTCTCTTTCCAAAATAAAAGCTATACTATCCGCTTCTTCTGGGCTATATTCTCAGCAGCATATTAAACAGCTGTCTAAATGACTTGGCTAAAGTTAGTAGCATGCTTGCTTGTTTTTTTTCTGCTTCCACTTGTCTTGGCACTAGGATGATGTCAGCGCAAATGTGCAGTCATATTCGTTGTGTTCCCACTAGTGCTTTCAGGTTAATCTCGTTGAAATGACCTTAACGCCACAACACGGCAAATCTCCGTTAACGAGCTACCGCCGATCGCCCCGTGCATGGGGCTAGACGGCCAACACGTTAACAAGCTAACTGCGCTAACACACTAGCTCCCACCCATGTAATTGAGCATTGCATGGCACATCCAACATACTGTTTTACTTTAGTCCATGACTCGCTTACCTTCAGGGTCATACGTCACATGAAAACCAAAATAATTCCAAACGCCAGATCTGAATGAGGGTGGGGGAGGCCCATGTTACAAGGAGAGCTTAACTTCTGTCTCGCTAGCTTGCCCTGCTCCTTCTGACGATGCTGTCTGTGTTGAGCGCTCAGTGAATCTGCATTCGACTACTCCGCCTAGGCTGCACTGTCGACCCTAGGCGGAGTAGTCGAACGCAGATCCACTGAGCGCTCAACACAGACAGCATCGTCAGAAGGAAAGTTGATAAAAGAAATTACAAATTTTGTATTGCTCGATACATATGCGTACCGAACCGAAAGCACTGTATCGAACGGTTCAATATCGATACGAATATCGTTGCACCCCTAATATATATATATATATATATATATATATATATATATATACACACTTTGATAAGTATGGGAAAAGTTCATTTTTACTCTGTAATCATGCTTTTATTGCTGCAGTGAGGCAGCTGGAAGCTAGTGAAGTATTTTGAGCTCTTGGCAGCCTGAACATGTTCATTTATTAATGTTTAATCAGACCACCTAGACTGCTCTTAAATAACTTTTTAGCAACGTTATTATTTTTGGCTTCTGGATGGTGTGTCATTTTGTGTTTGTAGTAGATGATTTTTGATATCTTGCTAATGATTAAACGGGTCAGTAATGAACAGCCAGTCCAGTGAGGTTCCTCCAAATAACTCACTCCAAATACCTGTTTACCTCTGCGTGAGGAATCATTCCTTCTCTCGGGAATAATCTGAGAATGGAACCTCGAGCTGAGTGTGTCACAGAGCAGAAAGCCTCCTTCAGTTTGTTAACCTGTCATAAAACCTTGGGTATCTCATAGCTCAGGATGCCAGAGGTGCTTTCTTGTTTGCTCATTTACATTCCTGCTGTCAGGCGTGGAGGTGTGTTACCTGTTCTTTTCTCCTCTCTCGTAGAAACCATTAGTGTAATAGGCTTAAAGAGGCGAGCGTGACAACGACTCGCATGTTCAGCTCACCACAGCGCAGAGGGGAGGGTGGGTTTATACAGGGTTTTTCAGTCTTACCAGTCACTTAAGACCCCTCAGACTTTGACACTGTGTCTGAGAAGTGGTCGTGCTTCCAGCTGTTAGATTAAAATGAGGATGATTCCATCTTTGAACGTCTGCCCGTTTTTCTTAATCAAGAACATTTGACTCCCAGAATAATTCCAAACCTCTGATAAAGTTTCCTGTAAGTAAACGGACTCAGAAAATGCCTCTGGGGTGAGGGGGCTGACTCTGCATGGTTCCTGATTCGTCAGAAGTCTGTTTCACCGCATTTAACAGAAATCTTCACATTTTTCCCACAATTTCCAAGCATGTGATATTCCAGGAATGTCTGCTATGTTTCAGTAAAAACTCCGGTGAATAAAACAGTTTGAAAACATTTTCTGGCAATCTTTAGACGTCCTGCACGTAGAGCTGGGCGATATGAGATGTTTTCATATCACGATATGTTTTTTTCATTTCAGGCGATAACGATATCTATCACGATATAAGCCAAATAACTATATTTGTAAGATTTAAATGTGCCGTTGCTCACAAGTAAAATGTGAAATAATCAGCAGCTTGTTTTTATTTAAATATTTATTTCCCATAATAAGTTCAACAGGGTAGATGTACTTAAGGAACATGAGACTTTTTCAGATAAATAAAGGCAAATATTACAAACTACACAAAAGGCAGCCGCTAAAGCGTTTAAGTTTCAAAATAGAACAAACGAATCAGACTAAATTGTCAATTCCACTTAGAAACAAAATATTAATTCTAAAAATAAATCTTAGTTTGTTTTACAGAAGAACAGACAAAACTGACTAACTTTTGTCAATATCAAATAAACTGAGAACTAAAAGGAAATTCTCAATCTCTCCTTGTTGTATAGCTGAGCTTTTCAAACAGTTTTAACAGTTACTTTAGTCTGACAAAAGCCGAATGACGAATTAGCGCTTCCAGTCAGAGACTGAGGCTACGTCCACACGTACACGGGTATTTTTGAAAACGGAGATTTTCCGTTTCCGTTTTAAAAAATAATCCCGTCCACACATAAAGGCAGAAATGAAGGAAAACGCTGCTATGAACATGCCAAAGCAGCAGGTGGCGCTAGA
The DNA here is from genome assembly GCF_965226115.1 of Aulonocara stuartgranti. Taxonomy (NCBI): domain Eukaryota; kingdom Metazoa; phylum Chordata; class Actinopteri; order Cichliformes; family Cichlidae; genus Aulonocara; species Aulonocara stuartgranti. Next base: position 3,292,204 of record NC_138946.1, read on the forward strand.
TTCCTAACCGTGCAGAAATGTTGGCCAATCAGAAGTCTAGAAGCCTCGGTGGGAAAAAGTAAACAAAGCTGGGGCATAGAAGCAGAACCGAGTCGTATGTGTGGAGGGACAGTAACTGTGTGTATATGTAAGCATTTAAACACTGCAGAGAGTAGAATTAACAGTATTGTAGAAATTCATTTCACCGAAACAACAACGTGGCGCACAGTGTGACGCATGCTCCAGTTTATTGTATTTCCAGACTTGCTTTCGGCACATTTACAGTGCACGCTACTCTGTTTTTTGTCAGACTTGAAATAGCCGAAATACCTTCACACTACGGAACTTCTATGGCTCTTCCGTTCGACAATCTCTCCGGCGTTGGAACCATCATCTGTTTTCTCTTCGGTCACGCTCGGTTGATTTTTCTAGTCGGCACACTCATTTCCTCCATTACGCGCTGGCTCCATTACGCGCTGGCTCCATTACCCGCTGGCTGCTTCCCAAACAAACACACGCTTGGCACTTGTGCTGTACGTAACAAGTCACGCGACGTGACGCTGCGGCTGTGATTGGTTCGGCTCTGCGCTACTTAATTTGGATTGGCTGACCTTTTTTTTTTTTTTTTTTTTTTTTTCTTCTTTCTTTTTTTTAAGAGGACAAGAGCGGTGAAGTCTATCGCGATAGTTTAATTTCTCTATCAAGTAAAAGTTATATCGCGATACATATCGTTATCGTTCTATCGCCCAGCTCTACCTGCACGTAAATAACCAGACAGACAAGCCAAACCAATCGCATACCGGCCTAATAAATAACAGCTAATAAACAAGAAGCACTCTGAGAGCGCAAACCGCCACCAACCCTCTCGCTCTGTGGGCGGTGTTTGCTTTGAAGAGAACAGCGCTGTATTTTTTTACACATTCACTTTGTTTTCTTTGTTCTTTTTAAATGAACTTTCAGAAGTTTGTAGTGCAGTGAAGGGCAGCGTGACAGATGTTTACTTTGATTACACAAACATGGAGTTTTAAATAACTGGACATGAAGAACCTTGAGCTTGTGATTAGAGCAGGGCGATATGACCAAAAATATTTATCACGATATACATTTGAAAATTTGCGATAACGATATAACTGACGATATAACTGACACTAGACAAAATACTTTACAACTCCACAACTTTATTAGTGCAAAAAACCCCATCAATGTATTTTCACTTAAACAAGCAGCTGTTTTTATGTGCATTAAAGTTATATAAAAATGTAACAGTGCAAATGCAAATTCCTCGCTGACAGTTTAACTAAAAGGCATTTACAGTGGAAACTGGCCGACATATCCTCAGCATAACCATGTATAATATCCACAAAACTTAAAAAGAGGTTATACACACACAATACAGTAATATTATGTTGAAGCACAGTACGTATCACTCCGCGAGGCTCCGCCTACGATAGCCGTAATGCTCCGACAATCCATCAAGCGGTGCGGCTTCGTAGCTTAGCAAAGTCGTACTGAAACATTTGACAGATTTTCGAGCGCCGTGTACATAAAATCGTTTCGAGGTCAGTAAACACAACCAGAGTTCATACATAAGGCACACGGGATTATACGGGGCTCTGTCGATTTTCAGAAAAATTAAAGGATTGATTTTAAGTGTGCCGTATTTTCCAAACAACACGGTAATAACGACGGCCCGCTAGCATGCGCTACCAAAAATAGTGCTTTGTTGTGTATCTGACGGGGGAAAGCTAAACCAGTTCCACACCACTGAAGTTGCAGCATTTTTACAAACCAATTCTGGTTCATCGTTTCATTGAACGATCCGCTCTCGCCCTTCTCATTCTCCGTCGCTGCCATGCTTTTTCTGCCATGTGCGTATGAAAACAAAGGCCCTGCGCCTGCGCGTTTTACCCATATTCTATCGCGATATTTCATTTTCTTATCGTTGCCCAACATTATACCGGTATTACTGTGAACGGTATGAGCTGGCCCAGCCCTACTTGTGATATATTATTATTATTATTATACTATAGTTTATTCACTAACTAAACAGCTCACTGTCTTTCTCTTACTTTCTCTAAAACACAATGAGGTCAACTTGAAGGAAAGCCAGATGGGAAATATAAAAGTGAGGTCAGAGGTCAAATGTGACATGGTATTTTATGGAGGTTTGACCTTATTTGAGCTTGAAGAAGAGGTCAGAAGTCCAACATGAGGTGATAATTTAGAACCCCCATGAATCACTTCATGCCTTCATGTTAGCAGAACAAGAAATGGCAGTAAAAAAACATAACTTTAACTTTAATGCTCTATGTAGCATTGTTATCACTTTGACTTGCAGATCAATATAGTGACCTTCTAGGGGAGGTCGGGGGTCAAATGTGACATGACACAGAACACCTGGAAGAATCATAGTTTCTATGTTATCAGGTTTTTTGTCCATTTTTCCACAAACAAATCCTGAAGTTGACCATGAAGATCTCGTGCATGTATTAGTGTTAATGGACTGTTAACAGTCGACACCCCTACAGGGTCTCATCAGAGTTCATTCAAAGCTTTTCCTTGGTGGAGGCAACCACAGTTAGCTGCCTGTCCTGTAGCTGGATCTCTGCAGATGTCAAGCTTCCCATCCAGGTCTTTATTCACGGGCGGTGTAGCTGCCCGACGGCTTGTGGCAGATTCCCAGAGAGATCCGAGTGTGAGAAACATTGATCTGGTGACACTTTCATGTCTTTTTGAGCAGTTATGCGAAAAAAAACCCCAACACCAATCTGAACAAAACCAGACTGATCACACAGGGCAAAGTCAGCTCACGGTCTATAAAATAACTGCCGGGAGGCGATCGAAGTTACCAGCTGGGAATTTTTAGAAATCTTTTAAATCTTCAGGTTTTTCTGTTTTTTATTAAAACAAGATGAGCTGCAGTCAGCAGAGGAAGTGAGAATTTGTTGCAGGTGTCAGCGTACCGTCGGTTGTCGGCCTCCACTTATTTGGGCTGCTGGTGAGATAACAAACACACAGTCGCTGGTGTGTTTTAAGGTGGAATGGAGAATTTCTCCTCTGGTTGTTTTATACTCGACAGTCTTAAAAGTGCAGAAAGAAGAAAACAAAAGTCCTGAATTTAAAAAAACCCACAAAAAACAACACAGGCGCATTCCTGAAACACACAACGTGAGGGGCCGAGCGCTCGCAGAGCCGCCAACCAAAAGGCCCGATTCATCTGAAATCCCTTTCACTGCCTGCCAAGGTGCACGGGGTCAAAGTGCAGCGTGAGGCCCTGCAAACTGTAAACCGGGATCTAACCGCCGCTCCGTGCTGGTTTTAATGCGTAACCAGCGACTCTCATGACTTATTATTCAGCAAAGCATGAGAGGGTTTTACTTTGGTCGGACTGGTGCAGAAACACGAGCCATTTCTCCTCCTCCTCCTTCATCTAAAGAGTTGGTTTTATTCATGTTGTAAAATTACAGCAGTTATGAATTAGAAACCCCTGCTTCCCACTCTTTCTTCTTTAGATGGAGGTCACCCAGTTCCTCCTTCACCTGCCTCCGTCTTGTTCATGATTAACTTTGGATGACTTGAGTTAAAGAAAGAAGCTTAAAGCCTGGAAGATTTAGAGGACATACAAAAGCAGTTTTGAGGAAAAGTAAATAAATGTAAGCAAACCCTCTGAATGAGTACCGAGTGTACATGTGTAGGTAACAGTGGCTCAGGGACTTTCAGCTTGGCGGCGACTTTAAAGGCTTAATTTTGGTTAACGTGTCTGATTGATGCTTCTGGGAAAGACCCAGCGTGAGCCCTCAGGCCCCGCGGCGTTCGTGTGTGGCTTCATGGGGTGAAACTTTGGAACAGGATGTGTTTGTGTGTTGGGTGTAGCTTGTTGTGATGAGTTCAAACACCTGGAAGATGACGTGTTTTGACTTCTTCACACGGAGAGGAAACGAAGGTGGAACGCTTCCCGCTGTCAGACGTGCGTTCGCCTGACAGCAGAAATGTGCACCGCGTGAACTTAAAGGCTGACCCACAAATGGAAGGACGACCTCTCCGCTGTTTGTTTTTACTCCTGCAGCGTCGAACAGGTTTCCCCCTCATTCCCGTATCGCTTCATGCGCTCATCGATGTTTGCTCTGGATTACAGCATCGTTTCTCGTAAAGGAACCTCGGGGACGAGGTGGTTTGAATTGAAGGCTGCAGTCATGTGTAAATCCTCCCATTGTAGTCAGGAATGAAGACGGACAGCGAGTCTGATTTCCACACTCGGAGCATCTCTTACACTCGTCCTGTATTTAAAGCGAGAGCAGCAGCTTAGCTGATGCTCTGTATTTGAATATGGAGTCCACCTGCAGCTGTGCAGGAATATTTGTTATTTTCTGTCACTGTGCTTTCCTCCTGCGCTGTTATGGCCTGATTCTGAAGCTATAAAAACTGCTCTTTGTTAATTAACAAGGCTATTTGTGAATTGTGCAGTCCCATTTTAATGGTGGCCTTGGGCTCTAAAGCTCGCTCAGCATGCAGCGGTTTATGCAGAACTTCAGCCCGAATGAAAAGAAGAAACGAGGGGAAGAAAACAAGTAAAAAACAGAACCAGGATTTCTGTTTTAGATTTTTATTTTAACATAAACAAACACGTCCCAGACTAAACACAAATTCACACGAGAAAACTCATCCTCATCCATGGACACTCATCCTGATTCTGATCTCGGTTTTCAACATTTAACAGTGCGAGGTCTTTAGTCATCATTAAAGCTGAAAATTCAGTCAAAATCCACGTTCTGATGGCCAGATGTTCAAGATACACGCATATATTAGGGGTGCAACGATATTCGTATCGATATTGAACCGTTCGATACAGTGCTTTCGGTTCGGTACGCATATGTATCGAACAATACAAATTTTTAATTTATTTTATCAACTTTCCTTCTGACGATGCTGTCTGTGTTGAGCGCTCAGTGGATCTGCGTTCGACTACTCCGCCTAGGAGTCGAGCGCAGATCCACTGAGTGCTCAACACAGAAAGCATAGTCAGAAGGAAGAGCGCAGGGCAAGCTAGCGAGACAGAAGTTAAGCTCTCCTTGCAACCTGGCAAATTGAACCTCCCCCACCCTCATTCAGATCTGGCGTTTGGAACTATTTTGGTTTTCATGTGACGTATGACCCTGAAGGTAAGCGAGTCATGGACTAAAGTAAAACAGTATGTCGGATGTGCCATGCAATGCTCAATTACATGGGTGGGAACTAGTGTGTTAGCGCAGTTAGCTCGTTAACGTGTTGGCCATCCTGCCCCAGGCATGGGGCGATCAGAGGTGGCTCGTTAACGGAGATTTGCCGTGTTGTGGCGTTAAGGTCATTTCAACGGGGTTAACCTGAAAGCACTAGTGGGAACACAACGAATATGACTGCACATTTACGCCGACATCATCCTAGTGCAAAGACAAGTGGAAGCAGACAAAAACAACAAGCACGCATGCTACTAACTTTACCAGAGTCATTTAGACAGCCGTTAGCACAGGATTCTCCTTATGGGGACCTGATATGTTTAATATGCTGCTGAGAATATAGCCCAGAAGAAGCTATAGTATAGCTTTTATTTTGGAAAGAGACATTTCTCTGTAATAAACTCTCTTTTGAGTGATTCCTCAATCAGATATATTTATTTTTTTATTACTTTGTTGTTTCAGAAACATTAAATTTAAAAACTGTACTTTTGAGTTAAAATATATATTTATAATTTTAATAAATGACAAATTAAAAAGGCATGAACATTTTTTTTTTGTATCGAAAAAATATCGAATCGTGAATTTTGTGTATGGTTGCACCCCTAATATATATGCAACATATATCCAACTAATAACAAAACTGTGGCTTGAGAAGAATTAATTAAGTTTAAATAATTAAAAGGAGAATAACTCAGAAGACAAAATTAATCAATTGGATAAAAAAAATACAAAAAATAATCATTTTTGAGTGATTGTTAGTTTTACTCCATTTAGAGCTCAAATAAATGGAATAAATAAGTAAAACGCTAAAAATACGGTAAAATGTCAACTTAAAAATGTGACTGTAATATAATAAATGATTCTGTAAAGGGAAATATAATAAAGATGGCTGTTTTAATGTATGAAACGACACCTGCAGCTGATGTTGGGTGACGGCTCAGTGTACCCGGGGTGTTGAGTGTGTGACGGGGTTAAAAACACAGATGCGGTTACACATGTGTCATTTTGTCCTCGCTGATTCAAACCACGCTGAAAAATGTTTGGATGTCATTTGATTCATTTTGAATTACGTTGCTTTCCTTTATAAAGAAACTGTTTGTAATCAGTTTGAGTACCTTGAAGGACACGACGAGGTCAGAGTTTGGACGATGCAGACCTTGAGTCTTCTGCAGGCGCCCAAAGTTTGGACGCAGCACCTGCTTTTCTGGGGCGGTAAACTGGTCGACACGGGTTTTCACTGAGCTTTAAAAGCAAAAATGCATTATTTTTTTTACAAAACTGCGTCATCTGTTGGGAAGCGAAACCCATCTATAGAGGGCAGCGGGCTCCACAGCCCAAGGTCTGCAGCTTTAGCCGGCGTACAGGTTTGGATGACAGGGATGTGGAGTCCAAATTCAAACGTATCATCCGCTCTTCTTCTTGTACAGTCAACAACCTCTCGCTCTCAGCGGGAGGTTTTACACCTCGAGACTCAAAGAATGAGGAAAGTGCTTATAAACTGTCCAGACTGCCGCGTCAGGTCTCTGCTGCTGGCCCTGAACGTGTGTCATCAGAACAAAGGAATGTTATTGGTCAGATAACGCAGGTATGAGGTGGGTGACACGGGGCAGGCCGTCTCGGTAATGAATCCACCGGTTATCTGTCGGTGGAGCTTTATGGCTGTGATGTGGTGAGGGTGTTTTACAGTTGGACCTTGAGCAGCTATGAACTGGTTTGAAGCCTCATAACTCAACCTGAGGAATTTGCACGCCGCCTGACTCACCGCTCAGCTATGCAGCTCGCCGCCCTGTGTGTTTGCACTCTGCCTCTCGTTTTGTCAGTTTGCATCAGAGCGCCGAGGCTCGGCTCAGTGTTTACCTTGGTATGTGAAACCTGAGCGTGGGGGGGTGCACGTACTCGTATCAGGTTTTCACCCACTTTTGTTAGACTGCAAATTCATTTTTGACCAGAACGTCACCAGAATGACTTTTATGCTTCTTCTTTGAGTCTCGTGTGAGCTCAAAAATGTGCAGCCTTTCATGTGACGCTAAAAGTCCTGTAATTGGTGCAATTAAAATTATTATTATTTTTTTTTTGTGGTGGGGCTGGCGACTCCAGCATTATCCCCTCTGAATCCTGCCGCTTACGCCCAAACTCACAGGATGTAGTTTTAAAATCTGTAAGTGCAAAGAAAATAACAGTTTACTGCTTCTCTAATGGCAGCGGTGCATTAAATGTGTAATCTTGCGTGATTTCCACGCTCAGAAGCGCCCTGTAAATGGAGATTTAGCTCAGTAATGCTCGACTGGTCTGAAGTAGAAACCAGCATCCACATGGATGACTGGCAGCCCTGCAGGTGAGCTGTGTGACAACAGGTTTCCTCTTCCAGCTCCAGGCCCCTGCGAGCCTGATCGAAACACTCCGCTTCAGACAATTTTTTTCTACTCTTGGATCTGTATGATGTCATAGAGAGAGGATATCCCTAATATGGTCATCTTGGGGATCCCACTCAGGAGAAAGTTGCCTTTTTTAAATTTTCCTGTCATCTAAAGTAAAAACACGTGAACACACATACCCGAGGTGTTCACCTTCACGCTGTGGCATGTGAGGACTTCTTAAAGTGTGCTGGATTTAGATTTTGTTGATTTTGGACACTAACGGTCCAAACACACATGACTGAACACGTCTCATTGTTGAGGTATTATCGGCACGCTTGTTTACGCTCACTGTGGCTTGTTTTTGATCTGCTCCCTTGGCCGTTGCAGGCGGTTTGAGCGCTGATGCAGTGAAGCATGCGAGAAGCACACAAGCACCATTTGATTGACTGACGGTGAAACGAAGGCCGTCGCCACCGCTGCCAGCTGGTCCGCCGCTGTGAGGGGAAACTGTGACGGAGAGTGACTATGTTAGCGACTCCCCTCGGCTCGACGATCAGAGGATAGGATTTAGGCGGTGGGAGGAAACAGAAAGAGAGAGAGGAATCAAATAATGGGATACCTGAGCTGCCGGCCGGTCGGACTGCCGGCTCTCTCTGGGATCAGCAGCCTCTCCGTCTTCCCCGGCTAAATTTAGAGCTGAGCTGAGGGGGTCTTCTCCGGGCACCTTTCATTATTCATCAGCTGAAAAAGGACCCAGTTCAGTTTCTGCCGTCAGCAGTGAGCCGACTCCGAGTTTATCTGCAGTCACGACATAACGAAGGAACGCTGAAAAGAAACGCTAGCAACAAGCCTCGGAATCAGCGAGGGAGGATTTCATACATCTGTGTGTTTGTCTGGACAAAGCTTAGCACACAGACACATCCAAATGCTTTTATCTCACACACACACACACACACACACACACACACACACACACACACACACACACACACAGGCTTTTTGTCAACTGATAATTGGCACGCTGGGATGATGTGTTTGAGTTTCCGTATCTAAACAAAATGCTCGCTGGAGCTCTTATGTGCCAAAAAGTCATCGTTACAGCCTTGATTACACTCGGTCATTCCGGTTGTACTTCTGTGGACTCTGCCTGTGGACGAGTGTGCGCGACCACCAAAACAGGCACATGGCATCCATATAAACCCCTGTGCCCGCTGTCTGATGGTCAAATTTACATCACTCGGACCCTTGCAGACTCACAGACATGGGAAGTAGAAACTTAAGCCACACAGTGAGCGCTTAGCAACCATTTGGCGAGGCAACGATCAAAAATGGTTGGCGAGCGGTTTCTGGAGGAAACATGATCACATAGAGGTACTCGTACTGAGACAAAGACCTGTGTGCTTTGCTTACTCGCAGGTTACCGCTGATGAAGCAGCTGTGAAACTAAGAGTGATGCAAACTGTAAACGGAGACCGTCAAAGTAAAAGTTGAGGCTTTTTGAAATGTGTCGTTTCAGCAGTAAAGCACGACTTTTACTTTGAAGTCAAGCCTGCTCCACTCTGTGTGCGAGGAGGTGCACACACAGCGAGGCCGAGAGCAGGGGACAAGCTGGCAAAGCTATAAATACAAATACGGCTCAGATGGAGGCGCATCCTTCCTTTCCATCCATTTCCATATAGTTAATATAATTTCAAAATTAAATTATAAATCGCTTTCTAAAGATGTCGTGTAGGAGTAATATAAAAAATAAAATGAGTCTTCAGTGGGCATTTAATAAAAAAGTCCCAGCTTTCCTCTGGTTGATGTCCTGAGATCAGTTCACGCACAGCAGGACTGTGAAGTGGAGAATATGACACGGTAACGTGGTTGTTATGAGTCCACGTGGGATTTTTAATATTTAATGTCAGCCAAGGCGCTTTGAGGTCGAGAGGTTGCCCCGGAAACCTCCAGGCGATGCGTCACCACCGCCTGTGGAATGTGGCGGGTCGGTTTCCTCCTATTGTGATGAGTGACAGGGACCACCCCCCTACACACCCAGCCTTTCTCCTATCCCCCTCCTCCTGCTGCTGCTGCTGAAGAAGCTTTCACACAGAGAGCGAGTGGGGATAAAAACAGTGTTTGAGTGGGTTCATTCAGCAGGGTTTGAATGTTTGGGTTTGATTTGGACGCGTTTCCAAATAAACAGCTTTAATGGACTCGATCTTAAACATCGAGCGGGCAACACAAAAACATGTAGAACTCATGCAAACAGGCGAGTCAGAGCCCTCCTTTGCATCCGGATCTGTGGCAGCCCTGATGATGAGGAGTGATGAAGAGCTTTCTGTGCTCTGACTCTGTTTTTCTGTTTCTCAGGCAGACGAAGCCTCTGACGTTCGCCGACTGCATTGGGGACGAGCTGCCGGTTGGCTGGGAGGAGGCGTACGACCCCGTCGTCGGAGCGTACTATGTCGACCACAACACCAGTGAGTTTCTCTCCTCATCATCCTGTTTCTCCCTCCTCTGTGAATGAGCTAAGGCACCAGTCAGCCTCTCGCTCAGGCTTGGAGGCCGCTCAGCTTCATGAAGCAAAGGACCGGCAGGTTTATGGGACACTGCTGAATTACACTGTCGTAACAGTCTTTTCTGTTCTGTTGTACATTAAGAAGCTGTGATCAGTTCCTCTGCTGCATCAAAAGAAAGCTAAGAAAGGTTTTTAAGCTTTGTGCCTCTTCCAACCTTTGAACTCCTGCTCATGTTTCCTCTTCATCGTGTTTTCCTCCAGAGAGCACCCAGCTGGAGGACCCGCGGGCCCAGTGGCAGCGGGAGCAGGAGGCCATGCTGCGGGACTACCTGGCCGTGGCCAGCGACGCGCTCAGCGCCCAGAAGGAGATCTACCAGGTGAAGGAGCAGAGGCTCCGCCTGGCACAGCAGGAGTACCGCCAGCTCAACGACGCGTGGAGGGACAAGTCCACGTCGCAGACGAGCTGTGAGTGACGGCCGAAATCAAAAACCTCCGTCTGTCTGATTTTACACGAGAGATCAGCTCTGACCTCTTTGTGTTTGCGATGTGATGGACAGAGGAGGTCAGCAGGAGTCTGTGACTGATGTCTGCAGACGACACTGATGTGAGAGCAGGAGGAAGAACGCCTAATTCTGCTGGCATCACACAGTGTGACAGTGACAGCAGTAATCACGCATTCATACATGTGATCGTGAGAAAAGTGTCAAAAACAGTCGTCAGTACAAGAAAATAATAAAAAGAATATAGAAAGATAAATAATTAAGAAACTATTAAAAATAAAAAAAGGGAATTAATAAATTAATAAATAAATAATAAATAATAAAATGTACTTTAAAATGTAAAAACAATTCCTTAATTTGAAAAAAGAAAATTTTTTTAAATTTTCAAATAAATATAATATTTATAAATATCAATAAAGTTAACATAAAAACAAACAAGTAAAAGTAAAATAAAAATATTTATCAAGATATAAAAAATAAAAAATGAAAATATTTTTAAAAATAAAAAAATTGAAATTAAAAATGCATTCAAATTCAGAATAAAAATACAAATATTTAATAAATATAGTTCAATAAAAGTAAAAAGAGTAAAATAACGTTTTTATTAATCTGTACATTGTCACATTTAAAAAATAAATAAATTCTGTATAATTTTTTGGGGTTTTCAGCTTTTCTGTTAAAAACTAATTCAGCAGAGGTTTCCTCACTGAGACTGTACCAAATGCTTCGGCCTCAGCCTGAAGCTGAAATCACAGCCTCTCTAACGTCTAACGTCCCGTTGTTTCCACAGTGAATTCCAGATCGTCCTCTTCCAGCAAGTACGACCCGGACATCCTCAAAGCCGAGATATCCACGGCCAAAAGTCGGGTAAGACCACCTCCGTCCAAATAGGAGGCATAACGTTAGCTGAGCCTGCAGGCATGTAAACAAACATTAGGAAAATAAGGTGAGAGAGAGCACGGAGTCACATTTACCTACAGCAGAGGACGACCCACCTGCTTTGATTAGTGAACAGTTTACACGTTAACGGCCGGCGGGCACTGCGGGCTGCCGGGCGCTTCGCTGCAGGGTGGGGGTGTTGAGCTTTCTGGCCTCCTAGGCTGGTGTAAACCCTGCTGTTGTTCATCTTGAAAGGGGAAAAACAAAGAGCGTCACACACACACCTCCTGGCTGTGGATCAACTATGCACTTGAAGAGTCACCTGAGTCGAACTCTGGCCACGCCCCCCCACATAGTCAGCATTTTAACTTGTTCAAAGCAGCACGACCACATACCAAACTCATTCTTTCCTCGTGAGATGTTTTGGACTCTTTTAGAGCCGCTTTGCATGACTCGCGGTTCAGAATGATCCTTATTTGCCTGATACTGGGCTCCCTTTGATACAAACCATGTCGCCTTCACTCCAACTACTTTTAAGCCAACGTTCTTCTGATTGGTTGCCCCCCATAAAGAGAGAGCCCCTCTCTGTGACATCATACAGATCTGAGAGTAGAAAAAACTGTCTGAAATGTCTTGTTTAAACACCTGTAGGGTAACACACAGAGCTCAGCTGCTCTGAAGCATTAAACTCCATATTTGTGAGCCACTTTTAAAGATGTAAGACGTTTTGGTCCTGGAGGTTTGGTCTCTAACCCTCACCCTGTCTCTGCCTCTTCTCAGGTGAACAAGTTGAAGCGGGACCTCGCCTGTATGAAGCAGGAGCTGCTGTACAAAGAGCAAGGCTTCGAGACGCTCAAAGAGTGAGTTTTGAAGTTTCCCGTGTCTTCTTGCTGCGTTACCTCGATTGCCTTGCTGGAGTCCAGAGGGGTGCAAAGCGAGTCCGTCCTCCTCGCTGAAGGGCAGTGCTGACAGGCGTGCTCGCGAGCAGCCGGCTGGGGGGTTCGGTCCTCACCTTTTTCGGCTCCTTATTTAATTTGCGAGGCGGTCAGAATCTGACATGAATAGAAAGTGTTTGTGTGACCTTCCCTCAGTCTCACAGCCCAGTTTAAAGGGCAGACAGGTAGATTAATTCCACCCGGAGAGACAATCAGCAGCCACGTCCTAAAGATTAATGCTCAGCTGTTTCGATATTAGTTTGTTGGGCAGGTTTTCACTTTTTCATTCTGGGTTTGCATCGACATGTCAGCCAAAGAGGAAGTTTACTGATGCTGTGGCTGAAAATCAAGCGCAGCCATGTTTGTGCTGTTCAGAGCTGGTGTGACGTCCCGAACGAGGAACAAAAGGATTTCAGATTGTGTGACCGAAGCCGTTCTCGAGTTCTTGTTGACGTTTCGGGCACAAACAAACACAGGATTAATATTCCTGTTTGATGAAATCTGGAGGGCTTTTTCTTTTTTGAGGTGCAGTTTTGAATATTATACCAGGTTATCATACAAACAACTCATTCACCACAGGTTACTGTAGATCCCAGATCATCAGGGCTATCGTTCGCATTCTTCCTGTTCCTCATCCAGAGTAAACCACCACCTGTGTTTTATTCCAGAAAATTCAAAAATCTAACACTAACACAAATGTCTGGTCTGGGAGGAAAAGCTTCACGATGGATGGAAAAAAACTGTCATGCAGTAATAACAGTTCAAGAGTCTGAAATTAAAGTTTTATCATTGGAATAGGGATGGGTATTGATAAGATTTTCACGATTCCGATTCCATTTTCGATTCTGTTTAATGATTCGATTCTTTATCGATTCTCTTATCAACTCTTTTTAAAAAAGAAGATTAGCTTAGAACTTTGTTTTATATCTTCTCTTTGAACAAGATAGAAATTTAGGAGTAACATGGCCTTACAAACCCAACAGTGAGATCTTAAGAGATCCAGCCTGCGGCTCTTCAATGGGGTGTCACAGGGTCCCCAGGAAAAAAAATTGTAAATGTAAAATAATAAAATAAATATTCTTCTGTAGCAATAACAAAGTATAACATAAATTATTCTGTAGCAATTACACAAGAATATCCAGTAATGTCCCTGCCTACAATTAAACACATTCACTTACTGAAAATCATCTGCTGTGGCAAATGGGTGCAAGCCTTTGACCACAAACTGAGTCACTGCTCGGTGACATTCGTCTATCCTGGCCTGAAAGGAGACGCTGCCGGTAGACTGCAGCGAGAACTACCAGCATCTGAGCCAGACTCAGTCTGTCTCATCGTGGTCGCCTACATGCACAGTAATGGCAGGTTTGTAATAAGGCAGATCGCGCTAACATAATATGCACTGTTAGTTGATTATTTACCTGCCGCATTAACGGGAGAGGACGTGCAAACGTTACCGCCGCTGCTGGGTTGAGATTCACGAGTCCGGAGCGGAATTAAAAACACGACATTCATTTAAGGTCATCGCGTGTTTTGTGAACAAATGCTTTTGCATATTCGTAGTGTTTCCTCCCTTAAATGAAACATCTACTTTGCAAGTACTGCAAGTTGCCCTGTTGTCATCCGCTCTCGTAAAGTATAACCAAACTTTTGAGCGTTTGAGCCGCCGTGTTTCCTGCCAGGTAAATGACGCTCTGGAATCGATGAGGGAATCGTTTGCAAAAATGGCAAACAATTCCAAGGAAATGAAACAGTGGGAACCGGTTCTCAACAAGAACTGGGTTTCGATACCCATCCCTACATTCGAAGCACTTGAGCTACGGCAAGAAAACAAAACGGGCAACAATAAAAATGAATAAACTGAAAAAATAAATAAATAAAATGAACACAAGCGTCTTCTAGCTGAGATCAGGAGAATCAGAAAAACACGTCACATGAATTCATGAACGTGTCAGATTCTGACCGATATCGTCGCCGTGCTCTCCTCTGTTGTCTGCATCACAGTGAAGCGATGTTTGGAATTTTCCCGTGTGTGTGTGTGTGTGTGTGTGTGTGTGTGTGTGTGTGTGTGTGTGTGTGTGTGTAACTGTAAACGTGAAAGTGGAGATTGAAGTGGTGTAAACGAGCCGCCACTTATTGCCTCGGCTGATATCACACATTCCTTCTGATCGTTAAACTCTATCAGGAACAATGCAGATGTGAGCGCTCGCCTCTGACCTGCTTCCACCCCTCCGAATATGAACTTAAAGTGGCCGAGGCTTTTTTCCCTCTGTGTGCGAACAGGAATGTTGGGTCTGTTTGTCTTGCCCCTCACGGCACAGTGAGAGTGTCAGGAGGATTAAAGAGCGAGCGGTCGGACGGCATTCCTCCGCGACTTTCCCCTCCCGCTCCACTCGCTACGCAGACGGCGTCCGGACAGCCAATCCCCCCCCGGCTCAGACTGGAATGCAGCCACATGCTCGGCTCCTGATAAGTTTTCACTGCCACACACGAGAGTGAAAGTTTACGAGCAAAAAAAGAGAGAAAAATGTAAACCCAAAAGTAAACGCAGGCTTCCCGGGACTTGAGTTTAGCTTCGTTCATTGGACCGCGCTCTGAAAAATGGAAACGAGGCCTCGCAGCAGATCCACCTGTAGCTCCTGCACAAGCTCTAACGTATAAATGCATCAAATCCAAGCAAGTATTGTAACCAAAGATGCAGTAAAGCATTCCCCACAAATTCAACAACCAGGCTGTCCCATCAAACATCAACATTACACACAAATCTGGATGTTTAAAGGAGAAAAACACTGGACTGGGATCGTTTTGACGTGAAATCACATTTTTTAGCACGAAGGAAAAAGATTTGATTTCTTCTGAACACTTCAGGCACACTCAGGAAAACAGACACTGTATGCAATGAAGTCCAGGATGTTGTAGACGGCAGCAGGTCTGCAATCGCTCTTTGATCCAGTCTGTCATAATACAGAGACCGGCTGAGACAAAGTGGCAGGGCTGATGTGACAGGTGCCCAACATCCCTGCTCTCGTAGAGGATTATAATATAATCTGTTAACATGGAGGGAAACCTCGCAGATGTGCCTGTGATTGTAAATTAGACAGAGATTAATTTGAACCTTTATCGATGTTTCAGCTTCACACTGAGCTGAAAGGAGAATAGTCCAAATATATGAAGTGATTAATCTGAATACATGTGTTCAGTTTATTGATAAATGGCTGTTCAGTAAATTGAAGTACGTGTTGTTATATTTGGTATTAAAGGTGGAGCCTAAAGATTACAGCTGATTAATATACTACACTACTTACCAAGCACAGTGATTTTCATGAGCTGCCCGCCCTCGTCTGACAGGACTCGGAGTCAAACGTGCTCGTGACCGTGAATCAGCCTTAAAGTTGCGGGTTTCAGTGCGGACGCGAGTCTGAGGTCACATGTGTCAGGCGTGTTTACCCAAACGGGAGCAGGACCTGCTGATGACCAGGTCCAGGTGACCTCCCTCGACCATAAAAACCCAGAGGGCACCTCCCCCTTCAGCAAACACTCCTCTCCTGTATAAATTATATATATATCTGTGTGTGTGTGTGTGTGTGTGTGTGTGTGTGTGTGTGTGTGCACGTTTAGATCTGAAGCGCTGCTTTCAGTGAACATGAGTCCATGTCTGAGAGGGATTTCAGAGGATTACTCGTCCCCTCGGCCTGTTACAGACAAGTGCCTCCCTCCCTGCTCGCTTCCTCATTCCTGCTCTACCTTGTTTTGTCCCTCGCTCGCTCGCTCCCTCTCGGCCCGATCCTCCCTCCCCTCTTCCCTCTCTGAAGAATGTGGACGGGCCGGTTGTTCAGATGCATGCATGACTTACCGATGACGGGCTTTACACGGCTGCTGCCGCCGCCTCCGAGCGCAGCCAAGCTGCACTCGCAGCCGTGACAGGGATCCTGCGTCTCACCTGAACCAACAGTCGACCCTCGTCGTAGTTAGAGTTGGAATTACTGACACGTTCCACTGACTGCTCGGTTTTTAAAATATCAACCACGACTGAGCGTGTTGTTATTTTTAATTTCTCATTAAAATATAGAATAAATCATCCATCATATTTGAAAGGTCTGTGGGCCGATTAGAGGAGGGATTAAACACTCACTCGCGTCCTGAAAACATCTGTCCCATCAGCTGTTTCACAGCAAAAACAAACAGAAACAAATAAAAACCCAGCGAGGCGAAGCTTGGACCTCATCCGCCTCCCTGAGCGATTCAGAGACCGGCCACCATTTCCTGCAGAGGGTTTGATGTAGTCAACAGCCTGATTACACGTTGGCTGATAAACTGGTGACTCATTCATACCAGTGACAGTTATGAGTTCACCAGTAGAGCTGGAAGAGTCTTTTAATCTGAAACAAGGCGTGGGATTCATGAATCCATCTAAATTATACAAGACTGTTGCACATTTATGGCGTAGTAAATGGTATTTTTTGCAGGGCAGTAAGGTTGCGTTTGAGCTTGTGATGCCTGTGAGAAAGGACGGCTGTGGGAGAACATCCTGACCGTATTTTCACACAATTATTCCGATTTAATGTCAGAACGCGGCCCTGTCGGCTTCCTCAGTTCTGACTCACTTGAGGTCACCTGTGGGGCGCGACGTACCCGAAACTGGGGGAAAAATCAAAGCTCGGTTCATCGGAGCTCGATTTACAGTCATGAGTGGAATCCAAACCTCGTCCCTGACATTTACACTCGATGTGTATCGCTCTGCCACAAAGAGTAAAAAGTCAGAGCCGATAGATGTTGAATGACGTGTTTTTACTGGAAACCACGAAGGTGAGAAGACTGCTGAGTGACGTGCTCGCGCTGAGCAGCTTCCTCTGGCCCTGTATCAAAGCGCCGCTAAGTGAACAAACATCTGCTCACTTGGTTTTCAATCTGAATCCTAACTGACCTCCTCCTCTTTCTCTTCCTCCTCCAGGATCGACCAGAAGGTGTCCAACAGCCCGTCCGGTTACAGGCTGCAGGAGGCCCAGGCCATCCTCAGCGAGGTGCGCTCCATCCGCGACGCCATCAGCTCCGGGGAGAAGGAGAAGCAGGAGCTCATGCAGGTAGGAAGCCTGGACTTCTCACATTTACACTCTCAGCAGGCTTCACGTGTAATTTATGGCTTATTTAAGGCTTAACAGTTACTCTGGGACGTCTGGAGAGATGATAAATCTACCTCGACCTGCGTGAAGAAGCAGTTTGGACCAATAAACGGTTAAAAACATCAGACAGCTGTGAGGATGTTTCAGCAGAGCGTGACCTTTCAAAATAAAACCACAGAGCTACCTTGACTCTATGTGCTTCACGCCGGCGTTTGGATCGTCTTTCTTCCTCCTTTCGTTCATCGACAGGAGGGCACTCGATGTTAATGTGCAGCTGAACTTTTGGACGCAGGACCTTGCTTGGCTTGGTTAAAGGTTTGAGTTCAGTTTAGACGAGCTGGGAGCATCGTGTATGTTCATCTTACAGCTGTGCACGTGTGTCACATGATGACGAGGACAGAGGCGATGGTCTTAAAGTGTTCGTGGAGCAGACGCCGTGTGAGTTCAGTCAAAGGCATCGATAAAAAAACGATCAGGTGTCATTCTGTATCGCAGTAATGTGATTGGCATTTCTCACTCTGTAAGAGAACGTCTGAACGTCTGCGGTGCAGCTGTTTACGTCATCGTAAAGTGGGAGAGACTGACGCCGTTAAAACCGCGAGGCAACGTCGGGCTGGTACGTCAGCACTCACGTAAAGCATTAAAAATACAAGTGTCTGAGGGTTAGACCCAGCTCGGCCAACGGAAGGGGATCCAGCTACGATTTAAGGAGGTCCGGTTAGAGGAAAACAGCCTTAAAGAATTCAGTGTCTGCGTGCAGTCGAGCTGTCAAATACAACAAAGAACATACATTTAAATGATGAGGAGAGGCTCCTCTAAGGTTTTATTCATTCCATCAGATGCATTTACAGTGAACTAGCTCAGCTGCTTCCTGTTTTTCTGTTTTCACTCTGTAATTGATGTGATTGGCCGAGCAGCATCACATGGACACAGTTAGAAAGCATTCGTCTGTACGTACACCAACATAAAGACAAAAGATTAAAATAACTTGGGCCTGTAAAGATGGGTCCAGACCTGGACCGCGATCCACCCGTTGGTGACCACGGGACCGGGGTGATAACGGCGGCAGGAACCTGAAGGTAAAAAGAAGACGGCGGGCTGGATTACAGAGATGGAAAGCTCGGTTGACTCGCGGAGAAGTCGGTGGTTAAAGCTGCTGCTGAAATGCTCGAGGAGCAAACGGACGTGTTTAATTATCGTTAACGTGAACAAAGCTTTCATTCTTCCTCGCTGTTAATATTAAACTGGTATCAGTGTTTGCACAAAAAGTTGATCCTAATTTTAATCTAAGGCATTTTTAAAGAGGTTTCGAGTCCTGAAGTGTAGCTTCAGCTCCAGGCTCTCTGTTATCTTGTTTTCATGTACTGTATCTTATGTACACAGTGACTCACGCTGAAGTGACTTTTAAAAAGCCTGCAGGCCGTCATGTGTGTCGAGCCGTTTAAAGGCCGCTCGGTCTGCTTTTCTTCTCCCACAGCTTCAGGTTGCAGCTCTCTGTTTTGCATGAATGACGGCCTCATGGCGACCTACGCCGGTATCTCCCGGCACCCATTCGCTCCTCCACGTCCTTTCATTACAGCATTAACTCGTCCATATTTCCTCCACGGCTGCAGGGGGATTAAAGTTGCATGAAGAGGATGAGGGTTTGTTTACAGGTGTGCACTGAGACGAACTTCGAGTGTTTGATGTGTCGTTTTTTGGGCTCTGATGCAACGACTTGAAAACGTATGCGGTGGTAATTTACGGAGCTGAGGGTGCAGACGTGTGCATTTGAAGTGCATCATTGTAAAAATTCACTGCGACGCACATAAAGATGGAAACCGTCAGGTGTGCTGTGACTGCAGATTGCTTCGGAGGTAGGAGGAGGAAAGTGTCTTCAATAATAAATAATCTGCTGCCTTCCTCCTTCTGTCCGTCTCCCTCCTCCTCCCCCTCTACCATCTGCAGCTGACAGCTCCGTCTGTCAGGCTGTCTGTTCCTGTGTGTTCACATCGTATATCTGCATGTCAACAACCACACATTTATTTCTGAATATGAGTATATACACAAATATTAAAGGAATCCTGTTCTATCGGAGTACTGCATGAAGTCTGATGTCATCAGTTAGTATCAGAGGGGGGTGTTGATCAGGTTCAGCTGCTTTGGCCTGAATGACGTTAACAAGGTGCACCAGAGGGGCAATGATGACACAAACCCCACAGGGACAGTTTCACACTGATGTCTTTTCGCTGCTGTTAGCGTGAGGTGACCTGGACCCTGCAGAGGCCACACCCTGAGCACATGTGTCAGACGTGGGAGGGTCTGCAGAACGTTCCGCTGCCTGACCGGTTTGGTGGATCAGTGAAGGTCTGGGGAGGCACTCGTTGGATACCTCAGTCCCGCCCAGTCGTCCGGTCGTGTTGGTTTGTTCTCGGCTCTTCACGGCTGACTGCAGGAGGACGGGGCAGGAGATCAGTGACCTCCTCAGTCCCCACATCTGAATCCAGTCCAACGCCTTCGGGAGGTGGTTAAACTGGAGATTTGGTAGCACCAACATTCAGCTGACAGATCTGCAGAGAAGCTGATTTAAAGCGTTTCACGCGTTAATGGAGCTGCAGATAAAACTGTGGGACTGTAAATGCTGTAATGATGGAGGTGTAGTGTTATTTTTCTGCTCCATATAAAAGCGGGGATAAGCTGCAATCCTCAGCACACTTCAAAACCAACCGCAGACTTCATCGTGGTCGTAAAGATGAAAGGGAACGCGGCGGCTTTAGCGGCTGCAGCGCAAACACAGAAGCAGCGTCTCCTTTTTCACTTTCAGGAGTCGCTCCTTCACGCCTGCCCTTTGCCCTGAGCGCCTTTCACTGAGTGGCTCTGTGCAAACAGGCTGCAGTTCATAAATGATTCTCATCTTCAGTTCCTCGATGATCGAATACGACTCGAGGGCAAAGGTCAGAGCATTTGAAAGGAATGTCGGGCTCACAAACATTTGACTGACACCCTCACGCAGGTGGAATCCGATGGTCTTATTTCTGTGATTTTTATACTGAAATAATGTAATAAATCACAAATATAAATTGTAATTCACTTAATATATGCGCAGGTTTTAAAGGTTTATAATAGCAACAATAATGATGATGGTGGCTGTTAAGCGTTCTGCGATGCTGTCGTGATTCTGCGCCTCTTTCCTCGCTGCGGTTCGTGCTGTGACCTTCGGCGCCCTCTCTGTTTGTCTCGTGTTCCTGCAGAAACTGGCGGTGCTGAAGGACGGCTTCCGGCTGGACTCGGGCTCGCAGCAGGAGCTGTGGGGCAGCAGCACCTCGCTTGCAAACTCCGACCTGTCCGTCCCGCGGCTCTACTCCGACGCCAGCTCGCAGACTGACATCCCCGCCGAGGTAAGCCCCGAGCCGGAGCGCGTCCAGGGCACGAACTCGTTGATTATGACTGTTCGCCATAATTAATTGTCAAATATAATCCAGTGTACTTATAACTCCACAGCTAGTTTCTTTATTATTTTCTTCTTCTTTGGTGTGTCAAGATGGTCGAACGCTGTTGTTGTGGAACATTAGTGGAAGTGGAATCTCACACTGTCCACAGTTTTCAATGAGTGTTGTCAGTAAAACGTTGAGTTTTAACCTCCATCGTGCTGTTTCGTTTGTTTTCATTCAGTTCATGACCAGCAGCAACAAACTGGCCGAGAAGGTTCGTGTGAGCCTGAAGTACGAGGAGGCCAAGAGAAGGTAACCGTCTGTCTCTCACACTGTCAGCTGATTCAAATGTAGAGCTTAGATAATGATGAGGCTGGAGGTGGATACTAGAAGGAAACCCCTCAGAATCTCTGAGATGAAAAAGTCTGATCTTCAGCACAAAAATGTGAGATTTAATCAAACTAGCGAGACGTCGCGGTGCATTTAAAGTCTGTTTGCTCCTGATAATCTGCCTGATTCTGGGCTTAAAGGTGATTTTAAAGTGTTACGTTTGTTTACGGCTGGAACGACGATTTCTGTTGAAAAAGCTGAAACTGTGTCCTTCGTTTCCTCTCCCAGGATCGCCACCATCGAGGTGCAGATCGCCAAACTGGACAGCGAGGCGTGGCCGGGGCTGCTGGACCCGGAGCGGGACCGCCTCATCCTCATCAACGAGAAGGAGGAGCTTCTGAAGGAGCTGCAGTACATCAGCCCGCGGCAGCGGCTGCAGCCCAACGACGCAGAAAAGCTGGAGTCCGAGAAGAAGCGGCTGGAGCGAGACCTGCAGGCCGCCAGAGACAACCAGAGCAAGGCGCTGACCGAAAGGTGATTAATGTACGACTGTAATGAGAACGTGTGCTGCAGGGTGAGCGCTGATGCTACAAATCACAGTTCAAAACCCAGAGAAACGTCGCCCTGACACCGCGGCTTTCATTTTTTCCTGACTTTTAGAACCAGGATTCGGTTCCAGTCGTTAGTGTGAAAACGCACTTTACCAAAACTTTGTTTGTGTGTGATGCGTTCAGGGAGCGTCTGGGTTTGCAGGTTATACTCTGCAGGTTGTCAGCGTCCTGCTGTGTGACATTTGTATTTTCTCGCCGTGCTCGGATAACCGTTCCTCCTCCTGTGGTTTGCTGCAGCAGGACTCGCTGTGAGTGCGGTTCCCTCGGTGTACCTCCTGTAATCTGGAGGCGGTATAAAAAGCACAAAGTCGCAAGCTTCAGTGTGTTATGCAACTCCAGCGGGGAGTGATTTACCTTTGCTCGTCATGCACGGTGCAGCGATGAGGAACCTCGTGCACTTGCAGAGGGTGCGGGGCCGGGAGCCGATCCGCGGTGGCGACCTGTACGAAGAGCCCGATGGTACGGCAGCGCCTCATCAATCACCTGCTGGTTCAGTTCCTGAACGCATCTGCAGAAACTAAAAAGCAGCTGCAGCGTAAAGGAGGTCAGAGGTGATGACAGGTGTGTGTAAACAGCGTCATTATGTCCTTACCAGCTGGTGATGCAGCTGACCTTTACAGACGTCAGCCCTCCCCAAAGAGCATAAAGTATCTCCTCCTCCTCATCATCATCAGTCCCTTGCATCCCTCCTAGCCTCGTAGCACCACTTTCACATTTCCTGAATACCACAGACCCCCCCCCCCCCCCCCCCCCCTCCTCCTCATCCTCCAACAGGACTCCTGTTGTTCCTGTTCAGGTCAGACTCTACCTGAGCTCAGACTCTCTTTGTGTCGCGTCTCCTGTTCCTGTAACCTGAGAGGCTACACAAAGAACAAGAACCTCTTTTAGTCCACCTTCTCCCCCCCTTACACACACTCACTCACACACACACACACACACACACACACACACACACACACACACACACACACACACACTCGCACACACACACACACTCACTCACACACACACACTCGCACACACAGACTCACACACACACACACACCTGCAGGTTCTGGTTAAAGATTTTGGGCGGTTCAGTCTGAGTGTTGCTCAGGTCTGCCTCCATGTGGACA
This sequence comes from Aulonocara stuartgranti, assembly GCF_965226115.1. NCBI lineage: Eukaryota > Metazoa > Chordata > Actinopteri > Cichliformes > Cichlidae > Aulonocara > Aulonocara stuartgranti. Next base: position 3,315,150 of record NC_138946.1, read on the forward strand.
GCAGGGTTTCTGCAGCTCCTTTAACAGCTCCTGAAATGTCCTTAATGCACATTTACTAGTTAAAACTATCTGAATGCCTTTGGTGGAGAAGCACACACTGTAAATAAAAGATGTCCTAGCTTTATTGTGATAAGACGGTGGCGAGAGGACGGAGAAAGACCTCGACCTGCTGTAAGCGGCCTCGGGGAGGACGTCACCCTGCTGCAGGGGTTGTTAACATGCGGAGAGAAGATGGCGGTGTCTCCATGGTGTCCTGATCCTGATGGCGAGGAGTCAGAGGTTTAAATAAAAATGTGTAAAAGGGAGACGTCTGTTTGCACCGAGGCTGTAGATCTCCTTAACTGCTGCAGATTGTGTGGCGTTCAGGAGCTGCTGTCGGCATCGATTTGTTTCTGTACTGCAGAAACTAAACGGCGTCTTTGTGTTCTTGTTGTTTCAGGCTTCGTCTTCACTGCAAGAGGAACAAGCTGGTCAGAGAGCTGGAGGAGAACGTTCGCCTCGCCACCATGCTGCACACGCAGCTCAAGAGGTTCGTGCTTCTCGTTGAGCTCATTAAAGATAATTAACACGTCTTTAAAGTTTACGATTACTCAGAGAATGATGGAAGAATCTGCAGAAGTGAGACTGAAGTTTCAGTTTCCACAGTTTTTTTTTCAAAATAAAGGCTCAAGACAGAATCAGGCATTGAATATGTTAAACCAAATGGGCAGAAATAACAGGAAGTACATAAAAGTGCGTTAAATAAGGGAACGTAAAACGGACTCTGTGCTCTGTGTCACTCATTTTAAGACCTTATTTATAAAAAGACATGAAGTAGAAATAAGGATGCAGAAAAATGATGTGGATCAGTGGAGCAGAAGTGTTTTTGTTAAATGTTTGTGTCGTGGTTTGTTTCTCGTTGGTGGGACAGATTTCTCTCTGCTCGCTCTCAGCGGGCGGTCGACAGATGGAAATATTCGACCTTTAGCGGCCGAACGTTTCCCACGGATGAAAGCGTTTGTGTTGTTATTCTGCTCATATAAAATCAGTGCCGTATGAAGCTCAACACCACAAGTTGAGCGCTGTCGGCTTCTCCGTCTCCTCCCGAGTTTGGTGGATGTAACAGGACAGGAAGTGCGCCGCGTCCGTGTCAACGAGCCGTCACGCTTTAATTAGCTCGTCGTCCAGAGGCCGAGGTGGAGCGACGAGGACGACTTTTATTTATCACGAAGAAGTCAAAAAACGGGTTTTATTGTCCACAGTCGTTTCAATTATTCAAAGAAAAGAAGCAAAGCAAACAAACGTCAACCAAGACTCTTTAAATATGTTTTTGAAATCATAATGAAGCCGAGCAGCGGGTTAACGTTTGAGACGTAGCGCCGCAGATACGAGAAACGGACTTGTGTTTGTAGATGCAGGTGAACAGACTCGCGCTCCAACGTTGACACGATTGCACCGATCGGCCGACTCACGCGTCATTGTGTCTGTGGTTAACTTCCTCCCTCTTCCTCCTCAGCCTGTCGGCCAGCACCCTCTCCTGTTCGTCCGGCAGCAGTCGAGGCTCTCTGACCTCCAGCCGCGGCTCGCTGGCCACCACCTCCAGCCTTGGCTCCACCTCCTCCCTCAGCTTCACCGACATCTACCTGGAGCAGCCGGAGCTGGCCGACCCGGACTTCCAGAACAAGCTGGACAGCCTCCTGCAGGAGGGCGTCCAAGGAGGGTACCGGCCCTCCAGCTCCATCACCACCATACACGAGCACGAGGTGGTGACCGGCAGCGGCACAAAAGACGCCGGGAGACCCCAGAGCAAGTCGGGAGGCACCAGAGGAGACACTGGAGGAGGCACAGGGGCTGGCGTGGGGGCGGAGCCTTCCAGGATCCAGGCCCTCAAACTGTCAGAAACCCCGCGCTCAATGAACTCCTTATCCCCGCGCTCGTCTCTCTCCTCGCTGTCTCCGCCGTGCTCGCCCCTGGTCACGGACGCTACCTTCCTGTCAGGCGAGACGTTCGCGGGCCAGTCGGGGGGCTCCGGGTTGGGCCTCGACCTGGAGCTCCACAGCAGGCTGGCCGAGCTGGAGCTCAGGCTGGACTCTGAGGAGCAGCGTCAGGAGGAGCAGGGAGGTCCGGAGGAGAAGCAGAACCACCACGGCAGGCTGGGCGAGGAGGTCAAAGGTAAACAGGAAGCAGCATGATTACACAGCACGATCTGTCTGATGTTTTTAGTCGTTGTTGATCCCAGTCACTGATTCTGGTTTCACTTTGAGTCCTGCTGCATCAGCAATCACACGAACTCCTCAGGCTTCAAAAACTGGAAGCACGTCTTCATCTCACTGAGGACGAACGCTTTTAATCCTCAGTGTTGCTAAGGTGACAGCGAGCCGTCTTTATAACCGCCCGCCATCAGAAACTAGAATGAAAGCTGCGTGTTTGAGTGGAAACGTGACTCTTCATCAGACCTGTGGAGCCTCTCAGCCGCTCAGCAGTCAGGTCTGACTTGTAAAACATAGTCAGGAACGAGTCGCTGTGACAGAGGCCGCTCTTGACTTCAGAGAAAAAGCTTTATTAGAAAGCCCGACTCCAGGAATCCTCCTCCTCCTCTCAGTGTGCGTGATGAGGAATCTAATACTGTGTGTGACACCTGACGGCTGCTGGCAGCGATGAGGAGGGTGGAGGTGAAGGTCTGGAGGGTTTAGGGTTGCAGCTGTTCAGTCTGAAGCTCGTTCTCTGCATCAGGAGACGTGATCGCTGTGATCGCTTCATTGCTCCAGTTTAATTTTTCAGGTATAATTTTGACTTTTATTCATTTTAAAACTAAATAATTGAAAAACTTTTTTTCCAGGTAAATCAGTTCAGTCTTTAAAAAAAAGACTTTTTATGATATTTCATCTTCTCCTCCTACATCCTCTCAGTACAATCTAGGGCTGCTCAATTAATCGAATTTTAATCACGATTACGATCTGGGCTTTCAACGATCATTAAAAACGACTGAGCCGATTATTAGCTCCTCCCTCATGCTTTACTCTCGCGCTGCTCCGTGTGGTAAATCGAGCGCACCGCTCTCCATTTCGAACACGCGTCACAACAATTAAGAGGACCCGAGGGAAGCTCGGAAAGCTAAGCAGAAGTTATTTGGAGAGGAGAGAGTGACTGCTGTTGGTTGAAAAGAGAGGTAAAAAAACCAAAACTTCAGTGGTGTGGAAACATTATGGGTTCGCGGAGTCAGACGTGGATCAAGTAGACACAGTGTGTAAACTTTGCTAGGATGTAGTAGCTGCACCACAGAGCAACACTGCAAAGTTCACTAAACATAGATGTTTACATTTTTCATTTATTTCTTATATTGCAAACATTTGCACTGTTATCAGTATTTGCACACTATTTTATATTCTTTTTTAAAGTCATTATTCAACACATTGTTATTGTTAACCCTTTAAAGCCGGTCAGAGCAGCATGCTCCGTTTTGCCTAACCATTTTTATATCCCTGTAGAACCTGAACCATGTAAGCTAGCGCAATAATTTGTTTTGCATATGAAACCGGAGGAGTTGTACTTGCATCTTATGCCATCAGCTTGTCCTCGGTCACGGTTTCCTTCCACATAAAGCTTTGCAAAAAGTGCATAAAAAGCACTTGCAGCAACAAAAACATAATATTCCAGAAACACGCTTTGCCGATCCATCAGCTGTTCTTAACACTTCCCACTTTGAAAAAGACGTCAACGGGAACTATCGCATTTCCTGCCCGAAACCAGAAGTGACGTCATTTTCGCAGAAAATCTAGTTTTTTACTTGTAGGCCTTAAAAGCCTATACTAGTGTTTTTATAAGTCATGTTTGACTTTTCTGAATAGTTGCTGGGATGCTTAGGACTTGAATTGCACTGCTGGAAATAGTTTATTTTGATGCACCTGCTGTTTTCTTTGCAAATTTGCATCATAGGATTGTTTTTTTGTTTTTCCTGCAGTATATAAAAATTGCTGTATCTCCAAAATAAAACTATGAAGACACTCAAAATAAATTTCCTGTTGTTGTAAACTATTTTTTGCAACTTTTTTTGTATTTAAAGTTTTGAGGGATAAACCTCTTAAATTTCTCCAAGTAGAAATATATGTAAAAAAACAAAAACGATTTTCAATTTTTTTGTAGTTTATTGCACTTGTTTGCAATTAATGTTGTTACTATGGACTTAATGCATACATATTATTAAAATATGGGCTACAACAGTTGTATTGATGTATAGCAACTTGAAATGCTCCCACAAATGGCACTACAGCATGTAAAAAAAATAATATAAGCTCTGGTGGACTTGGTTCTATGGTAGGTCTTAAAGGGTTAAATAAATATCGTCAAATAATCGTGATCTCAATTTCAGTGAAAATAATCGTGATTATCATTTTTGCCATAATCGAGCAGCCCTAGTACAATCATTTGGTTTTTTCCTGTATTTCTGATGCGGCCGACAGATGCAGGATTTTTAGGCTGACGTTTGTATTTGGCGACTAAAACATTCGATATGTGGGACATTTCAGGGACATAAAACACAAACATCTTTGCCTGACGCTTGTTAGTGTCGTTATTAACGAGTCCTTTCTGGGTTTAATCCTGTTTTGCTGGATTACTCGTTTGCTCGTTTACGCTGTGCCAGCCTGCAGCAGCAGCAGGGCGCCCTCTACAGGACAAATTATGCAACATCAACACCTGTAACACGGTTCACGCATGTTTCTCCCGTTTCTTCTTCTACTCTTACATTTTTTTTTATCGGCTGTTATTGATGCTGATACGATATCGATATCAGCTGATAGCCTGGTGCCGGTGTATTGATCAGTTCTTATTTCTGATCCCTCGTAACGTCATAAATACCGGAGAGAGCAACATTTTCAGGGTTTAGAAGGACACTTCTGAGGGTCTTGTCTTGTGTTTTGGATCAGGCGGGGCCTGTGGGCCTGACGTGTTTGTTTTAGGACCGAGTGAGTCGATGAATGTGATGTTTTCACGTTTCACTCCCCTCCCAGGCCCCTTTCTGCACCTGAGCGCTGACCTACCTTTGCTTTTGTTACCGGCTTGTCTCTCTCCTGATCTGCTGTCGGCTCCGACGTCTTTCGTGGCGCTCTTGCCTCCACCTGAGCTCGCAGACGTCCCGCCATGATGTCAGACTGACTGGGACCAGCAACGAGGGCTTTAATGGGCAAAAATTCCCCAAATCTCTGCTGGACGTGACCCCTACCACCCTCATCTCCCTCCCCCCATTTACTTCTTTATTTGAGTTTCACTTAAATAGTTAAAATATGAAATAATGCCGCTGCGAGAGACACTTTTAACTTCAGTGACGGTCGGTGTTGTTGAATAATGTGTTTAACAATCAAGAAAACGTCAGACGAGGAGAAAAAGAAAGTTTAATTCAAATAAAAAAAAGAAACAGTTTTTTACATGTTTACGTTTTTTGCAGCTTGTTGCACCTTTGTGTGGTTAATGAGAGAGCGGCAGTGAGAGTCAGGCTCAGGTGAAAGCTGCACCTGGTGTCTGGTTTCCTGCTCTTATCAGGTCGAAGCCACACGAGCCTGAAGCCTTTCTCAGGTCCACATCACATGCAGCCCACAGATTATTGATTATATTAGTTTGAATGTGTTGTTTGCAGTGCAGCTCCAGGCCAGGTTTGATTGGTTCACTTCATTGACCTCAGCTCAGGGATCAGATAGACTCGTGTTCAGGTTTTATCATTTTTCTCTACAGTTTGGACGTTTTAGTTTTGTACTTGCACATAAATAACACGAGCGGGAGTCAAAGACGCCACACGTGGTCGCTGTTTCTGCTTTTCAGCGCTTTATTGAAGGATGATTTTGAACTGTGACTCGTGCAAAGCTGATGGAGATTACAATTACACATCAAATTATTTATTTATTTCTCTTCTTTTGGTTTTTTTAGGCTCAGCTTCCGAGCTGCGAGGAACGGGGGCGGGGCCAAAGAAGATTGGGGTGACCTCGGCCGTGTCCGACGAGTCGGTCGCCGGCGACAGTGGCGTGTACGAGCCGTCAGAGCGCAAGTACGAAGGTTTTACATTTGAGGTCGTAGGTTTGTCCTCGTATTGTTACGCTTTTATTTTTCCTGGTCTGGCTCTTTGTTTCAGAAATTTAAAGTTACAGTTTGTTAATAAATGAGTGGCATTGGACGGATTTCCCATAACTGCAGCTGGAGGTTAAAATAACTCTGCGTGCTGTTTCCCGCAGACCCGGCCTCCCCGCTGACCTCCTGCTGAGCTCCTACGAGGACCGCCTGGCGCCCGGCTGCCCTCAGGTGCAGCTCGGCTTCCGTTACGAGGCCAGAGACCGGCGCTTCACCGTCTACGTCATGCAGCTGTCCAACTGCAGCGCCCTCTGTCTGCCGACCGACCAGAAAATGTACGAAGTCTCAGTCTGTGTTTCCTGTCCCTCAAACGTATCTCAGCAGGTTTAATGGCCTCTGCCACGCTGCCGTGTGTTTGAGGCGCTCAACAGAAAAACTCAATACGGTCGTTTTTTCTTTTCTACGGGGCAGTTTTATGGAATCGGATCTAAAACTAAAATGATTATTTACTGAGATCATAATGAACGTTAGAAAACTAAAATACGTGTAAGTATAATCCCAGAACACAGCCAAGCCGCTCCGCCTTTAGCTCCGCCTTTAGCTCCGCCTTTAGGTGATGAAGTAATAAAGTTAATAAAAAAGTAAACAAACTTTTTCTCCAAAGTAAAAAAACTAAACCAGAGGTTGATGCCATGGAGGCTACGTCCATCTTTAGTGTACAGTCTGTAATTTACATCGCGACATCATCGCGTGACCTTTGCCCTTTCCTCCTGCAGGTATGTACGCGTGGCGGTGCTTCCCTGCGTGGAGGCCACTCGCTGCCTCTTCCGAACACGCAGCTCGCCACCTCGAGACGCCGTGGAGTTCAACGAGGTGTTTGGCATGCAGATATCCCACAGTGCACTGCGGCAGAAGACCCTGAGGGTGGACGTGTGCGACACCGGCAAGTCGGGCCACGAAGAGTGTCTGGTTAGTTTCAGTTCGTACGTCACTGTAAAAAAAAAAAGAAGATAATGTTCACTAATCATCGAGGATCTCACGGTTTGTTTGTTAAAGGTCATCAGCTGTTAATTAATCAGCTGTTAACGAGGTTCTTGTCACACACAGTTTAATACATGCTCACGCTCTCTCTGACTCCCTTCCTCCTCTTCCTCGCTGCAGGCGGGAGCTCAGATCAGCTTCGCTGACGTCAGCTGTTCGGAGGAGAAGTGCACCAAGTGGTACAACCTGCTGAGTCGTGTCTACCTGCCCGAGGTCAGCAGAAGCCCGGCGAGCGGCCCAGAAATGAGCCGTGCTTCGTTTCCTCTCCAGTTTCATTCAAAACTAATTCTTCTCATTTTAGTTCCCAGATGATACACGAGTCAATAAAAAGGTCAAAAAGTCTTTAAAGGTGGAGCTGTGAGTGAGACAGAATAGAATGCAATAGAATAGAATAGAATATCCATCACCGAGCTTCAATCTAAATACATAAATCAGATTAAAGGGATAGAAAGTAAGACGCCATGTTGGTTGCAGTAGGGATATAAGAGGAATTCTACTGCTGCACAATCAGTGTGGAAAACTGTTCGGGACATAAATGCTGTGTGTGTTACGAGTGTGACGGGGATGTCGTTGTTGAATGATCTAAAAAATGTTTGAAGTGATCGGAGGATTAAAAAGTCCTGATGCAACTGTTTGTGTTTCAGACTCACGTTTCCAGCGGCGACCGAGCCGGAGGGCCTGAGGATGACGAGTGGTGAGTGTTGAGGATGAAAACCTGAGTGATGCAAACTATGAGCGAGCCTCGTGTTCAGTCTGAGGAAGACGATGGTGGCGTAGCGAGTAAGAACGAGTGTCTGTGGTTGGTCTTCATCAGGCATGGCGAGCCTCTGGAGGCGGACATGTTCGAGGACGACGAAGGGCACGGCACGGAGGGGGCGGGGCCTCTGAAGGACGAGGATGAGTTTTATCCCGAGAGCAGCCAATGGGAAGCAGAGGAGGAGGAAGATGAGGAGAAGGGGCCCAAACCCCCCCCTCCTCCTCCGACGGCGGTGGCGGCAGCCGCCATCACAGAGAAGGTAACGTCATTTATTTCAGCTTAAAGGTCAACGAGCCGCTTTGTGTTTAGAGTTCTTCTTCTCTGATAATTGGGAACGCTGACATTTAAGCAGGGGAAGAAGAAGAATCACTTCCCGTTCCAGTGGACCTTTTTCGAGTTTGTTTTTAAGCAGAAGCAGTTTTAGAACTAACACTGTGACGGCGCCTCGGTCGGTGAGCGTCCTCGTTACCGCTGCGGTTCTCTCCTACAGGTGAACAAGGAGACGAGCATGGACAGCCTGCCGTCGCTGCATCACTGCTCCGTGGTTCGGCCCAAAGAGCGGCGCCCGGACGTCCGCCAGCAGAACCCCTTCATGAGGGGCAACACCATCATCCGCTCCAAGACCTTCTCGCCCGGACCTCAGAGCCAGTACATCTGCAGGGTAAGTGAGACCTACGCAGGATTTGCGCCGATGGTGACGCTGCGACCTCATTAAACGCTCGATTTTGTCCTCGCAGATTAACCGCAGTGACAGCGACAGCTCCACGCTCTCCAAGAAGTCCCCGTTTGTCAGAAACGCCTCCGAGAGACGCAGCATGCGCATGAAGAGGGTAAAGACTCCGCCCCCTCACCTCTGCATCACTGCAGAACCATTATACATTAGCTAGCGTCACGCCTACTTTGTGTGGCGGATGTAGACAAAAGAAAGTAGTTCCTTTGTGAGACTCGTCATTGAAGCTTTGTTGGTATTTGTTGAGTAAGTAACTCTGCTAAAGTAGCTTTGCATGATTCACAGTTCATAATAATCCTAGTTTATCTGATACTGAGCTTCGGTGCAGCACTGTCTATAATGAGCCATTTTAGCCCCTCCCCCTTCACCTGTGAGCGTGGCTGTTCACGCTGAACCGCGGGACGCTCGGGTCCCGTGTTTCAGCTTCAGTGGTGCGGTTTCTCTCGTCTTTCTGATCCTCCTGCTTCTCGACTTCTTGAAAGTAATACCTTCACATTTGCTGACCGCATTAAGACAATTTGCATTTTGTGAGGCTTTAAACCTCCTAACGACTCCCAGTGAAGCGACTCTTAATATTTAATGACCGTCTGAATGTTTAATGCAGCGCTGACATTTGCCAGTTTCTATTAATTTAAAGTCGAGGCAGCAGCTTCGGCCTCTCGGGGCTCCACGGCAGCAGGTGTTGGTGACAGTATTTGCAAATAGGTTGAGGTGTTATTAAACACTCGGGTGACTTTTAAGCCCCCTCCAGAAATCGAGGACTTTACAGGCTTCATCGCTGATGGCTGCACTTAAACCTGCGCAGACGTAGCAGGACTGTGTGCGTCGAGCTGTGGTCCAGCCCTGGTTAAGTTTAGATCAGCCTCACCCTGATGTTTGGATTCTGTTAGCTTTGGGTTTGTTTCTTTATGCATTTTTCTTTCTTTGCCCTCGGCTCAAACTCAGTCTGTCTGACTGACAGAACCAGGCAGCAGAAGCACTGTGACGTTGTGAGTTTGTGCTGCAGCGGGCAGAAAGTCGATGGTGTTACTGTTGCACTCGTTCAGTTTCTGTCAGATTGTCTGTCACATTTTTAAGAGCTCGTCAGTTCATAGTCGATGATTTTCCAGCAAATTTGTGTTTTGTCCTCGGCACTTAACCCCGCCCCTTCATCCTCTCTCAGCCTCCTGTACCCGTTAAAGGTCTGGACGGGCTGCTGCGGACCTCTCTGGACCTGGAGCTGGACCTGCAGGTGTCCCGGACGCGGCAGGCTCGGCTGGCGCAGGAACTGCGGGTGCTGCGGGAGCTGAAGACGCAGCTGGAGAAGGCGAGGCAGCAGGGCCAGAAAGAGCTGCCCGCCTGGGTCCAAGAAGACGAACGCTTCCGGCTGCTCCTCAGGCAGGCCGAGAAACAGGTGAACTTACCGCCGAGTGTCCAGGCCTCCCGTGGAGCCTCTGTCCACGTGTTACATGGTGAAATCAGTGTCTGTGTCCTCGTTTGCTCTCAATGTGCAGATGAAACAGATAATCCTCCAGAGGGCGCTTTCTTTCTTTTTTTACTGTCACAGTATAGTTGTCCCGCTGGAATAAAAACTCTCTGCTTTTGTTCTCTTCAGACTCGAGAGGAGCAGCAGCAGGAGAAGAGGGTGGAGAAAATGATGAAGGCCGCAGCCAAGGACGTCCACAAGATCAGAGGCCAGAGCCGCAAAGAGGTCCCCGAGGTGCAGACCTTCAGGTACGAAAAGCACCGTCACCACCACAGATTCATTCGTGGGGCAGTTTGAAGGTGGCGACCTCATCGCGCACGATGATGATGTCACTGTTTGCTGTGTGTGGTTTCAGAGAGAAGATGGCGTTCTTCACACGAGCGAAGACCTGCATCCCCGACCTGCCGGCCGACGACGTGTAGAGAAGCATTTCAAAGTATTTTCCTTCCGGAGTCGTTCCCTGCTGTTCCCTCACCGACGAAGCAAACGTCTGGCGGTATTATGAAGAATTAAAATAAATAATAAAAATAACACTGATAATAATAATAATAATAAGTAGGAAAAAACCTTTGAAACCGTGGAGAGAGTAATTTTAAAGAGCTCAGCATTTCTAATGTGGATAGTCTTTGTTTGTAAATTAGCGATAGCACTGCTGGAGCTTTTGTTTTTTTCCTTTTTTATTCTCGTTTCCACTTTTGTTTTTGTTCCTGTTACTAACCGGCTGTTCTTAGACTCGTAGGTGTTTAAAATCATTCCAGCACAGAATCATACAGTCACACATGAGCATACGAAGACTTTTGTACTGAAAATGGCACAAAATCAAAAATGGTACTCAAAGGAAAATTCAGCTGCAGCTTAAAGATATTTAATATTGACCTTCAGATGATGTGGGATTAGTTTTTTATTATTAGAGTATTTTCTGAGCAGACAAACAGCACAGTGTTTAATTTTTGTATTTGTTTTTAAATGCGGCTCTCCCTACACAACAACAGTGAAACACTAAAACATGTTTGTGCAGACGAATCGCCGCAGTTATAATACTTAAGATTTTTAATCCAGGTCAGGTTATTTTCTACACAGACGTGAAGTTTCTGCTGGTTAAATGATCAGAACAAAAAACAAGCAGCTGTTTCTTAGAGCAGGGCAGCTACAACTCCCAGGGTGCATTTCAACAGGAAGCATCCAGTCAGATTCATTTTAAGGAGACGCTAAAGATTAAGTAAAGTTAAATAACCTCAGATTATATCCCGTCCAATCAGGCAGGAGAAAGTTTTTGGATCATGTCCAATTGTCATTCATGTGCCTGTTTAAACCTTAAACATACCTTTGAGTTTTTTATGGCCCAGTGTCGATTAAATAGGTTTTTACTACGCTGTTAAACTGTAAGGAGGGCGTAGTAAAGTCCAGAGGCCAAAAAGACAACAAATCACATGTTATGGCTCATTTATAAAGAGATTTAATGCACTAAATCTACAGTTTATTGCAAAATGAGGCACTTAAAAGTTGCTTTTTTTATGTTGTGAACATAAGAGCCGGATTTTTAAAGTGACAAAGACCAAAACTGGAGCAAAGAGAGCCAAAATGCAGCATTTGTGTTCAGCTAACGCCGCACTTCTTTAGGTTTCCTGTGTGATGCATATTTATTATTAATCATCCATCACTGAGGAAATTCACCTGTTATAGCAGCACAAGAGTCAGGAAGAAAAAGTGAATTAGAGACTAATAAACATAAATACTATACAGGAGTAATTGGTACCATGTACAAATGGTCCTGTAAACAGTGAAACGGACTAAAATACACGAGAGGACTGGAAGACGGCAACATTTTGCAACATTCTGTCCAAACACATTTTTTTTACTCTTAGTTCTATATGATGTCACACAGAGGGGATTTCCCTAATATGGCCATCTCAGGCTCCACCCAAAAGAAAGCCTTCCTCAAAGGGGAAGGGCTAAAACAGCTTCCTTCACAGAGAGGATTAACTGAGCGGCTGCACTGAGGTCCAGTGTGCCATAAAGAAGGATTTTTTTGAACTGTTATTAAAGCATAGCTGCTCTCTGTGAGTCGAAGAGTTAAAAATAAGCTGCCACGCTTACTGCCAAACTGACCTGGACTGAAATCTTAAGGATTATCTTCATCTTCAAACACTGGCACAAACTGTACGTTTTCTGTAAACTGAGCGACGTCGTGCTGACGGCACAGGTGGTCGTAGCACGTCAGCGTGGCCGCACGATAGCAGCTCAGAGGAGACACGTCGCTCTGAGCGTAATCCGTAATCATCGTCTCTCGTCACACAAACACATCGGTGTAGAAACAGCACTAACTCGCACTAACACTCAGGTAGTTGATCGGGTAGTTTGCACTTTAAGAAAGTTGAGGTAGAAGTTTGAAAAAAGAAAAACTTGATGTGGGTTTTTGGAAAGTTAAACGCCTGGAAACCTTTGCCTCACGCTGGAACGATTTCTGATTGTCGGAACAGGAAGTGATCTCAAACGCATTTCTGATGACTGTGAACTTGTTATTGATCGTATGATTGTTTGACTGGAAGCGACTGAAAAAAAACTGAGTCGTCAGCCAATAGGAAGACGGAAGTCCAGCTTTGCTTCATAAGCTCCTGCGCTTCTCTCTGATTGGCTGATCAGTTTTTGCAGTTTTAATTTCAGACTTCCTGCCCTCACGTTTCCACCTGTAACTGGATGTTTGTGAAGCATTCAGTTCTATTAGAACTGGACCTTCTGCACTTAAAACTGTTGGATGGTGTTAGTGTGGTGCCCCAGCAAAACTCAGCATGTCGCCTTTTTTTCCTCAGCTGGTTATTTAAACTGTTTTTCTCCTCGTTTCAGTCTGTTTGAAGCTCTGAAACGAGGAGGAAGACACATTCAGTGAACTTATCGATGCATTGAGCAGCTAAAGAGCCTCAGGAGTTGGTAAATATTAGAAAAACGTCACTCCCAAAGACTCCTGACACGTTCTATATAAACTGATGTTTAATGTAGTGTTTACATAAACAAGCAAACAGAAATCTGGCACAGGAAATTTTTTACTTTTCAGCATATGGAGGATTGAAGGTGCCAAAATAAACAAAATATGTGACTGAGTGAATAATAAAATGACATTAAATGTTCGAAAAAATAGATACATGTAGGTATTTATTAATTTGTAAAATGTGACATGAGTTAATATTTTTAAATTAATTTTATGCAGAAATACAGGGAAGGTCAGTAAACAGATATTTGTCTTACATTTTATAATTGAATGCCTTGAATGTTGAAGAATTTTGTTGTTTTTTACATTTGTAATTTATTTATTAATTTGCTTGCTGTTCCATTATTATTTTGGCGGTTTTGATCCTCCATACTGGCATGTGTCAGGAAGTCTTCTCCAAAATAACGATTTAAAAAGTGGAAAATTCTTCACATGGAAAACATTTAACATGAATTCTAGATTATTACAAAATGTGGGATTATAAACTACCTGCTGAACATGGAGCAGATGATTTATTCAGGTGGTGGAGACCAAAAATGGAGCTAAAAATGAACGCTGGGCCTTGAATGGTCACTAAAGTGCCTGTGACTGCCTGATGTTGTCACTCTGTAGCTGCTGAATGCAGAAATAAGCGGCTGTCTATTGAATGTCCGACTTTCCTTCTTGCTGGGCCACCAGGCTGATGGTGTCGGTGCATTTTGTTCTTCGTGTTTCCATTCCCCGTGTAAAGAAGAACGTAGCTGACGAAAACCAAGCTGCTGCTGCTGTCATTCCAGATGTTTCTCTCTTCTTTTTTTAACTGTGTAGAGAAACAGCAGCTCTAGGAAATGATTGAGGTTTTTTTTATTGTCCAATTTGACCGTTTACCTTCGTCATCTCCACTTCCTGTTGCTGCCCAGTCTCTGTGAGTGTTTTCAGTCCTCATTAAAGCGTCAGATAGTCCCACCACATCCAGGTAGGAGTAGATATATTTTTCTAGAATGTATGTTTAAAAAAGGTAATAAGATTGAAATAACGAGACACGAATGACTTCTGAAAGAGCCTCGGTAGGATGTGAATCTGACACCATCGCCCGACATCAGTGTGAACAGTCAGTGAAAAAGACCAAAACCAAAGATTTAAAAGCTGATCCCCGTCCTCTGACGTAAAACGATTCAAACCCCTTCGTCACGAGGTGTTTTTGTAATTTTACCCTCTGCTACGGCACGACAGAAAATCAGACGCTGGAAATAGTGAGCTGCTAGCATGTGGTGCTAAAGCTAAGCTAACACCTGCCAGTCAATACCATCCTGAAACTTCCCTTGGTTTACTCTCAGACTGCTGATGTCACCGTAAAGATGCAGCCAGATGGGTTTTTTTTTCTTTTTAAGGTACTTGATGTAAATTTCAGGGTTTAAAAAAAAATACTGTAAATGTTCCAAAATTAACTAAAGACAACATGAAGAAACGGCTGCTTTGACCTGATCTGCACACTGAGCATTTTTTATCATTGAAATAAGGCTCAACTCATTCAGCAAACACTGCCCCCTGGTGGTGAACATTTTAGTTAGTCTGCAGAGGGGAATTACAAAAAGTTACTTTTAATCGTACACTTGCTCATCAGACCACTTCGTGAGCTTTTGCATGTTTTTTTCGCCGTCTGGTGTATTTTTTTATATAAATCAAAAAAAGCTGGTAACGAGAAATGCGTCGTTGTTCTCAGAGTGCAGATCAGCTGTAGATTCCAGTTTGTGGCGACTGTTCGCACTGAGAACTGAACGAACGTTACGGAGTTGGGCGTGCTGCAGGGCGAGCAGCGGGTTCACTGCAGCTCTGGAGATGTTTTTGTTTAATGTCCAACCGAGCCGCCGTCGGTGGGTGTGTAAGAAGACTTGGAGGAACTTTCATTTTTTTAATATTAGCCGTTTTTTGTTTGTCCTCTGTCTCCTCGAGTAGGTTGGACCTATAGGAATTCAGCGGTTAACCTCTGATTAAAAAAGACTCGTTTATTTGAAACATCTGGATGAAGGAATGTAGGTTTTTTAAAAACAAATGCTGTTAGCCACAAATGATTCTTCTTCATCACGTAGGCAAATCTTTGTTTTTTTTGTGCTTTTATGTTTCTTTTATCTGATGAATCTGTTCAAACCCGGTGATGCGTTTGCAGGCGGCTACGAGAAACACACTGCATGTATTTATTGCACTTCTGTGATTTTTTTTTTTGATTTTTTTTTTGAGGGGGTGGGGGGGTGGGGTGCTTTTTTCCTGTTTTTTTTTTTTTTTTTTTTCCTTTTTATCGTAAGAGTCCTGAAAAGCTGTGAATTTTATTCTCAGACACTGTACTGTCGACCAGAGTTGTAAATATTTCACCAGCACAAAAAACAAACGATATGTTTTGTAGTTTCACAACATATAAAAAAAGTTCTTCTCTTCTACTCGTGTGTTGTGTGTTTTTCTTCCTGTCCCGAAATCCATGATAGCAGAGATGATAAAGGCAATTTTATTTCTCTGAAATCCTAATGATCAAGAGAGGTTTCAAGATGACTATTAAAATGCTGGTATCTGAAAACTTGGCATTAAATTGTTGGCTTGCATGTCTAATTAGCTTAATTACTCCTGTGGGACACCACAGGGTTCTGGACTTGGGCCCTTTTCTTTTATTATATGCTGACAATTTTAGGACTACATGCCAGTCATTAACTGGAGAGAAGGAAAAAAAGTGATTTTTTAAATTATTTTTTTAAATACATTGTATTGTTGAGCTGATATGAGCGGAATCACATCATCTACAAAAAAGCAAAGATTTGATCCTGAGACAAAACCAGTCACTCTCCAACCAAAGTAAAAGGTAAAGAGATTCAAGACCAAGATTTTCTTCATGCAAACACACCAGCTTATTGTGCTCATTTTCTGACATTTCTGATAACAGTGATACATTGATTTAGTAGATAGAAAAAAGTTAAAATGTTTAACAGCTGCAGCTCTTTGTAAGTTGACCTAAAAATCAAACTACGCACACAAACAAGCAGCAGGAGAGAGGATGACATCCCCCTGAGACCATCTATTTGATCTTTTTAACCCTCTCAGGCTCAAATTAAGTTTTTTGTTGCTAATGCACAACCAAGTCCTGCAGTGGTACTTCTGAGTAAATGAAAAACTCATAAAATATGAATGTGGGGTAATCAGGTTGTTAGTTTTTAACTGTTGCAAATCGGCAACGCCTGCCTCGAGAGGGTTAATATTTTTATATATTCATCAAATTGATTTCATATTGTTTAAATTTATAATTGGTAATACTCCCATGCACATTCAGTGCAACATCACACTGCTGCAAATGCATGTCTGTTAATTGATGACAGTCCAACATCTTATATTCTTCGTATCTTTTGTAAGTCTTATCGTGCCAGTGGTTGTGTTTTTAGTGATACTTACCACATGACACACATAAAAGTCATTTTGGCTAAAACATCCACTGAAATCGCGCCTGGAAGCTCCGATACAGCAGGAGGCGCTCTCAATCCGGCGCAATGCAGCGAGGAAGAAGCGCTCCCCGGCACCGGAAGTGGACTGTAAAGTTACGGGCTTCTTCCTTTCCTCCGGTTTGTATTTCGTCAGCCACGAGATTCCAAGTCCAGCAGACAGAAGAGTTTCTCCGCAGAGCTTCAGGAACATGGGAGACCCTGTGACCGAGTACACGGCCCGGCTGCAGCAACAGGTCAGCGGTTAATGCGAGCTGTAGGGCTAAATGCGCATCCTGCCGCCGGATAGCAACATTCCAAAGTTCTGCCAGACTTAATGAAAAAAAAGTACTAATTTAAGACTTTTGGGCTTTTTATTGAATAGGTGCAGTGTCGAGTAAACCAGACATGCTTTGATTGAATATCTATGCATTAGTGTCAAATTCGGGTTAAGTTTGTTAAATCAAACGTGTCTTGTTGTAGTCGGAGGTCCCTTTGATTTGTTCGAGGACACTGCTTTGACAGCGCATGAAGGAGGAATGGCATGAAGAGTTTTTACTTGTTAAAGAGCTGTGCTTCGTTATTGTAAGTCACATATATGCCGAACTTACCAGATGTGATTGGCTATCACCTGTGCACAGTGGAGCCCAGAAAGATGAGTGACTACTGAAAATGAAAGGAGTTAAATCGGAAGATTTTTAAATTGAGTCTGGCGAGAACATTTTTCTCTACTTAACCCTGGCATCAAACTTATTTTTCAGAAAAATAAATATTTCACATTCCTTTTTGGGAGCTTTTATGATATATGATATGTATATGAATCAATAAATTACCCCACCCACCCACCGTAAGGACATATTCTGTACTTAAGTAGAAGTGCAGATAATCCTGTTTTAAAAATAAAAAAAGTACCAAGTTTGAAATGTACTAGTAAGAAAGTATAAGTATCTCCTTGAAGGACATTTTTACCACCTGTTTTTATGCAAAGCTAACTGAACCTTGTGCTTTATTGACATAATGATAAAATAATATCAGTCGTTGGGAATACAAACTTTTTAATTCTAATTGTAGTTTGAATCTGAAGAAAAATAAGGAAAATAGAAGAAAGCTGTATTTTGTGTTACCTACATTGTAGAGGGTGACTTTGTGTTTAAACAGGAAAATGTGTCCAGTCAGGCGTTAAAGTGGATTCAGCAGGTGGAGGAATCAGTTGTCATGCCTCTGTGTGGGGAAAAGAATCACAACTCATAATAATTTCTATTGAAAGCTCCAGTAGATTTTCTTAGTGTACAGGCTGTGATCAGCTGACCTGCTGCTCTCTGTGGATGTACACAACTGAGGTCAGCCAGATGTGAGCAGATGTAGATGCAATAGTAGTCCTGGCTGATTTCCATCCTCTACACCCACAGTACACTGTTTATGCTGTGTTTATACTAGACGGTATGAAGTTAATATGATAGTGGAATTCAGTCAGAATCACAGCATCATCAGCTAAACTTTATATGAATCTCTGCTACACTTGATGTAAGCTAACTGTGACCATGAACCCACAGCCACTGTGCACCAGTCACACACGGTTCTCCACTTTAAATCCACCACATTGCAGCAAAGTAACCTTTTTATCCTGCACTAACCTGCAGAGTCACATATGTGAGGATTTTTTCATGCAGCCTTTAAATTACAGTTAGTCTGCCTGAGTTTGTTTACTAGCATGTTTCACAATATGAAAAAACATAATGTCACATTTACCCAATATCTGATATAAAAACATGAGCAGCCCTTACTGTGAAATCTAAGCATTAAGGTGGTGTTTGCTGCCCTCTAGTGGAGATTAAGCAGGTTTTAATACACTTTCACAAACACAAAGGTGTGGGGAAAAAATCATGCTGGATATCTAACCAGGGCGTCAGCGAGCTTGTGCTCAGTCCGAGGTTTGGAGGCGTTGGACGGGCTGAAACATAACGTCTCCGAGGCGTTCAGTCGGATCAGGCGAGCGTTGCCTCATCGTTGCACCTGGTTAACGTCAATAACACCAAAGCAGCTGAACCTGATTAATAACCTCTGATACTAACTGATAACATCAATAATTCAGAAGTTTAACTAACTTTCTTTATTCTTTTGAACAGTGTCTCTTTAAGGCCTTTCTGAAATAGTTCCTGTTACCAGGTATTTAAACACGTTTGATGGCAGCTTAAAGAGCGCTCGTCTTTCTGGTTTGCAATGAAAGCATTTCTTGCATCAGCTGTTGAGCGCACATTGTAAAACAAATACTTTCAGTTTTGCTTTGGTGAACGATGTGCGCTTTAAAGACTTGCAGGTCTGCTTCGTTATCACTTTGTTGGTGTGTCACCAGCCCGACCTGGGCTAGACTTTAAAAGTCACCACAGCGATGTGTTTCTGAACTCCGAGGCTCACTTCTGTTCAGTGGACTTTAGGTAAAGTTGTCGGTTCCTAATTTTCCTTCTGTTTTGTGTGGCGCTTTCATCTGATTTTGGAGACGCTTTTATGAATAAACTGAAGCGTAAATGTGATGTGGGTGTTTTTGCATTTTGTTTTCAGCAGACTGCACAGCGCAGCTTGAGCTGCTGGAAAAAGAGTAACTCGCTTTATTGTTTGATAAGAAGTAGTTATTAATTACTCAGTTATATGGCGTACTGAAGGTCGTCCTGCTGTGTGGTCGGTCTTTTGGTGGAGGGATAGTTTTGTATTTTCTTATTTTTTTACTTTGTTGCCATTTTCAGTTTTGAATTCAGTTTAGTTTCAGTTGTTTTTGAAAACAGGTTTGCTTCATGTTAATTTTTATTGCTTGAAACGTTTAATTTTACTTTCGTTTTTAATCTTTTACTTGTTGACTCTCAGTCTTGCAGACATTGAAATTCCATAAAAGCCTCATCAGCTAAGCTATAACAAATATTACAAGCAGGGCTCGCAAAATTTCAAAGTCCCTGGTAGCCCTTCGGGCAGGGACTCTTCAGGTTTTGGTAGCCCAAAATAAATTTAAGTAGCCCGAATAAAAAAGAGAGCAATTTGTTGATTGATGTTTTGTTTCTGTTACCATATTATACATTAAAGTATAATATGGTAACAGAAACAAAACATTAATCAAAAATTGTTGAAAAACAAATTACAACATTGTATAAAAATGACAATCATCAACTCAAATATTTGGTTCTAATTGAACAGAAATTTCTATGAACTTGTAAGAACTGTGTAGGACTTGAATCAGTCTGTGTCAGATCCTGAATTTGAAATTTCCGCTGAAGTCACGGGTAAGAGACAAGTGGAACCAAGATCGAGGCCGTTTGCTGTTTGAAGTTTGCAAAGACTGCTACATTGTGCCAGTGGTCGTTCACTCTTTGCAACATAGTAGCTGTTCTAAACAGATTTTTCAGGTTTATTTTTAGTATGTTATTTGCAATTGGTGTTTGTTCTGGGAAAGATATTGCAGACTGAGCAATAATCCATTTCTAATGGGGGCCTTTCTTAAAATGACTGGTCCCAGTAACAAAGGCGCTTGTCGACTCAGAAATCGAGAGAAAACCAACAACACACCCGGCAACACACATGTTATTTACACGGGTGCACATAAATGGTCCGCATGTGCGCATTCACTGTCAAAATAAAAGACACACACCAGATAAGAAGTTGCAACGCGCGTTTGCGTCCATATAAAAAGCTGTTTTTGTCCGCTAGAGTGGGATTTTCACGGCACATTCCGCACCACATCTCTGTGCGTTCATCATTTGTTTGAAGCCAGCTCACCTCCTGCAACTACTTTTCCGAGAATACGCGCTTCTTTTGTGGTTCGGACTCCTTCTGACATTTCTTTGGAGGTGGAGGAACATCACAGTAATTGCTTAAAGGAGCGTCTTCGACATCTTTAAGAGTTCTAAACAAATGTCTGTCCTCCTCCTGAAAATCCTATGTACGCAAACACGCGTTGCAACTTCTTATCTTGTGCGTGTTTTTTTATTTTGACAGCGAATGCGCACCTGCGGACCACTTATGTGCAGCCCCGGTTATATAGTTCGTCATATTGCAGCCACAGAAATTCTTTTGTCCATGAAACCATAAAGCTGCACTTTCTTGTTGCCTTATAGTCTGATTTGTCATAACTTCTCCGTTTTGTGGTAAGCTTTTCTTTGGCTGTCACTTCTTCACCCTGACCTGTCTTATTTGGCTCAGCAGAACTGAAATGCTTTTACACACTCACATAAGCTCAGCGATTCTCTGCGCGATCAACCTCTCACATGTTTAAGCTGCGGGAGATTTCACTTGTCATGTTTGCATAGTAAGCTAACGATTAATAAGACGATGTCAGAGGAATTGGTGCACAAATTATCATCACTCACAGATCAGTGCTGTCGCTCTCTATACACAGTTCGCACGATTGCAAAGTGAAAGCAAAAAAACAAGCGCAAATTCAAATGCGACTTCAATATGTCACATATTGACAGTGGCTCACCGATGCCAATGACATAATTACCCAGCTACATTTCTGAAAGAATGCAAAAGCATTGACATATATTTTTCCTTCCTACAATAGCCCGACGGGCAGGGCAGAGAGAGATTTTGGTAGCCCAACTGAAAAGATCGCTAGCCCCGGGCCCTGACAAGGTTGAAAAACTAAACATGTAATTTTTATTTTATTTTAGTTTTCCAAGTTCACAAATTGTTTAGTTTCGTTTTAACTCGTATAGAAAATATTTTCTAATTTTTATTTTCTTAACTAAAATGTTTTTCAAGTGTAATTTTAGTCTAAGTTGGTTATATTAACTTTGCTGTGCACCCTGTCGAAATTGTTAAAATGTATTATTAACTTTTTATACATTATACATACAGTTATTATTTGCTCAGCTCTCTTGCCCACCTGACCACCATGTATCCAGGGACTCATTAAATTCCTTATTTTCTGTATATTGCCTTAAAATGGCTTTGAAAATGTATCAGCTACCTGATCTGAGAAGATTTGATGGGAGAAAGTCAACTGGCAGGTTTCTCTGCTGAGTCAAAACATTTATTATTTGGGTTAAAAAGAATGCAGATGTTGTTTAGCTGAAGAAAGTGAAAGTGTGTCTAATCTCACATAACCCAAGGCTGTTTTTTTTTTTTTTTTTTTTTTTTTTCTAATAAAAAAAATGTGTTTAAAGTTATTTTAAAAACCAAAGTTGTAATTGAAGTCCGAACGTGAGTCTTAAGTTCTCGCAATTAAATTGATTCATTTGTTGAATTAAGTTCCTTGTTTTATACTTAAATGATTCATGGTCATGTTAACTGGCTTACCACATACCCCACCCCCCACATCTGATAATGGTCAGGTATATATATTGGAGTAAAAACGAAACGGCTAATATCCAAAGAAAAAGATTTTTAAAAAAATTTAGGGGTGGCTCAAGACTTTTGCACAGTAGTTTACAAATATCAAAAACAGGTGTATAAGAGATCAACAGTGAAATACAGAAAAAGAGTTAAAGGTTATGAATATATGTGTCTTTATAATTCCTGAGGTGTACCACAGGGTGCTAACTCGGTCCTCTTTTAATGATCATTGATGTAATGCTCGTAGCCATAGAGGTAAAAATATTTATACTTCCACAGTTCCTTTTAAAAATGGGCAGCATTTAAGACCCTAAAGCATTTTCTCAGGCTGGAACTCGGTGTAAAAATATTTACTATTTATAGGAGCGCGTTAAAGCTTCTTGAGCAGCTCCAGTTGGAACTTTCTTTCTCAGTGTCTTTCTTGGAAATTGGAAATATTTTGATATCTAGGAGCAAGAGATCCAGCGTCTGTCTGCAGAGATCAAAAATCTTGAAAACTCCCAGAACCTCAGTCCATCTCCACGCCTGGAAGAGCTGCAGGAGGAAAACGCCCGACTCAAGTACCGCCTCAACATCCTGAAGAAGGTGAGTGGCGCTCTGCTGAAAGATGTCCTGAGGCGTTTTAATCTTAACCTGAGAAAAGCACATTGATGAAAAACCATTAAACCTTTCTGTGCTGTCCTCAGAGTCTGCAGGAAGACTCACTGAGTCAACGCGGCAAAGCCATGTTAAACATCAACCAGCGACTTCAGGAGGTCTTCGGCGAGGCCATCCAGGCCTCCTGCCCCGAGCTCGACAACCCGCCACTTTCTATTGCGCCCAGCCAGCAGGCCAAGTTTGGGGACTACCAGTGCAACAGCGCCATGAGCATGTCCCAGGTTAGACCGCCACGCCCGAAAACTGACGAGTTTATGTTTAATGGTTTATAATAATAATAATAATACATTTTATTTAAATAGCGCCTTTCAAAGCACCCAAGGACACTGTACAACTTATTATGATCTATGGTGGCTTATTATGGTTTATGGTGGCTTATTATGAATTATTGTTGTTATGGTGGCTTGTTATGAATTATTGTGGCTTATTTTCATTTCTGGTTGCTTATTGTGATTTCTAATAGCTTACTATGATTTTTACAGTTTTAAAAGCTGCAGCTGCATTGAGTCAAATTAGAGGATTGTATTTGAGCAGTGCAGTGTGTCCTGGTCTCAGCAGGTCAGATTAAAAAGCTTTGCTTCAGACTGTCTCTGGCTGTCGGGTTGCAGATGCTGAAGGCAAAGGGGATAAAGATGAACCCGAGGGAGATCGCAGAGAAGATTATCAAAAATCTTCCAGACAACGAACTCGTCCAGAAAACGGAGGTCGCGGGGCCAGGTAGAGACTCCGCCTTTTAATGATGTCAACACAGACATCACGGCATTCACACAATTATAGTAACAGGAACGCTATTAAGTTCCTGTTTCTCTTTAAACTTTCTTCTTCTTCTACCTTATTATTCTAGTTGCTCCGTTTCTTTGCTGGTTAACTACTCTGACAGTTTTCACCATTCAAATTTTAAACTGTTCAGCTCTTTCTGGTAATGCCAGCTGTGTTGAGCTGTGTTTTAGCTCAGTGAGATGAGCAGGAGGGCTGGTTCCACTCTCGCCCATTGCAGCATGTTTTCAGCAGACAGTTCTGCTTCTTCAGTTGTTTTCGGAAGCCGATTTCCACGACACGGCATTCACACTGCATTTTCGCAGGAAATGCAACTTTTTCTTGTTTAGTTTAGTTTAATTTAATTTAATTTAGAACCTTGTCAAATGTGTACATATTTAAAGAGAAATAATTCTTTGTTTTGTATAAATATTAAAAGATTTAAAACTAGAGTAAATAAATGCCTAAAAAGTGAGTCTAAAAAAAGTTCTCTTTCAGGTTTCATCAACATCTACCTGCAGAAGACATTTGTGTCCAAACAGCTGAGCAACTTGTTGATTAACGGAGTGCAACCCCCACCACTGCCATCCAAGAAGAAGGTCTGTGCACATGCTGAAGTCATTTTCCCGCCATGTTTTTCCTTTTTAGTTAACCTCGGAAGTCTTTGATCCCTTTTTTAACATTTGATTTAATTATTTGTGTCTAATTATCTGGTATTCAACACAGTTTCACGCGCATTTTTTCTACTCTTGGCTCTGTGTGATGTCAAAGAGAGTACCACAGAGGCCCCGCCCACCAGTTTTATTGTTTCAGTCCTTGCCTTTCACAATAAAAGCCTTCCACGAACGCACACAAACAATAACAGTTTATAGAGTGACATCAAAGCAAATTACAGCAGATTTTAGGTTCACATTTTAAATATTTTTTACAAGTTGTGAAAAGGAAAATTAAATTTTTTTCTTAATAAATAAAACATTTTCATAAAACTTGTAGAAATGAGCTTCCTGTGAAGGCAATCTGGACGCAGAGATGAGGTGAGGAGCTCAGTTTAATATAGCAGGAACCAGAAAATGGATAGATTAGATTATTTTATTAATTTATTTATTTCAGTTACAAAAATAAAGAACCACACTTACTCATTTAATTATTTTGGTGCTGTAAAAGTCATGTTCACATTTATCTGTGTGGAGTTGAAATTATTCATATAAAGTGCGACATAAAAAATGTGTGTATGCTCACAAAAGCAGAGAAGAGAAGGAGGAGGTGGAGGATGTGAATGAGGGAGAATCCAAAATAAGCTTTTTCTATAGAGACAGAAATTAATATTAATGCAACACTGGAAAGAAGAAGATTGCTTTTAAACTGAAGCTGTGACAGGAAGTAAAAACGTGTGTGGTTTAAGGCGGATGTCAAAAAGTTTGATTAAACACACCAAAACGGCGCTGATCAAACATAAAATAGGCTTATTATGAACCATGACTCATGCAAAGCTGCTCTGATAGAGTCCAGGAATAAAAACGTGGAGCTGGTTGAGTTCACCTGTGATGGGTTTACCCGTCTCAGCGTCTGCATTTATCAGTTCCTGTGTGTTTGTGTTGCATTCAGGTGGTGGTGGATTTCTCATCTCCAAACATCGCCAAAGAGATGCACGTGGGTCACCTGCGCTCCACCATCATCGGGGACAGCATGTGCCGATTGTTTGAGTTTCTGGGATACGAAGTCCTCAGGTCAGCTTGGCCGCGCTCGCTGTGTCGTAGCTGCGAACGTTAAAAACCTTTCAAGAAATAAAATCTAAAAAGTTAGTTTTTATTTCTGCAGGCTGAACCACGTGGGGGACTGGGGTACCCAGTTTGGGATGCTGATCGCCCACCTGCAGGACATGTTTCCAGACTACCTGACCGTCTCCCCTCCCATCGGTGACCTGCAGGCCTTCTACAAAGTCAGTTCATGCTCATCCCGTCTCTGTGTGTGATCGGGCTGCTTTTGGGAAAATCCCATGTGGGGTTAGGACCCTTTAAGGTTTTTACCCCAAGTGCAGTTTTTTAACCATCATAACTTCGCACTTACTTAGTCCCTATGACCCCAAAGCGCTTTACACTGCATTCAGTCATCCACACATTCACACACTGGTGATGGCAGCTACATTGTAGCCACAGCCGGGGCTCGAACCAGCAGCCTTCCGATTACAAGACGAACTGCCAACTCTTGAGCCACGATCGCATGTTCACATGAAACTTTCAGGGCTGAAAAACAGATTTAAGTTCTGTGGAAAAAAAAAAACGGACTCAAACACAAAAAGATGTGGCTGCCGTTGTTCCTTTGAGCCAGAAAGTTGACCTGGGACAGCCACCTGTCCCACATGGTGATGCGAGCCCTGAAAGTTTGCCCAGAATGCACTTTTTGAAGTTTCTGCATTCATGACACTGATCAAATGTTCGGGTACAGACATGAATCTGGTGCAGCTTAGACGCGTCTTCAGCCCTGAAGGTTTCATGTCAACGTTTCCTGTAACTGTGAAGGTATTAAAGCTCAGAAATGCTGCAGAAATAAGAAAAAAGCCCCAAATTAAACCGACCCGGAGGCTTCTGAACATGTTCAGTGTGAGGGGAAAATGTTCTCGTGGCTTCATTAGATGAACTGGAGTTATTGTGTGGGAGACACGTTTTCTCAGCTTTGACTGTGACAGTGAAACGAGGGAGCTGACAGTCTCTCGTGCTCTCGTTCAGGAGTCAAAGAAGCGCTTTGACACGGACGAGGAGTTTAAGAAGCGGGCGTACCAGTGTGTCGTCAAACTGCAGAGCAAAGAGCCGGAGTTCATCAAAGCCTGGAACCTCATCTGTGACGTGTCCAGGACAGGTACGTCGGGTTTTAGCCTTTCATGCTAACAGGAATGAAACACTCGTCCCTCATTCAGAGCCGCTGGCCTTAAATTAGTCATGTGACACGAGGACGGGTTTAACCCGTTGGAGCTCCTCCCCCTCTTTAGAGCAGCCCGTCTACCTGTGACAGGTTTTAATTATTTCTTTTTTTTAATTTCTCCAGAGTTTCAGAAAATTTACGACTGCCTGGACATCGAGCTCATCGAGAGAGGAGAGTCGTACTACCAGGACCTGATGGTTGAGGTGGTGAAGGAGTTTGAGAAGAAAGGTCAGTGTGCAGCAGGTCAAAGGTCACGGAGGGCATTTCTGAGCATTTAGGGTTACCAGAAATAGAGCTTATTTGTTCCCTTGATCACACTGACTTGGGTTTTTAGAGAAATCTTTATAGAATCAGTTTTTCTTCTTTCAGTGGATAATAAAGTGCAGCCTGTAGTTTCTGAGTGTCACCACCAGGTGGCAGCATTGCCTCATGAATGTTTGGTGCCCTCCTGTTTTTATCTCCTTGTCTTTTTTGGACTGACTGGACCTTCTCATTAAACCACCTCCATCCTTTTAAATCTCCACCTCAGGCCTGATGGAGCTCGACGAGGGTCGTAAGGTCGTCTTCCCCCCAGGGCAGCCCATCCCCCTCACCGTCGTCAAGTCAGACGGGGGCTACACCTACGACACGTCAGACCTCGCGGCCATTCGCCAACGAATCTTTGAAGAGAAGGCCGACATCATCATCTACGTCACTGACAGTGGACAGGTAGGTGGAGACGCGACCACAGAGGGTTTGGATTTAAGTCTGAGCTCCGTCTCTTTCCTGAACATGACGTTTGGAGGGTGTGTTTTCCCCTCCAGAGCACGCACTTCCAGGTGGTGTTCGCCGCAGCTCAGCTGATCGGCTGGTACGACCCCAAAGTGACCCGGGTGGAGCACGCTGGCTTTGGAGTGGTGTTGGGGGAGGACAAGTGAGTTCAAAACACGCTCTGACAGTAGAGTTTGTTTTTCTGAGTGCTGTGTGAGGGCCGCAGGTACCCGACTGTTGCCAGGTATGACATCACCGGGTGGAGACACACTGGGGAGGTGGTGCTGAGAAAAGGGGTGGAAAAAAGGGGTGGGGCATTGTCACTGGGGACAAAGTGTGAGTGGGGTTTGAAGCACCTGAGGTGGATCATGTGACGACTCTGAGGTTTAAAAGGACCGCCTCCCCGGGGACAGCCTGCCACTAGTGTTTTAGTGTCGGCCGCTCGCGAAGGCTACGCCATAGTTTCTACATGGATTCAATGCAGAGGTGTACGTGGTTAGGTCTTGCCCTTGGACGACGCCCACTGCGCACTTATAACTCCGCCCCTGACCTCATCCGTGGATGGTCAGGGAAGTCAAAATTCTAAAATAGGGCTCAATTATGAGAGCCCGCCTGATTGGCTGATAAATGAAGAGCCGGGAGGAACGCCCTGCAGCCGCGTTATGTAGTTTGTCCACCAGAGGGCGCTCTGCGGCGGTTTTGGAATGCCACAAAGTAAACGAGTAAATGAATAACTACACGTAACAAACATTAAAACAATAAAACTGCTTTTTGGGGTTTTAAAAAATAATGTGTCTAAAGCCAACTTCAGATCCGAGGTCTCTGCTCGCCAGACGGGCAGACTTCCTGTGTTTCCCGCTGCTCACATAAAGGCTCGTTTTATTTATTTATTTATTTTTCTGCGTCGATGAATCAAACGCAGGATTTTCAGCCACTGCCCCACAAACAGCTTAGTCGTTTGCAGCGAATCGCAGAGCCTGCCTTACTCAGCATGTGAGGGGGAGGAGCAAGAGGAGGAGCAAGGGGAGGAGCAAGAGGAGGAGCAAGAGGAGGACAGCAGTGATGAAAAAGTTCACTCAGAGTCCGTGTTGTTATTATTCCTTCCTCCTCTTTCATCTTCTTTACTTGTCTCCTTCCTCCTCCTCTTCCTTTCTTCTCGTTCTTCTTCTGCTTGTTTAATTAAACTTTTCTGTTCTTCTGTTTAACTCCTCCTCTTCCTCCACTTATTTCCTCCTTCAGCAGTGCTCGTTCGCTTCCTTCATTTTCTCCTTCCCATTGCGTCTTCCTCCTCTCTCCATCTTTCCTCTTTATCTTCATTTTTTTCTTCGTCTACTCCTCCTCCTGCGTTCCTCGTCCTTCTCCCTTTCCTCCTATTTTCCTCCTCCTCTTCCACTTATTTCCTCGTTTTCTTTCTTCTGCCGCTGCTTTAACTTTTTCTTTGATTTTTTTTTCCCTTTTCTGGAGCTTCTTCTTATTCTTCTTGTTCTTCAACATTTTCATTTCACTCTTCCTCCACTGTCTTTATGTCCTCCTGTTCTTTTGTCCTCTCGCTGCTTATATCAAACCTCCATTTTCTTCCACGCCTCCTCCTCTTGTTTCTTCTTCTTCTTTTATCTATTTGTAGATTCCAAGTCATCACGTTCATAAACTTTAACACCTCAGATATATTTTTCCCGCCGCGTTCCCGTTTTTTTTGTCGTGCACTTTGAGCACCTCGTCTCTGAGCGTTGGGTTTTATCGTGTCGTCGTGTGAGCGATCGCTGCGCTCTGATTGGTGAGCAGATTTGTGATTTGACCGCTTATCTGTCACGTTGTTGTTTATTCCTAATCAGTCGACCTGAGAAGAAGCGCTGGGTTCAGGCGGCGGGCTGACGTTACGCTTCGCGGAGGCCATAACTAAGTGCCGCTAAATGCCCCGCGGTAACCTGAGGGGGCGTAAATTGGCCCCACTATGTCTGCACTACGGCAGACTCCATTAGAAATTTATCACGCTGTTCTCATAATCGCTCATCCAGACAATAAGAGCTTAACGCAGCCACGGGGGGAGCCGTTATAGCTGCGAGTAAACAGAGGAGGGAGGGGAGGCGGGGGTTATTAAATTTTTGGCTCGTGCTCGGCTTGTAATGCTTAGCTGATTTGCTTGATTGTACAAAATGTATCGCCCCGAGGCGAGCAGAAGTAATCTAATAGTTTGCTGTCATGATAATTATTGGAGACAGGAAGTGGAACCTCTGCTG
The DNA here is from genome assembly GCF_965226115.1 of Aulonocara stuartgranti. Classification (NCBI taxonomy): domain Eukaryota; kingdom Metazoa; phylum Chordata; class Actinopteri; order Cichliformes; family Cichlidae; genus Aulonocara; species Aulonocara stuartgranti. The sequence continues at coordinate 3,344,240 of NC_138946.1, forward strand.
GTTCAGGTTGGGGATGTGAAACTGCAGCAGCTCCATTACTGGTTCCCCTGCAGGTGGTTTGTAACCCGGCGTCCTCGCACTGAGCCGCTGTTTCTGCCGTTTCCTCCACAGGAAGAAGTTTAAGACTCGTTCTGGAGACACGGTGAGGCTGATGGACCTGCTGGACGAGGGACTGAAGAGGTCCATGGACAAGCTGAAGGAGAAGGAGCGAGACAAGGTGAGGCTGCAGACGCGGCAGAACAAAAACCTGATGGGAAGTTTAAGAAAATCCTCACCTGTTCACACGGCAGCGAGGAGTTCAGGCTCCACACGAGAAACTGGGACGGCCCTCACCAACAGTCCCAGTTAGAGTAACTAACTGGCCAACGAGCATTTCAACTCAGATATAATTTCCACGAGATGACGTAAGCAAGAACACTTCTACGGTGGCCCTGAGAGGTCAAAAGCACTCCAACATAAGAAAAGCGCACAAAGAAATTAAAAGAAAAAAGGTAACACTTCATAACACGGGTGTAATTAAACATCATTTCATTTTTAATAAATAAATAATCTACCTTTATATTTACCTACAAATACTTGAAAGTAGGCACAACAAGAAGGTAACAGGTCAGATTTTTAAAGAAGACAATATTGAAAATTGGATGTTTTCCTCATCTTACATCGTAAATATGCTTCTCAGGGGCCATATTATGGACTGAATTAATCATCAAATGTCTTTTTATTATTATCAGTAAAAATGTTTTGGGCCTTAACTTATTATAAAATAGATACAATAACAACTTGCAGCGTGACCTTAAAACGAGCTGCATGTAACTTTTTCCTCATGATCACTGCTCAAACATAAGGAAACGGCACATTCTTTGGGCCCGGGTCGGTCCATAGGCTGCTGGTAACGTCTGAATATTACAGTTTGGTACATCGCCTTCACATAAAAAAAAAAAACAGGTTATCAATGGGAATATCCCATTGGATCTTTAAACAGACCAAACCTGGGGTCCCAGTACAGCCCAGTATGAGGTAACCAGTGTATTCTGAGCAGGAAGAGCCGGTGCTACTTCTAAACGTGTGCCTTTAACGTGTGGTGGAGGTGGAGAGCTCAAAGAGGGCATGAAAAACAGATCAGGTTACAAACCGGAATGATTGTTTTCCTGTTGTTGACTCATCAGCGGACGATCAGTGTGAAATTGACCAATCAGACACAAACGGTTCTGCTCTTGTTTGGATTAATGACTCAAAACAGCCGAGAGGAAAAGTGTTTGCAGAGGTTTGAGCTCACACATGAGCAGAGGAGGATGAAAGGACCACACGGGGCTGAGAGGATGAGAGGGAAGCAGCCGGGCGGTGGCGTTTCAGCCTCAGTGTGTCTGGACGAGATGAGAAAGCTCCCAAGTTTGGCTCTCTCTGAGCGGGATGAGAGCGGGAAGAATTAATGGCTACTGTAGAGCGAGGTGGTCATTACTGTAAAATAAGCCTCGTCGGAGCGAATCGAAAGCCGGGCTCGGGGAAGAAATAATGAGCGACTCGCTGGACGGCGTCCCTCGCCGCTCCAAACATCTGCTTATAAAAGATAAAATATTTGACACAGAATATGGATATAACATCATCGCAATAACAGGAGTTATTCCAGCAGATGTAACCCAGGAGGAAGAATAAAAAAAGACTTCCCGCCATCGATCGAGTTTGAATCAGCAGGACGACTCGTGGTTAAATATTCACCACACACACGTGGAGCTTTAAAAAGACCTCGAGAGGACGGGAGACGTGAAGCTTGAGGCTCGATGGGACGAGCGTTTCGCTTCGTTAACTAAAAACATCGACGTTTAGGAGAACACACAGAAAATGTTTATTTTTTCTTTCTTTGTCCTCCCACAGTCCAAAGATGTGCTCGTTAGGCTACCTGGTGATCCTGAACTGAAGTCATGTGACACGTGCGTCTAACGGCTCATATAGCTACGACATCGCTAAAAACAAGCTAACGTTCATCACCATGTGGTCGTGCTTTAGATGCTCCCACTTTTCCTTGTTTCTGAAGTTTTTCCACGTCTTCTTTTTACTTTCCATCCATTCCCATAGTGAGTCTTCATATTCCCTTCAGATGTATTTATATAGTATACTATGTGTGTTATACTGTAAAGTGTATATAAGAGTCCTCCCCAACAGTAATACAGAGAAAACCCCAACAATCATATGACCCCTATGAGCACTTTGGCGACTGTGGGAAGGAAAAACTCCCTTTTAACAGGAAGAAACCTCCAGCAGAACCAGGCTCAGTGAGGGGCGGGGCCATCTCTGTTAGAGCCATTGGGGGTGAGAGGAGGACAAAGACACTGGAAGAGGGACAGAGATTAGTAATAATTAATGATAAAAAGCTGACTGGTGTGTAAACACAGAGGCAAAGTGCATCATGGGAAACCAGAGGTTAGTGGAGGGTAAAAGGGAAGCTGACTGCCTCAGTTTGCTTGAGTTCAGCAGATATTCTGTGTTAAATGGAAGTTTTTGCACAGATAAAGCAGGAAGTTGTGTGTCATAAACTTCCTGACTCTCTGCTGAGCGCCTCTGCGTTTTGACTGATGACCCAGTGATCCCATTTCAGGGCTCAGACGAATGTCAGACTTCACGTTTTTTTTATCTTCGGTGGATTGAGCGTTTGTCAGCGGAGAGTCCTTCGAGTCTTTCGAGCCTCGAGTTGTTTATTTTCCTTTTTCTAAAGTCATTCTTCAGAAAAACAAACTTCTGCCAGCGTGTTTCCCGTCCGGTTTTCCCTCCTCTCTGTTTCCTCAAACCAAACCACGCCGCCGCCGCCCGGCCCCGATCCTCCATCACCGGCTCGCCCGGACCTCGTTAAGAGCTGCTTGTTTGGTTGTTTGGAGGTGGGAAGTGTTTCCTGCCTGATTCAACTCAGAAAATACCTGTTTACATCCTTTTCTTCCCTCCCCGGGCCATGTTAGCCGCTCTCTCCGCCTCACACAGCGAGGCTCTCGACGTTCCCGTTACTTTGACTCGCCGTGTCTCACCTGCTGGTGCTGAGGTGTTTCTGTGATGTTAAACTTGCAGGGAGATTTTTTTTTTTTTTTTTTTTTAAAGAGGAGAAAAACAAGAGAACCTGACCCGGTTAAGTTATTACGTGGAGCACTAGGTGTGGTGCAAGCAGTCGCTGACTTTCAGTTGAACTGCAGCAATTTTAATGCTGAGAAGGTTGCCGGAAGCCGGTGCCAGCTCCCCTGCAGGCCCCTCCGGCCCGGCGCTCCTCGCTCCGTCTGGGTCGGTGCCCACGTCTACCATCTGCTAACCCGGCCTCATTAAAAACAAACCCCAGCCGTGGCCTCCGTGAACCTCAGCCCGCTCTCTAACACTGCTGCTCCTTCATGTTTGTTTTCAGCAGTTGTGATGTTTCACACTTTGCTCTCTCCTCATTTTTTTGTCTTCTGTGTTTGGTGCTTTTATTTCCTGTTATTTTCTGGCCCTTCCTGTCTCATCCTGCCCCGTGTGTCACACACATCCTGGCCTCTCCGGCCCTGACCTGTCCTTTTGTGGCTGTTAGAAAAGCGCCTTTCAGACCAGACTGTAAGAATTTCTCGCTGCAGGGACCGATTGTTGAGTTTGCAACTCAGTTTTGGGTTTTTTTTAGCTCGTAGTGCAGAGCAGGAACCTTTCTAAGCATGGCGGGGCCTCTTCTCCTCATTCTAGCTCCATATTTTTATTTGCAAAGTAGCTTTGCATGATTCACTGTTCAAAATAATCCTTCAACCACTTCAGCCGTTCATTCTTTTTCTCCATCAGGCTGAAGCGCCGGGCAGGCATCAGGCAGTGTTTATGAATTAAATTCAAATTAAAACCACAGGTGCCTCTACAGGTAACCTCAAGGTCAGAGGTCAGGTTTTCTGAAAAAGTCACACAGCTAACGTATGTTCAGCATCGCAAACTGACAAACACTCAGGCCATCTGGGATCGATTAAACTGGTCTGAGAATCTGCTGGATGTAACAGCTCAGCTGATTAGTCGCTTATTTTCAAGGCGCGTACATAAAACGCTAACGTGTCGCCAGGTTGAGTAGAATATTAGTCAAAAACCCATTTGGTCATAAACATCCACCTATAGCTCTGCTGGACTCTGAGGGTCTCAGAAAGGTTTATATTCATGTTTATTTTAGCATTTCTCATTCCTGGTTCTCCGTTTTGATTGGATATGGTGGATGAGGTCACTAAAGCACCCCGTTAAGCTGTATGACCTGGTAATCAGGTGTTCTGGACCTAACGACACTAGATCCTCTAAAGATTCTAGTATATGTTTTACTTTATACATTTATTTTTATCTTCACCTTTTAAAACAAGAATTGGGTGCACGAGTTTGAATTTATTTAGGATTTTCTCTAATCTGCACTCTTCAATGGTTTGTCTTCCTCTTACTACATCAAAATAAGACCATCAGTCTTCCTCACTCACGTTTCAAAACAGCAGCTCCACATGTAAGTAAAACTTACTCCAAAGATATGCGTGTAATCTGAGTAAATGTTAATATAAACACATCAGAAAAATGGGTCAGGCCTGTTTTATGTCACTGACCCTCTTCTAAAGAAACTAGTGGTACGGCCCAGACGCTGGTTTTGGAGAATCACTGCACCCCTTGATCAGGATATCTCATTTAAAAGAAATAATTGTGTATTAGGAGCAAAAAATGGTGATAAATATGTTTAATTTCTGACTAAATACAAAGAGAATTAAAATAAAGTGCCTTTCTTTGATAAGACGAGTAATCAGTTGGCTAGTCTTTGTACCAGTTGTCGAGTACTTCTGGCTCCAGCTTATTAAACGTCTGAATGTGTCTTTAAGGCTATTTCTTTTCTCCTACACTCTTAGAGTAGAGGCTTCTCAGTCTTGGATTATAGAGGCTTCCCTTTAAACTCTCAGAGCTCGCTCTGTTCTGCTGTAATTCAATAAAGGATCCAAGATTTTATAAAACATTGAAGGTTTGTCCTTGAATCAGCAGGTCACAGCTACCAGGGGGATGAGATCTATTGTTTCTTTGGAGCCACTCTGAGAGCTCAGCGAAGTAACATACACCTTCTAGTACTAAATAAAAGAACATCAAGCCCCGTTTGAAAGATGGGATTAAGATTCAGGGCAGAATGCAATGAAAGGAGGGGAAGGCAGAGTTTTAAAGATTCATATTTTTATAGAACATTTCGGAAATTTCCACTTCAAACTTTTTCCCCTCGACACTTTTGAAAAGATGGGACAAAAATGAGAAAACCTTGTATCTGCTGCGGTAATTTTGAAAACGCATTGATGTCTTTTAGAGGCTCTGGAGCAGGAGGGGGATTTGAATTTAGGATTTGGTTCATAAATGGAGTGAAAATTGAAGATTCGGCCCAGAGACAAATGTCTGTGAATGCCAGGATGATTAAAAACACTTACTGCAATCATTTCATAAAATATTTATGTTTACATTTTTATATTCCAGAATCTCAAAGCCCAGAATTGTTCCTCCGCTGGGAATAATTACATAAATTCACCCATTGTAGTTGTTGAAGGTGGAAAGTATTGATGGAGACCAAAACTGTATTTAATAGCGGGCTGTGAAGATTTATTTACGGCTGTAAGGTTGGTCATCTTAACATGTCCATGGGGACTGACTCACTTTTGGAGGCGGCCTCTAGTGGACATTAGCGGAACTGCAGGTTTTAGTGCTTGATTTGTCTTTCTGTTCAGGAAAAATAAGCGATCGCATATTCGATGTTGTAAACAGCTGTTCAACCAGAGGTTTACACTCGACCACTCGCTGTTCGACCACTTTGGGTCATAAGCTGATTGCACAGGTTGCGTTGTGGGAGGCAACCTGTCTACAAACAATCACAGTCGACCTCACTGCAGTCACTCTCAGACTCTTGGATCTAATTTAGAAAAGCAGAGTGACTGCAAAGTAGAGTTTGGCGATTGGATGAATATATCGACTATCGGCGGCCGTTTTTACAAGGGCGATTTATTTATTTGAGGCAGTTTGCTAATAGTGATGGAGCTAATGGAAGCAGTCAACAGAAGAAACAAAGTTAGTCGCGTTTGAGTACTTTGCTCGCTATACGTCTGCACAAGCGGCACACCGCTTTGGTTACATCCTTAGGTTTACCTCTTTCATCTAGTTTAAAGCCAAAGAAATCCCAAATTGGCAACTTTTATATTTCTTTTTTAGTGCTGTCAGCGTTAGCGCACCATCATCACAACTAATGTGATTAACAACCCGTCTGGAGCACAGAGTCAAAATCCCTGAAATGTCTCTGTCAACACATTTCGGGCAGTTTGTCCAACGTTTCTGCGCTCCAGATGGGTTGAGGGTGTTAAAATTTTAATGGCATTAATGGTAATGCCACATTAATGCGTCAACACTGACAGCACTAATTTTTGGGGGGAAATTAGTTCGTCCATGTTTGGACTTCTGTGTTGTAAATGCACAAATCAGTCCATGCATGATTACATTGCTCCGCCCATCAAAAGTCTGCGCATGCGTGAATATACCCCCATCGTCGATTATTGGACTGACGCTTGTTGGTTGTAAAATATCGCCCAACCCTATTTCAAACCCTGAATATACGTAGTTAATGTGAATTTCTGTTTATGTAGACTGCAGGATATTTTCACAGTTAATTTCCATATTATCTGAAAAAATCAGAAACTGGACAAATGTCCTCCTCGTACATCGGCCGAAAAAGCTTGAACCCGGTCATCTCTGTGCACCTCTGGTCATAGAGCCCGAGTTACGTTACATAACCAGTATTCCCATCATATTTATCTTTGTTTTTTTCGAGCTCTATTTTGGTGTTTCAGTCGATCTCAAAATGATTTGAAAGTTCAGTTGATCGTATGTAACAGTGGGAACAGCTGGAGGAGCAGACGAAGGCCAGTTTGTGTAAACGTTGGAAGTTTCTGCAGTGGAAAAGTGGCCATTTGTTCCAAATCTGACCTTAAATCTAACCTGCCCGTTACTCGCAGCCCTGTTTTCACCTGTGCCATTAATCTTTGTCCTGTCACGTCACTTCTTCTATCTGCTGTGTTCTGCTTGACTGCAGTTTTTTTTGTTGTTTTTAATCACTATCACGAAATCTTCATAATCCTCCTCTTCACTCCCTACGGTATCAAACACGTCACACACAGATTCAAGGGAAGGCTATGACTCAATAAGTCAATTTAATCTCTGCCCGAGGATTGTAAATTGGTTTCATTATTTGGATTAAATTCATCTCACTGGTTTAACTGTTGGAAGCAGAAGGTGAAGCACTGCCTTCAGTAATTACAAGCTGATTAAAACGACACTTATCAGCATTTTTAATGCCATAAAGCACGCCGGGCGAAGGCGGTGATGGGGAGAGATTGTCTGCTTTAATAAAAGAAAACCTTCTTTCTGCAGGTCCTGACTCCAGAGGAGCTCACGAAGGCTCAGAGGGCCGTCGCCTTCGGCTGCATCAAATACGCCGACCTCTCCCACAACCGCAACAACGACTACGTCTTCTCGTTTGATAAGATGCTGGACGACCGAGGCAACACGGCGGCGTATCTCCTCTACGCCTTCACCCGCATCAGGTCAGGGTTCACTACAACTTTTAATACTTAGTTTAGATAAAAAAGATTTAAGAAGTGCACGTGTTCCCGCACACAGTCAGGCACACAAGGATACAAATAGCATATAGATTTAGACGAGTTCTGAAGTTTAGAACAGCCTGGATCTAAACGAGCGTGGACCAATCGGAAGTCCTGATCTGTTATACAGCCCTAAAGGAGCTAATGAAGTGTCGAGTGTTTGCAACCTTACTGAAGTGCACATGAAAACTGAGGTAAATCAAACATGTGTACTCAGGGTTCAAAGTTATTGGCTGACAGGAAAGGTTTGAAAGTCTTAGAGGAATGGATGACGAGTCCCGGCTGAGTACCAGGAGTTCCACATTTAACCTGGGTGGCCCACTCCATCCTGTCTTTGTGCCACCTCAGTCTTCTCCAGCAGTCTTGGCATTTGACAGTCACTGAGACGACCTTAGTCTTGGCTTCACTTTACACTTGAAGATTCAGATTCGGACTAAATCCAGAGATAAAGTGGAAAGTTGCAGCTTTGCGCCTCTGTTGCAGCTCTTTTCATGCAGCCCATCAAACCCAGTGTAAAATAATGAGCGGCATTGCTGCTAAGATTAGTTATGTAGCAATGCAGAAGCCGGTCTGTTTAGTAATCTGTCCATCGGTTATATGAACTATTGCTTGACCCTGAGTTTAGGACACTGAAACTATCCTGAAAGTTAAATCAAGTGCCTCCATTTTTCTCGTCTGTCCTGTACGAGAACCTCCCATCAGCACCAGTATACTTTCATTACTCGTATCAGATCGGCCTCGCCAGACCCTCTGCGATCGTTGTGGCTTGGGATTAGTCTTTGGGGTATTTCCACTCAGTGAGACCCAATTTGTCCTCACCCTTATCCCCTCCATCGACTGAGCGTCTCCAGGCTGCACAAGAGCTGCACTGATCTTCCTCTCCAGCTTCCCGGAGGAGTTAGTCGGGGTGGCAGAGCGCCCGGCAAAGGATTGATCCCCTCTCTCTCTCTCTTTTTTTTTTTTTTCCCCTCCAACCGGGAGGGGTGAGCAGGCTCGCCTGAGAGGATTCGATGTTCGTGCGTTCAGTCAATAGAGCACTCAGTGACGGCAGCTGCCCCCTGCTGTGCCGTTCAAGATTCAGAGAAGAAGAAGAGAGAGAAAAATGGACAGAAGCAGAACTTAAAACCATGAGCTGGGCTGTCCAGTTTAACTGAACATGGACACAGAAGGAAAAAACTGAGCTTAATCAGTGTTTTAGGAGATGTTGGGTTTCCTCAACATGAACCCCAACATCACTTCTTTCATGTATTTTCCTAAAATTGGTTTATTCATTGTTGAGGTGGAGGATAAAAAGAGAAAACGATGAACTATCAACGGGTCATTTTTATAAGCCGGCTTCTGCTTGGTTTGGATAAAAGATGGATCGTTATTGGGAACACGATGGGATAACTGTGGCCGAGTGGATGCTTGGAGAATCAGACCGGTTTGACTTGTTTTATACATTTTTTCCAAAGCAGAGTTCTCATCCTATCACCAGCAGGAGATCGGGGGCGTGTGAAAGGGTTTTGGTGACCAGTGACGTGGAAACTGTCGAAGGTCATTGATATTTAGTGATTTAAAGTCACGTTGAGCAGAATAACCGCTGTTCATATGAAGTAGGCGGGTCCTGAGTTAAACCAACTTTGGAGTGGTCAACAACCAATGAGAGTGCAGGATACTGGAGCTAACCACTGCGACTCTCCCTGCTTTAAACATCAAAACCATCACAAGTAAAAGCCCATTAGTCTTTGAGTTGAACTGATTCATGCCGATGTTTGGATAAGTAATAAACTGTCTCAGGACTTGGTTTGTCCATCATTTGTTGCTCTGATATTCTCCTGAATGTCACAGAACAATTATATTTGGTATCTGCCTTTAACATTAAGTCTTTGAGCTCTTCACAAAATCACTGCTGGAGATCATCAGGTGTTGGTTCTGAGCGTTTTCATGGGCCTTTGTAGTAGATTTACCCGTCTCATAACTATTAACTATTTGAGGCTATAGGTGTTAGACAGCACAGCCCTCCCAGTCGTTTTCTTTTTAGCCTGGACTCTTTAACTGGTTTTTAAACGTTTGTCTTCCTCTCGCAGGTCCATCACCCGTCTGGCCAAAATCGACGAGGCCACGCTGAAGAAGGCGGCAGAGACCACGGAGATCCTCTTGGACCACGACAAGGAGTGGAAGTTGGGGAAGTGCATCCAGCGTTTCCCGGAGATCCTGCAGAAGATTCTGGACGACCTGCTCCTCCACACGCTGTGCGACTACGTGTACGAGCTCGCCACCACCTTCACAGAGTTCTACGACAGCTGCTACTGCGTGGAGAAGGACCGGCAGACGGGTGAGCTGGGTCGAAGTTTAGATCAGTTTCAGGGGGACAACTCTCTGGTCAGGGTCCAAACTTCAGTTTGGTGTTCGCGTGTTGGTTGTTTAGTGCATCCGATGATCGTTTTTTTTCTTCACTTTGATTTGAATATTCAGAGTTTGGTTTGATATGACGTCTTTTCCTCTCATAATGTGCTTTTAAAAGTTACTCCAAGTTGTGTTTCTAAAGTACTTAAATTCTTTGGTTTTCTTTTCTGTGTCCTAAATTGTAAAACAAAACCAAAGCTGTCCAAACTTTGAAATAATAAACTTGGCATAATGTGGTCAGAACAAAAGTTTGAGCCAAGGTCCTATTGGATGGCCAAAGGATCCAGACCCGACTGTTTAGTATGAAGCTGCAAAGAAGGGTTTGAATTTTCGACTTTTCACTGTTGCTTTTGCAGAAGGAATCGATGTGTTGCAGGTCGTCAGTGAATCCTGATGAGAGAGAGGATGTCTGGACTGTTAGTCTGAGCTGAGGGCTGACTCATTGTACAGCCTTCCTGCTAACAAAGAGCCCACGGCTTATTAGACTACACCAGTGTAAGGTCGTTCGAGCCCAGAGCGCCTTGCTGGTGGGTTTCTTAGATTTACTACAGCAACGTTTCTTTGTAATGACGTTACACGATCTTTTTCGGAGATGGACAAACAAAGCCTGCGATTCTGTGTGCAGATCATAGAGCGGCCTTGCTTTCAGTTTGAGATTGATGTTAAAGGAAAGTGATGGCTGAGGACAAAAATCCCAGGAGCCGAGGGCTGGAATTCTAAAACGCTTGGAGAAGAGCATCTGGACTTCTTTAAGTTGCTTGAAGACCAGCTTGACCTCAGGAAATCACATGATAGGGTGGGGCTAGGGGGTTCGTGACCCCCTTGGGGGAAACTCCCACAGGGCTTAAATCTGGGACTCTCCACCATTTGACCTTAGAACTGAAGAAGCTTTTCAGATGAGAGGTGAAACGTCTTCAAGCAACTTAAAGAAGTCCAGAAGTTTTTCTTTCCAAGCTCTTTAGACTACCATGACCTGGATGACTGAGAACCTTCACAGCCGAGGGCTGCAATTCTTTCTCCAGCCAGAACAGTCGCCCTCTGGTGGTTGTTAAATAGAATGCAGCTTTGAAGCACTTTGCTGGGTCCATTATCATCTTTTAAACTGGCCGAGTTCGTTCAGCCTGTTAGTAAGAGTGACCTAAGAGTAACTCCACCTTCTCGTTGGAACATGATCACTGCCGGCTTCAACAAATCAACATGGAGAAAATGGCGATCCACAGACCAGTGTGTGTTTAATTACTAAATGGAAAAAAATCTTCTCCTGTCTCCATCCTTGTCGCATCACCGCACACCAGGATGTCGGCTTGTTTGGGTCCACGTTCACGCCCCTTTAACGACCTGTCTGTGTAACGCTCCTCTGCTGCTCATTAACGACTTAATTTCTATTGGATTTCTTCTCCGTCTGACAGTGCGAGGCTGTCACGGCTGCTGTGTGCGGATGCAGATGTTCAGGTCACTGATTTTTATTTGATGCTGCCGGGTGATGGCGGCATCATTAAACACGCCCTCTGATCTTTTTGTCGTTTATTAGTCTCGCTGTCTAGTGCACCTCTGACCGCTTCAGTCTCACCTCACCTCTGTTTATTATTCTGTCTTTTTTCCCATCATCGCCGCCTTAATTTTATTTTGTTTCAGAATTTGTATCTTTTAGCTGCCTTGTTATTTCTTATCCTCTACATAAGGACAATAAATGGGGAAATAAAGTCCTGTTAAACACTCATCATGGGATTGGTTTGTGCTAGCACTTTTGTAAAATGCGTATTTACTGAGAAAATAATCCGATAGTTCAAGAGATATAAACTCGAACACGCCTTTGATTTCCTCCGTTTGTCTGTTTTTACCTTTTCAGGTGAGGTGATCAAGATCAACATGTGGAGGATGCTGCTCTGCGAAGCTACTGCAGCCATCATGGCCAAAAGCTTCGACATCCTGGGTCTGACCCCGGTCGAGAGGATGTGATGTCAGAGTTCAGAACGAGGGGAAGCCTGAAGATGAACCTCGGCAGTCTGAACTCAGTGAACCGGAAGTTATTTTTCCATAACACTTATTAAATCAAACATGGGACGGGGAAATCATTGTGTTCGACTCATTTATTAATGTCTCGTGTGAAGGATCTTTTTATTAAAGGGCGATTCTGAAACCAAAATATCACCCAGTCTGCTGTCAGTCATTTTAAAGCTGGTTCTGTAAACTTCAGTTGAGACATATCGGCTTCCTGGTTTGGTCGGATATAAACTCCGTGGTTGGGAGCTATTCTGGAAAAAAAATGTGTACACAGCGGTGCTTCAGAGGGTAAAGCTCTGAAATCGGTTCATTGGTGTGTGAGTAAAAGCATTTTGATTACGATCTTGGATGTCATAGGATAAACTGGCTGTTTTTCAAGCAGAGGTAGATTACATGTGCTGCTGCTCATTAAGAGCCTGTTTCCACTTCATGCTGTTAACACGTGATCTGTCTGGATAATGACGGCCAATCTGTGGGATTCTACGTTGGGAAGTGTAGCACAGAGATGGATGGGTGCCACTTTTGCTCATTGGGTTTAATTTCCGAAAGTGCAGCTGGAAAGGCCCATTGATTGGATGTCATTGCACAGAGAGATCACATGGTAATTTACACCTGGCTCATCAGCGTACCCAGCGTTTTGTAAACCCTGATTAACATGATTTTTTTTTTCCTCACCCAGAAAAGACAGAGATACAAAATATGAACTAAAAAAGCCTTGAAAAATCTGTGATTGCTATTTGCAGTGATAATATTATTACTTGTGTTTGTGTGTAAGCTAATATCTATGAAACAGTGTTTAGGTATTCAGCACACAAAACTGACAATATACTTCTGCATCTCATGTTATGTATGCCAACATTAAGGTCTGCTAAGTCAAAGTCAGCTGTAAAGTTGACTTAGCTAGCTAGCTTTAATTTGGCTACATAAATAAAAATCTGCTATGAGATTTCATTACTCTAAAAAGCAAATGTTAGCTATGCATATTTTGTAATTATGTTGTTTACTGATGGTTAATGAGTTCATCTAATATGGTTATTAAACATCAAGTACTATGAAAATGGACGGTGAAGTTACTAGACCTCGTTTGAATAATTTAATGATGCTAAATAGGACTTAGCAGAGCTAGCATTTTGTATTAGCAGGCCCGCATTAGCTAATATTAGCTCTAAAAAACAAGAAGCAGAAGGATTGTTTGGTTTTTCAGCTCAAATCCAACCTTAAGCTATTAGTCTGCTGATGTTGAATCATAGACAATATAAAAGTGGGACATGCTACTTCTAAGTCTGTGTTTAAAATGTGACACGAACATGTAACTGCCTTTGCAGACATGTGACTGCTAGCAACGTTGATTTGTCTGGCTTGGACAAGTGAATAAGGCCTCAGTTGCACTGGTCCGCGACCATCTGGCAACCTCCTGCAGGAGAACACGTGTGACAGGTTAGCAAATCCCCCCTCGTGATTACAGCAGTCGTCCACAGTTGCCAGCAACTATTCAAGCAATAGTACCCTTCAAAAAGTTGCTCCTTTTGAAACATGCTGAGGCACAAATTTTACTTTTGAAGGTGCACCTTCTCCGGTCCAGTTTGCATTGTACTTTTTCAAGTTTTACCACGTCTTTGCTGGTAGTTGGCAAGTGTTTGCAGACAAGTTGGTGCTTTTCATTAGAATTATGGGCAACTGTACAGGCAATATACCAAACAATCATACACAGGTTTTTAGTGCAGTGTATTCGGTTAGCTATTTAGTTTGTAATGTTAGCTAGTAATCTGAGAGCCCCAATGAGGGTGAACAATATCCACACAAAATAAAAATGCACAAAGGGCTTTGCTATCAGCAGTTGTAGCATCATTTCTGGACGCGTAAAGGCAACGACAGCGAGCTGTGGCTGACTGACTCGAGCTTTCACCTCTGCTGTATTTCCAGTTTTCACCGTGTCTCTTCTTCAGACACCGAACTCGTTCCTTTAAAGGTTTGCGTAACAGGTTAATCACACATAAAGTCCACAGATTGACTTAAAGCTTAAAGCTTTTTTGTTTTGCATGTATTTCGACTCTAATTGCTTTCCTCTGCGTCGCCCACCCTGCGTCCCTGACCCTGATGTATGGAAAGTCACATTTGATTCGCGCTGCATTTCAGATAACAATTAGTCTTCACTTTCCATGACTCGTGTGAGAAAGTGGCCTTTGTTTCTCAGAAACTCAAAGTGTGAGGCAAACAAACCCATTTGACGAACTTAATTATACATCACACACTTCCTCGAGGCAGCCCGCGAGCTTGTAATTGTTGAGTCTGCCTTTACCCCCCAGACAGATGTGCACTGCGGTAGATATAAAAATTGTATGTCTCCAAGAATGGCCACAAGCCATACAATAGTTGTTAGAAGACTTCTGAAGATGTCTTCCTGTGACCCATCTTTGAAGCTTATGAAAAATATAAAGTCCCTTTCCTTTCTAGTTGTCTCTTATCGTTCCATACGTCCCGGGACTTTATCTCAGTACCTTCTCAGGCAATAATTCCTTCATGAAACATTCATCAGGCTTCCGCAGAGCCTCTGTTTTAGTTTATTCTTTTATTCTTTTGGGTGCTGCCACGCTGCTGCTGCTGAAGGACGGCGTTAAAGGTGTTTTGACAGTTGCCCCGGGAGGAGACCGCTCGCCATGCCACCGCCACCTCAGTAACACCTGCAGAAGCAATAACCCTCCTGCCTCAGTGGGAGAGACGATTATCATCACTCAGTCCTTTCAGCTGAAGTTTATTCCCTCTCCTTTATGTCTCGCGCTGGGTTAGAAGGACTGGGTGGTTTCAGGGCCTGGCAGTTGGTGACGACGTCTGTGGAGATCAAAGCTGCTGAACAACGTGCTCAGGTTCGGGATGGGGGCTCACCTGAGAAGTGCAGGTAAAAAGCAGGTCTGTACATACAGCCACAAAGATGCAATCTGTTTGTTTGTGTCGGCAGATTCAACTCCAATTTTCTTTATCATTTTCAGCATGACTTTGAAAAGTGAGGTTCTAGAGAAGTGCGATTGAGTAGTTTGAATTGTCTAAACCAGGGGTGTCAAACATGAGGCTCCGGGCCCAGAAAGGGCCGGCAAAGACTGCAGTCAGTTTTGGAAAATGTTAAGGAAAGCATAAATGTTCAACTTTGCAGGACTGTGAGTAAATTACTGTAATTTAACTTGTTAAATCAACAGCTTTACTATTTTTTCAGCTTTTTTGGTGAATTTTTACATTTGAAAATTAATGAATAACATGTAGATTTTAGCTTTAAAACGATTTCAGCTGAGAGGGTCGTGCATACTGAAGCATTACATCAATGCAAAAAATGTAATTTCATGTTTTATTTTATTTTTCATGTTTTATTTTCTTGTTGTGACAGATTCCCTCTTTATTCAACCGTCTCTTCTTCGTTTCCCAGTGTTGACGTCCTTCTCAAATCCTCGTTTCATAAGAAACTTTTCAAAACTTAAACTCTGTTCTTTACCTTCAAAGATAAAGTTTTACTTGTGTTTCTGGTTATATTTAAATTGCATGTATTTTGGCTACCACTGTGCATGACTGCAGTCTGTCTTTACAGAGCACGTGTCAGCTTGAGTCCATTCTGGCGAAGTTATCATCCCACTGGACCCGTGTCTGCGTTTGTCTCAGGAATGTAAGTCCAGTAATCTTTTAATCTTTTAACTCCAGTTTTGGTCTCCACCACCTCTTGAGGTATAAAAAAAACCCCACTTGTATTACGGCTCAGTAATTACATAGTAACAGAAAATGAAAGGATTAATAAGTTATATATAGTAACCAAAGTATTACCCAAGTAAAAGCATAGTATTAACAATGAGTACATTTGGATTATGCGGTCCCCAACCGGGCCATGGACCGGTTTATGTCCAACAATATTTTCATGGACCGGCCTTTAAGGTGTCGTGGATGAATACAGCAAAATAAGACCAGCGCCAGTACCAAAAAAATAACATTTATTCATAACACATGGGAAAAGACCCAGGGAAACCAAGTTAACGATAAAATAAAAATAACGATAAAACCATACATTTCATACCTGAGCCTCAACTCTCGCGGCCTGGTACCAAACGACCCCCGGACTGGTACACGTTATTTTGTGATTTCTAGTCTTGGCCGGCTTCTTGAACCTTTGACCTGAGTTCATCCAAAGTTCAGCTCGTGATGCTTTGGCACCATATGGAAGAACAGACTTGTGTGGAAATGAAACCGCCTGCAGGGACTTCTGTTTTCTCTCATTGTCTCTTTCTTACAAGCCTGTTTGGACCAGGGCACGACGTCTTTGCCCCGATAAGTATTTTTACTTCACGTTTCCGTCTTATCGCGTTTATCAGCAGTTTAACCATGTGATCTGAGAGATGAACCAATAAGATATGCAAATTAGACACGATTTGCATAATACATTGCATGTTTATGAGGAGGAGGGAGAGGTGAGGGTTGGAAGGTTTTTTTGGATCGCACTGCCATACTTATTAATCTCTTGTGCTTCAGTGGCGCAGTGTGGCACCTCATCTTCACGCTGCCTGCTGTTTCCCCCGCCTTCCCGCAAAATTACAGTCGGTAATCTGTTTGGCACTCAGACGAGTCACAGAGGAGAGAGAGGGGGAGAAATAACAACAGGAAGCAGGTTTGAGGAGAAATAAACATTTTAATTAGGTGTTTGGCACGGATATGTTTCACACACAAAGCCAGGAATTAAATAACATATCTGGATAGAACATTTGTATTCAGATGTACTTTAAAGTTAAATAATCTGATATAGAATTTAATGACTTTTTCATGCAGTATTCAGGTCAAGCAGGCTTTAAAAGCAACACTCGAAGATCTGTACAAGAATAAATACAAAGTTAAAAAAAAAATCCTGGAGTTCGGCCTCCGAGTTTTCACCACCGCGGCGTCGTCCCGTGTAGAGGTAGATATCGCTCGTCTGCGAACCGTCACAGGAGCGAATTCAGAAGTTCCGGTGATGGCAAAAAGTGTGTGTAGGCATTAGAAAGTCCCCTTTATTACAGGCATCACCGCCCTGCAGTCCCCGCCAAGCTCGAGAAAGACGATTTGCTCGTCTCTCCTCAGATTTTTCCCGATTGGTTTAGCCGGACCGTCTCTAGAACCGTCGAGCCGACTTCACAGCTTTCGATGTCCTTTTAAGGCGTTCAGGACGGCCGCACGTCGTTCCTTTTCTTTGTTCTCGGTCACAGGTTTGATACAGCAGCCGCTCTCTGGTGGCCGAAAGTCTGCTTCCTGATGTTTTCTGTCCTCGCTTCCTGACTTTGTCCCGGCAGCTTCCCCTGCCTCCTTCTCTTCCTGCCGGTGATGCCATTATTGCAGAAGTCACACTTGCTCCTTTTTTTCCTCAAAGTCAAACCAGCCTCAGCTTTTTCACCCTCCCATCAAAACGTCCTTTGTCAAAGCTCGCCACGCTTTGCATTTTTGTGTGTCTGTGTGTGAACTTGAGTGTGAAGTGTAACAGGCACAGCAGGGAGTGCAGAGGTGCTGCTGGCAATCCGCAAGGTCACCCACAGTAAAAAGCAAACATATAGAGAAAACTCCAACGGCAGAGTTTTCAAACTTCCAGAAAGACGCAGGACAGCGACGGTGCGGTCCGCCCCGTTTCGTTCTGCATTCTGCTCGGTTTGCAGTTCAGCCAGACGTGAAGAAGAGTAGGAGGAGGACGAGCGCTCCAGATGAGCCTGACTTTCTCTGCATGGGCTCATATCTTTGTTTCTTTGTACTCGGCTCTGAAGGAGTCTTTGATGGCCAGCAGACCGGAGGCCAGGCGGAGTCCGCTCACCTTGCTGTGCCACTCCTGCGACCGACCCCTGGAAGATAAAACACAGAGGAGGTGTGTCAGCGGGAAAAAGGTGGGACAGGGGAACTATTACACCGTTACAGGCACACAAATGTCTCCGCACGACAACACAAGTGACATCATGTCTGCTGCTGTTCATTTTTGTAACCTCCTGCGTTTTGCCGCCACAGCAGGACCAAAAAGTTTACGATTGCGTCGGATTTCAGGGAGACGCAGCAGCAGTTTGAAAAGATGACACTCGAAAAACATGCTCCTAAATCAGCTCTGATGAGGTTTCGCCTGAGTGGCGACACCTGTCGTTCAGGACTTACACTGGCCTGCTGGTTCAATCCTCTGATTTTGAACTCAAGTCTCCATCAATGGCTTTAGATCAGGATTCACATCAGGATCAAAAATAGCTTCAAAAATGTGGAATAAAGGTTGATACACACCGAGCGCATTAGGAACAAACGTGGAACGTGGATTTTACAGCTCAAACTTGTCGTGTGACGTGTGGACACACTGAGCTCGCTGCAAAAATAAATAAATAAATAAATAAAAATCAGAAAAACAAAATTAATCCAATTAAATAGACCAAAAAATCATTTTAACACAAAAGAAATGGGCACGGACTTCACATGTCGGGTGTGTAACGGCCTTAACAATAAGTACTAATGCCATACTTAAAAAAACGTAGTTTCAGTTTCACAATTTCATCACGTTTATTAAAAGCTGAGAGATGGTGGCCTGCAGGACTCAAAAAATCCTTTTTGATTTTGAAACCCCAAACGACTGGATCCTGGGATCGGTTTGGGCATTTTCTATCGCTTTATCCAGAGGATTATGTTTTAATATCTAACGACTTTTTTTTAAAGCTATATTTTGCAAATGACTTATCGGGGCACACCTGCAGTACCTGCGTGGGCCACCAGGGGGCTGCAGTTTTAGCCAGAGCACAGAGGAAGTACTGCCCCCTTCTGTTTTTTAGACTGTTAACGGACGTATTTCATTGCTGGATTTGTTAAAGCTTGGACTCAAATGAGCACCAAGACTGTTTTGAATGTTGGTCAAATGTTTTATGGTCTTGGTTTGTTTTTTTTAGTCAGGGGTCAGTGCAGGAAGCATGGCAGGCACATCAAAAACTCAAGTCTGTCCTTATGTCTGAGAGCTTTGGATGAGACGACAAAGAAGGTATTCAGAGATTTTGACTGAGGTATGAAGTCCCTTAAATACATTTCTGCAGTTCTTGTTTATAAGTTCTTCTATGCAGGCTCATCATCTAAACCTGAGTTAAGAACAGGTAACAGAGCATCTGAGCTTCAGCCTGAAAATCCACGTTGCTTTCCCCGCTCCCTCCCTCCTCGTTGAGGCTGTAACGTGTTTAATTTCCTCTGGAGGCGATAGGATCTCCTTCACAGCCCTGTACTGTAAAAAGCCCCGCTGACCTTGATGCAGTGGATCTATTGTCTTGCCTTCAAAGCTAACAAGCACTTAAAATTAATGCCACAGCAAATAAGCCCGAGACAGGCTGGCGCATCACAGATGTTTAGATGAGAGGAAATTAAAGGCGAGAGGAAGTTGGACAACGGGAAGAGTGAAGGCACTCATCCCTCTGGGCGTTTTCACTTCTTTCTTACGTGATCACTCTTGCGTAACAGGAGCGCGAGCGGGCCGATGTTTGCCTGGAAATGAAGCTGATTTCGCTTCTGTATGCGCTCTACGTCGCATACAGAAGTTTCAGTTTCACAGGCGGCTCTTTATTCAGCACGTACTCATCAGAAGCAGACGCGAGTGTGTGATTGTGCGCTTCTTTTCACTTCAGTCGTAATGGGCCGACTGAAACGCCTGCTGAGATAATCACACAGTGAGAGATCAAACCCGTCTTTGCTGCTCTGCCCTCGTCTCATGTAGCAAATCACCATTTTCACTCTTTGACTGGAGTTCATTTTCTCACACGGCGACATTCAGGGAAAATTAGGAAATCAAAAGTGAAACGGTAGAAAATCCTGACAAATTGCATCTTTGAAATTTTATTTGTGATGCTTGTGTCTCTATGGACAGCATTGATTGGTCTGGTCTTCATCAAAAACTGGATGCAGTTCTATAGACATGTTTCTGGTTCCAGAGGATACATCCTGAGCTTTGTGCAGAAGCTTTGGTGTATAACGGTTTTCTGGGAGCAGTGGTGCAGGTTTTCCACCTGTAGGTTTGTGTTACTTATTTTGTAGAGCTGTTCATGGTTCCCAGGGGATGTACCCTATTCTCACTTATGGACTGCTATGAAACATGTGCAGAGATGTTTCCGAAAGAATGATCATAATCACGTTGGCATTATGGATTCTGCTCGACACTGCTGTCGTAGCTGCCGCGCCAATACTACATGCAGAAATGAGTCCATGACACCAACGTCAGTGTGGTCACTCCTCTGAGAACCAGGAACAAATCTACACGGCAGTCCGTCCTCAAGGATGGAGCAATATTCAAGGATACCTATTGTAAGCAGCTGAGACATCACTTCTGTCGTCACATTTAGGACACCGGAGCAAGTGGGTTGCGGCTGTTTAATGCAATAAAATAAAAACTATTGGTGTTTTTGTAGAGCTGGGCGATAGAACGATAACGATATGTATCGCGATATAACTTTTACTCGATAGAGAAATTAAGCTATCGCGATAGACCTCGCCGCTCTTGTCCTCTTAAAAAAAAAAAAAAAAAAAAAAAAAAAGGTCAGCCAATCCAAATTAAGTAGCGCAGAGCCGAACCAATCACAGCCGCAGCGTCATGTCGCGTGACTTGTTATGTACAGCACAAGTGCCAAGCCGCACGTGTGTTTGTTTGGGAAGCAGCCAGCGCGTAATGGAGGAAATGAGTGTGCCGACTAGAAAAATCAACCGAGCGTGACCGAAGAGAAAACAGATGATGGTTCCAACGCCAGAGAGATTGTCGAACGGAAGAGCCATAGAAGTTCCGTAGTGTGAAGGTATTTCTGCTATTTCAAGTCTGACAAAAAACAGTAGCGAGCACTGTAAATGTGCCGAAAGCAAGTCTGGAAATACAATAAACTGGTGCATGCGTCACACTGTGCGCCACGTTATTGTTTCGGTGAATGAATTTCTACAATACTGTTAATTCTACTCTCTGCAGTGTTTAAATGCTTACATATACACACAGTTACTGTCCCTCCACACATACGACTCGGTTCTGCTTCTATGCCGCAGCTTTGTTTACTTTTTCCCACCGAGGCTTCTAGACTTCTGATTGGCCAACATTTCGGCACGGTTAGGAATCTAGCGCCACCTGCTGCTTTGGCATGTTCATAGCAGCGTTTTCCTTCATTTCTGCCTTTATGTGTGGACGGGATTATTTTTTAAAACGAAAACGGAAAATCTCCGTTTTCAAAAATACCCGTGTACGTGTGGACGTAGCCTCAGTCTCTGACTGGAAGCGCTAATTCGTCATTCGGCTTTTGTCAGACTAAAGTAACTGTTAAAACTGTTTGAAAAGCTCAGCTATACAACAAGGAGAGATTGAGAATTTCCTTTTAGCTCTCAGTTTATTTGATATTGACAAAAGTTAGTCAGTTTTGTCTGTTCTTCTGTAAAACAAACTAAGATTTATTTTTAGAATTAATATTTTGTTTCTAAGTGGAATTGACAATTTAGTCTGTTTCGTTTGTTCTATTTTGAAACTTAAACGCTTTAGCGGCTGCCTTTTGTGTAGTTTGCAATATTTGCCTTTATTTATCTGAAAAAGTCTCATGTTCCTTAAGTACATCTACCCTGTTGAACTTATTATGGGAAATAAATATTTAAATAAAAACAAGCTGCTGATTATTTCACATTTTACTTGTGAGCAACGGCACATTTAAATCTTACAAATATAGTTATTTGGCTTATATCGTGATAGATATCGTTATCGCCTGAAATGAAAAAAACATATCGTGATATGAAAACCTCTCATATCGCCCGGCTCTATGTTTTTGTAATTTTTGAATCCACTGCAGGAGGAAGGATGAGTCACCATTACATTTTTGAGATGTTCATGGGAGTTATTGTACCTAATTTTGTGTCTTATTTTATTCCCAGAGCAGTGCCACAGTAGTTATCGAGACTTTATATGGACAAAAGAACTGTACCACGTGCACATTACGCCCATGGAAGCCCACGCAACGAAGCTCCTGGTGCAGTTTCTGTGATGATGTTAATGCCAGATGAGATTTTGAGCCCTTAAAACATCCAAATTCAAAGATTAAAAGGTGTGGCCCAGTTCTTTTTTTTCATCTATGGAATCTTGTGGAGCTGTTCGTGGTTCCCTGAGGATTTATTATAGTAATTACAATCATTTATAATGTCTCGTCAGGTACAGGATAGATCACCATTGGTTCGTTTGTGAAGGATCAATAAAAGAAATATGAACTAGCTCGACCAGATCAAACCTGAGAGCTTACATTTTGGCAGAAATGTGCCTCCCACACACTGAATCAGTGTCGCTGCCTACAGCGCCTTCCCGTGTAGTTCAATGTCAGGGATACGAGAGCGCCACCGCCACCTGCTTTCTGTGGCACGGAGGGTTAGTTTCATTTAATCAGCATAGACAAATGGAGCTGCAGGGCTCCGCCGAGAGTCAGCCTGATCACGTAAGCAGCAGAAAATCTGCAGCAACTTAGTTTCAAAGGGCATGAATCATGAGGAGGAGACCTGCTCCTCCTCCTCCTTTTTCTCATCTGCTCACCTACAGGGAGGAGCTGCAGATGGGTGCTGGCAGAGGTCAAAAACACAGAACGGGCTCAATTAAGAGAGATAACATGGAATAAGCGCGCTCTCTAGATATTTCTTTTAATAGGCTTCTCACGGCCTTAAACCCTCTCGGCCTCTGTGTAGTTGCTGCACAATTCACCTTTCAGCCTTTAAACTTAAAGGACCGTTTGGCCACTTTACTGTAAACATTTAAATGCTTTCTACTTGCGGCTCAGATCAGTTTAAAACGTCTCCTCACCTTGTATCTGTGCGACAGAGGTGTGTCAGTCGGGTCTTCCTGATTCCTGTGGGCTCCAGCAGGTAGAGGCAAATGTGGGTGTGGACCCTGATCCCCTCCGCCAGCACCTCGGGGAGTTCGGTAGACACAGAGGAGAGGTACGTCAGGCCGGAGGACGGGTCTGCCTGCCAGATCCTGAGGAGGGAGCGATTCATGTTACAAAGTTCTGCTCCCACAACATTATTTTTACTGTGTGGGATAATCTGCCGCTGTCTGAGTGATGCTTGTCTTGCCGTTGACATCTAAACTAAGCAGCCTCTAAAGCAAAAGGACTCAGTCAGACAAATCCTGCAACCAAACTACAATCACCCTTCTTTGTGCTAAATATCATTTTTATTTCATTTCTGTTGAATATGTGTTGAAAGTCCTGTAAATAAATGCAAATGTGCTTCAGTGTAAGCCATCAGCTGGGGAACTTATTAAGCGTTACACCAAAGGTGGTTCAAATAGACCCCGACCAGCTGCTTTCAGTGTTTTTCCTCCTTCAAACAAATGAAACTATTTATTTTTTAAAGATTGACGTTTTCATTCGAAGCCCACGGGTCCTCACGACCACACTAATGTTCTGGTTGGGTGTCCGTGAGGGATTTGGTGAAAGTAAAAGACCTCGTTTGGATGCATTATGCAGAAGTGGTGATTTTTAGTTCTTAGTCAGGGTAACTCTGAGTTCATGCTCACAGCGTTCACAGCGGCAGGCGAGTCTGAAGGTGCACCAGCGACGCGGGCCAACTGTAAACACAGATACTGTCACGTCTCATCTGACTTCAGGCTCGGATTAAAATTTCATCAACCCCCCCATTCAAACCTCACGCACACAAAAGGCATGCTTTGTTTCAGTGTAACTCAAAGTGACACTTTGAGGGTACTTTCAGCTTCAACTCCCCCGTCCTCCCCGCTCCGTACAGCTCAGCAGGTCGAGGCGAGCGCTCGCGGGCTCGCTGTGGCTCATTACCTGATTAGCAGGTGCTCCTGTAGGGGCTGCGAGCCCAGGCCGTGGCCTTGGCCCTGAAGGAGGTAGCGGTAGACGTCTGCGTCCTTGGACAAGGTCTGGATGACGGCGGCCTGATGAAGGCCTTCCTCCCACAGCTGCTGCTCCCTCAGCAGCCGGTGGAGCAGCTCCCCCTGTGCGGCGTCCACCTCCACAGAGCCTCGCCACATCCACAGCGGGCAGCCATCGTCCATCTGAAGATGAGCAGAGATGATAAATTAGAGGCAGGCCTTAAGGTTAATTTCGAGCCTTCATAGTGCGACACAGAAACCGCGTGGTGATGTCACTTCCTCCTCCCCCGCCCCCCCACATTCACCTTCTTGTAGGCCAGCTCCACGTGATCTGGAGCCGGGTGGCTCTCCCAGCCTCGGCTCTTCTCCCTGGCCTCCTTCAGGAGTTGCTGGGTGCTCAGCTGCAGTTTGCGCCTTCTCTCCTCCAAGTCCTCCTCACCGCCGCTTTGACTCGAGGTAACCAGGCCTCCTCTGGACTCCTCAGTGAAGACGTCATCACTGGCGGTTAGACTCTGGCCGGGCCAAAACTCTGGAAGCTGCAGAAAGATGATTTAGATCTTTTAATCTCTCAAAAATGTATTTTCATGCTTAGAAACGTCCTTTGCATCGGGTTGGTGGTACCTGGAACAGTCTCTGGACCTCGGTGATCATGTTAGCCAGGCCCTGGGTGGCGGCCAGGTTCTCGCTCAGGTCTCGCTGATCCGGGCGGCCGAGGCTGTACTTCCTGTGACCGGACCTACAGCAACGACACCACAGGAGCAAGTTCAACATCCTGTTATCATCTCCTATTAGAGGAGTACTTTAAGTACTCGGGGTTGGTCACCGAGAACAAAGTTGGTTTTCCTTCCCAACTGTTTTTTCCTTCCATAATGGTTCCCTCACTCTGATCCTCCACCCAGCATCATGCCGTCAAAGCTTCTTGTTTTAAACTTCATGCCTCTGTCAGATTACAGTCATCAGGTTTAAAAACAGTTTTATTCATTTGGGTTTCTTTTATGTAGGAATATGGTCAAACTGGCAGGAAGATTTGTAGATTTCAGTCAAGTAAGTTTTTGTTTGGGGGCAAAAACATTATGAATGTTATTATCAAATTAATTGAATGGATTTTTGTAAGAAGCCACAGGAACCCTGCAGCTCTATGCTTTTTGTTTTGGGGACGTGTCAGTGTCACAGCGCTTCAGGCTTTGTGCATATATCAGGAATTACCACCTTCAGAAGGTCATGTTTTCTGGAAAACCCTTGCACTGAACCGACTGAGGCTGACTGGATGTATTCACAGAAAGTTCAAGTTGTTTTAGTTTGTGGCGGATGAGAGATGAGCTTCTTTTTTTCTTTTTAACTGAGAAATTACACAGTACTTCCAGCAAGCCCAGCTGGTCAGATGCATTAAAGAGAGTATAACTCTGTGGGAGTGGTGAGTTCTGTCAGAGCAGAAACACCAGATGAGATTTCATAGATCTGTGGGAGCGGCAGTCTCCCCCCACCCCGAGTTATTGTTCCCAGCACAAAGTGTGACACGATTTCTGACGGGCCGGGACTTTAGCTCGAGGGAGAACGGGAGGCACAAAGTGCTGATTGTGTCACTTCCATCATCCGTCCCGTCAGCCTGAAGGGAGGAAAAGAGGCAAAGTGGAAAGAGGAAGAGGTGGAGATGAAAAGGAAAGGCAGGGAGGGAGGAAGAAGGCAGAGAGAGGAAAAGCTGAAAGAAGGGTGATTACACGAATGAGAGACGAAAGAGGAGGCAGAGGAGGAGATATATGAGGAGAGAATGAGCGGAGCGAGGGTGGAGAGAGAAAGGAAGGCTGACAGACAAAAGGACGCTTATTTGTGTAGCGCCTTTCAACAAGACGGCAATTCAAAGTGGCTTATGTAAAAAAGGCTGAGAGAAAGTTAGAAAAGAAAAGAGAGATACAACTTACACAGCAAGACAGGACTGACAGTTGTTGTAGGTGTCAGCTGTTCCCAGAGTTTCCTCCATTTTTATGGAAGAAACCGTGAACATGCAAATGTTTCCGTCATGTTTACATCAGTATCGCCTCTCAGTTTATTAAAAAACACAACAACAAAGAAACAGCCTTTTTTAGTCTCAGCGTGAGGCTCGTCTCATGTTTCATCACCGACGCCGGTCAAAGATGCAACATGCAGCTTCACTGTTTGACTTCCTGAAGGTACAAACCAACAGCTCGTCCAGCCTAATCCTGGTTTAACAAAACTAACAGGAGCTAACGTGGTTCAAAAGAGAGGCTTGATCAGGATGCAGTGTTGCCAACTTAGTGACTTGTTTTCCTAAAAAGCGACTTTCCGAGCCTTAACTACAGCCAACAAATCACTGCTGAACGTTTGCATAAAAAAATGACAGAAATACATTTTCTCTCTAATACCGAACACGAGAATTCAAAAGCGGCACAAGCCAAGTCATGAGCCTTCCATACAATTACATTGGATCTTTCCTTAAAAAATGAACTCTAATACTGTTGAATATCATCTAGTTTTCCTGTTTTCTAAACCACATTCTCAATATGAAACAGATGAGCGGCAGAAAATCTACTTATTCATCTGACTGCGTGAAGCTGAGGTCAGATGGAAATCTGTGGAGCTTATGTAATAAGTGTACACTCTGCCGACGGGTTCTCGCTAACAGAGAAGAGACATATGAAAAAGATGGATCAGATCCAGAAGTCATGAGATCTGTGAGAGCAGAGCGCTTCGGAAAAATGAGGAAGAAAAAGCGCCTCAATGAGCAACCTGCCCACTGTCAGATAAACAGGCACACATAAAGTTAACTGTTGGTTATTAGGGGTTAAAATGGTACCTACAGAGACTGCAAAGCTACCAAAACGATTCAATCATTTAAAAAACTGTAAGATTTCGAGGCTACTTTAGTTTTATCTAATTTGACCACAACAGCATTGACGTCGTCACCTCACGGACTTCTGAGCAGGAGGAAACGACGCTCGGTTTTATGTTTAAGGACACACAGGATGAGACGTGTCAGAAAATCTGCTCCAGGCAAGATATCAAATAAACGATTTGCAGTAAATGGGCTAAAAGCTGCAAAACAAGCTGCTTAGCAGAGGAACAGCTCTCAGAGAAATCTCCCAGCTCTTCTGATCTTCATCTGCTTTCATTTTAGGCCAAAACCAAAGCAACACACACACACAGATACAGGCAGAGTGGACTCCACACCTCCAGCTCTTTATGTAACTGCTGTTAAAACTTACATAACTCTGACAATGTGGGTCAGACGCCTCACGCCCTCCGTCTCTTTCCATATTGAGATTGTGTGACTCCTCACAGTTAGAGAAACGTCTGATGTCAATTTTTAAAAGACGCTTAGAAGACGCGATGAGGTAACCGATGCCTGCTGATGCCCCAGAAACACATTTTAAGACCGTTTTCTTGGCCTCGGCTCACCTAGCTGCATTAGCGTCCCTCTTCAGGGTGTTGAGGTGGAACAGAGACGGCGCCAGGCAGACGGCGAGGTTTGTGGGAGTCATCTGGTTCTCATCCACGCAAGCCACAACATCACTGAGGAAGTAGAGCAGCGTCCGCAACGCTTCCCTGTTCTCATCCGGAAGCAGCAAAATGGCCGCCTGAGCCGCGACCAGCTGCTGATCCTTTGGAAAATCTGCATGAAGAAGGGGACGAGATGCTTTTATGGCAAGATTAAAGTCCTTAAACTGTCTCTTATTAAAGATGCATGTTAGGAAAGCAAACCATTGATCCCTCATGACAATCAATCAGAACTGAGTGTTATCTGCTCACATTGGTAAATGTGGAGGAAGGACTCGCAGAGTTTGCTGGTGAAAATTGGCTCGGGCAGGTCTCTGAAGAACTGCTTCAGCATGTCGGCCACGTCGAAGGCGGACTGGCCCTCGAATGAAACTCCGTCTGGGTCAGACTCCACCAGCTCACGGAGGTACTGGATGCGAGACTTCAACCCCGACTTCCGGAAGAGGCCCACCTGAGGGGAAGTAAAAGACATTAAACGTTCTTATTGTCATATTTTACACTATTGTGCATGATTGCAGCAGACGCTTTTTCTTAACGCTTTCAATTCCTCTTAACTTTCAAGAAATATTCAACTGGGGTTAAAAGTAGTAAACAACAAACAGTTAAAGTACTAAAAACTTTTATTTCATCAAACTAAATTTGATGAAATTGAATCAAATCACGATGCTTTGTGATTCTTAACGTTTATTTTATGGAACTAGTCAGCCTTCATCACAGTCTACACCCAGTTCCATTACAAGGCCACTTTAAGGGTTATATTTTGATTTTTAAAAGCCAGTTTCACTAAAACTGTTTCCCAGTATCACCAAAAGCACATGTGGCCGTGAAACTTAATAAAAATATTGTCTCTTCAACTTCAATAAAACACAAATGGCCACTGAATAACACGGCACTCTGCATTTTTGACACAGCTTGTTAAACACAGCTTCTTCAATCCCTGCAGGTTTTTGTTGGTTTACCTGGTCCAAACAATTGGTCCTCAGGTAGACCAGAGCTCGGAGGATGCAGGGGGGGATGGGTTCTCCTGTCTGCTGGGCACTGAGGAGTAAAGGAACCCCAAACACTCGTCGGCCTTTCACCTCCATCGGCCTGGTCTTCCTCGGGGGTTTGGGAACAGTCCTGCAGGCGAGAGGCCGCTGTTAGACCGTGAAATATATAATATATAAAAATCGCAGACAAGTTATGGAAATGAATGTATACTCTGAAATCATTTTGCAGGCATTTCAAGAATGTGTAATCTCAATCAGTCGAGTGTTTGGGGGGGAAAAAGGCAGTTTGGAAGTGTTTCCTTTTGAAGGGAGAGCCAAATAAACAGTTTTTGATTGCATAAGTCTCTGGTGGTTGCTAAAATGTGTGTGCCATTCAAAGCAGCGCTGCAGGAAAAACATTCAGAAACCGTGGACGTTGATCAAAGAGATCTGAACTTTTGAAAGGACTGTTAAAGTTTCCCTGTGTTTCTGAACTGGTACCAGCATCCTTGTAATGACTGAATGATTGCCTTTTAGCTGGGAATTGTAGTGCTGAGTGCACTCAGAATAAAACTGCAGTCTTTTAATATAAATTAAACCTCTTCTCTTTTACTTGGCTCATTATCTCTAAAAGTTATAAAACAGTGTCTCGTCTCTGAAGCTTCCTCTAAAAGGACAAATGTCTTAGAGTTTTTCCACTCCCTTTCCCGTTCCTTCATTTTTCCTTGCAGCTTCTCTCGGAAACAAACCGGCTATTTTGAGCAAAGTGCCTCTGAGTATCAGGCGCCCCAATCAGCAGTTAATTGCCGTATTTTTAATCATCAAGAGCTCGCTTTGGCATCAGTGATTAAATCAATGAAATGAGGAGACTTGATCAAACTGTTGAAGCCTGGAGGTGTTTTTCTTCTATTGCTGGAGCATTTCTCCCAACTGTGCTGAAGTGACGGAGCACACAGAGCTACACTTATTAACTCTTTGTTATTAAGGCTGAAGGTAAGACTGACACCTCTTTCATATGTGTTCATACGAGCGCCCATCTCCTTGTAGCCGGCTCCAAAAGTGGGTAAATCCCCAAAGAGTCCCGTATTTAAATATCCAAACTTACAGCAGAAACAGACCTGTTTACAGCCTGCTACCAAAACCTGTTTGGGTCTTTATGGATGGGGTGAAACATATCCCAACGCAGTCCCAACAACAGCATCGTCTTTATTTGGTTCGGCTAAAAGAGGAACATTATTTTCACACAATGTGAGTGAGAATAAGTCATTTAGACTTCAGAATTTGCTTCACAAATGTTAACTTAATGTTTTCTTCTGTAATGTCGTAGAGGTCGTCTGTGCAATGCTTTCCTCCTTCCCTTCCATGCCGTTTATTAGACTTTTAACCCAGCGGAGCAGTTTGAAATGCCAAATTGGAGCGTAGGAAGCTTTCTTCCCCAACCTGCTTCCACAAAGGAATTTTTCCCTGTTATTCCCTTCAAACACACGTCTGATCCTGAAAATTAAAGAGGAATATCTACCAGGAGTAATTTCAGGAGGGTTTTCTATTCCCACATCCAGCCTTATCTCATTGAGCATAACAGCCACGACCAAAAACAAATTGGTTTTCTACCAAAGCGTAAAACAAGCAGGTCACATGCTCACAGAGAGCACATAATAACAACAACAACAATAATAATATTAATAATAATGAAAACCTAAGTGCTCAGCAACGTAAACAAGCAGAATGTTTGAATGTTTTATTCAAATGAAAAATTAATTAGTCTCAGTTCTGAACGTGGGTTCACTCCAAAAACAGTGTAGGAGGCGAAACGCTGATCTCATTACAGCCATGTGTGTCAGTAATAAGTGAAGCCCTACATTTAAAGCATAAGTAAAGCTTGACTTTAACACTCCTAATAAACAGACAGGTATCCGTTTGTGTTTACCCTGTCCTCAGAACTTGCATGTTAAGCTCCGATAGCAACATTGAAAACACGACATACACTCCTACCACCTCAGGAAGATTCAAACTGATTACACAAAAAAACTGAGCTAAGTTCTTCTACAATAAAATGACTAGTTTGATATACTTGGATGAACTTTATTCACTTTCTACTGAAAACTGAAATAAGATCAATACCACATTTAGGGCTTTCTGATAAATATGTAGCTGCAACCTGGGCCCAAATTCTGCTGCAGGTCCCGAAGTCATACGATCACTGAGAGTTAAAAACGGTCTAAATCCTTTCATCTTTAATAAAATGATCAGCGTTGTTGCTTTACCAGGTGTAACAATTAAGTTCAACAGCCAGGCATCCATGAAAGCCGAATTTATGAAATTTAATAGAGTTAAAAGTTAGCAGGAAGTTAGCTCGCTAGTTTTCATCTGAATATAATATAGCATGTTCTGACGGAGAGATTTCCGAAACGAATTAAGACGTACAGCTCTGCTATCACTTCCAACATAAATGAAGACAGAAAACTAAACAGCAGTGACGTTTGTAGGGTTACTGAAGTTGGGCTAGCTGGTATATAATGATGTGCTACGTGACCGCTAGCGACACAGCTATGTTAGCATAATATAAACACAGTGAAGCTGGAGGATGAACGCTAACTTTTTTTCCACCTGATAAAAGTTAGCGTGAGGGTTCCCAAAGGTTAGGGACAAATGCAATCGCATGGCAGGATGCTGTAAACGCACCAAACTTTAGTCGGGAGAGCAACTGACATAATCCATCCACAATACGAGGTTAGTCATTCATATACTGCTGTTGGGCTGTAGTTACATCGTAAGGTTTTAAAAACTGAGCTTTAAAATGATTAACGGTAATAAAACCGAGAGAGGCCGACAGTGATCACTGACTGTTTTTAGGTGCTTGTTGGGATTAAACAGAACAAGCTACAAAGCATTAAAACATGCTAAAAACACAACAGCCTTAATAAACAAAGAGTAGAGTGAGCCCCGAAGCAGGATTCATCACGCCATCACTTAAAGACCGGATAGGTAGCTCAGCTTAGCATTAACACTGAAAACAGTTCCTGTAGTCGCCACTTGAGGTTACCTCCAAAAGCGAGTCAATCCCCTGTGACTTAACAACTTCACAATAAAAGCAAATACGTTAGCACTAAATAGCAGGTGTTTCACGTGTACGGTACATAAGCGCAACTTAGCCTCTTTTACCCAGAGGTGCATTATTACGTTCACTTCGTGGGTTTTTTAAAATAATGTTATGGCCAAAAAAAAAACTCCCAATATATCAAATGTGATATAAAAACTATATAATAAATATCATTAAAATATATCATAAACAACATGATATAGGGTTATTACACATGCCAGTCCCCCCCAAAATCTGAATTTTCTGGCTATTTTTTGATGGGTTGGGTCTTACATGGTTAAAATGTTTGTATTTTATTTATCCATTTAGTTTTTATTGTTTTATTACTACAATTACATTTTGCTCTGTCTTACAAGCTATCAGTGGATCACACAGAGCTACACGTACCTTCATGAAAGATGCTACACAAGTAAATTAAGACTGCTGATTTGTCTCAACTAGAAACAACTACAGATCACACTTTCCTTTAATTTCACAGGAAAACAGACTCAAGGTGAGCCACTGGCAGTCCTCCCTGTGTTTTTTTTTTGGGGGGGGAGCTTATTCCTCTTGAAGTGTGTTGTTGTTCTGTTTTCAGATGAGGCAAGGTTGCACCTGAGCAATGAATTATGAATGACTTTTCTAAATAGGCTGCCTGAAATATTTACCCTGCACCCGCCCACCTGTCCTCCTTCCCACAGTTGTTTCCTTGAAAAAGTTTCTCCTCACATCTGTGGACTTTTCTCACCTTCTCGACCTCCGCTGAACTTAACTTTTATTTTCATGCATGAAATCACCCACTAAGCTCCATCCTTTCACACTTCTTACCAGTTCCAGCCCTGCTTGCTGGACGGGGAGTACTTGTCCATCAGAGCGGTGAGTTTGAGAAGTGACAGCTTCTGGAGCAGGAGGAACTGGGAGGCGGACTGGTTCTCCACGCCTGGACTGGAGGGCAGGGAGGGCAGGCTCTGCTCGCTGGACCAGAGGAGCTGTTGGCTCACCCTGCTGGAGACACCGGAATAACCGTATCATGGCGTGAAGCAGCACAGTTGAAGGACCTCCTCAGAATCAGCTGCCTTTTTTCTGAATAACTTATGAATATTTGATGAAGCCATGAAGAAGCCCTCACAGTACATAGGGTGGTTGAAAAACACAAGCTCTGTTAGAAACTTCAGCCAAATCAGTTTTACGCCTAATCCAAGGGAAAACTAGACATATTTTCTTTGATGTAGACAAACCTAAACAAGCATAATACCCTGGATGTTTGCTCTGTTTTCTGATCATTCTCAGGATAAAAATAAAAAAGAGCTTTCTGGGTAAACTTACAAGGGTCAGGCTCAAAACAGCTAGAACATAATAAAAGTCTTATTTTAACATATATTTATATTACAGGCCCATCTTCTAGTTCTGATTCCTTCTGGGTCCAAACTATTTGCTACTACAGTCCTATTTACATTTTTTTCTTTTTAAAAAGCATCAGATTTGGGCCTTTAACTCTGGAAATATATAATACCAAGGCTTCATCAAAAATATTACAGCTATCAATACTCCAAGGGTCGGGTGGGAAGCACAGACCGATTTTCTAGATTATTATCTATGTATAGAAAACAAAACAGCCGCAAAATCATAATCAACTGCATATATGTCCAAAAATAAATGACTGGAGGTTAATTCTATAAATCACTTGAATAAATGCACTTGATTGTAAGGCAAAGTCACAATCAAAATGTACAGCACCGAACTCCTGAGTATGGCACTAAGTCAAAGGAGTGTATCCCCTAAGGAAGAAATCACGTGTTTGTGTTTTAGGTTTCCCGCCTCTCATTCAGAAATTTTGGTTTATTGACTTGAAACTTTCAGTTTGTTCTATGAAAGGTTTCACCTACTTTTAAGTAAGTGACACAAAATAACGCACAATCTTGAAATATCCCACAATTTTGAGATAACTCCAAATTTTCGCTTAGACCTGGCGAGAAATCTTTTTTTGAGCTTTGATGTCAGAAAGAAATTATCCAGAAAAAAATGAGGTCGTTACTTCAGCTCTTCAAAGTTCATTACCATTATGAAACCTTAAAATTTGGCTGTGCTTAATGTGAACATCCACCCGTGGAACCAGATATATATGACAGAAAATAGGAAAAAGCTGAATAGGCTGACAGGTGTATCCAGTAATGGGATATTTTAGTGGTGTAAAAAACACACTAGTTTGCAGCAACAGTGCACACACCCACATTGTTACGGGTACAGGAGAAAGAAGCAGTGCCCGTGAGCAAATACACTAATAGTATGGCTTACTTTGCATTACCTGAAAGGCTTCATAACTTTTTATTGCGCTATATCTGAAAACAAATATGCAGCATGAGGTTGCTGCTTTTATCTTTAGTGCCTGACATTAAATTCACTCTTACTTTGGTCGATGCCTGAGGGAGTAAATCCCCATAACTGTCATTATTAACACTTGGCTTACACTCACTGTGTCCAGGGCTTCTCCAAGCATCCAGTAATGTCTGTACAGCCTGAATTTGTCTTTTTTTAAATGACCCTGATCAGTTTTTACCAACACCTGTGAAACACTTTGAGTTATATGGCTTGTGAAATGTTGAATCACGTTACACTCACCTGCTCTTTCTCCGTCGTAATACGGCGTTCGACTCCAAGGTAACCTTCTCACAGTTCTCAGCCTCCTCCTCCTCCTCTGAAAGCTGCACCTCCAGGTTGATATGGCGGGGCGAGGAGGGGCAGGGGGAGGCAGCAGAGGAGCCGTGAGCAGGTGAGTCCTGAGAGCAGGAAGAGGAGGAGGTTCTTTGACTGTCATCTTCAGACAGGTTTTCAGACCAGGAGGACACCAGTTGCTGGAGATCACTGATTTTCTCCAAAACGCTGTCCAGAGCTGAGAAAACGTCCTCACCTGCCAGCACTCGGCTCACCTGAGAGAGATAACGAGGTCAGAAGAATAACTTAGTTAACTGGTGTTCTGTTTAGTAGGTGAACAACAAGAAGGAGCCCAGATGGCAATTAATGTTTGGCCCACATATTCCTGTTTACTGTGGGGCCCTCAGATGCATAAAAAATGTACAAAGGAACTGAAGCAAGAGACAAAAGGTACAGTAATGGAAAGAACACCTGGCTGGAACCAAGCAGAGTGCTTTATTCTTTTAAATCAGTTTGGTTGGGGTGACTACAGCAAAAAGTACATTGTTTACACCTTCTCCACCCATCACAAACAGGAAGTATAAAGAAGGGAAAGCGACATGGAGACCCTCATTTATAACAGGTCAGGCATCACTAACAGCAGATGTAGATTTAACTGGGCTGGAGTCAGGTTGCAAAGAGGTTTGCACATGTTTTAAGCATTTTACAGCAGCTTTAATAGCAGAGATTGCTGGATTACAGCTGATACGAGACTCAGTTAAATGCATCTTCTGCAGCATCATTGTTGGAGCTTTGAAGGCACACTGTGGGATCTGCAAAAATCACAAATAATGAAAATATCATGCAAACATTATTCTGCTGTATGACTTCTCTATCTCTCTCCTTTTTGTAAGTTAGCAGATTTTGTAATATTAAGGGTTTAATTTTGGGATTTTTCCCACACTCATGGAGCAGAAATAAAAAGCCATTTTCTAATTAATTCAGTAATATTTCTTATCTACTTTTACATGACTTCTAGATTTTGTCAGATTAGTTTACAACTTGATACCAAAGCTTAGCTTAGCAGAATTAATATAATCCATTACATTAACAACAATATTATATACTTTGATTGGAGATTTTGTACTTTTTTGCAGAACTGCAGCAGAGCCAAAGGGGAACTGAGAGGGCGCCTCCTCCTGTTTTTACCCGTTTTAAATTTCATTTGAAGGTTTAATTTTAAAGCTTTTTTTCTATGAAAACACAATATAGTAAAAAATAAATGATGTCCTTATTTTCTACATATTACTATTTGGCTTAATATGTCATTTTGAAACTTATGTCTCCACCTGTAAGGGCATACAGTCCCATTTAGGAGTCCAAAAACAGCAATACAGAAAACACTGAAAGGTGGATGCATTATGCTCATTTCCAACTCCACATTTATTTCTTGGACTCTTCTACACTGGCTTTGTATGAGTCAAGCTTCAAAATAATCCTTCTTTGTGTCATTCTGGGTCGACAGTTCATCCTCTGTCTGAATAAGATGCAGTTTCTTCCTTCCCCTTCGCTTTATGTCAATTTTCTTCTGATTGGCTGAACAAACATAAATTGAACAACAAGGTGGTTTGGCATCATATTAAGGATATTATTATAACCTAATAAGGTTATAATAATATCCTTAATATGATGCCAAACCACATCAAAAGAAGAACGTCAGTGTAATATTATATAGAGTACTTATTTATTGTATAAAATAAAAATACCGTAACCGTGATTTAACCCACCTCCGACTCACTCATCCGGTCTGCATCGCTGGCGCTTCCACCGCTGCCGCCTTCACTTTCAGACAGCTGGCGGTGGTCAGGCACATTGTCATAGACGCTCAACCGGTAATCGAGCACAGGCAGTGGGCTCGGAACGTCGCAGGATGAGATGCTCCCGGTCGCCAGAGAAGAAATCCCATGGCATCTTGGCTGACGCGTCCGATAACCGTGGAAACTCCCAGTCCTCCAGTTCACGGAGGTGTCATAGCTGATGGGTAATAGGTTGGCGTGTTTGTGCGTGAGGGAGGCGGGAAAGGTCCCTGGTTTGTGTCCGTGGGGGATCGTGAAGACCATGTTCTGGTGGCTGTTGTTATTGTTGTTGTTGATTTGGTTCTTGTAGTCCTAGAAATAACGAGAACATTGGAGTCAGCGAATAAAGAAGAAACCTTTGCTGTTGGTAAGTAAGACAGATGGGAACGGTCTAATGTTTTAGGTTACATCACAATCCATTCAGAAACGGGAAACAAAAAGGATTTAATACATGAAACAGAGTCAGTCACTATACAGGTCTATATAGGTCAAGGTTAAAAGGTTAGGATTAGATGAAATAAAAGGTCTGGAGGAATCTTGTCCATGCTCTGACCTCTGGTCCTGTGTGGTTCGTCCCACCGCCAACCACGACGTTGTTGCTGGATCGTTTGCAGTTGCTCCTCACCCGAGTGACCGGGCTGGGCGTGCTGACTGTGCTGCTGCTCTCTGAGTGGCTGTTACTGCTGCTGCTGCTGCTGATGGTGTGAGGAGACGAGGGCGACGAAGAAGCATGACTGCTGGGCTGATCCTGCAGACTGGATACAATCAGGGTGGTACAAGTTAAAGACACATAGGGTTAATGATGCTGGAGTCAACGCCGGGTAGGATGGACAGCCTCACCTTGACGTGCAGTGGAGCCCCTCCATCCTCTCTTCGTCTTGGACGAGAAGAGGCCTGCTTATAACACGCCGGGCCCGACCCCTGCTGCTGCTTTCACCTGATACCCCCTTGAGCCTCAGTTTCTCCATCTTCCTCAGCAATGTGGTGCACTTCCTCCTGGGTGGTTTCTCGGGGTAGCAGCTCTCGGCTTCGAGACTCATACTGGAGGATCCTCCACCGGGGGAGGGGGGTCCACTGAGAGAAGTATCCAGGGACGGGGTCTTGTTCGAGGACGAGCAGCGGGACGAGCTCCTGCTGTTCTCCAGGTCATCTGGGGTGCTTGCGGTGGTGACGGTGGAGCCATCAGTCGGCTCTCGCAGTCTCTTTTGGTGTTCTTCGTGGCCTTCGCTCTCAGTGCTGCTGCAGCTGTGGATGGAGCAGATATCATGGTGGTCATCGCATGTCGACACATCAGGCGAGTTGGGGGACAGTCGGAGGATATCCACGGCGGAGTCCAGGCGTCGCCATTGTCGGGTCCGCTTGTCGTAGGTCCAGTTGGGGCTGATGGCACAGAAGTCTTCCTCACCACTGTCATCTCCCTAGAAGAAGAAGATGATGATGGCCCATTCAGACAAACCCATAAAATGTTTGAAAACCACACAAACACACAACTATGGCCTGTTTTTAACAGCAAACCTGTACTGCACAGTTATGGCGTGGGGTTTAAAGGTGTATTTGCATAAGTTGCATCGTGGGAAGTGCAGAAGTTTTGTCCCTGATGCAACAGAAGGGGCCAAAAGTCAAAATATTTTCACTGTCTGTAGTGTTGATAACGCTTTCCTGGCTTAAAAAAGCTATTTTATGTTTGTTTGCATGAATTTAACGTGACATCAGAGACCT
This sequence comes from Aulonocara stuartgranti, assembly GCF_965226115.1. Classification (NCBI taxonomy): domain Eukaryota; kingdom Metazoa; phylum Chordata; class Actinopteri; order Cichliformes; family Cichlidae; genus Aulonocara; species Aulonocara stuartgranti. Next base: position 3,381,859 of record NC_138946.1, read on the forward strand.
CACGGTAATACAAGACAATAAAGACTCAGGCATGAAAAAACAAATCAAACACTTCCTCTTAGAGAACGAAGCATCGAGCAGGAGGAGCGATCAGCTGATATCAGTGAATTCCAAGTGCGGCTTAAAGAGCAGATTTCATGGCGTGAAGCCCCCCTGCGTGGCGCCAGCCGTTCTGATATGAGCGCCCCGTTGCGTTCAAGTTACTCGCTGCTCACTCTCAGGACTCACCCTGCGTTTTGATCTCCGCAGCTCCAGCCTCATTTCCACGCATTTGTTTAAAGTGATTAACCTCCTGGAAGAGGAAGAGGAAGAAGAGTGAATGGAGGTTAAATGGCACACTGTAGCTCGTACTTGTTTATCAATACCTTCAGTACAGTTTCTACGAAACTAAAGACCTGTGGTTCAAACCTGAAAATCTGATTTAAAATATGACTCTGGGATCACGAGGCAGCAAGTTTAATGTCCAAACCAGGAGCATGAACGTGAAGAAAGAACTCTGTCTTTGCCAGCACAGTTTAGCCCTTTAGCAAGGCACCAAACATCCAGCTTCTCCTGAATAACATCTAATCAGATCACACTGTTGTTGGAGTGTTTGTGCTCAGTGTAAAAAACCCTCGATCACTCTTGTAAACCTTAGGCTGTTGTTTTTATTTTCACTCCATATTTAGTCAGTTGCAGCTCAAAGACTGCGAGGTCAAAATAAAAAAAAAAACCTTGGGCTCTTTGGAGAAGAGAGAGTCAGGCGAGTTTTGAAAAACAATTAGTCTTCATTTTCCAAACTGAATCTGAAAATTAAGAAAATTAAAATCCAGCAACAATAATAATGATGATATAAATTACAAAAATGCTACGCCCATTAAAGTTGTAGTAGTACTGGACCTGCCTGTAAATGAGTGCAGGATACTGAAACATTAAACTGCATGTATTATAGTCATTTTCAGCTCCATAGCTTCATATTATTACTTAACTATTCTTTCTCTCTGACATCATATAGTCCCAGAGTAAAAAAAACAACAACTATCTGATCCAGAGTGCTTAGAGGAGTGAACAGGGATTTTTTTGTACCAAAATTTGTATTTGTACCAAGAAATTGAAATGCATCGATCTTGAAAATCCTCTGGGAACTTTTTTGGTCTGTTAGAATCTGATCGAAAAATACTTAAGAAGTTTGCTGCTGACTTTAAAGTTTTATTAACTTGCTGAAAGTTGTCCATAATATTGCATTACGCTCCCGCTTGGCATTCGTTACCTGCAGAGCGACTCGAGTGCATCCTTATCCAGGAAGTGGTGATCGCGCTTCACCCACTCGATGTCAATGGGGAATCTGCAGTCTGAAACACAGACAAGACGAATGGCACAATAAGACGGCGTCTGGGGTTACGCTCTGGTATCTTGGAGTTGACTGAACAGTCTCATATTTACCTTTGAATAACTGCGCATACTGAGGGAAGCCGGCCGCTCGCAGCCAATCACAGGCCTCCTTGGCTTCAATCTCTGCAAACACAGAGAAAAGAAAACAACATTTGATTCATTTATAATCATTTCATGCTCCGCCCGCTTTAAGAGGGCAAATATTTGCACTTAATCAGCTGTCTGTTTATGAAGTTTAATTACATCTGCATTTGGAAGCAAAAAAAAGAACATGAAGGGAGAAGAACTGGAAGCACGTTCAGGCTATTAATTAACTGTGACTCCTGGAAGAGGCCGTTTTAATCACTGCTAATTGGCTAAGAGTGGGGATGGGGGTTCTTGAGAGAGCGGGGAAAAGAGGTTCCTCCTCTTCAACTTCTTGCCATCTGTCACCTTCTCCCTCTGAGACTCGCTGCTATGGCTGGGCTCATCAACACACCAGCTCTCACACACTTCTCATTTTCTATTCAAACCATGACAAAGCTTGAACTTCACAGATATTTCAGCATAATACATCTGGAGTGTGTGCATCTTTGATTTAAGCTTTCCATATCCCACATATAAATACGTCTGGTTTTAATTGGCAGTCGTGACACAGGGTGATTCTGGTTGCCTAAAACCAGCCACAAGTCGTATATGGACCAGCTGTCAGGTGTTTGGGCCACATCTGGCTCAAATAACACTTGTCAAGGCTGGCTCATAATGTTTAGGCTACATCCAGTCCACATTAAACTTCCTGCAACCCATGCTAGAACCACCTCATTACTTTCTGCTCATTTGGTCAACACAACATTGTTTAAGTGAGCCATCAGTGCCAAAAGTAGCCCAGATTAGGCACAGGTTGTACTAACTCTAATAAATGAGCTGCCAGTGACATTAAGTGTGTTGATTTAATATTATCAGATTCCAAAATATAATGGGTTCTAAATGATAAATATTACTTAGCAGCACAATGTGCTATTGCAAATATTTAATATGGTAAAACACAGTTTAGCTAGTTAAAAATAAGCGAGTTTTGCAAACGACATGACAGATTCATTTAGTGTGGGCTAGCAGCATACGACTAGTAGCATTAGCTATTAGTAGCTAATATCACAACCAAGAATTAACATGTCTTTGCCTTAAAAGGTAATTTTCAGCAGTCTCACAGAAAACCTTGACATCAGAGAAGGTCATTAGCAACACAATGTGTCCTCCAAAATAGTTAGCTTTAAAACAAGGACAGTTAAGCTAGTTCAGTGAATGTCTGTAGGTTTGCAAATAAACACAACAAATCCCCTTTAGTGTAAAACTAATGAGCTAGTCAAGAGTCTCAAAACGCATTACTTTTGTAAAAGGATAAAAACATTTTTGCACTCTTTTTACTAACACGTAGTAGGAATCGAATAAATTTAGCTATCATGTTAGCTAGTACTAGCAATAGCTAGCAGCATTAAAACAAACACAATATAACATTATGATATTTAATAATTTACACATTTTAAGTAGTTTCCTAATTATATAGGTGTAAGTGCCACATTTCTGATTAAGTCATTAGCAGTGTTGCCTAGCTAACTTTTTTCTTCTTGAATTGCTTTATAAATATTTATACACAATGCAAAAGTGCAAATGTAAAACCTTTCAGCTTTAGTTTTGTTTTATTCCCACCAAAACTCTGTTTACTTTGGGGCATGCTATAAATTGTCAATACAGCTGCTAGCAGTGCTAACCCTCATCTGTAAGTCAACTTATAAAATGGGGAATAAGCACTCATAAATATAAACGGCCCCAAAATATAGATTTGTCATAACTCTGCAACACGGAAAATATTGCCAAGCAGCATAAATCTTCTACATTTGCTATAAGATTCCACGCATGTTTATTTTAAATTCATACCTCTAAAAAATATTTGTGGCTATTGCAGCTCTATAGAGTAACACTGAGGATGGTGGGGTTAAATTAAAGTCTGTTTGTTTAAGTGACCATTTTATCAAAACGCCTTAAAAAGAACACACACACAGTAAAGTACACTTGACACAGTAATGCTCTTCCCTGTTCACACACTTAGATGAGAAACAGGAATAGAAACAGGCGTGCATACTTCAACACATTTCCTCCCCACTTCAAAACAACATGAAAGATGCACACACCAGAATATCAATTAATTTCAGCTGCCGTCTGGTATTTGTGTGGAAAACTGTGATTGGAAGCATGGAATACGTTTAGTTGATCCAGGATGTTTACAACAAGCAGCGACAGAAACCATTTTGTCAGTCTGCCTGTGCGGCTCAGGAGGAGGATTTGGATTTCTCAAAATATTTGTCCACCACAACTCCCCCTGAAACGTTAAACCTGCTCTCTCTCCACGCAGAAGAGGCCCGTCGCAGTTAGCAGTCAGAATACTGCCAAGGGCATTTCTTGTTTTCATATTCAGACAGCATGAAATATGGCCGACATTAGTCTTCACTAAAGAACAAACAGGAGCCGTTTGGCCATGACGGATTCGTTCTTCTAACACTTCTTGTCTGCTGGTTGGGTTTTTTTTACTGCCTACTTATTCACTTCAGCTGACATGAAGAAAAGGCATCTAATTCTCATTTTACTATATGTGACTTTTCAAAACTTTGACTAAAATTTGCTTGACAGCAGGATGGAAACTTGGCTTATGATGTGGTCTCCCTCCCCCCCGGTCAGAGGAACAGCAGATGGTCCCGATATGAAAACAAAGGCGGATATTAAACCTTCAGAATGACAGAAGGGGGAGACAGAATGAAAGGAACAGGCTGAATGGTAAAATGTAGTCAAATTAGCATGTTTATGTTGACCCTGACGTAACGGGATAGTAAGATGCTGAGCCCGTTTTCTGGCGTCTTGATGGAGATGTGACATTCAAGACAGGAAAGGGATCAAGTGCTTGTCAAGCGGCTGTCTGACATCTACAGCAGGAGCTGTAAATCCAGGGATATGTGGAGCTACCAGAGCTCCGAACTGCTTTTTCTCTCACTCCAACCATTACGGCACAGAAGAAAAAAAATCACAGCCTGTCACTTTGCAACCTCTGGGCTCACAAGATTAAAGAAGTTGTCATTTAAACCAGTTTCCCACTTTAAAGAGGTTCTTATTGCCTACTTAAAGGCTACAGGGGCTCACAGCTCCTGCAGGAAATGTTTGAGGTTACAGCCTTAGTGGGAAAAAACGTACAATTGTTATTATTGTAATTATCTAACAGTTTAACTGAAATCACAGAGGGACAGACGCTGCACTAAAGGTGGGATTTCTGTCAGTAAGCAGCACTGTAAACAGCTGTGGAAGTGCAGGTTAACAGGAATTTGGAGGCAGAACCGAGAACTTTCAGGAACTGTTGCTTGTTGGGCCTGTAAATCACTGGTAACTGTTAGGGGTAGTGGAAATAACAGAGGTCAGTCGACTTTGAATTAAAGGCTGATTTCCTATGATTTATTGTGTGCTGCAGTGTAGTTAGATGTTTGAACTGTGCTTTGAAACTTAGAGACTCTAAAAGGCAGCAGCCCATAAAAGGCTATTTTGCTACTGATGTCTTAGAGGTGATAAAATAAGGAAAAGCTTGTTCAGTTCTGGCAAAGAGACAATTAGCAGTTTTTCTACGTGGAGAGAGAAAGCTCTAATGTACTGATTCAGTTTTCTGTCTTCCATACCATTTCCACCACACTTGGTCTGTATGTCTATATGTGCTGTGAAAATGCACGAATATCATTATGATGACAGAATAGAGGTCATCCATATGACTGGATGGGAAATGGATATGTCATGCACACATTGCTCAAGAGTTATCCGCCATATTGGATGATGGTGATACAACCATTGGTTGCTTGGGTAAAATGTGTATTCCCCGGCTGGTTGTCATTGGTTGCTGGAAATTGGTGACATTTGCTGAGTAAAATCAGAATCAAAGACGTTTGCTGCACTAAAAACCTCTTAGCAATCATGCTTTGGTTGCTAGCAGGTTGCCACAGTTGGCTGTAGAGTTTGTCTCTGTCTGCAAATACTCGCTAAAGTCAAAGTTTCACCTTTGTGCTGCAGCTAACATGTTTTAAAGGGCAAACATTTTACATTCAGGGAAAAGTGTCTTTATTTTTTGGTTTGCTTTGCAATTTTCAGGTTTCACTACAGCTCAGAGAATAGCTGCAAGAATATGCTAGCAACCAAAACAATGCCAACTAGCTGGGAAATACACATTCCTCCATCCTGAGCTGTGGTTGCCAGATGGTTGCAGATCAGTCTCTAGGCCTGTGTGACTGGCACCATGTTCACTTGACCCTACACTGAGAACAGTGATTTTCACATGTTACATGGTGGGTGGTCACATGTCTGCAACACCTCAAAGGGACCAGAAATGTTTTTGGAACCACAGATATCGCCATCTGGTGGCCTTCAGACAGAATGCTTATGGTGATCATAAAATGCTGATTTAAACAGGAAGTCCTTCCCGTCTCATACCACAGCATGCATGTTTATTTGTTAGATTTTTCTTATTAAGCTAATCATTAAGCATTTTATCTCAGTTTTGATTGGAGCTGCTTCTTTGGTGTTTGTTCATGTTTTGGCTGCCGTCACGCACTAAATAAAGTACGTCTCATCTCTAGCTAAATTAGAATAACATGCAGTGTTATTCTAATTCATGTATCAGTGATATTACCGAGCGCACTTTTAACATTCATGATTTCCGTCAGTGATTCAAAGAACACATCCCAGCGCCTTCTAGCACCAGAGGAGCTGTGGGTGGAAGAATAGACCCGACTCATTTCTGACCTGATTTTCACATGAATTATGAGTCCAGTGAAGAACGACACATTCCACACCTGTCAAGAAGCAACAATGTATTTTAAACTGGTCTCGCAGGTTTGATGAAAGACCCCGGTCCCCACTCTACTCGGCTCTGTATTTACGTAAGCGATGGTATCTGCTGCGCTCCTGTTTGAGTAGCAGGCAGAGGCCTCTTCCCTTTCCAAATGACTTTGTCTCAGAGGAAGTTGTGATTTGGCTCCTCTGGGCCCTGATAAGATTGGAGTGTCTGATTAGGATGACTCCGCCTGGCTTGCGGCAGGAAACCGGACAGTGTATGTGTGGCGGCAGAGAGGAACTATGCACGGTGAGGTTACGTGCTCGGTGGACCGTTTGTGTTTGGGTGTTTACACTTGTCTCGACACTAAAGCTTTGACCTGGAACAAACAGAATCACTGCTCACCAGAAAAAAGGCTGATCTGGGGTTTAGAGATTTTACTATCAGGTCACCTCACTGCGTCAGACTCCAACTGAAAATGTGCATAATGAAGATTTAGACTTAAGGTCTAGTAGCGGACATCAAATTTCAGATTTATATATGATAATAAAGTTAACAACACTCGTTGAACTGCTTTAAAAAGTTTATGAAAGTACATGGCTGTAGGTTTTGTGTGGACGCACTGTTGTTATCACATTTTGAGCAGCAGATGCTTAATTTCATCCATAAGTTTTCTTTAGTTTTTCATTTATGTAAAGGAAAAGACAAAAATCAGGCAGCAGATGGAAATTTAGGGTACGTTCGGAACAATGACCGTCCTCAACTTTTCTGTTGTTATCCAGACTGAACCACCACACATCGGCAGGATTTACTCCTGTGAGTCAGTTTATCGAGTTCACATTTCGTCCACATCAGGCGGGTTTTGTGCATTTTGTTCGGGGCAGTAACATGTTTGTGTAAACAGAAACAGGAAATTAAATTAAGTTTCTGTAAGATTTCTGCTCACGTTCAGAACTTTCTGCATGTTAAAAGTTACACGTGTGTGTTTTGCCGTGGCTTTCTGGAAACAAGTGGGAAAGGTAACATCACCGTAGGAAAAGGTAATTGGGTAACATTTGTTCTTAAAAACAGGCCATTCCTTTAACAAAAAAGACAAATATGACTTTAATTTGAAGGACTACGTGACTGTTATTTATATTTTGAGAGGAAAAACTACTCAGTTGATTATAATCTGTAACAAATCTGGATATAATGTGTTATATAAACTATGACAGCCAACTAACTGCATATAAAACAAGTAGCATTTACTCCAACTCTGCTTCTAACTTGCCGTGTTTGCTATGCAGTCGTTTGTGTTTTTGATCAAATCTGCAAAAGCCAGATATTCTCAGCTTTCTCTCACACTCAGATCACGAGCAGCTCCCGTCCTTCAGACGTCCAATATCCAACCGATATTTGAAGGCAGTGGTTTTTACACCTCACTGAATGTCTGCGTGACTGGTCCATGTTCTGTTTGCCGTTCAGGGAGTGCTCGGGAGCGTCTCCAGGGCTACAGAGGCGTGGTTGGAGATCAGAGGTATGTCAGCTGCCTGTCAAAACGGCACGCCATGCTTCCGTACTCCTCCTCGCTCCTTCTCTGCGCTATTCTCCTGTCAGTTCGGTCAGCTTTGCAAAAGGAGTCAGCTTTGCAAAGTTTAAGACGCCCGCGGTCATGACGGGCCACAGGGGCAAATACCAAAACTCACCAAATCAGAAATGCAGCTTTAGACCAACAACAGTAAAAATATACACGAATGATTTTTTGCACTGACAGGACTGAGAGTCCAGTAACGGCATTTTATCTACACTGCATGTTGGCTGCTCTGTGGACTCTGTAAGAAAACTAAACTTATGACACTTTAGTACAGAACATGCCAAGTACTCACAAATAAACTCCCAGATTTTACAAAAAGTGAATTTAATTGAAGCTGAAGAGATTTGTTCCTGCAAACAGTAATAATGAGCCAATTTGTGGGTTCTGAAAGGACGTTCTCCTCTTTGACCCACAGTATGAACAAAAATCAGATTTACAAGCTTACAAATATGTGAAAACATTTGTGTAAAGACTTCATTACACTGAAGTCCTTAGAAATAGCTGTTTAAAAGTGTTCAGGAAGCAGTGACCCTGAGTTCATGGCATCTTCCAATAAATACAAGCTCCCATTCATTAACCCTCCTCAGTGGTACACTTACAGAAACTTCTAGGTGTCCTGGATAAAACTGATGCTGGTGTACAAACGTAAACATCAAACTATTCGTTTGTAGTCTTTATTTTGCTGCATGATATAATTACTTTCACATTTCAGTAATTTCAAGTATTTAGTGAGTTTTACAGCTATCAAATCTTTCTCCTTCCTGGAAAACACTTACTAGGTGCACATTTCATCTGCTCTTTAATGCACATATCTAATCAATAAATCCAGGTCACATTCATACGGGTCTAAAACAGTAAGTAATGCCAGCACAGAGCTGATTGAGCAGCTTGTTATGATGTTAAATTCAGGGTAACATCTTTTTAATTCTAAATTACTTGATATTATCCTGAATTATATCAAGTATCTTAATATGTTATGTTGTTAAACTCTGATTCATTGATATTCTGAAATGTCTTTTATAGCAAATAATTGGTAATAATAGTAATTCAACATCTGTGTGAGAACTCTGGACAGTTTAAACATCTGCAGGCTAAAACTGGTAGTTAGCAGTTTTGTAGTAAACTTATATCTATGATGTAGGATACTGGATCTGTTAGAGCTCATCCTCAGTCATTGCTGTATTAGTTCGTACCTAATAGGTAGTGATGGCTGCATCTGTTATTTCGATCAAGCAACCTACTGAGTTTAAAGACTCAGTAGAAAATATTCAAATAAGACTGCTGGGCGAAGTGGAACAATGAGTGTCCGATGTTGAAGATGTAAATGCTCGGGTGGAGAAATGTGACAAGAAATTGGTAACATTCTGGGCATGGGTGGAGGATTTGGAGAACTGGAGCCAGAGGACTAATGTGAGAATGGTGGGGCTGAAAGAAGGCAAAGAAGAAAGAAGGTACATGGCTCAGGAGGTGGAGTGAATAATTTCTCAGGAACTCGGCATTATGGGTAGTGAGTTCAAAGTGGGACACACTCAATTGCTCACTGGCCCCTAAACCAGAACATAGGTGAAGAGCAAGTAGGCTTCGTTAAGTTCAGGCCTGCGGTAGACAACATGAGGCTGCTTACTCATCTAATACACATGAATCACTCTTAATTCAATCCCTGTAGCAGCATACGACTTCATTTTGTTAAAGATTTCATTTGGGACAAGAAGAAAACTAGAATTAGCATGAAGAAAACGGGGGTGTGGCCCTCCCCCAATTTAAGGTTATATAGTCTTGCATTTGAAGAATCATTACATTAGCTTAATGGATTATAAGCTATATTGCCTAACCAAAAGAAATTACTCAAAGTTTCTTTTTTGGTCAAAATAGGTTTCTGGTTGTTAAGTGATGACGTACGAACCCTGCTTCTAGGTACAAACTGCACTGTGTTCATTAAGGCGGTTGTCTTTTTTTTTTTTTTTTTTTTTTTTTCTTTTTTTTAACTTTTTATTTTATTTATTTGAACAACTCACCTGTCCATTACGCATACAGTTTCTTCAGAATAACAGAATACAAAGAGAGTCACAAACTCAAGACAGTGAAATTAGAAAGAAAAAGAAACAAACAAATATATATGTATAAAAATATAGATACATATAGAATAATAATTAGAAAAATAAGATAAAGGAAAACAAAAGGAAAAAAAGGAAACATGCCTGTGGTGTCAAACATTTCCATCGTTCATTTCACTTTTTTTTTTCTTCTTGTATGCTCATCTTCATTCAGTTCAGTCTGTTTTTTCCCCTTCCGTTGTATGTCAACCATTTTCCCCAGTCCTTCAAAAAGCGTTCTTCCTTTAATTTCAGTTTATATGTAAGGTTCTCCATCTCCATAATGTCCTCCACAATTGCTACCCACTGCTGCTTTCCTGGTGTTTCTGTCTTAAGCCAGTTTTTGGTGATGGCCTTCTTTGCTGCCAAAAGGAGAATCTTAGCCAGGTAACGATCCTTTACATCTACAGTACCTTCCAAGTACCCTAGATACAAAACAAGGCAGGTTCTAGGAATAATATAACCTAATATATCACAGAGAGCCGAGTGAATTTTAACCCAGAAAGTGTGAATTTTTCTGCATTTCCAGAAAATGTGTGTATGGTCTGGTTCATCCCATCCACACAGCCTCCAACATTGTTGTTGTGTATTGGTTTGTTTATTTTTAATCTTAGGTGTAATAAAATAGCGAATTTGATTTTTCCAGATGAATTCTCTCCACCTCAATGAGTGAGTTGTATTCTTATGTTCTTTCCATGTTTCATACCACACCCTCTCAGTGATTTCTTCACTCAGCTCTCTTTCCCATTTTACTTTAACATATACAGTTGATTCCTGTCTTGATTCCATCAAACATTTGTATAGGGTAGACACTGTTTTTGGAATAACACTTTTATATGCCAGTATATTTATTTTTATAATAGGATGGATTTTGTCTTCCTCTATTTTTATGTTTTTATTAAAGTAATCTCTCACCTGTAAGTATCTGAAAAAATCCTTGTTATTTAAGTTGTATTCCCGTTTTAATTCTTCAAAACTTTTAATTTCTCCTTTTTTGATTAATAAACAAAATGCTGTGATTCCCTTTTCATTCCAATTTTTAAAACCAAGATCCAATTTTCCTGGTCTAAATTCTTCATCGAAGGCTATCCATTTTAGCAAACCAAGCTCTTTGCCAATCCTGAACTCCCTTACTGTATCATACCATACATTTAATGTAAAGGATATTATCGGGTTCCTATCTTGGTCTTTAGTTACGTATTCAGGGGTCTTTTTCATACCCATGTTTGTTTGGATTGGGACATTGAGTGTGGAGAGCTCCACATCCTTCCAGCGAGCCCCGTAATCATCACTACACCAATATGTTATCTGGCGTATCTGTGCAGCACGAAAATATTCTTTTAAATTAGGAAGCGACATTCCTCCTTTCTCCTTAATAAGCTGTAAAGTAGTGTATCGTACCCTTGGCCGCTTGCCTTCCCAGACAAATCTAGATATATACTTATCCCATTCTGAGAATTGGGTTTGAGGTATGCTTATCGGAAGAGAGAGGAATAAATATAGCAATCGTGGTAAGATATTCATCTTTATCACATTTATCCTGTCACTAAATCCTAACGGATATGTATTCCATCTTTCCATATCCTGCCTTATCCTGTTATTTATATGTCCATAGTTACTTTGATATAGTTTGTCATAGTTTTTGGTTATATTTATACCTAAATATTTAAGGGTTTTTGCCTCCCACTTTATTTCCCATTCCTTAAGATTTTGAGTTGGTATACAATTAAACATTAGAACTTGAGTTTTAAGTATATTTACTTTGTAGCCAGAAAGCGTACCAAATTTTCCTAACATTTCTGTAAGCTGCATAAAAGAGTTTATGGGGTTTTTGAGGGCTATCAACACGTCATCAGCAAATAGACTAATTACATGCTCTTGTCTATTGATTTCTATTCCTGTTATTAGGGCGTCTTGTCTAATCATTTGTGCCAATGGCTCAATATACAAGGCGAATAAGGTTGGACTTAAACAGCAACCCTGTCTAGTTCCTCTCTCTAGTTGGAATGTCTTTGTCAATGAGCCGTTAACTTTTAGTCTTGCAGTCGGTTTGTCATAGAGAGATTTAATACATTGGATTGATTTCGTAGTGAACCCGAACTTTGCCATGGTTAGGTACAGGAATTCCCAGCTGACTCGATCGAAGGCTTTTTCTGCGTCTAAACTTATCAATGCAGCCGGTATCTTGTCTTTATGTATTTGGTGTATGATGTGTAGGGTCCTTCTAATATTGTCTTGTGCCTGTCTATTTTTGACAAAACCTGCTTGGTCCTCATCTATCAGGTCTGGTATAAACGACTGGAGCCTATTTGATAGGATTGTAGTATAAATTTTATAATCAACATTCAACACCGATATAGGCCTGTAATTTTGGCAGTATTCCCTTTGTTTTTGTGGTTTTGGCAGCACCGTGATAATTGCCTCCCTCCAAGAGGGGGGAATCACATGTTTAGTGTGAGTCCAATTAAGAGTCTGGTGGAGTAAGGGTATCAATTCTTTTCCACATTTCTTGTACCATTCGGCAGGAAACCCATCACTGCCTGGTGCCTTGTTTGTTCGTAATTTTCCAATCGCTTTCTGAATCTCCTCTATCGTTATTGGTGCCGTCATGCGATCATTTTGTATTGTTCCAATAGAGGGTAAATCTAAGGAGTCTAAAAATGTTTTAATATCATTTAGGCCATTATTAGTAGGTGCATTTTGTAGATACAGGTCCTTATAATAATCGGTAAAGATACTTTCTATCTCTTCTAGGTTATGTGTCATTTGTTCTGTCTTAGAATTATACAATTTGTTGACTGTTGTTTCTGCCTGTTGTTTTTTTAAACGTCTTGCCAATAGTCGTGCAGCTTTAGGGCCTGATTCATAGTAGCTCTGTTTTACATATCTCGCTTTTACTTCCATGTCATATAAGAGTAAATTATTAATTTTCTTCTTAATATCTTTCATTTGTTGTTGTATCTTGACATCCACCTTGCGTTTGTGTTTATTCTCCAATTGTGACAATTCATCCACATATTCATTATATTGCTTCATTCTTTCTCTTTTAAGGTTACTTGATATTGCGATTAGTTTCCCACGTATAACTGCCTTCAAACAGTCCCATAAAATAATTGGATCGGTTTCACCATTGTCATTTTCTTCTAAATAAGTTTTGACATCTTTTTGTATTTGTTCTACCACAGATTTATTGTTTAATAGCCCCACATTTAATCTCCATATTGTGTTTCTTGGTCTACCTTTAAGATAGATTTTTAAGTAGATAGCACTATGGTCCGACACATCTGCCACTCCAATCCAACAGTCTGTTATTATATCTCTATTCCCTTTTTGCATAAAGAAGTAGTCTATTCTTGAATATACACAATGTGTTGCTGAATAATGACTATAATTCCTCTGTAGCGGATGCAAAGCTCTCCAGACATCAAAATAGTTAGTGTCTTCCAATGTATATCTTACTAATTTTGGAATTGAATTTTTATTTTTCTTCAGGCTGGTTGTGTCCAAGTCACTATCTAGTATCACATTAAAATCTCCTCCACATATGCATATACCTTCTGCTTCAAGCACAAGAATATCAAAAATCAATTTAAAGAATTCCTTATTACTTTCAGGGGGGGCATACACATTCATCAATGTGACCATTGTTTGATCAATCACACCCTTGACAATGACATATCTACCTTCCTTATCCTTTATTTCTTTGTGAGATTGAAACTTAAGGGAGTTAGTTATGAGAATTGCAACCCCTCTTTTCCTAGAGTTTTTATGAGAGCTGTAAAAGGTGTTTTTGAACCCAAATTTCCTCAGTTTTTCATGTTCTATTTTTGATAAATGAGTTTCTTGTAGGAAAGTTATCTGTGTCTTCTCCTTTTTCAGTTTAGTCATAATCTTGGCTCTTTTAACTGGGTTACAGATTCCATTAACATTTAAGGACATACACTTTATTTCTTCATGTGTAGTGATCTACCGGCTATCTTTTGAGACCCCCACAGGCACTCCATTGAACCCTTGTTTAAACAAAACATTTTCATCAACAAGTTACAACTTAGTTTAACTATATACAGATAAGAGGACTTCAATAAAGAGGTACCAGCCACCTTCCCCACCTGTTGTTCCTCTCTTTGTTTTTGGGGGGTATGTCTCTCATATTGAAAGGGCCCCCCTCCAGTAATGAGATATGACTCACGAAAGATTGTCACACTCATACTAGTCATTATTGTGTACTGTCCATCCCTAGCCAACTTTGTGTTTCCATATTATCCTACCAGACACACCGTGAATCCATCTTGTTGTTATACGTCTCCTTATACGCCTCTCATGCATGGTTATCGTTATGCTGAAATTCTTGAAGTCTCTCTCGAGCTCGCCTGCTAGCCGCACCAGCATACGTGGGCCGGACCGGTTTCCATGTCGCTGCCCCGATTGACAGACGTCCCTCGGCGCTCGCTCTCTCCCGGCTGTTTATCCCTTTTCCCACGTTGTATCCTCTCGCTTGCAGGTCGTTAGCAGCCTCCTCCGCATTGCCATAAGTTTTCACTCCATTTGGCCAGTGGATCCGCATCTTGCTGAGAGGAGTCTGGAAGCGGATGCCTTCTTTCTTTAATATCTTTTTGATATTCACGTACGCTTTACGTTCTTGCACCATTCTCGCCGAGTAGTCGTGGTCAAAATAAACCCTGCTTCCGTCCAGAGTGACTATTTTCTTTTCCCATGCCTTTTTAAGTATCATCTCTTTAGTTGTGAATTGTTGGAAATTGACAACGACTGACCTTGGGGGGAGACCCGCTGCCGGTTTCGGGGTTAATGCTCGGTGTGCGCGTTGAATCTGGAGGTTGATGTTAATATTAAGCTCCTCTCTGAGCCAGGCTTCCAGAAACTGGGTCAGCGATTCTGCCTTAGATTCGGCTCCCTCTTGTATTCCGTAGATCCGCAGATTGTTACGTCTGGATCGCAGTTCCAAGTCATCCAATTTGGTCATCATCGCTTTTTGTTCTCTCATTAGTTCTGTCAGGGTTTGATTGGCCTCGTGGCTCCACGTCTCCATTTCTTCCGTGCGCGTCAGCGCAGCTTCTAATTTCCCTTCTTGTTCTTTGAGTTCTGTAGTCATGCTCTTAAACTTCTGGTCGATATCTTCTTTGAATTTAGACAGTTCGTGTTTCATTTGGCCAGTAATTTCTTCTTTGAAGTCTGATTTCAATTCATTTTGGAGTGATTGAATTTGTTTGCTAATACAATCCAGTCCGTTTTGAAGCGCGGCCATATTAGCTTCAGGTGCTAGCTTGTCCTCGTTGTTCGGATGTTTTATGTCTTTACCTTGGGTGTCCGTAGTTTTTTTATTCTTTGCTTTTGTTGTCCCTCCGCTCATCTTCCAAAGTTGTTCTGTCTCACGCTTCAATTCGTGTTTTAGCGGAGTTTATCCACTTGGCTTACGGGAGCTCTGTACTTATGCGACCATACTGCTCTACCGCCACACCGGAAGCCCCAAGGCGGTTGTCTTTTTAACGTGTTTTATGCTATGTATCTTGTTCTATTTAATTTTAACAAGCCCTTAAAAAATAGTCAGTGATCGTTGTGGCCTCTCTGGGTTTTTATTATCAGTCGTCTCATGGTTTGCCAGACACCAAATATTTGAACGGTTCAGAAAAGAAACGCTCTGAGGCTAACTAAGATTTGTGCACATGAAGCTGAGGATCAGGAGTTTTTCACAGCGAGTCATCCAGACAATGCAGCAGTGTGCTAATGACTAACCTCATGCTGGGGATGGATCATCTGCTCAGCAGGGACTCTTACATTAACTTTTATTGAGGGGAAAAAGTTAGTGTTCATCCACCAGCTTCACTGTGCTAATGTGTTTATATTATGCTAACCATAGCTTTGTAGCTAGCCAGCACGTAGCACACCATTCAGTGTTGGTCAAGTTACTTGAAAAAGGTAATCAGTAACTAATTACTTCCCCCAAAGGTAATCCCGTTACTTTACTGATTACTTATTTTCAAAAGTAATTAGCTACTTAGTTACTTTAAAAAAACATGATTTACAACCTGAATAGGTAATAAAGCGATAGATCTTTCAGCCCAGTTCTACTTTTTCTGCATACTCCATCATATAAAATGTAATCAAATGAAAAGGTCTCTTTTTAAAACTTGTTTTATTAGTTTTAATCTTTTAACTTTATGCGTCAAGCAAAAATTAAATTATATGCACCATTCTCTGACTGGAAGAAATTTGTTTAACATTTAAAGTCTAAGGAGCTTGGAAAGAAAAGCGTCTGGACTTCTTTAAGTTGCTTGAAGACGTTTTGGGTGAGCTCACCCGAAACCCTGGCTGATTGAGACCCACACCTGTTTTCACACCTTGGCTCATGTGATTAGGTAGAGGATCATCAGGGGGTCCTTTGTCCCTCTTTGGGGGGAAACTCCCACTGGGTTTAAATCTGGAACTCTCCGCCATTTGACCTTAGAACTGAAGAAGCTTCTCGGATGAGAGGTGAAACGTCTTCAAGCAACTTAAAGAAGTCCAGCAGTTTCTCCGTGAATGTCACATTCCCGTGGCAGCGTACTGTCGGTGCTCACTCAGAGTTTAGGGATTTTTTGCTGTAAAACGAAGTTTTCTTCCCACACAGTGAACAGTGGACGCTAATGTTTTTGTCACTTTTTACGGAATCAAACTCAAAGTAAGGTCAGTACTTCCACGCTTTAAACGCTGCACGCTCATACTCTCTCCTGCACCACTGTTGATCTGCACACAGCTGTTGTCAAGAACGTCGCACTCACTTACGTCACTGTCATGAGACACTCTTGCAAACGAAATCACAGTTTAGTAATGCAGTAACGCAGCGTGCTTACGGGAAGGTAACAGTAATCTAATTACTTTTTGCAATAGTAATCCCTTACTTTACTCGTTACTTGAAAAAAGTAATCGGATTACACGTTACTGCCCATCTCTGACACCATTATATACCAGCTAGCCCAACTTCAGTAACCCTACAAACATTGCTGCTGTTTAGTTGTCTTTCTGTCTTAATTTATGCAGAGCTGTACGTTTTAGTAATCTCAGTCACAACGTGGTATATCATCTTAAGATGGAAACTAGCAAGCTAACTGCCTGCTAACTTCTAACTCTGTTAAACTTCACAAATCCTTTTAAATGCTTTTTTATGGCTGCCTGGATATTAAACTTGATTGTTATACCTGGTAGAGCAGCTACACTGACCATTCTAAGACTGACGAGGCAGATCTAGAGATGCATTATGTTAGCTAAAGGTAACACCTAAACATGAGAAACCTGGTTTACACTTTTTTTAAATCAAAAGATTCAATGAGATATGTTTGACTTAATTAGTGGAATGGCAACCATAAGTTTGGCACAAGAATATGAACTGTTTACTATGAAATGTTAAGAGTTCATTTCCCAACAGGTTCCCAACTGCATTTGCTTTGGCCTGCAACATGTCTCACCTCAGTATTGACTCTAAAACCTCAGTGAGTCCTGATACTTAATGAGCCACTTGTGCATTTAGGTAGGAACACCTATAGCTCATTAACTGTTAGGTGAAAAACAACACGTGTGAGGTCCTCGGTGAATCTTACTGCAGTTTTTAAAATAAATTATGGTTAAGTTGTCTTTGATGAAAAAAAGGTCAACTGATATATTATTATTATTTATGATATGAAACCTGCTGTACTTTGTTTTTATGAGGCTGTCTGGCATTTACAGATGAGTATCTGGAGAAGGAAATGGACCAGAATTAACTGCAGGTAGAAAAAGAGGAGAAACTCTCTCTTAACCTTTCCTGGGAAAAACTTTTATTTTTTTTCTATGTAAAGGAGGAAATGTGTGTTTGTTGAGGTTTTTGAAGACATTCAGGGAGGAATCGCTCTCAAAACAACTGCATTAGGTGGTGTAAGCTGCAGGTGTGTCAGATATTAGACTGCACTTTGTGACCTGTTGTGGCCTTTGGGTTTGTACTTTTTTATCTTTCACTTGCATTTACTGGTTAGACACTGAAAACTAATTGCTGAGGGATTTATATAAATCTTATAAAGTTTGTATCTGTCTTGTGTGAAACTTGCATGAAAAGCATACAAGAGTGAAAACAGATATAAGATCCCTTGAAAAATTATATAAATGAAACTTGAATGTTTTGGATACTTACTAAAACAATATATGAAAGTAATGAGAAAGTGGCCACTTTCATGAGTAAATCATATAAGCCTTATGATTCACTATATGAAGTAGGCCACTATTTCTTTTCCATATGGGTGTGGTTAGGTTTAGGCACTAAAATTACTTGAATAGGTAGTTTTGGTCAGGTTTAGGTAGTTTGTTAGAGACTCCTGGTTGGGTTTTGGTACGAACTCTGCTTGGTTATATGTAGAAAAGACTGTGGTTTGCATTAAATATACCTGTTCATCACACTAACCCTACTTACCTACTAAATGACAAGTTGGGAATAACAGACCTTGTGTGTAAATGAACCATGTGAGCACTAACCTTGGGCAAGAGAACAGGCAGGAATAACTGTCTAGTCTCATGATTTAAGCCACTGCCTCCTGTCTCCTTTCGTAGACTTTATTGCTCTGTCAAACAAGACCGTTTACTCTCAGCAAATAATACTACCACGGCTGGTTTGTACGCCAAGAGATCCACACCCAAGGGCACCTTGTACATACCCCTGTGATGCCAGGAAACTCAAACAAAACAATGCTGGAAGTTCATCAACACCACTTACAGACAAACATTTCTGTGTGTGTGAACAAGGACAGTGCTGACAAATGAGTGAGAGATAAAATAATTATAAATTAAACTAAATAATTAAAATGATTAAAAAAACACCATAAATAAAATCACTGGTTATGCCGAGTCAAAAGTCCAGAAGCCACAAACGCTTTATTCACGATAATCAACAAAAAGATGAATTAAAATGTCGGAACTAGAGAGCTAAAGCAACTCACTGAACAATGAAGCGCATATACGAAGCTGCACTCTTATTCGCCAAGAGGCGCCACAGCGGCAGCGAAGCATCGTCGGGCAGATTCTTTTACTCCGGATGCCTTCCTGACACAACCCCAAAGGGAGTCTCCTCCTGGGATCAAACTGAGGACGCTTCGGCTGTTTGGCGCGTGTGGAGCCACAGTGAACCGCATATATACAGAACCTCTGTTCAAATCACGTTACAAGTTGAACTTGGACAAAAGGCACCAGGAATTAAATGGTAAATGGCCTGTATTTATATAGCGCTTTACTAGTCCCTAAGGACCCCATAACCTCCATAATTGAACCAATAACCTCCAAACAGCATCCCGATTGCTCCCGCTACGCCACAGTTCAAACAGGTTCTTCCTCACATTAACACAAAATTACTGACATTAAAAACATGGTGAGAAAGAAACCAAGGGTCCAAAAGGAAAACACAGGTATGAAGTGCCATGTTTCAGAATAAAAGCCTCAGCTTTGAAATTCTTTACACTGAGTCTACATACAGGAGTGCCTTCGCCGCACTTTAATGTGTTTTCAGAGTAAAATGTCTGAATATGTGTACGGTGGTTTTCTTCAGCAGGTGGAAAGTTCTCTCCAGCGGATCACATTTCAAAAGTAACCCACGCACATTCAGAGTGAATCCCACGCTCTTCCTGCCAGTAAAACGAGCTTTTATATCACCAGAGTTCAAAAGCTCACTTGTGATGTTTTCAGGCCCACGGCCTTCAAACAACAAAGAAGTTTTAGTCAGCGCTGGAGTTCTTTAAATTCTTCTTCTGCCTCAAGAATCAACATATTTACGTCTCATCTGAAGTCACTCAACAAACAAACCTTTGAAAAAGTTTTTATGTCTCGCTAAACTCATCTCCAAATCACCTCCTTTGAGTAACGCCATCAGAGAGAAACAGCATTAGGAGGCCGATCTCATTACCTCCCATCCTGTCGTGTAACACAACATTTAGGCTTGAGCTGAACTCATACTCACTTGTGATCAACATGCTGTTTGAGGTGTGAGGACTGTGAGCAGAGGAAACTTCAGCAGGCCTCCATGTCACCCCTGACAGCTGAACCGGGCAAACACATGAGCTTCATAAAGAATTAAATCCAGAGCCATATATCCAGCGTGGGAACGGAGCTGTGAAGTCCAGTTATGCTGGTCGTGTCGGGCACCGTGTTAATGAAGTCATTGTTGAAGTTTTCCCCTTTTCCTCTACCACTCCCCTTCCCTTCCCATGCCTTGGACCAGACCATCTGAACACCACAGACAGGGGGGGGGGTATCCTAAAAATAACCAGAGGGAAGACTTGAGCAGACACGAGAGCGCCTGCTGGAGGAGCCGCTTTGAGTTTGAAGGGTGAGTTTGGGAGATAAAATCTGTACAGATGTTGAAGGTCCCCCCAAGAAGGAAATATTGGATTGTAGAGCGACCTGGCTGCACCCAGGCAGGTCGGTGATTATTATTCCCCCCGTGTTAAATACTATAAAACAGAAAATCCAGTTTGCCTGAAAAGAGGCCTAATCAATAATCTCCTCCGCTCGAGGCTGCTATCACAACCGTCAGACGGTGAAATTACAGACAGAGAAATGAGTGAAGAAATGAACTTTCCTTCTCTCTGAGATCCAGTGCTTTCCACCAGCTCCAGTCTCCGACCTTAACCGATTACTGGTGCTGCAAAAGAACAGCTTTGGATGAAATGGAAGACAGATATGTGACTGAGCCAGTGACTCAACGCGGGAAGGATAAAGTCCTTGCCGTGCCCTAATAGTCTGTAGTTCTTCAAGGTTTCATCTCGGCTCGGTCCAAGGTATACCATTAGCGTTAATGGGCTTCCATTTAACGCATAGGTGTTTGATTATGGGCTTTTAAATGTGAATAACTCCCTCAGAGAAGAGGAGAGGAGAGCGGTTCGCGGCACTCATTAATTCACAAGTGGAGGAGGAGGAAGTGGGAGTATGTAAACAACTGATGGACTTTTCCCAGTGTGTGGAGGTGCAGAGGGAAGAGGAGGAGTGGAAACAAGGCCCGATAAGATGCTTTAAAACCGACCCAGAGATTTTAGAGATGAGGTCATATTTCGGTCCATGTCACCACTTAAACTGGCCTAATTCACACTGATTAATTAGGGTGTGTGTGTGTGTGTGTGTGTGTGTGTGTGTGTGTGTGAGAGAGTGAGAGACAGCAGCTGCTGTGAACAGACTGAGCAGCAGGCTTACATTCAATCACTTCTATTGCCTCCTTAATATTTACTCTGATATTTTACAACATCTGGGATTTATGGAGACATCTGGGATGGTGATCCCAGATGTGTACATACGCTGGACAGAGGAACGTGGGGCTGATCAAAAAAAGGAAGTAAGGATCTGATTAAAGTTTGATTTACAAAATTAAAGTCATAAAATTATATCTGAATATTCTATCAGTCATAAAAATATATTAAAAAAAAAATCTAAACTTTCAGTGAGTATTTCCCATCTTGAAATATAGATTCTCCTTTTCTTCTTACTGTTGGCCTTTGAGTCAGCATCGTGAGTCTGTAACTTTAGCCGTGGTGCTTTTTTGGAGCCAGAGGTCACGAGGGTGGAGTGCTAATAGTCAGCTAACTATAGTAAGCTTGGTTAGCCAGGATACTTTACTATAAGTCAGCTCGGGTCTAAGGGTTGGTGACTAAATGTACCAGTGTATTTTTATTTGATTCAATATGCACCAAAACGCACCAAGAGCTGAAACAAGACGGAGTAATGGGAGAATCAGGCGGTAAGCTTGTTTATTTCTGCTGTCTGACCGACTCACTGCTGGAGCCTCTAGTGGACATTAGAGAAACTGCAGGTTTCTGTGAGCTCTGTGAGGCCTAATCAACAACGTGTCAACAATTGTTGCTCAGCAGCAACAAAAAGCCTGAAAGAAAACAGAAGTAGATGATCTCAGAATTATGTCTATGGTTTAGAAAAACCAGTTCTCAGCATGTGGAGGAGGTCTCAATGTGAAAGTCTGCGATCAAGAGACGCCATCGTGAGTGTAAATACAGAAGGTTTGGAACACGGTGCAAACCTTCTGCCTCTGTGCTGTGTACAAACTCAGACGAGGCTGTGTTTCCTCTTTCTAAACATGAGCCTCACAGGCGTCAGAGGAGGAAGAGTCCAACAATACCTCCAGCGGATGGGAGGTTTTCAGTGTGAGGACAATCCTCACGTGTCCTATGTGTGTTTTTGGTGTTTGAGGGAGGCGGCATCAGCATGTGAGGCTGTGTTTATTGCTTCTGGGGTGTGTACGGCTTTGGGTTTACTTTGTGTGCTCCTGAGTGTGCGCAGTTTCATCGGAGTCCCGCCGTGGAGGCTTCGCTTCTGGTATTTCCGATGCAGCAGGACAGGAAGCAAGCCGCTGTCGTGAACTGTGGCCTCCTCCTCTGAGCGATGCACTCTGAACCTGACACTGCGTTTCTGACATTTGCCTGACCGTGTATATCCGCTGCACGACATTAAGCGCCAAAGAGATTATTAACCATCAAAATGAGTGATGGAGTTTCAGTTTCTTTCTGCATCTGGTGAGATGTGCTAAAAGAAATGCCTGGGCCACCTTAAATGTGTGTCCTGCATTCACTGCAAACCACTGGAGGAGCACAGGTGTTTTTGCCCTGGTCTCTGTCTCTGCTGCTGACTTTATGAAGCCTTATCCACTGCAGTGGACCAAAACAATGTCAGATAACTTCGTTAAACATGCTTCAGATCACATCAAAACCACACGTACAGTTCCACTACACAACCACGTATGATTATAATCACAGTAAACGCACGTCTGTCTCCATCCAACTGAAGTACCAGTGTGAATGCGAGCATCTGTCCTGCTAAGCTTAAATCCTGGTTTCTTCTTCTTTGGTGGAGGTAAACACTCTGTTTGACTTGGCAGGAGTACATCCAACCTCAAACATGGTCAATTTATTAGGAATCTGATTAAAGCTGCTCTTCATTAGCGCTTACGAGCCATCTGAGAGTGTGAAGTAATGGGCCGTCCACACAATGAAAAAAATAGTCTGGCAGTACACATAGCAGAGTTTTTGTGTCCCTGCTTGCCTGTTATGTTTAAATTCTGCTGCTTTATTTGTGCAAATGATCCTCATCTGGATACAGATTTGCTGCGAGTAAATTAGCTTCATTTGTGCATCCTTTTGGTTTTATATCAGCTGTTTAGTATCTTTGGAGAGTGACTGATTGAGAATGCCATACATATGAATTTATCTGCAAAGGAGAAATAAAATAATAGAAATGGATACAAATAGAAACAGAATCTACAATTTAATTTAGCATGAATGCTAAAGATTCAGAGATGTTTCCAGAAGGTTTTGTGTAAAGTGGTCTGTAGCTGCTTCGCCTTTTTGTTCCAGCATGCACTCAAGATAACACTGTAGACTGTATATAGAAGATGGATGTAGCTATTGTGTCGTCACCTGTTGCTTAATAAAGTCCTGCTGTGAAGCCTCAAGCTATCATTGAGAGTGCAAAGGGCTCCGTTTCTTATTACACCCTGCAGCATCGACTTAACTTTCACCCTTTATAACCTTAACAAGAACCTTATTTTACAATATGGCCATAATGTGTCATTCAGTGTGACCTCAAACTAGCAAGACTATAAAATCACCAGGAACGTGTTTACTCAGGTCATAAATAAAGTGATAATTTTCCAAATTACCAAAATTCATTCATTCAATTCAGGCCCCTCTTCTGTGGAACCAGCTTCCACTTTGGATTCAGGAGACAGACACTATCTCTACTTTCAAGATTAGGCTTCAAAGTTTCCTTTTTGCTAAAGCATATAGTTAGGGCTGGACCAGGTGACCCTGAATCCTCCCTTAGTTATGCTGCAATAGACGTAGGCTGCCGGGGGATTCCCATGATGCACTCATTGTGTATTAACAGACCTCTCTGCATTGAATCATATCTGTTATTAACCTCTGTCTCTCTTCCACAGCATGTCTTTATCCTGTCTTCCTTCTATCACCTCATCTGGTCGCAGCAGATGGCCCCGCCCCTCCTGAGCCTGGTTCTGCTGGAGGTTTCTTCCTTCCCACTGTCGCCAAACTGTTTGCTCATAGGGGCTCATATGATTGTTGGGTTTTTCTCTGTATCTATTATTGTAGGATCTACTGTACAATATAAGGCGCCTTGAGGCGACTGTTGTTGTGATTTGGCGCTGTATAAATAAAATTGAATTGAATTGAATATCAAACTGGAAACCAGAGGCCATTAGAATAAATTATACATGATCTACCTGGACATTTGTCCTTTTAGACATCCAATACAAAAATGTAACTACCTCACCATTTCTAATAGATACATGAATTTTGTACTGGGTGGCATGAATGAACTAGTGAGGGCTAACAGAAAAGTATTATCTCCTCATTATTTCATACTAAATGAAGCAGACATAATATCTGAGTTGATTTGGAGGATTAAAAAAACAAAATAACCATATCACACAGAAACAGTGGAAACTTTGGGAGTGCCCAAATAACCAATCTGGTACATTTTTAAAAAGAATGAATGCTCTGACCATTTAAAGTAACGAAGGCAGCTAAAGAAGATGATCACAGAATTATTTCCATGTTTAAGAGAAACAACTTTACAACATCTAACCAAGTCAAGAACACTGTAGGTGTGTCATTTACAAAGTCAACAATCACCTTCATTAATGTAAATGCACAGTTTTTATACAAAGGTGCAAACCTCTGGTTACACTGCAGAACATGAAGGCCAGGTTAGACCGATGAAACCAGATGAAACAATAAAACAAGCAGCAGCTGCTGTAATGGACTGACAGATCATCTAAATGTCATTTCCATGGTTTCTAGACTTCAGGCAGTCATTGACTGGCCTCCCTACAGAATATAAGTTGGAAACACTTAGTATTAAATCCACATCCTTTCTTGCGTAACCTGTTGAGAATTTAAGAGGGAACCAGCTTTACCTAGGCAGTGTGTCAGTCAATTAATAGCATTAATAGCAAACTCACTGTAACTCATGTACAAACTCATGTACATGCAAAACTACCAAAAAACATGTTTCTGTTCAACAAATTATTGACCCAACTGTACCTGCAGTGAAGATGTTATTTAAAAAATGCCTAAGCCACAGAAGAGGAAGGACTGAATCTAATTAAAGTATTTCCTGATGCATATAGAGGTAAACTTAAAAGAAAACCAATACCTAGGATTTACCAAAGATGCAATCAGACAGAGACTGTCCAAATAAAGAAGATAGTGCTAGAATAAGAAGACTAGTTAAATGTATTGAGAGTGCAGCCCAAAACCTCAAGCTCAGGTCTATGAAGTGAAATCTCCTGGAAAAATCTATTAAAGGCTTTAATATCTCCAAACATAAAGCATGTGGGTTAACGTTGGTGCCGATCATGTTCGTGTTTTCTTTGGGGACTCTCCTGCTTGCTCTTGAAGTATTTCAGTGATATATTATTTGGGGGATGTGCAGATTTAACTCGAACTTCAGTAAGTCGAAGTCTGTCATCTGAATTGCCTTTACATAGTTTTGTGTCTGCATGCGGCCTTAAGCACAGTTAGCATTAACAAGGACTCCAGCACATATTAAATCAGGAGGAAAATACCAGAAACACAAAAGAAGAGAGTGAAGTGTGGTGGCCATTACAGACGAAAGCTGTTTTGTTACCAAATGCCCATTCAGCTCCCTCTCCACAATGCGGTTGATATAACAAGCAGAAATGGCCGTTTGGGGATTTACTTGATGGATTGCTTTTCTTCTTGCCATCTTGTTATCGTCTTCTAGAGCTCATCCGTATTTCCATGCTAAAACCCAAACATTATCATGCTGTCAGCCGCCGTTTCTTTTTGATGAATTCTCAGCCGGCTGCACCTGTTTGGACGTAAAGCTGGGATCTGAAGCATCCTGCGTGCCCGGGGAAACTCAACAGCGGGACTAAAAAGTTGTGCCATGAAGTGTAATTGTTGCTAGGAAATGCATACAAAAACTGGCTGTGAAGTTCAGCAGTGCAACAGGCCCCTTTATCCCATGTGGACGCCCCACGGCTGACCTTTCCAACTTTATTTGTTGTCAAGCTGCTATAAATAAAGTGTTCTCTGTTGTTTTGTTCTGGCCGGTGGAAGAAAAGCCCGGGGACACTGCCAAGGGTCAGCAGAGCCCCTGGCACCATGTGCAGGGATGTTATTACCAGCCTTTCAGTGAGGATATTGTTCCAAAATTCCTCTAAACACCAAGTGTGGCAGTTGGCTCCGGCTGGCACCATGTTTGACATCTTCCTCTGACAAAAGTCCAAGTTTGGAGACTTGTCAGGGCAAAGATGCTAAGCACGAAGCCACAGTGGGCAGTTTGTGTTCCCAAAAACAGAAGATTAGGAGGAAAAAGATAAAAAAAAAGAGTGGGTTCTTTATTCCATCCAACAAATTTCTACTTCTTCTTCCTGGCCACCACCGTCCAGGTCTTCCAGAGGAATACTGAGAAGTTCCTAAACCAGTATTTTAGTTGTCTCCTTCCCTCACCGAGCCGTCCAGGAGGCATCTTGGCGTTTTTAGATGAAGAGTAGTGGCTGAGCTCTCACCTGAGCCCAGATCGCCTTCATAAGAAGCTCATTTCTGCTGCTTGTATCCTCCATCTCCTCAATTTCTTCTGACACCAGGGTAGGAATATAGATCTGCCACTAAATGGACAGCATCACATTCACCCTCAGCTCCCTTTATCTTTCACATCAACTCTCCAACATGCATGTGGCTGCACAGTTCTGTTATCCGGGTGTCCTGAATAGGTAAAAAGTCGATATGACCTTGTTGATTTTGAGGCTAAAGGCCAAACGAGGACGCTGTTAAAGTGTAAGAGAGCAGGTATAGATTTGACAAGTGTGAAGTAGATTCAATAAGACACACACGCAAAGATCAGTCAGGCAGAAACACTCATGTAGAAAATATAAGACTATTAACAAGAGTTCCTATAGATAAATGAGGGCTTCTTGTTGACTTCAGAGCCATGAATGGAAACTTGTGTCCGGTGAAGGTCACTGTTAGAGGTCTGAGTGTTCCCGTCAGGAAGTCCCACCCCAACAACAGCTTTACCAGCTCTGATGCCCAAAATCTGTCAGCACCTTCATCTGGAACGCAACACCTGAAAAAGACACCTAACCTTCAGTGTCACGGCCGAAACGGCATCCGATGGGGTTCACATCACAGGCGACTTTTATTATGAAAGCTACTGTGTCATCTGCTTTCTATAACATTAAATATTAACTGCATATTGAGTTTCACAATTTCAAACCAACAGGGCGAACAGAGCGTGGTGTTTCCACAAAAAATAAATAAAAGACATAAAAACACTGCCGCAAAATTATGAATAATTCACGTGTTGAGGAAAAGACACTAAAATGGCAGAAGACAAAGTGCAGGGAATAGTGCCATCGGCTTCTGTAGAGCCCACCATGCAGCTCCAGAGAGAGGTGAGGCTGTAATTAACCCAGTGCTATAAACTGAATCCTGATAGTCGAAAATGGCTCTTCATCAATGCACCCATTTGTACTTTGATGTTTTTGCAAACATTTGTTTACAGAATTATCACAGTTAAATGTGTAAACTTGACCCGACCAAAAAACAAACCCGGGTTTAAACCAGTCCTAAATCTTCACAGCGCAGAAGTATGAACACCGCAAGATCGCAACGACAAACTTTTATTGTTCAACAAGGATGTGGTGGACTTCCTTTCCCGTTAGCTGTGGCATCAAAATAAGTTCATGAACCTGGAACGCGGTGGCTGTCCTCACTGGACATTATACTGGACACAAAGCGTTTTTCCCGGGGATCGTGGGTGCAGACCACCACCAATTCAGCTGGTTTCACAAATAAATGCATAAAAACTATTAAAATCATCATGAATGTTGAACTCTGGCCAAAGTTTATGCTTTCTGTCAAATTAGTCAGATTACATGTAAAACCAGCATGTCCTCACAAGTGGCTCTGGGATTTCCTCCCTTTGCACTCTGACTTACATCTGGGTGTGCTTGTGTTGGTGTGGGTATATTTAGAAGCATTGTGCTTGTTCGTGTCATCCCAACAGTCCTTGGGGTGGTTATTACCCAAAAAGAAAATCCCCATCAAATTAACAGTAATTACAAGTCTGAAAAACATTTTAAAAAAGAAAGAAAAAAAGAGGAAAAATTTGAAAAATTTATGAGAATAAAACTTGTGTGACTGAAAAAAGAAACGTTGGCACATATAAGAAAAAAAAGAAAAATTTAGAAGACAAAATGACACATTTATGAGGTGAAAACAGCAGAATTAGCGTGTCCAACCTGGTGCTAGCGACACAAATTCATTTTTTTTAAAAATTAGGTTAAAAATGTAGAAAATGTGAGACCGTCCAGTTAATGTTTCCTGGAATTTACTTCATTTCTAAAGATAAAATCCAGATTTTCCATAAAGTGTAAAACAGCGTGTTCGTATTAATGGCTCTGGGATTTCCTCCCTCTGATTTCTCAATCTGCTGGTGTTGGCACACATATATTTAGACGCATTGTGTTTGTGTGTTTTCATCTAAACACTCATCATCAACCTGGCAGTAAAATTTTGCTTTGATGTCTGATTTCTATTTATAGGAGCTGATTGTTTTCTCTGAAATGTGTTGCAAGAACAACATCAAATATGATCACACACTGGAAAAATACTGGAAACACACCGGCTCATTCCCCGGCACGGGCACCGAAAACACAGAGGAACTTTTTGTGTAACATTAAGCAACATTTCTTTTGTTGAAAAAAACAAAAACAAAAAACTTTTTTAAATTAAAGTTTTAAAGTTATGAGAAAAATTTATGAGAAAAGATTTACAAGCATATTTAAAACAAAAGAAGATAAATAGATGAGAAACAAATGGTAAATTAATGAGCAAAAAGGAAACAAAAAAACCCAAAAGAAAAAAAACGTCTATGAGAAGAAAGTGGTAGAGCAATTTAAAAAACTGCCAATTTATGAGAAAATGAGAAAAAATGACACATTTATCAGTAAGAATGTAAGATTACATTATGCTTGTGCTGCACTTTGTAGATGGTTAAACTGATTTATTCCAATAAAGTCTGTTAGAAAAAGAAACTGTATTAATGAAACTGTCCTATTAAAAAGGACTAAAGCTAAAACTGGACTGCCAAAGCTGTAGTTCCTCTAATGTCCACTTGGGGCTTCCCATCAGTCAGTACCCACAGACGCCCATTTAAAATGATCACGTTTACAACCTGCTACAAAAACAGTTTGTGTCTCTAAAGATCTCTATAGATAATTTGTTCCTTTGTGCCAACTGTACAAGTCACCCACTTAACTGGATTTAGTCTTTAGGGTGTGGTTACAGTTACAGTTGGATGCAGCTGAATCCTAGTTTATCCAACTATAGGTGCCAGAAAACACCTGCATTTCAAGCCAACGTTCAACATTTCCAGCCAATCAAATGATGTTATTTGTTGTTGCTGCACACACATCACCATGTTTACATGATGCATGCACCTCACAGTGGGTTTCTCCATTTGTGTTTTTTGTAATTGGTGATATAAAACTGTATGCATACACAATTAAAAAGCACTCTAAAGGTTTTGTCATTCCACCAGTGTTCCCTTCCACAGTTATGTGCTTGAAGTCTTCACCGTGTGCTTATAAATAACGGACCTGGGAGGCAGTGACCACAGAGCACCCTCACTACGTGCTTCTCAGCCTACATTCCTCGAGGTCTCCTATGGGGACGCCGCCATCCACACCTCAGAGACTCTGTAGCGTGACTGCAGGAAGTCCCCGCCCAGAACGCTGTGGTACGCAGGACGATACAGCCTTTTGTAGCGCTCGTGTTCGCCTGCTCAGGAAATCACGCTGTGATTAAGCGGCCCTTCCCGAGTGGCTGCGTGATTGCCTGTCTGTCTGCCTATTATGCTGTCCGACTGTTTGTCTCTGCAGTAATGCGACTGTCTGCTCGCCTGTCTCAACTGTCCTCTCGCCCATATGTCTGATTACCTGTCCGCCCTGGCTGCTCACTTTATTACGCTCGCCTCATTCTGCTTAGCTGTAAAAGAGCAATAAGTAAGATTTTCTCTTTTTTTCACTGCAGCACAGAATCCCCATCTGCAGAGGGTTGATAGAGTTTGGATCAATACGAGTGACTAAACAACTATTCCTTCAGCTGCTCAGATTTCTGGCTGCAGTCTGTATCACAGGGAGCACTCTCTGTCTAGACACTAAATTACTTAATACCCCTTTAACTCGAGAGAAACCAATACGTTCGAGGAAATCTTAAATAAAATGTGTAAATACAGTTGTTTTGTGCAGAGAGCCACTGAGGACACAACGGTCAGGTCTGCACAAACTTTGCTGTAACTTTACAATTTGAATTACATAAAAAGAAATCTGTGAAACCTCAGCAAACATAAACAGGTCTGTAGCCCCTTTAGCAGGATGGTCCCTTCTTCTATTGGCAGCTGTAAAGATCTTTCCTGCTTTATTATGTATCAGCTACTTAAAGGTACTTTTTGCAGTGAACCTCTCTGAATAGACTATGTGCGCATTAGCGTATGCTACTTCCGGTGGGGAAACTCCTCTGGCTTCCGGTGTGATAGTCGCGCCTTGTTTACAGTCGGGTTTTCCAAAACAAGTCAACCAAATGGATGAATCAAGCGGCCATTTACATGTCTCAAGACGTCTTGGGCATTTACCAAATATATCTGTAGATGATCTTCATCGACTTGTCGATAATTTTTCCCCCGCGCCTCAGAGCAAAAGAGAGAAAGGATTCAAATTTTATATTTCTCAGTATTTGTATAATTTTGGAGGTAAGTCCCAACATACCCTTCATAAATACTAATAAATAGAGACGCTTACCAGCATTTTTATTTATATCCTGTGACTTTTTTTCACGGTTTGTTGACATGCTGTGTAGGTGTGTACATGCCTGGCTAATATCGACATAACTGGGGAAACATCTGGCTTTGACTAATGTTCACCTGTAGTTTGAATGCTGAACATTTGCCCAGCGATCGGTGTTTTCATCATCCGTGTTGTCATTCTCGGTTGCCATAGCCACGGTATCAACAGGTCAAGGGCGGCGCTCCCAAACTCCGGGTCGCTCTGTCTTTTTATTTAAAATTATTCCAGTGGAATAACGATGGAACAACTTTCGGCCAAAGACAACGTTTCCCAGAGGAAGACACGAAGATTTCTCCAGTCTCAAAATATGGAGTACACACCAGAGCTGGTCGTAACTGTGAAGCCGTCCCTTCAGATTTTTATCAGCCATTGTGCGCGCAATTCTGGATCCTTTGGAAAAGGAGTGGAAAGATCTTGTTAAATCTCCCCCCAGCAGTACACAGCGGGACACAGCAATGGCGAGTGTCCAAACCTTCTGCTCTTTGTAACTTAACGTGATGTTTCCGTTTTCGTGTTTTGGACATGATTTTGGAGTCCTTCTTCGCAAAATAAAGCTACTGGAAATGTACAACTCTACATCTGGTCTTAAAACAGGAAGTTAGCATTTTCTCATGCACAGTCTATTTAACCTGCAGCTTTCACCACCAGGGGGCGGTGTTTTACCCTCCTTGTCCACACTAAAATAAATAAAGTGTTTTTAAAGACTTTTCCAAAGGACATTTTATGGTACAAAGTGGTATTACACTAAAGTATATCTGATATCTCAATCTACATCCATGTTGTTATACTTTCTGTGTTCCAGTATGGCGTACTGCTTTACTGGATCTTTTAGTAGGTCATTGATTTTTTTGAACCCTAACGTGGTTTGCCAGTCCGTAGAACAGACCGTCATCTCCTGGTGGCCAGTAGTGCCACGACTGAAGTTGCAAGGCACCAATGCAAAGGTGCCTTCTGCGTAACAGTGGCCTGCTTTTCATAGGTAGCAGCTGACTGAAAGCTGTCATGTGACACCATTGAATGAGTCTCTGTCGTCTGAATCATCCAATAGTTCAGCAGAGAAAATTCTTCAGTTTTTTTCTCAAAGCTTCCCGAGCAGAGGTTTATTTTACAATATATCCAATAACAAAAGATTAATATATGCTCCACACATCACATTAAATATGGATGATCCACCAAACTGAAGCAACAAAATGTCTCTCTGCTCAGCAGCATATAACTCTCCTTTGTCTTTCTTTGGTTTCTGAAACTTAACTCCTCTCCACATTCATCTCCAAACTTCTAATCACTCTACTGGCGGACGATTTCTCCAGCACCGTCCCCTCCTGGGGCCCATAAACCTTTGATGGGAACAATGACTGATAACTCGGGAACAAGAAAAAATTAGGCCGCTGCGTTATTGATGATTCACAATCCAGTTCCGAGGTGTTAATAGGGAGCCGTATTTAAACTGCCAATGTTTAATATACACTTCCTGCAGTTGCACTAAATCTGCTGCAGCTTTTTTTGGTTTGGGAGGGGTGTTAATGGAAGAAGCGGAGGGGCAGGTAAAACTTGGCCGCCTGCCCAGGGGACTTTTGGATTTTCTTAGTACTTTGAAGTGACCTGGATATACAGCTTGTGGATAACTCTTTCACTCTCAATCTCTCTTTTAATCTCTCTCCGTTAGTCCCTCGTAGGGTTTTATTTTTCTCTGTTTTTCAATCTTTCTGTTTTACTCAAGATCACTATCTGTCTGCTTCTTTTGTCGTTTCACTTTTCTCATGCTCCCTCCCTTTGCACATCTCCTACTCCCTTTGTCTTGCTGGTTGAACTGTTAAAGGAACACTCCACCCAAATCCCGACTTTGAAAATCAGACTCTGATCTATAGGAGGTGGCTCTGAGTGCTGTAGTCCCACAGCAGTCACGATGGCATCCACCGGTGTCCCAGTTTCATGGTGAAAAGGAGTTTTAAATATCCGCATGAAGTAATCAGAACACAAACACGGCATAATGAACTTCCACTCATTCCCTCTGTCCTCAGTAGTTCCTAATACTCAGCATTTCACTGACATGTGGCTAAATGTGCAGCTATGATGGGTATTTACTTACATTTAAGCCAAAAACATATGTACTTTACAGCTGCAGGGGGAAAATCACCTAAAGTATCAAAACTGTTATGTTGTATTATCATATGTACTTGCACAACTAAAGTACACCTCCTTACACCAAAGTTGACTTGGATGTGAAAAAGCTCACAGGCTGTTGTGCCATTACTGTAAAAAAACAAATATATATATCTCTGCTTTGTGCCATCAGATGAGTTGCTGGTGACTAAGACGCATTACAGAGGCTGATCGCTGAGGAAAAATGTGTATTTCCGGACAAGTTGCCGGTGTTTTCTGGTTGTCAGATTAATGCTGTTGCTGTAATCTGAACTTGGTGTGGAAGATGCTGACTTGTCAGCAAATACTCACAAACTTCTGGCTGAGTGACGCTGAACCTTTAAAAAGAGCGACCTTTTCTTTGAAGGTGATTGGTTTTCTTTTCTGGTTTGTGTCACGCTTGGTGAGTGTTTGCAGACAAGTCAATGGAAACTAGCTTGAATTCTTGGCAACCAAAGCAATCACAAAAGGCTTTTGGTGCAGCATTATACACCTCACCTGGTACCATTGACCTCCAGGAACCACTTGGCAACATTGCTCACTACCCTACCTGGGCTTGTGGTTGCCAGATGGTCACTGACTGGACTCTAGCCATGTGGAACTTCATCTCAAGTCAAGGGGTTATTTTCAGGCCAGTATCATTGTTAATAGCAATGACCACGCCCAGTGCTGTTGACCAACACTGTGCTGCTGCTGGCTAAAGAAAAAGAAAGAGCAGAGGAGGAAGGCATGTTTGCGGGATGTAGTGAAGGAGGGTCAGTGTGACAGAACAGGATGCTAGAGACAGAATGAGACATAAGAAGATGAACTGCTTTGTCTCGGAAAGAGAGCAGCTGAAAGAATAAGGAGAAGAAATATAGTTAAAGATGGCGCCCGTCAGAACCACATGGATGAATTTGGAAACAAAATGTGTTTATTGTGAATAAAATTGTAGCTCAGAGGTATGTGATGGTACCTTAACTCTGACCAAAGTACATTGAAGGCTGACACACTACCTGCACATTCACCACTCTGACCTTCACACACACCTTTCTGCATTGGACATAAATCTCAGGTTTACTGAGAGAATTGCAAGACTCAACTTTTTAGTGTTTGAACTCTTTCAGTTTCAGGTTAGAAGAGGATACACACACACGTTTATGAGACGAGCACTGCTTGGGTATTAAGGATGTGATTACGGAAACATTTGGCAATAATTATAATATAGGCAGAGAAGGGTTTCTGGCACAGCTTCAGCCGTTCCACAAGAGAAAGTTTATTATTATTTGTAATAATGTGTATGTGTTAGTCCCCATAGGGAAACAGTTTCTCTGCATTTAACCCATTCACCCAGTGAAGCAGTGGGCAGCCACCAATGCAGCGCCCGGGGAGCAGTGTGTAGGGACGGTACCTTGCTCAGGGGTACCTCAGGGTAGCCGTTCAGTGGAGTTGAACCCCCGACCTTCCGATCATGAGGCCACCACTCTACCTACTGAGCTATCCCTGCCCCATAATATGTTCAGTATATTTTACGATGTTCCTAATGAGGGCCGTAAGCCGAAAGCTTTAATTTCATAGCAAGAACGTTGTTCTGTAAATGACCTGAACCCTATTTTCACAATTTTTCTTGTACTTTTCTTGTTTCCATTTGTGGTCAGTCACCTGTCATAGACATTTTTCTGGACTTTTTTGGGATCAGGTCTCTTTTCTAAAACATGTTGTTTGTTTTTAGCCATTTTCTGTCTCATTTTGTGTTGTTTTTTTATGCTTCTGTTTTCATTTTGTATTTTTTAGTTGCTTATAGTCTCTCTTAATGTTCTGTTTATGTGTCTCTAAAGTAATTTTTCAACTTATTATATTCATTTTCTAATGATTTTATATCTTTTAATATTCATCAATTTTATTTCTTTGTCTGTTTGTATAATTTTTGAGTATTTTCTAACTGTTTTGGGTGTTTTTGTAGTCATTCTGTAGTTGTAGATTTTTTCTTTTGCTGTTCGCCTGTCTCTCTTCGTGGTCATTTTGCATTTTTGTTTTCATTTTGATCCATTTTTGCTTTTGTAGTCATGATGGATCTTATTAAGATTATTTTTTTTAACCTTTTTTTCCTGTCTTTTAGACGTCATCTACTTGTAAAAAAAGATTTTTTTTGTTTTTCTAGTGATGCTAGCATATAAGCTAAGGTTAGCTAGCTAGCTACTACAGTAGGTACAAAGCAGCTTCACTGACAAGCTAACTAACTAACATTAACTAACATTAACTAGAAAAAAGCCAGTTTGCCCTAATAGAAGTGACTGCTTGATTGATTAAATGCTAAACATTAATGTTCAATCAGTGGAGAGATTGTTTGACTTACGCTAGCATGTCTGCTAACTCAGATGATGTCGGTGGCTAGTTGGTCTAAACTCCTGGGGCTAAACTGGTAACTTGGCTGGACATTTATCTGCACAGGGCTCTCTATCTGTGTCCCAAAGCTTTCTCAGCTTAAGAGTTTTGGTTACATCCACTAAAACTAGATCTATAGTCTTTAAATATATGCTTTTTTTTTAGGTTAATTTAAATGCCTTACTGGATGGAGGTAGTTCTAAGTCTGACTGTACAGTATATCTGTGTTTGACCTGAAATGACGAATCACACAGCTATAAGTGCTAATCACTTCTCCAAAAGTCATCAGCAGTAATGAGTAATGAGTAAACTCTGTCTGCTTCCTGTCGCTGGGTATTTTCTCTCTGCTGATTTGATTTTTGTTCATTTCTTTCTCTTCTGTCTCCATCCATCACCACATGAAATAGCAGTCTAGTCATAAGAGTTCAGCGGGTGCTAAAGGTGAAAGATTTGATAATTACTCCTTACATATTAGTAATTCATTGTGTCGATGTATTAATGTGTACCCTGAAATTACTGAGGGCATTATCCTGAAGTAGACCTGGGCTAAAAAAAGATCAGGTTATCCAGATATAGTGTCCAAATTTGAATCCAACTCACGACAGATGTAAGTGGTCTCCAGCTGATTCATATGCTTTGGTATGCCTTGCTCATTTCCTGGACTCGGTCCTGAAGTCCATCATTAACAGCCCCCCCCCCCCCGTCATGTGCAAGAAGGTCCTAAGAAGGAACTGAATTATGCTGGGAACGGGGATACAATTCAGAGACCAGATGTTCTGTGTAAAATATTTACGTTTTCATGTTGTACAGAGTGCTTTACTAAACCTTTTCCCCTCAAATTCCACACATTAATTCCCATTCGTTCCCTTGACCTGCTCTTCGTAACGGTCTCTCTATTAAGTGATAAAATATGTTGATTATAAGTGCCCTCATTTCCTGATGAGATACGATGTGATTAGGTTTAGAAACAAGAACGACCTGATTAGGGAGCAAAGAAACATGCATTCACTGGTAGGAGACAAACACCAGTTTCCTGTGTGGCTCTAAAGCAACACCACACTGTTTCCTCTTCATTCCCAGTGGACGAGAATCATGATTCCCGGTGCTGCTCGAGGGCTTTTTAGTGTAAAAAAAAAAGAAGAAGCTGTTTTTAGGGGGATTTTCTGAATTGTTTTTTTCCACTTAGAAGTTCAGTCTGCTGATGCCTTGCTGGATAATTTCACACTGGATGTTATTTTAGCCCTTTCTGTTTACTCTTTGTTGGCTTGAGCTGTGACGTGGTCGTTGCCAGCAGTATTATTTATATTTTCACATGTTTGAGAGGATTACAGTCCTTTTCATTTATGCACTGTGCTGGGCTGGCATGAAAACACAGAGTTCGATGGTCTTTTGTGGGACTAGATTTTTACATATTTGAACAAGCAGATTTTATTTTAAGTTTGCGTAACTGTTGTGAGTTGCTGGCTGCTGCCTCGTACTGACAGGTAGCAGACTGCCACCAGCTGGTGGATCCACCAGCCACCTAGTTGCACTCTATGCTACTTCACCTGACCTCCTAAGTTGGATGTGCCGACATTCTCTCTGTAGTATTAATTGATCTCTAAAGCCTATAAAAACAAGAAAAAACTCCAGGAGTAATTAAGGTGTGTTTATCCAGAAAGTCCTCGTTGTTTGGCCCAAATCTGTCCCACATTAGCAGTTTCCTATTCGCTACATCTGGCGGCAGTGGCTCAGGGCTAGTCTGGATTCCACAGCTCAGCTACAGGTTAAACTAATATGAGGCAGATGTTAGGAGCACTGAGACATTTGGTCATCATGTGGTCCAGACAACACCTGCTGTAACTCATGTTACCACCCAGCTACGACTGGTTTATGTGACTTATGTCATAGATGAGCCATTGGTGACGAAAGTAGCCTACATTAAGCCCCGTGTCTGCTCTCTGGGTATTATCACGGTCATGTTTAAGGTAAAGAAAAAGCCTTCATCAGGCAGGGGAACAAATTTTATGAAGGCCGTGAACTCTTTCTTTGAAAAGGTTGGTGGTCTCTAATCCAGATAGCTCTTTTTTAAGCTCTGTTTTTGGTCTCCACCAGCTCCTGAAAACAATATCTGGCTCTCTCACTATTGTCACTTAAAATTTCAACCTTTGTTTCTCAGTCAAAAAAAGGTCTCTGGCTTTACTTTGATCCTGCTTCTCCCCGGTCATAGACTCTGTTTCATAAACTCTGAGCCGTTTTCCCAAACATTTGTATACTGTTCACATCCAGCCATCACCAGAGACCTAAGCCAGCAGCCCGCTTCTCACAACAGCCTGCCTCGTTGTATTAGGAGCATTTGGAAAGAAGGCTTTGACGGAAAGGTCAGGCCACCTTTTCCTATTGAAAATCATTGGCTGCTAAAGATCATGACATTAAAGGTATGAGCAGAGAGGCCATAAGAGAGCGAGGAAGAACAGACGAGTCTGCAGTGGCAAAGACAGACGGATGTCTTTGAGAATACTACAGTCAGAGATAAAGGAGGGTAAAAATACGATAATACAAGCTCTGAATTAAAAACTCTGAGTAAAAGTAGGGAGATATTAAAGAGCTCTGACCCCTTCCTGTTTTTAAAGTTTGGTTACTACCACCACATTTTCAAACAGTAGTTACATTGTACACAACGTCTGTCTGTTAAATGTAAGATTGTTGTGGTTGATTAGTGGCTCTCTGTTCTCCTTTGCGAGTCATTTCACATTAATTTTTTATGATTTTTTTAGTCGTTTTGTTTCTATTAGCCTTCACCTGTATAGGTTATTTTTGTGTGTCTGTAGTCATTTTATATGATTTTATGGTCATTTCATAGTAATTTTTATGTTTTTGTATCTGTTTAACTGCTCTCGTTACATAGTGTTAGTGCTAGTGTTACATCGTTTTTTATGTTTTTGTTACCGTTTCTACTTGCATCTCTCTTCAAGGTGATTTTGGGTAATTTTGTAGTGATTTTTGATTTCGTTATGTCCTCCATCAATCTCACTTTGTGGTCATTTTCTGTTTTTTACTTTCACCTACTGTTCAGTTTGTGTCTCTGAGGTATCATGTTTGTCTTTTTTGTATCTTTTTGTTTCTTTTGTAATTGTTTTGGTCATTTTTTTTACTTATTCTGTATTTTACTAGATTAAAAAAACCTCTGATCACTTGTTTCTCTTTGTTTTGTGGCCTTTTTATGACTTTTATTGGCTGCAAGTTTCCCTTTATCGTCATTTCTGTGTCCTTGTAGTCATTTAGCATCTGTTTGCAGTCATGATTCGTCTTTTTATGCTTGTTTTTAGTGTTTTTCTGTCTTCTGAAGGTCATCTAATTCACTTTGTATTTGTATTTGTTTTCCATGGTAGTTATTTTGGACCTTTTTGAAATTATTTAATTTCATTTAATAGTTTTGAACATTTTTTTGTCAATATCTGAAAGTATTAAAAAAAGCTAAAAAACAATTATTTAAATCTGGTTTCATGTCCCCTGCTGTAACCTGAAGATTAACGCGGCACCTCTGTTGTAAAATAGCACAGTGTATACTAATTTTTATAAAAAACCTCATTTTACATAAATAATTTTAAACATTTAGAGTCAAAAATGTTTTCATAACTTAAACTTTTGCTGACTTCATTTGAGATTCCAACTTTGCCAGTCAGCACACTGATCCAGATCGCTGCAGCAAAGGTTGAAAAGCACAGTTAGCTGAAAACTTGGCTCAAAAAATCTCTACCACAAAACCAAAAAACTTAGAAACAGTCTGTAAAAGCTAAATAACCTTTTTCTTCTGAGGATTCGGTGGAGACCAAACATGAAACCAACAGAGGGTCAGTTTGGTTGGAGGAAGATCAGGTTTTGAATAAAGGGGGGAAAATGAAGCACATACTTTAAATTAAGCGTGGCCTTGCTTCCTGCTCCAGTGCAGCCCTGTGGCAGTCAGACAGACTTGAATTAAACACCCAGAACACAGGAGGTCACGAAGAGCAGCCAACGGGTTTTTCTTTTACTGTAATCATGAAAAAGTAAGACAAAGGGTAAAAAAGGAGCCGCCCACCTCAGAGTCAGGTAGGACATGTGTACTGTATGTATGCATGTGTTTCCTGGAGCAGCTGCTCTGTTTGCTGTCCTACTTTATGTTTGAAAGCACAAACTGTTCAGCAACGTTTCGCCATGAAATCGATTTTCATCCCACAGTGAAACGAGGCCAGCGCGCTAAAGGCTGAAGAATTAGACATACTGTATGTAGGCTAACGGCGCGCTAGCAGAGAGTCGGTGGAACCAAGTGATTAAAGCAGCAAACGAACCCTGCCGAGCAAAGTGTGTGTGTGTGTGTGTTAAAGTGGGTTGCTTTCAGAGCTGATAGAGGCTCTTCGATGTGGTCGTGGCCCGAGTTTAGTTTTGTGTACATTACTGTCTCAGCTCTGTGTGCATGTATATTTAATACATCCGAGTGCAGCTTATTTCTCCACAGGAGAGGTTCGATTTTGGCCTTTTTTCTTTAGATTCACTTCATTCTCTGGAGTCGTCTCGCGTTTACACGTTTTGTCTTAATCATGGTTTAAAAGACCATGAGTACATTTTTGTTGTCACCCCCTCCCCATAATTTTCATTTTGTCTGTCTTTGAAAGAACTTTCTTTGTAGTCATTTAGTTTTTTCTTTCTTGGCCTTTTTGTGTTTGTGATTTTATTTAAAAAGCTGAATCTAACAGTTAGCATTTTGACCATTTGAGAGCACAGCTGCAGTCTCCTCACTACCAACAATGTTGCAGCTGAAAGCGCTGCTGTAGGTGAACCACAGACACACCTGCTGACGAGCTACAGGTAATGTTTCCCAGCATTCACGGCTGTGTTTGGATATAAAAAGCTAAACTGAAAAAAACAAAATCCCATATTTCGTCTACTGGGGATAAAAAACGTTAAACAAACAGTTAATGTTCAAAGAAAAGCAAAGAAACAAACAAAATCACGAGCTTTCACGCTTACTGTACAAATGCTTCTGGTTCCTGTGTGTCCTGCTGCTGCCCCCTGCTGCTCTGGAGTGTGAACAAATGTACACATAAAACACTTACAAGGAAAGCACTAATCTTTCTTTTCTTAATTAGTTATTATAGGAGTTTAGTCTTAAAGAACAACCTACTGAGTCATCAAAACATCTGATGGATTTGCTAAAACATTTAAATCTAATATAAGATATAATGCTCTTCTCTCCCCTTTTGCACAGTCGAGCGTGTCAGGATACATTTCACTGCGTGTTGTACTTGTATAACTATGCATGTGACAAATAAAGAATCTTGAATCTAGATCTGTGGGGCAAGCCTTGAATTTAAATGGAAATAAATTACGTTTATTGTGTGCTCACTTGTAATTTCTGCCCTTAAATAGGCTTTAAAAACGTTTTCGTTTGTGCACAAACTTGCTCGATCTCCTGAGACAAAGTCCCTTCATAGTCAATTTTAGTTCTTTATCGGTCATTTTGCCCTGTTTGAGGTCAACATGCACCTTTTTGTGCTCGTCTCTCTTTGCACCTCCAGCTGGTAGGATACCTGTGGGTATACCGAGAACACAGCGAGATCGTACATCTTACCTGGCCCGGGTCCCCCGAGGAGCCAACGGAGTGAGAGAGACGTCAAGACTGCCTTTGACTTCATATATCACGTGTTATTATTGTTCTTGTGTGTTTTCTATTCGAGGGCCACACAGCAAATCACTCACCAAACACTTTGTCCTTTTATCCTTAGCCAGTGAGCTAAAGATTCATTCTAACTCTAACTCAATGAGTTTCACCAACGGCAGCACAAATTTACGCCTTTCACCTCCCTCACAGAGGACGACATTAACCTCTGACCCTGCAGCTTTCTGCCTTCGAGCTCTACGGCAACACGCATGTGCTTTCAAAAGCAGTTTGAACCGTGTAACATAGATGTATAACACGCTAAACGTGGAGTTTGATCAGCTGGAGTGAGACCGTGATGGAGGGAGGCATTTCAGGCTGCAGCTCTTAAACTTTGGCGTAGCCTCTGTCGTCCAATCACGACTTTTTTTTAAAAACAACTGCTGAAAACAAGTTTTTATAGGTCAACTCTTTGTTAATAGTTTATATAGTGTTAAACCTGCCACTTCCTCACTCCTCTCCAGCAGCACTAACTATGAAACACAGCAAATCTGACTTTATTGAGATCTGCACCGTGAACGTATGACAGGCACGAGAAGGTTTTAACGTTTTGTTGGCGGTTGCTAAAGTAGCTCCATGTTTCTGAAATCATCGTGACTGGAGGCACTGCTCACGTAATCTCACTGCTACTACGGTGACTGAAGGTACCAGCTTATTAACAGTGGCACAACCACACAAACAGATGAATGTACCCAGCGTCATGCATGTCTAAGTACTTCTCAGTATTATTGCATATAAGTCACGTGTTTTCATTAGGAACCTGTTTTGAAGACTTCAAACTCTCCTGTACACAGCAAATTCAAAAGTGTTAAATGTTTTGGTGTTAATGGTCTTCTTGCAAAAGTAGAGTTAATTTTACTCTAAGTAGAGTCACATTCTTTTAATGTAACTCTGAGGTGTAAAATGATAGTAGTTAAAATCGAGTGTTAAAAATGAGTGTTTCTCTGTCAAATCTGGAGGTGTTACAATGGAAACATTAACTCTTGACCTCTTAACTCTGAACTCCTACAGGGGCTATGACACCAACAGAGTAAATTCACAGACTCCGCCCCCAGCACGGCTCCAATCGAAGCTGAAGTGAAGCCGTTTCAGAACATTTTGCTCTACATATTTGAGTTGTTTGCCATGCTTGGTAAGTCATTTTTTTCAAAGATTGTTTCAATTATTATTATTATGAGCTTTTACTTCTGTGGCTCTTTGGAGTTGAGACAAAGCTGTGTGAAAGGCATTAGCCATGTTGCTCGGTGATAGCATAATATTCTGTTTTAGCTAGCTGAAAGGTATTGTTTGCGTGCAAATACCACAGCCTTGAAAAAAAAGCTTGCATGTGAATTTTCAGTCAAACTTTTGGTCAAATACGCCTAAAACAATGTCTAGAATGTGAAATGTTGGTATAATGGTGCTACTTGAAGCCTGAAAACGATCGCCCATAAAAATAAAAATAAAAACACGAGCAAACAGCAGTAGCAGACGTCCTGACTGGATTCTACGTTAGCATAGATCCCTCCAGAGTTTTGTGCACACGGTTTAGGTAAAAATTAAAAAGTTGAGGTTTTACATTTAGTTCAGTATTACCTGTTGCCTGTGTCTTTGTCTTTTGGGAAAATACTTTACACAAGTAATGGCTCAAAGAGGATTCCTTTTTTTTTTTTTTTACTGTGCTGCAATTGTTTACTGGATTATTTGTGCCATTAATTAGTGTCAACTAATTTTTATTCAATCTCCGCACAGGATATGCTTGTGAAGATGGAATATGAGGGAGAGCAGAAGTGCGTTGAAGTTCCACAAAGGGATGAATGAAGGACATGCATATTGTACTGAAGAAATAAGTGATGAGATGCTGTTATTTGCATTTACCATGTCAGACCTTTTGATAAACAAAATTCTAATGAAAGTGAGAACATGTATACTGTTACATCTTTCAGAAAATGTTTTGAAATTGTGGTGCACAGTTCAGAATAAATGTTTTTCAAAAACCATTGCATCTTTTTAGTAAATGTTTATTTCCAAAAGAAATTTCTAGAAGTTCAGAACAGTAAAATTCCCGCTTTTTAGAATGAATTAGAAGATAACTCTTACGTAGTTAAACTAAAATACTCTTTTGAGAGTTAATATATAAACTCTTAACACCAAGTGTTAAATTATCAACTCCAGACAGATTTGGTGTTTAACACTAAATCAGAGTTAACGTACCAACTCTCCAAAAAGAGTTAAATTAACACTCTCTGGTGTGGACCCATATAGACACTTCAACAGTGTTGAAATCAAATCCGACAGTGTTAATTTGGACATGCTGGATTTGCTGTGTAGGCATCGTGCAGGCAACATTTTGAAGGTGGTGTCTAATTACTGCAAACATTCATTATATATTTCTTTAGATCAGCTGGTGCCTCCGATGATGATCTCCAAGGAAAAAAGCAGAAATTAGACCTTCAAAAGCAAGAAAATGATAAAGTGCACCACAAGAAGTTCATATAATTGCTGTGAGTTTGCACAGTTTAACCCTCATTCTCGTCAACGTTTCCCGTCTGTGTGCAGCCGACGTCTCACTCCGACTTCTGCAGAGAATAAAAAATGTTGCAGAAAAACACCCGAGCTCGCAGCCCGGAGCAGGTGGAAATAACTGGCAGCACACCGTCAGCAGTTGGTGAAAATGCTGACCAACACAAAGCACTCCATCAACTAAACATTAAAGGATCAATATTGTGGAAAACAAAACACTGCAGCAATGAAGGGCTGGGAGACGGAGGGGAGGCGGCAGAGTAAAAACACCTCCCTCTCGCTGTCGAGTGCTTAACAGTTTGATGTGCATGCAAACTGCCTGCGAATGAAAGTCAAACGTGATTCACTGATTCATATTTTACATGAAGACAAAAGCAGACTGATCTGAGCTTGACGCTGCGAGAAGAAGCGGCAGAATGAGAAACATCCGACAGGTTTCAGCCGAGGAGCGGGCGATGATGATGTCGGTTCTCTCGGGAAAAAGATTTGGATTTTTTTTATTTTAAAAGTTGTAAAAGCGAAGCTCTCAATTTACCGGTCGATCTACGTCCCTACCCTCACCTATGGCCACGAGCTGTGGGTAGTGACCGAAAGAACGAGATCGCGGATACAAGCGGCAGAAATGAGCTTCCTCCGAAGGGTGGCTGGCCTCTCCCTTAGAGATAGGGTGAGAAGTTCGGCCATCCGGGAGGGGCTCAGAGTAGAGCAGCTGCTGCTCCACATCGAAAGGAGCCAGCTGAGGTGGTTCGGGCATCAGACAAGGATGCCCCCTGGGCGCCTCCTGGGTGAGGTGTTCCAGGCATGTCCCACCGGGAGGAGGCCCCGGGGCAGACCCAGGACACGCTGGAGAGATTATATCTCTCGGCTGGCCTGGGAACGCCTTGGTATTCCCCCGGATAAGCTGGAGGAGGTGGCTGGGGAGAGGGAGGTCTGGGCCTCTTTGCTTAGGCTGCTGCCCCCGCGACCCGGCCCCGGACAAAGCGGATGAAAATGGATGGATGGATGGATGGAAGTTGGGAAATGAATTTGGATTTTTACATTAATGAGTTTTTGTCATTATACACAATATAACGTGTCTTTCTTTTGCACATTATTTAAATCAAAATGCTCCATTTAGTTTCAATATTTACATTTTTTAATTTACTTATGTTTTAATGTCTTTTGTTTTAAAGTGGAATAAATGGATTTGTGTGAGACTTGATGGGACAAACGTTAAATACCACCCCTCAGTTGGACTTTTCCACCTATTTTTCAGCTGGCTCCACTAGATACCTAGGTATCCCCTCTGGCCATCACCAGTAATTTAAGTGTCTTGCCCAAGGACACAACGACCAAGACTGTCCGAACCGGGGCTCGAACCAGCAACCAACTCTTGAGCCACGATCGCCCTGATATTCCTGTGCTTAAACTGCTGTTTTAAAAATAAGTGATCCATTTTCCTTTTTGGATTTCTTTTTTAATAATTTGTTTTGATTGACAAATAAAATTTAAAATACACAAAGACAAT
Source organism: Aulonocara stuartgranti (assembly GCF_965226115.1). Lineage (NCBI taxonomy): Eukaryota > Metazoa > Chordata > Actinopteri > Cichliformes > Cichlidae > Aulonocara > Aulonocara stuartgranti. Next base: position 3,426,824 of record NC_138946.1, read on the forward strand.
CAAGAGTGAAACAAAAACAAGCCTACATGAAACAAATGTGTGCAGATGAGAGTAAGCTGACATTTCCAGACTTCTCTGGTCCCCATGACGACCCATCCCCCAATAAAGTGTGTGCCTCAGCAGGTGGAGAGAATCTTGTTTGCAAAGGTTACACCTTTCCTGAATTTTGCGGTCCCCACGTTACCCATCAGTTTAGCTCCACCCCTGCAGACACTCATTTTGGCACGTGCAGCAATGTTAGACGGAGAAAAGAAAAGCAGGTAAGTCAAAAGCCCAAATTTGCAGTTACGCACTCAGTGTTTTTGGCTCTAAGTCACATGATCACAGGCCCTGCCCATCCCTGTCGGTGCCTCATTGGGCGACGTCTATGTGAACTCTAAAGATGAGGGGGCCTGTCCTCACAGTCAGGGGAACCAAACAGGGATATAAAAAAGAGACCATGAGACCTTTCCCGCCTCGTTGTGAAGACTCTACGTCTCAGATGTCAGCTGCCTGCATCCGAGGTGCTGAGCTGTTATTCCTGCAGTGTTTTTGTGAGTAGATGATGTTTAGCTGCTGATGCCTGAGACTCCCTCACCTCCTCCTCCTTCCTATTGCTCTCTAACATGACCCCTAGTGGCAGGAGAACACCACTACAGCGTGACGTTGCTCCCAAGCATGTGATCGCGTGCTGTGGATTTGATGGCGGCAGTGCACTGGCGGCATGACTGACAGTTTAAGATGTTGTGCAAACATTTAGGACTCCTTTGAGCAAATTAAAGGGTCATTTACTGTAAACTGGTGATGTGCATCTTCTGTCAGTCAGAGACAAGGAAAACACCAAAACACAAGTGGGATGATTTAAATAAAAACTGAGAGTTCTGTGAAAAATCAAGAACCTGGACTGTGTGCAAAATATCACTATGCTGCCAGTTTATAGTAAATCAGTGCAGCATTTCTCAAACGCAGTGGAGTGGAAGTATAGAGTAGAGCACTTGAATGGATGTATTAAAGATGTATTATCGGCGAGGTGAGAGAGTTTCCTCCCGAGTGAACGTAAAGCACGGCGGCGTGACATTTGCCACTGATACAGTGGATTCTGCAGCGAGGAGAAACTCTGCAATCTAAATAATCCGATGAAAGGTCAGGTGTTCACAGCGGCCACTTTAAAACCAAAAGAACGACCGGGGGGGGGGGGGGGAAATGGGTCTCCGTGAGGCACACGGGGAAAAATAAAAGCACCTCGAGGATACTCATCGGACCAGAATGTATCGCATCCTTCAGTCAGAGCAGGTCTGGATGAAGGCAGGCGCTCTTTGCATAGAAAACTCCTTCGACAGCTACAGTCTTATAATGAATATAATGTTTTATTAATATTTAATAATAAAAGAGCTGAACGCAGCAGTTCACACTTCAGAGTCTCATCAGAGATCAGGATGAATGAGCCTCACAGCAGACGGACACTTACAGATTACTACAAGTCGTGACCCACAGGACAGACTTTACTCTGGCTCTCTGGACAAAAAGCCAGCAGGTTTTGTCTGATGTTTGGGAAAATCACATAGCTTCTGTGGGAGATGATACTGGAGACTGCAGAGATGACATCTTTGCAATCACACAAATAAAACACTGATGTTAGGCTAGAAATGAACGACGCTTTGGTTGCATGACTGTTTCAGACCACCACGAGCTCTCACGTGGCACCACAGAAAACTGAAACTAAAAAAGCTTAATTTAACCTCCTTCTTAATTCCTCTTTGCAATTAATTACTTTTTTTTTTTTTTTTTTTTTCACCAGATTTTTGTGTCAGAGAAAAATGAGAGCCACATATGAGGATATTTGTTTCAAATTTCGATAGAGCAGAGACAGCATAATGTCCTCGTAGGTGGCTATCAGGCCCTTGTAGAGAAAAATTTAGTGTGATGTAATGTCCACATATGTGGACGGCAGGTCCTGGGAGGTTAAAGGAGCTAAAAATGATGAATCCACGCAGTTTAAACATTGTAAATCCACTTTGATCTTGGCTTCACAGGGACACGAAGCACTTCTGGGTGAAAGTCACAACTGTCATGTGGACTGTTTGTCTACTGAAGAACAGAGTCTGAACAGAGGTGTTAAAAGGGTTTTTTTTCTTCAGACTGTCTCCAGGTGTTTGCTCAGAGGAGGTGGTTCTATTATTGTAGGGTTATCTTACAGTATGGAACGCCTGGAGGTGACTTTGTTTTTAGGCATTTAACCCTTTTTTGTTTTAGTTTGTTGTAGTTTTTCACGATAATTAGTAAATCTGTATTACTAGTAATATATGCATAAAATTACTTTGTATTACGTGTTTTTTAAAGGTACAGCCAGTTTTTTCAGGTCGTTTAACAAAAAGGACACTGTACTCATAAATATACACAGAAAGTGATGTTTTCTTATAAACCTTTAATTATTCCAAATTAATACACTAAAAATACATCAGAGAGGACGCCGCGCTGTGGAAGCCTACATGCACTTCACCATTATACTTAATTATGTTTTATGTGAGTAGAGACCAGACACAGACGTGTTACGCCAAAGGCGAAACAGAAGTTGTAGGCGTTCGCGGAGGGACAATTAAATTCATGTCTGCACCTTAAGAGTCAAGATATGAAGCATTACATCTGTTTAATCATCAGAGCAGGAATGCCCTTCAGCAAAGAAGTGAAAAGGCCAAGGAAAGAGACAACGCTATCAGCATCTTTATAAACTGTCACCCTCTTCACCTCAGCTTCCATCTCTTTAACTGAAGTCGGAGCTTCAGAAACACGGAAACACGCTCATTCTCAATAATTTTTAATAATAATTTTAATTACTTATTGTCAGTTGATTATACATGAGCTTCCTGGACAGCTCACAATGAGCTAAACAACAATCACAGCTGGTTATAAGCTAACGTTATTTCAGGTATAACCTAAAAATCACACTTTCCCCCTGATAAATAGTTTGATTACATTTCCACATTGGATGGAAGTTTTTCGCTAAGTGTCTGAATAAAAAAATGTTAGATTGCCGTTTTAATAGCTGTTAGCTAGCAGAGGATAAACGTAGCTAACAGCTGTTAACAGAGGCTAAATGTAGCTAACAGCTGTTACCAGAGGCTAACAGAAGCTAACAGCTGTTAACAGAGGCTAACAGAGGCTAACAGAAGCTAACAGCTGTTAACAGAGGCTAACAGAGGCTAACAGCTGTTAACAGAGGCTAACAGAAGCTAACAGCTGTTAACAGAGGCTAATAGAAGCTAACAGCTGTTAACAGAGGCTAACAGAAGCTAACAGCAACACAAACAGCAGCTCTTACTGACAGAAAACTTCAGGATATCCTCAACAGCTCACCTCAGTGTTGCTGTCATCAGTCAAACAAGAGCTTCACTGACTCATCATATCACACTGTTTTCACGACGTTTCACAGCCTCCTCCACAGTGAATAGATGCGACATTGACAGCTGAGGTAAACAGTCTACTGACAGCCTATAAACTCAAAGACAGATCTGTCCAGTCACTCTGCTGAATAAACTCACGAAAAATAAACAACGGCCAGTTTTTGACCGACCCCCTTGAGTGGCTCTTGGGGCAAAACCAAACTATTTAAGTGGCTGTTTATGTTTGTACAGTTGTAGTAACACACCAGCTGGCTACAGCTGTATGGGGTCTGAATTTAATATTTTTTAACTTTCTTTCCTGAATAAATCTTGTTTGTCCACATCAGGCGCCACAGCAGGATTATGACATTCTCATGGCAAACTTCTGTAACTCATTTGCACAAAAACAAAAGTCTTAGAGGCTGATTTAATGTGGGAATCTGTGAAAATGGCTAAAGCTAATTTCATCAATTTATTTCAGACTTATAACCAAAGACCAAACTCAAAAATAAGATTTACTTCGACATGATGGATGAGGAGGTGCACAAACCTATTTCTGTGTTTCAGGCCTCCTTCACAGAGCTTTCAATAAGGCTAAAGTCACAATTTCCTTTTCTGAGTCTGCTAGTGATGGAGGTGGTTATTCAGAGAACTGTAAGGGTTACAGGTGGGCGGTGATTTGTTGAAATAACTTCACTTCATTTTTCAGATGCTTTGACCACAGTTAAAGCTGTGTTTTCCAGAAGGGAGCGAAAGTGAATGAAGACATCCGTCACCTCAGCCGAGGCTCAAGAACACTAGTTTCACCAATTCAGCTTTTGTTCGGTCCCCGAGACCTTCAGTCGTATCCCGGTGTGCAAAATGAGCACCTATTCGAATCAGACAGGTCAACCCAGGCTGAACTCTGCGGGAGAATTTGACAGCGAGCTTTTCCAAGAAAAGAAAGACAGAAAGAAAGCATGACTCAGTGTCTCATCTAACTCCCGGGCTTTCTTCTCTAAAAGCCGGCGATAAGAAGATGATTGACACGTGTTCTGTTCTCCCTGCGGACTCCCTCTCAGAGTAAAGGACAGAAGAGGTGACAGAGGAGAAGTGATGGAGGGAGACAAAAAGACAGAAAATCAAAGAGTTCAGAGGAGGAAACAGAGGAGAGAGAAGACCTGAACTCAGTCTCAATCAAAACAGGTTTCATATTTGTAACTGAGAAAATACTGATTGCTAATTTCTGAATAATTTCCTGTGACACTTCAGTTATTTGGTGCACTAATAAGATTGATCGGTGGAAGTCAGATCTGGTGAGTAGGTGAGTAACAGGGTTAAAACGGTAAACAGTGGATGAAGAGTGGATGAACTCTATTTTTCTGACGTAGTTGACCAAGTAATTTTCAGACTGGGAAGACTCGGAGATGAAACGCTCCACGTGGGTTTCACGCTGTGACCCCGTAGATGTTTGTGCGGTGATTTGGTCCCTGTTTTGGAATTGTGACACTCGTCATGTGTTGTATTATCCTGATTTATGCTGCCATCCAACATGTTCTCAGAGCACCTAATATATCTTGCCTACGATGCCAGTTTCCCAGTGGAACCAGTGATTTTAAACATCCCAGTCTTCATGTATTCCTAGTTTCACTTTTTTCTGTCTCAAAGGAAAATATTAGATTGCTTAAATTCTTCGAGCTATCTGACGTCCTCCCTGCGTCTGTAGACTCATCTTTGTGATAGTGTGGACAGCGAGGGGTGTTTCCACTTTTTTTCCAGCTGTTTTCTAATGTGAGGGAAAGCTTTTTGCACTCGGACTGAGCAGCTGGTGAAAGTCCGAGAGCGGCGCGAGGCTTTGACCCTGATGCTCTGTTTAACAGCTAATGCTTCCGATCCCAGGTGGGAAACACTTTTGCTGGCATGTGTGTTTCTTCTTGAACCCCTCACACACACACACACACACACACACACACACACACACACACACACACACACACACACACACACACACACACACACACACACACACACACACACAGTAGAGGAAAGCAGCAGCATGAGCCTGGTGTTTTGCACTGCTGCAGCTCGTCTGTATCATCACACTCGGCTGGCTCTGAAATCTGATCTGGGCTGCTGGGACCTTAAATGACTGCGAGAGGATAGGCATGAGTGTGTGTGTGTGTGTGTATGTGCGTGTGTGCGTGCATGAGTGTGTGTGCGTGCATGAGTGTGTGTGTGTGTGCATGAGTGTGTGTGCGTGCATGAGTGTGTGTGTGCATGAGTGTGTGTGTGCATGAGTGTGTGTGTGTGTGTGCATGAGTGTGTGTGTGCATGAGTGTGTGTGTGTGTATGTGCGTGTGTGCGTGCATGAGTGTGTGTGTGTGCATGAGTGTGTGTGCGTGCATGAGTGTGTGTGCGTGCATGAGTGTGTGTGTGTATGTGCGTGTGTGCGTGCATGAGTGTGTGTGCGTGCATGAGTGTGTGTGTGTATGTGCGTGTGTGCGTGCGTGTGTGTGCATGAGTGTGTGTGCGTGCATGAGTGTGTGTGTGTATGTGCGTGTGTGCGTGTGTGCGTGCATGAGTGTGTGTGTGCATGAGTGTGTGTGCGTGCATGAGTGTGTGTGCGTGCATGAGTGTGTGTGTGCATGAGTGTGTGTGTGCATGAGTGTGTGTGTATGTGCGTGTGTGTGTGCATGAGTGTGTGTGTGTGTTTATGTGTGTGTCATTAAGTACGTTGTAGTTTCATGTGATGCTCTGGGACTATCGTGAAAATTAGCTGTTTTTCACTAAACTCATATTTACTTCTTATTTTTTAAACATTTAACATCCCTGTTTTTTGTTTTGTGTCCCTGTGAATAAAATATGAGTGAGAAAACATACAAATCAATAAAATCTAAATTGTCTCAGGATACAAAAAAAGATAAATCAGGGACTTTTACACTTTTTATACAAGAAATCAGAAATCAGAGTAAATTTTTACGACATAAGTCTTCTTCATCTTTCAGCTGCTCCTAAAAGCAGGTCATCTGCCTCCACCTCACCTTGTGCCTAACATGCTGCTCTGTCACAATAACCCTCTGCATCTCCTCCTTCACGACACCCAAAACTCTTCTCTGTGGTCTTCTTCTTTTCCTGCAGCTCCATCTTATTCATCTTTGTCCAGTATTCCCACTATCCCTCCATCTCAGGTTGTCACGGTTGTCTTTGCTTGACTCTGAGCTGTTGGAATCTGTAGTGTCTGCTTTTTCATGGGTGTGTCCCATTAAAGAAGACTGGAGCCGGGCGAGCTGATAATAACTGATGATCTTCAGTAAATGTTAGCAGTAGTAGCTGGTATGTTTTGCTGGTCCGGCCGTTTTCTGAGCCGTTCTTTGCCGTTTAGTCTTTTACAAAGTCAGGAAAGGAAGTTTAAGTCGAGCCTGATGTTACCTTAAATAAAACTACAACTCCCCGTCTCCTCCTCACAGAGAGGAGCACAGCTTATTAATCGGGTATTGGTGTCAGAACTGGAAACATATGCATGGGTGGATCCCTTGGCGTGTTTCGAGCTGTATTTTTTGGCCCTGAGGGGGGTTGATGTGGCGGCGATACGTGCGGCTTAAAGCTTCTGCCCGCCTCTCTTTTAGCCTGCTCGTTTTGTTTGTTGACCCTGCTTGTAGCTGGTCGGACATCTTATCTGAGTCACGTCTTCCCAGACTGTCGCATCTGCCTTATCTGAACCGCCCCTGCTCCTAAACTGCTTCTCAGACTCCATCTCTCCCTGAAGCCTTCCCAACTTTTCTGCTCTTTCAAATCTCTCCTCCTCCTCTCTCCTCTTATCTCCCCTTCTTCTGCCTCCGATCTCTCCTCTGTTCTCTTTCTGCTCACCTTCCTCGTGTCAGGACCACCCCTATCGTATTTTCCTGCTTCCCCTCTCCTCGTGATAAGGACCCCAGGTGGCATGATGGATTTCACTCGGGCCAGGAACAGTTTGCTCCCGGGCCACAGCGGCTCCAGATAGTGCTGGATAAGCAGGTCAGACGGAGTTAGCGTGTTTGAGGAGAAAACAGCTGACAAGCAGCAACGAGGGGAGCAAAAGCTAGGCCACCCCGAGATGAATGCATCTCTTTCTTTGTGGAGAGGACGGAGTACAATAAGCCATTTTCCAAGCTCGGAGGAAGAAAGAGGAAAGCAGGGAGGGGGAGAGATCTAAATCAGAGTCACTTTATCCGACAAGTATGATAAATGTGCGGGGATATGCCTCAGAGGCAGCGGTGCAGAGAGGTTGGCACCTCGCAGAGTTTCCCTGCATGTGCTTATGAAGGAGAAAAACCTGATCCATAAAGAGCAACAGCCTGGCTTACAGGTTTACAGCAGGACCGGGGACCGTGGAGAGGTGGATGAAATCAATAAGACGCCAGGTAAACTGTGGGAGGGACGCAGGAAAAGTGGAGATTAGAGCAGAGCGATTTTTGTCTAATTTCTTTCCTGGTTTTCACTCTGAAGACGTCACAGATCAGTGGCAGAGGTGCAGATATAATATGATTATCAGGCTGTTATCGCACGGCACTGTGCACACTGCAAACAGGAAAACAGTCGGAGATATTCTGCCTTCCCTGCATCACTGTTTGCAGGATTAACAAGGAAGCCATGGGTTTATAAATGCAAAGATAACAACAATAAAGGAGGGGAGCAGGCGTCAGCGATGAGGCTATAAAATCATTTCTTTCAAATTGGAAGCTTACAAATAATTAATGATTATTTTACTGTTAAATACAACTAAAGTTTCATAGCTGACAATTTTCCGTTTACTTATGACAGTTATTACAAAGCATGACTAGAAATGTGTTTGAAAATATTTATGATATTGTTGCGTAAACTGGATGATAAGAAACAAACACCTGAGAGTGTGAAAGTGCACGTGGCCCTGTGTACGTTTAAAAAGAGGCTTCTTCATTCTTTTTTGTTCAGCTAATGCAACATTAATGCAGCTCGACTGTGCTGGTTGGAGCAGCTAATGCGACTGAAATCTCACGTACATTTAACATTTTCAAACTCGTCTTCAAGACGAGTTGACGGTGACATTGTCAACACAGTTCCTGATGTACGAGAGTACAGTGTCCGTGTACTCCTGGAGGTTGTGGCTGGAGAATAAATCCCATACAGTTGTTGAGAAGCAGTCCTGCAGTTGAGAAAGGGCTCCTTCAGGCCAGGTTTTTATTGTCTTTGTCTGGGGCTTTGTTTTTCTCAGCAGGGGCGTGTAGGTGGGGGTGAGGGACATGCAGAGGTGGTCAGATCCAGCCAGGTGGGGGAGGGGTGTCGCTCTGAAAGCATGCCTGATGTTTGAATAGACATGGTCCAAAGTGTGTTCTCCTCTCGTAGCAAAGTCCACGAACTGGACAAATTTAGGAAGCACAGTCTTTAGGCACGCTTTGTTAAAGTCGCCGGCGACAATAAAAACCCCATCGGGGTGGGCAAGCTGTTGTTTGTTTATGGTGTTGAGCAAGAGGCTGAGAGCCGTGCTAACGTTAGCATCCGGCGGTATATAAACAGCTATCACAATAACTACTGTAAACTCCCTCGGGATGTAAAAAGGTCTGCACGAGACTGCCAGAACATCCAAATCAGGAGAACAGTGTGTGTGAATGATCCTGCTGTTACAACACCACTCGTTATGCACGTAAACACATAGCCCCCCTCCTCTGCTTTTACCTGAGTTGCTGTTTCTGTCATGCCGGTGTAGCGTGCGGCCTGCTAACTCGACTGCAGCGTCGGGAATCAGCGGGTGAAGCCACGTCTCCGTAATAAGAATAATGCTGCAGTTACGTGCAAAGCTTGTGTTGGCTATCTGTAGCTCCAATTCGTCAAGTTTGTGGGTGATGGATCTGGCGTTCGATAGGAAAAGGCTCGGAAGTGCTGGCCGGTGTGGATGTTTGCGTAGCCTAGCGTCTGAGCCCGACCGGCATCCACTCTTCTGCTTTCTTTCCCTCCGTCGCCTTCTACGCTTGCTGGGCGGGCAGACCATCCACGGTGACCCTGGCGGTCTCGCTATCTCCACCAGGATGTTGTGTGTTCGCTGATAGTCGCCAGAAACAGACAAACTATATTTAAAACCTAGATCAATTAGGTTCTGGCGACTGTAAGAGATGGCGGCGTTGCAAACATTCAAAAATATCCACATTAAAAGTAAAAACGAGCACCAAACTGGAGAGCTAAGAGCCGCTGCACCCGTGCGCGGTGTTCAGTTAACAACCTCCAACTGAACACCACGAAAACTAAAGAACTTATCTTGGACTTCAGGAAGGGCAGAGCAGACCCGGCCCCACTTTACATTCACGGGAGCTGTGTGGAGAGGGTACACTCCATGAGGTTTCTGGGCGTGCAGATCTCTGATGACCTCTCCTGGACTGCAAATACTACAGCGGTGGTTAAAAAGGCCCAGCAGCGTCTCCACTTTCTGAGAGTGCTCAGGAGGAACAACCTGGAGGAGAGGCTGCTGGTGACATTTTACAGAGCCACCATAGAGAGCATCCTAACGTACGGCATAACAACATGGTATGCAGGGTGCTCAGCTGCAGACAGGAAAGTACTGCAGAGGGTCATCAACACAGCCCAGAAGATCACTGGCTGCTCTCTGCCCAGCCTGGAGGTCACTGCAAACTCTCGGTACCTCAGCAGAGCTGGCAATATCATCAAGGACCACTCTCACCCCAGCAACCAACTGTTTGAACTATTACCGTCAGGCCGACGGTACAGGTCACATAAAACCAGGACAAACAGATTCAGGGATAGCTTCTTTCCCAGAGCTATCACCGTAGTAAATAAGCACAAAAACAACTGAACCTATTCCATACCGTCACTGTCATTATATTATGCTGCTATTCATACTGTCATTATATTAATGCTGCTATCCTGTATATATTGTACATACTATTGTTTGAGTACTTACGATTGTTTTTTTTGTACTTTTTATATTTTACATTTATATTTATTATTGAAACTTGCACCAAGGGTGTGGCACTCCAATTTCGTTGTACTCTGTACAATGACAATAAAGGCTATTCTATTCAGTTGAGCTGGACTCTTATTTATTGGTCTTTCAAATCTGGAGGTCAACTTAAAAAACAAAATCATTCATTTTAGAATCAATTTAAAAAAAGCAGCTTACTGTACATACATAGACTGTACAGAAAAGATGGAGGTAAATGCGTTGAGTGAACATCACCATCTTGGTATTTTGGGAGTGGTCAGAAGAAGAGGAAGGGGTGGTGGACAACCAAAGAGACCGCATGTTCATAGCCTCGCATTTGTCGCTTCACCACCGACTACATCATCATCGTCACATGGTCACTTTTATGCTCTTTTATTTACACCCACCATTACAGCGCAGGAAGCCACTGCAGTATTCTCCTGAACAATAAGTGTCACCACTCAGGCAACACCGCCACATCAGCGCCGATGACTTTTTCCACAAAGTCTCAGGTTTTCAAACATTTCTGTCTGTATAATGTGTGAATCTCTGAGCTTCTGTACTGAAATAGCATTAAAAAGAAGCTAAAACCGACATGACTATACACTCATGTGTTTAACCCAGCTGTAGTGGCAGTGACAGGTTATATATCGCTGTAAGCAACGAGCATAAAAGTGCTCTTACTGTCCATTTTAGTCTAAATTAAACTGTAGTTTTATGAACATCGTGTTCTATTCAGTAAAACTTGAAACTAACAACTGAGACCATAAAATCATCTTAGAGGAGTCGACCCCTGCTGGCCATTTCCAAGAATGCGGGTCTAAAGATTCGTCTAGACGGCGTGTATCAATCCACTTGTCAAGTGTGTTTTTTAGCTACTTTATCTTTGAAGTCTGGTAACCACTTTCAGAATTGACCATCATCCTGTAATGACCCGTTATCAACACAGAGGGCGCTGTTTGCTCACACTGTGTCACTAAAGACGTTTTTGTCTCTTACTTTGTTTGTGTCCAGTTTGATCTGAATTCTGTTTTAGGCTCTGTGTGCCTTTAATCAATGTCAGCAGCTCTGCATCCTGTTACACCCCGGCCTAGGCAACCGGAGTGCAACACGAAAAAAGTAAAAATAAAGAAAAAAAAACACACAAAAACCCCCCCACTAAAGCTCACCACCAAAATCCCAAAACGAAAGTATCGACAAATCTATTTACAGCTATTTACAACAAACTATTTATTTACAACAAAACACCAAACTATTTACAACACGGGGGAGATCGTGACCATGACACACTGAAACACAGGGTTTAAATACCTAGAGGGAGCAATCAGGAAAATGGACAACAAGAGGGAAACACAGCTGGGGCAACTCAGAACTGACGAGACAGGGAAACGTAAACTGAAAACACTAAGATAACACAGACTTTCAAAGTAAAACAGGAAACACATAACAGTCACGCCAAAAACAACACACTGACAACACCGAAACGTAACAATCCAAAGAGGAAAGGTATTTGTTTTTGTCCTATTTCCTAATCATGTAGCTGATTACTGATTTATTACCCAAACCTGTGAAAGGCATGTTTCTTTCATAGTAAGTTAAGGCTGGTATGTATATCTGCGGAGCATCAAAACTGACTGATTAGTACTAAGCGCTGTGTTTGGAGTGGAACTTATGCAAACAAGATGTTATCATCAGCATAGAAACTGATATCTAATTGCTGTTTTCATAAAAATGATAAAAAATGACCCTACATGGAGACGATCTCCGTTAACAAGCAGCAGCTCATTTGTAAAAATCATCCATCAATTGTAGAGTTTGTGCCTCTGTGTTTGTTGGATAGCAGCCCTTGTTTTTCAGCTCGGTTATTTTAGAAATAGCTCAAGATAAGAGCAGCTTTCTCAGGCCTTTATCATAAATCTTCATGGTGAGTTTTTAGTTCACAGGCTGAGCCACACCATGCTCTGAAGAGAGGGAGGGAAGGAAAAAAAGGTTCTTTCATGGCTGGGAGGCTGTCAGAGCTGCAGAGCTCTTAATTTAGCCTAACTGACACACAATGTCCTGCAGCACACTCTGACTCATGGATGCAGAGGCTCGGGATGGCCCCCTTATCCTGAAAACCAGACCCTTCTTCTACTTCAGCCTCAGACAACCCCAGAGAAGAGCTGGTTTAAGTCAGGACTCAGTCACCTGCTCATGGTCGGCCAGTCTAAGCAGTCAGAACTTGCTTATTGCCGGTCAAACCTCACGTATCACTGCTTCCTCCACTGCTCAGTGCTTGGTCTGCTTCATTTCACTGCACAATTTGTCACAAACCTTCTAACAAAGAAATACATAAATGTGCAAAAATGTTCCTTCAAGTGACAAACAGAAGATCACCACACAAACCGATCCTAATGAGGCGTTTCATCACAGTGGTGGTTTAGAAACCCTGAACGAGTGTGTGGACCCGACAGCTTCGCTTCGCATTCTGCCCTCTCGAGAGCGAGACGTCGAATATTAATCTCCACAATCAATGTGATTTTATGATTAACCTTTAAATTTTCTCTGACAGCCCTAACTAAGGTTGACTCATGAACTCTTTGTCATTGCTGCTGAATTACTCCACATCTAAACATCTTTTTCATGTGAAAACAGCTGAGGGAGTTACTGAAGGACTCTAAAGGTTAGAAAGTGCACGCATCTGAAGTGTGAAGGAGGGGAAACCATACCTACATCTATTATCTACAACATGCAGCCGCAGGGTTTCTCCTGCTGTCCAATCCAGGAGTGTTGGGCTCTTTTAAATTCAATAAAAATCTCTAATGCCGTCAGTGTAGAGAGCCACATCCTCAAAATATTCACCTTCAATAACAAAAATCGATTAAAAAAAAACGATGATGTCGAGATTCTTTGGAACGAAACAAGAACGTTTTATTTCCACGCTCTGTAAAGTTCACAGATACTTCCAGTTTCTTCACCGATTTTTTAATCCAAAACTCATTCACACTTGGCAGTAGGGCTGGGTTTCAATAATTGTTTATAGATTAAAATTGATTTTAGCTCTAATAACGCGATATCGATTCATTAAAATCCTGAATCGATTTTTAAATATAAATGTATTTTGCCCAAAATGCCAGAATCTCAGGTTAAACCTCACAAAACCACAACAACCGCCAAACAGCTGAAACAGCAAACGAGAGCAGGTACACTGAAGATGTGAACACAGAGAGCGGGGCATCAGAATCAGTGAGATGTTTTCTCATCCGTGCACGGACACGCCGTCGGGGCTGAAAGCCGACAGATCACTGACTCTGATGCGTCGGCGGGTCTGCGCTCTGTGTTTACGTCTTTTTTTGCGCTGATTCTGAAGCTGCAGGTTTTGTCTCTCTCCAACCAAAATTGAAAAGAAGATCCAAACTACACTACACATAAACATCGTTGTTAATTCTCTCTGACTTTTGCTGTTTTGCTTCCACCACGATAAAATCACACTTCATGCACAGCTCTCTCTCTCAGTGTACTTCAGTGTACGCACCAGTCTACCATGTGCGGCGCTGTCGGCCACTGTTTTTCTTTTTAATCACTTCTGATAAGAAAGCCTCATTTCTGCTGTTCAGTACCGAAGAAATGTAAACCTTTTAAAATCATACCAAATTGCAAAATGCTCAGCTGTGTCTCTAATTAAACCTCTGTAACTTTGCTCTGCTTCACTTCAGCAGCATCAGGTAATGTTCATGTGTTGATTCATGGTTTTCTTCTGTTCTTGTTCTTCTGCAGAATATTTTTAAGGTTATCTACGGTGGCCCTGAGAGGCCAAAGAGACTACAACTTAAAAAAACACCAGCAATAAGGAAAACGCTGCAAAAGCACACAAAACACAACGGAAATAGGAAAAAACAGATTTCCAAAAGCACAAGGGACGTGTTTCTGGGGAGACAATAACCTGACGGACCAGTTGCAGGAACCAAAATATGCTAAGAATTGCGCTGGGAGACATTTAAAAGAAGTGGAGGATGTATCGGTTTTGTAAGGAAAGAAAAGATGAGAGGTAAGTGTGTTAGCCTAACTATTAGCCTAAAAATCCGTCATCAGTATTATATGAATGATAAAACACACCTAGCATGTTTTGGGTTCCTGCAACTGGTCCGTCAGGTTATTGTCTCCCCAGAAACACTTCCCTTGTGCTTTTGGAAATCAGTTTTTTTCTATTTCTGTTTTCTTTTTCCTATTTCTGTTGTGTTTTGTGTGCTTTTGCAGTCTTTTCTTTATTGCTGGTGTTTTCTTAAGTTGCAGTCCGTTTGGCCTCTCAGGGCTACCGTAGATATTGGCCACGAAAATCTCCTTCATGTTTTTTTGTGTTTTATCCTCCGTTATTCTGACAAAGGCATCTGCTGTGTTGAAGTCTCACAAGTGTCAGTACTGATAAATGATCAGAATTATATTTCTGAATGTGATTTCCCCGATTCAAATCGAATCGAATCGATTCTAGGAATCAGTGACGATACCCAGCCCTTCTTGGCAGAGCCGCCTCATGGGTCAGATTGGACCCTACGTCGTGCTGTTTCTGGCCCAAAGGACTAAAGAGTTTCATCCAGCATACGAACAAAAGAACTGAGGAAGGACATGGTGCAGCATCAGATGTTGTTTGCTTATAGTGAGTCTGATGGAAAACAACTGACTGTAAGCTGTGTTCAAGGTCCTGATGCACTTTATGTGTCTTCATTACCAGGCTGGTTCCTACAACCACAGCTGAACACAGACTGGATCCACAGAGTGGGTGTAAACAAACTGGTATTATTTCTTTATACCTGTCCCTGCTGCATTGATTCCTTTGCAAAGGTTTGTTTCATTAAGATGAGTTCAGTTTCAGTGCCCTGTTTATTTTTGCACAACCTTAATCAGCGCTGGAAGTGTTCAGGCGGCTCCGTTTAACATCGCAGAGCAGATAAAATGACCTGAACGCTCACCGCTGACAAAACAAGAGGAATTTGTTATTTTGTGCAGCTTCTTTTCATTGTGCTGTTGTTCTAATCAGCATTTTTTGTTTAACCCTCATTGAAGAAACATGCGGTCCTTCTGCAGGCAGAAGCTTGCTGCATTTCTCCAACATGAAATAGAAATATTGAATTATTTTTCCATTTCACTCATTTTCCCCCTCCTTACTACTTCAGTGCTACAGCTCTACTTCCTGGAAAGTTTCTAACAATTCCAGCAACAAATATGAACATTTGCTTCCAAATGAAAAGAATACTTGTAGATATGAATCCCTTTACAAACCTGCCTAACCTTGACTCTGATCCCCAGGCAGCGAGCTCCCTCAGAGCTCCATCTCAGACACAAACAGATTGTTTTTCAGCCTCCTGCCTCGTCTCAGCTGCATCCTCCTCGTCATTTCCATCCCCGCGGTGATGAATGAGGTTTGAAGGGCCCGTGGCACAATGTAATGAGAATTACCGCGGCGAATGGCCTCCGTGAACCCGACGTCCCCTCGGGTGACCTTGTCTGCTTCACCTCTTTGTTATTAGTGAGGAGCAGAGCAGTCGTGCAGAAAAGTCGGTGTTACATCACATATGTCAGTTTGTTGTTGTTAATTAAATAAAGCTTTTTTGATTTTGCATCACAGCGTTCGGGTTCACTGCTGATCGCCTCGGTTACAGTTGTAGGCAGACTGTTGGGCAGCACGCAGCTCTACACAAAGCAGACAGAGCTGCAGTGACAAAGTAGTCCTGGTGCATCCCTGAGACTCATCCAACCGCACAAAGCTATCCATCAGGCCAAATGACTGAAGAGAAGCAGCCAGGCCACAGCAGAGTCCTCCAGCAGCACGTCTGGCATTGGCGGCGAAGGCGTTGCTGCCCCGGCTGGCTCGGAGATCCGCTGGAGCCGTGACAGAGTGAGACATAACAATACCAGAAAGAAGAATAGTACTGCCGCTTCAAGCAAGAGACTCTCACAAATCCGCCAGAGAGAGGACGGCTAAATAATCAGTATGATTTTTCTGGTGTGCAATGGTTGGACCGACCGTGGAGGAAGGAGGGAGCAGGACACTTCCTGTTACTGTTTTTAGGATGTGAAAGAAAATGTGCAGTAAGTTCACATGGCAGCAACTCGTTGCACTTAGGCATGCAGACATGATCATAACGCTGTGTCACAAATCTGCAGGAGCTGTGTGATGTCGTCATGACAACATGGACCAAAACCTCTGAGCAATGATTAAGTGAAGCATTTCTGAAGGAAAAACCCAACCCAGTACTAGCAAGGTGTACTCTGAAGAGTTTAAAGGCTGTACTTATAACCATCAGTATTTGTGAGCTCTGTTGGTTAATTCAATTTGTCAAAAGCATCAAGAGAGAAGAACTGAAAACACAGCTGTGGCTTTTGGAAGCCATCTTAGCTACTTTGCTCTCATTAGCATGTTTATTGCTCGCTAACCAAGCTCGCTAGCTAAAGTCAGTTTTGATTCCAAAAAGCTTCAGAATTCCTTCAGAAACCAACAGTTAATGCATCTTTTATTCACAGCTGGTGGTTTATTTCCTCTTAGCTCAGAAAACATTTGTTTAGTCTTAGGAGGGCCCGTTATATATCGATAATACGTAACCATGGCAGTTTACTTATAGGACAAAAGCTCTCCTCTCGCTGTGCTGGAATGTTAATTGAGGACACTAATTTGTTTCTGCAGCTGGTTTTCTTTCACTCACTCTTGTTGTTCATCTTCTTGTCGGCTGGATGCAGAACAACTGCGAGAAGCCATCTTCGATTC
This sequence comes from Aulonocara stuartgranti, assembly GCF_965226115.1. Classification (NCBI taxonomy): domain Eukaryota; kingdom Metazoa; phylum Chordata; class Actinopteri; order Cichliformes; family Cichlidae; genus Aulonocara; species Aulonocara stuartgranti. Next base: position 3,443,850 of record NC_138946.1, read on the forward strand.
ACTTTAAAAACACACTACCGCTGGGCAGAGGCCAGCTCAGTTTGGTAGTCTTCCATTACTCGCTAATGATGATGATGATGACAATCAGAACTTGGCTCTAACAGATGGTGGGCTACATTTAGGGTAATTTTGTATTCAATTTTCTCATCCATAACAGGAGAAGCTGCACACATTTTGAGACAACAATGACAGCGATGACACGGATGATTAGGGTGGGCATTATAAGGATGGCTGCATCCTTACGGTCGTGCAAATGGCTCGTAGCTGTGAAGTTTAATAATTGCTTTGTTATAAATTTTCATGCCAGCAACCAGTTATTGTAATTGTGGACGTCTCGTGGAGTAAAATTATAAATCAGTCTTCCCCAAGAAGGCTAACGAGTCTCTGAAAGCAATCCGGGATGAGCTTTTAGTTGTGACCTCGCAGAACAGAGCAAAGTTATTCACCATGTAAATGATGAGATGCTCGTTTCCACACTGGCTGATGCAGTGAAAGGTGGACAAACAAAATTGGAGCAGCTGGGTGGAGTTTGTGAGCTTTTAAAAACTTTGAATCAGAAGTGAAAACACCAGAAAACATTAAAATTAAAAAAATCTCATAGAAGTGGCCCGAATATGCTTTCCCTTATTGTCACAGATATACAGTTGCAGTGGTGGATGCTCATATTTCAATGATTAAAAGTTCAAAAAAAAGAAACCGGCATTTGTACAAACTCAAACTTTTGTCAGAAACATTCACTTTCAGGCGTTTTTCTACTCTTGGATCTGTATGATGTCACAGATTCCATATATCCCTAATATGGTCATCCCAGCCCCAGAAACCCCACCCACCTGCTGTTCAACCAATCATAAGAAAGTGGCATTAAAGTGGGGGGTGTGGCCTAAACATGCCTGTTTGCTGTATGGAAGAGATTTGTCTCAACCTGTTACAGATGTTTCTTTTGTGAAACCACTTAATGTTAGGGCTGAGTATTGACAGAGGTGTGGACTCGAGTCACATGACTTGGACTCGAGTCAGACTCGAGTCATTAATTTTATGACTTTAGACTTGACTTGAAAAAATGTTCTAAGACTTGTGACTTGACTTGGACTTTTACACCAATGACTTGGGACTTGAATTGGACTTGAACCGGTTTACTTGAAAAGACTTGATATTTTACCCCAAATATAAAATTTAACATGCATATTATATAGAGATTGAAAATGTGACGTCATTCACGGGTAGAACCGCAAAGGATTCTGGGAACTCGTGGCAAGCGGTACTAGGCTTTCAATTAAAATCAGTTATACAGCGATAAAAAGAAACACAAAAATGTCAAGAAGCTGTTGTATTATTAACTGCAATAGCTGGTCGCATGACAGCCACGGGAAGCTGACGGGTAAAGAGATCGGTTGTTATCGGATTACGTCGTTGAAGAGAAATTGTTCGAGCCATGTTTCCGAAGTAACAAAGAGGCGACTGGATCGCAGCCATTCAAAGATCAAATATAACGTCCCAGAACCCTCCAGCTCACAGGTTAGTCTGCTCCAAGCATTTACACAAAGGTCAGTCTGCTGTTGTAGTTAATGCGTCATTTTTCTTAACATAATTGGTGATATAGGTTACAAGCAAGTCTGGCGCTGAACAGAAATTGTCGCGCTATGCTCCTTTGTTTATTGTGCATAAATAGTGAATTGTCCTGACACAATATTGCGTTTCGCTTCTGTTATTATGGTACATTGACAAAAACATATACTTTTATTCACAGGATAAAACAGGTTTTTTGTATCACTAATTGCCCAGTACGATTACAGCATACAATATTATTGTCACTGCTACATTTCTGTGATGGGTACCAGAAATTATTTCCACTACTAATTAATTACCGTTAAGCTCAAAGGTCCTATTAATAAACGGTTAAGGAATGTGTGTTTATGACGACGATTTGTGAGACTGGTAAACTTATGATACGTACGATGGTCTTTCGTTCTACACGGTGCGTTTCAAGGTCCTGCACCCATCCGGCGGTAAACTGTACCTGGGCTTGTTGCAGTGACCGGAAGTTACTAAACTTCATGAGTGTGTGCACTCACTCCAAGAACCGTATGATTATAAATATGCATATAAATATGCTACGATGAGATAGCTGACTTCATCTAACTAGCAAATGTTTTCCAGGCTACGTTGGTGATACAGTTTTTTTTAATGTGTATGATATTTTTGTCATGCGATTTCAAAGCCGGTCCTACAACCGCATCCAAGAATAACATGCAGCTTATCTCAGAACTGTCGGTGAAAATTATTCTTGGAGCTAGGTTTAATTGAGCTGCATTTTAAAGAGGTGCAATTTTACAATTTGTGTATATTTTCTAAGTTCACTATTTTGTCATGTGTTGAGAAAAACACAGATTAAAAAATTACATGGTCTAATATTTACATTTAGCATAACTGCAACATGCTTTTTTTTTTTTTTTTTTTTTAAAGACTCGAAAGGACTTGAAATTCAAAGTTTCAGACTTGAGACTCGACTCTGACTTGCCTGACATTACTTGAGACTTGACTTGAGACTTGAGGATAAAGACTTGAGACTTACTTGAGACTTGCAAAACAATGACTTGGTCCCACCTCTGAGTATTGACACCAGTGTCAGTACTGGATTAATACTAGAGAATAGAAAGTGGATTTTGTATTTTATGGTTTATTTGCAGCATTTTTGAGATGTTTTGTCTTGTAAAGACTTCCTGGTAAAACAAAGGTAATAAATTAGAAAAATAAAATGCACCCAGTGTTTTCCTTAGATGGAAAAGATGGCCGAATGGGCAAAATTATAAAGTACTGGAAATTCCAGTGATTGTTCAAACAAACGCTTCCACAGGGAGAAATGTGCAAACTGAACAGCTTAATGTGGAGACATAAATATTCTGCTCAATAGCTGATTGACTACACATGAGAGATCCTCTCCTCAGGATATCAAACATTTGCATTAACCTCAGTAAAAAAAACATATTTGTCTCTGGACGTGGATGGAGGAGGCTTTTAATTGCTGCCGAATTTCTCACCTCCTCCAAACACACTTAAACTTAATTTTGGCTCTCAAAAGGGAGAAGAGTTAAGTAATGAAGCGCCACAACGATTGCTCATCTTCAGCCTGCTCTTCACGTCCCCGGAGTCTCACATTTAGCCAACTAACTGCAAATGGAAAGAGAGCTAACTGCAAATTGAATGTCGCCTGACGGAGGGGTTCGGTGTGAGGGACGGTAGCCGAGAGTCGCAGGTTGACTTCCACCAAAAAAAGAGAGAAGTTGCTGGAGCAGCATCTTTTTTTTAAGTTCATGATGTGGGAATAATCTGCAGGGGAGGGGTGAGGGTGTGCATCAGCTAGAGATCCTGATTTTCCTTTTTTCATGTGGCTCAGAGGGTTCAGGAGAGATGAGTCTGCAACAAAGCTCTGCAGTACTGAGTGTGAGTGTGTTTTGTGTTTCCATACACAGCCTGGCAGATATGGAGCCTCTTGGCTGGATCCTCACCCTCTCAACTCTTTTTACTCAATCCACATCTCAATCCCTGCAGGCCTGCTGTTGCTAACCACAACCAAACACACTCCAAAACAAACCCATAAAACAATATCAGATCATTAGCCCACACACACACACACACACACACACACACACACACACACACACACACACACACACACTCGGCTCAGCTGAACATCTTGTTTTGTTTTAAATAAAGTTGTCATGAAGTTTCACTCTCCACCGTCGGCTCAGTGGGAGAAAGCAGCAAATTAGTGATGTGGGGCGCTCCGGGGGTCCTCGAGGGACTCCTCAGGGTGCCCACTTAAAAATGAGGAACAGCTCAGTTGTTTCCTGCACTGCAGCTTTTCCAGCTGAAGAAAAGAGTAAACAGTGCTTTTCCTAAAATAGCAGGAACACCTTGCACAGCAAAAGGAAAAACATGGAAGTCAAACTACGAGGCTCCTGTGATCCTCACATCTGGAGTCAAGGAGGTTAACAGCTGTGTGAGACTGAGACTGAAGTATTTAAACACTATTAAGGCTGTAGACGTGTTTAAAGGTGGAAATTTTCACATGGGAGTCTATGGAGATTGCAGCACGATCAGACAGTCAGAAATGCAGATGATGCGTCACTGGACCTGGTTTCAACTTCCCACATCCCTCCCTTCCTCTCCTCTCCTTTCCTTTTGTCTGAGCCTCCTCTCCGCTCGCTGAGGGGAACAGCGCCGCTGCTGCATCTCCACTTTATCAGCAGCGGCCACATTCACGCCGCACGAAGATGAATCGTTGGAGGGGTTCGCAGCCACCCGGACGAGCTGCTGGAGCCAGGAACGCAGCGGGGGGACGAGTAATCCTCAGCCGGTGGTATCGCAGGACTCCAAAAAAATACACCACAACAGAAACATGAAAAAGCAAAAGCAAAAAGGAAAACAGAGCAACCGGATCGGGATTAATGTTGGAGCCACTCTGCCAAGTTTACGACTGCATTCATGAGAGAATAAAAGAAACGTCCACTTCCTGTTCTGGCTGCTTCCTCTGCGGCTGCTGTAATCCTGCTCTGTCTTCAGGAGAGACGAGACAAATAAAACCCAGCACCTTTGGTTTGCTTTCATCCATTAGCACAAATAATCTGCTGGCTGAATTACACTGATTTGGCACAGCAGTCACACAGTTGTTCGCAATAAAGCAAAGCAGATCAAATGTGAAATGGCACTAATGCAGGGATGCATGTTTGCACACACACACACACACACACACACACACACACACACACACACACACACACACACACACACACACACACACACACACTGTGTTTTCATCTTTGTGGGGACATCTAATTGACATAATGCCGCGTACCCTAATCCTAACCATTAAATGAATGCCTAACCCTTAGCCTAAACCTAACCATAACCTAATTGTAACCCTGACACTAAAACCACATTTTGAGCTTGAAAAATGCCTTCAAACTCGTGGGGACCAAGATTTTGTCTCCACAAGGGCTGTTGGTCCCCACTGAATTCAGATTGTATGTGTGGAAATATGACCCTACTTCTTTACGAGCTCAGAAAACACTTTGCTGACGACTTTGTGGTCTCAGTCACTGGTTTCGTGTGATTTTGAATGCAACATGATATTTATTTAGTAAATTCTGGTCTCCATTAGGGCAAAAAAGAAAAGTAGAGCAGACATCGATGCAAAGCTTGTGAAAACCCGGCAAACAAAAACATTTTTGATGTTGATGAATGAAAGTTTCACGTTGAAAATCTTCACTGACATTAAATGATGACAAAGTTCTCGCGCTCGGGGACGGCGGCTTTCTGTCTGGAGGCACAGCTGGGCTCAGACAGCCTGACTGCATCCTCCAGGTAAATGAGCACCTCACAACCCCGCTCAGCAACTCTGACAAATCGACTGTCGCCATCAAAGTAAACTCATTATCGAAGACGGATGATTCGTGGCGATGGAGTTGTAAAACAGCAGGTTTGGGATTAAGAGGGGAACGTAATAGAGAAAAATCATCATCTGTCTTCTTTAACATGAAGAAATGAACACTGAGCTAAAGCCGGGAAACATTGGGGAAGAATAATCCTTTTTATGGGTCCATGTGTTTTAAAGAAGACTCACTATTCTTATATTGCACTGTTACGATGACATGTGCTTTAAAATATGCCCAAAGTTTCAAATAAGTGACTCTGTGAATATCCAAGTCAGATCCAGGACAGAAACACTCAGTTTCTGTCAGTTTTTTCTACTCTTGCGTCTGCATGATGTCAGAGAGAGGATATCTCCAATATATTGCTGTGAGAAATCACTGGCCCCCCTTTCTGAACTTATAGTCGTTATTTAAATAATTATATGAGCTAAGAAACCAAGAAAAAAACCTGAGAAATCAGGAGTGGGGCAAATACTTTTTCACAGCACAGCCAATATGATGAAAACTGAGCACAGAGATCTGAACACTGTTTGATTTTGTTGGTAGATCTGAGCACTTCTGCAGGGGGGATTTTAGAAATATTTTATTTTTAATCACTCCATAAATCAGAAAACTGTCAAACTCCAGAAAAATCGGTTTGGGCCATTTTTGTAGGTATAAAATGTTCTCTAAATCTGGCCATGCCTTCAGAATATAGATGAGAAAGTAACTGGAAAGTTTGGTGATTTAAAGCACTGTGGGAGAGCATTTCATTTAATAAAAAATCCATAGACTTATCTCGGAAACTATTATTGTTATTATTTTTTTAAATATTTTAAAATGTATTATTCCAAAAAGATGCACTAATTAGGATCAGTTTCTAATTACCAAACAGTCTGATGCTGGTTCATGAAGCAGTAATGAGATTCAATTTATTTATTTACGGTGACCATGTAGGGTCAAGTGAATAAAGCTTAGTGATTGGTCCTCGACCATCTGACTGTTCACTTGAGGAAAATGTGTACTCCCTAACGGTTAGCCAAAGACCTCATTTTGATTGCTTTGGCTTAGCAGATTGCCGCGGTTGTTAGTAGTTTGCATCGAAGAGGCTGACTTGTCTACGAATGCTTTTCCGATACTCTCTAAGCGGTAGTGAAAAATAAGTGTGTCATGAATTGGAAACTGTCACTAGTTTTACTTTGAAGGTGCCGTTTCTGGTTTGCGTCATGCTTTTTCAGGCTTTACTAATGCTCTCCAAGTATTTGCAGACAAGTTGGCATTTTCCATGCAAACAACAGGCAACTGCACCAATCTGCTTGTGGTTGTTTTTGGTGGAGAATCCTCTTTGGGTCCAATTTCACTCAGCAACTTCCTGCAACCACTCGCCAGCTGGTCGAGAGTGCACATTTTTCTCTAGCCTCGTAAATCTTAGTTTTCGTGGATGTCTGGACATTAAACTTTAATGCAGCACCCAGGAGAACAGCCACACATCACTTTCTTGGAGCTGAACAAATCAGGACCATTTTTAATTCTCAGCTGTGTCACAGTGTTTGTACTTTAGGAACTTCACGAATATTTGGACCCATAAATGGCAAATGAGCTCAGTCTTAGCAAGCGGATAGACCCATTCCCCCCTTAAAAAAGCAAAAGCAAAAGAAAAGAGCCCATATATCCCGTGGACACCTCTGAAAAACAGCTGCATACGGAGGCAGTCACCCTTCGGCTGAGAAATGATGCAGGCTAACACTTTTGTTTTGAAGTCTCCAGGTTCAGCGGGAGCTTTAGTCCAAACACAAATCCGACCAGAGATGTTCATCTTTGTCCGACAGCACAACTCCTTTTAGGGCCATAAGGCTTCTGGCTGTTTGACGTGAGACTCGAGCAGAGAAGTTATTTTACAACAGAGTTACTTGTCACATAGCCAATCCTATAACACACACAGTCCCACACACTCCATCAGACACACAATGAATATAGATGCTTGTTTACCGTTTCTGAAAACCATTTAGCATCTGTTCATCTGTTTGTGGTTTCCGAGTGAAGCTATAAAAGCAAACAAAGTTCTGTCCTGTGATGATGTGAATGACAACGATACAGGCAGGTAGAAGATACAGAGCCACCAAAGCACCAGTCAGCCGCCATTAGAGATCCTTCTCTGGGGGACTGCAACTTTAGCTCCACGGCTAAATGTGCATGTGAAATGCGCGGAAAACAAGAGGGACTGTTTGCAAGAACAGTGCTTTATGGAAATTATCATGTTTGCAGCACATATGGATGCTCAGATGACTAAAGTCACCACTGAGTTTATATTAAAGGATGCACACATTACTCAAAATACAACATATGAATCAACAGTAAAGCTTCTAGTGAGGGTATTCAGGGCTAACACAGTGACACAAGTCAAACATTCAATTATATTATTACTGATGTCACTCAGGTGCTGGCAGATCGATACTCACTAATAAAAAAGTAACAAAATCATTTAAAAATTTATAAGCATTTGAAGCAAATGCAACTTTTTTATAATGGTGACATTTTTGATTTACTACTTCTGCTCCAGACTGAAATACCTCATGAAATGTCCATTGCATTCCCAGAAATCACGGCAAAGCTGAAGGAAATTTTCACCTGCAGCGTCTAAGAGCGGCAGGATCCATACGAGCGTCCTCCAAATGACAAAACTGTGTGGATTTCCTCCCACAGCAACAATGATCTCACTAAAGGTACTTTACTGATACAGAACCCCGAGTTTGTCCCAATGACTCTATCAGAGTGTGGATGAGTGAATGATTCTTTCAGTAAGAAAGCAAATAGAAAGTGCCTGACTTTGAGCCTGGCTCAGGAGTTCTTCCTCCCTGTTGACACCAAGTGTTGCTCGCCTTGTTGTGAACTAGTGCAAGCAATAGCATGTTACTATTTAGCTCAAAATAGAGGCCTGCCAGAATGGCTATTGACAAAAAAAACATCTGGAGCAGATGTATAGGGTGTAACTAAAGTACAAAGCCAAAGTAAATGATGACAGCTTTTAATGGGAAATGTTTTGCTACGATAGTTTACAGTTTTTCTTGAACTTCCTGAAGCACCTTACTTATCATACTGATAAGGTATGACTAATGTCTGCAGACAGACACAGGCAGACAGTCATTAATTCCTAAAACACTGGAGTGAAGAGGGAAATCATGGAGCGCAGTATGAGCGCAGATGACAGCTCCTACTAAAAATCAACATGTTTGAGTAGTCGCTCCTGAAGTGCAAATTAATAACTGACGTTTCAGTGATAGCGCTTTTCATTTTCACTCAATATTCTTCATCGCCAGCGTTGAGTCTTACATTCTCCTGATGCTCTGTGATAACTGCGTACGTGCAGGTAAAACCCGGATTAAACATCACCGCAGCTGTGTTTGAGAGGCATCCTGACAGATTCACGCAGTGTAAACACGTAAAGCGCAGCGGCGGAGAGACGTGTATCAGTGGGCAGGAACAACCACCGAGTTAAACACTCTCACTTCACTACACATTTACTACGCATGAATACATGTATGAACTGCAGCCCCACTGCTGCATGCTTAATCGTTGTTTCCCCCTGGTGTGAAAGTGGAAAGAATAGCAAGAGAACATTTGAAATGTCAAATGACTGACAGCGATAGCACACAGAGAATCATTTTGTGCACATAATGAGCAGAAGTAATGCCACAATGTCTAAGTATCCTTTCAGCCTGAATAAGAAACACAGCCACATTTTTATGCTTTAAGCATGATGCTGAAGCTTTCATCCAAAGACTGAGTCTGGCAGCAGAAAATAGGTTAAAATACATTACTGATGGGCCAGTCAACGATCAACTCCCTAAACACACAGTTTATATATTTGTTTTCAGTATATTAAAGCCCAGTCTGAAATATACTGACAGTAATATGTTTATTGTTTTCATTATTTTGAGTAGAAACTACCAAGACTGAATCATATCTGTTATTAATCTCTGTCTCTCTTCCACAGCATGTCTTTATCCTGTCATCCTTCTCTCACCCCAACCAATCACAGCAGATGGCCCCGCCCCTCCCTGAGCCTGGTTCTGCCGGAGGTTTCTTCCTGTTAAAAGGGAGTTTTTCCTTCCCACTGTTGCCAAAGTGCTTGCTCATAGGGGGTCATATGATTGTTGGGTTTTTCTCTGTATCTATGAAGCGCCTTGAGGCGACTTTTGTTGTGATTTGGCGCTATATAAATAAAATTGAATTGAACTGAGAATTCAGATGCAAGACTACTGAGGGAGAGCGATCTGACAGTCCACCTGAGAGCTGCCTCATTCTGGCATCTATTTTCCAGTTTGTCAACCTCATGCCCGTCTTAAGATGATGGCAGAGGCCACCTGGTGGGAGGCAACCTGTCTCCAACGATCACAGTCTGACTCGGACTGACTGCAACCACCCTCAGACCGTTTGACAGACGCATATATTATATAGCCAACATAGTTTGATCAGTCTGATGAGCATAACCGATGAACACTTAAACGCTGTCCTGCAGCAACCATGGCCCGATTTGTGGAGGAATTTCTGTGTTAAACCTGTGAGCTTCTAGCTCGGGGGTAGGTAACTCCAGGCCTCGAGTGCCGGTGTCCTGCAGGTTTTAGATCCCACCCTGGGTTAACACACCTGAATCAAATGATTAGTTCATTACCAGACCTCTGGAGAACTTCAAGAAATGCTGAGGAGTCATTTAGCCCTTTAAATCAGCTGTGATGGATCATGGACACATCTAAAACCTCCAGGACACCGGCACTCGAGGCCTGGAGTTGCCTACCCCTGTTCTAGCTGGACTCAAATCTAAGTAGTTCATGAATTTCTGCTTAATGTAAAGTACATAAATGTCAACAGATTTCAACAAATGCACAGCAACACGTCTGTGATTTTTGCAGATTTGCTACAGTTAATTGCCATATTATCACAAACAGAGTGCATGCAACTGCTAACCTGATCACATTACATTGCAGAGTGACGGCAGACTGAATGCATTTTGATTCGTCTTGATGAACCAATGTCGGTTTAAAGGCCACAACATTTGAACAGTTGCAAAATTGTAAATGCATTGCACCCTATTGCACTAATTTTGGTCATGCTGTGGTCTCCAACCACTGTTTTCTCTGGTGTGACTGTAGCGTTGCCTCTCTGCCGAATCCCTCATCCTGCAGGTGGAGTCCAACTCCATCACCTTGGTTTGCGTGGTTAAACACCAGCTGCAGTCTAAGGCAGAGGAGTTTAAGACAGTCGGATGGACAGAATTTACATCAAAAACTCAAATATGTGATATTACAGGACAGGGCAGAGCTAACGTTAACCTTTAAGGACAAAATACTTTATTTTGCATCTCAAAGTAATCGAACTTGGCACTTTTAAGGATTAACACAGGAATTATCCGAATGATGAAGATTTACCCTCTGATTTGAATATTAGCATCAAATTGATGACTGACAGTCATTTCAGTAACTGTTTATAGTTTCTGCTGAAGAACTGTGAGACCCACATTGCCATTACGGAGACGTTTTGCAAAGAAAGACATAAAATCTCAAACTGCGTACACACAGACGTAAAGATGTTATAAACCTAAACTCACTAACAAAGATATTGTGGCTATGGTGGATATATGGGATGTAACCCAGTACTTTGCTGTATTTAATGTGGTGCTTTAATCCTTTCAAGCTCTAAGTACTTCTCCATGAACCGGTGAACTTTTTGAATACCTGCAGAAAGCTGCAACTTTTTTTCCAGCCAGTCTGTTTCATTAAAGGCTGAGCTGAGAGTCTGTTGAAATGGACTCGTTTTGTGTTGACTGTTGGGATGCTGGAGAGCTGTGCACCCAGATAAGAAAGATGTGAGCATGTGTACTGTGAAGGAGTTGACGAGATTTTGGTCAGAGTATACTGTCAGAATGACTGAAAGAGATGAAGGTCAGAATCCTCTGTTGGACTCTTTTAATAAAGTACTTTAACGTCACTTCGAGAAGACAAGCACGACCCAGCCATCCACTTTATCTAAGATCACAGTTTCTGTGAATGAAGCAACTTCCAATTTTATTTTTTAAACTCCAGCTTACACACTACCAAACTTTTCTCAGTACCAAAAATGGACCATTTACAGAAGGTTACAGCTTTGATGGGAGATGGTACTTTGGGAGAAAACAGCATCTTGGCCTCAGGAACCTGGGAGAGAGTTGAAGGAGTTCATGCTTGTTCATGAGTGAAGGTAGACAGGAGAAAGGGAGACTGCAGCCTCATCTGCAACAGCGCCAGAAGATGTTAATCCTCAGGTGCTAATTCCAAAACAAAGGTTTGAAATTAGCACTTGATGTTTTCCTGTCTTCACCCAGGGTCAAGAAGCTCTTGGTAGTAATCGAAAGTTCACAAATGCAGGTGGCAGAGAAATGACTTCTCTCCACTGGGACTGTGGACCAACACCTGGGAACAGGGCGAAGAGCTCAGAATAGAGTTGTTGCTCTTTCGAGGTGAAAAAGCTAAACGAGGTAGGTGGGTCATCTGCCACCTGGATGTTTCCCAAAGGATACGCTGGAGCTTTGTGGAGCCCTTAGATTCCCCTCAGGAAGATCTGGAGGGAGTAAAAGCACCTGTGTTTTTCAGCTGCTGCCTTCACACCCCAATCTGGACAAACGGTGGTCGAGATGAAATAAAGACAAAGCTGGACTCGTATATTTAACCTAATATTGGCAAACTCAAAGTCGGCTGCATCCCTGCACATCACCTGATTGCACAGCCAGCACACATTAACTGATGGCTCCTTCTCATCTTACTGGCAAATCTCATTCTGGGTCTACTATTTAAACTTTGCAACCCTCCTCCATCCCAGCTCAGTATGGGATGAGCCTGAGGCTATTTTTTAATTTTTCCAAAACTCCAGGTTCACCTGTAGCTGAAGTTCAAACTGAGCATCAGAATGGGTAACAAAGGTGATTTAAGTGACTTTTAATGTGGCATGGCTGTTGGTGCTAAGACAGCCTGGTCTGAGTATTTCACAAAAAGCTGATCTCCTGGGATTTTCCCACAGAGCCAACCTTGTAGGTATTGTAGAGAATGGTCTGAAGAAGGGAAACTACCCAGAGAGTGGCAGTTCTCTGGGAGAAGATGCTTTCTCATCAGTCAAATGATCACTTGTTACAACCAAGCTATGCAAAGAGCATCTCTGAAAGCACAACCACACTCCTGTCAGCTAAGAACAGGAAACCGAGGCTATAATTTACATGGGCTCACTGAAGCGGGACCGTAGAAGACTGAAAAATGCCTGATGTCCACATTGGCTGCTTCCAGCGGGACAACACCCTATATCTCACAGCTCAAATCTGCTGGTGTCTTGATCATGAAAACAAGTTCACTGTACTGAAATGGCCTCCACAGTCACCAGATCTCAGTCCAACAGAGAACCTTTGGAATTTGGTGTAACAGGGTTTACATCATGGACCAAAATCTCGGAGGAATGTTTCCAGCACCTTGTTGAATCGATGCCATGAACATTTAACTCAGTTCTAAAGGAAAAAAATACTGGTGGCTGCAAGTGCTTCCCTTATTCTGCAAGGAGATACACCCATCAATCCCATTTCGACTTGTTCTTGACTTATTGCATTCACAAGATTTTCAGAAAACTTGACCTCTGACCTTGAGGTTACTAGGATTTGAACTTGTTCAAGATTTTTAGTAGATATACCTCTGGATTCAATTTAAATCTTGTTCTTGGGTTATTCATAAACGCAGGTGTTTATGCTGCCAGCCCACCCGGCTGGGTGACTTTTTTACCCCATCAGCCTTTTATAACTGTTGAGGGGTAAAAAAGGGAAAAGGGGGTCCGAGCCAGTACTAGCAAAGTGTACCAAATACTGTAAAGTGGTAGGTGAGCAAAGTCTCGAGAAAAGAATGAAAAGCATCACAGACTTCAAAATAAAATCAATATCTTACCCACTTGGTCTGACAACATAACCAACAGAGAATTAAGCAAATTCATCCAGCTCCTGTGTTCAAACCCACGTCTTAAAAAGCTGTTGCATAAGAAAAACAGTTTTTCTAAGATTGAAGCGTCTCAGCCAGCAGTGAGTGTGAATGTGCTAACTCGAGCAGAAGAGAAAATGAGGTCCGTCTGGGGACAACACTGCGAGGTGACTCGCTCCCATCCGTCTCAGCAGCACAATGCCGCTGTGCTCAATTGTCCCAACCAACCCGCCTGCGCTGTTATCATGCGTCCTCCTTCAAGAAGTAAATAAACAGATTTTTTTCTCCCCCTGGGAAACTGAATGGAAAGTTATTCAGCCACAGATACCCAAATGATGACTGTATCCTGGGAGTTTTCAGAGATATGAAAATGAACATAACACTTAGTCAGGTAGAGGCATTTTCTCAATGTGAAACAACAGCTACAAAAACACAGCATAAAATAACCGAGGCTCACAACCCCAACATTATGTGAATGTGAGAACGATCACGAATCATATCAGGCCTTCAGTAGGAAGCACAACAACATACAGGAGGAATAACAAGAAAAGCTAATCAGCTTACAAAGCCCGAACATCACAGGATGATAAGCTTTGACAGGTGAAATAACAACTTATTGAGTTTTAATTGCCCAGTGGTTTTTTCCATCCAGCTAATTATTGTCTGCGCTTGTTCCGTCTTAATCAACTTCAGTGACTCTGTGGAAAACTTTGAGCTACATTTAACTATGAAAAGTGCTGAGCAGTGTATCGGACGATGTTAGAGGCAGTGACAGCACTTTTAAATGCTTCCAAGGGTTGTCCTTAAGACATGTTATCAATTTATACACCACGGTGAATGCTTAGGTTAGCTAACTGATAGATGTTAATGGTTCCAGCTAGCTTTTACACTGAATTTGTTTTTTTAAAATAACCTAAACTTTAAAAGTCCAAACTGTCTGGAAAGGCCAGCCCCACTGATGTGGTGGGTTTCTGTCAGGCCAAGCACTGCTTACTCAGTGAAATCTAAAAATTAAACCGATCTTCTCTCCTTTCATCTCAAACAGTATTCTGTCACTTAAGCTTCTCTTGTTGCCTGTGCAGACCATCCTCTAAACTTAGTGACATCTTGTGGCCACAGTTGACTATTGTCTCTGGAAGCAGCCTTAACTCCAGTTGGCCCAGAAAGCTACTTCCACTGCTGCCTGACTCACAAGGCTTCGCTACAGTGAGTCCTGCATATGTGATTTGGCAGATTTCTATGGCAGATACCCATCCTGACAAAACCCCAAGAGATTTGTGTCTCCTTCTCAAACCAGGGACCTTTAACTTTTTTGGCACCACTGAAACATTTTTTTTATAATCTCCCATAGATACTGTCATACATGGCTTAAACCCTTTAATTCAGCTGTGATTTTTTTAATTACTGTATTGTAATATGTTTGTTTAAAAAATAAAAAACAGGCGTTAGCTTGTTTTTCAGAGCTCTTTTTTCAGTGGTACATGGTCCTAACTTGAAAGCCATACGGAAAAATATATGATTTTATAGAATATGATTCAATATTTCAATATTCAAAATTGAACAGAATACATGAATAAAACATCTAAACTGAGCTTATCTTAAACAAATGCAGAAGTAATATTGATCCATTTAATGCTATTTGGTAACATTTTTGGCGAAATAGTTTTTTGGGAAACACTTTCAAATGTTTCACTTATTTTATTCCTTTATGAATGAATAGCTCCATACATTCATCCACCACTGCTCATCGTCAGCTAACAGTAAAATATAAAAATGATGGGAAATATAGAAGTAATAATTTTTTTAGAGTTCTTCAGCCTTAAGGGAGCGCAGAAAAGTGACGATGTTTATGGATAGTGCAGCATAATCGAAATAAAAGGCAGGAAGTGAAATCATGAAAAGGTATATGAACAGTATAGGATGTTACTTTTATTTACAATTATATTGTTATGTTTTCTACTGTTTTGCTATTTTATCGTGTGTTGTTCAGCATAAACACTCAACTTCTGTTATACTTAAATGTGCTGTATAAATAAACTTTACTTCACTAATGCTGAGCTAAAGGCCAAAGTCTTCCGCAATCCAACATCACAGAACACACAATACACTAATGCACCAGGATTGTGCAAGTTTGTCAGCAGCAAACGGCTCGATATTCACCGATCGAGTTCACCAGCTTTAGAACGAAGGCTGGAGTTAGTGCAAGATTTCCTGGGTTTCTGGTTATTCTAACCTGGATGACCCTTGGGGGGTCTTAAGGACATTTATTGTCTTTTTCATTTTTAGTTTTAAACCATCTTCACTGTGTTGAGTGGAATATAGCCAAATTTGTCAAAGAATGTTTTTTTTACTTATTTTTTTTTATTGTGGTGTCAATTCATTAAATCAGCCTAAAATGGCTAAGTTACAGAAATCCATCCACCTTAGTCCCTTTGGACAAAAATGTCCACATTGAAACCCATTATAAACGCTATTTTTCACGCCAGAAAAATTACGGTCAAAGGGATCGTCAGGTTTCCAGCTTAGGTTTCGTTTTGGACTACAGGCCTTAGAGTTGTAATTTTTTTATTTGTCCACCGGGTGGCGCCCTTGCTTCACATTTGACCTCTGCTGGAAAACAGCGGGCTGCTTGGACAGACCTGCCGGAAATGAAGCCTCATTTCCGGCGTGCAGCAGCGGCTTCGCCCGCTGATCGTGCGGGACCATTTTTTGGTCCCTAGGACCATGAGAGGGTGCTTTTTTTTTTTTTTTTTTTTAGTCAACAGGAAATGACGTATTTGTTGTCACGTGGTATCGGACGTGTGGGCTGGAAAAAGCAGTCCCCGGTGATCGTGCCCCGGTGATCGTCGCGACTTACCCCGGCAACATGCACTTATTTCGGCCTAGAGGAGGAGCATTTGCCGCCTGGAGACCATTTTCTGGTCCTGAAAAAAAAAAAAAAAGGCGATCGAAATGACTGTTCGTGCCAATCTTTAGTCCATCTAAAGGCCTAATTATAATAACAATCAAATATTACTTCAAATGTTTTTTTGGGAAAATATTTAGTTTTTTAGTTTTTTTTTTTAGTTTTTTTGTAATTTAAAGGGTTAAAACAACGAAAATATAATTAAAACTTTATATGAATATTTCAGGGAGAAGTAGTTTTAAAAGACTGACCAATTTAAAGTGAAAAAAAAATTAATATTTAATATTTTTATTGCACTTTTTGGGGAATTGTCCTTAGGCATGCATTTTTTAATGCGCTCCTGCAAAAAAAATAATGGCAGGTCAAAATGAATTTTGGTGCCAATCTTTGACCCATCTAAAGGCCTAATTATAATAACAATCAAATATTACTTCAAATGTTTTTTTTGGAAAATATTTAGTTTTTTTTGTTTTTTGGGGCTAAAAAAACAGGGCGCTCATGTAATACAACTGGGATTTAAAGGGTTAAAACAACGAAAATATAATTAAAACTTTATATGAATATTTCAGGGAGAAGTAGTTTTAAAAGACTGACCAATTTAAAGTGGAAAAAAATATTAATACATAAGATTTTTATTGCACTTTTTGGGGAATGGACATTTATGTCCATTAGGGACCAAGGTGGATGTCTTTTTTAGGGATCTCCAATTAAGTTTCCCAGAAATAATAAAAAAAACCTTATTTTTTATGTGCGGCTCTTATAACAAGCTTATAAGTTTGATGGCAAAACAGGGGTTGATACAGTGTTTTCATAGCACCTCCATGACTCTGACTTCAGCGCCACAGAATGACTCTCAAATCCAATAAGACAGAAACTAGATTTTAAGGTTGTGGAATGAGGAGGTGAGTAAAAGCTGCACCGAAACGGGCGAAACTATTGCTGCCACAAGATGAAGAGTCTGTTGTACCTTTGACAAACTCACTCTCTAAGCCACAGGACACCCTGCTGTTCCAGGATAGCAGAATCATTTCAGATAAGCCATTTTCCTCGGCTGTGCCCTGGTTTACTGCCACACCCTGCCTCTCTGAAAATCTGCTGAGAGATGATGAGAAAAGCAACCATTTTGGGCCTTTCTGTGGCTCTCAGGTGGCCGCCTCCTCCTCGCCTCTCTGCTCTCTTTGGAAACAACTAAAGCACATTTCCTCCAAGATAATAAATCCAACTCAATAAATATTGTGGAATATGGGACTCTGGCTTTTGCTGAAAGCGTATTTTCTTCTTTTCATTCTGCTGTCCTTTCAAAGCTGTGTCCCTCTGCTGCTTTAATACAACCGCAGGTGCTTTACATTGAATTTCATTGTGGCGAGAGATGCAGAGAGCAGTTTTTTTTCCATCTCGTCAAACCCGCCAACTGGCTGCCGGCTCGGTTCTTGGAGGCAAATATTGAGTGGCCTGAAATGTGAAAACATTTATATCAAATTCTAAATAGAAAATATGCCCGGCAAGTGTGCATGCAAGGGGAGGACGCAAAAGGTGTTTGCATTGCCACATCTTTAAGGGGAAAATCCTAAAATAGTGGTACATTAAATAATGCAGTAATTTTAAACAATCCCAGCATTTTTGATCCCTCCTAACTTAACTAGTACAACATCCATCTGATACTTTCAGCACATTAAAGCTCTGTTAAAAACCACAGCAATTTTACAATCACTCCAAGTGTCACGGGTGGGGGCCGGTTTGTGGCATAATTTGCATAGTACAGTTTGCTGGTCCGTGTCAGACTTGTTGTTGTTTGGCTTTATCAGTGTTTTATTTGTTCCTGAGTAAATCGGTTTGGCTGAGAGCAAAGTTATAGTTTTCACACAGCTGAATAAACGTCAAACAGCAAACTGATCAAACAGAAGTGTGCGATGGTCGAGAATTTGCTCCAGTGTCCTGTTATATTTTAGGGAGGAGCAGATGGATGAGTTTATTAAACTCCACCAAGACAGCTGGTGACGCAAATCTGAAGGCGAGACCGACCCGATTCACAGCCTCGCACTTCCGGCCTTCTGGGTCTTCGAAGGACCCGACCCACGTAGACCGCGAAGGACGGGTTTTCCGAAGGATGCGGCCTAAGTTTTGGGACACAGCTTATGGGGTTTTCTCTACTGTAGCCGTTAGCTTAGTGGCTAGCTGACTTTCTGTCGTGCCACTTCTGACATTTTCCTTCTAACCAGTTGGATTTTCCACACTTGATGAGGTTCGTGCCTTCCTGCGACGGACCACGTCAGACCAAGGTCAACAGCAAGGGTCGCTGGGAAATCATTGCTGATTGGCCAGGTTACATAATAACAAATGATCTAATTGGCCCACATCTTTATTTAAATCAAAAAGGCGCCCAAACGATTTACATCATAACACATCAAAATTACTTTCCACTGCTCTTTTCTCTAGCCAGGGTGTGATGGCTGCAGTTACAGCCACATATATTGGGTAATATCTGTCAAACATCACAGTGCTACAATAGACTTATACATAACACAACACTTTAAATAAAGGATTTAATTTACAGGGAAATGCAAACTGGTTTGGTTTATAATTAACTTACTTATACGATCACATAAAATAAGTGCATAGATTTTAGTTAGTTTTAGTGTATTATTTAATTTTCCTTTGTTTTCTCAGTGGCAGCTGCTCCCAGTCCCTTGGTTGATGAGCTAATAGGTGGGAAAAGGGGCGGAGCAAGGCTACATGGAGACCTGTAAACTGGGTCATACCACAACTCTGGATCATGGGGGGGAAATGGAATTTGTTATGTTAGTTTCAGCTACGTTTTTGTGCATTCTACCCCTTTTTGTGGGCTGTATTTAAGTTTAAGTCTTATTTAGGTAGATCAGTTTGTTTGTTACCAACTTTTGAGTAGAGTTCTGTTACTTTGACCTCTTTTATGGGCCCAAGATTTAGATCTTTAGTATAATTTAACCAAGTTTGTTTTCTGGGTTAAAAAAAAACCTTTTTTGTTGGACTTTAACCTGTGTCTGACTTTCCTTTCCTTTTCAGTCCAACACAAGCAGTGGTACCCTGGATGTTTGATCTGCTTTCTAGTAATTATCAATCGGTATTAGGACCTTTAAAAGTTTACCAAAACGCACTTTGTTTTCTCCATTCAAAACAACCAGCTGACCATCTTTTCTTGATGTTTAGTCTTGATTGAAAAATAGTTAGATGATGATGGAGACACGAACTGGCCTCTTAACTATGTATGACCCACAAAGCAGTCGATTGGCTTCTCTATTGGCTTGTCAGAATATTTGCTTTAACTTTAACTGTGCTCTATGTTTGATACCTCATGCATTAAAAATATGGTTGCAGTGTTGAGTTTGCAGCAGTACGTGTTATTATGACAGCAGCATTAGAGTGATTTGTCATTTCTGAGAGATAAAGCAAAGCAACAAAAACACTAAAAGGTTGAGCACAGATGGAAGGGAACATTTCATTTAATCTCTCGACACTGAAATCTGTGGCAGGAAAATGGGGAAAATACCAGCTGTGCTACCTCTAGGAATGCTGGTACCACCTTACAGCAGCGCACATTTTAGTCCTTAAAATATCCCAGAAGGAAAGAAACAGGTCACAAGATGTGATGACAGGAGAATTATAGGGTTAGAGAAAACATTTATTTGAAATATTCAGACTACTGGTTCCAAATTGTGGGTTTTCAATTTAATAATTAATCTTAATTTAAAAATCAAATTTTCTGTATGCCATCATGTTTCAGTGTTTAAAAAGCTGGTTAAAGAGGTTTGAGCACTGTAATCATCGAACTTTGAAAACGTGGCTTTTAATGGGAACAGGTTTTTCTTCACGGTGCGGAAACAGAGTGAAGAGTTTTTGATCCTATTGACTGAACTCAAGCTGAAGTTGCGAGAGGCTGCAAACGAGAGAGAGTGGTTTTTGATTAAAGGCAGTACACAACATGTCAAGGTCATTGCTATGATGATTTTTAGTTTTTATAAGACTGACATATGAATTCAGGGCAGTAAATATGAACCTTCAAATTCAACCTTGAATCTCTTCATTAGGAGCCAGACTGCAGCCACCTAAAATACTGCGAGGATGTTTTTATTGAGTTTTCTAGCTTCCAGTAGCTCATTCATTTGATTTTTATTAGGTCCTAATAGAAATCAACAGAGTGGTGCATTGCAATCAGACCAGTGCATACTGTTTTCAGGGAAATTACTTAATTTTGGAATTTAACCGCAGTCAAGCTGCTACTTGATGCGAGCGTTGATGGACGTAGCGCATGAAAATTTCATTCCTCTGCATCCAACATGGGCTGAATGTGAATCGGCTCATTGAGCATTTCGATCCAAACCTTTGCAATAAGTAACTAAACCAGGTGGTACGGCGCTTGCTGCCACGCCGAGCCGTCCTCCTCCCTAATGCAGAGCCGAGCGACTGAAAAATCGTCCATCTTTGCTGCTTTTTTGTGTGAAGAGTCAAAAGTAAACTCCCAACTCTTGAATGTCCTGCTTTTTCTTCACCGACTCATCAGTCATTCATTGGACTAACTTAAAGGTTTAAAAACACAAAGCTCTCTGTGATTGGCCCTGAAACCATTAGGTTTAACTCACAGAAGAAGATGCGGTCGATGGTGGTGTTAACAGGCTCCCTGAATAGCTCCGCTAACTCGACCACTTTGTTGCCTCTCCTGACATTTTCTTTTCAGCTTCAAGTAGAAAGTCCATCATTCTCATTCTGAACAGGAAGACCTGCCTCCTCCTTATTCTCATCTTCCCCCACATGAAGATTGCATCTTCATAAATCAAACAATTTCTGATAAAAATGATTCGGAGGGCTTCATACGTTAAAATATTCATGAACTGTGAGGGGAAAATTGCAGATGGGAAACCTATCAGTAAATAAGACAATTTTCAAATATTCTCTTTGTGGATGTTGGAGTCGAGAAACCTGAAATCTGAATCCTTGACTCTTTTATTCCAGCTGGAGTTTTTGTGCCCCCACTGCACATCTGGAAAGGTTTTTTAAGTGTAGCGTAGGCTCCATCTGAATGGCAAAAAGCCCATCGAACACACACAGACACAGCTCGGTACTCTCCAGAGTCCGTCGTATGAATGCAGCCGGAGTGACGGCAAACAGAGGAAAGAGGAGAAGAGCGGAGGCAGCACATGGAGAGGAAAAGAGCAAAGCAGAGCGAGGGAAAGGAAAAAAGACGGAGTGAAGGAAGGCATTGAGGATGAGGTAATACCACTGATGAAACCCAGGCAGCGATGACAACAGACATCCGATGCGTTTATGAAAGCGAACAATCTCAAAGAGATTTCTTTGTCTCTGTGGTGAGCATAGCTCTTCCCTGACACAGCTGCAGCTAAGACTTCTCACCACTTTGACTTCACCCTCATACTCCATGCACCTAACACTGTACACACCAAGCAGCTACCTGAATGCAAAGCATTAGAAATATAAAGCTTATTAAGGATAACATCAAATAAATGGCACTCGTTAAGTCCCTGTGTTTTCCACAACAGGGACATAATGACCCATAATCTGCAGAGAGCGTTGACCTACTACAGCTGCATCCACACAGGGAGTAATTTGCTTCGTTCTCGTCATTTTGAACCTGATAGTCGGTCACAAGTGGAGATTTTGGGCTCTGGTTGCCTAGGCAATGTCATATGTCAATCACTGGTATCCTGCACTCTCACTGGTAGGTGCATAAAAAAATATACATTATGATTGGAGTTTAACAAGGTGCAAACATGAAATTGACATCTTGCCCCACAAATATCAGCGATGTTTGGACAGCTAGCGAAGTCTGGCTACTTGGCATATACTGGTCTCCTACATGCTAGCTAGCTACACTGCTATAATTAGACTGATATAAACACCTTAGGAGAGGAACTTAAGGTCACAGAAGTTAATGCTGAGGGTCTGAAAATGGACCAAATTCATGCACATCTTCAGCATGATATTAGTTACAAATATGTTGATTACTCACTATGGAAAAGCTTTTAAAAGTCCACAGTGAAGTCTCAGTGAGGTTGTTGGCTGTAGCTACACTGTGGGTTTTTTAAAGTTCATATATGTGTTGCACATGACAAGAGTCAACAAAAAGCTGGAGAGAACAAGAGTCATGGTTGAAAATAAAGGAGACAGAACTGCAGCATGTTGCAGAGCGTCTTATCAAACGTTGAAGACGCTCGGTCAGGCAGATTGTAATAAATCAGGAGTGTCAAGACGCTGATGCCAAAAACCACCTTCAATGTAAATGTGAGACGCTGGCAGCCTCATTCTTTTTGCTTGGTTTCTTAAATGTATCGACAGGTGCGCTAAACCTTAGTGAAGTGGTAGCCCCCCTGGTGGGCTGTGAAGGTACTGCAGGTGGGTTGCAGTAATAACAGAAATTCAGTTTGAAATGAGGATGTGCAGTTGCATTTATATAAATGTATGCATTTATTTTAATATAAACGTGAATTCAGACTGGTAATAGAAGTGGTCAGTTTGTGATGCTGCTCATTACTCTGACCTAAATTTACTGATCTAATACTGATGTTTGCTTCCCCGTGGTGGGTCACACACTGGCCTTAAAACAGCCTACGTTGTTTATAATTTTTGAATAACATTGTTTAAGTTAAATAAACTCTCATTTATGTTGATTAGATGTAGATTTAAGATTAAGTGGGCCGTGTGGAATTTTCTGGTTTTTGTGTGGGTCGCAGCACTCTTGATTTTAAGAATGGCTGCTGTAGATCAAACAGGATGCAAACTGATAAATCATTAAGCTTTTTTTTGTCTCTTTTATTTAAAATAATGATTCAGTGTGTGATGCCCCATGGACGATTAACCAAAGAACTGCGTGAACTTAGACAGATGACAACAGCTCCGGGTTGAGCCGGCAGGGCACGGACCTCGTCGAGGGAAAGGACTGATTTGTGTCCACTGTTTTGTGTGTCAGCAGTGCTGCCATGACTGAGCCTTCAAACTGTGGGAGAGTACAGTGTGTTTGTTATTTCTTTGTCTCCTGTGTTTTAAACCCTGCAGTTCGTTCCATCACACACGCTCTTCGTCACGTCCTGCCGCCGCTCAGAGACAGATGATGAAACACACATGCCCTTTTTCTGCAGTCATGCTGCTCCTTTTGCCCCAAAACAGATCCATTTACCACACAAGCTGCAAAAAACAAAACTGTGTGTGTGTGTGTCTGAAAGCTGATTATAAAGAGTGTGTGTCACCCTGTGTGTGTTATCCTCTTATTGTCAAGCCTGCAGAGACATGAAGGGGAAGTTTGTGTTTTGTTTCGGTGTGTGCGTGTCACCCAGGTTCTCACCCCAGTTTCCCCCACTCGGCTGTTTAGTTTGGCCCGTCTCTGATCGCAGAACAAACACCAGCCTTCACATCGATTCCCCCATCACTTTTGGCTCAGAGCCTCGGTGACTCTCTGCTTTCTCATTTTCAGTTTTAATCATCTTTATCCTCAAGAACCACTTCATTATGCAAGGCTATTTAACTGTAAAATCACTGTATAATTTGCTGTCTGTTTATGCAAATGGAGAGCAGAAGCTTCTACGGCTTCATCGGAAAGAAAAAAATGCAAGGACGGAAATTTACGCTTTTTTGTGATTATTTTTTTCTCCATTGGTGGCAAATTGATCCCAAAGCGAGCAAGCCAAAATTAAAAGTACGCTTTGTGGGGAGAATTAGTAATCCATCAAGCATTTCTCATGTCTGTCTTCAAATACTGATTAAGCCGCCCACAGTGAAAACATGGAAATGACGACAAAACCTAAACTCTCAACTGGACCTTTTAGAATTGTCCTTATTTTCTGTCATATACAAATTAAAAAAACCCCAAAACCCCCACCCAAAACAAACATATACAAATAATAAGTCCTCTAAACAGCAGCTTTACACAATTTATTTTACACCTTTGGATCTCTATGATGTCATAGAGAGCCAAAATTTCACCAAATCTAAAGCAAAGCGTTTTGTGTGGTGCTGTATGTAATTAGGTTTTCTCAAATGATGCGAACATGGCAAATGAGCATTTGTTCAAGTGAAAATATTTCAGCTTTGGCAAAATTTAGGTAAGATGGAAAAAAGGAAGCTTGCTAATTTTGCTTGGCAGGAAAATTAGTCGGACTAACTTAAATTTAATTGACATTGAATTGAATTAAAGTGATTGGTGTGTGGACAGATCTAGTCTATAGGCAGTAGTCAGAACCTCAAATTCGTTAATTTGTGTTGCTGTGCCACCTTTTCCGTGTCCATCATGACAATTTTCACTCTTTATATTTAGTGATTTACAATTTTAAAAGATGAAAAAGTTGAAATTTAGAGGTTGGAGAGGTTGGTGGAGGTGGGAGATATTATTAATCCAAGATATGTTCTCTGGTTAAGTTTAAGTAGTAAAAGCAACTGGATTAGGTTGAGCAAAATATAATGGTTTTGCCTAAAATACAACAGTTACTCATCATGTTCTTTTAATCATAATGTTTGCATAAAATACAGAAGATGAGTTGAATCCACACGATTATAAGAGGTTTTTAAGCACTCAAATTCTCCATGGACATGAATCTGCAGGCACCTGCATTAACCATTAACATCACTAAATGACTAGTTTACAGCGCTCCAACACAAACGAAACATACTGACAAACAAACAAAACCTCTAAACTGACGTGTTGTTAGATAGAAACAATGAGGTTAGCAGCTATATACTACACTGGGTATCAAACAGCTTATTCACGTTAGCAGATAAGCTAACATTAGCCAGTTCTATCTGGAGCCTGTGAAACCAAATGGAAATGTAGCTATTGGAGGATTACTATAAGTGACATCAGCGGGGCAATCAATTCATGAAGGGGTTTGTTTGTTTTACGAAATCAAGTCTAACCCTGAGCCATGTTTCTTTCTGACTTATGCTAGCTAACACTAGAACACCTGCTAATACAAACATTTAGCTAGTTAGCTCAAAAGCTGGACAATCTCAAAAGCTTTTTGGCAATTTTCAAATAATTTTTATGAATGTTACACACTTTTGTCTGCTCTATAGTGTGGCTAAATTATTGGCAGCTGTCTAGTAAGTGATGAGCATATTTCTCCTGTTTTGGCTTCCCTTCATTGGCTTCCTGTTAAATCCAGAATTGAATTCAAAGTCCTGCTCCTCACATACAAGGTCTTAAATAATCAGGCCCCATCTTATCGTAATGACCTTGTAGTACCATATCACCCTATTAGAGCACTTCGCTCTCACACTGCAGGCCTACTTGTTGTTCCTAGAGTATTTAAAAGTAGAATGGGAGGCAGAGCCTTCAGTTTTCAGGCCCCTCTTCTGTGGAACCAGCTTCCAGTTTGGATTCGGGAGACAGACACAATCTCTACTTTTAAGATTAGGCTTCAAACTTTCCTTTATGCTAAAGCATATAGTTAGGGCTGGACCAGGTGACCCTGAATCCTCCCTTAGTTATGCTGCAATAGACGTAGGCTGCCGGGGATTCCCATGATGCATTGAGTTTTTCCTTTCCAGTCACCTTTCTCACTCACTATGTATTAATAGACCTCTCTGCATTGAATCATATCTGTTATTAACCTCTGTCTCTCTTCCACAGCATGTCTTTATCCTGTCTTCCTTCTATCACCTCATCTGGTCGCAGCAGATGGCCCCGCCCCTCCTGAGCCTGGTTCTGCCGGAGGTTTCTTCCTGTGAAAAGGGAGTTTTTCCTTCCCACTGTTGCCAAAGTGATTGCTCATAGGGGGTCAAATGATTGTTGGGTTTTTCTCTGTATCTATGAAGCGCCTTGAGGCGACTTTTGTTGTGATTTGGTGCTATATAAATAAAATTGAATTGAATTGAATTGAATTGATGAGTGGAAGTGTCAGTTAGCTAGCTGTTTGTAACATTAAATGACATTACTTTTAAGTATTTTTTGTGACTAATAATATTTTAATAAACCACCTTTTTGGCAGCAACATTTAATTGTTTCATGTCTATCCTCAGCTGCTCAACAGTTTAAATAAAAAACAAAACAAAAAACAAAACAAACAAAACAAAACGTAGCCAAAACAAACAAACAAAAATAAAATCTAAATGTATTCTTGCTGCCTTTCAAAGGGTTGGTTCAAAGACAGGGACCAGTCAGATTCCATCTTCACTGACTTTAATATCACTAAAGATGGCAGTAAGTTGCTAAGTATCTCAAAATGACAATAATATATGGTTACTCTACAATCAGTTTGAAATCAAATGGGTACATGTTGGAAATTGCATTCACACTGTGACTCACTAATTCACATACATTCTTTACTTTTAGAGTCCAGATGGAGCCCTTACAGATTTGAAACAGAAATTGTGCTTCAGTTGCTGAAGGATGATGATTTATCAGTGCAATGTCATTGGTGCTAAGGAGCCTTGCACTTTTACATTTGGCAACAGTTGAGTTAAGTCCTCTATAGCAAAGAGACACATCGCAGTCTGTGCTCATAGCACACACTGACTCAGAGTCATTGGTCTGTGTTGGCAATCAGGCTGTAGATATTTATAATGTTTGACAGTCTGTCTGAGAGCGACTGAAGTCAGTCACTATTGTGTCGAGACAGCTGTGAACTAGGTGACCTAATACAGCAATTGAAAGTTTCCTCTCCTTCTTGATTGAAAGTGGTTGCCAACAGGTTGAGGGTGTTGCACACTCAACCTCTGAACCACCATAAAAAAAACCAAAAAACGATACAGTCACCAGGCAAACTCAGATTTTCTCTCTCATCACCAGAAGGCTGCCGTCTTATGTTCCTATACCCTGTGACTGAGCCATTACCCAAACTTTTTGTAGCTGCTTTTCTCTCAGCTGTGTGTGAATGTGTGTGCTACAGGGATCTGAACCACAGCATTACATAATCTCTCTCTCAGCCAATCAGTGAGCACAACCCTTCTAACGTCATTTGTTGATCTGATCCAGAAACACACACACACTGATGTAAGTGTACACACAGCTGGAGCCAGGTATCTGTTCTCACTAGAAAACCCAAACCAGCTGTCAGAACACACAGACACACACACACACACACACACACACACACACACACACACACACACACACACACACACACACACACACACACAGGTGTCAATATGCATCACTAGGATTACTCAACTTTCACGTTTATTTGAAGACCTGCAGGTAGCTGTTGCAGCGTTGTCATTAAAAGCTTCTGAGCTCAGAGACCGGCCTCGTCCTCTGCAGCCTGCTGATCTGTATCATATCGAACTCCCCGCTGTTTGGATCAACACACACCGTTTCATTTCTCCACTTCTTCCAAAATGAGGCCACAGTTACATGTTATGACAGGAGACTGGGGTCAGTGGGAATGTGTGTATATTTCTATCTTGTGTGTTTCTGATTAATGTGGCAGTTCTGTGGCGCCACATTAATGTGGTGTTCAGATTCAGGAAAACTCACACAATATGTGTTTTAGTAGAGGCAAGCTGGTGTTTTATATGTTAATTGTTTCTGATTGTCTCTGATTTTGCACAAAAGTTAGAATTGCACAGTTACGGAGCCCTGCCAGGGACATGGGAGAAAAAAAAAATTAAGATGAACTTTTGCATGATCTCGCAAAATACACTGCATCCTTCGCAGGTCGCATTTGAAAGCTGAGTCGGTGTATCCTTCGTGACCCAACCTATCCCAGAATTCATAGCGCGGCCCAGCCAAGTCATTTCTAACAATGGCGGCAGATACTTAGTTTCAATCTTATGTTTTCTGGGTCACAAAATAAACGTTGAAGCTATTTTCAGGCGTGAATGTAGCTGTGTAAACTTCAAGTATCTGCTCGGTTTATCAAGACATCACATATTTGTAAAAGTGCTCCGATGTTTTCGGAGACGTCTGTTACCCACCATCTCGAAGCTAACTTTAGGTCGAGGCCCACTACAGCCGGGGGGACGCCGCACTCCCGGCACATCGTGCTTCGACCTCCCGGTCGGCTTCGAGCTGGCGCCCTCTGAAGGATGCGGCCAAAACATTTGCGCAAAAGTTCATCTTAATTTTTTTTCTCCTATGCCCCTTGCGGGGCTCTGTACAAAGTCACAATGAGGACATGTATAAAAAAATCCAATCAGGGCTCCAAAGCACGCCCACATGAAAGTGTTCTTTCCAAATGCTACGGACAAAATTTAAATAACGCTAACAATGGATCAGTTTGAAGAATTTGTGATCCTCAAAAGCATTTCCATTTTTGCTCCTATTGAAAAAAAATCTTTTTGAGCCAGTATGAATATAATCCTGTGAAACCAACATATGAAAACTGTTTCACGGTTTCACTTTTCTACCATTCGCTTTGATAGAAAAGTGTCAGCCTGGTGCTGGTGTGAAAGCTTAGAAAGAAACAGCTGGTACTTTTATTTTGGTGGAGTTTCCTTCTCACAAAGACATCCCTGGGTTACCATTGTTTATAAAATACCATTAAGAAATAATGAAAAGCTACATTTCCTGCTTCCTTCACAGAGCGCAGATCTACATGTTTGATTCAGAAGAGTTTTACAACTGTCTTTTCGCTCTTTCTGACACACAACCTCCAGCAACCAGAATCAAACCAGCAACCCTTTGTTTGTCCAGGTAAGGTTTAAACCACTACACTATTGAGAGTAATGAGCACCAATGAAAAGAGAAACATCCAATAATTATGCAGAAAGCATCAAAATCTCTGTAGGCTATGAGACCAGATAACGAGCTACCAAAATTAGCTGACTCATCAACTTTCTTCTCAGTTTGGCAGCTTAAATTAAATGCTGCGAGTACATAAAGCATACGCGACAGGTCGGAATTAATTAGTATGTGAAAATAACTGCACAACAGCCCAGAAAGAAATGCAAAAATAACCAAAATAGGACAGGAAATGACCAAAAATGAAATGATATACTATCATCAAAGACGAATAACAACAAAAGGCAGAAAATTACTGAAGGATGGAATAAAAATGTCTACAGAAAACACTGCAAACAGATGTCAAATCACCAGCAGGACTCACAAAACACCTGCAAGACACAGAGCTGGAGACAAAAAGACACAACTGCGTGAGCTGCTTTGTCTTTTCTGCAGTGTGGAGGTCTTGCCCGGAGGAGCTCGGTTTCATAATCCATCCATATGCACACAGCAGAAAATATTATTCCATTCTCAACTTCTCACTTTAGCACTGAAAGTCCTTTGAAGCTCTCTTTTTTTTTGCCAGCGCTGGTATTTCACAGCATCCTGCTTTACATTCACATTTACACCTGAGAGTGGAGCACACAGGGCGCAGCAGGTGGAGGCGAAGAGTCACGCTCGGGGGTCACCTTGACATTTTCCCAGCTACTTCAGTGAATTAACCTTTTAGTCACAGGCTCACCTAACAAGCCCACACACAAACGGCCTCCAGGAAAATGAGACCAACCCAGCTTTGGCTCGACCGCGTGATATTTTCTCCGCGGGCTCACGGATCCATTAAAACCTGCTTTGTGTTAAGCGTGCTGAAATGCTGCCCCTGACCTCTCAGATGGAGAGAGAGCTTTCAAGTTCTCACTGCGGACGCCACGCTGGGATTCCTCGAAAACCGAGAGCTCCGTTTAGCACCCCGAGTATCACCCGGCGAGTTTGCCTCGCAGCGCGAAACAGCCGCGGGAAAACACTCAGCTTCAATGAGACGTGAAACCACAATCAGTCACAGCTGCAGCTCGCATGCTAGTGGCTTCATGGGACTGTCTATGATGGGCAGCAGGAAGCAGCAGCTGACCACCATGTTATGATACGGTCCATGGATTTTATTATTCATAGCTTTTAAAGGCAAAGGTGTAGATTTCATGATGCCAGCATTTAGCACACATGCGTTTGAAAACGATAACCAGCGGGACAACGATGCTTCAGATCTTGGCGTTCTTTAGTCCCAGAAATACACTTCTACCATAATCTGATGCTGATTCAAATTCACCAGCATGCTGGAAATAAAGTGTCAGTTGCTCAAAATTCACAAAATTCACTGGAGTCAGAGCCCCAGAACAACACGTAGTGTGTCTCTGCATGAACCAAACAGAAATAATTGAAATACCTCGATTGAAGACACCAGCAAAGTTACTCGAAGATGAGGAAAAGCCAGAGCAACACCTTAGAAACTAGCTTACAATGCCTTCTGTATCATACGTTCTTGCAGCTCTTGATTAAATTTATAGTGTACATATTATCTGTTATTGCAATTTGCAAAACTCGTGCACAATTTTAGTTGAACTTTTCTTTAACGAACCTTGTTTTGTCATCTAGAAAGAGATTTTTCCTGGCTTACGATAACAGATTAGCTGTTCAGCTACAACCGAGGAGTTCTTAGTAGTTTCCAGTTGTAGAGATCACAGCATCCAAACCTGAAGCCAGGGCATCAGGTGAGGAGTGAGATAACGAACCAGCTCAACAGTCTCTTGTTGTTCGTTGTGCACCATGAATTCATCCTCCAATGTGATATCCCGAGTTTTACTCGATTTTTCCTACACAGACAGTCTTCACTCACAGTCTGGACCACTCACCAGATTTGTGTCCCCGCAACGTCATCCTCCAAAATAAAAAACAAGGTAAAGAATCCACGACACAGAAACACATGAGCAAAGGAACCCAACAGGACTTTGCACCCATAAAGACAACATTTGATGAGTCTCGACACCTCAGTTTATATCACCAAAGACGAGTTTGATGAACACAAGAATACTTTTCAGGGTTTTTCCAGCTGCACAAGCAGAGACCACCCTCCCCAACTTCTGATGCAAATCCAGTCACTTTCTATTATCAGCAGGCCTGAAACCACTCAGCTCACAAAAGAGCTTCAAAGACTGCTCCTAGCAGGCTTTCTTTGGGTAAAGAGTGAACAGACTGAGCTAAAAACACCAACTAGTCCAGACAGGTGTATGAGAAGGTGACTGAGTGTGGGATTGGCCAAATGCCAGTCAGGTAATGCTTTCTGATCACATCTCCCATCAAACTGGGCTCTGACTCACTTCAGCACTGCCTCTGTAAATGAAGAGTGTGTGAATCACAACTGCTTCAGAGATGCACTGGAATTTCCAGAAACATCTGCAGATGACTCTGAAAAACGTCTTAGCTTTTGATTTTGTTCCAACAACGATTGTGTAGTTTTTTTTGTCACATAATGATCCAAATGTTGTCACATGGTGATTCGTGGTCTGGACTGATAAAAGCCAGTGCTGCTGACTGTTTAATGACGATGTTGCTGAATTAAGCATAACTTTGCCTAAATAAAACAAAGCCTGGATGTTATGCTTCATTTAGCATCAGTGGAACTTAACTTACTGAACTTCTTCACCACACACTCTTCCACAGAGAGCTGAAACCATCGCCATCGCCTCCTGGGAGGCTCCTTTTATACCCACTCATTCTCCTGACTTGTTGCCAGTGAACTTCAGTGAAAAGCAGCATGTTCCACCAGGTGTTTTATGCTTTTAAGCATGAAATTTTCACTCTTTTGTTGCTCCTAATCCAACTTTTTTGAAATGCATTCCTTGCTTTGAATTCAAGATGAGCAGAAAAACAATGACATTGCTAATTTAAAACTTTGCGACTGGACTCTAGGGTTCAGTTGTTTTTGATTTAATTCACCTTCTGCACAGCATCTCAACTGGAAACAGACGAATGATTTTAACTATACCTCCCTTCCCTAATATCAGTTTCCTTCACCATGCTGAGTTGCACAAAACACTTTCACCAAAACACTTCTGCAACCTTGCATAAACTGCTTTTTTCCAGCTAAATAATCTTCACCCACATCGAATCCCAACTCACCCCACAGCCGCCTCTCCCTCACACCCCTCCAGAAGACATCCCAAGCCTTGTTGGTGGAGTCTTTGACATGCTCGCTGAAAGATCTCCGCAGCTGAGATTTTACCGTCGTGTGCTGAGCCATATTCCACACGTTCGACAGTCACATATTCCCAGTGAGAAACCTGTGTTTCTGGACAGTTTCTAATCCATGCGGGCAGCGTTCACTCTGTCACGGCTCATGCGGAGGGTGTGTTTCACTTAAGAGTTCAGCAAAGTAAGGAAGGAGGAGGAGGTAGAAGAGGAGGCAGGGGGGGCTGACACTTGATGCAAAAAGTCTGCATGCAATTTGTGAAACAGCACAGCCCTTTCCCTCCCTACAGCTCCACACTCAGAAAGTTAAGTGTGTGGGTACATCTATCTTTGTGAGAGCCAAATTCATAAAGTCAGGATGTTTGGGACGGTTCAAAGTTTGGGACAAGCCTTCAAAGGGTGTTTTGAGAGTTAAGAATTTGTTTATGGGGCAAGGGGATGTAATATGTCAGCGAAGATCCTCACAAAAATATCAGTGCAATTTTGAGTGTGTGTGTGTGTGTAGCTGAAAGATAAGCGAATGATTACAGAGTGTCCGTGTGTGTGCGAGGCAGAGCGAGAATGAGAAGTATTTATCTTTTGTGTGTGCGTGCTTGTGTCAGAAATTAAAGGATTTGGCCGGCCTGAAGGGAGGAAATGACATCTAACCTGGGTTAAAGGCATCAGCAGTATAAACACGCACGCAAAAGGAAGCAGACACACTCGCATTATAAACACAAACACTTCCATGCACACTGCGAGACACTTCGTGGTGGCAGCTTGGTCTCAGTTGTGTAAAAGCAACTTTAAAGCTTTGAAGGGAGGCTGTTGTTTAAGGAACAGCTTTCAGAGACGAGGCCGACTTGGACTTGTTTGGAATGATGTAAGGATCGACTTGTCAGACTTTTCTCACATGAGCTTTGAGCAACTTTGAGCCCCAATTTTTCCATTTTTTATTGGAAGTTGTGCAGTTTAATGTCTCATTGCACTCTGAAATGAAACTATAGTACAAATAAGCAAATTTTAGTTAAAAAATAAATCATGGAATTAATTTATAGACCAATAGAAATACAATAGAAATCAAGTGTTCAGAAAGTTCTTCACACATCTGTTGCAGAAGTTCCTATAAATGTGCCACTTGTAGGTTGCTTTGCTTTCACATAACAATTTGAGCCGGTGTAAGTCTGGAGACTGTGCTGGAGACTCCATGTAAATGGTAAATGGCCTGTATTTGTATAGCGCTTTACTAGTCCCTAAGGACCCCAAAGCGCTTTACACAACCAGTCATCCACCCATCCACACACTGGTGAAGGTAGCTACATTGTAGCCACAGCCACCCTGGGGCGCACTGACAGAGGCGAGGCTGCCGGACACTGGCGCCACCGGGCCCTCTGACCACCACCAGTAGGCAACGGGTGAAGTGTCTTGCCCAAGGACACAACGACCGGGACTGTCCAAGCTGGGGCTCGAACCGGCAACCTTCCGATTACAAGGCGAACTCCCAACTCTTGAGCCACGATCGCCCCCATGTCAGATCAGATTGTGTTGGACATGTGAGTTCTCACATGCACCTCCGTCAGGAAAGTCGTAGAAGAGTTCAAAGTTGCAGTGCAAGTGGAGAAACAGCTTCATATGAAGGATTTCTGGTGTCATTGTGATATTTGAACAACAGTTTGAGAAAATGACTCTTTAAGGAGTTATAAATGACTGAAAATTGAAATTGGACTTATACGTTTGAATTGTTTTGCATGACTTGCTACTTGACTCTAACAAACCTGAGAGAGAATTCAATTTCATCTACGTGATGAATCACAGTAGTCAACTTAAGCCACATTATACTGTAAGGACATGACTATAACATCACAGAAACAGACCCAATGAGGGGACATACAAGAGACAATAGAAAAGGATGCAGCAAAAACTCGAAGTAGGAAGATAAGATAAGATAAGATAGAACTTTATTAATCCCTCGGGTGGGTTCCTCTGGGAAATTCGACTTCCAAAAAAAGCACAGCAACGACCGAAGTTACAGTTACAGAACTGTTATATACACACACACACACACACACACACACACACACACACACACACACACACACACATATAAATACAGAGACAAATATAAATAAAATATACAAAGGGGATAAATAGAATAAATAGGAATAAAAATAAAAATACAAGTGAATTGCACATTTCAAGTATTGAGTCTATTGCACTGTTGACTATTTACAAAAGTATTGCACAAAAGGTATTGCACAGTGAGGTGAAGAGGCACTACAGCTTAGTTGTTCCCCCCTCCTTTGTCCTCCTGTTTCCCCTCCCTCTCCCCTCCAGAGAGGAGTTAAACAGTCTGATGGCGTGTGGGACAAAGGAGTTTTTAAGTCTGTTAGTTCTTGTCTTGGGGAGAAGCAACCTGTCACTGAACAGACTCTTCTGATTGTTTATGGCCGTGTGCAGAGGATGCCCAGCATTGTCCATAATGTCCATCAGTTTCTTTAATGTCCTTTTCTCTGCCACTGTCACCAGAGTGTCCAGCTTCATGCCGACCACAGAGCTAGCCCTCCTGATCAGTTTCTCCAGCCTGGATGAGTCCTTCTTTGCTGTGCTGCTCCCCCAGCACACCACAGCATAGAAAAGTACTCCAGCAACCACTGACTGGTAAAACATCCTCAGGAGCTTCCTGCAGATGTTAAAAGACCTCAGCCTCCTGAGGAAGTACAGTCGGCTTTGGGCTTTTTTATACAGGTGCTCTGTGTTGCATGACCAGTCCAGTTTATTGTCCACCCACAGCCCGAGGTACTTGTACTTGTTGACCACCTCCACCTCCTCCCCCTCTATCTGAACCGGCAGTGGACCTGCTCTAGACCTCCCGAAGTCCACAACCAGTTCCTTAGTCTTTGAGGTGTTGAGTTGCAGGTGGTTTGTGTGACTCCATGCGACAAAGTTCCTCACCAGACTTTTGTACTCCTCTTCCTGATCATCCCAGATACACCCCATGATGGCCGTGTCATCTGCAAACTTCTGAATGTGGCATAATTCAGAGTTGTAGCAGAAGTCAGAGGTGTACAGGGTGAAGAGAAGAGGGGACAGCACAGTTCCCTGTGGTGCTCCTGTGCTGCTGACCACAGTGTCAGACGTGATGTCCTTCAGCCTGACGTACTGTGGTCTGTCGGTGAGGTAGTCGGAGATCCAAGCCACCAGGCAGGGGTCCACCTCCATCCTGTTCAGTTTTTCTTGAAGCATACAGGGCCGGATGGTATTAAAGGCACTGGAAAAGTCAAGAAACAGGATCCTGACCGTGCCTTTTCCCCCATCCAGGTGTGAGTGGGCTCTGTGTAGGAGGTACAGGATGGCATCCTCCACTCCGACACCCGCCTTGTATGCAAACTGTAGTGGGTCCTGGGCATGTTGTACCTGTGGTCGGAGGAGGTTGAGGAAGAGCCGCTCTAGAGTCTTCATAAGATGTGACGTCAGTGCCACCGGTAGGAAGTCATTCAGCTCATTGGGCCGGTTCTTTTTGGGGACCGGGACGATGCAGGATGTCTTCCATAGGGCGGGCACTCTCCCCAGTCGTAGACTGAGGTTGAAGACTCGTTGTAGCGGCTCCCCAAGTTCAGCAGCACACGCCTTTAGCATCCTAGGACACACCTTGTCTGGGCCTGCTGCCTTTCTGGGGCGAAGCTTCCTCAGTTGTCTCCTGACCTGATCCACTGTGACACTGGGAGATGTTTGGGAGGAGGGGAGGGGGGGAGATGTCTTGCTGCTGAGAGAGGGATTGGAGGAGGGGGGTGTCATGGTGTCAGGAAGGGGGGGAAGCGAGGGAGGCAGGAGAGTGGGGAGAGGACTCTGTAGTGAAGGTGAGGGTGAGGGTGGGGGGGTTGTGGGCTGGTCAAACCTGTTGAAGAAGTTGTTGAGTTCGTTTGCCTTCTCCACAGTCCCCCCCACTGTGCTTTTCTTGGTGTTGTGGCCTGTGATGGTTTTCACACCATTCCAGACCTCCCTCATATTGTTCCTCTCCAACTTCTGCTCCACCTTCCTCCTGTAGGTGTCCTTTGCTTCCCTCAGGCAGCGTTTCACCTCCCGCTGTGCTGCTTTCATCTCCTCCTTCACTTTGCTCCTGAAAGCCTTCTTCTTCATGTTGAGGACAGCTTTGACTTCCTGTGTTACCCACGGTTTGTTATTAGGATAACACCGATGATGCATGACATCATCTATCCTTGAATAGCTTAAAAGTAAACTTGGACTTGTGCTGAAAGAATTTAGTCTAGACTTTGCGAGTTAAGCCACTCTTGGCTTGAATAAGTGTTAAATAACTTAAAACATAACACAAATGACTAGACTGGTCTCAAACAATCCAACACTGGAGCAGTGAAATATAGACTAGAGTTGTGAAATATTGTGTTTTTCATAAACTCCTGAGATGAGTGAATTATAGTTCAGTAGGACTCAAATAAAATGTTTTGCTGAGGAAGAAAATCTCAGCTTTGAAGAACCACCCAACCTTCAACAAACATGCCTCATCATCATTACTCTCGTCATCTTCAGCGGTATAAACACACTTCCTCTCTCGGGAAAGTTAAATAAACAGAGCAGGAGAAGATAAAAACTTGGGGAAATGCTAAATTGGAGAATGAAAAAAGCCTTATATGGCTCCTCACTATCTGACTATCAGGTCAGGTTTTTGTGCTCTTTGATCAAGTGTGCTTAGATTTAGGCCACAAGTTGGCTATTTAAAGACGGCTGGAATTAGCTAAATGGTAAACAGACTGCAGTTATATGGCACTTTTTCCCCCTTCATAACAGTGACTGAATTTTATGGATAGTACAGACAAGAGTAAGAGCGAAGGTTAAAACCATCTGGAGAGACAAAAACTTCTCTCTGTGCTCTCTTCTCTTGTCAGTATGCCTGTGAAATGTGGAAACTCGAGGCAGAGCTTCAAAGACGAAGATTCCTAATTAAGCCATTTTGCACATATGGTCGCTTCTGCAAACCTATGGATGAGATAAAGGTGATAATGCCCATTAGAATGTACTTTTATAGGACCAGCAACCGTACTGGGTCACCAGAGAGCTCTGTAATGTGTTTGTCATTCACTCAAATGCACAGGCAGAGCCTCAAGTAGCTCTTAAGTAGAGCTCCAATGTCTTACATAAGGACAGCTGGACCTCTGTTCACTAAACAGCCTCAGCCTGTCCATCCAAGGATGTAAAGCTTGATGTTTTCCCCAGCTGATGGATTTTGTTCACATGATGAACAACCTGTCCTTGGATGTCGACCACCTCCAGCCTCCCTGCACTGTGGCAGCACAGCAGGTCACAAATCTCTGATGTGAACAGCTTCAGATGGCTGTGAACATGTTGCTCACTTATTTGCTCACTTTTTTGTTCTTGCAATAGAATTATTATTTATTGTGGCGTAAGAGACTAAAATAGCTGCAGATTAGAAACACATGCTAACATTTTAAATTGTAACTATGATGCTTTTGTAAAACCAGACAGTAAATTGTCAATTTGTTGCTTTGATGCCGATTTTATTTAATTGCCCCCCCCCCTCCACCGCCTCCTACCACCCGTTGGCCTCTCCACCTCATTTAACTTTGCTCCTTTACTCAGATGTCAGGTTGATGATGGTGGAGAAGCTGTTATCAGCTGCTTTCATCGACACATTCATACCACAGCAGAGCAGTTTTGATCCAGCTCTGCCTCTGGTCACCTGAGAGCTCATTTTGGCCAGTTTTGTTTTCCTTCCTGGCTCCATCATTATGGGAATTTACATTACTGGCCTCCAATCTAAAGGAGAAGAGAAGGGAATGTTCATGTGTGGTCTGTGAAGGGATTTAATAAAACAGTGAAGTAGTTTTCAGAACACACGGCTCAGCAGAAAGAAACAGCTCTGACTGATATCTCGGCTGTGTTGATTCAAATATACCAAAATGAGTATTGACTGCTGCCCCAGTCATTATTGTGGTGACTTTTTTTGCTATTAGCTGCTCTATTTGGGCACATCTGAATAAACTGAGCTTTTTTTCCATTTGCCTTTGGCGCTCCTGGATGTACGGGCTCTACAGTGGACACAGAGGCAGCCCAGCTACATGGACATAACATCTTTTCTCATCTGGAGACGAAGGTTTCCACGAAACTCTGAGATTAGAACCTCAGAACTGGGTGATATCAGATCCATCCACAGCAATGTCAGCAGCCATCCCCTGGCTACCTCCTCCAGTTCATCCAGACACTCTCCAAGTCGCTCCCAAGCCAGCTGAGAGATGTAATCCTTCCAGTGTGACTTGGGTCTGCTGCCGGGCCTCAGAAACATCTCACCCAGGAAGCTTCTGAGAGTCATCCTAATCAGAACCCTTAACCACCTCAGCTGCCTCCTCTCAATGTGAGTAGCTGGTCAAATCTGAGCCTCTTCCGAATGATTGAGCTCCTCACCTTTGCTCTGAGGGAGAGTGCAGCCACCCTTCGGAGAAAGGTCATTTCCACTGTAAGTATCTGCCATCTCTTTCTTTTGGTCACTTTGCAGACCTCCTGGCAATAGACGAGGGTAAGAGCATAGATCAGTCGGTAAATCGCCAGCTTACTTTCATGCTCAGCTCTGTCTTCATCATACAGAATCTCCATCACTGCAGCGGGTCCTGTTTTCAGAATCGCAGCTTATTGATTTAACACTGGAATCAAATCATAACTTTGATTGTAGTAACTGTAGTGTTGGTGGTGCCTGTTATCATTGTAAGTGTTTTAATCTGGCTCTCCTGTGACCCACTGCCCAGTTGTTGTGTGTGTTTGTTGCCTTAACTTTGTGCATTTCTCCTTAGGTTTATTATTCTTTCATGAACTCCTTCGTCATGCACCCCTTACGTAAATCACCCTCTTCCACGATCAGCAGATTCTCCGGCACTGAGCATCCTTTGTGTTTTATTGTGCCGGATGCCTTTTTTAAAAAAAGTCTGTAAGTCTATTTTGTGTATTTACATAATTACAGTGGCTGTGAGGGGAACAAAGGGCCGTGTTTGTGTCTGCAAGTTTCCAAAGTTATGAAACACTGAACTCGACGTGAACTTGACCGCGACAAAGACTTCCTCTGAAGTTTTGTTGCCTTCTAATTTAGTCCGAGAGGATGAAATTTCCACGTTCGAAAATGAGGATTTCCTCGAGCTCCGTCATTAGTCACCCAGCACCTGAAGTCTTGGCGTAAAGTATCTGTCAGCATGAAAGTCAGCACTTCAGCTCGCTCCAACACCTGCAGCTTTGAAACACTGAGCTCAAATATCAAAGCAGAGCTCTTTCCCTCATTATTCTCCTGCTTTTGTTTCCACAGCCTTTACCCTCAAGTGTTTGAGAACAAAGCCCTCTGAATATCAGCACAGCCCAAAGCTCGATCAATTCACTTCAGCATTATGCAGAGTAAAAAAAAATTACATTCAGTGTCACCATTACTGCACGCCTTCAATCCTGTCCAAGAGCTTCTCAGACAGCTATTATAATATTTGTGATAGGAAGCAGCGCCTGCCTCCCCCACCCTCCCTCCTCTTCCTCTGCTGGGAGTGTGACGGGAGACATCTTCTGGCACATTTGTTTACCCTTCAAACAAGACCTAAATTAGTTGCATTCCCAGCAGTTTTCCAAAAGCAGGTAATTAAATAGCACTCAGCTGCACACTGCGCCACTACAAATCTGAACTCCCCTCACCGCCGATCAGAGGGAAACGCCAAGCAGACGAAGAAGCGAGGCGCAGCCTTACTAGTGACAGAGCACATCCGTTTGCATTTGCATGCGTCCCACTAATGCACTCATCAAGAGTGACTCACCAGCGCGAGAGAGCAGGTGGGAGTTTGGCTCGGCGACGCCGTGACGGGCTGCGGGATTCGGCTCCGTTGTTTCCGAGACGATGTGCAAAATCAAAGCGACACCAATAAATGTGACAAAACACACAAAGGTTGAAGGCAGTAAAGCAGACAATTTGTCTTGTTTTAAAGCCGCCCGTTCAGTGCAAATTAAATCTGCTCTTTCAGTTTGTTGTGACACTAACGCAGTGATCATTCCAAGTTAAAGTCTGTGTATTTATTCTCATCATGATTACACTGCTGTGAAAAAGTATTCTGACTTGATTTCAGAGTTTTTATGCATATTTGTCACCCTCGGATGTTTCAGATCATCAAACACATTTTTGTCTTCTATTTAATCTGTTTATCTTTGTTTAAAAGTGCAGTTTTTAAATAATTTCTTGTAATGGGAAAGTGTTATCCAAACCTATACTTGGTCCCGTGTGGAAAGCTGAATTTCATTTCTCTAGCCACACCCGACCAGCCAGACCTGCTGATTCTGAAATCACTTATCTACTCAAAAAACACATAATGTCACAAACTGAAGAAACACAGAAACAGCTGAGAAACAAAGTCATTGCCATCTATCAGACTGGAAAGGGTTACAGAGTCACTTCTAAAGCTTTGGCACTTTTCCACACATGGAGGAAACTTGGAACAGTTGTGAACCTTCCCAGTTGTAGCCTTCCTACCAAAGGGTGCATCGGCGACTCATCGAGGAGACACAAAAGAATCCAGAAGAACATCTAAAGAACTGCAGGCCTGACTTGCTTCAGTTAAGGTCAAAGTTCATGATTCAACAGTAAGACAGAGACGGGGAAAAAATGACATGATGGCACCAAAAAGAACCCAAAGTCCGTCTCACATGTTCCAAAAACGTCTCGATGTCCAGGCGACTCTCCCTGGATACAGTCCAAAGACATGCAATTAGTGAGGTTAGGTTAATTGGTGATGCTAAATTGCTCATAGGTGTGAATGGTTGTCTGTCTCTCTGTGTTAGGCCTGCATCAGATCCATCTTCTATAGCAGGGGTGTTGAACTCCAGGCCTCGAGGGCCGGTGTCCTGCAAGTTTTAGACACCCTGGGTTAAAACACCTGAATCAAATGATTAGTTCATTACCAGCCTCTGGAGAGCTTCAAGACATGTTGAGGAGGTCATTTAGACATTTAAATCAGCTGTGTTGGATCAAGGACACATCTTAAACCCACAGGACAGCGGCCCTCGAGGCCTGGAGTTCGACACCTGTGTTCTATAGCAGCGGCCTCCAACCCCCGGGCCTCGGACCGGTACCGGTCCGTGACTCGTTTGGTACCGGGCCGCGAGAGTTGAGGCTCAGGTGTGAAATGTTTTGGTTTTCAGGGTTTTTATCGGTTTTCAGCGTTATTTTGTTATCGTTTTTATCGTTTACTCGGTTTTCCTGGGTCTTTTCACTGTGTTATCTTCTTTTTTTCGGTACCGGTACTAGTTTTATTTTGTTGTATTTATCCGCGACACCTTAAAGGCCGGTCCGTGAAAATATTGTCGGGCATAAACCGGTCCGTGGCGCAAAAAAGGTTGGAGACCGCTGCTCTATAGGGTGAGAGGTGACCCTGACATGGAAAGGCAGAAGAGAATGGATGGTGAAATCCTGATGATCTCCAAGACTTTTGG
The DNA here is from genome assembly GCF_965226115.1 of Aulonocara stuartgranti. Taxonomy (NCBI): domain Eukaryota; kingdom Metazoa; phylum Chordata; class Actinopteri; order Cichliformes; family Cichlidae; genus Aulonocara; species Aulonocara stuartgranti. Next base: position 3,485,484 of record NC_138946.1, read on the forward strand.
GAAAATATTTTGTGGACAAAATCTGAATGTTTTGGCAGGTTTGAGTTTTGTTACATTTGATGTAAAACTAAAAGTGTTTCACAAAAACAGCATCATGGCAACCGTCAGACATGGTGGTGGCAGTGTGATGGCCTGGGCTGCTTTGCTGCTTTATCACCTGAACGACTGGACTTGATGGAAGCATGACGTATCAGAATATCCTGAAGCATAACGTCCGCCCATCAGTTCATGCCTGAAGCTCAGGGGCACTTCGGTTATGCAGGACAATAATCCGAAACAAGCCAGCAAGTCCACCTCTGAATGATCATCAACATTATTTTTAATGTGGTGTAGTCAAAGTCTGGACTTTAATCAGACTGAGATGCTTTGGCGTGATCCGTTCATGCTCTAAAAACTCGCCAGTGTGGCTGAATTAAAACAATTCTGGAAAGACGAGTGGGCCAAAATCCTCCACAGTGATATGAAAGACTCACTGTGACTCATCTTACTGCCAAAGGTGGCACAAACAGCTATTAGTCCACACAGTTAAAAACTGGATTTTATCTTTACCCAGTGCTACATTTTGATTGATAATCTGAAACTGCAAACCCAACCAGCCCCGACAGAACCCAGCAGTCCAAAGACTTCAAGGACCCGACTGAAAGTAAGTGAAAAAGGAATCCAAAGAAAAACAGCTTCAGAGAGTCTGGACAACTATTGCTCAAGACAACCTTAAAAACTGCTAGAAGATAAGAAAGCGGCAGACGGGCTGAGAGACTCATAAGGTTATATTTTAGTAACTGTTGAACATTCAGCTGTTTGTGTTTCCCTTTTCCTGCACAAAAACTTTTAATAAAACGATTCAGAAAACGTAAAAACCGGTGATTAAAAAAAAGTTCAGGATTTACTGCTTAAACCAAAGCATCAGTACTTCCAGTGCATCAAGCATCCCTCAGCTAAAGCACAGTGTAAGATCCACACACTCAGGCGTCCAAAGTATCATTAACTCACCCCCTTGTTGAGCTTCCCCTCGCTGCTCTCAGCCCACAATATCTCTGATTGTCAAGAGGACTGAAAGCCCGTCTCCTCTGCTCACCTCTCCTCCAGTTTTTGCCTCTGGGCACAGACTGTATTGTTGAGTCTGGTCCTCTTTTTTCCTCTGCTGCTGCTGTTCCTGCCCACAAGCTTGTCACTCATCTTGATGAGCTGTCTGCCTCAGAGCAGCATTCGGGCCTCTGGCTGCAGCAAACAGCATCAGTAAACTCTCGGCAGGAGCCCAAGCAGCGAGTGCAGCTCACATCTTCTGCTCCGTTTTGAACTTTTCCTGTCAGTTACACGCTTTTGTTGGGTTTCGTCATCTCTCCACTGTCTGCTGCTGTTGTTGCCCTCTGACCTCACCTCATTAACAGCAGTCTGGCACAGTGCTGTCCTCTGGTGGTCAGGGGTGCCCAAAATTAGCTCTTGTTTTACTAGGCTAAGGACTTTCTCTTCTAATCACAAGTAATCCATGCAGTTGTTTAATCAAGGCTTGATGATCAGAATAGGTTCTGCTTTCTCCTTCTTCTTTATGTGGCTCTCAGAATTGACTTTAAGGTTTGTTTCTAAGTCATTAAATGGGTTAACACCACCTCACCTTTCTAATCATTAAGGTCAGCTGACCCGATGCTTCCAGTTGGGCTGAGAAGCAGATTAAAGAGAAGAGATCAGGCCTTTAAATTAGGAGCTCACTCACTCGACACTTCAAAACCCATTTGAAAATCTAGTATTTTATTCTTGTAGTTGTGAATGTGCTCGTAAGTGGCTTGACTTGAACACTTGTGGCGAGCGGTATCTCTCGTGATCTTGTGGTGAAAGTGGAGAGGCCATCTACTCCAGAGGTGCTTTATGGAAACTGGAATCAAACCAGGAGCTCACAGCTGAAGGTATTTGCAGTCCTGGGATATGCACCTTAACCCCTAGAGAGATTTTGTCTTTCTTTTTGTAAACTCTGGGAACATTTGGGTCTAATCTGGACTACATTTGGCTCAGTTATGACACTGGCAGATGTTGTGCGGTCCAGATGTGGTCCAGTGATTAGGGAAAATGTTAGACTGGACAGCTGTGGCCCAAAAGTCACAAACACGTGCCTCATATAGGTAGGGTTGCCAACCGTCCCTTAAAAAACGGAATCGTCCTGTATTTAGAAACAAAAGTACACGTCCCGTATTGAGCTAATAAGGGACGCACTTTGTCCCGTAATACAGTGAGAATCAAAAGTAGTCTATAACTTTTAATGGAATTAACGCTTTGTTTGAAAACATAATTCCCAGCCCCTCTCCTGCTTTGTGACCAATGAGCTGACAGCACACTTATGACAATTCGAGTATGACAAGTCAGATTACCGCTCATCTCATTGGTCGAGGAAAGGTCGCTTGCGGAGAAAATACCGGAAGACAACAGATGACCACAACAAGAAGCATGGCCAACAGGGAAACAAACGCCGACACTGCGGTGCAAGTCTCGGACAACAGTACACCTAAAGCTGGGCAGGCACTGTGCAATTTTTTCAGTCACGTTATTCAGCTCCTGCTCAAACTGCACGATTGACTCGCAGGGGTTAGAAGTTCGTAGGCTACGATGCAGGTCTCACACTATACCGCCCGATGCTCTGATGCGACCTGAGTGCTCACACTGTGCCAACATAACATGAAGGTTATAACAGAAAATCTGACGCTCTCTCTGTCTTTCACTCACACAGACACACCACCATCAACTTTGCTAAATTGCTAATGAAAAACATTGATCAGGCAGCTGTGATTGAGCAGCAGAGTAGATCCAACTATTTTCACGGTTGTTGTGGTCGTGATAATTTTGTGATGCCACATCGAAAAGGCTCGGATGAGCTTTCCAAAGTTCTACAAGTTGTGCCTCCATCGCTTGTGTCCAGATCACACGCTGCACAGCCGCGTGAGCAGTGTGAGCGGCTGTGGTGAGACCCTCACGAGCGATTGATGATCGGGAGCTGGTCGTGAGGTGTTAATCGCTTCTCGTTACCCCACGTATACTACACGACGCACGATGAAGATCACTCAAAAATCGGCTCAAAATGGGCCTAAAACCGCACAGTGTAAGCCCAGCATTAGAGCAGCAATGTTTGTTCCCCTCAGAGAAAGGGAAGAATGGGAAAAGGAAAACACCTGGCTGGAAAAAGTTAATATGGGCATGTGCAGTGAATATCAGCGCTATGTGGCCAGAAGTGTGATAATATAATTTATTTTGTGTAATAAACAACTGCAAGGATAGATGATTACAACAAATAGATGACTAATACATAAAAGTAATACATAGATGAATAATGATGATGAGTTAAGATGCGTAACCATGGGAACAAGCGGGTTTACAAACAGGAGCAGCTGATTAGCATTAGAAAAGCTGAAATAATACCTCAGCTGAAGCCAATTGTACTAAATGCACTAAATGTGCACTGTTACAAGAATGTTTTTCTTTCTATTGTTTTCTATTATTTTAAGTTAAGCAGGACAGAGTTCTTTTAAAGAAAGATTTACTTATATTCTCAAAAGTTAAGCATGACAGGCTTCTGTTTAAGAAAGAGACCTGTTTTACTGTGTTAATGTTGTCATTTTGAGCTAAAAATAAATGGCTAAATGATCATTTGTTTCCCATATGGTCATATCACAAAGAATATGCATGTACTTAAATCAAATTCAAGTCAAATGGTTAAAAAAATAATTTCACACACAAAAAAAGAGCTACAAAATTCACCACACTGGGAAGGGTGAAGACAACTGGGTTTCCCGGCCCTGGCCACGAGGTGTCCCTTATTTATTTTTCAGGGAGTTGGCAACCCTACATATAGGGGCCTATAGTCAGATTAATTTTATGAATGAACTATAAATAAAGACATTTTCTCTGGTAAATATCAGATTGCTGCTGCTTCAGAAGTTAAAATGATTTCAGCCTGACCGTGCTAATAACGAAAAACTTGATGCCGACGATCGCTGTTTTGCTTTTTACATTTTGTTTCAGTCGGGTAGAGAAAAATAGCTCCGCGGAGCATTTAAAATGAAGTGGAAACAGAGTGGGACAGAGAATAATGATGCCACGCTGTGAATCTGACCTTAAATTCGTGATGCGTGATGTGCCTCTGCAGACAAACTGAGGCCTGACGCTGCATAATGCGAAACACCTTCAGTGGTTGCTTTTTATTACCTGGAGATTTGCAGTTCCCCTCCTCTTCCTCCTGCAGGGCACCACCTCACATCCATACAGTGCGATCCAGGCGCAGCTGATCAGGACTTCCTGTCGGTGGAGGTGATTTTCCCGAGTTTGATTGCTCCAGCTGGGCAAAGATTTGGTTCAGTGACCCTTCATCTGCGAGAGTGTCACAGCTATCGTCCAGGTGTGATTCAGAACCGATGCTGAACACAAATAGAGCTACATTCAATCAGGAAGGCACTTCATTCTCCTCTGAACTCCTCATTATGTTTCCTCCACGCTTCTACATTTGCTCCATTTTCAGGTGTCCAGTCGAGGTAATAATCAGGTGACATTAGGTCCTTAAAAGCTGGAGAGTCTCATTTCCTGCGTTAAGAGAGTTGGAGACTTCGCTCGGCATCGCAGGGAAGAAAATACAAGAAATGTGTGCAAAATGAAAACTTTCACAGGTTGCATTTGCACGAGATCAATGTGAGCCATGTTTGTCTCATTTCTATTAAGACATCATGTGTATAAGAAACACGTATTAGGACAAGGATGTGCTTTTGTTTTATGTAGAAGTGCTCTTCTTCTGCTTTTAATACAGTGCTTTTTTCTTACTCTCGGCTCTTTATGATGTCATATTGGTGGTTATCTCAAATACAACAACAATTATAAGAACTATTTTAACTTTATCTGTATAGCACCTTTCTAAACCAGAATTATAAGCAAACAGCTACCGGTGTGAGCTCAGGAGCCCCGCCCACCTGCTGTTTGAACCTTTCATGCATGAATTATGACAAACTCAATCAGGATTTTTTTCTTACGTATTTTTATTCATCTTTAGGCATGAAAAATGTCACTGTTTGCCAGGGCAAACCGTGGGGATGTGGGGGAAAGGAGGACCCAATAGGCTGGACTCTTTAAAGAAGGCAGTGCGTTTATTTACAGTGAGGTACATAACAGATGCACATTAAATCCCCGTTGCTCCCTATACTCCCGTGTGTTTGTTCCACTCCGACGTCCGTGCTCGTGCTCTCCACTGCCGTGTTTCTGCACCCCCGGTGCGTGCTGTCCTCCTTGTTCCACGTTCCTCCTGCAGGAAAACCACAGAAGCAGCCGTCAAACACTGACCCCCGCGGGCATACACGATCCGCACTACCGTACACTGACACACACTGACTTGGAGTTTAACTCAATGATCCCGCGTCAGAAAGAGCGCCATCACTCTCCTAAATTACTTCATGTTTTTAAACATGTACTTTTCAAAGAGTTTTTACATGTCCACTTAAGTGGACAACTGATGTGTATGGTGTGACACATCAGTGTCCAATGTGGTGGTTTATGTGCAAATATATCATCACCACTGACACAAATACAAGAAAATAGCCTTTGGATAGCTGTCCACTGGGTTAGACCTCCTGTTCATGAGGGGCAGCCAATCAGAAGAAAGTAAAGGGAGAGGAGCTACAACAGCTTGAACCAAGTAGAGGAGGAGGTGAATGTAGAACGGTGAGTAAAGGTTTCAGGTTTGTGATGAATCTCAGCGCTGATGGTATCTTGACCCTGACATAAAAGTGTAAAACAAGAAGTCTCCCTCTTGCTTCAAAGTACAGACGGGGCTTTAGATTTAAAGATAAACTCAGAATATCTTTAAATAACCTCCTACTAGCTTTTCCTCACTTACACTGACCGTGATAGAAAAAGTCATGAGGTCGAGGCAAAGTGGGAAAGAAAGTTTATAAGGACACAGGAAAGGAGGAGTCTGACCGCATTTATGCTCGACTCCTTAAGCTTTTTTAAAAAATGACTCCTTTATTTGGATGTTGCAGTTTGGGGTGTGCAGGTGTTTAGAATTAGCAGCTACAGATGCTAGGTTTCACCTATGCTAAGTGGAGTTGAATCTTGTATAACATGAAAACACTTTGAGTGTTTTCATGTAACAGACAACAATACTGTAACAGACAACAATATTTGAATATTGTAGTCCACAGACCGTCTGAGAAGTTCCTCCTTCAGTCTCTGTGTTTCACCCGTACAGTCGATGGATCCAGCTCGCTAACCAAGCTAGCTAGCATTAGCTGATAACTTAGCACTCAGTTCAGGTGATTCATTTTATTGTCTCTTCTGGGAAACTTGGCTGGCAGCCAGGCTCTCAGGAAATCATCCAAACAATTTAAAAACAACCATAAAAAAATCCACATCCCAAAATACACTAAATATATAAAATCACAAGATGTGATGCCCCAGGACAAAATCACTGCGATTTGTAAAAACAAAAAGGTACAAGGCAACATAGAGATACCACATAAACTGATTTAAAAATGCTATTTTGCAAGCAGTGAGGTCACACCATGATGTGTTGGGGACTACCACCATCTTTTATATACAGTCTCTATGCTAAGCTAATGCACAGCTGTTGTTTCAGAGCTTGTTAAATTTAGAAAAGTTGATACTTGAGCCAAAACAGTAAAACGCAGCATAAAACCGAAAAATTACCGAAAAGCACCACTGAACGACACAGGAAATCATTCCTGCCTGTGGCCATCTCCCTGTACAACGCATCCACTTAACACACTGTTTGCTGCTACAACTACACATGTTTCTTTTCCAACTATTTATTTATGAGTGACTTATGTATGTATGTATGTATATATATGTATATATTGTACTATTCTTAGTTAGCGTATTGTCTGTCTTGTCTTAATGTTGGTTTAAAATGGAGCACTGTAACAAAAAATAATTTCCCCCAGGGATCAATAAAGTATTCTGATTCTGATTCTGATGATTCTGAAAACCATCAAAACATTAGCTCCATGGTTCTTTTATTAGATCTATTTTAGATGAATTACTTTAATAATCCTGCAAATTCAATATTGTGTTTTTAAAATTGTATCAGAACTGCTTTTCAACTATTATTATCACCATGTGGATTGATTGTGGACTACAGCGACTGTAAAAAGAGAGAGCGAGTCCAGCAGTGGGTATAAAACGATGCTGGTTGTTAAAATCTGTCAGGGGGTCCATTATTAATTTCCCTTCAGGGATGATCTTTTATGTGCACCTTGCTTCTCTCGATTGATTGCCTCGCTTCTTACCTGAGGCCTTGGGCTACAACAAGTCTGAACTACCCTTAACCTTTTTATCACTGCATAGCATTAAGGCAGCACACACAATCAGAGAGTCCAGCCTGGGTTAAAAATGAAATCAGTTACGTGCTTGTATCTGAGTGTATTCATGCTTCGTATAGTTAGAGGTCTGAGGCAGCAGTGAAATGAAAAGCCAGACCCCAGAGGATTAAATTTGGGAGAATATGCTTGTAGTTCTTTGTGCGGGAATGTCATTGATGAGGCTTCACCTTCATGTAAAGACAAAGCATCTGTACAGGAACACCTGTAGCTTCTCTAAAATGAGCCTGTTGGCTCCCAAAATATCGATTACAGATAAATTTGACCCGTGGGAGGCTGTACCTGAGCTCGGCTCGGCTCGCTGTTTGATCCCAGCAGCGCTCTGCACCAATATAAATTTCTTTCATCACATGACCTCAAAGCCACAGATCAAAAGTACCAGCAGCTAAGTGTAACAACCAATCATGGCCTCGGTTCATCAGATGTCTGAGCACGCAGCGTCCAGCTGAAGGGGAGCGATTCGGTACCTCGAGAATCTGTTGTAGTGTTTGAGTGTGGAGAAAAGGATGAAAACCTCAGGCAGGCTCCGGTGATCAAAGACACACTGATGAGCGGCGCTAAGCTTTCCAGCACAGGTAAAACAAAACATTAAAAACACGCTCAGCAGTGATTTAAAGTCCTGATCTGATCAAGAGATTCAGAATTATAAATTAAAGGTGGTAGACGAGCAGGAATACGTACACAGAGCAAACCGTGAGGGAGGCTTCGCACAGCAATGTTTCCGATGTTAGAGCGGATCTTTGCTGATCACTTATTGTTGGTTTGACCATCATCACAAGGCAAAATAAATCGGAAGAGCAATGAAAAAGCATGCATGGGAATCCATAACATAGTAGTTGGATACCGTGTACTCCACCCACTGATATAATGTCTTGATGCATGCTCAGTCATCCAGATAAGTAAATCCGCAAAAGTTGATTCTGTTCATCTGGACGTAACCTTTTCAGTGGGAGAAACGTTTCGTCACTCATCAAAGTGACTTCTTCAGTCTCAGCTGACTGCAGGTTTCCCCGGTCTTATAAAGAGATTGGCATTGTGTGTTACGTCTTGGGATGAGAACGTGTTGTTTTTCCACATGGAAGAAAGAGTGTTGGGTGGTGACACAATTAACTCTGCTGTGGATAGTCCACTTATCTGCTCAGTGAATTCAGTCTCAACATATGCTAGAATCAACTACTGTACCCTCCTAACATCCAGCAGGTCATCACAAACCTGTTTGGTTCATGTCTACTTCTTCATATGATTTTTTTAATCATCTGGCTGAAATGCAACCTAAGTGATGACCTGCTGGATGTTATGAGGTTAGTATATGGTAATAAATCTATCATATTTCCATGTAGCTAAAGTAGCTGTCAAAAACCCCCCAACTTTTTAGTCTTTTGTAGGACACAGTAGCATTAATCACACACCGTACGCATTCTTCAAGTTGGGCAATAACTTCCTCAAAGTCTTCAGACATGCAACTGGAGTCTGTGAGGTCGCATTATTTTGACATATTTCGTGTAAACTGAGGACCTCAAATGCAAACCCATGACAAACTTTTTAAAGGTGAACCAAAAGCTGGTAAAACAACAAGAGCGCTGCGTTTCAGGATGTTAAGTTACAGAAACACGAAACTGATGCAACAAAAGCCAAGAGGAACAGTGGGAATAAATCAGGCATAACGAGACATGGCAAGTTAAAAACAACACAACACAACTGGGGGAACAAGACAGACAAGGCTAACACAAAGATGAAACTGAGGGAACACAAAGGGAACGCTAAAGGGAACTAAGACATCTAAAGCCATCTATAACTAAACTAGGAACTAGATGCACAAATAATAAAACTATATGTTTTTACTTTACTGTCAAAGTCCAGCTGGTTTTGTGCAGCAGTCAACAAAGCATAAGTTTAACTACAGTGTTTGATACACTGACCTCATTCCTCCAGTGTCTATAATAACCAAGACAAACTATCTGAAAGGCCGGCATGCAAAATTAATGTTACTTCAAAGCCAAAGTTCTCAGTTCAAACCGAGAAGAAAGCCTTGAGAACAGTGGTGAAAGCAGCATGATGTGGAAGCTCTCAGCAGCCTCAAAAACAACATCTCACACAGAGCCAAAGTAAGCTGTCAAAGAAAAGTCCAAACCAGTGTCCTCCTGCCTCACGTCTCCTCTCAGGAGATTGGCTGATTGGTAGTCTTGCTCACATCTACACACAGGGGACAGACTGAGCCAGGGACGGCTTCCAGGATCGGTGTCACACCTCAGGGTCAGGATCACGTCAGAAGGTCGTAAGCAGCCTCACAGGTACTGTAAACCCCCGTGTTTAAAAGTACCAGCTTGCACCACAAGATGGGGCAGTTAGTTACTGTAACCTTTATTTAATTAACCAGGTAAGTCGTTAAGAACATTTAATGGCAAAAACATCTTTAGCAACAAGTTAAAGAAGCAGCAGACATATGAAAACATCTCAGCACAGCACAGGTAAAACACCACCCCCTGGTGGTGAAAGTTTCAGTAAACCTTTGCAGAAGGTAAATACAAAAAGTACCTTTACCATAAATCTCCGTGAGTCAAGGATGTTCCTAATGTATTTAGAGAATGCATCAGAAAACAACTGATTTCTTATTCAGGCTGAACAGGGATTTGTTCAGTGGTTTTATTGTTCTGCACACTGCAAAGATCACACTGTTGACAGAACAGATGGAGAGCAAACACACAAACAGAGTCCTTTGTAACGACTACTAAATAATTCAGATCAACATAAGCTACGCCATCTTCTGAAGGATGCTGGATGTTGCTCCTTGTGAAGTCAGAAAATGACAAACAGAAAGCAAACTAATTAATCAGCGAGTTCTTGTTTTACCATCTGAAAACACAAACTCACAACTCGGTGATGTAATCCCGTTGATTATATTAATAACTGTTATGGAGGTGTAGCCAAGCAGCAGGAGGTTTGGTGGCCTTGGGATCACGCTCATGCTTCATCGAGCGGTGACTTCAAATTTGTAATCTTAAACCGGCAGGTAGGATTATAGAAATGACCCTTCAGCTGACCTTTCCCATATGCTTCCCTCTGAGTATGCATTTTATGTATTCTTGAAGAACAGACAGAATTTATGTAAGCTCAACCATTATTAACATTCATCTGTACCTTTGTCAGTTAAACTGGCTCATTATTATTTTATTGTAATGCTTATCTCGTCTTGGGAAACTGCAACACTAATTTCCTCATATCTGAGACAATAAATTAACCGTAACCTTTAATCTGTAATCAAAACAAGATTGTTATTTCCTTTCATTTAAAGTTGGCAGCACGACTCTGGTCAGGAATCTCCCAGCTGCTCTACGCACCTACTTATAAACATATGTGCACGAGGTGGGGAAAAACATCCAATGAGAACAGAGCAGGCACCACCACAAAGAGAGGAGCTTGGGATACACGTGGGTTTCAAAGCAGCTTGCAGAGGCGGCTACAACTGCAGACAGGCTACAGCAGCTTAAATACGGAGCAATGCAGAGATTTTCCAGCTGTGCCTTCTAATCTATGCTGCATTTGATGATCTGGGATTGTGGCTTAACTTACCTTCATGCCCTGCCTGACCTCCTTGTATATGAGCTACACATTTCCACCGTGGTTTGGCTGATTCAAGGGCAGGTTTCTAATACACATGCGGATTTAGACAACAGCAAACAGCAGTGTCCTTATTAGTATTTGGACAGTGCATAATTAGGGAATTCACTTACATAGTCTCCTCCAACCAAACTCTCTGAGCCCTGAAAGCAGACCGACAGCTGATCGGCCTCCATCAGAAACAGATGCTGCTTCAGATGATGGTTTAGAGGAAAAAGAGACTGAGTGGCAAGGGAGTGTGGGAAACGAGGATGCAATTAAAGGAAGTGGGATCAGTGAACTGATTCTGCAATGTCAGAGTTATCACCAATATAAAGTTTGAGAATATTAGCTAATGGTCACACCAGGCCAAAGAGCACAGCCTGAGTGTGTTAAACTGAGCAACTATGCAATACAGTGCTTATGAATTTCACTTTTCATTTATGTGACTAAGATTTTATTAGTTCTTTGAAAAGTTACACCGGCTCAATGTGAAGACATTCACCCCGGCGAGATAATGAGATCATTGCCTCCTTTTTAAATATATGAATATTTGTGTAAGTGCTGGGTTGTGGTTTGCGTCCTCGGGGAAGTTTCTGCATAGAGGACCTTCTCAGCATTGTGGGTGAGACATTAGATGGTGGACTGGCAGATTATCCTCATAGTCCGCATGTTTGTTCCTCATAGTTTTGGAAATTTTTGAGGTCTTGAAGTCCTATTAAGCATAAAACTTAATCCACAGCTTGATAGTAAGAAAAAGAGCAAGAATTACAGTTATCTTCAGCTTTCATAAAACAAATGTGACCAAAACTATAAACTAGAAATTAGATGCTTGCTCAGAGGGGTTCATTTGATTGTTGAGATTTCTTAGTCGTGTTGAAGGATCTTTACCGGGCAGCATGGTGGTGTGGTTCTTAACCCTGTCGCCTCACAGCCTCAAGTGTGTTTGAATCTGGGTGGGGCCTTTATTTTGCATGATAGATTTGTATTATGATGTTTACATTTTGTAAAAGGTTGTCTGTCTCCGAAAAATCTGTCACCCTCTGCCACCCCAGGAGGGAGACAATGATTTTTTGGGCAGTGTTAATTACCCCCTGCACACTCTTCTTGTTGTGGCCCCTGCATACCAAACATCCACTGAGGCACTGTAAGGCCAGCAGCAGCTTCTGGGCCGGGTTGTTCATCCTCAGGACACAGAGGACGTGCAGCCGCTGTTTTTTTTTTTACCAGGGCGATGGTGTTCTGGGTCCAGGTGAGATCGACGGTGATGTGGGTGTCCAGAAACCTGAAGGTGGAGACAGATTCTGTTCTCCACTTATAATGAGAGGGGAGTGGACGTTCAGCTTCAGGTTATTTTCTCTTTCTCCGACCTGTACGCTGTTTGATTTAAATCAGGGATGAGTCCAATCACAGTGATGGAATACTTTACAATGACGTTGGTTGGGTGGTTGATGTGCAGTCGTAGGTGATGATGGGGGGCCGATTCAGACTGATTGAATCCGGTTGGTTTGGAAGTCTTTGATCCAGGAGCAGGTGGCAGTGGTAACTGAAGCTGGTCCAGTTTGGTGTGAGGATGTCTGAGATTATGGTGTTATAAATGTCGTAAATGGTTGTCTGTCTCCGACAAATCAAGCTCAAAAGCACCAATTATCAGTCAGCATTTGTCAAAATATTTTCTGCTATTACGTGTTTTTGCTGCAAAGATCATTGTCGAGTCACAGTGCACAAGCGACAACCTCATTTTTCACTGTTAGAGACGTTTGTAAACTGTGATTGGATCAGCAGAGCTGGAGTATTTGACTAAACAGGATTTGTTAGGCTCCACTGAACCAGCACTAACACCTGAATCATATTACGTATGCATCTCGCCTCAAATTCAGCTTTAATGTCATTTCACTGACGGACTTCCAGGACGTCCCACATCAGAAGGCTAGAAAGTAATGAGTCTTCATATTATCAGACAGCTTCCCCTGACAGCAAGGCTGAAGAGTTAAAACCGCTTTTTATTGTCAGGAAATCCATTAAAAAGTTGCTTTAAAAAGCAGACACATTTTCCTCCTCTTCTGCATTATTAATAAATCGTGTGTCATGATTGCAGTTTGGATTTCTGACAGTCTTAAACTAGTTTTTAAAAGGGATTCTCACATGAATGCATTCTCTAAATACATTAGGAACATGAATGCAATGCGAGTAAGTCACTGACTGACGGACTTTGATGTGACTGGTTAACCGACTGCTCTGACACTCTCCACGTCGGGCTGAGTGGAGGGAATAATGCTCTGAGGATCAATACTAAACACATTTTATCCCCTGAAATCACATCAGGAAGACGCAAACTTCCAAACTGGAAGGACAAACGGCTTTTTCCCTTTCACCTTTGCCCACAAACCAGTCAAAATCAATCATGAAGAAGGACGTCTTTACGTCTCTTTGTCTTTTCAGAATAAAGACATACTAAACTGCCTGAAATTAATGTGTTAAAGGATTATAGCATTGCAGGAATAAACTTACCCAGATCCTTTGGTACTGTTGATGAGCTGACATGTTTTCACTCTTTCATGAAGACATTTGACGATCTCCCCTGCCCCCTTAGTGCACTTAAGAGTTTTGACACCTCTGCGTAGACCAATAGAGACGACCATTTGAATCATTTCTAGGTTTTTCCACTGGTAGCTGCTTCAAGGATTACTCGTAAAGCGTTCAAGGCCCAGAAGACTAAAATCTAGAAAAGGCAACAAAACAAAACAAAATGACAAAATGAAACGAAGAAACAGTCGAATTGCCGGTCAACTTTTCAAAAAGGAGGACTGGAGGGTGTGCTCCAATTATCGAGGTGTGTCACGACGCTTACCTTCCCTGGGAAAAGTTTACTCCAGGGTGATGGAAAGCATGTTCCAGCCAACCTGTCGAACCCTGGATCCTGGAGCAGTGCGGACTCCATCCTGGCTATGGACCAGATGTTTACCTCTGGAAGGGCCGTGGGAGTTTCACCATCCAGTCTGCGTGTGTTTTGTCGACTTATAGAAAGCTAAGGCTTATAGAAAGAGAGGCTTCCACTAGCAAGATCCAGACTGGAAATTGCATGGATGGGTGATTGGATGGATGGACCACAGCACTGCGGCTAAAGAATTATCGGTAGATATAGTCAAGGCTTAAACCCCGAAATAATGCAGCTCGTATGGCCGACTGTAACGCCGAACACGATGCCAACTTCTGGCTTCAAATGGGATTCTAACCCCCCTCACCCAGGCACAAGTGTTCTTATAAACTTACCGCAGCACTTCATCTTACTTTGTAGCACTCAGATGATCTGGAGTCTCAATTCCTCTCCAAAAGCTTACATTTCAATATGCTGAAAGGTTTTGATGGATTTTTTTTGTCCAATGACATCAGAAACATGATCCTTTAAGCTCAGAGAGGGCCAGGTGCTAAATTAGATCTGAAGGGTATTAAAAAGGATAAAACGGATGATTAAAAACAATGGAAGATAACTTCATCGCCATGGCTACATGGAAAAGTTGTACAGTTATTTAAAGCTTCACAATAGAACAAAACAGATTTTTTATTTTGAACTTAAAAAAAGAAGAAAAAAACAGACTCAATAAAAACAACAACAAAGTAAAGACATCACGTTTTCATGAATATCGCTTTTTAAAGTCAAAAAAGAAATGATAGATGTGTTTAGAACAAAAAACCCTGAAGGTAGAAACTACAAGTTCAAGCTAAGACAGAAGATTAAATGAATCTTTGTATCAAATATTATGTACGAGGTTCAGAGGAAAACAATGATCAGTTTGATTTTTGCAATAACATTCTAGTGTTAAAGTCGTTTACATATAATTACAGGTTTTAAATAATACAATTTTAATTTTTCTGCACCCCAAGTAATAATTTAGTCCTTAAAACATTGACACAAAAGCGTTGGCGGTATACTGTAGGGGCCTCATGCTCACTGATTGTGACTCTCACATCTGGAATCAGCCAAACATGGAAGAAGCAAAATTACAGATGTTTAACCCGTTTTTTTGTTTTTCTTTATCTAAATAAAAACATTTAAATTCTAACGTGACACTCCAAAACTTTCAGTCGAACGACCCGATTTACTCAAATGAAACCGAGGGATATGCGGGTACAGCATGGATGTTTGTACTCCGTCAGTGACTATGATCGCGAGGAGGTTTTTGCTGCAGCATCCTGTTCATCCAGCGCCTGCCAGCGACTATCTTCTCTAACGAACGAAGGTCTCCAGGTGCTCTGTGGGCCTGTGTGACCTTTGTATTTGTTAGACACCTGAGAATAAACAGCCTGGAAATACGAACAGGCTTTCCTCCTGAGTTCTAGTTCTCACTCAAGGATCTGAAAAGCATCCTGCTACTTCTGTTCCCTACAATCATGGCTGATTATATTCAACTAACCATTATTAGTAAACCAAGTCGCAGCTCTGCAGCACTTCTTCTGAAAATTGTTCCAACTGTAAACCTGGATTATATGGAAGTTCCCTTTGGAACGGTACCTTCCTAAAAGAGTGCACAGAGTGTTCGCCTCCCAATATTCATCCTGCAGCTTCAATCTGAGGAGACAACCTGCAGTGCGTCAGCATTTTAATGATCATTCCAACCTACTCTGAAATATCTTGACAGAAATCGAGGCTCAGTGAGGCGATCATAATGATGAATGTTTGTATATGCAGCAGAGAGTGCCCTGGCAGGACCGCTTCATAATTCAGAGACTGACCCAGAATTTTATTCTTTATTCTGAGAAAACCCCCAGAAACTGTATTTATAGCATCAGAGGACACAGAGTCTATTTTGGGCTTTTGATGATAAAGACGATGCAAAGACAAAAAACTTGTAGTGTTAAAGCAGAAGAATGTTTGAGTCTGATGGTAAAGTCGGTCAAATCCTGCAGGCTTGTTTCAGTCCGGCACCTAAAAATGTCGTGCTGCAATATCGCAGGCGGTTTTTTTTTTGCATCCGCTCACAGAGCACCACTGCTGCTCCCTCCAACAGGAAGCTCAGCCTGAATGGTCAGAATGTGAAGAGGTTTGCGTCCCCGAGGGAGCCTGCTGACAGAGAAGCCTTCTCTTTCACACGGAAAAGTTACCGACTCTGGGTTTTGTCTACTCCTGAATAATTGAAGACGCCCGTGCATCTTGTGTGTGTGCGAGTGTGTGTGAGTGTGTGAGCTGTCTGAACACTGCCACCGTCTGTCTGACCTTGTGGCTCAGGAAGCATTCACACTCAGCATGTCTGAAGGCAACAGGAGCACAGGTGCACATGGCAGTGACGAGCCAATGAAGACGTGTCTGTTTGTTTTTCCTTTTTTTGTCATCGCGTCCTGCTTGACTTATGAAAAAGATGCCAGTCAGAGGCAGAAGTCATCCACGACGAGAGCGATCACACTGGACCTGAACTTTTTCTACATATTTTTGTATCTAATGAGATAAAAATGAAATCTTTCAAAGGAAACACGCTTTTAGTATTCTTCATTTGTATGCTCTTACTCTTGGTGTTCACATTAAACATGGCAGTGCATGTGCAAGCTCAGGCTTCACTGCTCTAAACACAGTCAGACGTTCCTTATACGGTCACCTCAGCCACACAGAGCTGGCTACTCAGGTTTCTCATGTGACATCACGCACACACGGCTCGAGATTTGTCCACCATATTGGGACACATCTCCCAAGGATGAATGAGTTTTCCCCGACTGGTTGGCAGTGGCTCCTGGACCAAATCACGCGGTTGCCACGGTTGTTTGGTTGGTCATGCTTGTGCGCAATTACTCTCTAACTACTAGCCCAGTAGTACTAAACTTGGAAAGGTGCGGTGCAAAGAAATGGAGAAGACTCACTTTCAAAGTAAAAGCTCTGCTTTGCAGCCAATATATTTCAAAAGGGGCAACTTTTATCTTGAAGATAAACACTCCTGGTTACTGGTTTGTGTTGAACTTTCCAGTTTCAGTAGCAGTCAGAAAGAAGCTGGACAGTGTGCATGTAGAGTCCACGCTAACCCTCAGTAAGAACAGAGGCCCCGCCCACCTGCTGTTAAAACTGTCCCAACTCAGTGCGGCTGCTAATGAGTTAAAACTTTTGTTACATTCTGTTGATAGTTACTTTTAGAAGGTCTTAGATTCTCATTAAACAAGCATTTACCTTTAAAGTCAGGCTGATGCTGTCAGTTTGGTCTCGTTCGTCCACATGACATTGTTCCATGACTGTACTTCCAGGTTTCTTTTAAAGAGACGAGGCTTTCTGTGTGGAACTTTTTCAAGAAAACGGTTCAGCCCTATTCTAATTGTCCTGTCATGAACTTTAACCTTTAACATGCTAACTCGGGCCTGCAGAGTCTGAGATGTTGCTCTTGCGGTGTAACGTGGTGTAACTCTGAACGTGGCACGGTCTGACCTTGGCTCAGCTCAGTGTGACGTGAGCTTTGGCTGGCGTGCATCATTAGAATCACTTCCCACTGCCTAATAAAACTCCTTCGAGTGCTAATACTGAGAGGCTTCAGCAGTGGCAGCCATGTTGGTGCAAACGGTTTACAGAAAGCATTGGTTTGTAGTGCGTTAAAGCAGAACATTGTTCATATTAGGCCTAATCACGCTGAATGCATGCCGACGCTATCCCTTATTGGTCAGCTGATGATCCATTCACTGAATGTTTTGTGTAGGAGGTACAGAAAGCCGTGCACACTGGACAGAACTCATTTGCATGCAACCGTCTCATTGTCTGCACGCCACAGCACGTTGTGTAACTGCAGCATTTCTTCAGGTTGATTTCTACTGACCTATTTTCATCTCCCTGTGACTCATGTCTGGGTATCACACGGAGGCGGTCCACTCCCTCCATCCCCCTCTAACACCCCCTCCCATTTCCCACATTCCTCCAAAGTGACGTGTCCTGCTGTTATGTAACATCCATCGCCCCGCAGAGAGGCCCAAACCACTGCAGGGTCCTGACAGGTAGCTCCCAGGACGACCGTTTGCCTCCAGCTGGCAAACATTAATCCCACGCTCTGCTCGTTAAAAAAAAGAACAAAATGCCCCAGAGTGTGGAAACCATTATAGATACTGTAGATGGATCTGGAAGAGAGACAGACAAATAATAGAGGAGAGACGACGTAACACGACTTTTTCTAATTTTGCCTCTAAACCCACCAAAGTGGATTTTACATCAACCCATCAAAATGTGAATGAAGAGCCTCTAAAAGTGAGAAACTGTGGACAAAAACGTCTGTATTTCCTGAACAGTTCATTCAATACTCTTGAAAAAACCTTTGAAAAAAGCTGAAAGTCTACACTGTTTGTCATGCAGCGCCTCAAATTAAAGTTTATTCCAATAAGAATCTGTATCTCCGAACTCCTTTGTTCACTCTTTTTAGCGTGCCCACTTGAAATAATGATGAAATCAAGCTTCCAAACCACAGAAGGAAACCCAGTTCAGACTTGTGGACATCCCTGGACCTTTTTTTTGAGAGATGGAAATTAGCCCCTGAAACTTTTGCATTTTGAATCGGGTCTCAGTGGGAGCGCCCGGGATCAGAGCTCATTACATAAAAACAGGTTTTTTCTAAAAACGACCCGCCGGTGTCCGTCCTGAGAGGCGCTCGGGGTCCTGACCCTCATCTCAGAATCACCACAGTACACTCGGAGTCGGTCTCCGGCTCCCTTCAGGCTAATGCGCTCGCTCTGTCTCCTGTCCCGAGGTCATGCTGTAAACACTGAGGTGAGGCTGTAAGCAGTTAATAAGGAAGCGTACTGTGTGATGTTCCAGCCTTTGCTGCCGTGACTCTGTGATGTGGAAGTGGCCAGAGTGGGCCAAAGTTCATTTCAGTAATGCGAGAAATGAATCAAGTTAATTTTACTGTTTCCATTGTTGAGTGTGAGCTCAGAAACTTACAGTAAAATTAAAATATTATTTAACTTCTCTTTTAACTGCGCTGCGATCCAGCGACGTGTAGTTTGGATTCTTATGGGAGCAAACTGTGCGTATCGGTGCGGACTGGACTTCAAAGCGAGCACAGCAGGTTGTGCACTCACCAGCACCAACCTGCTCTGATCCCGGCGCCTCGCTTAGTGTCCTTTTATCAGGACCTCAGGTTGGCTCGTTTACCCACACAGCTGTTTGGCGTCTCCGGGTGATGCCACTGCTGACACTTGTCTTTTTGAGTTGACTGTCACGTCTGTTGTTTATAGCTGTGGCACAAACAGACCCACACAGCTGTTTGATTGGGACGTGTTTGAGACTTTATTTGAACAACAGCAATCTTTTGTTGGTTTGGCACCGTCCAGCTCTCTCTGCGGCACCTGAACGGCGTCTTTTATTGTGGAAAGTAGAAATGCTTCAGTGGTCATTTAAATTGGTGTTGGCAATACTTGCCCTAATTACTTGGTTTTGGATCTCCATCAAAAATTTGCAGTATCACACAGCAGTAGAGCCTAAACCAAACACAATAGGATTTCTCTGGTTTCTTTCAATAAAGCTCTTTTCAGCACCAACACCGAGTCCCCAAAGGTTACTGCTGTGAAGGTGTGTTTTGTTTTTACTCCTTTCCCCGACTAAACTAAACAAACAAGTGGAAGTGAATTTTAAAAAATAAGTGGGAAAAGAAAACACCGAGGTCCCAACGGGATGCAAACCGAGGTCTTGTAGATGAAATGCAGATTTCTCTGAAACAAACAGGACCATTATCTCACAGCAGGAATACTTCCGCAACACCAAAGGACACCGTGCCCGTGATAATGAGGCGCAGGAGGAATCCCAACAAAACGTGTAATCTG
The DNA here is from genome assembly GCF_965226115.1 of Aulonocara stuartgranti. NCBI lineage: Eukaryota > Metazoa > Chordata > Actinopteri > Cichliformes > Cichlidae > Aulonocara > Aulonocara stuartgranti. The sequence continues at coordinate 3,505,220 of NC_138946.1, forward strand.
CCACCGCTACTGGCTGAAAATTGTGTAGCTGGTCTTTTTTCCCCTGCCGTACGTCCCCCACCACATTTCAATAAATATATTGAAAAATTTCCTTCAGTTTCGTTTGTCCTTCCAAGATAGTGTCAAAAACACAACTTTATCGCCGTAATGTTGTCGATCTGGAGTTTTAGTGCGCACACCTTCAGTGTGAGGAGCCTTTTTATGGATATGGTGGCTTTAAATTGAAGGCGAGTCATGGTCCCGTTCCAAAAGTGTGCAAAGCTGTCATCAGTGGCTACTCTGAGCCATATTTTAATCATTTTTCTACAAAAACACTGCAAAAGTGCAACTTTGGAGTCGCTTTCATTTCCAGCATGATTGCAGTTGTTTTGCTACAGATGTGCTTCGTGATTTGATGAGGAGGAGAAGCTGTGATGAAGGGAGCCGACGTGAAAAAGCGGGAGAATGAGACGCGGGCAGAGTGAATCCGATGCTGATTAGCATGCAGTGCTTCCTGCTTTCACCTGATTACAGCTGACTCCGTGTTGACAGTGATGCTCAGTATGTGTACAGTTGAGCTTGTCAGACCGCCTTAACCTTCCTGTACTTCCTGCGGCATCCTGCACGTGTCGTGTTTATCAGCCTGTAAAATGTGAGTCACTAGAGCCGCAATCTGTCAGGAGCAATTTCCCTAAAAGTGTACTCGATGTCGTGTTTATGGTCCAAAAATACGAGGCCCGCTTAGAATGAAGCTACAGACTGCATATCCCAAAATAAAGTGTGAGTGAGGGCTGCACAAAGCACACTGTCTGTAACAGTGCCATCATAAACCATCACATCCACTGTCAGGTTATAGTAGGAACAAAAATAAGAGTCCACATGACGCTTTTGTCAGTGTGATTCTGTCTCTAACATGAAAAGCCTGATTTAAAGCTGGCTTCTCATGTCTCCTTGTAATTACGCCTTTGAGATGGAGGTTGGATTTCCTCCCGTCTGTCAAAGGAAGTGGGAAGTGGACGAAGTCATGCGGAGGTAAATCTAACAAACAGTGCAGATGGGCTAGTGTGGCAAAAACAAGCTTCCTGTGTTTTTAACGTGCTCTGCTGCAAACTGACACTTTTTTCTTATTGTGAGCCACAGAGTGGATCATTTCCTGCCTCAGATATCTCAGGATGTTGTGGCAGAACTCACCTTACACAACACTGAATGTTAAAAAAGAAAAAACAAGCATGTTTATGGTTTTGTTTCCCACCTGATTCGCTGCCTCTGAGCTCAGCAAACTGCAGATTCTTCCACGCTGTAGCCGGAGCCCCTGCTCCTGATCCGCCACCTTAAATTTGGGTCAGTCTGAAACAAAACTTAATGCAAGTGGTCAGGACTGGACTTCCAGGGAGAAAGTTTCTGAGCTGCCTGTAAGAGTTGATCTCAGATGGGAGATCAGCTAATTCATACCGCGCTCCGAACGTTTGATCATCACTGTTATTTACCTTTACAAAACACAACAACACAAACCACAAACATTAGATAAAAAACAACATTTCCAAAAGTGTCAAAAATAATTAATGTTTATTAAAATTAATTCTATATTTAGCTTGGACAGCTTGGGAGGAAATCCGTTTTAGTCATGTGCGATAATTGATCTGATACCAGCTTTAAACAGGACCAATACTGATACCAATACTTTTAACCTATCGGCCAAAAACAGATTTGTGAGATGAATCATTATGAATTTGCAAACTCTGATTAGACTTTAATGAACACTAAATGTTTTTTACTCAATTCTTTAACACAACCAAAGACACTTTTCAGCTTTTTGTGTATTTTCAGCTGTTTTTTGGAGTCCTGGGATGTAAATGTGCCACTTCTGTTGACACCGACTGTGCTTTAGGGTGTAAATAAAACAGACATCACAGTCAACACAAAAAGGTTCAGACAGTTTTCATAGTGCGTGAGAGGATAAAAACAAAGTATCGATCCCATCGCATTTGCATCTATCTGACACCAATACCAGAGTCAGTATCGATACGATCATGGACTTTGTCATGTTCTGTTTGCAACAGTTACACTTGTGTGCTTTAGTTATCGATAATGTTGCTTTTATGAACTCTGGCGCCCGCCTCCATTTTTTGTAAGAGAGTTTGGTTCCTTTTATGACTCAGGGACGTCGAACTCCAGTCCTCGAGGACTGTATCCTGAAACTTTTCCATGTGTTCGTGCTGCAACACACAGGAATAAAATTAGTACATCATTAGCAAGACTTGACTGGATGCCGAGGTGACAACCCTGTAACCCTACTCAAGTAAATTTAAATGAAAGTGTAACTTTAAAAAATAAAGTACTTCTAACAGTACTTTTATTGCATCATGTTCATTCACTCATGAGCTGCTGTAACATGAATCAAATGGCTGAACTGCCACCTCAGCATGCAGACAAGTTCTGTAGTCTTGCTAACAACCTACGAATTTTATTCCGGTGTGTTGCAGCACGGACACATGGAAAAGTTTCAGGACGGCAGATCGTGGACTGGACTTCAACATCTGTGAGCTACGTTGCTCAAGTTGTGCTTTCTAAATTAGTTTTTAAATTATTTCATTTAATTTTTTTTATAAAGCTGTGATTTTCTATGTTACTTGTTGTGTGAAATTTCATGTCAACTTATTTTTTCTCATCTTGTTTCATCTTTTCTCAGATTGTCTTTTGTTTTCCTTTGGTGTAAAATATTGTAATTTTCATTTTGCACTGTGCTTCACAGGAGCCTCTTTACCAAAACACATTATTCGGTTGAGACAACAAAGCAGCACACGGTTAGATTTTTTGGGGGTAGAAAAACACTCAGCTTGTCATCCCAAATTACAAACAAGGAATGGAAAACAATTTCCCTCAATTTGTAAATCTGCTGCATTTTAACTGAATTAATGGATTTAAATGTTCTGTGAAGAAGCTTGACTGAATATTACATTCTTCAAACATCTGCTCCTCTCGTTAGCTCTAAGATTTTCTTTCCTTTCAGCCTTAAATTTCAGTTTTGGAGTTTCCCATATGCTCAAACTTGTGCAATGTTATACAAAAAGTCCACTTAGAGGAGTTGGTCCTTATTTTGAATCGTTATACATCTTATACTTAAATCCTCTGTCTGAAAAAAGCTGCTTTACCTCCACCCCCTTTACCTTTCTCCTGATTGGATGCCCCTCATTAGAAGAATTTTGCTAAAAGTGGGTGGAGCCTCACTACCGCCTGCAGTTTGGAAAGCAAACTTTTAGGAAGTTGGAAGAAGTGGTGGCATCTTACCCAAATAAAAGTTCGGAAGTTTAACATGGGAGTCTGTAGGGATTGACTCTGTTTTGGCCTCCGGTGGTCACGAGAGAAATTTTTTTCGTGTCCATGTTGGCTTTATTTTTCAGCCCTCAGCCCTGGAGGTTGCCACCTGGTTTAAAAATTCATACTCTCTTTTTTCTGGCGCTCCGGGGGACTTATGTTTACACTGTCCACACCTTTAAATACACACCATCACCCGGGGTCACGAGGTGTTTCGCATCTTTCAACACTCCTTGCCTATCCAGTGTAGCCAGAGGCAATCAGGCCACGTCTTGGTTGCCATCCGTGATCCAGAGCTGTCTTTCCACCTCTCCTGCTGCCTCTGTGATGCTCCTGATTGTTCTCTTCTTCTACTGTCCTCTGACCCAAAGCTGTTTTAAAGGCCTTGGCGGCTTCGATGGGTTTTCCACTGCTGCCGTCACCTTCGAGGACAGCTCCGGCAGTGCAGTTTATTTAGACGTTTTAACTTGGGAACTTTGTCATTGACTGCACACAAGGGAGGCTTCCCATTGAAGTGCTTAGAGATGCATCTGTGTGTTGCTCTTTTCTACAGCTGGTGAATTTAACCACACAACTATTTGTCATGCTAAGTCACCTCACTTGGTATGGTTGTGTTAGAGGGAATTCTTTAAATTAAGGTCCTCATAATAAGCTTTAAAGGTAACAAGATGTCCTGACAAGATGCTTATTAACATAATAATATGCACTAATAGGTCTCGTCTTTGTGTCATTATTAAATGTTTACTTGTTCTCCTTTTATCTCCTCCCACTCAGACTCTCAGGTGGACTCCCAGATTCACACCTGTTCTTGATTTTCTCATTACAGCACGTACCAGCACGAGCAGCCGTTATCAGCCACATAGTTGCCGACTGGTTTGCTCTGCTTACCTGCCAGAGCTCACCTGCCTGCCCACCCTCCACCACTCCTGAACTCCTGGAGCTTTCTGAGATCAATGCAAGCTACGACTCAGCTTTTTTCTGCATTAACAGTCTTCTTCCTGTGATCTCCTGCAGTCCTGTACCTTTTGTTCATATTTAACTTGTGTAACAATAAACCTTGTTAAAATGGCAACTCTGTGTCACTCTGAGTCCTGCGTTATAGTTAACAATCCTGACTCCATTTTACTCAAATCCTAACATTGATCTGAATGAGCTCTGGAGGCACCTGGATGGTACTTCCCATTCCAGACTTTGGAAATCGCTGCCCTAGACCACTGATACTGATACGACCAGCAGAGGACGGCCTATTTCTGATCATATGGGCCACATTAGCAACTCTGCCTTATCAGCTCTGAGCTGTATGTGAGGGGACATAGATTAAAATAAAAGAACAAGTTGGCATGTTGATGTGATTTCATCCACACATGCTGTACACTGGATCCTTGAAGCCACGATCCATCCATTCTGATCCCAAAGCTGCTCAATCCAGTTTTTCCTGAGTCTCAGTGTGTGTGTGAGAGAGAGAACAGAAACATGCCCTAACCTCCTCCATTGTCAGACATAATCTCACCAGTTAGAGGGATGACATGGTTGGCTTAGTTGTGCTGAACTCTGTCCGACGTGGATCCCAGTTTCCGGGGGTATTAAGGTAGACATGATGACATCTTTCCACCGAAGCACCAGCTACACTCACCACGCAGCCTTCAACCCCCCGCGCATGTTCCTCACGCTGAGCCCATAGGAACAGACATGATGGATTTCAAAGTGAAGTTGTGTTGAGTCTCCGGATAAAAGTGGGCGCTGTCAGGATCGCTGCTGCAGCAAACACATCTTTACCTGTAGATTGTCCTTGAAAGGTATGCGGGGGATGTAGGGGGACTATAAAAGCCACAAGTGAAAAAGAAACATGAGGGAGAATAAAAAGAAAATTGAGGAAGAATAAAGGAGACAAAAGGAAAACGAGGAGAAAACAAGATAGGAGAAAAAAATCAGAGGAGTACAAAAAGATGGTCAGAGATGCCCTGTGAATTTAACAGGATCCAAAGCAACATTGAAGTTATTCATCCCGTTTTGAGTAGAAGCTTTTATCAAAGTAGCAGTTGATATATTAGCAGGTTTCTCAAAGAATAAAAATCACCACATTCAGCTTTTAGTACAGTTTAATAAAGTGTGATCTCTCTTCCCATTATGATGCCTTTAAGTTACACTGGCTCCTCTTGAGAATACTGGTTGCCCAAAGACCCAAAACCTCAGAGGCTGTGCCTTTTCTGTCTAACTGCAAACTGGGAGAAGCTGAAACATAAGGTGTAAGCATTTGTTGTGGCTTTTTTTACTCTGTAGATAATGGTTTAAAGGTGCCACCATTTACAAATTTCCGCCACAGAAGCTACTACCACGTTTTTTACTGGTTTGCGATGACCCATTTTTGAAGCCTTGAGCTAATCGTTTTCACCGTCACAGTCTTTTGTAAAAAGATGTGATAAATTGAAAACATATCCTGTATTATCATCATGGTGGATATAACATGCTCCAAGTCTGGGTTCAGGAAAGTTCAATGCTCCAAACTTTTCCTTCTAACAAGACTGATAGTTAGAGATGAATCAGGTGAACTTCAACCATCCATTAGTTAAGCTGCGATTAGCTTATTAAGCCTAATGTCATTAGCCGGTGCTAAGTTTCACTTGGTTCTCCAAAGGAAACAAACACTGAGGTGACACAGAGTTAAATGTGCTTCATATTCTTTCATATCCAATAAAATGATCAGTGTTTAGCATCCAGGTATCAGTGAGAAATAGATTAGCTTAGGTTAGCGGTGCGTTAGCTAGTTAGTCCATCCAAAGGTGGTAACACTGTACCACAGTCTTTTTCTTTTAAATACTTTAAACTAAAAAAGAATCCATGGCTACAATTGTGAGTGTAAAAAATATGGAAATCTAAATAGCTGTAACATTTACAGTGTTATTAGTAAAGTTGGCCTAGTTCTAGTTGAGCTAATGATGTGCTACCTGTTGCTAACTATGGCTAGGCTAATATAAATACAATGCTACAGGGAAGGGTTAAATTGTTCTCAAAGTTCATATCACGGGTAGAAGAAGAAGATGCTGAAAACAGACCAAACATGAAAAAACAGACACGGTCTATCTAAACACAGGGTCAGTCGTTAACATGCTGGTGCGTGGTTTGAAGCGCTCATCCAGAGTTCTTAAATCTTAAATCGCAGGCCAAGAGTACATCTAAGAAACTGAAGTGTCTCTTGTGGTGGACTGTTTGACCGTTGTAGTTATATAAAGCGCGTTGACTAGTTGATAACCATTGTTGTCAACTAGTGCTATGTGAAATTGTATTAGCACACTGTAAGTATTCTTTCTGGATTTCACATCCATCATTTAGCGTTCAGACTATTCAAATTTCATTTTATTCAGATTAGTGCAGTTAAGTGCGTTTCATCACACATGACGAGGTGACAGGAAGAGCAACTGTAATACAGCAGAACAAAATAAAACAAGACAAACACTGAACTAAAACTAAAAGCCTGTTCTTTGGATAATTACCTGCAAGCAGATGCAGAGTCTATAAATGAACGCCACCAACATGCTGTACCTCATCAGCTTGTTATATGAATCCCTGCCATCGTCATATTGCAGCTTTACGTGGCAGAGAGTGTGCCAAAGATAAAGCTTCAGTGAGGCCAGAGGACCTTGAGATCTGCCAGCAGCCTCTCAGTTTCTCATTTACCACCGCTGAGCTATCAGTAGATAAATCAGTCCTCTGGCGTGGACATACACATAACCTCCTCTGGCCTCTCTATAGTCTTAGTTTTGGCACACACGCCTGTGCCAAACAGCTTCGGGCTCTGTACACATGAAAAGTCGAATGTCAGCCGTTTGTGCTGCTCTCAGATGTTCTATCAGGGGGGAACAGCCATCTTCTAATACTCCACTGCTCTGAACCTGCTGGATTTGATATATCACTGTAAGTAATCCTTCTCTCAGGCTCACATGAATGAAGTTAAGCTTGCTATCAGATGCAGCAAAATGTTTTACATTTTTATTAAAGCGATTCTTCATTTCTCTGCTGCTTTTAGTTTTCTGTTCTACAAAATTGGTTTACAGAATGTGTAACCTGCAGTACCTGCCCGTGCATACATTACTGGAAAAAAGCATTTGGCCTCTTCCTGATTTCTTAGTTTTTTGAATGTTTGTCATATTTACATGTTGAAGGTTATCAAACACATTTTTAGGTTGTTTGCCATCCTTGACAGACAAAAACTTAATCAAGTGTTTGTGATAACTGGCGATGAGTCTTTCACATCGCTGTGGATGAATTTCGGCCTTCTCTTCTTTGCAGAGTAATTTCAATTCAGAGCTTTTTTTAAGGTCAGACCAAAGCATCTGAATTGGATTTAAGTCCAGACTTCAACAAGACCACCCCAAAGCCATGTTTTAGCCATTCAGAGGTGGACTTGTTGTGTTCTGGATCATTGTTCTACTACATAACTCAAGTGATCTTGAGCTTCAGGGCAAAAAGCAGTCCCTGTCTGTCACCATTTTTGATGTTGTTGTTATGAGACAGATGAGACAGAGTACCGGGCTGTGGTCGACTCCTTTGTCACGTGGTGTGAGCAGAATCATCTGCAGCTCAACGTGGCAAAGACCAAGGAACTGATCGTGGACTTCAGGAAGACCAGGAAACACTTGACCCCTGTTTCAATCCAGGGGGTCAGTGTGGACATTGTGGAGGACTATAAATACCTTGGAGTTCACATTGACAATAAACTGGACTGGGCTAAAAACACCACAGCACTTTACAGGAAGGGCCAGAGTTGTCTCTATTTTTTGAGGCGACTGAGGTCCTTCAACATCTGCCAGAAAATGCTGAGGATTTTCTATGAGTCTGTGGTGGCCAGTGCGATCCTCTATGCTGTTGCATGCTGGGGGAGCAGGCTGAGGGTCGCAGATGCCAACAGACTCGATAAACTAATCCGTAAGGCCAGCAATGTTGTGGGGATGGAGCTGGACTCCCTCAAGGTGGTGTCGGAGAGGCGGATGCTGTCCAAGATAAAGACAATGTTGGATAACACCTCCCACCCACTCCATGACATGCTGGTCAGTCACAGGAGCTCGTTCAGTGAGAGACTGAGATTACCGAAAAGCACCACTGAATGACACAGGAAATCTTTCCTGCCTGTCGCCATCTCCCTGTACAACGCATCCACTTAACACACTGTTTACTGCTACAACTACACGTTTCTTTTTCAGCTATTTATTTATGAGTGACTTATGTATGTATGTATGTATATATATGTATATATTGTACTATTCTTAGTTAGTGTATTGTCTGTCTTGTCTTAATGTTGGTTTATAATGGAGCACTGTAACAAAAAATAATTTCCCCCAGGGATCAATAAAGTATTCTGATTCTGATTCTGATGACGTTATTTTTGTGTAATGCTGTTAGTTTTACATCAAATGTAACCAGACTCAAATCTTCCTAAACATTCAGCTTTTGTCCACAGAATATTTTCCCAGATGTGTTGGGGATCCTCCAGATGTTTGTCGGCATATGCTTCGTGTTGTTTTTGCTCAGCGGTGGTTTTCTTCTTGAACTCTCCCGTAGATGTCATTTTTGCTCATTCTTATTGTTGAATCGTGAACTCTCACCTTAACTGTGAGGCCTGCAGTTCTTTAGATTCTGTTCTGGGTTCTTTTGTGACCTCTAAGATCAGCGGTTTCCAACCCCCGGGGCACAGACCGGTACCGGTCCGGGAGTCGTTTGGTACCAGGCCACGAGAGTTGAGGCTCGGGTGTAAATTGATGGTTTTTAGAGCTTTTATTGTTATTTTTTTAAAAATCGTTTTTATTGTTAACTCAGTTTCCCTGGGTCTTTCCCCATGTGTTATGAATAAATCTTCTGTTTTTTGATACTGGTAGTGGACATATGTAGTTGTATTTATTCGCGACACCTTAAAGGCCGGTCCGTGAAAATATTGTCAGACATAAACCGGTCCGTGACGCAAAAAAGGTCGGGGACCGCTGTCGAAGATGATTTGTTGATATGCTCTTGGAGTCACTTTGGTAGGCTGGCTACTCCTGGGAAGGTTCAACAATGTTCCACGTTTTCAGTTGTGGATAATGACTCCCATCGTGGTTCAAAGAAATGTCTTTGTAGATGTTAGTAACTTTGTTTCTCAGCTGTTTCTTTAGCTCATGGCACGATGTGTTGCTTTTATGAGATCTTCTAGCCTGCTTCATTTTGTCACATGGGTTCTATTTAAGCGATTTCTTGATTCAGCAGGTCCACCAGTAATCAGGCCCGGGTGTGGTTAGTGAAACAGAGCTCAACTTTCCAAAAAAAAAAATGTTGTTAATCAAAGTAAATTCATGATTTAACAAGGGGGCAATTATTTTTTTCACATAAGGCCACAATTTGAAACGTGACAAATATGCAGATAGCACAAAGGGTCTGCTTTAACATTACAAGTTTCTGCACCTGCTCAGACCTTTTCAGTGTGTGCCTGAGTTTGGCAGCATTTCATACAGGTGTAATCATTGCCATTCGATGCTACACACATACACACACAAATACACAGGTCTTACCAGGACATCTGATGCCAACAGACTGATGCCAGAGGTTAAGGTTAGCTTCTGCGGCGCCGTAGGAGCACAGCAACTAATAAACATCAGTCCAGCATTGTCTGTTTCCTCAGCACCTCGATGCACAGGTTCTTCATTAGCTCTTGGCAGCTTTGTGGCAGTCGGGGCTTCACATGCACCGCTTTTTCTTGCAATTTACATGCCAGTTTCAATGAATAGTAATGAGCACCGCTGTTGTTGCGCTGTTTGCTGATGACCTTCTGAGTCTCTCCTGGCATAGATATTGTTCTATCTTGCTGAAATGAATTGCATGCAAGTGGACCATCAGCAATTTTAATGCATGCTTAATAGGCCTTCCTGTATTTGACATCCACTGCTGCCTTCCATCATCCCTGTTAATACATGGCTGTGATGGCTTATATGCATTATACATACATTAAAGCAGATAAGCATTGTTGGCTGAGTGCACACAGGAGGTGCTTTGGACGCTCAATGTGACCCAGTATGTGCTACATATTGTCAAAAGTATTTCCTCGTGTGCCTTCACACACATATGAACTTGAGTGATATCACACTCTTAATCCATAGTTTTGCTACTATGACAGCTTCAACTCTTATGGGGAAGCTTTCCACAAGGTTTAGGAGTGTTTATGGGAATTTTCACCATTCTTCCAGAAGCACATTTGTGACGTCAGACACTGAGGTTGGTCGAGAAGGCTCGCAGTCTCCGCTCTAATTCATCCCAAAGGGTTTCTGTCAGGTTGAGGTCAGGACTCTGAGTTTGGTGTGGAAGTACTCGACGGCCCTGCACACTCATCCATGTCTTTATATGTTTTGTGCACTGGGGTGCAGTCATGTTGGAACAGAAAGAGGTCATCCATAAACTATTCCCAGCGTGAAATTGTACCGTTCTCCTGGCAACCGCCAAACCCAGACTCGCCCATCTGAAGCTTGATTCATCAGTCCAAAGAACACTGCTTTGCGTTGCCCCCGGTGATGTAAGACTTGGATGCAGCTGCCATGGAAACCCATTCTGTCTACTACTACTGTTTGTGAGTTTGGAGGTCTGTTGTGATTGACTTTGCAGAAAGTTGGTGACCTCTGTGCATCCCAGCATCAACTGATGGATTGGAACACCCGAATTTAATGATTTTGATGGATGAGTGAATAATAGAAACAAATAAAATCTTAATCCTATATGACAATGTGATCCTGACAGCGTGCCATCATTACACCTCAAACAGAGATCAAAGAGGCTCCTGCACCAGAGCGCAAAGTGTTGTGGCCGAAGTATTGTGTCATAATAAAAGAAATAAAGCTACTTCACATCTGAATTGCAGCACAGTTGTTACGGTACAAACTACCCAAAGATTTGGCATCTAGGATGTAAAGGGTGTGGCTCTGAAGGAGCTGCAGGTGTAATGAATTGCCCGTAGTGAAATGACAGGTGCAGGTGGAAGATGCTAGGTTTTCGAATGCTACCATCTTCGGGTTTCACTTCTCCCGCTTTAATTTATTTGAAAAACATTGTTACTTTTTTGTCTCTTCAACCATTGATCTGTCCTTGATGTGAGGAAGTGAGTGACTATCTCCTGACATACAGCATTTCAGACAGCGGGATTTGTAACCCTGCAATAAGAAGGTCTAGTTATTTCAAGTTTTTTTCATGATATCTGTTTAGTCAAGGCATTGAAAGCTGTTTCCCTCTCTGGCAGGGACTTCTGGTACCGTAGAAATCAACAAACGAAAGCTTAATATATAATTGTCTTGAAGGTTTATTTTAATATAAGCACTTTGGTGATTTCCCTCATTTCTATCAATTACTTTGATCATTTTGATATGTTTTGTGGACACTGGGCAGCATGACGGTGTAGTTTAGCATTAATACATATTAATACATTGTTCACGTGAAGGTGTGGATTTAAAGCTGCAGGTGGTAAACTTGTATTTACTTCCTGAGAACCATATTTGATATCACTGGAACAAGCACTGCAGGCTCTGGCTCTAATTAGCTGTTTAGGTTATAAGTTCACGCTCAACGGAGCGCTTACACCTTCTATGTGTCGGTACAAAGACACAGCTTATCTTCTGAAAACTGATAACATGAAACACATTTTTTTATTTTGCTCCTGTAAAACTGAACAAACATAATGATGCCAACCACTCTCCGGGAGTGTCCATCAAAGCGATTTAAAGGAAAGTCAGTTCCAGTCTGAGCGGCGGTGGTGGTAAGACGCACCCCTTTAACAAGCGGTAAAGGATGTGTTGATGTTTTTATTTCGTTATGTCTCGCTGTAAGAGATCATTAGGTTTGTTAAAAATACACTTTCAGAACTGACAGCTAACTGAGCTTTTTGTTAGCTTTAACTTCTCATCCACAAAAATGACTGCACTCCTACTAGTGTTGGATTCAGTCATGATTTGCTACTGCAACGTGGGCCACTTAGCGAAATTATGCCTTTAATCAATGTACCATGAATAAATATGGCAGCCTGTGGACGTGAAAGTCCTGTGGCAAGATTAAAACCTCGGTGTTTTGAAACTGTATGGCACAAGTCAAACTTATTAGCATATCACAGGTATACTCATGAAAATAAGCTAGGATTACTAACAGAACCTTTCAGTCGACACAATGAAAATGAGTGACTGAACCCGTGGATGGCTGCCCCTTCCTGAGACTGGTGCTGCCAGAGGTTTCTTCCTGTTAAAAGGGAAGTCTTCCTCTCCACTGTTGCCAAGTGCTCGCTCAAAGGGGTTCGTTTGATTGTTGGGGTTTTCTCTGAATTATTGTAGGTTCTCTACCTTACAACCACTTTTCCTACAAACTAAGTTTTCTAAAGATCTGACAACAGAGCATAAAGGAGGTGCAGGAGTTTAACTCACCTCTCAGACTACTTCAATCACAATAGGATGAAAGATAGATTTTTCTTGTCCACTGACACAAACACAGGCTCCCCGAGCTCTAATCAGTCTGTGTTGATCTGTAAATCGGATGATTATTGCCCCTTTTGTAGCATTTCTTTGGACAGGAGTGTGTGTGCATACGGGCCACAAAGAGCCATTAATGATAGACTTTGAAGTTTCTAAAGGCTTCACATGATTACACAGCTGCCGCACATGGACACAATCTGAGCATGGACGTTTTATGGCCTGCACACTTTCCCTTTGGACACCCGCAGCGCTGGCGGCCACTTGCTTGACAAACAGCGCTCACTAATTGCAACCTGCCAGAGACAAAAACAAACCAGAGGCAGACATGCACAAAAAGTTTAGCTGAAGGAGAGCGGCATTTTTCATCAGCTGCTCGTAACAAACAGTTGGTGGTCAGGGGAAGGAGCATAGAACAGATAGGGCGTGTTTTTGCAGTGGTGATGGATTGAGCACACACACGCACAGCTAGAGCAAAACGTGAATCAATGAATAATAACTAAAACTACACCCTGTGGTCCACTGTGGGCCCTAAAGGCTGCTGTTGAAACATTAGCAGGTTGAATAAATAGCTGCTGAATTTGAAGCAAAGCCTTCAGTTCACTCGGTTCCTGAGCTGTGGAGCACGAGCACTCGACTGTAAACAGCTCCGGGGAGATTTAAGCTCAGAGATTTAAGGCTTAATATGGGTATGAAACATAAAATCAACAACAACAACAGAAAAAGCCTAACTAGACTCAGATCAAACTCAAAGAAAGGTGGTGTCCTGACGGGTGTCACGCTAAATAACTCTTCTGTTCCCCAGAAGTTGTAAAGCGTCAAATATAAGCTGCTTCTCAAATAAAAAGAAACTATATTTTAAACATACATTTTATCATTGCGCTAATATATTCATATTATATGATTGTTTGGGCTTTCTGATTTATAACTCTTAACAGCATATCTACACAAAGACACCAACGAACACTGATTCCACGTCCAAGCATCTCAGACGATGCTCTCACCTTTTTAACCTGCTGCTGTTGCAAAAAGACATTTTTAAACACAAATTTCAATCCGACTCACAAACAAAGCTGTCATGGTTTGGGTGAGTGGCTGTATTTTTCCATGATGTCTCAGTGTTCCCACCTCTGGGCGGAGCGCTCGTCTTACTCACCATGTAAGACCATCACTATTTAAAACTGTTTGCGTGCTAATCGTGTGTTAGTAACAGGCCGCCTCTGCGTTTCGTGTTTTGTTTTCATGCTTAACTTACCTTCTTCTCCATGTGCTCACAGTAGCTCCTCGGATTCTCCACATGCATTGCCTACAGTTGCATACCTTCCTGGATGGTGGTCACCAGTCTGGAATTCCTCACGCTCCTTCATGCTCACGATTCCTCACCTGCCTGCTCTCCTGCCTACCTCAGTTGTGGATCACTGGATCAGTCAGGTCGGACTCTACAACTCTCACCCATCTTCAAGGTTTCACTTCACTGTGTGTTATACTTGTATAACTATGCATGTGACGAATAAAGAACCTTGAACCTTGAACCATCTTACAGGACACTCACCCGGCCACCACTACTCCCCCCGGAGCAACTCTCCATCCCACTAATAAGCCACCAAACCCAGATCTATCTCGTCCTTCTTAGCCTACGTTTCCCTGTGTCCCATCTAATCACTCTCTCCGTCTGTTCCAGAACTTTCACACTTGAGATCACTGTGCCACGCACTCTTTCCCCATGTCATTGCTTACTCTTGTTTTTCACAATAAAGTTTCTGTTAAAATCCTATAACTGCTGTCCGTGATAGAATCTGCGCTTGGGTCCAAATCTACGTACTGGCCTCCAGGCTCGCCCTGACAAAAGCTTAGATCTATGCAGTTTCCTCAGCCTCTAATGCTTTTTATTATGTGGAACATTTGTAGCATTCTCCCGAGGATGCTGGTTTGGTGGTGGGTCACTCATCGCCCTGGGAGAGATATCCATGGAGAGACACACAGACCTCAGCAGTTGAGACACCCTGACTGCCATCAGGTATCCAGATGAAATCCTTGGACCCAGTGTCAGACCATACAGTGGTGCAGTGGGTCCTGGGTTCCACCTGGTACATAACAATGGCTGGTCTAATGTGGCGATAATATGGAGGCAGTTCCAGCAGTTCCTGGAGGATGATGGAAATCAAACCACTGACTGGCCCCCACACTCAATGTGACCTAAATCCTAAAGGAGCTTGACCGTGTGCGATAGGACAGGAACTCAGTGATGTCCTGGTCCAGATCTTGTGAAAATCCTCCAGGAGACCATTTGTTGTCTCATTAGAAGCATACACCAACGTTGTCAGTACGGATGTGAATTGATGAAAATGTATCGATTCTTATTCCATTATCGATATCACTTATCGATTCTCATTAGCTCCTCTTTGAGAGTCAAACCATCTCTGAGCAGCGATTCAAATACATTACATTCATGCAAATTAATTACACGCTGCGTGGTGGTCAAATGTTTGTGCATGTTCAAGATATTACCCCTGTTTGTTGTGAAGCCGACAGCACAAATCAAAAACTAAAACCAGCATAAAGACACTTTAAAGCGATCGCCACGGTGATTCTACTTTGGAAACATGAACAGGTAGAAACAGAGCCTACAGGCTCCAGTTTGTTACCTTTTGACGTTCGGCCTTACTGCAAATGATGGCTCACTTTATCACGGTGCTGGGTTGGTTTCAGCATTCACTCAGCTTTAACATCACTCTGAGCGCTCGGCTAGATTAGCGTTAGCATGCTCTCTGTGCAGGTGCTTGCTCAGAGTCGTGTTAGCAGTAAAATGCAGTTGTTTCTATCATGGAGTAGTCTCCACTTTACCATCGCGCTCTCACCCTTTTGTGCAATAAAAATAAAAGTAATGTCCATATCCACGCTGTGGACTGTGCCACTATTTTTAAGGAACCATGTAGACACACGAATCAAAGGAAAACAAACCCAGACAAATAATTAAACTCTAATACAAAACTCGAAGTATGTACCAGAGAGAAATGTACAAGGACACCTTATCCATGCTATTTGCGATGTTCAAAGAGAGCTATACTTGTTTACTTTCCTTTTTCTAACTGTGCTGTCTTGAGCTATAACATTTAACATGCTCAGACTGTAGAGTCTGAGGTCCTCTGGGGGTTTTTGGTGGAAGCTCCGCTCCTGTGTAGATTGACAACTCTCTTGAATGTTTCCTTTAGTGAATAATCTTTCTCTCTGTAGAATATTTGTTTTGAAATGGCCTGATAACAATTCTCAGATTGATTGGCAGCAACAATTCTTTAACGCTTCTTTAAGAGCATTTCTTTTGCCACTGGTTTCCCACACACCTGAATGATCAGAGCTGCTCACACTCACTGATGATCAATTAATCAAGCATATTTGATTATAAGCACCTGGCTGCTAGCTACTCTCTTAAAGAGTTTTTCATCTGTACATTTTCTTTTCAAGCCTTAAACTTGTGCATTCTGGGAGCAAACTGAATGCATCTGTGTGAACCTAAAGCCTTTTCTCAGCTATAAACAGAATTTAATTCAATTCAATTCAATTTTATTTATATAGCGCCAAATCACAGCAAAAGTCGCCTCAAGGCGCTTCATTTAGATTGCTGTAGACAGATTTTTATGCAAGAGAAACCTTTCTTTCAACTAAACCTTTCTTTCTGCTGAGAGTTTCACGTGTTTGGACTGCATTCACGTTCTTGAGTGTTTATTACTTGAGTTTGTTGTGGAAAGGGAGCAGTGTGTTGTTCCAGCTCTGCCGGCTTCGCAAATTTGGGTGTCACTTCTCTTCCAAATGAAATGCAGAGCTGTTAAGATTCAACTTAACAACAGGAAATCAACACAGAACACATTGTTTTAATGAGGATGGATGTTTACATGTGATCATCAGGACTTGGAAAGCAGAGGCGAACCCATTAAGGCTCATATTACTGAAAAGTTCAACAAACAAGCTGCTCGTGAAGTAACTTTTGTGTACATGCCTTGGGTCTCTGTGTGTTTATGCCGAGTGGTTCTAAACAAAGCCAAATTCTGCAAAGCAACATTTTCTACACTAGTTCAGGCTGAATTAAACAAACTGTAATCACATTTAAATACCAGTCTGGGCACCAAAGCTGGCAAATCAAAACCATTTGATAATTAGACTCCAACATGTGTAAGCACAGACACTCTTCAAAGGGCTGAATCCAAACACATTGTCACACACCGGTGCATTACGGCCTCAGTCTATAGTGCCTTTATTCTTTGGGACTGGAATTTCAGTTTTTTTATTTGCGATGCCCACATTTGTACCCAACCAACCAAAAACAGGGCACGGGTGATTGTTTTGTTTGTGAGCATCTTGGTGTGGTGGCCCGTAGTTTGTTTCTGGCCAAGTGCTAGTAAAATTTGAAAAAGTAGACACGCAGAATCTTGATACATAATTTGCTAACAACTGCAATGCGACTACAATGTACTGATTCACTAATGGTTAAATTTAAATTGTCACCATGATTGTCACACATCCAAAACTGAGGACTAGTTAATGTTACTTGACTAGCAGCTGTGTGTCTGCTATACTTAAATACTATATGTGTATCAGATTTGACTAGTTAAACATAGTTTTCTTCCAACACAGATTGCTTTCCAACTATAGTGTAGCAGCTAGTAGATTAAGCTATTAGGTTCGGGTTTTCTTTTTTTGTTTTATGGCAAGATGACTGTTTGTTAGCAGTCATGATTAATGCATTCTAAGCTAGCATTAGCACTAGCTGGTGTTGCTCAATGCTGCCTGAATTTGGCCCTTTCAAAATGGTCAGCTGATTTACCAGTTATCATCAGAGGTCTTATGAATTAATTGATCATATCCAATAGAGAAAACATTTCGCTTCATGGGATAGTCAACCATTTGTCCTTGCTAGCAGGCGCAAGCTAGCATTAAATAATCCTATCCAGAAAATTTTGATCCTCAATACCAAAGAAGTAACATATTCCCTGTTTATTTTATTCCAGGTTTAACCCTGAGATTGGCTCCATTCCCATTTGACTATTGGGTAATGTCAGTTTGCCTTCTAACTCATCTAAATAGCTAACTATACCGTGTAACAGCTAGAAGGCTAGAAGATTATCTGTCATTTGGGATCTGTCATTTTCTTGCCCTTATGTAAAGTTAAACTGTGCTTTAATGTTAATTTTAGTGATTAGTCCAATCTAAGCTAACATTAGCTAGTGGTGCTCATTGTTATTGAGCAGAATCAGTGTTAGATTTGTATTGTTGATTGTCATTTATGCTTAGAAATATTTACTTATATATGCTTAGAGTTTTGTAATTAGTTGTAGATTGGTAGAGGTTTTGATCCTTGATAGTCTGCAAACTTTGTGTGTATTAGACAGCACTTTGGGAGCATGAGAGGTCATACCGTGTCTTATTATTTTATGGTAGGATTAACGTAGTTGCGTCTGTTCTAGTCTAAGTGCTCTTTGTTTAGATGAACTGCAGGACTTCCTCACCGTGTTATCTAGGATGAACCATCTAGGGTGAGGGGGAGGCTACCCTCTTCCTGACCAAGGATGTTTGACCCTTTGATCAGCAGTCCACACACACACACACACACACACACACACACACACACACACACACACACACACACACACACACACACACACACAGGCAAGGTACTCTTTGTGTATGTAGACGTCATATGTTAATGAACTTATGCATATTCATGTAACCTCAATAAAAGGACAGTGATACGGGAGAACGGACGAGAGCTACTGGGGTCAAGCGAAGGAACGGTGCCTGTCCGGTTCTCTCCCGTGCACGAGTAACATGAAGAAGTTTGCTTGCGTCTTGCTTGCAGTGTAATTATATTGTCTTAACGTTCCAGCGAATAGGTTTATGCTACAAACCTATCAATCAGAATCAGAATCAGAATACTTTATTGATCCCTGGGGGAAATTATTTTTTGTTACAGTGCTCCATTTTAAACCAACATTAAGACAAGACAGACAATACGCTAACTAAGAATAGTACAATATATACATATATAAACATACATACATACATAAGTCACTTATAAATAAATAGTTGGAAAAGAAACATGTGTAGTTGTAGCAGCAAACAGTGTGTTAAGTGGATGCGTTGTACAGGGAGATGGCCACAGGCAGGAATGATTTCCTGTGTCGTTCAGTGGTGCTTTTCGGTAATCTCAGTCTCTCACTGAACGAGCTCCTGTGACTGACCAGCATGTCATGGAGTGGGTGGGAGGTGTTATCCAACATTGTCTTTATCTTGGACAGCATCCGCCTCTCCGACACCACCTTGAGGGAGTCCAGCTCCATCCCCACAACATTGCTGGCCTTACGGATCAGTTTATTAAGTCTGTTGGCATCTGCGACCCTCAGCCTGCTCCCCCAGCATGCAACAGCATAGAGGATCGCACTGGCCACAGCAGACTCATAGAAAATCCTGAGCATTTTCTGGCAGATGTTGAAGGACCTCAGTCGCCTCAAAAAATAGAGACGACTCTGGCCCTTCCTGTAAAGTGCTGTGGTGTTTTTAGCCCAGTCCAGTTTATTGTCAATGTGTAATCCAAGGTATTTATAGTCCTCCACAATGTCAACACTGACCCCCTGGATTGAAACAGGGGTCAAGTGTTTCCTGGTCTTCCTGAAGTCCACGATCAGTTCCTTGGAAGTATTAAAGTATTAAACTATTAATTAAATTAAATTAAATTAAATTAAATTAAATTAAGAAGTATTAAACCCTGAAACACTGAATGAACATAAACCCCACATCATTTGGATTTCTAGTCCACAGACTCTAAGAGGCAGTCCTGAAAGTCAGGTTATGTCCAATTTCTTCCAATCCAGTCACACAATACCAGTAAACAAAGCTCCTCCACTTAAAATGCTACATAGTGCACCTTCCACCACATAAACAAGTTGAGAGAAACAAGCTTCCACCTTTCTAGTTGCAAAGTCACAGCATTAAACGGCTGCTTCCTCGCACTTTATTCCCCTGAAATGTTTAAAACTCCCATAAAGCATGCTGAAGGAAAATATCAATACAGCTTAATAACTGATGGAAACACTGCTGCAGGAAATAGGAAATTGCTCTTCCTTCAGTGTCCTTGGCCACTGGCTGCTCCTCGCTCATTTAAGACAATGAGATTTCTCAATTAGGCCATCCAGAGCTGATTATTAATCCAGCGGCATGATGTGACTCAGCAGCAGCTTATGAGAGCACGTTTCACCGCGTCTCTGCTCCCTTCACCTGTGCTTTGTTTCTTCCTCCCACTGTGGCACCGTTTGTTAATCCTGTCAGTTCCACTTTCTGACTGCTCTCGCTAACCTTTTGCAAAGCTAAAACATCCTGTAGACTTACATAGATGAGAATTATTGACACATTAATATGCTAACTATAGCAAGCAGTTGAAGGGAAATGGACTTTTTTCTATTCATTATTACCTTAAAATAGCAACTGGGGCCATAGAGTCAAACATATATACATAGCCCTGTTGCCATCTTCTGGAGCCAGATAGCTTGGTCATTTGGATGGTTCAGTTTAAATTCAATTCAATTCAGTTTTATTTACACAGCGCCAAATCACAACAACAGTTGGCTCAAGGCACTGTACATTGTAAGGTAGACCCTACAATAAGACATTCGGAGAAAAACCCAACAATCATATGACCCCCTATGAGCAAGCACTTTGGCGACAGTGGGAAAGAAAAACTCCCTTTTAACAGGAAGAAACCTCCGGCAGAACCAGGCTCAGGGAGGGGCGGGGCCATCTGACTGGTTGGGGAGAGAGAAGGAAGACAGGATGAAATTGGTGGTGAAATAACAGGCAAACTTTTAAAATGTGTTGGCTGCAGTAGTGAGGCAAAAATCTTACTTGCTGACTCTTGAAAGTTTCAAGTTTTACTACTGCTGCACTACTTGATGTTTGCAGACAGGTTTGTGTTTTTTATACAAACTATTGGCAATTGCAGCAACCTGCCTGCAACCAAAGCAATCACAAGTAAGTTTTTGGTGAAGCACCCACTTTGCAACTGAGCTCACCTGTTGACTGCCAACAACCTCCAGGAAACACTGACCAACCAGTTGGGGAATATACCTTTTTCCCTCATGTTCAGTAGCTGTGTCACATCCAACCTATTGGACAACCTTCGAGCAATGTGTGCATGAGGTCATTCAAGCAATCTAAGTAGATTGCACTGACTGTTTAGTCAAGCTAGCTTCCATACAGAAGCCAACTGCAACCATGCGATGACAGTAATATGCATGATAGATGCAAACAGCTTAGGCTGCTGCCCCAGTAACGCTGGCCTGGATAAGTTGTAGAAAATAGATAGATGGATAATGAAACAAACAGCCAGCGTGAGGTCTTTATGGGACAGAATGTAATTTGAGATGTAAGGAGAAAGAGATTGCTTTCACTTTTTAATATTTTAATTATTACCTTTTTTAAGAATTCACTGGGCGTGTACTCCTTGCCTTGCTTGTCTTGACTAAATGCCCATTAGTTAAGAAATGCGGGATTGAAATGGTGTTGCACTAGATGTTTTTAATGTAAAATTTAGATTTAAATGTGAAAATAAAGCATACTCTTTTAATTTAGAACTACACTCCCCCTGAATTGAAGGTTATCTGTAAGTTCAGTAAGGAAGATATGTAATCAATCATCTACCTGCTTTGCTGGGCGTTAGTCTGTTTTTCTGTTCTCTACATCACTACCTCTTTCCCACGATGTCTCAATACGGATGATCTGATATCGTCGTGTTGGTGTTCATCATGAAAATGTTGTTCCAGGTTCAACATCGCAAGTGACCAATCACATTGTTGTGACGTTATTCTTTTGCGCGCCAAGCCATTTGTGCATTTATGAAATCCCAATGTTGCAAGGACAATATCAATTCTGCTTACCGTTTATCAAAGGGTTAGGGTCAGAGTCAGGGTCCGTTGATCGGCGGACAGAGGCGGTTTCTTGCAGCTTAAGTACAGTTTTTGGTTTTACGCCGGTTTTTCCCGAAGTCGCAAAAGTATAAAGTCACAACATTCTGATTGGTCACTTGCAATGTTGATCCTGGAACAACATTTAGTATGATGATCTAGGAACAACACCAACACGACGATATCAGATCTTGCGTCTCAATACTGTCATCATTACTCTAGTCCAATCATCTTCTCACCTGCCTTATTTGGGCCAATCAGCCTACACTTTGCATAGTTTAAATCTATGCTCTCCATCATTCTACCTTTCATACTCTCATTCATGCAACACCACATCATCTTGAACTCCTCACAGACGCCTCAGTTGGAGCTGCAACCAAGTCTCAGACTTCAGCCTCACCACCACCAGAGTCTAGACTCCAGGGAGTCCTGTCCTAAATCCTATCACGCTGGGATTTCGTTCTGACATGATGGGTCATCGGAGTCTAATCGTCAAAAACATTCATTTATTTGCCGTAATTAATCATGTTCAACTTCTTTCAGCGATTCCTCCTCATATAAATGGTGTGATGGTAAACCAGAAGGAAGTCAGACATGCGTGTCGACATTTTGGGGAGACCTGAAAAGGTCAGGATGAGTGGAGCCTTTTTGAGCAGAATGACATGAGTGTCTTCTTTTTGGCATGTTCTGTTTTGCCTCTGTGAAGGGCTCAAGGACAGCCTGGCTCTTTGCTGTCTAGTTTGGTTAGTTGGTGCAGCACAAAATCTGATGATATGAATAATAAATGCGTCTCACAAAATTTCCATACCCCTGCCAGTAATCAGCGTATGCATGGTTGCAAGAAAAATGCAAAAGAAAACATTAAGTAATAAAACAGAAGCAGCAACGAATCAAGATTCTGAAAACTCTACAGTCTTAGAAATGGAAGCAGAAAATAAATATGGTGGAAAAGAAGCCATAAAGCAACATGAAGATAAAAAGGAAAACGTGTCAAGAGAAATAAAAGTGTTCTTCAGACGGGCTGTTGGTGCTCGTTTTCCCTCAGCGCTGAACACTCTCGTTGATTCGATTTATTGTTGTTACAAGCCGACGACAGACATGTGGGACGGGACGAGCTGTAAAGGATTATTACGCTGTAATGAAATCACATCCCAGGTTCTGGTGACTTACCACCCACAGCCAACTGAGGACAATTTTCAGAGTTTCAGTGTGGAATATCAAAGGAAGCGGAGCCGCTTCTCTTTTTGTTTAGAACAGACAGGTTACAGAAGTGGCCATCTTTTTTGGCAGCACTCAAACACGCCGCTCTAAACAGAATGATACACATGGTAAATCCTTATTGGGCTTAAGGTTAAAAAAATGTTACTCCACTCCCTTCCTCTTTATACGCTTACACAGAGCTGGGATATAAAACTGCTCTGGAGACAGGAAGTACTCTCAGTGCAGCCGCAGCACATATAAGCTGAGGTAGTCAGGTTTGTTGGTGGTGATGATTAATAATTACATACATGAGTAGCTTTTCTGTGGTTTCTGTCATTACTGAATGCATGAAACAGCTTCATTTCCTCATTGCGTGCAAGAGCCTGCAGTAGTAATGTCTGTACATCATCCCCACTGTTCAGTGGGAGCTCCTGGGTGCAGTGGGTTGATTTTGCACTGTGTATGTGTGAGTGGAAGACAGATCCATGCTATCTGTCTTTTAGCAAGTGTTTTAATTACGGCTGCTAATTGAGCTGTTAAGCCAACCTCTGTCTTGATTATACATCTTCTAACTGCTCTCTGGGCAGCTCTGTGTTTTTTGGCTGCAGCAGTGCTAACACCCCATGTACTTATGCACACATGTTTTATAAAATTAAAGTTAATTAACTTCAGTTTTATTTCTGCAGTGCCAGCTCACAATAGTTTCCACAAAGCACTTTGTAAAATAAAGAACTTACAATATTAGAGAGAGAATCACTGCGATTATTCGATCCCCTAGGAGCAGCACTTGGTGACTGTCGGGAGGAGGAAATCCAGTTTAAAAGGAAGAGACCTCAAACAGAACTAGGCTCAGGTGGGGCAGCCCTCTTCCGTGACCTGATTGGTTGTAAGGAAAAGAGAGGTGAAAAAGTGACAATGAAACTTCTGGTTCCTAGAAACTGTAGGTAAACTCTAAGTAAGCCTGCAGTCTGACACCAAAGTGCTGTGCTGGAATAATATGGTACTATGTGGTCACATGGTTAACAACCACCAATGGGTAATTGTTGGAAGTGGTTTCTGCAGATTGTTGGCAGTTGCTGTGAAATCTATTGCTAAAGCCTGGTCACACAAGCCTTGAGAATGGTTGGTCACTGCCAGGCAACCATTGGTTGCTACTAAAAATGCAATATTCCCTAACCAGTTGGAGATTGGTTCCCAAAGGTTTCTTGCAGTCGTTAGGTGGTCACAGAGGTATATTTGCCGCACCAAAAAACAACCTTGTGATTGCTCTGGTTGCGGCAACCGCCTGTAATCCATATGGAAGATTGTGACTTGTCTGTAAATGCTCACCACCTGCTGGTTGCGAGGGAGTTGCTGATTGGTCTCTAGTCCAGCACAGAAGCAACAATGTTTTTTAGCAACACCCTGGACCAGGATGAAACCCTAAAATAATATTTGATCTAATAATTGTTCCATCATGCACATCTTAATACTGTACCTACATAATACATACGATGCAATGCAACAGCCGAGCAACATCATGTTATATTTTAACTTTAAAAAATGTTTTTTTAAATTAATGTTCTTATACATGTTCAATACCATCTTAGTATATATTATTTTATTGTTTACTGTGTAACTGACAGTTGTGCCACAGTCTTGGTCAACTTGGTCTTCTTTGGTCCTATTCATTCACTAATAGTTCATTTAGAAGTTATTTTAATTATTCTTTTTATTATACATTAAAACGTCCAGAAACTAATTACTTTAGATTATTATTCTGTTTATACAAACGTTATTAAATCATCGTGCTGATGAATGCTGGGTAAGCATTGTGTGTCACTGATGGCTCAGCTGTTTTCAGGGGGGATGAGTTCATTTATTAATCACCAGCCCTCCAGTTTGTGTTCACTGATAGCTGGCTGTTATTAATGTCTCTTTGGAGACCCACGCAGACCCTTTGTTTCGCAGTTGTTGCTTTTTCTTGGCTCACTGATGCTCACTTCTTCAGGCTGCAGTCATGGAACCAAGACAAAGTCCTCTACACACCCGTGAGCCAAAACACTGTGACCATTCACAAACCTTTTCTTCCTGCAGGTCCCTACGATGGGCCTGTGTCTGTTATAAAAATGCACAGCCTGAAGAGTCTGTCTGGTACTACTGGGATTAAAATGGATGCAGCATCTGTTGTGCTTCATTTCTGTTGCATCAATTAGAGTGGAGTTGCACTTGAGAACTTTCACAATAGCCTTAAATACGTTGGTGTCAGTGACTCTTTGTTATCTAACTGCAGCCTGGTGATAAGGATAAGGAGAGTTACAGAATAAGAATCAGAATCATTTCAAAACACACACACTGCCAAGGTCAGTGAAATCTGCAATCGGTCAAACATGTTGGATAAGCTTAATCCAATGTAGCATTCACAGATGCTACAAAGCAAAATTCACAGTTGATATTTGCAAGATTGAGACGGGAGATTTAAGTACACCATTTAAATCTGCATCAGCGTTAGAGAGAAGAGTCAAGAATCATTGCTACATCAAACCCGAGCTGTCCAAGACTGCAGACGTCTCCCAAGGCTCAAAGTTCCCATCATTCTACTCATTAATCAAATTCCTGGTTTCAGAATGATCTGCATCTCCAGATATACCTGGAGAAATTACTTTGGATAAGCTAAGGCCATAGATGTCTGTGAAGTTTCTCAGTCATCCAGGTCATCGTAGTCAAAGGAGCTTGCAAAGAAAAGCGTCTGGACTTCTTTAAGTTGCTTGAAGACCACCACATCAAGAACTCCACCGACTTCACCGACAAGGTCCAGAAACTTACCCTGGATCCAGATGAAACCATGGTGTCCTTTGATGTAGTCTCTCTCTTCACTTGCATACCCACCACGGAGGCCGTGGAGACTGTCAGAAAACGACTACAAGAAGACAGCTCCTTGGAGGACAGGACCAACTTCACACCCGATCAGATCTGCACACTGTTAGACCTCTGCCTCACCACTACATATGTCAAGTACAACGAAGGCTTTTACAGACAAAAACATGGCTGTGCCATGGGCTCCCCCGTGTCACCTATTGTAGCCAACCTTTACATGGAGGAAGTGGAAAGGAAGGCTCTTGGCTCTTTCAAAGGAAGAGTACCCAGCCACTGGTACAGATATGTGGACGACACCTGGGTCAAAATCAAGACACAAGAAGTGGAATCCTTCACTGCGCACATTAACGCTGTGGATAAAAACATCAAGTTCACCAGGGAAGACACAAAGGACGACTGTTTGCCTTTCCTGGACTGCGCTGTGCACATGGAAGAAAACGGCAACCTCAACATCGAAGTTTACCGAAAGCCCACACACACGGACACACACATGTAAAGGAAGCACTCGAAACGTGCGGCTATCCTAAATGGGCGTTCTTAAGGTCAGCAAAGACGCACAGAAAAGAAGACCAGACACCAGCGAGGGAGGATAAGAAGGACAGACGCAACAACATTGTCATCCCCTATGTAGCCGGTGTATCAGGAAAAACTCAGGAGAGTTTTCTCCAAGCATGACATCCCGGTGCATTTCAGACCCAGCAACACGCTCAGACAGAAACTGGTTCACCCGAAAGACAAAACGCCAAAACACAAACTTAACAATGTGGTGTATGCTGTACAGTGCAGCGAGGAATGCTCAGACCTCTACATTGGAGAGACCAAACAGCCACTTCACAAGCGCATGGCACAACACAGAAGAGCCACCTCCACAGGACAAGACTCAGCAGTCCATCTGCATCTTAAGGATAAAGATCACTCTTTCGAGGATGCCAATGTTCACATTTTGGACAGAGAGGACAGATGGTTTGAAAGAGGAGTGAAAGAAGCATCTATGTCCACTGTGAGCGACCATCTTTGAACAGAGGCGGGGGTTTACGACACCAACTCTCTGCCATCTATAATCCAGTTTTGAGATCCCTTCCCAGACGCCTTAACGCCCACTCACATCCTGGGCCATCTGACCTCAGGAATTCGCATGATAAGGTGGGGCCAGGTTTCACAAGGAACTCACCCGAAACTCTGGCTGATTGTGACCCACACCCAGTTTCACACCTTGGCTCAGGCGATTAGAGGATCATCAGGGGGTCCTTTTGTCCCTCTGTGGGGGGTCACTCCCACTAGGTTTATATCTGGGACTCTCCACCATTTGACCTTAGAACTGAAGAAGTTTCTCGGATGAGAGGTGAAACGTCTTCAAGCAACTTAAAGAAGTCCAGACGCTTTTCTTTGCAAGCTCCTTTGACTAAGGCCATAGATATTAAAATAATAATAATAATAATAATAATAATAGCATATCTCAGTGGTGACTTTAATTTAAGCCCTAATTTTACTTTATATTTTACATGTTTTCTGGTAGCGTGGTCATTATTAATGAGTCATATTGCTAATGTGGGTGCCATGACATTTCATGATGATGTTATAGATTCTTTGAAGATGTGTACAGGGTATTTGAGGGGTTAGCGATGCCTTAAATCAATAACAGTCTCTTGTGTTTCCATGTATTGAGCTGGAGGTTGCTTTCAAGGCACCAAGGGGCTTCTCTAGCTTCCACCTCTTTTTATCGCTTTGGTTGTTAATCCAGTTGTGTCATCTGTATATTTGAGAATGATGATTGAGCTGGGTTTTAAAGTAGTTTGTGTTGAGATAAAGGACATATTCACAGGGCCGTCTGTACCATGTTCAGCAGCTTATTGATGAGAATGACTGGATTTAATTATATTAAAGGCCAAAGTGAAGCGAATTTAAAGAATACAGTTTTGAGTGACTGTAGATATTGTTGTGAGATGTCAGAGGTGGAAATGCAGACATAAAAGAAGGAAAAAGCTAAATTCATTTAGGCTGGTAATAAGCCGAGCGCAAAAACAAACAAACAAACAAAAAAAAATCTAAACCAAGCCTGAATGTGAGAAAAATCCAGTAGAAAACAAAAATCATGCAAAGAAACTACCAGGACAAAATGAGGAGGAGAGAACAGGACTAAACACAATACTGTGAAAAAGAGCTTCAGGAAGTCTGGAGAACTATTGAATCCAGACCAAGAGTTAAAGTCTGGCTCCTTGGAGCCAATATAAAGCAAAATATAAGGAGGGTTTGCTCAAGACGCACAGCACTGTATCCACACTGAGGACTAACTCGGTAACTAAAAGAGTGGAATGAAACATAGGTTCATTCAACTAATGCAAAGCATGAAAGAAAAATAACCTTCAAAGTAAAACAGGAACAAAAAATACAACTAATACTGGTTACATAACTCTCACAAAATGTGCAGATACAGAAGCTACAAGACAAGACACAGGGAACACTGAGCGAACTAAAAACATGCCAATAGGTATTAAACTTAAGGTAAGAGCTAAACCTTAATTCCCAGGAATTCAAGAATGTAAACACTGGAATAGTAAGCTGATCAAAACAGACACCTAACCTGTCATAACTTGAAATGCTTTTTTTCAGACAGTTTTTTTCTAGTCATGGATCTGCATGATGTCATAAACAGCAAATATTCCTAATATGGTCATCTCAGCAGCAGAAGCTCCACCCTCCTGCTCTAAGAAAAGATAGGGCAGCCAATAGGGCGGGGCTAAAGCAGCTTGTTCCAGATGGAGAATGAACTGTGGGACTGCATCACTGAGATAGCTAAGGATTATTTTGAACTGTGACTCATGCAAAGCTACTCTAATAGAGTCCCAGAATAAATATACACAGCTTTCAGTATAGCTGAACTCATCATGAGTCTGCTGGTTTGCTCTTGTTATTTTTTCTGAATGTGGGCATCTTTTCAATACCACCTCACACTTATTACAGAAGAGAGAGACTGGGTGGATGAGGGAGGACAAGAAGGTGGTTTATTCATCCCATTGAAATCACTGAGATCGTCAGCTTCACTTAATGCATTCCTGTCTCACTTTCCTTGCATCTGTCCCTCTTATCATTCATTCATTCATAAATAATCAGTTTAATAACCCCTCCATCATCCATCCATCCATGCTCTGTCTGATTTCAGCAGCAGATTGTCTCTTCTCCTCCCTCCTGATTCTCTGTCTGTTCTATTCCAGAAGATTCTTCTCTCCAAAACAAACATGGCCGTCTGCCTCACAGCCCCTTGGGAGCTTCCCGATGGCAGCTGATAAACACTCGTACATCTCGTCCTCGTCTGTCAGTCCCGACGCCTGGCGTGGGCAAAACAACTTTTCTAAATTTGACATAATTTCTTGCTAATATTCTGCCTCAATCTTCACGGTGTCAGGAGGCGACACAGGAAAACAAATTATGGCGTGAAGGGTGTTTTCTTTTGTTATTTCCCCCCTCTATCTAATGTGTGTGTGTGAACTCATTAATGCCGGGTGGTTAGTTCAGCTGTCAGTTTGAGGCACTGACAGCGCACACAAAGACATGTGCATGCTTACACAATGTTGTGCACACACACACACACACACACACACACACACACACACACACACACACACACACACACACACACACACACACACAGAGAGAGAGAGAGAGAGAGTCGGGAAATGAGCAATAACAGTCAAAAACACTATTTGTGAAAAAGCAATAAAAATGAATTTTTTTCATCTGAAAATGAAAAAAAAACCTGAAATTGGATCAAGTCTGAGGCCATTATGGACACATTAACCTAAAGGCCCTGCACAGCATCACAGGTATATTCAGTTATTAGACATTCACTCCAGATGAAGACGGACCTATATTTGCTGGGAAGTAAGTGTATAAACATACTAATGAAGCTAAACAGTTTAACTTGTCAACATAGCAGCTTTTTTTGTCTTGACAAGCCAAAGTTTCTGCAATTAAAAAAAAGAGCCAAAGGTTTAATTCCACTATATGGAAATAAATATTCCACATAGTCCCAGCTAGTCAAAGGAGCTTGAAAAGAAAAGCGTCTGGACTTCTTTAAGTTGCTTGAAGACGTTTCACCTCTCATCCGAGAAGCTTCTTCAGTTCTAAGGTCAAATGGTGGAGAGTCCCAGATATAAACCTAGTGGGAGTATCCCCCACAGAGGGACCAAAGGACCCCCTGATGATCCTCTAATCGCCTGAGCCAAGGTGTGAAACTGGGTGTGGGTCCCAATCAGCCAGAGTTTCGGGTGTGTTCATTGTGAAACCTGGCCCCACCTTATCATGCGAATTCCTGAGGTCAGATGGCCCAGGATGTGAGTGGGCGTTAAGGCGTCTGGGAAGGATCTCAAAACTGGATTATAGATGGCAGAGAGTTGGTGTCGTAAACCCCGCCTCTGTTCAAAGATGGTCGCTCACAGTGGACATAGATGCTTCTTTCACTCCTCTTTCAAACCATCTGTCCTCTCTGTCCAAAATGTGAACATTGGCATCCTCGAAAGAGTGACCTTTATCCTTAAGATGCAGATGGACTGCTGAGTCTTGTCCTGTGGAGGTGGCTCTTCTGTGTTGTGCCATGCGCTTGTGAAGTGGCTGTTTGGTCTCTCCAATGTAGAGGTCTGGGCATTCCTCGCTGCACTGTACAGCATACACCACATTGTTAAGTTTGTGTTTTGGCGTTTTGTCTTTCGGGTGAACCAGTTTCTGTCTGAGCGTGTTGCTGGGTCTGAAATGCACCGGGATGTCATGCTTGGAGAAAACTCTCCTGAGTTTCTCTGATACACCGGCTACATAGGGGATGACAATGTTGTTGCGTCTGTCTTTCTTATCCTCCCTCTCTGTTGTCTGGTCTTCTTTTCTGTGCCTCTTTGCTGACTTTAAGAATGCCCATTTAGGATAGCCGCACGTTTCGAGTGCTTCCTTTACATGTGTGTGTTCCTTCTTTTTTCCTTCAGGCTTAGAGGGAACATGTTCTGCCCGGTGGTGTAGGGTCCTAATTACTCCAAGTTTGTGTTCCAAAGGGTGATGGGAGTCAAAGAGGAGGTACTGGTCCGTGTGTGTGGGCTTCCGGTAAACTTCGATGTTGAGGTTGCCGTTCTCTTCAATGTGCACAGCGCAGTCCAGGAAAGGCAAACAGTCCTGTTTCACACCTTGGCTCAGGCGATTAGAGGATCATCAGGGGGTCCTTTTGTCCCTCTGTGGGGGGAAACTCCCACTAGGTTTATATCTGGGACTCTCCACCATTTGACCTTAGAACTGAAGAAGCTTCTCGGATGAGAGGTGAAACGTCTTCAAGTAACTTAAAGAAGTCCAGACGCTTTTCTTTCCAAGCTCCTTTGACTACGATGACCTGGATGACTGAGAACCTTCACAGACATAGTCCCAGCTAATTTAATAATCTACCTAATAATCCCTCCATCGCTTGCACTTATCTGTGTTTTGTTCAGCAGAGAAGCCCAGACCTCACTCTCTCCAACCACCTCCTTTGGGGGAACAGTGACGCATCATCCCAGGAGGGTCCTCCTCCTGATACCCTGAACACCTTGCCTCGGAGACGTTCAGGATGCATCCTGAACAGATGCCCGAATCACCTCAACTGGCTGCTTTGGATGTGCAAGAACAGTGGTTCTATTCTTAGCTACCCTTTCGAAAAATATAATTTCCTCAGCTTGTATCTATAATCTGTGGATGTAGCTCACGAGGTACAGCAGGTCATGTACTAAACAGAAGGTTGGTGGTTTAAATGTTAGTTGATGCTCCAGTCTTCATGCCAAAGTATCCTTGGCAAATACTGAACCCCAAGTTGCTCTCTGATGTGTTCATCAGAGTATGAATGTGTGTGAAAGTGAGATAGAAAGCACTGAAGAAAAAAGAGCTTGTATGAATGGTTGTGAATGGATGAATGAGGTATGTTGTATTTGGTGCTTCAAGTGCTGTGTGGAAACGTGCGGTATACGAACCAGTCCATTCTATCCAGGTATGGGTAATCACTACGCAAACCTTGTGACCATAGGTGAGGGTAGGAACGTGGGTTCACTGGTAAATCAGCAGCTTTACGTTTACACTCAGCTTTCTCATCACACAGAATCTGCATCACTGCATCACCAATCTGTCTGTCAGTCTTGCTCTCCCCTCACTTGTAAACAAAAATCCAAATTCCTCCAAGCAGCCAATGTCCAAAAGGCCTTCAGAAAGCCAGGAGAACTTTAGCTCAAGACTAAGGACCCTGGAAAGAAAGCAACTGGATTTCTTCAAATGTTGTGAACTGAAGAAGCCTCTTGGATGAGAGATCAATGCATTCAGTGCAGTCGCTTTCCTTAGGGGCAGGGATAGCTCAGTAGGTAGAGTGGCGGCCCCATGATCGGAAGGTCGGGGGTTCGATTCCCCTGAACAGCTACCCTGAGGTACCCCTGAGCAAGGTACCGTCCCCACACACTGCTCCCCGGGCGCCCAATGGCTGCCCACTGCTTCACTAAGTGAATGGGTTAAATGCAGAGAGGGATTTTCCCCACGGGGACCAATAAAGTACACCTTCACCACCTTACTTTCTTTAGATTACCATAACCAGGATGACCGAAAACCTACACAGACAAACTGCTCAAGGCTCAAGAAAGGCTGGCTCCTTGGAACCAAAACATCAGGAAATGGGGGTGGCTCAAGACTTTTCCACAGTCCTGTACACACAGATGCACTGTCACTTCATTAGGTTTGCCAATTTAACAGATTTTCAACATAACGTCTGGTAAAGCAGGTGTGTTACAAAGTGGCTTGCTGAGGTTGAAAACAGGGTATGTGCCAAAGCATGTCAGCTCATGGGGACTGGCACTAAGTTCAGCTTTTACGAGCCGCCCGGTGAAAGCAGCTTGAAGAAAAACAACCCTTCTGACAGAATCAATGAAATTAATGTTCACATTAATGCCTACAAACCAGTCAGTAGTGTTGAACACACTGAATAAAATGAATTTATTCATCATATTCCTCAACAGTACGATATGCCAAAGCTGTCAGTCTGTTTTGACTTAAATGTAAGAAGGAAGAAAGAAGTTTAACACGTAAGATGAAGTCTAGAAGAACAGATCTTTAAATTAAAAATAATTTTTTTTCTGCATTGAATGTTTTATTGCAATGTGATGGAGGCAACATGTTAATAGGCCTGTCGGCTTTTCTTCGCAACAGAATAGAGCTGCCATCCAGATGAGAAAAAGGATTGTTAAAGTGAAATCTCACAAACGAAGAAAAAATCTCTTTGTGGCCAGAATTGCTTCGTTAAACTGGTTTTATGTCTCCTGCTGCTCAGCTGCATTCAGAGCATTTCTGATTTTGTACTTAATTTTGAAAAGATAAACAACAGGTGACCGGAGGCACTACAGGACTTTCTAAACCTCACTGGCAACATGAACAAATATCTACTGAACGATATCTCAGGATCTCGTGTTCGACAGAAAGATTTGCATTTGCGGTGTTTTTCCTAAATATTCTCTTTGAACTGAGCCGACGGCATAATGAAGTCTACATCAGGTGCATCAAAGTGAAGAGATCCATTTAAGCAGAGCTACTTTGAAAGTTGTGTTTCACTCTTGTACAAACTGATGAATGTTTCACTTTCCTGATGTTTTCTTGCTTGACAGGCTAATAGCTCAGGGAATGGGTGTTCTTAAAAGCACATTAAATGATAGGAAGTTTTACTCCTCCACCAACTTTCCGGACTGATACAGCTAATGTTGGTAAGTTTAAATGCGGCGATGATGAATATGATCTACAAGCTTAACTTTGTCTTTGTCGGCTGTTATCAGAACATTTTCCCAACTCGTTTAATAGACGTCTATGAGAGAACAGCCCTCAACTCCCTTGCTCTGTGACCTCAGTAAACGCTTTTCTGATGGGCTTTTTTTCCCCTGACTCAATCACTAGTTTAAAGTCTTGCTGAATAAAATATGATGTACACTTTGTGAATTTTGAACCTCATTGGTATCCAGAAGGACAATAAAGCAGGCGTTTGTGATGGATAAGCTGTACTTTTTAATTGTATAGTGTACCTCGGTTTCACTCTTATCATTCAAAGGGCGTTAGCGAAAAGGATCAGTGTGAGATGTGTCTGTCCAAAGGATATGAAAGGTCTCCTTTTTACCTACAACTTGATACCACATTTATGCTGTAGTCTTGATTCCTTCTGCATTAAAGTAATTTTCTAATATTGTTGGATTTTAAGACTGATAGCTGGTGTTAGCGCTGCTGCTGTTAGCACTGCTACTGTTAGCGCTGCTAGTGTTACCGCTGCTGCTGTTAGCCACACTCAGCAGGTCAGTGCAGCACATTTCAGCAGCATGTTAAATACATTTTGACTGTCAAAGAAGAGTTTTAATGGATCGCTTACAGACATACAGCAAATGTTAGGTTGTGCTTGAGTTTTTGAATGTTTTCTGACGTCCCTAATGCTAACTAGCTGCTGCCTGCAGCATGGACTTGGGAAGAACTTCATTTTGTCTTACCACTCGTGTTCGAGCAGGCATTTACTGAGTAGCTTTGATTTCTAATTTCCATTTGCTCAGCAGGCCAGTGTCTCTCATGGGTTCATTTAATTAATTAAGGTGTAAAGTCTAAAATGACCCATAATCCTCTGTGAAGTTTTAATTCAACAAGCGATCGCATGCATGGAAGTATTTGTCCAGGAAACATGAATTTGATGCGTTTATTGGCAGTTTCCGGGGAAAAACTTGTTTTAGTGACAAAGAGATTCATGCGATGGGCCACTTTTTATGACACAACAAGAAATCAGATTTCATTTTGTTACTGGGGGTACACTCTAATTCCTCATATAAAAGTATGGCCTCTAAATCATATCAGTATTCAGTGTTGATACGAAACTCATGTTAATGTCAGATGATATTAAAGGGCCCCTTTGTCTCTTTGTTTACATCCCAGCATGGCAGGAAGCCTCGGTGGATATCATCAGTCTCACGGCTCCCGGCGGTCTCACACTCTCACCATCACCCACTTGTTTTCTCTCCCTTTATAGCCATCTTCTCCTCCCCTCTCCATCTTTTACAGCCCAGCAGAGAAGCAGGGCTCAATGAATTATCAGCCTGTAATTAAAAAGTTTACTGTCTTGATCGAATCTTCTTCTGAAGAAGAAAAGATATGGTCATGGTTAAATTCAAAAGGGTGATTGGCTTTATGCTGGCGAGCATTTTAAATAAAATATACAGTATATCATCTTTATGTGGTATACTTATGGTTTCATACTGCACAGCATCAGTATTTTAGTGTTTAAGGAAAAGAGAAAACCGAGAGGAAACACAGCAACTTCAGCATTTTCCTGATAAGCTATATTGCTATTACATAAATATCTATATCTATCTATCTATCTTTATATATATATATATACATGCATACTGACAGATCAAAGTCTTGCATTTTAAATGCATTTCTGTTCATTCATGCACTTATTATATGGCCAAACTTTAAATCCTTGAAATAATTTCTTTGCTTCTATGTTTAGTCAAGTGCTTTTAGTACTTACATCTACCTTTCACCATGTTGCGCCTTTACTCTTCTTATTCTCGTGGCTAGAATGAAAAACAGAGTTAATAGAGCCGGCAGATTACCAGCCTGGTGTTAGCAGCTGATGGATCGTGAGCCTGGATGGCCAGAGTAAGGCTGCATGCGGCAGCTGACCCCAGGAGAGCCTGGCTTTGTGATACAGGGCCCAGGCCTAAGCTTAACTTTCTTATGAAAGAAACCCCGTGACAAATAGACTCAACCAAGATGTACTGCAGTCTCTGTGTGTGTATATATGTGCAGAACCTGATATATCTTATTCCTGTGTGCCGCTGAGCTCCATGGTTGGCCAAAATCCTATTTAAACTGGGGGACATGTTCCTTCATTTCCATGAGCCCACACGGTGTAGTCTATTTCCACTCACTCCCACATAAATCATCCTGCTGCCTCAGATGCTACAGCATCAAATGTGAAAATAGACCCCACCAAATGAACTGTTTCCTCCTCCTTTATTGTACTTTGATAAACGGTGGTGTCCAGCTGCTTGGACGACTAACGTCGTTGGGGTTTCAGCACAAATACAGCGCACCGGCAGCTTTATCCCTTAACTCGTTTGTATTACAGCTTAGCTTCCAGTATCGTGTCTCAGGCTGTAAAGATTTTCTTATGGATCAACCACAGCCCTGCAACAGACTGTCCACAGTGTACCCCGCCCCCCACCCCATGGTAGCTGAGCTAGGCTCCTGTGACCCCAACTGGAGGAAAATGGATGCATCATATAAATTTTGTGTTCTTTTTAATTCATTGTTTGCTGGCTGTGTGGGTTCTGAGTCAGAGCATTGAAGTCTTAAGAGACCTGAAACATTAGCAAGCATCCAAAAAAGTTTAGTTCAGCTCAAATGCTTCAGGCCTCAGACACACAGGGTTCTGATTGCTGGGCAAACTGGCACCAACTGGTTGATGTGGTTGCTGGAGGTTGTGCTTGAAAACGTGCCACTCTGCTGGAGATTTCTTCCAGTTAAAAGGAGTTTTTCCTTCACACTGTCGCCAAAGGGCGTCATATGATGTCGGGGTTTTCTCTGATTTCTTTGTATTACTTTAGGGTCTTTACCTTACAGTATAAAGCACCTTGAAACTACATTTGTTGGGATTTAGTACTTTATAAAAACAATTGCATTGCACTGAAAAAACTCTGACTGTAGACTTATGTGAATGGGGCTTTAGTTATTCATTTCACAGTGACTACCCATATGGAAAAGAAATAGTAAAAACTTATATGTGATTACTCATGAAAGTGGCCACTTTCTCATTACTTTCATACATTGTTTTAGTAAGTATCCAAAACATACAAGTTTCATTATATAATTTTTCAAGGGATCTTATATCTGTTTTCACTCTTATATACTTTTCATACAAGTTTCACACAAGACAGATACAAACTTTATAAGATTTATATCTTTTCCATATGGGTACCTGTTATAGCTGCCAAATTGGCGGCAGTGTCTAAAATGCCAGTGACTGAGGATAAGCCTGTTTACATTTGGTTGTGCTTTGGTTAGTTTCCTGCTCTTTCTTTCTTCAATCAAGCAACATGTAATATATATTTCAGGGTGTTAAATACTGGTGTTATGTCAGGTACCAAAGATTGCAAAGCTGTACCAAGGTGCCCTTCTGCACTGGTGCATTGATGCACCAGCTGCAGATATTACTGGGTGCCAAGAGAAAAAACATCTTTTGAAGACATGCAAAGTGTGGATGTTGGAGGAGTGGTAGTGGAGCAAGTTGGATGTTTGTCAGTCATGAGTCATGTTTTGTGCTCTGCAGTGTTTTGTTCACTTTAAGCACCCAAATCTACTTGATCAGGTTCATGAAACAACATTTATCCTGCAACAGTGCTGAAAAAGTATGCCCTCCCACTGTGGGTAAATGAGGCACTGAGGGGTCTTTTAAAAGCATTTATACATGATGAGACCTGTCTGACTTGTGACCCAAACCTGGTGCATCCTGGCACATGTGCCAAAGAACACCCAGTGCACGGAGGCTTTCACGAAACAGCAGCAATAGAAGCACAAACCTTCAACAAGTCCGTATTTGTGCTATGTTTTGCACAGTAGTGAAATGCTGTTTTGCTTATTAGGAGACTACACCCTAGTGGGTCGTGCCAGGCCCTGAGCTCTACATAGCCTGTGAAAATGGTCACCAATGTAAGATTATTAATCAGGCTTTAGTCCCAACATTTGCATTTATGCAGCCAAACCGACTGCACAGCTACCCTAACGATAAATAAAGTATCCATACCCTGGCAGTATAGGGTGATCGAAAAGGCCATTAAAATACTTTTAAGCTTAATCCAACTGCTTTGCTGCCAAGCAACCACCAGTAATTATAAAATTGCTGCTCTTTCCTCTGTAATAGAGCAGGGAATGCTTTTCTTTCCTACGCTGAACACCTGCAGCTAATTAATCCACAGCTTGAACAGCAGACCTCCTGCTGTTAAGAGCAACAATTCATTAAAGGTTTCTCAATACTTCAAACAAAGTTTAGAGATTCAATTACCTCCAGCAGGTGTAGCATTAGCAAATTCAATTTGATTTAGCGCTCACAACTTTTCATTGCAACCAAAACAAAATGCTAAAAGAGGCCAATTAAAGAGAAAATGAGAATCAGCAATAGAAATGATCCTTCTGAGATCAGAAGACCGAACTGTAGACTTTGACCTTTTTGTGCATGCACATACTAGCGTCAGAAATTCAGGACAAAGATGCCCTTCACAGCTCATAAAAGGACTGAATCAAACATTAGCCACAACAATGCCCTTTAACAGATGTTCCCCCTCTCCGCATCATTTAGTTGTTACTTAGTCATGCATGAATGTGACCATTGTTCCCTCGTGTGAATACAACCACTGTGATACCACTGTATTCATGTGATTCATGTGAGCATTGTGGGAGAGAAAAATGGAGCGGTTTTTGATCGCAGCCAGCAAGCGCTCAGTCCAAAGCCCGAAGAAAGAAAATGTTGGCACCTCAGAGCGCACAGAGGGAGAGAATTCCAGCATTGCACAAAGCCCTTGATCAGCACAAACCCAAATGACAGACCGCTGTGCTATCGAAACACAGACGGACCTTTTTATGTTTCTAATTACAACAAATGCAGTTTTGCATGGGTCAGGAAGTATTGATGTGCACAGGAGATCTGCAGGGATAAAAATACTGTTGTCCAATCACCTCAACAAGGAGCGCAGCCTGAGTACTCCCACAGCGTCCCAACGAGAGGTGCACAGCGTTCCTGCAGTTTAATTTCTGCGGGTGGAGTTTTATGTAGTGTTTAAAATAGCAATACCCCAAAACATACACTTATCAGGTGTGGGGAAGCAGACCCTTTCATACCAGGTGCAGCCAGTTCCCAAGAGAGAACAAGTCAACTTCCTTGCTTCTAAGGCTACGTTCACACTGCAGGCAAAAGCGCATCAAATCCAATACCCATATTCGATCATGGTCTGACAGTGTGAACGGCACAAATCCGATATTTTCAAATCCGATCTGGGTCACTTTCGTATGTGGTCCTGAATCCGATACATATCCGATGTTTCAGAAAGCGACCGCTGTGTGAACGGTCAAGTCGCATTAAATCCGTCTTTTACGTCACTGACACAAGACAGACGCCAATTATCAGCTCCGGAGAAGACATCGTGAACGCTTCCTGGACATCCGGTGAAACTGCTGGGAAGACAACGTTGGAGAAACGTGAACATTTTATTTGTACTGTATAATCTGCAGATTCTGACAGAAATCTGCAGCTATCCTTTGAAGCACCGCTCCTCTAAAACAGCAATAAGGATCATTATTAGGCCAAATGTAAATAACAAAATAACTTTATAACTTAAAGCAAAAGTCCGAAACAAGTCTTTATATTAAGGGCCATCAGTCAAACAATACTGTTGCTCTGGGTCTAAACAGAGCGCGTTGTGTGTGATGTCTTCTTTTGCGCATGCGGGCCGCTTTGAGCGTTCACACTAGAGCACACTAGGGGTGGCTGTAGCTCAGGTGGCAGAGCAGGTCAGCCACTAATCAGAAGGTCTGTGGTTCGATCCCAGGCTGCCTCCTGGCTGCATGCCAAATATCCTTGGGCAAGATACTAACCCCGTGTTTGCCTACTGGTGGTGGTCAGAGGGCCCGGTGGCGCCAGTGTCCGGCAGCCTCGCCTCTGTCAGTGCGCCCCAGGGCAGCTGTGGCTACAATGTAGCTGCCATCACCGGTGTGTGAATGACTGAATGTAGTGTAAAGCGCTTTGGGGTCCTTAGGGACTAGAAAAGCGCCATACAAATGCAGGCCATTTACCATTTTTTATCTGTAGTGTGAACGAGCAGTGTTCTCGTGTGTGTTATAGTTCCTCCCACCAGAGACACGAGAAGAGAGGAGTCGAAGCCAAATGCTACGTAATGCTGACTCACAAAACTCCAAATTAGGACTGGGTATCGTCACTGATTTCTAGAATCGATTCAATTCCGATTCACAAGGTCCCGAATCGATTCGATTTAATTCGATTCGATTTGAAACTGGGAAATTTTGACAGTCAGAAATATTATAATTCAGATCAGTACATTTACATATTTTTGTATCAATAAAAAGGAAGCTGACACACGCAAGACTTTATCACAGGTGTGAGCGTCACAGCAGATGCCTTTGTGATCAGCGCAAAAAGGGCGTGAACACAAAGCGCGGACCCGCGGATCAGAATCAGCGAGCTGTCGGCTTTCAGCCCCGACCGTCAGCTGAGAAAGGCGACATCTCACTGATTCTGATCCGCGGGTCCGCGCTGTGTGTTTACGTCTTTGTGCAGAAGCCGTGTACCTGCTCTCATTTACTGTCTTAGCTGTTTGGTGGTTGTTGAAATTTTGTGATCTTTCACCTGAGATTCTGGCATTTCAGACAAAATAAATTAATATTAAAAAATCGATTCAGGATTTTAATGAATCGATTTTACGTTATCCAAGCCAGAATCGATTTTAATCGATAAATCGATTATAAAAACCCACCCCTACTCCAAATATCCAAACAATAACTAGGGCAAGAACAAGAATTCCAAACACTAGGAATTTTCAGAGAGGAAACACAACAGGTTGAACAGAGGGAAACCAGACGATATATTCAGTCACAGGATAACGAGATGAGAGACAACAGGTGGGACGCACAGCTGAACACTATAGACATAACAAGGCAGGGGAAGGAAACGCAACACAAGTTACCAAAATAAAGCAGGAAGACAAAACTAAATGAGGAACGAGGGTTACCTTGACACTGGGGAGGAACGGGGAAGACGGGGAATATAGAAAGACAAAGGACAAACGACAGGACTTGGACAGAAAGGAAGACAAGAGGAAAACAACTAAAAGCAACCTGCACGTCAGCTGAAACAAGAGCAGAAACAAAGAGCCACAGAAAAGACTTCTTCATTACTAAACAACCACTCAACTAAGTAAATACCAACTATTACAAGGACAACAAGACACAAACGATAACTAGGGTACGCACAAGCTCACAATAAATAATAAGTCAAGTGACACACACTAGCTGACCAGGTGCAACCTTTGGGTAGATTTCATATCACTGGTATTCTGGTTTGCTATCACAGGCCACAACACCAAGAAAAGCACAGTGGGGGGGACTGTGGAGAAGGCAAACGAACTCAACAACTTCTTCAACAGGTTTGACCAGCCCACAACCCCCCCACCCTCACCTTCACTACAGAGTCCAATCCCCACTCTCCTACCTCCCTCGCTTCCCCCCCTTCCTGACACCATGACACCCCCCTCCTCCAATCCCTCTCTCAGCAGCAAGACATCTCCCCCCCTCCCCTCCTCCCAAACATCTCCCAGTGTCACAGTGGATCAGGTCAGGAGACAACTGAGGAAGCTTCGCCCCAGAAAGGCAGCAGGCCCAGACAAGGTGTGTCCTAGGATGCTAAAGGCGTGTGCTGCTGAACTTGGGGAGCCGCTACAACGAGTCTTCAACCTCAGTCTGCGACTGGGGAGAGTGCCCGCCCTCTGGAAGACATCCTGCATCGTCCCGGTCCCCAAAAAGAACCGGCCCAATGAGCTGAATGACTTCCGACCGGTGGCACTGACGTCACATCTTATGAAGACTCTAGAGCGGCTCTTCCTCAACCTCCTCCGACCACAGGTACAACATGCCCAGGACCCACTACAGTTTGCATACAAGGCGGGTGTCGGAGTGGAGGATGCCATCCTGTACCTCCTACACAGAGCCCACTCACACCTGGATGGGGGAAAAGGCACGGTCAGGATCCTGTTTCTTGACTTTTCCAGTGCCTTTAATACCATCCGGCCCTGTATGCTTCAAGAAAAACTGAACAGGATGGAGGTGGACCCCTGCCTGGTGGCTTGGATCTCCGACTACCTCACCGACAGACCACAGTACGTCAGGCTGAAGGACATCACGTCTGACACAGTGGTCAGCAGCACAGGAGCCCCACAGGGAACTGTGCTGTCCCCTCTTCTCTTCACCCTGTACACCTCTGACTTCTGCTACAACTCTGAATTATGCCA
The DNA here is from genome assembly GCF_965226115.1 of Aulonocara stuartgranti. Lineage (NCBI taxonomy): Eukaryota > Metazoa > Chordata > Actinopteri > Cichliformes > Cichlidae > Aulonocara > Aulonocara stuartgranti. Next base: position 3,547,061 of record NC_138946.1, read on the forward strand.
TATTCAGAAGTTTGCAGATGACACAGCCATCATGGGGTGTATCTGGGATGATCAGGAAGAGGAGTACAGAAGTCTGGTGAGGAACTTTGTCGCATGGAGTCACACAAACCACCTGCAACTCAACACCTCAAAGACTAAGGAACTGGTTGTGGACTTCGGGAGGTCTAGAGCAGGTCCACTGCCGGTTCAGATAGAGGGGGAGGAGGTGGAGGTGGTCAACAAGTACAAGTACCTCGGGCTGTGGGTGGACAATAAACTGGACTGGTCATGCAACACAGAGCACCTGTATAAAAAAGCCCAAAGCCGACTGTACTTCCTCAGGAGGCTGAGGTCTTTTAACATCTGCAGGAAGCTCCTGAGGATGTTTTACCAGTCGGTGGTTGCTGGAGTACTTTTCTATGCTGTGGTGTGCTGGGGGAGCAGCACAGCAAAGAGGGACTCATCCAGGCTGGAGAAACTGATCAGGAGGGCTAGCTCTGTGGTCGGCATGAAGCTGGACACTCTGGTGACAGTGGCAGAGAAAAGGACATTAAAGAAACTGATGGACATTATGAACAATGCTGGGCATCCTCTGCACACGGCCATAAACAACCAGAAGAGTCTGTTCAGTGACAGGTTGCTTCTCCCCAAGACAAGAACTAACAGACTGAAAAACTCCTTTGTCCCACACGCCATCAAACTGTTTAACTCCTCTCTGGAGGGGAGAGGGAGGGGAAACAGGAGGACAAAGGAGGGGGGAACAACTAAGCTGTAGTGCCTCTTCACCTCACTGTGCAATACCTTGTGCAATACTTTTGTAAATAGTCAACGGTGCAATAGACTCAATACTTGAAATGTGCAATTCACTTGTATTTTTATTTTTTATTCCTATTTATTCTATTTATCCCCTTCGTATATTTTATTTATATTGTCTCTGTATTTATATATGTGTGTGTGTGTGTGTGTGTGTGTATTATATATATATTTAAATATATATATATATATAATATTCTGTAACTCTGAAACTTCTGTCGGTGCTGTGCTTTTTTGGAAATCGAATTTCCCAGAGGAACCCACCCGAGGGATTAATAAAGTTCTATCTAATCTAATCTAATCTAGTTAAAAAACAAATGCAGAAACATAATGACTCAGTCACTAAAAAAAGGACAATGACCTCCTTGCAGCTAAGATGGTTGTCCACTGCTTACAGTGAATTTCTCTGTATTGAGCTGACTGGAAGCAGCTGCAGTGACCAACAGGTCTCCCAGAAGTTTGGAGTGGGAGGAAACCAGTCTCCAAACAATCAAAGTCTGAATAACTTTGAGGCTGGCAAAGGTTTGCAAAGTGCAGTGAGTCTGCAGTGATGAGCGGAACTCAACACCAACCTGCCTGTTCACAATAACGAGCTGGTTGCCTACTGGTTGTATTGTGGTTATATTCCTATATCAAAGCATTTTGTCATGAAACTTTGCAGTGAAATTGCCGTCCTGCAGCAACTACGTCACTAATTGTGGAGGAATTGTTGAATTACAAATCTATGAGGTTCTGTCTGGATTCTGAATGTAAGCAGTTCATTTATGTGCATGTAGACGGCCACAGATTTGTGATTCCTGCCAATTTATTACAGTTAACGGCCAGTTTGACCCCATTCAAATGCAAACTGATGACTGCAGTGACTCACAGGTTCGAGCAGGTGAGCCGTATGCTGAAAGGCTGATGAGCTGTTTAAATCAGGTAAATTGTCCCTCAGTGGGAACTTCCACACCAGACCAGCCTCACTGACCCACCAGTTCATACTAATAAATATATTTTCTGTAGTTTGCGTGAAGCCGTTTTGCATTTCTCAGACTTCACTCCTGTCCGTGCAGCTGACAAGCTTTGTAAAAGAGCCACTGCCTCACTGCCAGCTTTTATTGGAACAATAATCGGAGAGAAAAATGATCATCTTTGTGTGAAGAAACAGCTCTTCTACTACAATGGCACATTATGTCAAAAAGACCTTTCTGGATGAAAAATAAACAAAACACTTGACCTTGAAACGTCCTCAGAGCCATCAGCTTTGTTGAAATGAGATCAGCTGAATGACATAATCACCCGTCCCACTGGTTATCAGAGAAAGATGTTTGGAAATTTCTGCAAATCTAATGTAGGACAAAAAGCTTTAATGACGCACTAAGATGAAAATTTGCTTGCGGCATATCTGTTGCTCGAGCTCTGCCGTCGCTCTGTGAAAATTGTCTAATGAGCCGACCAGCCGAAGCACATTTTCCAGGCCTCCAGCTGTTCAGCAGCACAGATCACTCTGCAGCCTCGGCAGCGTAAGCCGAAGAAGGCGAGGAGCGCTCCTTAATCTGGGGTGGCACCGGTTCTCTCAGCTGATAACACAGCAAAACAAGATGGGAGGCGTGACCCCATCTGCACTCTGGCACAGCTCAGAGTGCAGGTCGGGTGAAGAAGATCAAATTAAAAAGACGCTGCAGGAAATGTAAGTTTATGCTGAGTGAATGTGGCCGCTGCTTTCTCACAACAGCCGAAAAGTCCTCATTTGTCTGTTTTTAGGGGGTCAAAGATTGACTTTTAGTGACAGGAAAGTTTCCGGAAGAGCAGTTGTTGCCCCTCTTGGCATCTTGGTGACGATAGTGGCTTTGACTTAGAAGACTGAAAATAAGTTCTCCACTTTACTCTCCAAGGCAGAAAGACTTGGACTCGAGTAACCGTCTGCAGATTCTTACTCTTAAAAAAAACACAAACAGACAGTTGGGACTACTTTGTCTGGAATAAAAAGCCTCATTAATGCCTAGCAAAAAGCCCCAGGGAGTGCTTTTTGTTCAAACCGAAGAGTGCCTGTCTCTTTTACTTCACTGATTTTTATTTGCACGTCGACCAGTTTTACACTCAGAGACAAAGAAAGCCATCAAACTTCGGCGAACCAATTTCACACATATGATTACTCATGCCGTCGGAACGATAGCGCCGCAATGATGATGAAGAAGAAGACGTCAGCAAATGTGAAAACTAGATGAAACAGGAAACGACATCAGATAACGACTCCAGTGGGCCGCCGTCTTCTGTGAAGATTAAATCCAGCATCACTGTTGAAAGTCCCACGTTCAGCTTGGATCGCGCTCGATCATGACAAGCACGATGTAGGTATGGGAGCGGCATAAACTTGAAAGGATGTATAACTGCTCACATTTTGATCTTGCCTTGTCTAACAGAGATTGTTATCTCCAAAGTGAAAGTACCATTTAAAAGTTGCATTTTTACTGTATTCAGAATGATGTGGCAAGTGAAGTGGTATTTTTCTTTGTACGGTCAGAGATTTTCACATTTTCTCCACATTTTGAGTCAGACGTAAATATTCTGAGGCAGAAAACACTGAGGCTAGCTTTTGAAACTATGCAAATATTGTGTTGGTCTCCTTTTGCTGCCAAAACAGCCCTGACCAGTCGAGGCATGGAGTCCACTCGAACCCTGAAGGTGCGCTGTGGTATCTGCACCAAGATCTTAGCAAAAGTCCTGTAAGCTACGAGGTCGGGCCTCCATGACCTGTTTGTCGCTGAGATCTGGAGAATTTGTTCTCCTCAAACCATTCCTGAACAGAGATGGGCAGTAACGCGTGTAATCTGATTACTTTTTTCAAGTAACCAGTAAAGTAAGGGATTATTATTGCAAAAAAGTAATTAAATTACTGTTAGTTTACTGTGTTACTAAACCGTGATTTTGTTTGTGAGCGTGTCTCAAGACAATGACGTGCGAGCGTGCAACAGTAACGGTCGTGTTCGGATCAACAATGGATCATTTGAGTGCGGGAGACAGTATGACCGTGCAGCGTTTAAAGAGTGGATGTACTCACATTACTTGAGTTTGGTTCTGTAAAGAGTGACAAAACACTAGCGTCCACTGTGCACTCTGAAAACTTCTTTTTACAGCGAAAATGAAAACTTCAAATCCGAACACGCTGCCACGGGAATGTGACATTCACAGAGAACCCCCTGGATCCCCCCACTGACATGACCGCTGCATCATCGGGCAAACCTCCACCCGCCCCACTCCTGCTGAACAAGAGCGACAGGACTTAGTGCAGCTGAATCTTTGATTTTATTTATTGTTTACTGTGTTTTACTTGCATCTATTTGAATATTGAGTGTATTTTATATGCTGGAACATGCAGAAAAGGTTTAAATGTTAAACTAATTTCTTCCAGTCAGAGACTGTTGCATATAACTTAATTTTTGCTTGATGCAATGAGTTAAAAGTTAAAAGATTAAAACTCATAAAACAAGTTTTATAAAGAGATTTTTTAATTTAATTACATTTTATATGATGAAATATGCAGAAAAAATAGAATTGGGCTGAAAGGTCTACTGCTTCATTACGTACTCGGGTTGTGCATCCTGTTTTTAAAAAGTAACTAAGTAATAAAGTAACTAATTACTTTTGAAAATAAGTAATCAGTAAAGTAACAGGATTACTTTTTTGGAGAAGTAATCAGTAATGAGTAACTAATTACGATTTTCAAGTAACTTGACCAACACTGCTCCTGAACCATCTTTGCTTTGTGCTGCAAGAGACCACAGCCGTCAGGGTGTGCGGTCACCATGACAGCGTGTACATGGTCTGCAACAAAGCTCAGCTGGTGATACGTGCCAAAGAAAGATCCATATGGATGGCAGGACCCAAGGTTTCAGAGCACAAACATTTCCTGACGCTGCCTCGCCTCCTTCCCATAGTGCCTCCTGGTGGCAGGTGTTTCCCAGGTAAGCGGCGCACAAGCACCTGACCAATCGCGTGATGTAATGGAAAACGTGAGTCATCAGACTAAGGCACCGCCTACTGTTGCTCCGTAATCCAGTTCTGATGCCCACGTGACCATTTCTCGTGCCTCTAGTGTGGTCAGCAGCTATGCAGACCCACACACTGTGATGTTCTGAGTCTTCTCTGTGGATCCTCAGACACTCATGACCTGGTCACTGGCTCACCACTCGTTCCTTCCTTGGACCACTCTGCCCGCCCCACAGGTGCTGCAGGTTTTCGACGCTCTGACCCATCTATCCATCACAGTTTGGTCAAATCGCTCAGATCCTCACACTTTCCCCTTTTCCTGTTTCTAACACATCAGCTTTGTGGACAGAAAGCTCACCTGCTCCCCAATGTCTCCCACCCACTAACAGGTGCTATGATGAAGAGATAAATGATGTATTCACTTCCCCTATCAGTGCTCATTATGTCACGCCTGATCCGTGCGTATATATTAATGCAGATTTAGAACAAGGGCATAAACTCATCGTCAGCCTTGTAACATATAAATAAAAGTACATTATCTTGAAATGTGTGCGTAACCTTCTCCGTGCTCCATTCACCTTTTTACAAATGTTTGCAGTGCAGATGAAAAGTAACTGAGTCCAGCGATCCTCAGCCTGAGGGAGCAGAGGACTTCCTGTTTCCCTTTGAAATGTTTTTTACTCAATAACTGTCAGATTCACATGAAAGTCCGATTTTTCTCAAACTGCCTGAAGCCAAGTGTATAGAAACCTTAAAAAAACCTCCTATATTTACACTTTTCTATTGTTAACTTACTGCTCCATGACATTGTGTTTTTTGGGAGACACATGCATTTGAGATAAACTTTGTTTTAAAAGAGAGATGAACTAACCATCAGCACGAATCCTGCGGGGAATCAGCTTTTGTTGTTGAACTAAAGTTTAATTACACATTTTGTTGGGATTTTTAACATTTCTGAAACCATGCGTCATAAAATGAAAAAGGAGGCCTCAGTCACACTCAGACAGTCTCTCGTGGAAACTTCACCAAACAGTTGGGTGGTTGTTGGTAGTTAGCAGCTGTCGCTAGCAGAAATAGGTTAAAAGAGGGTGATGCATCAAATGCATGCTTGTGATTACTTTGGTTGCTAGCAGATTGCTGCGGTTGCATTAGCTTGCATGAAAGATGGCAACTTGTCTGCAAGTACAAGCCTACTATTTTTGCAGGACTCACTGACTGGACACAGGTGCCAACAACCTCCAGTTACCGGTTGAAAAATACTCTTTCCCCTGGCAGCCGGTGGTTGCAGCTGCCAACACGCAGCAGTCTACAGCCCGGCTCAGGGCTTGTGTGATCGGAGCTTGCAGAAAAAGGCACGTCATTAACTGTATCTGTAATTCCAGTGTAAAGACTGGGGATATTTCCCATAAAATCAATGGACAGTTAGCTACTGGTACACTGGCAAAGGTCAATGCTCATTCTTATCAAGACTATAATTAAAATTTATACTGAAATATGAACATGTGTTGCTAGTGAAGGAAATTAGCCAGGACTTTGCCTTTGTTTCAGGATTTCTAATTCAGCTTGTGGAGTTGCTTGCGTGTGAGGGAGGATCCAATGACCACTGCACTGATTTAAACAACGCCTTTTTATTTTGGCATCTTTGAAAACTACTCCATGAACGGCAGTTTCAGATTCAAAATGAAGAAAAATATAAATACTCAGGATGGATGTTAACCTCAGTGCGTAGCCAGAGACAGAAGTACAGAGCGCTCAGCATAAACACAGGGCTGGAAGAACTGCTTCCAGAGCAACACCGCCCGGTCAATCACAGAGATCGATCAGCAACAGCCCGCTGGATGAGATGAGCGATGGCTAATGAGTAATTATTTACTTTCTTAAGTCCTTTTACTGTGAGTTAACAACACCAGCTGCTGTTCCTTTCTTTTTCTTTTTGGGTATGCCCGATCAAAACACTTCTCCTCAGCCCTGTGCGACATCCCGGTCTCTGCTTTCTGTTTCTTTGTACTTCTCTGAGCGTCGTTCAGTACGTTCTGTGGAGCAGAAGAACCAAAACAAAACAAAAGCTCACTCGTAGTTGCACAGATTTACACACGGCACACTTTGAGAGAATGCAAAGACCTCGGGCCCAACAGAACGACAACAACAACGGCAACAAAACCAAATGAAAGGCAGGTCTGTGTGTGAGTGGAACATCTGAGCTCAGCAGGAGAGACGGGCGTAGGAAGGAGAAGGCAGAAAAACAAAACCAGCTTGTTCTCCACAGGCGAACATTGTATACATTTCTGTACATGCTAACTCAGTGGACATCCTCTAACACTGTTATTTTTTTTGCCCCTTTTGGTATAAAAACACATACTGATGTACAATATAAAAAGAGATTTTCCTTTTTGTAAAAGAGCAGTGTTTCTCTTCTGTCAGTGTGAATCATCTAATGCTGCAGCGACAAGGTTACATTATTTACATATACAACCGTATAAAAAAGAAGAATTCCTCCTGTGTACATGTAGTCAAAAAACAAATACATCAGTTAGGTTCAGTTTTAGTGGTGAAATATTTGTGAAGGTCCTTTAATATACAGCGACCGAGAAGCTGGAGACAGCAGGAAGGTTGGTACACCCGACTCTGGAAAAGGATGTGACACACGCAACAACTGAGACATGAATAAAATAAATGCTGCGCACTACTGTGACTGCGTTTAATAGGAAATGTCGAGTTCCTTTTCGGTGCATCGATGAAAGATCTTCACAACTTTGCACTTCCAGTTATTGCATCTTAAAATGTGCTTTAAGATGTAAAATGCCTCAATTTCTGCCACATTTACACATCACAGGTGAGCGATGTTTTCATACCACCGGCTGGCTGCCCGACCCAAACGGAAACAGAAACCGAGGGGGAACTCAACGCATCGTCAGTGAATGCTTTTGCTGATGTATTACTACAGCCTTGCAGATATGGTAATTAGGCAACCTTCCATACTTGCTGCCGCAGATTTAATTCTGCAGCCAGACATCAGCCAGACAATATTGATACTGCACAGTTCTGCAAGACTTGGTGGAAAACACTTTGTTAAATTGAAGATATTCTCGATAGCTTTCGACAATATCTGTGCAGTATCGTAGGATGGTTTTGGGAATTTCCTTCTGATCTCAAAACACTACATTGAACTGACAATGTCAAGACACAAAGACCGAGTGATACACATGAGATGTCCTTTGGTGCCAGCGGCAAAAGTGAGCCTGGTCTAACCCACAGACAGTATGAAAGATTGGCACACCAACTGGATCTGAAAAGCAAAGTCACCCCAGAAATAGGGCTGTGCGATATGACCAAAATCTCATATCCCGATATAAGACATCTATCGTCGATATAAATCACAAAAATGTAACATTTTCTGAAAATTCTGTGAATCTCTGGCAGCTCGACTTGCGTGAAGTGTTTCCAGCTGCGCGTCATGTACCTGGAGTCGAGTGTTTTAACCGATGCATGAAACGATACATTTTTAGACATAAGTTGAAACGGCCGCCGTTTCCTTTGAATTTATTACACGGCGTGCTGCGGGGAAAAGCCTGTTCTAACGTTTGAGTCTAAGGTTTATTTTTTAGCTCCTGACGGCTCTTTTTACTTCTCATCCGTAAATAATCTGCTCTTTCACGTGATTCAGTTTATTTTGAAAAGTCTCAACAGGATCTTGAGCATTATTGTGAAAGGTTTATGTGGAACATAAACAAGCGGACACGCGATGGTTTTACCGTCGTTGTTGCTAACCACAACGCATAAAAACAGGCGCTTGTCCGTCCGTAGTGTGGTTATATTACATATAAGAGAAAGAGAGAACTTTAAGACATTAATAAAGCCACGACAGTGACCATCAAAACCATGAAAAAATGTTGCCGTAAACAGTTTATTTTGCGACATCACGAAACAAACGATAGCGTAAAATGAAACGATGTTTTTATATCGTCATCCGATATATATCGTTATATCGAACAGCCCTACCCAGAAATGCCTGAAACCTGCATTGCTTTTAATGGCCACCAGGGGGCGATACTTCTAGAACAACAAGATGGTGAAAACAATCAAATAAAGCTTCACAGACTTCACTAACCACTGGGCAGTCATGAAGGTTCAATTCACCTTTCATACTGTTTTTAGTCTTAATTTTGATGACAAAACAAATTTCCCACGTGTGGGACTAATAAAGGTTATCTTATCTTATCTTATCTTATCTTATCTTAACCATAAAAATTTAAAATTAATTTAGATTCTGGTTGATCATCGCCTCCAAGATCGTCCTCTGAAAATCCGCATGAGCATTTGGATGGATGACATTTGATGACCTCTCCTGCAGCTTTAATGATGAGTTTTGACAACCATTAGAATAGATCCAAGCTACTCTTTCCAAGGGTAGCTGCTAAACCAAACACCCCCTTGTGTATTTCTCTTGGACGCCAGCACTTGTGACAAAATGGCAGTACGTGACTGGATATTTTTGAGCTAGTGGTTCAAGATAAGCAGTGGAAATCAAAGACACTGGCAAATTAAACTCCAAAGGATCACGTTACACGTTTTAACCTCAGATTTTGAGCATGTAAAGCAACAAGAACTTAAAGTGATACTTGAAAAAAAACAAAGCCGGCACTTCCTTTTGCAGAGTCAGGTGTTGACAGCAGGGGGCGCTACAGTCAAATATGGAACAAAGGTCTTTGCATTCGCACACAGGGAAAGATTTGTGATGAAACACAACTGAAATCAGAGATCATAATACTCACTGATGCCAAAGAAAGTCTGGGTGATGTGCTTTTTCTTGCCACAAGTGCATCGACGTAAGGCACAGGCACAGTTCCCCTCTTTCAACAGAGTGGCTCACTTTAGGTTTTTTTGTGTATTTTTATTTTTTTAAATCTTTTTTTGTCCTTTTTAAAAAAATGTCCCAGTGCAAGAAACAAGTAGGGTGACCACCGGCGAGGTTCGAGCAGCTCACGTTGGATGTTTGTGTTTTTATATGCGAGGTTTGGAAATATCAAAGCTGTTGCTGTTTTTCGTCATTTTCTTCAGTGTTAGGACGACAGGAGGGAAGCCGATGCTCTCTTTTCAGGGGTCAGAATTTATGCAGGCAACAACAACAGTTAGCATACAATCAATACATGAGATTAAATAAAATATCCACAGAATTCAAAGTTAACACAGTTTGCTTTAAATGTTTAAAGATTTCGAACAGATCAATGCTTCAGCCTCTGGTGCCTTGTTCATGTCATATCACGAGGAATACAAGAGTTAAGATTAAAAGATTAGGCCGACAAAGTGAGTCTAGACTGGAGATCTGAACCAGAGACCTTCTAACACAATCTAAAACTGCAACTCTCCAACGTTAATGGGGCACGTTCAAGTGATCGTCCGGAGTGAAATGGGACCCTGTGGGAGAGAACAGGAATAAAAAGATCAGAATTCCAACTTTAGAGAACAAAAGTTGGAATTTTGATCATTTTTCTTCTGACAGTTTTAAATTTGCTTTACCTTATAACACAAAGCGCTTTTAGGTGACTCTTATTGTGGTTTGGTGCTATATAAATAAAAGCCACCCCCAACCACCACACCCATGTGGAAAACATGAACGTTCCTGATGTGGTTTCATTATGCTTTGAATGTTAAGGGAATGATTTCCGTGAGAAAAACGTAACCACGGGATCAGCGTGCTATGGCTTTACCGTTCAGGATCACCTCATACAAGCATGAGGCCACCACACTAACATGTTCTTCCACTTGAAACATCGCTCTTTGACATATTTTAGGATGTCCAGATGCACAATTATTTTAACTGTTTAGCTCCATTCCCTTCAACTGAAATTTGATAATAATTCCTCTTTTTTGGCTCGCTTAGATTGACTCTGATTTTTACACAGACACTGACGGAGACTAGTGTAACTACACTGGCAGTTGATGGTTGCTGGACTGCAGGTGACCATATTGTGGCGTACTTTCTAGACTCGCTGATCTGATGGTAAAGTTAACTACATTGAAGAGAAAGTAACTTCAGGGTCCCGAGAAAAACTCAGAATTCTGAGATAATAAACGGGATGTGAAGGAATCCCTTCACATCCTGTTGAAGGACAAAATTTTAGATATTTAATAAAAATTCTGCAAATTCAAAGAATATGAAAAGATTTGCTTTAGAAGAAAACAAACTGAGCACTTTGCAGAACATGCAGTTTGTTTCTTTGAAGCCAAATATTTTTTGGAAACGAACAGAAGCCCAGCTGAGTAAAGGCAATATGATATGAACATGGCTTCACAGTCTGATAAGCATAGCAACTTGCACACGGTCTTACTGTCACAATTTAGCATCAACATATCCCCACAAAATCAAACAAACTCATAAAGGAACTGTGACAGAGGCACGCTGTAAATGCTGTTTGCTTAAAATTGAACTTAAAAAGTTTTGAAAGTCTTTGCGTTCGTTTTATGTCCCGATCGAACTCTAGGAACATTCGCCATCAGTAGTTCTCAAACTTTCTTTCAAAGGCTGAAAAATGTTAGGATCCCACAGTTGTTGGATGCATATACGTGTATTTGTTTTATATCAAACATCAAAAATACAGAGAGGATCCAAGTGGAATCTTTGTGAAACAAAGGTCTTTCCAGGCTGTCCTTCCCTTCAAAAATCATTTCTCTAAATTAGCGCCCACCCTCTAGTTTGAGAACCACTGGTGTGAAGTTTAAAACCTCAAATGAAGCAAGCTACAGGGAAGGAAAGAGAAGATGGAGGCAGAGGAAAAAAGGAGGTGATCACCCTAGTGATTCTCGTACTGAAATGCTCTTGACAGAGAAAGGGAACACGTCAGCATCTCTTTCAGTAACTCTCTGGAGATCCTCCTTTTAGTTTCTACCAGGAGGCTTCTACAAGCAAACAATGTGTGTGTGTGTACCATGTTGACGTGTTAAAATATGTGTGGTGTGATTACAGATCTCTGCGTATGACTGTTAGGATCACACAGATATATTACAAATACTGGCCTTTTGCTAAATAGAGTCAGTTTATTCCCAATGTGACGGAGACCTCAGCTGTATTAAAAAACTTTTTCTTTGTTTCTTTTTGTTCTTGTAATGATCTCTATGTGTGAAGAGCTTAGCGGAGACTTTTAGGTTCTCATGATGATCGACTTCAACTCAGGAAATTAAGGGAAAGAAAAAGGTTGCATTAAACTGGAACATGTCAGGAGCTTAAAACATATCATTTGGGCCTAAACATCAGTCTGTGATTGTAAAGTGTTTCCATCACTGTGTCTGTGTAAGTACAGTATCTATGATTGTTTGTCCATCAGCTCTGGCAGTCTTTGTATTTCTGTACGTGTTATCTGTGAATCAGTCCTAAAGGCAGGCGATATGTGTACATCTGTCTGTTTAGCCCGTCTCTCTTTCAGGATGCGTTTATTTATTTTTGTATGTATGAGTCCTAGAGGCAGACGTTGTTGCTGATCTGGCAGGTGGATCCGGTGCCAGCCTGGGACAGGAAGAGCCTCCCGTTGGGGCAAACGCAAACCTCGTAGACAGTCTGCCTGGTCCCAGAGGACGAGGAGCTGGTGGAGGCCTTCCCCTCCGGCAGCTGCAACAGCCGAATCCTCTGAGCATCCAGCGAGATCTGCCGTAGAGGGAGAAGAGCAAACTGGTGAGATTAGGGAAAGTAAAGAAGAGAAATGAAATGGGTAGAGATGTAGAAACAAAGCATGAAAAGCAGATGGTTGAAAAGTCTGGAAAAGACTGCTGCAAAAATTAGCTTTCTTGCATCCACATGTTGAGGTACATAGTGCTGAAATTTGAAATTATAGGTTGGTGAGGTGGCAGAGTTCAGCTCAGCACAGTCCCCATCACAGCGAAAAGGTTCTGGATTTTGGATTTTGGACTGTTGAAGCCCAGAGAGAAATCATGCAGGCACACGGAGAACATGCAGAAACGTGCATGTCAGAATAACCAGTTACTCTAAATCGGTCAGCTGTGATAGTCGGCAGCAGGCTCTGTATGTTAGACCTGCGATAGATGTCACAGCTGGTATAGATTCAACACCCCCCCCCCCCCCAAACTACCTTCAGTTAGATTAGTAGTTAAGAAGAAAGATGGATTTATGGACACATCGGTGCAAAGACCCATCTGAGTTAGCTAACCCAGTTAGCTGAATTAGCTTTGTTTTTGTGTTTGTGAAAGATATCACAACTGTTTTTATGAATGTAAAGCATAATAAATAAAAAGCAAGGTGACTAAATGCTGCCCTGGTAAATTAAGGTATTAATATTTTATTAAGACACAATGCAGTTAACTGTTGGTTCTGAGATGTCACACAGTCACCCACCACTCGTTGAAGCTAGCTGTGACTGAAAGTTGTAAAACAGCAATGGGAATGCTAGCCTTGCTAACCAGGACTGTTCTGTAGAGCTAAATAAAGACTGGCTGTATCGTGGTTGTGTCGGGAAACTCCAAGCGTACGTACATACTCGTGAGCAAAGAAGGCTACTTCTGCTAGCACAGCTAATGTTAGCTGCATTAAGTAAACATGCTATTCGTGGGGAGAAATTGTCCATTTCATTATTCTCAGACTATTTTCTGAGTGTTTTCTTACTCAATGACTCAATATTCTGATTTCTTCCTCCCGCTTAATCAAATATTAATCAGTTGCCAGGAGCATCCACACTAAACAGAGATAAGAGTCTTAGTTGTCTCAGAGAGACGTCGGCGGGGGTGGAGGTTCAGCTGCCTTTCTGCTTTGCACTTAATTTGGCTGACTTTTTATTTTCATCTCCTGATTGTTAGACGTAGGCACTACAGACTGTGTTTGCTTTTGAGAAACAGGTTTTTGGGGTTAAAACGGGTCACAGCAGTAACCCTGCTCGTTGGTAAATGATGACTCAGGAGTGACAGACTAACCTGATGCGTCAGTGCAGTGACACCTTATTCAATTTAGATTCAATTCACTTTTATTTACACAGTGCCAAATCCCACAGTTATCACCTCAAGGTGCTTTATATTGTAAGATAAAGACTCTACAATGACACAGAGAAAACCCCAACAACCAAACAACCCCTCTGAGTAAGCACTTGGTGACAGTGGGAAGGAAAAACTCCTTTTTAACAGGAAGAAACAGAACCTGGCTCAGGGAAACACGGACCTCTGCTGTGTCTTGTTGTGGGTTAGAGAAGGAAGAATTCTGACACTAATTTCCACCCCAGAGTTCCTGGGATGTAATTCCTGCTTGTTTTCTTAATTTTCATTTTCATGTCAATGATACTTGGCATTTTCACTGCTTTAGTTGCTGGTTTTCATTTTAACCTGAATAATCTTCTACATATTTTATGGACTCAACTCATCAGTCATAGTTTATCATCTTTACTGTCTGAAACAGAAACTGTCTCCCGTTTCAAGGGAGAAAGAAACCAGATAATTCATCCTATAAATTAAAAAGTTGCACTGATGCAAACTCATTAACATAATTTGCATAATGTTATGAACAGAATCAACTTGCTGAGATTTTCTGACTTGTATGATTGAGGATGGATGAGTGAAAAATAGGTGTAAATCTTATACATATACGTTGTTGGTATATACCAACAACAAGAACCTTTGTGATCATCTGACCTGCAGACACGCAGAACTGTTTTCTAAACCTCTTAAACTCTGTTTCCAGCTTTTCTCAGCTTTGACAAATTTACTTTTACTCTTCATCTTTATCTTTTCTCCTCCTTCAGGGATTAAAACTGATGACATTTTGGTAAAAGGCATGCCTCTGCAGTATCCTGTAGGACAACACCGCCTCAATCTAGAGAGATTTCTGCACAGATGATGCCAGGCAGGAGCAATCTCAGTGACTTTTATCACAAATATGACTCTACTGTGCAGCGATGCTGTTAACTTCAAATCCAACACATGACCTTTACAATTCATTCCACTCATGTCCACTGAAAGGGCTGGAAAACACTGGGAAATGTGGGAGGAAAAATCTCAAGTCAGAAAAACTGGATAGTTGCTGCAGTTGAGTATCCAGGTCACTTAACATTCTATGCAACCAACGAAGGGGAGAGCGAAGGTGTCAGGAGTTTCAGACACTATTTATGTGAGTCAGAAGTCCTGAGAAGGAAAATAAAAGCCAAGGAGAACGAGTGAATGATTTACTTTGAGGGCAGCTAAGAGTGACAAGAGAAGAAGAGCGATTCAGTTTAGCTGAGGACTGGCTGAGTTCAGGAGAGAAGAGAAAGACTTCTTGGTGACCAAATGTAGTTGTGATTAACATGCTAAACATAGCAAATACAGTACAGTGTTGTAGTCTTATACCACCCATCATTTCTTTCTATTTTGCTAGGAAAATTGGAAATAGGTGCAGAGATTTATTAAAACCTGCAAAGATACATCGAAATACACCATATAAGGCAAAACACAGCATTTGTAAAGTATTTGGACTGACCACCTTAATTCCTCAGCACAGCCTGAGCTCTTTGGGGAAGCCTTCTGAAATTTAGTCCTCAGGAATAGTTCTCCAGTCTTCTAGAAGCGCATTGAAAGCTTTTCTTTGGATATTGGCTGCCTTTTGCTCTGTTCTGTCAAGATGATCTTGGACATCTGTCAGATTTTCATACCTCATCCTTTTCTCCCTGTTTCCCATCCTTAAGATTGGCTTCTTGGTCTATTCTAAAGGAAGCCACTTCCATTTGATGATGCTTTGAAAAAAATTGTAGATTGCTCAACTGAAGGACCAGATACATCCTGTGTCAGGGCCTTTAAGGAAATCACTTTCAGATTCTCCTTGTCTGCTGTAAATAGTTTTTAGACTTCTTCTGATCTCCACTTGTCCAGTTTCCTCAAATTTTTAAGGACACACTACATATCTCGGCATTGTGTGCGGTGTTTGTGACTAATAGCTCCTTGGGAATTACATTGTTGTTGCAAAAATATCAGCTAGAGAAATGGGAAAAATGTGTTTAGCAACAGACTGCTAGTAAAAAGTTCTTGAAGATATTGAAGAATTCAACAAACATCAGCAGACAACAAAAGAAAATTCCTCAGAAAATGGTCAGGTACAAGGACTTGACTGAAGGAAATGACTGAAAAAGCAGCAAATGGTAAAAGAAAACATTTGAAAGACCTTCAGAAACCCTGGAGAACTACTGAACAAGAGCATTAAAAACTGTCTGGCTCCTTGGCCATTAGGTCCATCTAGGAGGTTTGAAATTTGGAAAACTAAAAACTGTGCACTTATTAGGAAACCACACTGTGCTTTGGACCAATCAAACCTGAAGGTAAAACTAGAAGTTGTTTAACTGGTTGCCTGATCATATTTCTCCTCAGCACTTAGACTTCACTGTAAACTAAATTGCCCTCTACAGCAGGTGTTTTGTTTGAGGAGGCCCCAAATCCAGATGAACAGAGTTTTATTTTGGGATATTTTCAAGTATTTTGTTGGCAGAGAGCCCCAAACAGGGTAAATAAAAAGCAAAAAAGCCCTCTACAAGTTTACAGTCGGCTCATTCAAAAGTTATTCCTCTCGTCTCCTGAGCAATAAAAGGAGAGCAAAACCTAAGAAAAGTTGTTCTGCAAGCTGCTCCATAAACACATTAACCCATAACTCATTTTACTCCCCTCATTGATTGGAACAAACCATCTCTCTCGGTCTGCACAGCCACAAACCACCGCTGCATGAATCCCCTCCTCCCCCCATCCTCCCGGGGCTCGTATGAGGCTGGTGTTGCACCGGCTGCGGACAGGAGGAGCTCTCCAGCCATAAAAAGGTAAAGGAGCCATTACGGTGCACCTCGGGGAGGCATCGCCATCAAATGACCTGGAACACTTTTAAAGCAGAGTCTCAGCTGACTTCCTCAGACAGCTGCTGTTGAATAAATCTTTCACCACGAGGGGCAGACGGTGTGAGACACTCCAGAACCTGTGTGTAAATGTGTGTGTGGGCGGCGGGATAAATTCGTGTGTCTGTGTGCTTGTGATGGGCAACAGTACAAACAGGTTGGGCAGGTAAAGGTGAGGTGAGGTCAAGGTATCAGTTCGGTTTTATTTCATGTCTCCAGAGGTTTTCTGTTGCTTCCTGCAGCTTGGAGAGAAAAGACTCCCGTAGGAATACAAATGTTCTCTGCATGAGCTATATTATCACTTACCCTTTTTCCCCGATGCTGACTTCTGTGGCTTTTTTAGCCCTCAACACACCGCATATTACTTCCATTTAGCAGGGTGGAACGACCACCCTGCTAAATGGTGATAGGTACCTGCTGTTAGGAGGAAGACATCACCTAATGGCTAAGCTAATATTTCTTTAATGGTTGTTATCAGTCCTGTATAATGCATACATCTGCAGTTTTTATTATCTTTGTCTGATGTGCATATTTGTGAAGATATGATGGTAAATCCATCCAAGTGAGCCACGCACTATATGAGCAAAAACATCGGGCCACATCTACACTAGCTTTTCCAAAAGCCGTGCCCCTACTGCAGCTTCCACTCTTCTGTGAAGAATTTCTACAAGATTTTGAAGCATGCCTGTGGGAATTTTTGTCAGTTTATCCAGAAAAGCTTTTGTGAGGTCAGACAATGGATGTTGTATGTGGAGCCCAGGCTTGCCATTTCCATTGTAGTTCATCCCAAAGGTGGTTGATGGGTTTGAAGTCAGGGCTCTACACGTTTTTCCACACCAAAATCATCCAGCCATGCTTTTACGGACCTTGCTGTGGCATCCTATTACAGTACCATGCACGAATTCATTGAGCGCTTTACAACAAGACATTCTTTGGGAAATGTTTGCAAAGGCAGACTGCATGGCTAGGCGCTCGATTTTTTACACCCATGTCAATGGAACTGGGAAGTGAAAAAATATGTGGCCTAATACTTTTGTCCACGTATCTCAAAAGAGAGAACCCTGGTTCCACAAATGAACACTTTTAGGATGGGCTAAGACCGACATTTACTCACGTGTGATGTGTAATAAATTACTTTTTGGAGCAACGACACCAACACTTAACAAACACCCACATTTGTTGAGTTTATAGATTCGACAAGGTAACGTTTCTTTTTGTAAATGTATGTACAGTTATGGTTTCAGACTCTTGTGCATCCGAACTTAGCTTCTAGTTTGTTTCTCTGTATTCTGTCAGAGAGAAAACAGCTTCCGAGGGTCTCGTGATGAAAATGTTTAAATGCATCTCCGCGGGCTTCACAACAGTTTGTGCTTGCATGTGATGACTTTCTTGTGTAACTGCCAGTGTCTTCCTTGCCCGTCTCAGACAGACTGCGTGGCCTTTCTTGCTAACTGGTGCGGGCTGTGATGTAAATCTGCACTGGTCTGTCTCACCTTGGTGGATAACCAACAGAGAGTCAATTAAGGTTGAACTATGACAGCACCGGTGTTCAGCTCACACTTGATGCAGCGTCCTTGTAATTAAACATGCCAGCAGCTACACATGTGAAGTGCAGCCTGTCCAGATGGCTGTAACAAGGACGCCTTAAGTCACTGCGCATGTGCGCTCGGGAATTACGGGTCGTTCTTTGCGTGCTTTAAAAAAATGCTTCGAGAAGAGTGTGCACGACTCTATTTCATTATCTGCCTGTGTGGTCTGTGGGTGTCTAATAGCCAAAACCTTTCTGTAATTGCAGTGGCGGCGCCTGAGGAGAGAGGGGGAGCGTGAATGTGTGTTAGACAGAGGTTTGACAAATGGACATTT
Source organism: Aulonocara stuartgranti (assembly GCF_965226115.1). Classification (NCBI taxonomy): domain Eukaryota; kingdom Metazoa; phylum Chordata; class Actinopteri; order Cichliformes; family Cichlidae; genus Aulonocara; species Aulonocara stuartgranti. The sequence continues at coordinate 3,565,528 of NC_138946.1, forward strand.
GCAACCCTAATGGAGTGTGAGAACGCGATTCTAATTATATGCACTGCCCACCGTTAGTCCAACAGCCTCATTTCTGACCACACATCCATGAAATCTGTGAGATTGCATTTAATTGGACTAAACTGGATTCAAGGGCACCTTCCTGAGACCGCCTCCCGCCCGCCCTCCCTCCCTCCCTGTGTCCATCTCATATCAGCAGTCTGTCTTAATGTACGAAACAGTTTTTGTGGGAAACTTTTAAACACTTTCTTCTTCCTAATCCTCCTCCGCTGATTTTAGCAGATTTGACATGACACGACTGGTGCAACCTAAGGAGGGAAATCCTTTTATCAGCGCAGCCGGCCGTGATGAATGTGAAGACTGATGTGTGTAACGAATCAGGGGATGGTTGGGGGAATTTAGGAGCAGGAAGGAAAGGATGAAAGAAGGAAGGAAGCAGCATGAGTGGATGAACGAATTTGGAAGGTGGGGGGGTAAACAAGCAAAGTTTACGACAGAAAGAGGGCAGAGAAAGGAGGAAGGAAGGACGGAAAACTGGAAAGATGGATGGAAATGGAAGCTAGCAGCACATAGGAGACACTGTGGGGAAGTAATTAGTAAAAGGAGGATGAGAGAGTATAAAACAGACCACCAATCATCTTATGTTCTCTTTTTTCCACGAGGCTCTTACAGATCCTGGTGCACGGCCAGCATGTGGGAAATTGCCACCAGCCATTATGAGAACGCCGGCCCATGTTGGCGAAGGAAGCCAGCTATTGTTTGGATCGATGTTTGCTAAAAATAAGTTTGGACAGGAGAAAATGCTGAATTGAGATGGATCCCCATCAGCCAGCATGGCCGCAGGACAAGAAAAGTTAATTTGTTAACTTGTTGTCGGTGCGCAGAGCGAGAGCTTTGTGCAAAAACCACTTTTAGAGTAACAGGACTCAAAGACAGGAAGTTTTTACCTCAAACCACTCATTGTGTGCTTGATGGCTAACAGTGCAGGCACAGATTTTTAAAAGAGAGGAAGTTAGATACACAAGGGCAAACAGGCTATGTGAATCTATGTAGCGCTATAATGAATCCTGCACAGGTTGCAGCATTCATACTGTGCAAGGGAGAGTCAATGGCAATGTGATGCTAATGCAGTCAGCCCCACCCACGTGCATGTTAATCAGAAAGGGCAACCAATCAGCAGAAAGCTGGCTATAAATGAAAGGAGGTTTTGATCTGAGGAGAGCACATGTATGAATACGTTTACTGTATTATCTTGAATTGTAAATAATGCAAGTCTACCAGCATCTAAGAGGGTAACATGGAACTGAAAGTGAATATAATCGATTTTTTTCTTTCCTCTAGTCCTTAAAAAGAGATGCCGTGTTTCAGATCGACGATGACCTGAAGGCTCGGTATAAGAAAATAAAGAATATTTATTATTCGCTGGGATTTTTTTAGCTAATTGAAACTGTGTTGGAATACATTCATACATACAGTCACTTCTGCTGGCACCATTTTAATGAGGTTAGTATGGGAAGCTTCAAACTAGCCTGCTGGCCCTGTTTGGTGGAGTTCGTTAAAGTCGATTAGAAATGAATGAACAAAACTCCAAATGAGACAAATAACACTCATTAAAAAAACTGTCATTTTCATAACGAAGAGAGTGATGAGCAGAAGCAGAGAAATCTTAACAGCGATTAATCAATTATTCTTTTAATCGCTGAAAGCTACTAAAGAAAAAAATACAAATGAATAAAAAGATGAAAATGCTTCTTCTCACAGCAAAGTTCAGGACGAGTTCAGTAAATCTTTCAGCCTCAGGAACAAGTTTGGTGGTACAGCAGCAGATACTTGTGTTTATCTGCCAGATGGCAGCGTGGTAAACAGGCTGTGGATGGAGTGTGGGTGTCGTCTTTAAATATCTTTCAGAATTTTATAAAAATAGCAGCCTAGTTTCATTCCTGGGAATCTTGAGAATGGAGGTCAATGCAAATAGATGCAGTTGGTGGTTGAAAAGTTTTTTCTCATCTTTGTGAAGAAAAAACACAAAAATTCCACTTTTAGTGGCTTTTTGGTTTTTAAAAAATGCTGAGATCCTTTCTGATTCAAAGGCACTCTTCAGAAAAATATGTCATATTGTACATTATGTTGCACTTACACATGTAAGCAAGCAACCAAAAATTGCAGATACTAATTCTGCAGAAATCAAGCTAGAAGTGGGTCCATAAATTGCAACAGATAGTTTAGGTAAAATGTTTAATTGTGGTTTAACAGGGTCTGAACTCTTGACTCTTTGGCTTTCTTGACTCGTCAGACTTATTCTTACCCCGAGACCCTGGTGTGGTGAGATCTCATGCCAAAATGCAGAAAATAACATCCCAGTTGTATTAAACCCAACATAACCCCATAAACTCCTGCTTCGGTGGACACACAGTACCTCTCCGTCTTTGGACTCCAGTCGCAGCTCGCTCCTGCAGATGGCCTGGATGTCTCCGGCCTCAGCCAGGATCTGGATTCCCTTCGGGGCCTCCATCAGCAGAGAGCGGGTGGGAGACTCCAGCCTGGAAACATACAGAGGCAGCAGCTTACAAACGGCAGGTACAACGTTCAGGGTGAGGGGCTGAAGTGAACTCTAACAGGGTAAGGAAGAGCACCGATTCATGTGTGATGGGTGGTGAATAGTTTACATGATACATATGGCACAGGAGCCTTCAAGGTTTACATGGAAACCAAGCACCAAGTTAACAGATGTATCAGAAAATAAAGATTAAATTCAGCAGTTGTATAAGTTCTATTAGTAAATACACCCACAGCCAGTGCTCATCAGTATCAGACTGAAAGTGGAAACGTTTTAAAAACTTGATTCACGTCAAACTAACATATTTATGTAAGGAAATCTGCTCATTAGACTACTGCATTACAGACATTTACAGCATTACTTTTACCAGTAAATATTTGTTTCTATGAATAAACAGTTGTATAGAATTATGTGAAGGCCGTTTTGGGTACGTGGAGCATCTGTTCAGCTAACAGAAAAACCAACTGAATGGATTATCCACTTCTATTTGTGAATGACAGTGGAGGTTCCAGACCTTTGAATCGCTGCTAACATGTCTTCAATCCCTTCAATGATCTTAAATTATACCAACATTTGTTTTATACCTAATTCACCAAGACGTCAACAATTTGTAGTTAGAATAAGCCACAGGTTTCAAGATGTCCAGAAAAGTTACAAATTGGGAAAAAAGTTGAAAGTGGATGTAGAGTACTGTGCTATCTCTATATTTTGCTTCCAAGTGTTGAGTGAGCAACAGTGTTCAAGCCAAATATTGACTTTCAAGCTTGTTAGAATTGTACAAGCTCTGTTTTTGCCTTTTATCCTCTATTTCCATCTGTGTTTGCACACGTTTCATGTTTTTCTAGCTAAATATTTAAAACATGAGGGCTAAATCAAGACTTGTGCGCACAGTACTCTATTACCCATTTTTATGTCTTTGCGGTTCCTCCACAGTGACCTGAACTTACGTGTAATGAAAACAGTCTGAAGAAAAACGTGAGAACAGCCACTCTGAAACCAGTGCTGTGAATGGAGCACAAAGTAAGTGGATCTGACACTCGAACACTACGGCCCCTCTCTGCATGCTGTGGCTGTTCAAAATTTCTGCATGAGGATTAAAAAAAATCAGCCCACTCGGCTTCACATCTTGACAAAACCACTCAGAGGCACAAGCCGATCTCTACAGGAAGCTGCAGAGATGTCAGAACGCCTCACGACAGTCAAACCTAAACAGGAGCGCTCTGTACACTTCCTGTCTTCCTGTCACCACGCTGGTTGTGGATAAAATACGTGATGGTTTTTTTTCCACATGGAAGGTTTTAGCTGATACCACAACGAGAGAATGCGAGGTTTTGTTCTGAATGAAGCGTAGCTAACGAATACTTGGATTCTTTGCAGTCAGCGACTGCCTGAAGTCTACAAATGATGGACATCACCAAATGTTGAGTTTCCTCGCTTGATGTTCTCCGTCAGGCTTTGACTGTAGTCACCCACAGTTGTTCCCTGTTTGTGGGTCTCTCTGCATTCTGTTTGCTATTTAATAATGCAAAACCTGCTCTGCTGGATACGAATCAGATGACAAACGTGACAATCGAAGAATATCCCATTTCTTTGCACTGAGAAACTCGTGGATTGGATCTTTTGACGCAAAAGAATCCAAAACCATGGATCTTTAGCAGTTTGTTTTGGGTCGTTATTTGCTGTCTGATCAGGTTTGCTCTGTTTTCTGAGTCTGAGCAGAGAGAACAGCTCTGTACACATCAGAAGTCATCCTGTTTCTATCAGCAGTTCCACTGGCAGCCACACATACAAACTAAATCCACCGTAACTAACAGGTGATGCAGTATACTGAGAATGTGAGTGTTTCTCTCCTACTTCATATTTTTTCACCTTGGTTTCATCTGTCCAAAGATTTTTTCCAGAACTTTTCTGAAACAGGTTCTTTTACAGGTTTTCTTTGGAAAGTGTCATCTGTCCTTAAAACCAGTGGTTTGTGTTGTAAAGCTTCTGTGTTCATGAGGGCGTCTCATTTATCCAGAACAATGATAGGCCCACCTCTTTGAGTGTTCTTAACTTGGTTAAATATTGTGAATGCGTTTTTGTTGGAAACAACGTTGTTATTGAGTTTAGCTGCCGTCTTTGGTCTTTCAGGCCTTTTGGTGTGGCTGGAGAGTTTATTATAAGCAGCTGCAACAACCACCTTGGGTTGGTTGTTGGGAGGCAACCTGTTTCCAAACAACTGTGGTCCAATTCAGGCTGGTGACATATTAAAAAATTCATTTATCATCTAAGAATTATACACAGACTGCAAACACAACCCAGCTAACGTAATCTCTAGCAGAGTCAGTCTGTGCCGATGAGCACAACTCAACTGCAACACAGCTCTTGGGAACAGGGTCTCGTTTCAATTGGTAGCATCTAGTTGTGTTGTGGTATTCCTGTATAAATGCATGAATGCAGCGTGCCTATGTATAACTCTTCAGGTAAATTACTATCCTGCAGCAACTAAATTTCCGAATATTGTATACTGAATATGATTCAGACAGTAACAGAATTGCAAATTTTGCAAAGTTATCATAAACAGATTGCATGTAATTGCCAAACTGACCTCATTCAATTGCAAACCGATGAGAGCGACAGCTGTTGGCTCCGCCTATTTAGGTGAAGGTCAAGGTTCTTTATTTGTCACATGCATAGTTATACAAGTATAACACACAGTGAAATGTAGCCTGACACGCTCCTCGACATGTGCAAAAAAATTGGGGGGGGGGGGGGTGTAGAGGAAAAACATATATATATATATATATATATATATATATATATATATATATATATATATATATATATATATATATATTATATATGGAATATATAGGAATTGAAATGTACATTGTGCCTTGGTTTAGTGTCTGGAAGAGTCCTGTCTCAGTCAATTAAAGATGACGTGAGAGGGCGGGTGTGTGTGTTTAGGGCACGGATGGCTTGGGGATAGAAGCGCCTCTTGAGTCTCTCTGTCCTTGCCCGGAAGATGCGGAACCTTCTACCAGATTGCAGAAGTTGGAACAGTTTGTTGCCAGGATGGGACGGGTCCTTCAGTATCTGCGCTGCTCTAGTCCGGCATCTCCTGGTGTAGGTGTCCTGAAGCGGGGGGAGAGCAATCCTGCAGCAGCGTTCTGCTGTACGGATCACTCTCTGGAGAGCTTTTTGGTCCTTCACACAGCTGTTCCCAAACCACGATGTCATGTTCTGTGTGAGGATGCTCTCCACAGCGCCTGTATAGAAAATCCTGAGGATCTTTGGAGAGACCCTGAACTTCCTCAGTTGTCGTAGGTGATACAGGCGCTGCCTAGCCTTTTTGGTCTGGACCTGAATGTGGGCAGCCCATGTCAGGTCTGAGGAGATGTGGACACCAAGATACTTGAAGGACTGCACCCTCTCCACTGGAGCTCCATTGATGATAATGGGCTTGTAGTCTCTGTGCTGACCCCTTCTGAAGTCCACCACCAGCTCCTTGGTCTTGCTGACGTTCAGCTGGAGGTGGTTGTCCTGGCACCACGATGCCAGATTCTTCACTTCATCCATGTCGGCCGTCTCATCGTTGTTGGAGATGGCACCCAACACCACTGTGTCATCAGCAAACTTCACAATGGTGTTGGAGCCATGGTGTATTTACTGCTTTATTATCATATGAAGACAGCAGCCGACGGAGTGGTCACAGATCCAAAGGAACCACTTTAGTGCTGCTATCTCCAACCACTGTTTCCCCCGTGTGGCCGTAGCTTTAGCCTCTGTGCACTCAGAGTGTTAATCTGAAGCATGTTTTCACTCTATTTCCTCAGCTGAGACTCTGTTTCCAAATCTTTTTTCATGCATTTAAAACCCAGATAAACATGATGTGTTGACTGGTTTATTTATTACAGCAGGGATTCTCGTTTATAAAGTAGAAAGGTAAAACAGAAACTACTCGGAGACGGCATTGCTGAAGAGTTTTTTGGCGGTGGTGGTGGAGTAAGAAACAAACTCATAAATCAAAGCTTCTATATGACTTGCAAAGTGTGATTAATCACTGGCTCTGTGCATATTTTTAGTCTACTGTAAATTACCCTCTAAAGTTTCTTTTAACTGTATTTTAAAGCTAAGATTATAACGAACTCCTCCACTCTTTAAATACACAGTCTTGAACTGGAAGTTGTGTATCTGCTTGAACACTCCGCTTTAAGTTTAAAATGCACAAATAATTACAGGAATACTTATGTGAAAGGTGTAGAAACATCGATTGCAGTGAGGAACTATTACCCAGCTCTGCAGTTCAGCTAAGTACTACTAAACATTCACCTGAGCAAAAAACTGCAAAGTAAATTAAAAGTGTGCACACCTGTATTTTCACATTTTTCCTTCCTGTCAAACATGATGAGAAAAGCTAGAAATAAGAAGAAAGTTTAAAAAAAATACACTATAAATTTCTGAAAATCCATATAACAGAACTCTGAAACTGTTTATATGCAATATATAAGAAATCTATATGAGAAAAATCACAACAGGGAGTAAAGTCATGCAAGTTGCATCGGTGAGAGTAACAGAGATTACAGAAGAAGCACAAGAATAAGATGGTAGATGAACCCATGTGTGCTAACAATCTCTAGATGCTGGTGTCATCCCTCGAGTTTGCTCCTGGCATCATTAATGAATAAATTCACCTGGGTGGTGACCTGCGTTCCCCCGAGAACAAAGAACACTGAGGCGCTGTACTACAGTTGCACCAGATGGAAATGTTGAAAGAGGCAAGAAAGAAAACCAGCAGCAAAGTTCACTTTAGTTTCAGAGTTCGACGTCGGGTTATCTGGGAGGAAAGAAATTCCAGGATTTTCTTCGTTTCATGACCAAAGTAGCTTAAAGCTCTTCAAATGACAGGACGTCAGTTCAGAGGAGTTTAATATGGAGACAAAGATAAATTTACAGTACTGACTTTTTTATATGCGTACGATTGTGTTATTATTCTAAAGTCCTTCTAGAACAGGTTATTCATTCTTGCATTAAAAATAGAAAATCCTGCTTGTGCTGATGCCACATATACCTGTTTAAAAAGAAAAGAATAAAGCTTTGTTTTCAGTTACACTTTGATAGTTTGTTGCAGTCTACTTGGTAAACGGACTGACTCTTATGTAGCGCTTTCCACACTACCTGAGCACCAGAGCACTTTATACAACATACCTCACTCCCATACATACAAACACTTTTTTCTATGCTTAAGTGCTTGTTGTCTAACATCCACACAGACTCACACTCCAAAGGATGCATTGGAGAGCAAGTCCGAGGATATTTGGCAAACGGGGCTCAAACCACCAGATTACCTGCTCTACCCCATGAGCTACAGTAACTCAGCCAAGGAAAAGCAAAAATGGACACTAGCACTGGACAGTTGTTGATTGGCATTTTTTTCGGGAGGCAAGGACATGAAGACCAGTCTCAATTCCTTCTGTGGCATTCGGTGGTGAATTTATCACAAACAACATGGATCCATCCTGCCTTGTAGTTTCAGGTCAGGGTGGTGGAGTAATGATGTGGGGAGATATTTTTTGGATCCCACCAGCTGAGCCTCTTCAAACACCACAGCGTACCTGAGTATTGTTGGTGACCACGTCTACGTCTTTATAACTCTGTATCACAAAGCTTGGCTATCTAAAACTGGCCTCCAGAGTCACCGGAACTCAATCACATCTCTGATGTGGTGGAATGGCAGAGCTACATCGTTGATGTGCAGCTGACAAATCTGCAGCACGTGTTGGTAGTGATGCTATCATGTCAATACTGACCAAAATCTCTGAGGAATGTTTCTAGCATCGCGTTGCATTTCATAAAGACTTAAAGAAACAAGAAGGGGGTCCAACCTGGAAGTAGCAAGGTGTACGTAATGAAGTTGGTGAGAATATTGGTAATTATTTCCTATTATAATGTCCCTGACATTACCCTTGGTAATAAAGTAGTTTGATTAAACTAAGAAGCCATGCTGACATGTTGTTTTTTCATTTAAAATCCCAGCAGTTACTGTATTTGTAACACCAGTGAGCTCGAACTAAAGAAACCTCTGTTCCAGGCAAATGAGCGAATTACCAAATTGAAACTTCAGCTTCCTTTGCTTTATCCCTTGATCTCTGCCACAAGGGTTAATCCCCACTGCATATTAATTACTGCACATTGAACAGAGGCTGGTAATTAATTAAATACATAGTCGTTAATAACATAATGTCATTGTGGCTGATTGACTTGACCGCGTGCTTAGTCTTTATGATAAGCGCTCTTATAAAGATGTGCTCTGTATAGATGGTGTGAATCAGTCCTTCGGTTAACTTCCTTTCTCTGCTACTGAACATTTCTGACGAATCCCTCATTACTGTATATCAGCCCCGTGCTCATTTCTATAGTTTTTGCCTGCCGTGATCGATTTGTATTCTCAGCGAGCTGTGTCACTGGAGGGCAAATAAAAACAGATTAGAGACAACACAATTTAAAACTGTTGTATCTGGACATTAAGAGAGCATGGACTAGACTTTAATCTTACACTTTGCAAAACAAGGGAGTAAAAATTGATCCCATAGAGGTGGTTCGGAGAATACTGAAATGCCTCTTCAAGCCAAAGAAAAAAGCCCTGAATGCCGATGACTGAGAACATCCAGCTCCTCATTACTCTTCGGACTTTTCTCATCGCCTCTCAAATTCAGGGTTTGAGTGCAAGTTTGATGACGGAGTATCACGATGAGTGTTTTCAAACTAAGTAACCCACTTTTTTGGAACCTGACCAACTGTATTTCAGCTCCTTGTCAACTCTGGTAGCACTCAGAACATAAAAGTCACGTCAGTTGGTGGATGTGGCTAAAAAACCGGAGACGCTGTAGCAACTCATTCAGAAGAGAGTCCCACCCTAAAGCATAGCGTGCTTGATCATCTGTTTGACTCTAACGGGGAACATAAATTACAGCATAGCCATTGTATTGCATTCAGTAGGATTTCAAACTAGTGATTAAGGATATAAACTCATCAGCCATGCGTATAATACAGTTATGTATCAAGAGAGCTCACTCCTGTTTTCTCATGGACTTCTAGGTCAAAACGCTATCAGTTGATGACGATGTATTACTCGCATCACTTTGCTTAGAAGTCGGAGGAGCCCCTGCTCCAAAATCAACACCTTCAGGCTTGATAGATATTAGAAGGCATTTAGCTTTCCTGTTGACAGCTTAAGTGTTTTATTCAATTCAATCTTATTTATACAGCACCAAATCACAACAATAGCCGCCTCAAGGTGCTTTATATTGTAATGTAGACCCTTACATACAGAGAAAAACCCAATAATCATATGACCCCTATGAGCAGCACTTTGGCGACAGTGGGAAGGAAAAACTCCCTTTTAACAGGAAGAAACCTCCAACCAGGGTCAGGGAGGGGCGGGGCCATCTGCTGCGACTGGTTGGGGTGAGAGAAGGAAGACAGGATAAAGACATGCTGTGGAAGAGAGACAGAGGTTAATAACAGATATGATTCAGTGCAGAGAGTGAAGAAGAAATACTCAATGCATCATGGGAATCATGAGAATCAGCATAACTAAGGGAGGATTCAGGGTCACCTGGTCCAGCCCTAACTATATGCTTTAGCAAAAAGGAAAGTTTGAAGCCTAATCTTGAAAGTAGAGATAGTGTCTGTCTCCCGAATCCAAACTGGAAGCTGGTTCCACAGAAGAGGGGCCTGAAAACTGAAGGCTCTGCCTCCCATTCTACTTTTAAAGTGTACTTATGTAGTTTTACAGTCAGATGGCACAACAATAGATATTTTGCCACAATGACAACATGTATTCTTTTAGAACAAAGGTGAGGCTTTCAAACCCAAGAGCTTTATACTAGCTGTCAAGCATGGTGGGGGGTCGCATCATGCTCTACAGATGTTTTGCTGCCAGTGGTTTTGGCACAAAGTGGATTGAATGATGAAGGAGGACAACTTCACCTCAAATCAACAGCAGGATGGTTGAAACACAAATGAGTGTTCTAACAGGACAAAGATCCCAAACACATGGATACAAAGCAGGCAAACCTCCTAAATCGTAAGCTCCTAAAACCTCTAATTTTAATTTGTGACCACATTTAACAGCTGAGTCCATGCAAGGAAACCACACTGCTACCAATTCTGCCACGAGGTGAAAGTAGAAAATACAGAACACGTGATGGAGCGAATTCCAACAAAAGGTGCTGATAAAGAAATATAAAAAGCATAAAATCTAACAAATCACAAGAGGTAGACACAAGAAGGAGGACAGGAATATTTATATACTGAAGGTTGATTGACAAATAACAGCAAGTGGGACTAGACACAAGTGAAAACCATGAAACAAGTAAAATCTGCACAGGATATGAAAAGAAAACTAAGCTTCAAAGTAGAAAACAATCGTAAAGCAAATACTAAACACAGACTAGAGACATTAAAGGTAAAGAAGGATGAAGGTATAAACAGAAAAGACAAGAAAGAGGCAGGAACGAGGAGATACTGAGGGAAATCCAACGGAAACTGACTTTAAATAATCCAAAGGTCAAAGGCTGCTGCTCGTCCTTGTCCTGTATAAATAAATAAAAATGAATACACCGCAAGACGAAGAAGTTTGTTCAGCGTTCAAAGGACCTCAGACATATTCTGTGTCAGTGGAAGGCAGGTTATAAAAAGAAATCCTCCTCTATTACTCCTTCTAAAGGCCTTCCTCCTCTCTCATCTCCGCTCATTCTCCCAGGTTGCTCCTCGGGGAGTCAGACAATGAAATATTTCTCTCTCCCCGGCTTGTATCCGTATTCATTTCCTCTTCACCACCCCTGCGAATTGAAACTTTGTCTCATGCTCTTTCCCATCTCCTCACCTCTCGTTCTAATATAAAGTGTTTTTCATATTTAAAAAAAATCCAGACTTAAAACAGAAGCTGTGTGTACAGAACAGATGTCAAAGTGAAGAATGCTTCTTTAATGTGATCCTTCCATCAGGCTGTGGGATATTTATGTACTTCCACTTTATAATAATATATTCCTCTGCCTGTTATTCGTCTTTTGACTCTTACCTTTATTTCCTTGCTGTCGCCTATTAGTTTCGCGGCTGCCACCGCCTCATTTCCCCACAGCGATCAATACAGTTTCATCTCGCTCTCTTTCATGTCTTCCATTCCACTTTTGGACATCCTCATTTCCTCTCTCTCCTTTCTCGGCCCTGCCTCATATCTACAACTACAATCAAAGGTTAATAACTCTTCACACTTCCTCCTCATATTGTCTGCCTTCAGATAACAACTGGTGTGTTTTTTTTAATGACATCGACTGTAAACTTGCACAGACCGAAGCCTGCAGGCGGCGTCTGCACGCTCCCCGTTGGCTGCGCCTGACTCCTTTGTCCTTGGCCACGGCGCCTTCGCCTGATTAGCTGCCACCGTTTGCAGCGGTCAGAGCTGTTTGGTGTTATAAATATAGTGTAAGCTATGTTGAGTTGGAACGGGCTGCCTTTGTGCTACATAGAAAATCATAGGTTAAATGGCAATCTGGGGCAGTAAGAGTGCTGCTGATCGCTTCGCGGGGCTTTATGATTGGTCACTCGTACACTCTGCTGGAGAGCAGGCCATCCTCTCAATTACCAAGATCAGTGTGAGCAGAAGGTGTGGAGGACAGCGAGGAAGAAGAAAGGAGTGGGTGTGATATTAGAGAGGACAGACAGAGGGGGGAGGAGGGGAAATAAGGGCTTGGATGTGCTGTCTTAATTCTTTTCTCTTGGTTGTGATAATGCTCAGATGTGCTAAATGTGCCTGCAGAGGGAGGCCACCTTGAGTCGTGATCTCTTTTGTCATGGCGCTATCTGCTGAATAAATATTTCTTTTTGTTGTTGCAGTTTTGTTCTTTTTCAAACTGCTTAGGCTCGGATTAATGAAACAAAAAGAAAGGGTGACATGGGAGGACGAATGAGGGATGAAAGGAGGGAGATCAGAACCTGGTGTGACAGGGAGAGGTGAATGAAGATCGAGGTAATTGAGGCAAGAAGATGAGGATGAGGAGGAGGGGCAGGGTGAGGATGGAGAGAGAAGACGGCAAATGAAAGCGAGGCGAGAGAAGGGAGAGGAGATTGGAGATGGAGAGGAGGGCAGATGGGATATAAGAAGAGGAGAAAGAGCTGAAGGCAGCGCTCATTGAATCTGTGATTTCTTCACAGATCACAGTGGTCAGCTTGGTTGGCAGCGCCGTGACTTCTGCTCTATAATTTCAGTTTCTGCAGCGCTGTTGCCTCGTGCTGAAGTACTCTAGAGGACAATAAAAACACGAGACAGAGCGGACGTCCACGTGAGAGTTATTTAATACAAAAGGAACAGGTAATTTTAAAGCACCTTTAAGGTCAAGTCCTTTCATTGTGAACGTTCACACTGAGCCTCAAGCAAGTGTTTAAATCTGTCCAAAGCATAAAAAGCAGTCTGAAAATTAATCTGTGGGACAGCTTTGGAGTTTGGCCCCTTCTCTTCTATTGGCCCGCACCGCTGTCACATGACTATCAAGGCTGTGTCTCTTTGCTGCAGCAAAAACGTCTTGAAGTAAGGCTCAAATTCAGGACGTTCACAGAGTTTTTGTTGTGTGTGGTTATTTATTCTGTTTTCTATAGTTTTGCATCTTGATTGTTTCCATATGATCTCTTCATGCTCTTCTTCTTTACCTTAAAACAGGAAGAATCAGCGCACATCGTCACCGCCGTGAGGCTGGCGTCTTTCTCAGCACTGATTTTTTGTGCCGAGGAGATATGTATTACTCCTAGATTATTGATCAGCTGTTTGTCCTCTATAAGACGTGGTTCTGATTGGATATTATTCCCATTGGTTGTGGTCATGTGACCTATCAGGTGATTTAAGATGGAGCCGCCCTGTGTTTCATTATTTGATGACGAACAGGTGTGCTTCACTGCTAGCTTCGATAAAGAAATTGCATTTCTACAGTGTGTAAACTGTTAATCCTCTACACTGCCCTCATCATCCCAACCTGTATGTATAAATGGCTGCACCTGGCTTCCTCCCTGTGTTCATCATTCTACCATCAGCACACGGGGATGTTACGGCCCTAGTGGGCCCTCCTCTTGAAATTGCCCTTGTGTGGGTGTGGTGTTGTTCTCTCTCCGCCTCCTCGTCTCTTGCTCCTCCTACCCCTCTGTCTCTCTTTCACTCTGCCCTCTCTCCAGGACGCACCTGCTGCTCATTACCCTCATTTGGCAGCTGGACCGAGTCAGCAATCACCTCTCTGAGGTTACATAGGCTGGGGGAGAACTGTGTGATGTGGGGGTTGGTTTGTTTCTGTGACTCTACACTGTTGTTCTAGGTGTTGGAAAAGACCGCGCGTGTGTCCTGGAGTCGTGGGAGTTTGTGGGGTTTAAATAGAAGCCGACTGAATTCAGTTCTATTCAGACTCACTTTCATTTTCAGTTTGTTTTATTAGGCCTAGTTAAAATGATGAACCTGTTAGTAGGGATGCACTGAGCTGATATTTGGATTGGTTTGGATATCGTGACCACGGGCTGATCTATTCAGTTCAGTTCTATGTTGCTCATGGTTTACTGTGTCATGGATTAGCAGCAGCGCACTGCCAGCAGCTTTTCCTTTACAATATGTTTTTCACCGAATCACAAACTGTGGTCAGGAGAGTTGACATGACGGCTAACACGCTCCCGTCTGCGTCTCGCTCTCCTGCTTTCGCTGCTGTGATGTTCTGTCTGATGCTTGTTGGAAAGGTTTTACTGCACTTACGGCAGCACAACATGTCATCAGCTCGATATTGTTTAACTCCACCGGTCTCTCCAGCTTCACGCTACACCTAACACGTGTGGTTACAAGAGGAGGTGCAGTCGCAGGGAAAGCAGGCAGAAACTAGCCTCATTTTCAAAGGCAGCAGGTGGGCCCTTCTGGCTGTTCCAGAACATACACGGTACAGGAAGACGGATGTAATTTCTTTACTGGCTTTAATATTTTAAGTATTTATTAGGATTTTTAAAAAACTGTTTAGTATTCAGTATTATTTTGGTTTTACTTGCCTGTCGAAGCCTTTGCGTCATCATTAGAGTGTCTAACGGTGCTAACAACGTTAAAATTATAAAAATGTAATCAATACAGGCAGAAGAAGAGTTACTGGAGTTACTGGAGGGAACGCTGGGTTCCCGACTGTCTCTAACCTTTTTTGTTTCTGTCCATCACCATGGTCTCAGTCCCAGTCCCATTACGCTACCGTGCACAGCGAAGCGCTACAAGATACACGAAGAACCGAGGGACAGATCAGGCTAATGCAAGTCTACCAAAGTTTCCATGAGGACCTTCACGTGTTATTTCATTCAAAGGGAGAAAAAGTTCTTCTCACTGATGCTCCCATTTTGTTTCTGTTCTGCTTTTTTGTTCTCTTCCCCTCCTGCATTCGCTTTCCTTTATATTGCTTCATACATATATTCCCTTTATCTCTCAGTTGGTCGGGATACAAATGAAGCTGCGCTTTCAAATTTGCCAGTGCGGGCGAATCACAAAGGCATTCTTCAGATGCAAAGACACATCCTGTTGACAAGGTATTACCACGCAGATGGATGTAACGGTTATGGCTTGATGAAGAAGCGGCGGCTCTGGCTGGGATGTGTGTCTGGCTGCCCGAAAATGTGTTAGGGGTTAATATGATATCCTGAAATAGGATTTGATTCCTCGATTGCTACCTGCCAAGGAGCTGGGAGAGATTAGGGTAAGATTAGATTTTAGCCATGCACCAACGAGCTCGCTCGCCTTTTTCTGACATAATTGGATAGTTTGGGCCATATTTCATTCTCAATTGGCTAGTTGTCACCAAAGATGCATCAACAAAGGGGAAGAGGGAAGAAAAACTACGCCTGACTATAGACTCTTGTGTTGTGTGGACAGTGACCTGACGACAGGCTTTGGAGTGTCACCTAGGAAACGATGTATTGCATCAGTGATGTAAAAGTATCACTTTCTTATTATTTGAACGAATGATTCAGAAAGGAAGCAGCAGTGATTGATGCTTTCAGTTCATCTCAATGCAAACACCACTGAAATGCTCTTATTAGTTATTTGTCGTTTTCTATTTGACCCCTAAATCCCATCAAAGTCGTCTCCATAGCTTCGCTTCTATCACACGAAGCTCTTTTTATTTCAGTTCTCTTCAAAATCCCCTTTTGTCTCGTTTTTCTCTTACACGCTCTTTTTTTTGTCACTCTATTCATCTCAGACTTTCGGACAAAAGTGATCCTCTTTCATTTTTTCCATACTTTTTCCCCCCTCCCAGTTTCTTATACTTTCAAACTCTTTCACTGTCACTTGCGTCTCTTTTGTTCTCACCCCCTCTTATTCTTTAATCTTCACGCTCCATACTTTTGTCACCCCTTTTCTCCCCCTTTTCTTTCTCCAGATTTTCTCATTTTCACTTCAGTCTTTCTACCGCTGTCCCTCTCATTCAATTCAGATCAAAGAATACCATTGTGCTATATAGATAGAAAGATCATGCATATAACATTTACTGCAACAACATGAACATTTTCCGTCTAAAGAGCACTGCAGTCTGCTGTAGCTGGAGTGCTGCTGTGTTAAGGCCAAACCTTTGTAACTGCTGGGGTCATGGTAGGTTAATCCAGTGGTTGCAAATGGTGTACTGGACCGCCTCGAGGCATGTTGATGCGCCTTGAGGCAAGTCCAAGTATATTCCTAAAAAGAATAATGGAAACTCTGCAGTCATGTGATAAAGAAAGTTTTCACAAGACTCTGCATTTGAGGGGTAAATAACAGCTACATGCTGTCAATCATATGTAGCTGAACAGCTGATCATCAGGAAGTGTGAGCACCTCTACAAAAGCAGAAGTTTTGGTTGTTTGCAGGTGTGAAGCATTCAGGTGTGCATTACCAAAGCCATAATCTTTAAGTTACTATAATGTTACCATAAATTCAACCCAAAGTCAGACCACAAGTTTGATCAGGAGCAGGACAATGATCCCAAGAACAGCAGGAAATCTGCAGCAGAAATCAAGGTGTTACCATGGCCCAGCCAAAGTCCAGACCTCTGATTGAAAGGAACTAAATGAAAACTAAAGAAGAGTGGCCCAAAATCTCTCCACGATGATTCACATTTCACTTTGTGGGTTTAGGGTAAAGTAAAGATCCACATATATTCTTATCATCTCAAAAACAAAAGGACTTTAACACTAAAAGGTATGTAAGAGTGTTTCTCTGAAGGATACATTTTATAGTTTCTGAAACTGTTTGTTTGGCATGTAGTTAAAAATGCAACCCACTGCTAAATGGTGTCTACATGAACACGTGGATGTTGAGAGGTTAATAAGCGAAGAAAGAAGATTCTTGTCTGTTGACAGCATTATCTAAGCTACATCTTTTATTACTTCAGCTGGACTGAGGTATTAACAGCTCTAAGCCTTAGCCAACTTCTTCTGGAGGGGAGATGAGGCACTAAGGCTTAGATGGTGACAAGCAAGCTGAAATCACTGGATCTGAACCAAAGACTGTTATTTGCTTTCTGTTGGATAAGATGGAAGAAGACGAAGTACATGCTAAAACAGGACTGTCAGAAATGACTACTCGTTGGAACTGTTTATAGACAAGTGTTTTAACACACCACGTATTGTTTTTTGGGCTTTAGCCTAAACCTAGTTCCAATGAAGGAAAATATTAATGCTTCAGTTGACCATGAATTTTTGGAGTTTTCAAACAAGGTCCAAAAAGGAAATGTTGGATGAGTTTGGTGTGGAAGAACTTGATTGACCCACATAGAGCCCTGATCTCAACCCCATCAGGCACCGTTGGGATGAACGAGAACAGAGATTGTGAGTGTCCCACGTTGGTGTCTGACCTCAGAAATGCTCTTCTGGATGAACGGGCAAACATTTCCACAGACACTTTAAAATCTTGTAGAAAGCCTTCCCAGGAGAGTGGAAGCTGTTGTAGCTGCACAAGGCTCAATTTGAATGGGATGTCGTAAATGCTCCTGTAGGTGTAATGTGTAGATAGGCTCACGCAATACTGCTGTCTATATAGTGCATGTGATAAAGCAAAATAAACAGCTTACTGCTGCCTGGGTTAATCTATGGGATGCCATTAGGTTACTTTGTTTAGGTTGTTTTGCATGGCCAGAACAGTTAAACATGTTACATATAGAGTAAAGAAACTGTCCACTTACTTTGATACACCGAATTTTAGTTGTAAGAATCAATGTTTAGGTAGCAGCATTACAAAAAGAAAGTTCTCGTCCTTTGTGTCCTTTGCTGCAGTGCAAAAACAACACCCTACTTCAAGTATTGAGGAAAAATGTCGGTAAAAGCTCACAACCAAGGACACCTTGATAGAGAACCTGTGCTGCTAAAACGCATCGAGTAGATGGAGCCAAATAAAATGAGGAAGTACTGCCAAGCTGCTTTTTCACTTTTGGGATTGATATGGAAAGCTAGAAGATGAACAATACCAATGAAAGCAGTGAGCTTTATTTGTAGAAAATAATTAAGTAATTGACCAGGTTGCAACAACGAGAAACTCCACACTGAACACATTTTGCAAAACGTACAGCACCAGGGTTTGTTTGAAACAGCTGTTCTGATTCAGTCACAGTAAAAACAGCACGGCAACATCCCCACGAGTATGACAAACTGGTGGTTGACTGCATTGAGTGTACAAGACTATCAACCTATGGATGACTAGTTTTGATGGCAAGCCAATTGCACAGGTTGCCCGGTGGGAGGTAGCATGCCTCCAAACAATCCTGGTCCAACTTGGACTGAGTGCAGTCACTCTCAGACAGATTAGTGAAGTTTTGCAAAAATTTGCCAGACAGATTGCCAACTGGCTGGGTTCAGTTCATGTGAATTTCTGTTTAATGCGAATTTCTGTGTATGCAAACAGCAACAGATTTGCAACAGATGGGAACAGATGAGCGATTTATAACAGTTAATTGGCAGATTACAGATTGCTTTTAACTGCCAATTTGACCAATTACAAACTGATAGTGGACTGACTCCATCCTATTGTTGCTTTGACTGTTGCAACACACCAGGACTTGCTTTGACCTGGTTCTCATCTTCATAGCAGCTGTTTCAAAGACAATGAGAGCGAAGTTCATTGCACACAGGTGCCATTGTCTCCAACCACTGTTTTCTGGATCACGACTGTAGATATAGGGCATCAGGGGATTGACTTTTTGCCTTAAAAAAAAAAAAAAAAAAGATATATATGTAAGTCTGTACTGAGTGTGTTTAGCAGGGCTGGAAGTTAAACTTGTTTACATTATGAGCTACCTTGCATAAAAAAGTGCTCTGATGGATCTATAATTAATAATGTAAGCATATGGATGTGCTGGGAAAACTGCAACGTTTTTATGGTGGCACTCTAAAAAACAGCAACTGAGTTTCTATATCTGTTCGGTTTAAGACAAACACAACTTGGTCTGGAAGGTTAAAATTTGATTTTCCTTTGGGGCAAAACTACTTTGTAAAGGTCAGCATACTTTCTGACACCCTCAGTCTCTGGACAGCATCACATCACATCCTTAATCAGGGTCATAACTTTACAGATATTTGTAATACACCTTTAAATCTATCTGATTTAAGAATTTAAATTAGTTTTGACTGTAATGTCCTCTTCTCCATGCACATTACAAATAAATGAAGCAGGGCCAGAAACTTCTACTCAGCTTGCGCATTACTAATGGGATGGAAATGCCACAAGGCATTCTAGGTCTGTTGCTGTTTACGTTATACCTAGTGAGTAATGACCTTTTTTGTTTTTTAAATTAGTTTTATATAAACTTTGCCTGGTGAAGCACCTCCGCGATAAGCGGTGGCATCACCCAGGAGGATACGCACAGAGAAACTGTCAGAGGTTGTGTGTGGAGGCGTGGAAGAGATGACCCAAACGCTGGACTCACGATGCAGAAATGAAGAGGATTTATTGGAGGGTGAGTGAACAAAGCAGGACAGATGGAGTGACTGGCTGGCTGAAAGACTGGAAGAATGGCTGGCTGACTAACTGAACATACAGACGGAGGGACGACATCAACATCAATGACACGACATTGGACTGGTTGAACTGAGGGACATAAATACACAGGCTGAGTGATGAGAGATTAGAACCTGGTGAGTACACAGCTGAACATAATGAACTAATGATAAACGGGAAGAGGACGGAACATAATGCACATGGACCAAGGCTAACACAATAAAACAGGAAGTGGAACAGGCAGAAGATAAACAGTGAACGTGAACTGAAAATACTGGGTCACCGACCCAGGAACCCTGACAGTACCCCCCCTCCAAAGGCCGGCACCCGACGGCCAAAAGAGAAAGAAAAAAAAACCAGAACAGGGTGGGCGGAGGGGGCCCAGGACGGAGGGACGGAGTCCACACCAAGACAGTTCAGGTGGGCGCCCCCGTGGCCCGTGGCCGAGACGAGACAGTTCAGGTGGGCGTCCACGCGGCCCGTGGCCGAGACGAGACAGTTCAGGGGGCCGACCGTGCGGACGGCAACGGCGACAGCACTGGTCCGGGGGCCGACCGCGCGGAAGGCGACGGCGCCCGGCCAGTGGCCTAGCCAGCGGTCTAGAAAATGGCCGTTTAGCTCCAGACCCAGGCGAGGCTGAAGGCTCTGAGGCTGCAGCAGACGAAGGCTCTGAGGCTGCAGCAGACGAAGGCGCTGAGGCTGCAGCAGACGAAGGCGCTGAGGCTGCAGCAGACGAAGGCGCTGAGGCAGAGGCCGGGCCGGGCGTGGGTGCAGCTGAGGCAGAGGCCGGGCCGGGCGTGGGTGCAGCTGAGGCAGAGGCCGGGCCGGGCGATGCAGGCGCGGAGGCCTCTGGCCGGAGACAGGCAGGGCCAGTAGGCGCGGAGGCCCCTGGCTGAGGAGCGGCCGGGCCAGCGGGTGCGGAAACCCCTGGCTGAGGAGCGGCCGGGCCAGCGGGTGCGGAAACCCCTGGCTGAGGAGCGGCCGGGCCAGCGGGTGCGGAAACCCCTGGCTGAGAAGCAGGAAGGCTCACAGCTGGCTCTGGGTGCTGTGGCTGCAGGTCCGGGAACTGAACAAGATGGTAGACCGGCGACTGGGAAACAGGGGGCGACTGGACTGACTGGACAGGGGACTGAGCTACAGGAGGTGACTGGAGGACAGGAGGGGACTGAGCTACAGGAGGTGACTGGAGGGCAGGAGGAGACTGAACTGCAGGTGAGGGAACTGACTGGAGTGGAAGCTGAACAGCAGGTGCGGGAACTGACTGGAGTGGAAATGCTAAGGGATGAACAGGGGTAGGTGAGGCTGACGACGGAGCTGAGGTTGGTGTGGCTACTGGCTGAGCTACAGATTGAGCTAGTGACGGAGATAAAATTACGGCTTGGGCTAGTAAGGCTGGTGCCTGGGCAGGGGACAGTTCAGCTAATCTAACTAGGGATAGTGCGAGGGCGTGAAAGGCTGGGTCAGGAGGTGGATGAAGTGGTGACGTAGCGGGTGAACCGGTTAGCTCTTCCAAGTCTCTAGGGAGGTCAGGCTGGGTTCTGGCTGCCCTCAGCCTGGGCGCTGGGACGGGCACGGAAGGCGGCTGGACACCAGTCACCCCCACCTGAGAAACAGAAGCGGGTGTGGAGTTAGACCGGGTCGCAGCTGCCCTCCTCCTGGGAGCTGGCACTGGTGTGGGCGTAGACTGGGCCCCCATGCTGGTGGGAAATGGCTGAATAATGGGTGTGGAAATAGTGACGGTGTGTGTGTTACTGGCAGGTGTATGGGAGAATGTTCGGGTTTTCCTGCCACCACTATTTACAGTCTTTGGAGGAGCAGAGCAGAAAAACTCTTCCCAGTCCACTTCCTCCTCTAGGAGGGAAACGTCCCATGAATCAAAGATGGGTTTATTATTGGGTTGAAGTGGAGAGTCAAACGAGGGTGGAAAACAGTCGCTGGAACTCACCACTGGGAATTGCTGAAAATAGTCCATTTTATGGCGGCGTGTGCGCCGCTTTCTCCGGGAAGAGGAAGCGGCCGGGATAAACAGCTGAGCCTCTGGCGCGGTAGCCTCCGTTGAGCCGAGGTGGGAGGCGTAGCCGTTGTGCCGTGGCGATGGTGGAGGTCCGGCGAATGAGGCGGCAGGTGTGTGAGCGAGGAGCGGAGCGGCGAGAGAGGGAGCGGCCGCAACGCGGCGTGAAACGTCCACTCTCCGCGGCAAATGCTCCGGTGCAGGTGAGGCAGCAGGTGGGGGAACGCGGCGTCTCCGAGGCCCGCCCAGAGCCAAGCGAGTGCCCTCGAAGACATGCTCTCGCTCCGCGAAGAGCCGCTGTCTCTCCTTGAGTTTTTCCGCCCAAATGGAGAGCGCTGCGTCCTGCCGCTCGAAGAGGTCCGAGTCCGCTGGGTCCACATCGTGTCTTCGTGGCACGGGTCGTGTCATTCTGTCAGAGGTTGTGTGTGGAGGCGTGGAAGAGATGACCCAAACGCTGGACTCACGATGCAGAAATGAAGAGGATTTATTGGAGGGTGAGTGAACAAAGCAGGACAGATGGAGTGACTGGCTGGCTGAAAGACTGGAAGAATGGCTGGCTGACTAACTGAACATACAGACGGAGGGACGACATCAACATCAATGACACGACATTGGACTGGTTGAACTGAGGGACATAAATACACAGGCTGAGTGATGAGAGATTAGAACCTGGTGAGTACACAGCTGAACATAATGAACTAATGATAAACGGGAAGAGGACGGAACATAATGCACATGGACCAAGGCTAACACAATAAAACAGGAAGTGGAACAGGCAGAAGATAAACAGTGAACGTGAACTGAAAATACTGGGTCACCGACCCAGGAACCCTGACAGAAACAGACCTAAATAGCCTCTGGTTTACAGAATTACAAACGAGCTTCTTGGGCGGACACGAATGAGAAGTGAAAAAGTCTGTATTTCAGTAAAGGCAAATAAGACTCACTTCTCCATCAAAACATACCCATCAAACACACCCACCCACACACTCGCAGCATTTGTTCTGGTTGATTAGCGTTCTGCTACTGTAGAGTATACGTGGGCGGATCTGTGATGGGAAGTGGAGCAAATTTAATGGTTGCAATAGGAGAGTGAGAAAGACACCAATTAGTTTCTACACACCCCGTCAGTCCTGAGGAGAGGTCTAATCAGGTAAAATAGGTGAACAAACATTATTAATAAACAAGAGCTCAACAGAAAAAGGCTACCCTCGCTGACCAGTATTAATCTTGACCGTGTGGACGTTATCTCTTCTTGTTCCAACTTTCCTTTTTCCCTTCGCAGACATCCCTACGTCCCGTTATCCACAGTCACACCAGGAATCCGTCTCGCTCACTTTCTGCTCTGATTGACTGTCATCACATCTGACAGCACAGACGGGAGAAAGATGATAAACAAGACGTTTACACCACGGAGACATCCACGCCTCACACACATGCAAACACACACCATGTACACCGTGGAGAGGAACGACGAAGTACGGAGCCACACACTCAGTCTGAGCTGAATTTGACTGATAGCTGTTCTACCTCAAAATCTTTCATCATAGTCATCATCTGGCTTTAAGTGGTTTATTCTGTTCATTGTTTTACAACAGTTCACTGTTCAATTTTACAAGAAGGGACCTGCGAGGCTGAATTAATCAGGATTTTCTTTGGGGAAAATGTCAGGGAACTGGTATTGTCATGTGAACGAGCGTGTGGTGATCAAAGTGTGAAGGACGTCAAAATCACAGCTTCATTTAAATGCGGGTAAAAAGGCGAAGGAAACAAAAACCCGAAAACAACAATGGAGCCGAACAGGAACAAACGACGACTGGAGAGTCACACACCATGAGAGGACCCGACATGAACACAGGAGGAGATTAGGGCAGAGTGGACACACCTGGAGCACACAGCTGAACAGACTCATCACTGATGAGGACGTGAAACTGACCCTGAATCAAAATGATACAGGAAGTGACTAGCTCAGAGACTAAGGCTGTATCCCAATTCAGGGTCTGCAGCCTTAAAGTACGCAGCCTCAACGATCCTCAAGGGCCGCGTACTCAAAGACCGCTAAGGCCGGAAGTGCGAGGCTTGTGAAATGGGACGGTCTAGCCTCCGTTGCGCTGCCCAGGTTGCCTAGCAACCATGATACTAACAGCTGGAAACGTGTCATACAGCTGTGTTTGACAGAAATGAAGGAGAAAATCTTTTGTTCATTTGTTTGTTTCTACATGAGCTTTGATCATTCTCTGATTAAGCTCAGCTATTGAACGGCGTATATTTTAAAGTAAAGGCTTTAAAACCAAGTTAGTACAAACGTCACTAATGTCACATAACTTTGCCGACATGTGGCCAACAGTAATGTTTTAATGTTCTTCGTTATTAAACATTTGCACATAAATAAGTGACATAATATTCAGTACTTACTTAAAGTTTACTCTTCGGCTGCCCCTCATCCGCCGTTTTTTTTCAGCAAAGTTATCCACACCCACCGCCGCGCTATGCATTCTGGGATATGTTGGGCCACAAAGTCTACACCGCCACATCCTTAAAATTCAGGGAAATGAAGGACGCATTTCAGGGCCGCATTTCGAGCAGCCTTTGAATTGGGACAGCCTTCGGCGCACCGCTGTGACGTAATCGGCCTTGAAATGCGGCCTTTAAGGCTGCAGACCGTGAATTGGGATACAGCCTAAGACTAAGACATGAACTTGTCAGAACAGACGGGGAAAACAGAAAACGATGGAGACAGAACACAGGGACACGACTGGGACATGACTTCACATAGGTGATACCAATCACAGAGACGAGATTAGGACAGACTGGAAACGAAGGGGAACTAACATGAAGAACCAAGACATATACATAACAAAAGTCAAAGGGTTTCAGGACCTTGAACATATCTAATTCCAGATAACCAAACCAAAAATCCAGAACAGGCTTCAAATAGTGTGTCAGAGACCCAGGACCATGACAATTAATGGGAGAATGTCAGGGAACTAGTATCGCCAAGATTTAACCACTTTTTATTAAAAATGGAATATTCTCCCAGAATAATCATATTAGCTGTTTTAATTTTTATTGCTGTACCACTTAAGTACTGCAGTAAAACAACTCATAAGTGCCTTAATCCTGCATTCTCTTTAATGGCCTACAGGGGGCAACTTTTCTAGTTGCAAAATAAGCCTCATTGTGTAGAAGTCTGTGTGAAAAAGGCTCTCAGCTCCTTTTAACTGTTATGTGAATAAAAACCTCGCGTTTTGTGATATGTTTGTGGTCTCGGTTATACTCTGAAGTCTTACTGAATACAAGAGGGTGATCATTTTTGCAACTTATTGGTATTATTAAAGTCAGAAAGGGCATCAAAGCAGTGTAATCTTTACGCTCCTGCCATAGGAGTGCAGTTGAAGTGTACCTCAGTTTTGTCAATCCGATTCACATTCATTCAAATGCTTTTCCATTAATTAATTCCCATAATTTGTGCCATCTGTGCGGTGTACCGATGTGATGGATTGATCTGGTTTTCTGTGAGCACTTTATTTCACTACACTGCTGCAGTATTTGTGAGCTTTGACGTGAACTCAGGGTCATGTATTGCATGAGACCGAGCGCTTGCTGTGTGCCGTGGAAAGACTCACCGCAGCTCTTTGAACGGCTCAGCTCTGACATGCGGCGTCTCCACTGATTTGCTGAACACGGCTCCTTCGGCCCCTGAAATCACAAAACACAGAATCAAACCACAAACCCCTCCTGTCCGATCAATGGACATAATCTCCAACACTCTGCTGATCTATACGGCTCCAGTCAGCAGGCACAGCGGCCCTCAGCTCAGCTCGCATCACTGATATAGTAGACACACACACGGATACACACATTTGAGATGAAAAAAAGAAGAAGCAACAATTGGGGCAAATAATAATGTAAAAATAAGCTTTGTCTGCTGTTTAGATTCCTTCAGCTTTTCTTCATCACCTCCTCTAAGCTGTGAAGTGACTCTCAGTGAGAGAAAGAAGCAACTGCTCTTGTTTCATGAAGGAACCCAGTGTGTGTGTTTCAGACATCAACATTATTGAAAAAAGAGAAAACACGAGACTGTTACCCAGAAATGAAGTCCCCTCCAAAGTCGAAACTTTATTAATAACCCACAATTTCACTGTTCTCAGAACTCATATATACTTCCCTCTATCTTTAGACTCACTGTTTGGAAAAGCAGAAATCATCTTATTGGTGTAAAGTTCAGTAGTTTTGCAGAGAGTTGTGGTTCCCAAATGACATGCCAATAAAAAAAACAACAACTTCAACTTATAACCGCACAAAAAGTTGTAAATGATTTACACACACACACATTTCCCCTAACAAACCACCAGTGCAGACAAACTAAGGACCAGCTCAAGAGAAAAGCTGCTGGTCTTTTGGTTTCACCCAAACTGGACACGCCAACAGCACTCAGTCCCAGTTTACCATCTACTGGAAGGTGTAGGCTAATGCTAACATGTTGCTTAGCACACACCTGGACAGCAACCATCTCTTCTTTCAAACATCCCAAGTCTTAAACTCAAACATGTCTGCCCCTGGCTCTGATTCTACTGGACGCCGCTTCCTGTTTAAAGGGAGTTCTTCCTCCCCACCATTGCCAAGCGCTGCTCATAATGGATTGGTGGTTCATTGGGGTTCTTTTTCTTTGATGTACAATATAAACATCTTACTACACTCGGATCTTAATCGGACATAGCAAGAGTGGTTGTTGAACTGAGGGAAGGTTTTGCTCAGATAATGTGCTTAACAGACTTTGTTTTGGTATAAAATGCATTGAACAGGTTGAGAATTGCGGTGATAACATGAACTGCAAAGAAGTGTGATTGCCAAGCTTCTCCTGGGTACCAAGAACATAGGAAGTATTTTCTAAATCTTCCATCTGAGCCTGAGAAACACTGGTCTCAACATCTTTTATGTAACACTGACCAGGCCTTTGTAAGATGGGAATGACGCCAGCTCTTATTCTTGACTCCAGGCTGTTTCTTATGTTAGACTCCTGAAGAACTGAGAAAAACATAAATCTTATTTTTGTTTTCTGATTTTCTTTGGATGGACAAAAATAACACCGATATGTGGATTCACACTCACGACTAACTTTTGCGTTTTTATGACGTGTATTAAAAACGACAGCCTAAACGAGGCCATCAGCTAAGCCATATTCTGGTTGTTTCTGACATTCTGAGTTCCTAAATCTCCTGCATATGACTTATAGTGCCGTGCTTGTTAAAATACAAAGTAATGCTCAGGTGGTCCTCAACCCTGGGCCCTGATCGATCGTAGCACCAATATAGCAGCAGCAGCGGGTCGTGTAAACTGGAGCATTCAGGGACATCAAATCAGCCAAGCATCAGGTGCAGATCAATGGGCATGACTAAATACATTTCAAAACATTTTGACACGCTTCTGGAACCCCAAACACTCCTCGCTGTGAGACAGGCTTTTTAAGTACCACGACAGATGAGGACTAAAAGAAAAAAATTCCAATTATGTGAGACACAATATTTGCAGACATTTAACCTCAATTCAGAGCGATGGAGTGTGTTTGTACAGGTGAAGCCAGCGTCCCTCTCAACCCGTCAAATCTTTGACATTTCTATTATGAGACTGTCAAACCTACAAGAGACCAAAAGGTAACAGGTGATGACAGATACAGTACTGGAGCCACATTCTGCTCCTCCTCCTTTTCTGACTCTGAGGAAGACCATCATTTACAAAATGAACACCATGTTCATCAAGTTCAATAAAACACAAGACTTATGACTAAGACCAGAAAGTCATCAGGAAAATTACTTAAATCCACTGGTTATAAAAAAAGTTGTTCCCTGTTCAGAGCAGTCTGGCCATTCTCCTCTGACCGCTGACATCAACAGGACATTTTCTCCTAGAGAACCTCCGCTCGGCGGATATCTTCTTCTTTTCAGACCATTCTCCATAAATCCCAGAAATGATAGTGTTTATGCCAGACAGGGATCTACTGGGATTTTCAAACACCCATGCCACCTTTCAAAGTCTCTTAAATCTTTCTCACTCTGACGCTCTGTTTGAACTTTAGCAGGTTGTCTTGATCACGTCTACATGCATAAATTCATGAGCTGCTGCCAAGTGAGTGGCTGATAATTGCTTCAAAGAGCAGTTGAAAAGGTGTGCCTAATAAATTGGCTGATAAATGTATATGACTTTAATGTCAATTTTTTTGCTACATTCTTTGTCCTCATAAACATAAACAAAGACCATAAAACAGCTCAAATATATCAAATGAAGGGTTTCGTTATTTAAATAATTAACCATGAAGTTAAATATACTTGGTATAAATCAATGTATACCCATCAAGTAGGTTTCATTTGAACGGTTTCCATTACATTTACTGTTTTTAACAACTCTATATACCGTATTTTTCAGACTAAAAAGGCGCACCGGATTGTAAGGCGCATTAAGCGAAACAAAACAGTCAGATAAGTCAAACTTTTCTCAACTCATTCTTCTTGCCTCCTCCACTTCCGTACCATTGATTCATTAATGTTGAATTATCTGGCAGCTGCTCTATTCCCATGTTGTTGCAGTATATTAATGGCTAACCTCGTATTGTGGATGGATGATCTGAAGTTTGGTCCGTTTACAACATCCTACGTTGCGATTGCATTTGTCCATAACCATCGGGAACGCTCACGTTAACAAGTGGAAAAAGGTTAGCGTTCATCCTCCAGCTTCACTGTGTTTATGCTATGCTAACATAGCTGTGTAGCTAGCTAACGTAGCACATCATTATATACCAGCTACCCCAACTTCAGTAACCCTACAAACGTCACTGCTGTTTAGTTTTCTGTCTTCATTTATGTTGGAAGTGACAGCAGAGCTGTACGTCTTAATTTTTTCAGAAATCTCTCAGTCAGAACATGCTATATCATGTTTAGATGAAAACTAGCGAGCTAACTCCCTGCTAACTTCAAACTCAGTTAAATCTAATAAATTCTGTTTTATTGACATTAATAATGGATTGCATTTATATAGTGCTTTTCAGGGCCCTCAAAGCGCTTTACAATTCCACTATTCATTCACTCCCACATTCACACACTGGTGGAGGCAGCTACAGTTGTAGCCACAGCTGCCCTGGGGCAGACTCACAGAAGCGGGGTTGCCATATCGCGCCATCATTTTCATGGATGCCTGGATGCTAAAATTAATTGTTACACCTGGTAAAGCAGCAACGCTGATCATTTTAATAAAGATGAAAGAATTTAGACAGTTTTAAACTCTCAGTGATGCCGCAGTGTTCGTTTGACTTTGGGACCTGAAGGGACGGAGTTTTAGACAGGATACTCCGCGAGGCTCCTGACTATGGTAGCTGTAACGCTCCAACAATCCATCAAGAGGTGCGGCTTCGTAGCTTACCAAGGTCGTACAAAAACATCTTTTGACAGATTTTTTGAGCGCCGTCTACCACATAAAATCGGTTCGAGGTCAGTAAGCACAACCAGAATTCAGACATAAGGCACACCGGATTATAAGCCGCACTGTCGATTTTTGAGAAAATTAAAGGATATTAAGTGCGCCGTGGAAAATATGGTATACAGATTAGTGAGCATTTTGGGCATAAATATTTGAGTGTACACTGGCATTCTTTTATATACAGAAAGAAGCCATTTCTTAGTAAATATAAAAAAAAAAATATATATAAAGAATATATGCTGCTAATGTTGGTAGAAACAAAGTGCAACACTAGTTTTGAAGCTACTGAAAGTCTTTAACAGCACACTCACCTGTACAGAAACAGATTAGTTTGTTCGATGTGTATTTTTTATTTAAAAGGCATTTAATGCACAAAACTCCCCGATGTGTGGATGTTTACACTCCTGGTCCTTCGTGAACCCTTTTCATTACACAGATCAACCTGTCAGCCATTCAGGGAAATAAAATCTGTTTACACAAAGTGGTGCTCCAGCTCGGCCTTATGGGATAGATGACTCTCCTCTTAATCACTGCTACAGGTGAAGCTGCTTCTGTTCTGCTTTGGTTTTCACCCAAATGGGCGGCAGTTGTCACGACAAGATCAGCAGCATCGGATGTTTCACTTTGTGTGTCAATATATTTTACAATATTTCAGTCCACGCTGGAAATAAATGGGAACAAGTACTTTAGTCTTTTCAATCTGCATTTTAAAAAGTTTAATTTCTCAGTTTTTTTCATGTGAAATTGAAGGTTAGAGAAAGACAAATAACTATTTCCAGCAGCCCATGAAAGCGCTGGTGACTTTTAAAAGCCTCCTGCTCAGTCAGTTAGAGATGCAGCACGTAGATGTAAAGTGAAGTGTAAGCCTCAGTGCATGTCACCCCTCCTTCTACTCTTTCCAGCAGAGAAGTGAGTGAAGATAAAACAGAAGCCTCACATTAGAAATCCCAGCTCTCATTTGGAATAAAAAGAACAAAAAGCTCTTTGCCTTGCTGCCGGCTGTCACTCTGCTTTAACGCACTAGTTTAAAGGATAAAACCAGTGCCACTTTATTCTAATTCCACCACCTTTATTAGCCCATTTAAAAAATTCAAATTGTACAGACATTTTTTAAAACTCTCTATTATCAAATCGCCCAGATGTCTGGAGCTGCCGTTTTATTTGCAGTTGAATCATTTTTTAAAAGAAGATAACTTTTATGTTCCTCAACAAAGATTCTCCAGGATAACTGCTTTTAGAAAAGGCAGTTTTAGAGACACCGTTTCCTAGAAGTGAAGGTGTATTTTTTATTAACATATTTTGGTGGATTATCGTTCTGTATAGTTCATCTTTAGCGTTCTATTATATCTTAGTGTTTGTGTGTCCTCTTCAGAAGTTGTCAACGTCTCTTTTAAACATACTTTCACATTTACATGCAGTCATTCCCATTCTGTTCCCTCAGTCTTCTCTGGAGTTTTTCCCTCTTTCTGTACCAAGTTTGTATGTTTGAGCCTTGGCCTCATTGTTAGTTATTTCCTGTTTTATTTTGTTAGTCTATTATTACTCTCACTTTGTATTTCGTTCTGCTTCCCTTGTCTCATCTTCTGGGTTTAGTATCAGCTGCCCTCCCACCTGTTTCCTCTCGCCATCGTTGCTGTCTCCGTCTCCACTGGTCCGGTGTCATGTCCTCGCTCATCATTGTACGTTTCTGGTTTCCCTTGGAGATTTCAGCTGATTGTCAAGTGTTTTGTACTTTCTCTTTTACCCTTTTGAATGACCAACATTAAAGCTGAGTTCAAGTTCATTTCTGCCCCCTGAGTCCTGCGTCTCGGTCTAGATCCTGTCTGCCA
Source organism: Aulonocara stuartgranti (assembly GCF_965226115.1). Taxonomy (NCBI): domain Eukaryota; kingdom Metazoa; phylum Chordata; class Actinopteri; order Cichliformes; family Cichlidae; genus Aulonocara; species Aulonocara stuartgranti. Next base: position 3,596,403 of record NC_138946.1, read on the forward strand.
TATAGCCACTTCATAACAAAAGTAGAAACAGCTGAGATCCAACAATCTGAATCTTTTTAATCTCTACCATTCTTGAAATGACAAAGTAATTTTGTAAAGTGATTTAAAATCTGAAAATAAAAAAAATGGAAGAAAACTGTTGCTAAATTTATTCACAGCAGAGTTTCATGACCTCCAATTCTTCCATGACAGTTGGGGCTGAATCACATAAAACCAGTCCTTGTAATTGGTCCTGAGTGTATTTTTAACAGTGTCACTGCCTGCCTAGTCTAGTCCAGTCTTGCTTCAGTTTCCCCGTCGAAAGCTGGTAAAAAACATGGCAGCAAGGCTCCCCACAAAACCTTATTCAAGTTCAGTTTTATTTACACAGCACCATCTCACAACAGTCACGTCAAGGTGCTTTAAGGTTAAGTCTAAGTAATGGAGAGAAATTATATTACAATGATACAGAGAAAACCCCAACAATCAGATGACCTATGCACAAAGACTTGGCAACAGTGGGAAGGAAAAACTCCCTTTTAACAGGAAGAAACCTCCAGTAGAACTAGGCTCAGATAGGAGCAGCCATCTGCCATGACTGTCTTCCTCTGACACTGTGGAAGAGCCAGAAGTGCATTAGAGCTACAGAATCCAATGTAATAATTTATTGTAGAATGTAAATCTGCATTTTAAATCATCAAACTGAACGTTGAATACGAGTTAAAACAATCAAATATCAGGATCCGTCCTAAAATCTGAAATAAGTTGGTGTGGAAGCTCTTCATGCTCCCAGTAAACACCACGCACTGTCACACCAGATGTTATATTTGTGCCTCGCTGATATTATTGGTATTCTGTAGTGGGAACACTTTTTTTTCAGGCAGAGTGTGACGACTCCATTCGTGTGCACCTCCATGAATAAGACTTGATTTATCTGATTTTTCTGGTCACAAGCGCCGCATGAATTCTGAGCAGACAGCAGCAATACGTCACAGCGCTGACATGTTCACGGGCCGGCGTGGGAGGGGTCGAATGGGAAAATAAATGAAGCCATTAAAGATTAATGTGGCCGTGCGAGCAGCTGCGTGTCCATGCGTGGCCATGTATATGTGTGTCTGTGTGTGCGTGGAGGTGTTTATGAGGGAGCAGTCAGACCAGGGGCAGATACCATCATCTGTGTCTTGAAGTGTCTCGGAGGTGATGAAATACAGAGACACGCGAGGCCCAGAAGATGCTCCCTCCAGGAATAATTCCAGTGATTGGTGGCCGTTGTGGACTACACATGAGCAACAATAACGCTACACCAAAGTCCTGAATTTATCTTCAAGAATTTATGTGAATAATGCAAAATAAGCTGTACACATTTTTCACATGCTGAAAAACTTCTGTGTGTTCTCGTACTAACTGATATATTTGTTTTTCACCAGCCGATCCAACTTAGTTTCAGGTAAGAACAACTACGCTGATAATAACACAAACAAAAGGAGCAAAACACTTGTCATCACCGGAGAGACTTGAAGTGGATGCCACATATGGCGCTGCAAGATGGCGCTGCAAGATGACTATGCAAGATGGCGCTGGAGTGACGGCAGCCTTTCCAAGTAGCTCTGCAACACCGCACCTTTTTTCTTAACTTTAACTTTTTTAGACTAGGTTTTTCAAAGTTTTTTTCACCTTCCTCTACTTATACCTCTTAGATATAGCGATACAAGATGGATAATGCACTTTTCAAAACTTCTGGAACCAGCTCCTTCATTTATTCGAGAGCGGAGCTGCTGGCACTAAAAACAAAGGGACAGACCGGCATGCGACATAACATCCCGGCCGAGCTAAAGAGGAGCTACAGAGGCTGCAAAGCTGGAGCGAGGAGAGCGGATCACCGGAGGCGATTCAAACCATCAATCCCGACAGTGATCATGGGCAACGTGAACTCGTTACAGAATAAGATTGACGAACTGTGCGCTCTGAACAACCACAGACTATACCGTGAGTGCAGCTTGTTTATCTTCACGGAGACGTGGCTAACCGAGCTAACGCCGCAGGCTAACGTAGACCTATGCGGTTTCACATCCGTGAGAGCCGATAGGGACACGCAGGCCAGCGGAAAAAGCAGAGGTGGGGGACTCATTGTCTACGTTAACAACAGATACTGTAACCCTGGACACGTCTCCGTTAAAGTTTCGGTATGCCGTCCGGACCTGGAGCTGCTAGCTGTTAGCTTGCGGCCATATTATCTACCTCGGGAGTTCAGTCATGTGATCTGTGTGTGTGTTTACATCCCTCCGAGGGCCGACGCAACAGCTGCCTGTGAGAAAATACACACAGTCACAGCAAGACTTCAGACACAAAACCCCGAGGCTTTCATTATTATATCTGGAGACTTTAACCATGCCACACTGGATTCTACTCTGGCTGCTTTTCACCAGTTTGTGAATTGTCCCACAAGGAGCAACAGGACAATTGACCTACTGTATGCTAATGTGAGAGATGCATACAGAGCCACCCCCCTCCCCCCACTAGGGAAGTCAGACCACAACCTGGTTTACCTACAGCCACAATACACACCCCTCGTCCAAAGGCAGCCTGTCACAACGCGCTCCATCCGGAGATGGACCCCAGAAAAGGAGGATGCTCTGAGAGACTGCTATGACACCACAGACTGGGATGTGCTCCTGAACCCACATGGTGAGGACATAGAGGGGGCGACACACTGTCTTACAGACTACCTCAACTTTTGTGTGGACACAGTCGCCCCTGCTAAGACGGTACGGTGTTATCCTAATAACAAACCGTGGGTAACACAGGAAGTCAAAGCTGTCCTCAACATGAAGAAGAAGGCTTTCAGGAGCAAAGTGAAGGAGGAGATGAAAGCAGCACAGCGGGAGGTGAAACGCTGCCTGAGGGAAGCAAAGGACACCTACAGGAGGAAGGTGGAGCAGAAGTTGGAGAGGAACAATATGAGGGAGGTCTGGAATGGTGTGAAAACCATCACAGGCCACAACACCAAGAAAAGCACAGTGGGGGGGACTGTGGAGAAGGCAAACGAACTCAACAACTTCTTCAACAGGTTTGACCAGCCCACAACCCCCCCACCCTCACCCTCACCTTCACTACAGAGTCCTCTCCCCACTCTCCTGCCTCCCTCGCTTCCCCCCTTCCTGACACCATGACACCCCCCTCCTCCAATCCCTCTCTCAGCAGCAAGACATCTCCCCCCCTCCCCTCCTCCCAAACATCTCCCAGTGTCACAGTGGATCAGGTCAGGAGGCAACTGAGGAAGCTTCGCCCCAGAAAGGCAGCAGGCCCAGACAAGGTGTGTCCTAGGATGCTTAAGGCGTGTGCTGCTGAACTTGGGGAGCCGCTACAACGAGTCTTCAACCTCAGTCTACGACTGGGGAGAGTGCCCGCCCTATGGAAGACATCCTGCATCGTCCCGGTCCCCAAAAAGAACCGGCCCAATGAGCTGAATGACTTCCGACCGGTGGCACTGACGTCACATCTTATGAAGACTCTAGAGCGGCTCTTCCTCAACCTCCTCCGACCACAGGTACAACATGCCCAGGACCCACTACAGTTTGCATACAAGGTGGGTGTCGGAGTGGAGGATGCCATCCTGTACCTCCTACACAGAGCCCACTCACACCTGGATGGGGGAAAAGGCACGGTCAGGATCCTGTTTCTTGACTTTTCCAGTGCCTTTAATACCATCCGGCCCTGTATGCTTCAGGAAAAACTGAACAGGATGGAGGTGGACCCCTGCCTGGTGGCTTGGATCTCCGACTACCTCACCGACAGACCACAGTACGTCAGGCTGAAGGACATCACGTCTGACACAGTGGTCAGCAGCACAGGAGCACCACAGGGAACTGTGCTGTCCCCTCTTCTCTTCACCCTGTACACCTCTGACTTCTGCTACAACTCTGAATTATGCCACATTCAGAAGTTTGCAGACGACACGGCCATCATGGGGTGTATCTGGGATGATCAGGAAGAGGAGTACAGAAGTCTGGTGAGGAACTTTGTCGCATGGAGTCACACAAACCACCTGCAACTCAACACCTCAAAGACTAAGGAACTGGTTGTGGACTTCGGGAGGTCCAGAGAAGGTCCACTGCCAGTTCAGATAGAGGGGGAGGAGGTGGAGGTGGTCAACAAGTACAAGTATCTCGGGCTGTGGGTGGACAATAAACTGGACTGGTCATGCAACACAGAGCACCTGTATAAAAAAGCCCAAAGCCGACTGTACTTCCTCAGGAGGCTGAGGTCTTTTAACATCTGCAGGAAGCTCCTGAGGATGTTTTACCAGTCGGTGGTTGCTGGAGTACTTTTCTATGCTGTGGTGTGCTGGGGGAGCAGCACAGCAAAGAAGGACTCATCCAGGCTGGAGAAACTGATCAGGAGGGCTAGCTCTGTGGTCGGCATGAAGCTGGACACTCTGGTGACAGTGGCAGAGAAAAGGACATTAAAGAAACTGATGGACATTATGGACAATGCTGGGCATCCTCTGCACACGGCCATAAACAATCAGAAGAGTCTGTTCAGTGACAGGTTGCTTCTCCCCAAGACAAGAACTAACAGACTTAAAAACTCCTTTGTCCCACACGCCATCAGACTGTTTAACTCCTCTCTGGAGGGGAGAGGGAGGGGAAACAGGAGGACAAAGGAGGGGGAACAACTAAGCTGCAGTGCCTCTTCACCTCACTGTACAATACCTTGTGCAATACTTTTTGTAAATAGTCAACAGTGCAATAGACTCAATACTTGAAATGTGCAATTCACTTGTATTTTTATTTTTTATTCCTATTTATTCTATTTATCCCCTTTGTATATTTTATTTATATTTGTCTCTGTATTTATATATATGTGTGTGTGTGTGTGTGTGTATATATATATATATATATAACAGTTCTGTAACTGTAACTTCGGTCGTTGCTGTGCTTTTTTTGGAAGTCGAATTTCCCAGAGGAACCCACCCGAGGGATTAATAAAGTTCTATCTTATCTTATCTTATCTTATCTTACATAGAAATGTCGCTATTTGGCCAAGGGTGTCAATTAAAAACTATTTTGCTGGTAGAAAGCCAAGGAGGGATGATGCCAATCCACAACAAAGCAACCAGAAAGACATATTCTTAATCAGAGAGTTTCATTAAAAATATACTACAGATGCACAAACACCACAAACCTGATGGAGAAGTCCAGTTTCTATTAGCTGAGCTCGAGTCTTGCAGAGAGCTAAAAGGGCCCAGCTTCATTCAACGTGACTGAGAGCTGATAATGCACATTTCAAGCCTCAACACAAATTGAAACAGGTTAGGGACACCAAAGTTTAACCACAGTCCAGCTGGTACACAGGTGAATATAAGCAATAGAGACCAAAACCGTCACAGTGTTCAGGTTTTTAATGTCTACGGGGATTCACTCACTCTTGCACTGATTAGAGGACCTGCAGTTTTGGGACCCAGTTGCCACCTCTGGGGCTTCGTTTTGGAGCCACACTTGTTGATGTGAGATTTGATGTCACCATGCTTCTACGTGTCGGATAATAATTTTGCCTTTGTTCTTTGATCTTTTGAAGAATCTTTTCTTTATTCCGTCGCCTATATCAGCAATATAAGTCTTGAGTTGCATGCATCTTCCAGACGTCCATCAACCATCTATCTTATCCCGGGTGCACTCTCACCAGCCTTTATTGGAGCTACCCTCTAGGAACATGCTTTTAATGGTCTGAGTCCAGTGACCCAAACTTGTTTTGATGGCAGATGGTAAGGTTTAAGACGCTTCAGATACAGTAATCATAGAAAAGTTGATTTAACATTGTGGCCTTCACTAGAACTGTGAGCTACACCCTCAGAAAAAGGTGTCCAGTAATAGTCCCTACATCTAGACACCCTTAGGGCCAATACTGGACCTCAAGATAATTATGTGTATTTTTGAAGGTCCTAAAGATACATACAGGTTTGCAAGAACTAAAAAGGGTCATATTTGCAACTTTATTTTGGTAGGTCCAGTATCTGTTCAGCTAAAACAAATTAATTAAAATATGAGTTTTACTCTTATTTTTGAAGGTCTTGACATTTCCTTATTTATTCAAGTTAAATGAAGAGCTGATTTAGTTTCTGTGGGTTTTCTTCTGCATCTGTCATGTTTATTGGTAGCATGGTGGTGCAGTAGTAGGGCATGTGTTAGCCTTCCTGAGGTCTGGTAACATTAGCATTTGTCGCAGATATTAGGATATACCTATATGCACCATACATTACATGAAAGTACAAAATAGTCATTAGAAGTTCAAGACTGCTGCGAGTAAATGCCCACTGTCAGAGGTGCAATGTCAGTACATTACAAAGCATTGCCCCAGTCACAATTGTGTACTCCGAAGTTACTGAATGTTAGTAAATGAGCTCCTCACTCTGTCTCTGAGGCTGAGCACAGACACCCTTTGTGTCATACATTTAGCAGTAAATATACAGGTTAGCCTTCAACGTCAGCTCTCTTTCCATGACAACAGGTAGCAGGTATAGCATCTACACCTCTTCAGATGGCACTGATAGATTCTGCGCGTGCTGAGACAAATCCCAGAAAGCTCCCGGGGTTTCTAGTTAGTTGCTCAAACTCAAATGAACATGAACAGAAAGAAAGCGACAGATGTGTCCCCAAATCTGCCACAATTCCCTGTGGGTGGAAAAAATATGCCACTAATGCACAATAAAAAAATGTACAATTTGAATTTAAACTATCTTCACTTTATGGCCATGGCCATGCAATATACAGTGCTGGGTTTGATACAGGGTTTGATCTTCCATGAAATTTAATGTCACTTTCTTCCATGCACACACCTGCTGCTCACACAGTAAGTCGCTAACGTATATGTTCCCCATAAAAAGTGCATTTACATGATAATTATAGGAAGCAGACAAAGCCCTGCTGGATGTAATTAACCAGCAGTTACACATTCATCTTTCAATTCAATCTCATCTAATTTGCACGCACAACTAACAACTGATTAGATGATAACAGCCCCGTGGGATCTGTAACCTTTCAAAGAAAGCCACACACACCCACATACAGATCCATAAAATACTGCTGGTGAAAGCTCAGCAAATCTTTGCTGCTGTTCCGGTTTTTTAACCATGAAATTATGACCGCTGACTGGACGTCCAACTGCATGAAACCCACTCTCATCCTGTCAGAGAAAATTCTGCTCTGACGGCGTTGGATAAAACCGATTTGTGATGTTCAGTGCACTGCGTAGTGATTTTGTGATGAAGTGTTGTAATTTACTTTCCTGGTACACCCAATTTCCCTCAATCTGTCTCGAACACCTCTGCTGCAACTGGTGATTGCCTACATTTCCCAGAATGAGTCTGAAAGCTGAGAGAAGGTGTTTGTTATCTGGATGTGTAGAGAGACAAATGAGAGTGGTAATTGATTCGAAAGCACTGAAAATGTGAATACGAGCGTGATGACAGGGTTTAAAAAGCCCAGTTATCAAAATAACAAGGTGCAACATATAATTTAATACAACATACTAAACACAAAACCAGGGAATAAAAATCCCGCTAACCATTTCAAGTATATAGCAGTGCTAATGCAAGCTAATTCAAGAGGCAATGCTAATGCAAGAGGCGCTTACCGCTAAGCTAATTTTAAATTTTTCAAATGTGGAGGCAAAAAAATCTGTTTGGGTTTTATATAAAGTCTGTGTTTTGTTTTTATTTACCACTCCTACCTGGTTTGTCAGTGGCATTTACTACACTACGACTCATAACGACCCAGAAACGAGTGTTTGGTAGTTAATGCTAGCTAATTAGCTCTGATGACTGCTTTGACACTTTAGCGTGTTTCTACTGTAAAGTCCTGGGGGCAGTGAAAGGAGAAGGACTACGGTGGCCCTGAGAAGTCAAGCGCACTGCAACTTAAGAAAGCAACAGCAGATAGCAACAGCAGAAATACTGGAAAAGCACGCCAAACAAGACGGAGGTTGGATAAACGCAACAGCTGCTAAAGCTAAAAAACCTTTTAAAAAGATGTGAAAACAAAGTAGATCCGTGTTTTGGGAATAACACGGAACAGCTGCGGAAGTCGCAAGCTAACGGTAAACAGCTAATAGCAAACATTTATTTACAGTATTATATGAATCTTGTGATTAAATCTTTTTCTCCCTCACAACACAGATGAACCTTTTGCTTCTTTTAAGTGTGTCTCAGTGCGATTGTTTGAACATTTGGTTTTCCTCACGTCCATAGCTGGTCTGTCAGGTTATTACACCCCCCAAAACACTACTGTTAGATTGTGTTTTTTCCCCTCTTTCCTTTCGGTTTTATTCAGCTTCCTTTGCATTTTCTGTGCTTTTGCAGAATTTTTCTGCAAACTTGAAAACACTACAGGGCTCTGGCAGTGAATCAGCTGTTTTGAATATCTTAAATCATGCGGTTGGTGCTGCATGTGGGAAAAAGCCCAAAACTTGAAGTTTGTTCATGATCTTTATTTTAATTTCTTTCAGAGGCCACATATTTGCCATACTGCCGGGCACACTTTGATTTAGAAACTTTGGCGTGCCCTCCTTGTGTCTTTACCATGCCTTAAAACTTTAGTCGTAGTTCACTGATGGATGAAACTTGACAAACTGACACGATAGCACCCCAAGACGATGACAGTGAGGGGCCAGTCAAACTCACGTGGAATCACAACTGAGCCGTTATCACATGAAATCTGCAAACTCCTGGAGGTGAGGAGCCTCAGAGTCCTGCTGGCCGGGACCCTACGACACCTCAAAGTTTAATTCTCTCCGTTTATTAATTCTCCCTCTCCCCCTTCCCCCTCCTCTGCAGAGTATGGCATATTCTTCCATTTTAGTATTTCAGTCAGACTGGAGGTGTAGCCTGCAGCCTTTTCTAATAAATAGCCAGCGCTCCCTGCTGAGACGCTTTGCCCTTTCTCCTCTGAATGGTGGAAGGAAATCAGCAGCTTTTTATTAAAGAGGGCAATTCTGCATGTCGACAGTAAGTTTTAGGCTGTCAAATAGTGTATGCAGCCAGCGGATTAGTGGGAGTAAAGAAGGGGGAGTGAGATCAAAGTAAGCCCTGGATATAGAAAGGGAAGGAAAACAGGGGAAAAAGGAAATGAACATCTCGAAGTAAAAAAGCAGAAGGAAAACGTGAGCGTGAGTCAAACGGAGAAGCTAACTATGGCAGCCAGGTGACAGATGGATCCCTGCTGCTCACCTCCACTTCAGCTCCTCACGTACAGTATCTAGTCAGCAGATTACAGACTGTAAGGAGAGACGTGAAAAGCCACCGACAATTTCTCCCACACTGCAGGTGAATATAAATCATTTACCCTGGGTTATATCGTTCCCTAACTTCTGCTCTCTACAACTTTTTTCCCCCGTGCCTGAATATGCAGCCAGAGATGCCGCCGGAGTGACAGGCGAGCTCGACAGTGATCGCAACAAAAGCATGAGACAGTATAACGAAGCTGGTGTGGCAGAGACGACAGTGTCAGCCGCCATCATCCATCGCAGCCCGCGCCGAGTGACAAGCTGCCATCCTGGGCAGAGTGACACTAAAGCGACGGTGTGCTGTACGAGGAGCTGCTTGTGGCTTGGAAGATTAGAGCGCGTGCAGTTTCTGGATAAATCTGGAGAGGCAAATTTGTCGAGACATGCTGTAGATGAAAGATGAAACTTGGCTTAAAGATTACAGAATAAGAGACTCGATGGCAGAAAACTCACTGCAGGAAAGAGGCAGGTGTAGTCTTCATTAGCACTATTCGCCACAGGCTAGCATCTAATGCTGACACTGTGTCACTAACATGATCCCAGACCTGCAGGACTCCCCACTAAGTCTCGAACTGAGCGCTACCTCCTTCTGTCTTGCGGACAAATTGGCTCCACTGCAAGCAGCTGACCTCTCTGTCATTCTTGCAGCGATGGTGGGATATAGTGCTCGGTTTTCAAGCCCCATTCTGGTTAATGTTGCGAGTGCGGGGTGTCTGCCAGAATATTGCACACCACTGGGTTTAAGTTGACCTCCTCCTGGGTCAATGCAACAAGAAATATCTTTAATTTTAGACAATAGCTATAACCTTCAGCTTAATGTTATGTAGTAGCTATTATTCTCATAACAATTTTCAAAGAGATATTAAGTTAACAAAGAGAATATTTAGTTTCAGCTGGTATCCACTCACTTCAGGCCACGGTCACAGACAGCTCTACACACTGGCTGGTGATAGTCACACAAACATTGGTGTATTTGCTGATTGGTTGTGAGAGGTTAGAGGTTCTGTTAGTTGCTGTAAAAGTCCCATTCATGCAAGCTCCCTCTAAAATCCCTGTAACACGACAGCATCACGTGGTCATCACGATTGTTCAAGAATAACTGTATTTCATGCTTCTACTCCATGGGCCTAAAGGCAAGGCCTGCAGCACGGACAGAGATGTTCAGAGAGACTTCATGACGAGATCACCTGATAATTTCTTATCAGAGAAGCAGAGGAAATTGAGCCCAACGAGGTTCTTCATGCTGCATAAACATGTCCTGATTTAGAGCCAGCACCTTTTCAAATTAACTTGGAATCAAAGATTTCATTTCCAATATGCGGATGCCAGTTACCGAAGCAAATATACTGACTAGTATGACCAAGCTGTAGCACAAATCTGCAATCTCATGATTTTGGTACAAATGGTCGACTGTATCGACCATTTGTTTTTCTTTTTCTCATTACTTTAAATCATTTTTAGAGCAAGTGGACGTTGTGAAAGCAGGTTTTAGCTTTTGAGTGCAACATTTGGGCTAAAATGTGTAAATGGATGTGATGGCGTCTCGTGAATGTTCTCTATGATGGACTCACTCCCAGCTGTTAAATCCCACACATACATCCTGAATATTCAACTACACGGCACGAATCTCAAAATACCCAGTGGACAAACATTACATGTTAAGGCTAATTTATGTAATGAAGTCCTCCTCTTAAAAACTGTCATTGATTGAACTTTTCCCATCAAGCTGGATTTAAGAAAGTAAGTGTAAAGCAAGTCTGCTAAGGTCTGCTAAGTCAGCGAGGGTCCGTCTGGATATCCAAGTGTCTGCGGAGAATTTCAACTCCAGTGCACCAACTACACAAGCGCCCAGGCACCGGACTTCAAAGTAGTGTAATAACAGTGTACTATTCTGCAGTATAATCTAAGCTTTACAGAATTTAGAGCTTGTGTAGCGCCATCGTGGGCTAATGCAGGATGTGATGTCACTATAGGTTGGTTGGTTCCTGCTAGTAGACTTTAATTCACGTGCGCTAATGATTGACAGCACCAATAACTTGGAAAATAAGGAATCTAAAACAAAAAAACTAAAACAGGAAACAGGAAACTCCACCAGCCAGCTGTTACGCCCGAGTTTGTAGAGATCTTTATAAATGAGGACAGAGGAGTCAGGTGCACTGCTGGTTCACCGGACCAACCACCTGAAGTTGACACGCTCCATGTTGTCTTTGAGTTTTCCTCGTCAGTTCAGGGTGCAGACAGAGCGCTATTTTATCCATTTAATTATTAAAGTCTAACCCCCAGTTATCTCAGGGTTAAGCCTTTGTTTTGGACTCTTTTATGTGGATACAATCAAAGTCATGAGAAGCAAAATAAAAGTGCCAGATTTGATAAAAACTGCTGTTTTACACTTACTAAAATATGTTATTTAATTTTAAAAAAAGCTAAAAGGAATAAAGTATCCACATCTGACCAGGTGTTGCAAAATTACGAATTAAATTTGTACGACAAATAAAGTATTTCACTCTGCCACTGCAAGGCCAGCAGGGGGTGCAGCGGGGTGCTGAGATATGTGGTTTTACGCTGCCTTTAGGATCTTAGTGGCGGTAATAAAAGTAATCCCAACTCTCAGAGCACGAGCAAAGAAAAACTCATGCAGAGCGAACTAGAAAGAACATGACCGCATGCTGCATGAACAGACCAGTGGGGGCCAGCGAAGCTGAGGAGAGACGGGACAGACAGATGGACGTCACTATGTGCACAGAGACTAACGTCGCTCAATCATTAGCAGAGATTGTAAAAGAGAGTTAAGAGCCCGAACCTTCACGTCTGCCTGTCCGTCCGTCTGTAAGTGTTTGAAGCCCGCAGCCTGAGGGGTGGCGGTAATGAAGTCCTGAGCCTCTAATTGGAAAGAATGATAGTGTGCAGGACGTTTGATATTCCTCTGAAAACAGGCCTGCCGGGGACGCCTAGCTGAAGAGTGCTGGTCCAGGCTGATTAGTGTGGCAGTGTGTCTGTGTGCGTCTTAAGTTCATTTCAGTTCAGTCAATTGCCCTTTGTACATCTTGAAAAGAGCATATGCTGTACATTCAGAGGGCTTTTGAGACGTATTTTCTGAGTCACCAGCAAGTTTCCACAGATTTAGATTCCCCTTTAATCTGTCCAGCAGTACTGCAACAGACACCCAAGTAGAACCAGGGTTGTTGTGTATTAATGAAGACTTTGATTTATATACAGCCCCACAAAAATCACAAAACTATTTGATTTGAATTTAACGGTTAAATTTACCCGCCCACTGTTCAAGATCGTTTTCTCGGCCACGTGCACGTAGTTTCCAGCATGCCGGCGATTTTAAATTCCTCCATATAAGTCCCGCTTTTTTACACTGTGCATCATCAAGAAATCAACTTTGTGTTTATGCACCTCTCTGCATATAATCATTAGTTATTATTAATCCCCGCCTCTCTTCCACAGCGTGTCTTCGTCCTGCCTTCCTCCCCTCACCTCCAACTGGTCGCAGCAGATGGCCCCGCCCTTCCCTGAGCCTGGTTCTGTCGGAGGTTTCTTCCTGTTAAAAGGGAGTTTTTCCTTCCCACTGTCGCCACAGTGCTTGCTCATTGGGGGTCATCTGATTGTTGGGATTTTCTCTGTGTTATTCAGACAAATGTTGTTGTGATTTGTGGCTATATAAAAAAAATTGCATTTAACTGAATTGTGTTTCAAAGTGACCTAACCATTAGTGTCGATGAAAGCTGCATTTCTGGCCTACATGCCAAACATTTTCAGCAGATTTCAGTGAAAAGTCCACAGTTTCCAAGCCTGAAGGCAGCACATCAGGTTAGACCAGAATGCTTTCACATTCACAGCGTTTCGCACTATAAATCCCGCAGGGTGTGAAAGTTAAGGCTGATTTATGCTGTAGTGTCCAGCAGTGTCTAAGTGGGAACAGCACACACCACATACTGTGGTATGTGCTAGAGCCCCCCCCCCCCCCCTCCAACATATACAAATCTTTACTCGCCACACTTGGATCCTTGCCTCTTTCCACTTTCCAAAAGTGAAAATCAAGTTCAAGGATCACTCTGCAGAATGTGCACAAACAAAGCAGCCTCAGAAGAAGGTGCAGGAGAAGAGCTTCAACGAGAGATTGGCCAAATTTACATCAGGTAAAGTTCCTGACTTTTAAAGGCCGCTCCTGCCACTGTTTTTATTGTGACACTTGACAGATGTGTGTGAATTTATGGAAGATCATTGGATGTTTCAGTTAAAGAGCCATCTTTCTCAGTTTGTGATGACGCTGACTTAAAAACAAATCCAACTTTTATAAACTGATGTACCGACTGTGAAGTTCAGTGCTGGACTCCTGCAATGCGCTTGAACAACACATGGTAGAAATCCTGTAACTGTATGATTCAGAGCGAAGAACTCAGGGTGATGAGTTTGGAGTGAGACGTGTCACGCTAATTACTGTAACCCAACCCAGAAAACACTCTGATTTTTAATAAAGCAAAACAAGTAAGTTTTAGTGCCTGAACTTAATGACAGTAAAACCAAAGTAAAAGGTGAGCAAACCAAAACACACGGCTCCCAAATGAGGCAGAGGTCACATGTCAGAAAGGGATTGGGAGTCAGTTATGGAAAGAATTCAATCGTAAAGAAAAGATGAGGGTCTTCAGGACTCCAAAGACAAGTGTTCTTATAAATAAGGGAAATAATAAATGGTGGAGAAACTGTGGTATGGTTGGAGATCTTACCCACATATTTGGGAACACTCCAAACCTTGGACACGATGGAGAAATATCAAGGAAGGACTGGGAAAAAAAAGTTCCAGGTGTTGACATTCCTTTGACCTCTTATGAACTTTTATTTTTCTTTTGGAATAAACAAAACAAAAATATATTTTACACATCTGATGATGAATGCAAAAAGAATATTTGCCATTAACTAGATGAACCCTAACATGGTTAAACATGCTCACATGGTGGGAAAAACCACTGCTATCCCACAGCTTAAATGATCTTTATAAGATGATGGACGCCTGTTATGGTTTATACCTTGATTTTTGCTTCATGTGTAAATGTATCTGTAACGACGAGCTTGTCTGTCTACAGTTTATTCATTCATATGCAGCTAACCTACATGTCAGATGAAGGTGCTTTAGTTTTTAGGTTTGGTTTTCTTATGTTTTCCTTTCTCTCCACATTTTCTGTTTAAAATTTCCTGTAAATTTTGTTATTTTCAATGTTTTTCATGCAGATTTTCTAAATGCTTTGATTGTAGCCAAATAATGCATCCTACGCTCTTTTCATATCATAGATTCAATCAAAAGTCTGTAATTTCAAAAGTGGACTAAATCATTGCAAACTACAGGTCTGAAGAGTTAGACTTTCACTTCAGAGCCAGAAAATGAAAAGTCTAATTAACTCGTGGTTTCTGTCAACCTCTATTTTTGGCCGATTGTTGATATAAGGCTCATACACGTGCAAATAACTGCACAATGATTTCAATTTCAGAGTTTAATAAGAGTATATAGCGAGTGTAGGTGTGTTAATATAAAATTTAAATAACTTGATTTGATAAGGTAGAAAATCTGAGCTTCTAGCAGAAAAAGTAGTCTCGTTTGACATTGAAATAATGCAGTGAAAGGTGTGTTCAGGTCTCTAGAGCATAATTTCCACCTCATGTTATAATGAAGTACTATATTTTAATGTTACAGGCCATTAACTACGACTGGTATATACTTTATATCACTGAGGACCATTTTCTAAAACAGATTGGAACGGATTGATTTCCTTCCTTCTTGGCTTTCGCTGCTGAAAGCAGCTCGCAGAGATCTGAACGTCCTTTATGGACATTTAGTACGGCGAGGATTAAAGGTCCGAGACCACTAGTGAAAATACTTCAATCGCTTATTTGAACTTGAACTTGACTCCTCAGAAACCTTTGGTCCAGCCATCACTTGTCGAGGCCAGCTTTGTTTAAAATAGTCTGACACTGCACACCTGATTTATGTTGCAGTGCTTCTGCTGGAAACTTGAGGCATTTTACAAAAGAGTTAGGCCCCAATCACCCAGGCCTATGCAATGATCAGGGACCCCCGGGAACCAGTGGGTTGACAAGTGGTTGCTAGAGATTGCTCACAATGGCTAGAAGAAAATGGTTGTGAAGACGGTGCTGGACTAAACACCTCCCTGGGAATGATTTGGTCGCTGTCAGATTGCTGCAGCTGTCGGTAGTTAGAAGATGCCAATGACTCTTTTAAGAGTTCAATGCCAACACAGAACATCTGTGTTTGCACCTGCGGTTACAGCTGTTGAAACTTACTGCTTTCAGCAGACAACTTTTACTTTGAAGTGAGAGTTGTGTCGAAGTTAGCAAGTGTAGGCAAAGTGGCATCTTCCATCTTTTTTGTGCCACGGACCAGTTTATGTCCGACAACATTTTCACTGACCGGCCTTTAAGGTGTCGTGGATAAATACAACAAAATGAAACCAATAACGGTACCAAAAATAAAAAGAGAAGATTTATTCATAACACACGGGAAAAGACCCAGGGAAACCGAGTTAACGATAAAAAAATAATGATAAAAACCCTGAAAACTATAATTTCACACCCGAGCAGCCCGGTACCAAATGACTCCCGGACCAGTCCGGCTGATGTAAACTACAGGTAACTGCAGTAATCACCAAAGAAAACACAAAGAAATATTTTGGTGCAGCACTGTTTTCCTCTTTCCAACCAATTTCATCTACTTCCAGCAACCAGCTGCCAACTGGTTGGTGAAAACATATTTTCCCTGCCAGCTGGGGCCTGTCGACCAACAAGTTTGGGCTTTTTTGCAAATAAGATCGTATCCACTGAAATCTGTGCAAATACTGGAAAATAGATACAATTTAAAATTTCCAGCTTCGTATTGTTGACACATTCGTGTAGCTACTGCTGATTGCACTGCTGCCCATCTTCACCTTTTAAAAGAGATCATTAATCTCAAAAGTTATATTTTTCTGGTTAAATAATTTTCTTGTTTCATTTTGTAAACACATTAAACTCACAGTTTAGGGTTTAGGATATCTTTTTACTCCACACGTCAGAAAATACAGCCATCACCATGGCTTTAGGAGTAAAAACAATCTTTAAATCAGGATATAAATGATATATGACCAAACTCCTCTCTGAAAACTTTCAGAATATAAATAGGAATTGCACTTGAAAGTTATGTGGATGTAAGTGTTACTGACACGGGGTCGGCTCAGAGTATGAGGGAAACTCATTCTGGGCAGCGAGCCTTTGAAGATGTGTTTTGGAAAGTTCCAACACTTTATTGATTTTTTTTCTTTTTTACAACCCCAATCCTCCCAAAATTGGGATGCTGCCTAAAATGCTAATAAAAACAGAATGCAATGATCTATGAAGTCCATAAACACAGAAAACACAACACATTTTACTACTTTGTGAAAAATATGAGCTCATTTAGAATTAGGTAGCTGCAACAAGACCCTCCAAACATGCTTCGCCCCGGGGTCTCTAACAGCATAGCAAAACAAAATAAATAATAAACGGTCAGATGTTCAGCTCAGCACGGCAAAGCCAAGCAGGTCAGCAGTCATGATGATCCATGTATAATAATTACACTTTCCTCAGTTGGAAGCTTTGCATGATCTGCATGTTTAGACCTGAACTGCACGGACAGCATTCAGCACAATCAGCGTAGCACATGACAAAGTCATCAGTGACATGTTGGCTACTTGTTCCAGATCAATATACCACAGCGACCCTGATGGGGCACAAACAGATTATATGTAATCTATCATTAACAAGAGGCCACCAGTGTACAGTCAGTCTCGTGACAACCCTATCGTCTGAATGTGGTCACTTCTAGTTCCAAAACAGCAAGATGGTGACGGTATTTTAGCCACAGTGGAAGAATCCAAATGCGTCAAATCACTGTGGTTGAATTTTCCTTACAGGAACCAACATCCTCCGAACGTTAATATAGACAAAAGCTTTGATATCTGGTGTGTGGAGGTGAACACACGTGAACATGTAAAAGACAGCACAGAGACTGATCTTACTCATCGAAGACTTTTCCACACACGTTTTCGATTCCGCGTCCTCAGAGGTCACATCTCGGACAGGCGACCGCATTCATAGAGTTATTTTCAAAGGCGTTAATGGTCGCCGAGGGAGGAGGGAACCCGGCCGACCCATTACCAGTGTTTCCTTTCATGTGCTTCTTAACTGCGCTGTAATCAGTCCTCATCTGCTGCTCAGTCGATGCGAGGCCTGCAGACTCGGATCGATGTGGCCCACCTGCATTTACGCACACTCGCCGCCTCCACGCTCACTCTTTACCACTCCGTTCGCCTCGCCTCTCCCCCCTCTTCCTCTCATCAGCTTCCCCTCTCTCTATTTGCCTCGTAAACATGTACAAACAGACTGCATGAGGGATCGATAAAACCCATCCTGGGGCTTTATTTCCACTTCCTCCAGACAAAATATCACACCTCCTCCTTTGAAATGATTTCATCAGGAGGTTTTCAAAAATGTGACCTCACTGATAGTCAAACTTTCTTCTGTTTTCCTTTGTTTTCGCCCTCCTTTATCTCTTTTTCACACTCTTGTTTTATGTAAATCCAAATTTCCTCCTCCACTTTCCTGCATCTCACAACTCCTCTCTTCCTTCTCTTTCTTTGTCTCCCTCCTTTTCTTCTTCTGCTGTTCACAATCCCTCAGAAAAATCCACTTGTTTTCTCCACCATCTCCGTCACATCCTTTTTTCCTTTTTGGTCATTTTCACCCCCGGATCCCTCTCCTTTCTCTCTAATCCCCCCTTTCCCTTTATTCCTCCTATCGTTGTTTGCTCCCCTCTTGGCTCCCTCATTCTTCACCTCCCACATTTCCATCTTCCCCTCTGTATCACACGCTCCACATATTACCATTCATCACCTCCGTTTCCTTTTTCTTAAGTCTGCTTGGGCCCACACACCTTCATCCTGCTTTGCTCCTTTAATTCCTTTTTGATATATTCTTCCACACTGTTTCCCACAGAAATATAATATAGCAACACTACATACAATATACATGCACTTTGTGACAATACATAATGGCTTCCTCTCCAGTGAGTCCCTCGGACACGACTCCAGCGGATGTCGGTGGTTCTGCACTGTTTGCTGCAGCAGGATGTTTAACAGCAGATGTCCACATCAGATTAAGGACTGCTGTCACCATCTGCAGCCCAAGATTGTGGAGCTGGAGTCTGTTACACCACGAGATGAGAGACTCTTTAAATGGGCAGCTGAAGAATGAACCTGGATACACGAGACTGTGATGAGCTATGAGATCGTTCACTAGTAAACTGAGCTGATTGGTCCGACACCTTTCTCTTCTCCACCCACCTGTTCCTCCACCACAGGTGGTCTTTAACTCTTCCTTTCAACCATCTCACATCCCCCATTCTTCTTCTACTCATCCTTGCTTTCTTCATTTTTTCTTCCCTTATATTTGACTGATTCTCTCAGTGTTTCCCAAATAATTTGATTCTGTTTCTGCACTTGTACTTTCTTAAACTAATTATTAATTAAAATAACAATAGTCAGCTGCCTCTCCAGTGACTCCCAGGTGAACGCAGTCGTGGGATGCAGCTGGTCATGGCAGGGCTTGAACCAGTTATCTGCCTGCTGCTCGCTCTCGTTTGGAGCTCTTCGCTTCCTGTCTTTCCCATCCCTAGAAATTCCCTTCCTGTCTCTTATTTTTTTCTCCTCTCACTTCTTAACATTTCTGTCATTTGCCATATGCATTAATTCCCTTCCTTGCATTCATCTTTCCTTTGGTTATTTGGTTTCCCTTCCATCTCCGCTCTCAGTTTTCCTCCAATGTTCTGTTTTTTCTTCTTTTTATTCATAATCCAAAGCCAAAATCAATCAGAAATTTATGAAGCATGCAGCAGGATAAATCAGTGGTGTTCAGAGGACTCATGAAGATTCGCTTGATAATATTTCATGTTGGCTGGCGACTGTTACCGATAAGGAACGGCAGCAGTGGTGAAGGAGAGAGAACTGGGAGAGGAGGAGGAGGGAAAGGAAACAGGAAGAGAAATGTGGTGGGTAAAGAAAAATGCCCCAAGTGAAGAGAACAAATAAGACAACAAGAAAATGGAAAAGGAAATATTAACAGTATTTACAATCCCTGTGATAAAACAGACACACTAGAATTTCTGTCTGCTTGCTACTGAGAAGTCATTTTGTTTATTCACACCGACCCCATTGGTGGCTGGCTGGGAATTATGGGTAATATAGGGTATTAAAAAGACCTGGAGAGATATTACAGAGCCAGTGGGGAACTCTCCGTGCTGCAGAGCTTTCACACAAATCTTATTGTATGTACAAGGTGCCACAGCCAAGGTGAATAAAGAGAGTGAAGCCAAGCAGTGTACTGCTGCTGTACAGGTCAGGACAGGTGCAGCTGGAAGACTGTGGAACAAATAACTGTAGAAGTTAATAAAATGCCTGTGAAACCAACAATGAAGGTGGGTGACGGCATTAATTAGTGATGATACCGTCCCACTTGGGGAGGATGGCGATCAGAATGTAACTGAGCCTGATGCACAAGATGACTAAGAAGAAACACAACAGCAGCTAGCAGTCACGTTAGCTAAAACAGTGACTGGAGACTGTAAGAAAGTTATTGTGAAAGTGTGTAATTAACTTGCAGTCTTGTTGCCTTTTAAGTAATTGTAAGACCGGGATCAGGTCTGCAACTTCTCGCAGTAATGTGCCGTTTCATAGTTGAGACAGAACCTCACAGATCTGAAATTTAGAAATTTAACTGGGCAATAAATAGGCACCTGGCCACCTCACTTTTACAAAGGAATATAAATGCATTACAATCAACTTGCAACTGAGTCAAGTTGCAAAGAGATGTGTTGCAGATGATTGGTGCTCATCAGCGCAGACTGTCCATGACGCAGCGTGTTGGCAATCTGAGAATGATCGCACTTCAAGTTGCATCAAGACAGTTTGGAGACAAGCGGCATCCAACCAGGCGACCATTCACTGGACAAACACTATATTTTTGTAGTTGCATGGAGAATACTGTGTTTTACTCTAGTGTGATTGAGCCATTATCCAGCTAGGCAAACCTGTAGAGTTTAACCTTCACCCTGTTGGCCCGCAATGCTAACCATTTTGCCACTGTGCTGCTCTCAAGCTAGCAACACAAGCACAAAACATTACAACTAAAGCTTTGGGCAAAGTACTGCTGAGCTTTTCTGAAGCATGTTTAGATGCTGTATCTATTCACTGCCACCAGGGGGCAGCGCAAAAAAAGAAATAAATATTGGCATCGGCTGGTAACATGGGTTACTCTTGTATGTTTGAGCTGTTGCTGGTCTTTTAGCTTAGCTTCCACCACTGAGAACACAGGAGTCAAAAGGGGAAGCCCACAGAGAAGATTCATGGATGTAGTGAAGGAGGACATGCAGAGGGTTGGTGCGATGGAAGATGCTAGGGATAGGGTGATACTGAGCTAGGTGATCTGCTGTGGTGAGCCCTGACAAAAAGAGCAAACTAGTTGAAAAAAAAAAGGATTTCCAACATGCTGCAGAAACCTTTTCCTGTTATTGTCTTCATTTCATGATATATTTTACAGTTAATTAAAGCTAATATTGAATTCCTGCCCACATTCACCACAGATCAAACATGCGCACGCGCACAACAAGCACGACAACACATTAAACTCCTCCAGTTACTTTAGTTCCATGGTTGCTGCAGCCCACAGAGGCTCTGAACAGAAAATTGGAGTTGCTCTGCAGCCTGTCAGTCAGGTGATGTGGCTGCTGAGCTGCTGGAAGAGGTGACAGCAGCAACTTAAACCGCTGGGGAGGCTCTGATGTATTTTTCTATTAGGTCTATAACCCAACCAACCATCTGTTCAAAAAACCTTCCTCTGGGAGACCGTACCGGGCCATTAAGACCACAACTACCCACAACCTTAAAAGCCTCTTCACAAGAGCTGTCAACCCCACTTGCTAACACTCACATGAGCAGCATGTACACATATATCTCCCCAAAGGCAAACTGAGCCCTAGAAACTGTCCCAGCAATTCCACCAAGCATTGTACAATTTCAGCATTACTATTCTTGTTTTTACTGCATTACACAAGGCAGAACCAGTTTACAGGTTTGCATTTACTGGTATTTCATTCATGGACTTTTACTTTTACTTTAATGCATGACAACAGTTACAAACTGTCAATGTATTTGGCAGCAAAGCAGAAAAAGTACAAAAAACCCTCATTGTGTATTAAAAAAAAACACAAAAAAACTCAGTGTAGCCACCATGACATCACCCCTGCAGCTGGGAGCTGTTGATCACAGCTTAATATGGATTCAGTTTTACGTCTTTAACATCACTTGAACAACAGCAGATAAGGGTTTTAAACTTTAATGTAAAGACTCCACAGTATTAGAGAGAGAGACTCCCAAAAATCCAATGGTCTCCTCTGAGCAGCACTTGGCAATAGTGGAGAAAGAACCCCCTTTTAACAGGAAGAAACCTCAGCAAAACCAGGCTCAGGGAGGGGCAGTTATCTTCCTGTGTCTGATTGGAGTGAGGGGGGAAAGAGACGAGAGAAAACGGGTAGCATCACATGGGGCTTGAAAAGAGGGGAAGGACAAGAAATGCATCATGGGAAGTCCCCTCATCACTCTGAGCCTACAGCAACTAAACTAAGGGATGGTTCAGGGTCTCCTGGTCCAGGTCTAACTATATTTATCAACATTTGAAGCCTAAGAAGGTGTCTGTCTCCTGAACCCAAACTGGGAGCTAGTTCCACAGCTGCCTCCCATTCTACTGAAACTCAGAACCCAGAAGTAAGACTTTAGCCTGAGAGAGAAGTCCTCTGTTTGGAAGATATGGTACTATAGTGTAGTTAAATATGTTGGGGGCAGATCAATCTAGAGAAGGATTGCTTTTACCTGAAATGGAAACGATCAATCAGACTTTTATGTAGTTACACCTCGATTATTTTCATTCATTATTTTTTCCCTGAGCAAATCTTCCCCGTATTGCCTACAATACCTGCGCGTCTGCTCGTTGTCTCTCCTTAAAGTTTAGGGTTCAGGTCAAGATGGTGCTGATCACTTGTATCACCACCATCCTTATTAATGAACTACTTCATCCTTATCCAACTGCTAAGTCTCTGAAATCAGCTGATCAGTGCTTGTTAGCTGTACACACTAGCTTAAAGGTTGAGTTAAAGATGAGAGCAGCCTGTGTTTTTAATGTTGTGGTTCCCAAACTGTGGAAATCACTTTCATTAGACTTAAGAAAAGCACCATATAAACAAGAGGAGAAATAACTTTCTAGGCCTGTCAGAACTTTAATCACCATCTATAATATGAACTGCACATTGTATTCAGCGTGACTTAAAATAGTTAAGGAGAACAAAACTCATGAGGAAACATTTACTCGGTTCATTTCCTCAGGGTTCTACACAGTCGCCCCCTGCTGGACATCAGAAATAACACAATTTAAAATGTGTCTAAATCAGGGGTGGGCAATCTCAGTCCACGAGGGCCGGTGTCCCTGCAGGTTTTAGATGTGTCCTCGAACCAACACAGCTGATTTAAATGGCTAAATTAGCTCCTGCAGTTCTCCAGAGGCCTGGTAACGAACTAATCATGTGATTCAGGTGTGTTGACCCAAGGTGAGATCTAAAACCTGCAGGGACACCAGCCCTCGTGGACTGAGATTGCCCACCCCTGGTCTAAATCCATCTTTGTACAGTCCAAGAAAGACCAGCTTATTTGGGAATATAATTTACTGGGTTATAAAAAAAGTAGCAGATTAATGATGGTGAACACGCCTCATAAGGTTTGGTGTGAAATGAAGTCTTTAGATTACATTTGGGGTTTTTTAGCCAATAAAAAAAATTATTTTTGGAGTTGCGTGTAGTTTTGTATGCTGTAAGAAAAAAACCCTCAATAACTGAGAATCCTTGGTTTTGTCTGCTGCCTGCTTTGTTAAACCGATGTCTTCTTCTTCTGTTTCATTTGAGCAGAACCAAGATAAAGACACGCACAGCAATGTGAAAGTCTCAAAGTGGTCCCGAAAAAACATGGAGGCCGAAAGAATGCATTCTTCAGTTGGCCATAAATGAAGCCAACATTACATGTGAACCACAGAGTATAATAATCAGACCTCCGCTGTCACTTCAGCTCGAGGCGGCGTCATGATGGGTCGTGACTGCAGACAAAGGGAAATACAGTACGTCTGAACAATAAGTTAGATCAGAGAAGTTCCAAAACAAGAGCCGCCGGTTGTGGTTTCAAAGAGTTATATTATTTATTCAGCCTTTGTGTTATAGATCAGGATGTGTGACACTTTCTGAAAGCTGTATTTCTCTCCCGGGAACAAAACAGGCCATTTTAATTAAGATTGTGTCTGCACATTTACAATGTGTCAAAGCAATTCAAACACTATCCAAAGTTAATTGTCTAGCGAGATGAAAGACTGCGAGCAAACTGCAAATGTCAGGCTGCATTCAAATCCATAATTAACAGAAATGTTGTCTAAGTGGTAAATTATTTTCAATAAACGTGTAATGAATGTGGTTATAATCCCAAACAATAAACCGATTGCAAACAAAATCTGGAGTGTTGTTTTTTTGTCACTTTACTGTTGGCCTGCCGTCTCTTTTGCATCAGTAGACTCCACGTTACCCCAGCATGACCTGATAATGTTGCTCGTGTGAGGAATGTTAGTTGGTTTGAGGTCAGATGACTGCGGAGGAAAGTCGGTGACAGTCAGGACGCCTCCTGTCAACCATGTTGCTACAACTCTCACATGTCTGTAAACTGCTGGGCTTCTGTAGTAGTTTGTCTGAGATCACAAGCAAACACACTCGTTTTAACAGGTGAACAATGGCTGCAGGTTGGGTTTCTTCAACAACGAGTTAATAAAATCCATCTCAACATCATCTGAGCTTCGAGGGATGGATACAAACTCCAACATGTTCAGTGTAATTAAACTGATTACATCATCTAAATCAGGGGTAGGCAACTCCAGGCCTCGAGTGCTGGCGTCCTGCAGGTTTTAGATCTCACCCTGGGTTAACACACCTGAATCAAATGATTATTTCATTACCAGGCATCTGGAGAACATCAAGAAATGCTGAGGAGTCAGTTAGCCCTTTAAATCAGCTGTGATGGATCACGGACACATCTAAAACCTCCAGGACACCGGCCCTCGAAGCCTGGAGTTGCCTGCCCCTGATCTAAACTGTATATGTCAGAAATCATTGTCATCTTAAATCGGCATGTATAAGTAATCTCTGCATCAAAAGCTCAGTTTAGACAGTGTTTTTTTCTAGTCTTGGATCTATATGAGGTCACAGAGAGGGGGCTTGGTTCACCCAACTGAAAAACAGCCGGCATGCTCAATCATCCAGGTAAGTAGATCCCAAAACGTTGATTCTGTTCGTGTGGACGTAACGTTTTCAATGGGAGAAACGTTTCGTCGCTCATCCAAGTGACTGAAACGACTGAAACCAGCCCACTAAATGAACAATGGGCTGTGAGGTCAGTTCATTGATCATTAATATGCAAATCGTCATGACCATTGACCAACAACTACTGTTCAAAGACCATTGATCAAAGACCAGTTTCAGTCATCGTGCAAATGTACTGTTTATAAGGCTGGGAAAGCCTGGATGAGTGACGAAACGTTTCTCCCAGAAAACGCTACGTCCAGATGAACAGAATCAACCTTAGGAAAGAGGCAAGTCCACCTCAATTCGTATAACATTATCACATTCGCCTCAAGGAGCTTTATATTGTGGAGTAAAGATGATAAAGGGAAGTCGGGAGGTAAAGGGAAGGAAGCTACAACAGCTGGTCTCAATGGATGAACCCAGAAGTAGAGAACTAAGCATTATTATGAACTGAATCGTGTAAAGCTACTGTAGGAGAGACCAGAAGTAAAAATATGGAGCTGCTCATGAGCAGACTTGGAGAACTAGCTGACTGTTATGGAACAGGTTTTTTTGGGGATAATAGCTCGTATGTTTTAGCTTTTGACCAACAGAAGAAACCAAACGTGCCACGCTTGTTTGTTCAGGCCATCTCCCAGGATTCCTGTTACAGGAGAATCCAGTGGGCCTGTTTGCAGCGTGACTAAGCAGCTACAGATGATGGTGCACGAAGATGCTATGAAGAATAAGGTTTTAATCACAACACTAAATTCAAGTTTCAGCAAAGACGACAGCTAATGGCAGGAGGGCCCGCCTTGCATTGCTTCTGAATGAAAGACTGAATCCACCACTATATCTCACAGCAAGCAGCGAATGAAGGCGGCATTTACCGAACACATGCGTCCTGCTGCTAAATGGGTTGCTGCAGATGTTTGTGTCTATATTCAGAATCAGATTCTGACTCAAACACACACGGATGAATTTGATTCATCAACAGCAAGAAATAGTTTTTAGCAAACTGTTTGCTGTTAACTAAACTCAGAACATTTTGCTTTCTGAGCTGGTGCTATGAGCTAAAGCACCACCTCATCTGGAAGCTGTAAGTGCGCGTGATCTCGAAAGCAAAGTATCAAATAATTAAGGCTTATTTTGAACCGTGAATCATGCAAAGCTAATTGAGCTGGAGCCTCAGTTATTTTCATTATTTTCCAATTTGCATGTAAATATGGAGACGATTTGTCTGCAGCTAAGCTTTACTGCATGTGAGCATGCACATGTAGAGTATGCATGTATAATGTTTTTATGTGTATGAAACACAAGTGCTACTGAACCTCAGAGAGTTACTTAAGAGAAGGAACCTTTGTTCTTTTTATTAACGGCGTCTTTCCTCGGCTGAAACTTTGTGACACAGTGGGAGACAAAGAGCAATCTTAGCAATTTAGCTACCTGCAAAGCACATTTTTCCCCTTGTTTGCAGCCCTTCATTAAATTCAATGACTGCTATTAGCTACAAGCCAGATATAAGAGCAATATGTCGAAATTGTCTTCTGGAATAAGGAACCCCCTGCAAGTCGCTGCTGAAGATGCTCAAGGTGGTCCAGTCCAGTGAAATTGGTGTCATCCGTCTGCCTGAAGTGCATCTCTTTCCCTTTACCAACTAAATTACATAAATTTGTATCTGAGGAGGCCGTGAGATTCACTGAAAATAAATAGCTTCTGGTCTCGTCTCCCTCGAGCTCATCCGGAGGTCTGGCCGTCACTCTGCTTTTTAAATGCTCTTTCCATCCCCGTTCTTCCCGACTTTTATTGACTCAAATTATTCTTCCGCCCTTTTATTCCTCTTCTTCGCCCTTCACAGTTATCTATCAACCTTTGCTTCTTCTTCGTTTCCTCTGCCTCCACTCAGCTGTTCCTTTTTCCCTTTGCCTCTTCTTCTCTGCTTTTTTGGGTCAAATTTCTGCTTAATAGCTCTCGTGGTTAAGCCCAAAGAGGAGGCAAAGACTGGGAGGATGAAGGTGAATGTTGGATTTGATGGAGCGCTGATGAGGGTCTAGGGCCTGGACGGGGCCTTGGGGGGGCCTCGGGCTTTAGTCTCACAACAGGACAGTTAGATTGCACATTATCATGAAATATATTTAGCTCTCCTCCGTCTCATTATACCAGGTCAAAGTGAGCTGGAGGAGAGTCTGGGCGGAAGAGAGAAAACGAGCCACCGGACACATTTAACGGGGAGGGGGCGAGCAGCCCACGGCGCTAAAAGACGATTAAAATCCTTCATGACATGAAAAAAAAAGAAAAAGAGAAACTGGCTCGTTTGTGGTTTTGAAAGTGTTGCTTTGGGTAATTATATGCACGATGTCTGGATTTAAAGCCCACATGACTTATATTAGTATTAATTTAATCTTCTATGCATTTGTTTGTCATTAAAACTCATGAAATTTGAATAAGATGTCTGAGTGACTGCACACTTCCTTTCTCTGGAAGCTGATGTTAGGTATTTAAAACTGACAACACTGAATTCAGAAATATGATTAAAGGGGATTTGATTTACCACATCTTTCTATATCAGTTATTCGCTACAGTTGGTGACGATATTTAATAATAAGAATGAAGATCAGCCACTTAATCATTTGATCTAGACAAATTTTACTCGTTTTTATCTGAAATTACATATTTTCTGTTGTTTTTAATGGAACTTGGTTGGATATGATAGTGTCAGACGGTGGCATCGGACACAGTAAGCTCGGATGCTGCTGCACCTCCAACATAAAAACTCTTCCAGTTATGAGGTGTGGTCCAAAAACTCCAAATGTTGGGTAAAGCTAGCACATCACCTTCATTTCAGGGTCCAGGGTCACTGTGGGGCTGGAGTCTATCGGGGGAAAGGTGGGATACACCCAGGATAGTTTGCTAGTCCATTGTGGGACTTCAACAAATCATCAAATATTACTTCCTCTTTACCACAACAGGCCGCTACAGTGTGCTGTGGTCTGTCCATCTGCCAGGCACTTAAACTCCCCACTTAAAGCAGCAGCTTCAAGCTGAGCCATCTAGCATCGATGTTATTCAGTTATCCTCCTCTGTTACTCTCTTATTCTAATAGTTACTTCTGGCTTCAGGATGAGAGACAAAAATAGGAAAGCCCAAATCCCAAACTTGAGGCTCCCGGTGAGTACGTACATGCATTTCACTGAAGTGTGAGCACCTCTATAAAAGCAGACGTTCTGTTAGTTTGCTGGTCTGGAGAATTCAGGTGTGTTTTAACATAATGGAACAATCCCAGCAAATTCAAGCCAACGTCTGTGGAGTTCTCAGAGAAACTCCAGAAACTGCATCTCGGGCTCTGCAGGCCGTACTTAACATGTTAAATATGAAGTTCATGACAGTGAAATCAGAAAAAGACTGAACAAGCATGGCTGTATTGGAAGGATTCCCCTGGAGAAACCTCTCCTCTCTAAAGATGAGACAGCAGCACAAAAAACGACAAGAGCTCTGGGATAATGTCCTTTTGGACAGACCAGACCAAAGTGGAGATGTCTGGTCAGAGCTCAGGGCGCCACATTTGTAGAAAACCAAACCAGCACAAAAACACTTCAGACCAACTGCAAGCACGATGCTGCAGGGGTGAGGAGTTTGGCTTGTTTTGCAGCCGCAGGAGCTGGTCACCTCTCAGCTAGAGCTGCAGCGGGTTGAAGTCCAGACCTCAAACCTCAATGAACTGAAGCTGCACTATAAAGAAGAGGAGGCCAGATTTCCTCCCCAACGATGTGAGAGGTGAGTGGTTTTACAAGCGCCTCACAGGACTGTACATATACACTCGGTGGGTTTAAGGTCAAACCTCAAACAATGGTCTGAAATAACAGCAGCTCACAAAGTCCTTAAAACCACTCTTTTATTTCCTCTGTGATGAATTTATTATACAGCTGATTTAAAGAGTGATTTTAAAGCACAGACAACAGACCGAATGATATAACGCGTCTCAAAACTCGGCCGCTCATTTATTTCCATTAAAATCCTCACTGTGCATCCCTCCCATTCAATCAGTGCCTGTTATGATGATAATGAGAGAGCCATATGGCAGACACAAACACAAATGAGGGCAGGGCTCAGGCAAATGACAAGTATTTACACAACAGCAACAAAAAAAAAAAAGGAAAAGAAAAATCCATCGTGACAATTAGAACACGACGTGTAGGTGGGACGACTCGTGTTTGCTGTGTACATGTTTGCTTTCTTGTTTGTGCATTAATCAGCACCTCTGCAGCTGTTCCAGTCAAACCCAGGAAACACGAGGAAGAGGAAAGAAGGCAACGTGCGTCTGTCAGCCTCGGGAGCCTGGGCTCGATGTGATTTAATCTTACAGACAAGAACATTACCAACAGCTTGAACATAAGAAATATGAAAATGCTAGTTTAGCGCTTGGCTAAGCGGTTAATGTTAGCCTGTCAGCAAACAGGAGATGGAAACTGCCTGATGGCGAGATGCGGTTCTTTTGTGCGGGTGTCCTTTCTACAAAAGACAGACGGTTTTAATCTTCTGACTTCTCCAAGTCTTTATTTGTTGTGCACAGTAACCCTGGTTTCCAGGCTCATTATCAGCACAAAGTGGACTTATTATTTTCAGCTCCATATTTGTATCCTTGGACTCTCTAGAGTAGCTTTGCATGATTCTCAGCTCAAAATACAACTCGTTCTCACTCCCAAAGCTTAATATTTGACGCTAGGTGACAAATCGTCAACATATTATGCCTCCGGGCAACCAACACGTCCCTAAATGACGAGATCGGAAAAATGAGGAAACATGAGAACCATTTAGAATCAATTTACACATGTTCGTTCATTTTACTAAAATTGCTTTGGAAAACACTATTTAACGTCATTAACCTGCTGGTTAAGGTTCGGGATGAGGTTCGGCTTAGGGCTGGAACGTGTATTACCGCGGGAGCGTCATTCTGCTGGATTTCATCCATAACCTGATGCGTAGCATAAGAACGTGGAAGGTCACCTTTCGCATTCCTCAGTAACGCCGCGGGATGTGACAAATCGTTGAGATGTTACGCCTCGGGAATGAGAACATCCTGCAAAATAATCCTCACTTACGTCACACTGTGTGTTGTTTCAGGCCCTCGCTTCGCCCTCTGTTTGAAACAAACCTTTTCAGCCGCTCTTCATATAAAGCCACCCTCCCCGTAAAGCACATTGTAAACAGAAGGTGGAGCGAGTGCAAATTCACATCCGCTCTCGGTTTTGTTTCTGTTTGCATTGCTTCCGAAACAATCTGCACATTTGCTCTCATCACTGAAGTTAAGATCTGGCGAATGAACGTGTGTTTTGTCAGCCGTCTGCAGAAGCAGAGACAGAGCAAAGCGAAGGGCCATGATGTAAAAAACCAGGACAAAATTTCAATCTTAAAAACTCTCAAAAGAGTTTTTTCTTGTTTTCTCTTCTTCTTCAACGCAAAAACAGATCTTAGAGGACTGTGAAAGTCACCTTAGAGGAAATTCAGCCATCAGCGACAAAAGAATGGCGTTATGGCTGTCGGTTATGCTTCCATGCTAGATGTTATGAGTACATTAGCACTAACTACAGTCGGCCTCTCTCTCGCACACAGATGGCCCATTACGTGTTGAGGGGGGATAACGACAGAGAGCACATTACGCTCCTCTACTGCCTATAGGACGCACACTGCCTGTCGCTGACATATCTGCCTTTTGAAAACAAACAAAGCCAGCCGTGATCGTTGCAAATGGCTTTGCCGGGACCTTCGCCTTGTTTGTCGGGGACGGCGTCTGCTGTGGATGCCCAGAGCACAGGGGAGGAGAGATGGCCGTTCCCTCCAACGTGCTTACAATCTAATCTGGCTTTGTGGCTGCTGGCACTCGGATTTATATCAGGGCTGTGGGAGACGTCCTCAAACTCCTCAGCCAGCCAGGTGTGAGGTGCGCAAACACACACACGACCCGCAGCACACACAAAGGTGTAATTTTTCATTCAGGTGCATGGCGGACAAAGCTTCACGTTCACTTCACAGGACCGCTAAGGTGCAAGGCACAGAGATCCAGCCAACTTGTGATTGTTGATGTTGTTGGGAGGAAAAAGTTTTGGAAGACTGTTTCTGCACCGCCTGCTCCATATAAATGTTGCTTTTACACTTTTAACTTTCAAATGAAATGAAGTTGGCGCCACCTGGAATATATCGATTATGACCCCATTTTATTGGTGTGTTTGAAATCTAATGCAGTCCCCAGGAGCTGCAGTCGCTGGAGGTTTAATGGATCTTTCATCATCTCCTTAACATGGTCAGCTGACAGGAGTGCAGTGGCTGCACACACGTGAGCACATTTCCCTTTCAGCTTCGATAAAGCCATAAAATGTAGCCTGCCTCCGTCTCGGCTTGAATAAATTCTCGGCTGTGACGTCGCCCCGTGCAGTAACTCCACAGAGTCTTTTATGGTCTTATTATGGCTTAACGGTGTCCACTCTGAGGAAAGGAGAGCTGGAAATAAAAGCGTGAGCCTGAAGCTGTCGGGGTGGATATATGACTGAGACTGAGAGAGCTTTGATGGAACATAAAGATGAAGATCATCCAGGTAGTTTTCGTGAAGACAGACATTTCCTCAAGTGAAGGTTTACCGCAGTCCAGGGTCTTTATAATGTGCTGCACGGAAACAGGAAGTCATTCTTTTGAGTCAAAAGCTCAGGCTTTAGACCTCACACTGTTTTCTTTTCACTCCTCGATGTGAGAAAAAGAGGAAAAACCCAGTGTGGTTATTTCAGCCTCAAAGCTCTGGTTGTGAGCGCTGAAGGCCCAACAAGCCAATCCAAAGAAAGTTGGCTCAAAGGGCAGGTGACCTAAAAAGATTGTTTTAAACTGGGTGAACCAAGGCGCCCAGTGGGAGTAAATACGGACCGTTTTAAACTTTAATAGTCTCCCCATAAGACAAGCCACCGCATTATATAGTTACGCAAGGCTCTGTTAATTGATAGAATCAAAAGTGCAAAAAAACAAGACTTTCATAAAGTGTAATGTCATAGGAAACCTTACAGGTGTTTTCTTACACAAAGTTTTAAAAATATATTCCTGCAGCGAATCACGTTTGAGAGTCGAAGCCTCCGAGGCGCCACTCAAAGCTTCTTATGATCCCCGAATCATAGCAAACGCTTCCCAGCTCAGTCAAAAGATAGAGACCTGCGTTTTATACAACATCCTACGAGTGTTCGCAGTGAACAAACATGCAGATCCAGTCCCAATATTCAAACACGAGTTTGTTCTCATGAATAGACTCAAGCAGCTGTAAAAAGTCATTTTTAATAAATGATAAACAGTGTTTGGTGTTAGTGAGAGCAAACTGATTCCATCTTATTGCAGTTTATCACCGTCTGGATGCATCAAGGCTACGTTGAAGATTACGGCTGACTGCCAGTGGCTGCAGACCTGGTCCTTGTTTTCTAAGCACCATTGCAAATAGTTGCAGTCTCCAACCACCAACCCCTAAAGACGAGGTGTCAAACATAAGGTCCGGGGCCAGAATCAGTGACTGTAACTAAATTTCTGTAACTTTTCCTACTGATACCGCTCTCCCCCAACCACCACCACCACAGCCATTCACACTACACCAAAGTAATTAAGTAACAAATAAACGTTAAAAGACAGAAAAGCTCCTGTTTCTTACAGTGGAGTCTGTGCAGTGAGCTGATGCTTCATTAATTTACCACAGCAGCATTTCTTTATAATGTAGATAAACAAAGACCCACAGTTGAAACTGC
Organism: Aulonocara stuartgranti; assembly: GCF_965226115.1. Lineage (NCBI taxonomy): Eukaryota > Metazoa > Chordata > Actinopteri > Cichliformes > Cichlidae > Aulonocara > Aulonocara stuartgranti. Next base: position 3,628,875 of record NC_138946.1, read on the forward strand.
ATTTTGTTTTCTTATATTAAGATATTGCAGAGATACTAAATGTGTAGTTAAAGACAGACAGAAGACAGTCCACTTAAAGTGGATCAAAGCGAGCTGCACGTGTCTCACCACTTAAATGAGTTTGACATCGCTGTGATAGTGCGGATGTAGCGTTACGCAGTGATGCTGTAGGACTACATGTGCAAAATCTTTCTGGAAGCCACAAACATAAACTCATTAACAGTTGTGCAATTACTGCAAAGCTCCTTCCTAAACCAGTGGTGAGAGATTCCTAACTTAACGACAGCACGTGTGGAGTCACCAGCAGCTGAACACCTGCTGCTTCTCTCACCCCAACCGGTCGCAGCAGATGGCCCCGCCCCTTCCTCAGCCTGGTTCTGTCGGAGGTTTCTTCCTGTTAAAAGAGAGTTTTTCCTTCCCACTGTCGCCAAAGTGCTTGCTCATAGGTGGTCATATGATTGTTGGGTTTTTCTCTGTATGTATTATTCTAGGGTCTTACAGTATAAAGCGCCTTGAGGCGACTGTTGTTGTGATTTGGTGCTGTATAAATAAAACTGAATTGAACTCTGATAAAGTTTGTTAAAGGTTAAAAAACAAATTAGACTTTTGCTACACATGCATGCAGCTCCGTACTCAGCATGCTAATTCATGTTGTGGACACAGTAAGCTAAGAACAGGTTTAAAAATACACTTAAATACATAAGTACTAGAATAAATATGCACTGACAGATACTGCCGCTACACAAAAGGAAGAAGCTTATAGTTCTTAAACAGATGAGGTGTCCTTTCTGTATAGTATCACAATATAACTGAACTTCAAGAGCAGCATACAGCGGGAGAAGATTGCTCCTGGCAGGCACAATTCAGGGCCAAAAAAGGACCCTTCTTCCTCCGAGGGGCTCAATTGGTTTGATATCCCAGGTTCAAAATTCTCAAAAGTCTCTCTCTCTCTCTCTCTTTTTTGCCCCGTCTTCTTTGAAATATGGTCCATGACATGAAATAGAAACGCATTAGAAGTCCTCACAAGAATTCCTGAGAAACGACACGCTCCCAGGGGCGAATATTCACACTGAGGCTTCATAACATACGAGGCGACCCTGGAGCAAAAAGGTCTGGTGCAAGGTTAGCTTCAGGCTACCGAGGGTCCACAGGGCAAAGACAGACGCAGAATAATGCCAGCTCCCTCTGAGCGCTTGGCAGGAAGACATCAAAACACAAACAGACTTCCCTCATTACAAAACAGACGAGGCAGAGTCGGTCAGACGTGTCAGAGCGAGCGCAGAGAGGGCACCTGATCCCCGAGCCCTCTCTGGTCACGACCCTGCGATCAAGAGTCTGCTGGAAGCTGGAAGGTCGGCGTTGTTTCAGTAATGACCGAGAATAAATCAGATCCTGAAGGGGAGAAAGCTGAGGTCAAAGGCGTGGGTAAAATAATTCCAGAGATCAACTGTAGAAGAGCAGAATGAGAAAGGCTTCTCTTTGTATGGAGCTGTCCTTTCAAAAATCTCCAATTAAATTCCTTCTTCCTGTCTGTCTGACATGAGGATGAATGTTTTAATGGCGATTTTTCTCTTTCAGAGCCCCAAATGCAGCTCCTGGACTTCGATCATCAAAACAGGTGAACGCATAAAAGAGGTCGATGCTAAAATTGTTCTGCAATTTGACCTCGGAGTGAAATAATCTGCCCTCTGGTTTAAGATCGGCCTGTCAAGCACACAATAAAGATGCTGAAATAAGAGGAAACTGAGGGTATTTGGAACAAACTTTTTGCTCTTCAAGCAAGAAGTTTTAGTGAAGATTAAAACTGAAGTTGGTGTGTTTGGAAGATGTAAGAGCAGAGACCAGCTCCAACATGGCGTCCATAGACCGTGGAACCTCAGTGAAATTCAATAACTTGTAGAAATGACAGGCGATGCTATTGCAGAGTCATGAACGCAGCTGCAAAACACACAGATTAGTGACCGGCACTCAGCTTAAACTGAGTATGTCTGGATCACCTTCACCTCCAAATTACCACGAGGAGCCTGAGTCATTTTAACTCAGACTCTTTAATTCTGTGACTAGACAATGTCATTAAAATCAGGAACATCCTGTCCATGCAGCTTTTACTTCTGTGCTGAACTTTGGTCATTCTTGTCTCGGATGTTTGGACTGTCTAACTGCATCAGTGCAAAGTCCAACAAAGCTGTGAATTGTTGGAACATTTTAAAAACCGATGATTGTGTGCTTGCTTCCTGAACCCTGGAGGCTACAGAGCGACAAATGGAAGAACATGATGAGCTTTATTTACTTTGCTCCTTCCACCTTTGAGACCCCAAATGAAATGACATTAGAGTTGTTGGGCTACATTGGTCTCTAGTGATTGGTTGGGGAAAATTGAATTCCCCTTCCACTTAAACGTTGCTAGAATCAACATAGCGTCAGACTGACATCGGACTTGTAATTCCTTATTTTCTGTTTGCCCTTGAAGTTTGAAAATCCTTTATTAGACACAGAAGGTTTCCCATGTTAGCGTCTCTTCATCAGCTCCTTGTTAAAATCAGAATTGAATCTGAACTCACATCTTCACATACAGATGAACAATCGGGCCTCACCACATCTTGAAGGCCTCATAGCACCCACAGTGTATACGACTGTTGTGTGTCGTTAACCTTTGTGTGCTCCCACAGTTTTTACTCTGTGTGGTTTGTTGTTTGCGCTCTCTTCACCTGCCGCAGCTAAACATGACTGACCCAGCCTTAGGCTGGATCTCCTGCAGGTCCCACCCTGGTTAAGGGAGTTCCTCCTCCTACTGTGGCCAAGTCTTGCTCAAGGTTGGGTTTATATATTTGGGGATGCAGTGGCCCAGGAGGTAGAGCAGGTTATCTACTAATTGCAAGGCTGGCGGTTTGATCCGTGGTTGATCCAATCTGTATGTCAACGTATCCTTGGGCAAGATACTGAACCCTGAGCTGTTCCCAATGTGTTCATCAGAGGGTAGATATTAGACAGAAAGCACTGAGATGCAGAAAACAGTGCTTGGATGAATGGGTGAATAACAGATGCGCTATAAATCTCTCCGGGTGCTCAAGCAGAGCAGAAACAAACTATATAAGAACCAGTTTAGTTCGGTTTGACCTAACTGTCATCTTGAGATGGGCCAAATCACATCTCAGGGCCAACTTAAATGTGTTTTTCTCTGATTTACATTAAAATCACTGCACAAAACCCAACACAGTATGAGAAATGCACGGGTCTACTTTGTATGTCCTCACAAAGCTTCAGCACAACTTAGCAGTGCAGTACTGTATATGGTTCTGCTCTGCAGACAGACTCAGGGGCTTCAGTATGGTTTCTACTTTCAGTTGCAAAATCATCTGGAAAGAGAGAAAAACTGTCTGCAAAGGGCTTATTTATCCCCTCTATTACCTCCATCCAGACAGCATAAATAATATAAAATGACATCGACTGCTAGAGAGAAATACTGAAAGAAAAACATTCGATTTTTAGGAGCCTTTTAAAATGTTTTCTTTGAGACATTAAGGAAAATGTAATTGAGACAAATGGGGCAAAGGTGTGGAGTTCGGATGTTCACTGAGGTGCGCATGCGTTGCACAGAGATATTCTGTGTTTTGCAGCTCTACAGAGAATCCAGAGCACCAGACTTTGGCCTGAAACGGTCTGTTCAGCCACAACAATAAGAAACGAGGATTTTACTCTCTGTAAATCAACTATAAGAATCACACCACTGAAAAATTCATTTTCCTCCATCTCCCTGGAGTCCTTGAATTAATATTTGATGCCGTTCTATTTTACTCTCTCAGTGTGAGTGTTACATTATACAGTTAAGCTGTGAAAGTGTTATGAGTTTGGCATTGTTTTCATCCATCTGCCAACTGAAACGCTTCCTCTGATCCCACTTTTAACACATCCTCTGTGGACGAGTTTCTGGAGTGACCACAGTGTGCAGATGTTGTCCCGTTAGCCGTGATGTGGCATCGTTTAAAACAGCCCAGAGAGATTTTTTTCATCTTAAATTTAAAACTGTGTAAACAGAAATTCAAATATTAAAATATTCTCTTTCACACTTTTCACTCCTCTCCTCAGAAACCTGTGAACTTGCACTCATCTGTGTGAAGTCCCGAGTCCTGACACTGAATCTTCTGAAAGTTCATTTCAAAGCACCAAACTTAAAGAAGTTCGCAGCTGTCGGGTCTTAAAAGTTAAGCCATCGCTGAAGCGTCTTAAACTGCATTCTTTCTTATGTCCAGCAGGAGGCCGAAGGTTATTTTGGCAAAAGAACATTTGCTGATCAGTCATTCAGAAATTTATTTCTTTGATTAATTTTGAATTTGTGATGATTCACCTTTTAAGATTTGAACTCCATTAACAGTTTTACTTCTAGCCTCTAACAGCCACTGCTCCATTTCATGACCATTTCCTGCTAATAATAAAATATAAGAAAATTTAATATTTTTTAAACATATTACTGGAAGTTTTAAACTAATTTAAATGAACAATAAATAAAGTGTTTATATTTATTTTAGTGCTGTCAGCGTTAATCTCGTTAAAATGACGTTAACGCCATAACCACATTAACAAGGAAAATCTCCATTAGCGAGTTAGCGTGGATCGCCCCGTTCAGCCACGCGCAAACTCGCTAGCGGAGATTTGCCGCATTATGCCGGTTATGGCGTTAACATAATTCATAAGTTTTTTAATTCCAGACTTTAAACCAACCATGGTGGATCGTGTACTGATGTACAGTTCACCAAAAGCTTTCTGCGGTACTCCTTCCTCCTGTTTTTCCTTCGTTTTTTAGTCGCAATAACAACTGTCACTACCCGATCCGTACCGGAAACCCGATCGGTACCCCGCATGCGCGAAAGGTGTCTACTTCCGGTCGAAGCATTTTACGATAGTTACAGGTCAGAGTATCTGTTAAGATGTTAAGAATAATAAGTACCTCTTAAAATGTTTCCGATAATGAAAAATTTAATATAATGTAGACAAAAACAAAAAAATAAAACGATAGTGACGGATCAGGACTCCCCGATCCGTACTGCGCATGTGCAGGGGTTTTCTTCTTCTTCTGTTCGTTTAATGGCAGTTTACACCCCAGTGTTCGAGGATACTGCCACTTGCTGACCGAGCGAATGTAAACTGAATTAGCGTCATTACAAACGTGTGTTAAATTTGATTTATTGATAGTCGAGTGTGTTTATGCTTGTCTGTGTGGAGAGGATTGATTGGAATAGTGATGATGATGTCCGCTATCACTGTCAATTGCCAGTAAACACGTCATCTGGCTGCTGAATCTTCACGTGACATATTACAAAGTCTGTATTATTAATTCTGTAATTAGGCGCCATTCTTCTTATTTTACGGCGCTGTTGTTCAATTGGGGAACGCTCTGTGTTGAGGAGAAAAGCATAAATTTCTTTGTATACGGATTATCCATAGTTTAAATGTCCCGGTAGTCGAAAAGGAGGCAGAGCTGTTGAGAAATGCTAGGAGCTAACTGGGCGCTAACAGTATCATTCAAATATATTGAACGTCGCAATGCTGGCAAAGAGAGGAAGTGACGTAAGATTTGCGCATGCGGGGTACCGATCGGGTTTCCGGTACGGATCGGGTAGCGAAAACAACAACAATAAAAAACCCCCAAAGAAGAAAAGTTTCTTTCTTTTGCTACTTTTTTTTTTTACGAACAGCTTGCCTCACTTACTAAATAGCACCACCTTGTGGCAGAGGCTGTGCAGTCCACATCCAAACATGGAACAAGAAAAAAAAAAAAAGGATAATTGATGTTAACATTAGCTGATCGTTGACCATTTGTATGTGATCAAATTGATTAATTACAACATTAATGGTGAGGTACTTTATATCTAACAGAATGATTTCCAAAACATTCAACATGCAGAGACCTGAGTATCACAACATCAGTTGTCCTCTTACCAAATTCTGCAAACATTCCTTGCATCTTTTTGCATAAACTAGAGTAGCATTAAAGCAAAAATAAACCAAGCACTTGTATTTCAGCCCGGTTTATTTCTCATGAAAAAGACTGTTATAGTTTGAAGGATTGTGCTAAATTTGAACAGAACAGCGATGGGTGAGGAAATGAGCACAAGACCCCGGCAGCTTTCCAGAAAAATGATCTAAAATCACTGAAACAATATTAAGTCTCATAACTCAAAGTGTATTTAAATGGTAATTTTTTAAATGTGCTTGCAGTCATAATTGTTTCAATGAACACTTCATTTCTTAAAATAAAAATATTAAACCCTTGAGAAAAAAACGTGTGTTTAAAACGCTTAAACAATGCGAATGTCTTTTCTCTGGGTAAAGCTGGGAGGTTTCCTCTAAATTTGTCTTCAGCGAATCGTCTGTACAAATGCAACATGCTTCCATTTGGCCAAATCTGAACTGATGATTTTTAGCAGCGAGATGGCTCACTGTCACCTCCGACTGCTGGAGAAGATGAAGTCAGTGCAGTGAAAGCTTTCATATGAGATCGCACACAAGAAAGAAAAGAGAAAAATCGTTTGCTTTCATGATGCTTTTCTGTGATCACACCACCATCCTTGATTTGCCTCTGCAAAAATATGAAAAAGGCTGAGAACTATAATGTGGAGTGGTAATTACTCAGTGGGCGCATCAAAGCGGACCAAGTGCTGATAACGCGCCTCAAACAGGGCAAAGACTATTGCAATTACCTTTCCCTCCACTCACCTTTCTTTTCTTCCTCTCCTCTGCTCTCCTCTTCCCCCTACAGTCTAGCCTGCACTATCATCAGGGCCTGAATACGCTGGAATTGGCACAGGCTTCAGAGAGTCAATGGGACATAATTGAGGGTAATGAAAGGAGTTTAATTATAATTCCAACAGACAGGAAAAGAAAGAAAAAAAACATTGGGTAACGTTGTGATTTTTGCAAGGCCTTTGGATCATTTTGGCAAGCTCTCATTACACCGAAGGCAGTGCGAGGTGTTTGTGTGTGTTTACATGTGGGGATGAAAGAAAGAAAAGCACAAAAATATTCTTAAAATTCACAAAAATAACAGAAATTTATCTGCCTCCCAAACACAGAGGGATTACGAGAGCTTAACGCAGACGAATTATTTTATGTTTATTTGGTTCAGAAACACATTTTACCTTCAACTCTGACGGCTCAGCTTCAATTCCCAACTCAGTCCAATTAGTTTTTTACATAAAGGTCTGTAATCACGCTCACTGTGTCGGCCTGCCAGACGGCACACGTCTTACAAAAAATCACTGCTGGGGTCTCAAAACAACATTCTCAAACAACTTATTTGCATGGGCAAATACATTGGGGAGGATACGCAATGCTCATATTGAACACCTCCCCAAAATAGTCACTGCAAACATTTACATTCGCCCCTCTGGTAACTTAAGACTGATTAACTTTTTGGCAGGGCCATCGTGCTGCAACACTGACAAGCAAGTCAGCTCTTCTTCCCACCCAGCATTAATGCCACGGCATCCTGAAGTGTGATCTTATTTATATAGCGCCAATTTACCATAACAGTTACTGCTTTATATTGCAGTGTAAAGACCCTACGATATTAGAAAGAAACCGCACCTCCGATGAGCAAGCACTGGGCGACAGTGGGAAGGAAAAACTCCTTTTAACAGGAAGAAACCTCCAGCAGAGTGGGACCATCTGCTGTGACCGGATGAGGGTGAGGGGCAGGAAGACAGGACAAAAGACAAACTATAGGAGTGAGAGCCAGAGATGAATAAGGTGCATAAACACGTAGTGAGTGAAGAAGAAACACTCACTGCATCATGGGATGTCCTCCAGCAGCCTGGGCCTCTTACAACCTAACTAAGGGCGGATTCAGGGTTATGTGACCCAACCCGAGTTATATGCTTCAAATTTAAATTAAGCCCCAAGATCGAAAATGACAAACATGCCTTTGTGACTGAAATATCAAATCTAAGGTCAGATTTAGTGTCCAGCAGTAGGACAAAAGTTCTAACTGGCCAAAGATACTGACAAAGTTAGAAAAATCGACATGAAAAAACCTGACATGATGCATCTCAAGGGGGTTTTTGCTCTAATTACAGTTTAAAATAGAAGGCCACTGAAGGAGAGCGCATCCTCTGCAGAGGCCACTGGCCTCTCTCTCTTTGCTGAAAGTGATCTACGTCCACACCAATTCTCCTTGTCCATCCACTTTCTCCACGCCTGGTTTCATTACGTGAGCCTCGGTAGTTTTAACACAAAAACAGAGACACTTCGCTGAAAACAAACAGCTCTGTCGTGTCCTGATCTGTTGCCCGAGCAAGCATTGCTTTGATCGCACCTCATAAGCACAGCTCATTGTCAAAACGCTTTTCACATTGACTGATTCTGTCCAATGCCAGCACTCTGGTCAGAGCAGGTTTCAACTGGAATCCAGTCAAAGCAATGAGGGGTGATCAGATTTAAAGGAATGGGCCTGTAAAAATCACCCATACCCATTTTATTTGGTCACATATCCCCTTTTAGTTCGTTTTTCTGGGCATGTCTAGACAGCTGCTATTTTTAAGATCACCAGAAGTCACATCCTGATCACTTGAAGAGTCCACAGTTTCTAAGCCTGTAGGCAGTGGGTCAGGAGAGAGTGAAACCAGGACAATGCTTCTCTTCTTTTCCTTGACATTCAAGGGGTTGAATTCGTCCCTCAGGGTTAGACTGTCAAAGTGCAGTAGCATCAAAACTATCTGAACTGTGGTGCATGCCAGCGTGTGGCAGCACACAGCACACAATCTTCCCACGCCACCTGGACCACTCACCAGAGTTTCTTAAAAGCAAAGTTGAACAATAACCACTGTGAGACGCTTCAGGACATCCAGCACTGACAGCAGAACACGGACATGGACGAATGGCAATAATCCTGGGAAATTGGGAATAATCGGTTAATGCCCACATTTCAATCTCAGATGAAAAACAACGTGTCGCGCTTTAATATTTTGGACCATTTTGTTCAGGGACATCCTCGCCTTTACAGACACACACAGAGGAAGACATGAAGAAATCTGTAGGTAAAGGAGGAATGGACTGGACATGGGTAACAAAGATTACAGATGCAAAAATATAAGAACTGCCAACTGAATCATGAACATAGATCTACCTTGACTGCAACAGAGCTTGGCATAGTGGTCTGCCTGAACTGTGTCCAGGAAGATGCCTCAAGACATGACAGTTTAGGTACTGCGACCCTGATAAGGACAAACGGAAGACAATGGATGGATGGATGAAGCTGTATAATAGCAGAAAAACATGGCTGTGGATCAATGGGTCAGAGGAACTACGTAAGCTGCTGTGGATTGCAAAGCAGCCTGCAGATGCAATGGGATGCCAAAACAGACGAGTCAGATGTGGAGGAGGTCATCAGCTCTGTCATGTCAAGTGGTTTGGCAGTAAGATCAGCTGTAGCCAGCTACAGTAGCCGATCTACCTGGACCACCTGGATGTTTTTGACATTAAGCTCAATTTTAAAGAACCAAAGACCGAAATCTACCAATTTAATCAAAATTGTACAAAAGCAGAAAAACATGACTGACAACAGCAGTGATAACAGTTAAAATAATCTGTATTATTCTAGAAAAGTTGGAATATTCCTGCATTCGTAAATATATATAATAACCTCATCCTGTATTTATCAGCACAGTCGACCGCTCTGCACTTTCTCAGCTCTGAGGTAAAAACCAGTCGGCACACTCACTCCACATGAGCGAGCAGTGCTTATTTTGGAGCTGCAGTTTGACTCGAGGAGGGTCCGAGCAGCTCACGAGGAGATATGCTGTGGGAATATCAGCTGACCCAGTGACTTACAAACCTCTGCTCCAGCCTGCCTCTGCTGGCCTTCAGGCTTTTTATTTAGCTCACATCGACCGGACACGCCGACGTTTCACAGTCAAGCAACACATTCATAAACGACTCTGAACACATGCGATCCAAACTATGTGCTCAGAGTTTTGCAGTTTATACTTCTGTTTCATTTTTTTCTTACTTTGACCTCACTTTGATCTCCAGCATGCCACACGTGTTTGTTTACATCGACTCTCAAGCTCAGAATGATACTTTACCTTGATGTAGTGCAGTTTCACTACACTATAAAACTGAACCCTGATGCAGTAAAACTGAAAGGAATTCTGACACAGACATGACAAACAATTAGACCACACTGTAGGTAGAAACCACAGTTCAGTTACATGTTTTAGTACGTAATAATAATTAAAACACTCAACATTTCTCCTGAATGTGGGGAAAAAATCCTGGGGAAGATTATAAGCAGCCATTACAGCTTGAAAAATGTCGTTGATATACAACAAACGTAACCGACGACGAAAGTCGATGACCGTTCCAGCTCCTTTTCCCACAAAGCAAAAAGCTGCTAAAATGAGCAAAAACAATCCACATAAAGGATTTAGGTCAGGTCTGACCCATCCTATCATTACATTCCCTCTGTTTGTGTTCTCATTTACTGTCCGTCAGCTGGGAGCCTGCCACCGTGTCTGACTAGACTATAAATAGTAGAAGGCACTGATGGCGGCGTCATGGATTTCCAATGACCTCAGTTGGCCCAATTAAAGTTACACACAGGGGATAATTATGTATTTTATTGGTGGGGAGGAACGATGGGCCTGGTAATGACATGTGGCAGCTTTATAAGCCTCCGCGGTGCCTTCATACGTCAATGGGACAACAGAACCGACAGCAGCTCGTCTACAGCTGCTGTTTCAGCCGTCTGTTAGAAGAGCGCACTCACATGCAAAGTTAATAATGCATACTGTAACTGTGTCACACACTGCTCTCCAACTGTTTGTACTAGTCAAAGACCAAGCCATTGCACGTCCTTCCTATTCATGAACTAAAGAGAAAACAGAGAAAGGGACCGAGTGGGTGTAAGCAAGAAAAACGTGTCCAGTTGGATCTGAATACCAGAAATATATTCAGTCCCAGTGAAGGCCACACTCGGAAATGAGAATCTACTTTATTAGAGGTATTTTTGTCAGATCCTTTTTAGATATATATGTCTACTTCTCTACATAATTTTATGTTTGCTATAACACTTATAAATCATATCTTTTGTTAACATCACTGGTCTATTTAAGTCAACAGAAACGACACTATGTTTTCTACGAGTCTTAACCTGTTCTCAAAGTGATATTTCACAATAAATGCATTTATATTTCAAGCAAGTCATCAGACAAATACGTCTGTCTAAGGGCAACATGACATCATAGATGCAACAGCAGCGTTGACGGGGATGGAGGAGGTGGAAAGAAAAGATACCTCCTCCATCCCGACCTCCTCTCTAAAAGATTGTTGCAGTGCTACATACAACATGTTATTTCCACTCCTGCCTTTAGATGACAACAATCAATATTCGCAGTTCAAACTCCATCTTTAAGATCCCACAACAGCCAAATAAACAGAAGCAGTGACAGCGAATATATCTCTGCCTGATCTATCCAGGACTCCAATATTTTTTGAGCACGGACCGTGTTAATGACAAAATAAACTCGAAGCGAAAAAAGAAAATATACTGTAAGAAGTGAAATTCAGGTATCGCAGCTACACTGAAAATCTTCACACGTTTTTTTTAGAAATTAGACAAATGCAGCGAAGCTCAAAGACAAGATTAAGAAACACAGGAGTAAAACAATAAGAGACACGAAGCGCAGTTCGGTCTAACACACCTACATTCAGAACCTTTGAGAATAACAGAAATCTTTCAGGAGCTGAAAGAGCTGACTGCGTCTGCCGAGGCAGCCGATGCCAAGGTGTTTGATTATCCCCGTCGCCTTGAGCGGCCTCGTCGAGCAGCTGTGGAGATAAACGGAGTAATTGACAAATTGCGGGTGCTCTCTCTCTGCCACCGCTCCCGACTGCTTTTTAGTGTTGTTGCCACGGTGGACTGAGCTGCTGAGAAAGCTCGAGTTTCATTCAGATTTCCTTCGTTTTTCCTGCCGCGTCTGTCTCAAGAGGGCATAACCTGGAAGTACGAAGGGCTCTTTGAACTGTGTTGAGTAAAAGAAGTGTTAGAAGAAGCAGCTAATGAAGCTGGAATTCAAACTCAGGCATAACTGCACACCAACAGCAGCACTGATCATTTCAGTTTGTAACCTCCTGCAGAAATATTAATGAAATTATCTGATAAAGACTGTCAGTGAGGTTTGTGCTTATTTTTTGGTGAGTGAAACTACGTATTCGAGCAGCACTCCACCAAAAGCAATCACAACAGCAGCTGTAGCGCTGTGTCAAGCCTTCGTCTCTTTATATTCTGTTTCCAAGGAGCCAGACATTCCCGTCATTTTTAAAGTAGCCTTGATTAATGGCTCTCCAGGCTTACTGAGGGTTTTCACAGTCTTTCTCTGGACATTGGCTGCTTTTACATTCACCTTCAGTCCGATCCATCAGAGGAATGCTTCTTTGAGCTATTTAAGCATAAAAACACATGTAGCTCAACAGGTGAACCAGTGTTGTGTCTACACATAACAGACAACTTGAGGCACTTTTGCAAAAACACGTAATCTGTTCCCATTTCTTTAGTTGAAAGAACAATAAATATCAAAACTAACATCATCAATGAATATTTGACATGCAGTTTTCCTAATTGGGCTTCCATCAAGTCAGCAAAGTGGCACAGAAAAGAAGATCAGACACCAACTCGGGAGGAATAGAAAGACAAACGCAACAACATTGTCATCCCCTATGTAACCGGTGTATCGGAAAAACTCAGGAGAGTTTTCTCCAAGTACGACATCACAGTGTACTTCAGACCCAGCAAGGACAAGACTCAGCAGTTCATCTGCATCTAAAGGACAAAGATCACTCTTTCGAGGACGCCAATGTTCACATTTTGGACAGAGAGGACAGATGGTTTGAAAGAGGAGTGAAAGAAGCATCTGTGTCCACTGTGAGCGACCATCTTTGAACAGAGGCGGGGTTTACGACACCAACTGTCTGCCATCTATAATCCAGTTTTGAGTTCCCTCCCCAGACGCCTTAACGCCCACTCACATCCTGGGCCATCTGACCTCAGGAAATCACATGATAGGGTGGGGTGGACCTACACCCGTCTTCACACCTTGGCTCGTGTGATTAGGTAGAAGATCATTAGGAGGTCCATTGTCCCTCTTGGGGGACACTCCCACAGGGCTTAAATCTGGGACTCTCCACCATTTGACCCTAGAACTGAAGAAGCTTCTCAGATTACAGGTGAAACGTCTTCAAGCAACTTAAAGAAGTCCAGACGCTTTTCTTTCCAAGCTCCTTAGACTACGATGACCTGGATGACTGAGAACCTTCACAGACATCAAAACGAACAGTTTGACAGGCACTAAACAGAACGTTTGCACCAAAATAGGGACTCTCCAAGAGCATGAGCTCAGCACAAACTCAGCATATCTAAGCACAGTGTGTAGTGTTCTTAACTGGTGTAGTATATTTGATCATTAATTATTTTTTTGTTTTTGGGACGTCTGCATGCATCATGCATCGTCATTCTCCTCCCTGAAATTTTTAAGCAAATGCAAAAAAACTGGCAGATGTAGCCAATATGATAGAAATCAAAAATAATATGCAAACACTCCATTTTTTTAAATGGAATTTTATGGCAATTATTTCATGATTCAGGCTTTAAATTGTCAAAAAAAAAAAAAAAAAAAAAAAAGCTGCTGAACATGACAAGTGGAGGAATTCAAATCAGTTTATTTATACAGCCACAAATCACATCAACAGTTTCCCCAAGGTGCTTTATATTGTAACCTGAGAGATGGATCTGATCCTTCAGTTTGTCCACCTACTGTTCACTGAAGCTTCATCAGAAATGGCCTAAGTCAAGGGTGGCTGTCAATACGACATTTTCAGGAAGGGAAACGGGGAGAAAAAGTTCATACATCTAAGAAAGCACCTGACTGACAACGATCCCAAACACGCTGCCAATGCAGTGAAAGCAAACCTGGACCGAAAAACACCCAGAGCCTGATCCTCAACATTACTGAAGCAGAGTGGGATCATCCTGACAGACAACAAAAAGGGAGAAACAGCCAAGGAAGAGCTTTGAATGTCTTTCAAAAAGCCTGGAGAACGATTCCTGAAGACTACTTATAGAAATCCAGAGAAGCTGCCACACATACGAGCAGACCATATATTAACTTTCAAACTTGTTACAATTATACAAACTCTTTTTTTTGCCTTGTTTCCATCCATTTCTCATTTAGCAGTATATAAAGAAATGATTTGAGACTTTTGTCCTGTTTTGTACCTTTGAGGCTTGGAAATGCATCAAAAACCAGTCCAGAAACCAACGGGTGAAGTCAAGGTGGCTACATCCATCTTTTAAATACAGTCTGGTTATGCCACCAAATGTGAGACATTGAAATAAATATTGCAACAAAAGCTACACCTTTCTATTAAACAACTCACAGCGCTACCTGTCCTTCCTCTCCTCTGTGCCGTCCGTCACCAGCCTCCGTCTGTGCCTCCCTCCATCAAGAGGAGCACTTTGCAGAGACCGGTGACAGTAATAAAGTCTGACTCAGTGAGGCTGGAAAGGATGTAAATGAATGTAGATGAGGATGAAGAGTAATTGCTCACACAGAGTGCTGTGAAAGGTGTGTGTCAGAGAGAGTGAACCCTTTGGAGCTCTTAACTGGAAATGGGTGGCCCAGTCAAAGAGGAGAGACTTCAAATATCTGTTTCTCTATTAATGTTGCTGAATGGATGGAGCAGACGGGCGAGCGTCGGTGAATGATGGCAGATGCAAAAATAATGGGGAATGATGTCACAGAGGAAGCAGCAGAGAGAAAGAGAACGTTTTTAAGTAACAGGGAGGGAAGGAAGAAATTAAAGAAGGCGGCTATTATCTCACTAAATATTACATTTTTTGTATTACTGTTCATCTCATTCAGGAACGTACACTCATTCTGTTGGATAAGTGTGGAAAACTGATGTAAACACGCCAAAAAAAGTCTATAAAATGGTGCACACAACACCTACAAAAACTTCTGTATGGCAGACTACCTGACCTCAGTTTGGCCAGTCTCCTTCTCAAAGCGTACCAAATGGCTGCTTTGGCGTTTTCAGTGCATCCCTGGAAAGGTCTGCTTTGACCACATATTCCCTGCACTTTGAGATTTTACCACAGACATCAAACAAACATCAACTTCTGCAACCTGACTTTCATAACGAGGCGCCTTCATCAATGACTTAGACCACATTACAGTTTTCCGTGGAAGGCTCCACCATGCCCATTCCTGATCAACACCTCTGGATCTCTTAGCGATTGTATTACATGCCAATTTATCCTCCCCTTGCAATAATTCCTGAAAAGCCAAGAATCTTTTGCCCACATAAAGACAATATTCACTCAGCATGGCCCTAGAGTCTAGATCAGGGATCTTGAACTCCAGGCCTCGAGGGCCAGTGTCCTGCAGCTGATTTAAATGGCTAAATGACCTCCTCAACATGTCTTGAAGTTCTCCAGAGGCCTGGTAATGAACTAATCACCAAGGGTGAGATCTAAAACCTGCAGGACACCGGCCCTCGAGGCCTGGAGTTCGAGACCCCTGGTCTAGATGGTTCATACAACTCTATCCTAAGCCATCTCCGGTGATCAGCACAACCCTAGCCTCAAACCCTAAAACCCACGACCCCATCAGATCAAGAGAGTGAGAGAAGAGAGTGAATGCAGTTAAATGTATGTTCTGGAAAACCATCCTCAGCTCCAGGGGAAAAGCACGACCTCGCAGGTTTCATTCACTGTCACCATAAATCAAAATCCCATTTTTGCAGCGCTGAAAACACAGTTTCACCCTCAGCTCATTAACGACCCTCAGGCGGGGCATCCATGTCAAACAGAGTCTCTGTTTAAGTCAAAGCTCCAGTCTTGTGACATGACCTTATGAGAAAGGGCCGTCAACATTAAGCTTAAATCTGCCACTTCCTGCAGGCAGACTCCGGGATGATCCTCTCTGTTGGAGCGTTAATTGTATGCAGATGCTTTGTTTATGCTTGTATTCATGATGTTGTCTGTGAGCTAATTTTGTCTTCACCATCCTCCGTTACACCCCTCTGCTCTCACAGGAAATCATTTGTCGCAGCGGCGTCACTCGGAGGCCGACTGGCCGTGGCAGTCAGAACAACTCTGTCACTTCTTATCTCCCGTCATAAGCACAAAACTCATTTGTCTAAAGCACTAACATGTCAGCCTCCCCCCCCCCCCCAAGAGTCCTGTTGATGAATATGAGCTCCCCAACACATCACTCTCTTACCTAGCTTGAATTTCTCTCTCTGGAAAAAAACAAACAAACAATCCTCCTCATCCTTTTTGCTAGTTGTCATCTTACTCCTGGCATACACGACTACAACCAGCAGAGATCTGAGCCTTGCTCTTCTCACTATCGACTGCTTATGATGCTAATATAAGCATTACATTACTCTGCTTTGCATTTATTGTATGTCAGTTTGACACATTACATCAGCTTGGATACAAACGCATGTGTGTGTCTCAGTGTGTTTCTCTGTGTGTGAAAGAAAGTAGTATATCTTAGCTAAAGCAGTTACTACTAAGATAACCCCTAAAAAGGCCACAATAAAAGTCCTAAGAATCTCAAGTTAAAGCTTTTTACCTTCCCAAAAGTGAGTCCACCAACAAACAGCAGTTTTAACTCCTTATTAACAACATCGCAACAAGAGCCGCACCTATAAAACAAAAGGCCACGCACTCACGCACATCAGCCATTTTCCCACTTTAGATCCTAACCGAGTATTCAAGGCTTTTGAAGGCGGCCACTCACCCATCACTCGGAGCCGGTCTGCGCCCACCACCACCTCCTGCTCATCGGCGGAGAACAGGAGCTTCCCAGAGGTGGATTTCACTTCAAACATCTTGCCTCGTGCTTTAAATCCACTGGATCCTGAACCGAAGGAGAAGAGAAGAGAGAGGAGACATCAAAGAGGAGGGACTGGAGCTGATTTCTTACCGAATTACCCGAGAACATGAAAAAAGCACCCTGGTGGAAGATGTGGGACTTATGACCAAACCTGTAATATTGATTTTGTTGTGATTCATGAGACTACTGAGAAAATGTCCAACAAACCGATCCGGTCTTTAAGTCTGACGTCATTAGCTGTGCCTGGGCCCAAACTCAGCTGCAGGCCCCAAAGTCAAATGAACACTGCGGCATCACAGAGAGTTAAAAACTGTCTAAATTCTTTCATCTTTAATAAAATGTTACATCTCTACCAGGTGTAACATCTAAGTTTAACATCTAGGCATCCATGAAAACAGAATTTATTACATTTAACAGAGTTAGAAGTTAGCAGGAAGTTAGCTCGCTAGCTTCCATCTAAACATGACATAGCATGTTCTGACTGAGGGATTTCTGAAAAAATTAAGACGTACAGCTTTGCTATCACTTCCAACATAAATGAAGACAGAAAATTAAACAGCGGTGGCTTTTGTTGGTTTACTGAAGTTGGGCTAGCTGGTATATAATGATGCTACATGATCGCTAGCAACACAGCTATGTTAGCATAGCATAAACACAGTGAAGCTGGAGGATGAACGCTGACTTTTTTCCATTCAATAAAAGTTAATGTGAGGGTTCCCGATGGTTAGGGACAAATGCAATCGCATGGCAGGATGCTGTAAACGGACCAAACTTCAGTCAGGAGAACAACTGAGATCATACGAGGTTAGTCATTTATATACTGCTGCTGGGCTGTAGTTACATCGTAAGGTTTTAAAAACTAAGCTTTAAAATGAACAGTGATAATAAAAACCGAGAGAGGCCGACAGTGATCACTGACTGTTTTTAGGGGCTTATTGAGATTAAATAGAACAAGATACAAAGCATTAATATATGTTAAGAACATACATACATAATATATGTTAAGAACACAACAGCCTTAATAAACAGTCATTTTTTATCACTTAAAGACCGGATTAACTGTGTGTTCTGATCAAATGTAACCAGAGTCAAAGGAGGGATAGACATCCCCTTTGCTAAAGAGGCCACAGGTGTGATGTCATATTTAATCGCAGTGCCTTGTGATATTGTTGTTTGGTCACCAATGCCTAATCCCATTAGTGGAATTGCTGATCATTAATTCATATTGAGCAGACGAGTAAATGCCAATGTCAAGTGGCTTTGAAGGACAGGAAGAATGAAAATAAGGCAACAGTCACATATCAACTAAATGTCACTGTCTTTTCCTTTTATTTGGAATTTTGTTGCTATTCCTAGTTTATAAATTAGAAACAAACCGTTCTGATCTAATTAGAAAGCATGAATTATTCAGCCTAAGCCAGTTTAAGATATTACATAGAACAGAATAAACAAGGAAACATCTCGAGTCTAGTTGTGATCAAACGTTTAGAATTCCAACCATCCAGTTGTGACCTGTTGGTGGAAGCAATCCTCTCTGCAACACGGTTGTGCAAACCAGACATATTTCACTGAACGTGTGCCGGAAAGATCCTCATGCGCCAGCTGACAAAACTCTGACTGGTGTCACAACAAACAAGAAAATGTAGACAACTCCACCCAATCCCAAATTGCTTTGTCTCACGCGGTGGTAGAAGACACCCAACGCAGAGGCTGACTGATTGATACGCGCACAATTGATTCTGTCACTCTCCATCTGGGGTGTGGAGTTCCTCCCCGTACACCAACGCCGCTTAGTCATCAACGCATCCGAGCAGACTTCATCTTCCTCCTCTTCAGACTCGGGAGGCAAATGTCAGCTTGCTTTTTAATGTGAGAGACGCCTCCCGAGCATGTTTACGCCGAGTGATTTCACCAAAAACTGTCAACTCGATCAACGTGACAGGTGGCGAATGAAGAGATGTAAAGAAGAAAGCACAATCACAGAGTAATGGAGGAGAAACTGAGACCTCTTCTGGCATACTTAAAAGGATCAGAGGAGAAATAAAATCACGACGTGTAAATGCTTAATTATAAATAAGGCAATGACTTCTGATAGCAGGAGCAGCTGCTTCAAACATGAGAGTCTGGATTAGAAACGGTTCTCAGAAAGAAATTTGGGAGTTGCAAAATATTTCACATGCTGTAGAAGAACATATGCTAAACAAATGTTCCCTTCACATTCTTGAATCTTTGCAATATGGAATAATTTTAGCTTATCAGACCTCAAAAATTCACTGTGATGGAGAAGTGATCAAACTACTTGACTTTGAAATATCTCCTGTGAATATTTTAAAAGCTATAAGAAGTTATTTGTTGGGTAATGGAGCTTACACTAAAGCCTGTAGTATGAAGCAGGATTAGGTCGCAGTCATATGGGCCTAAAGACCTCCAGCTGGTGACCCCCAGGCAACTTCCAGTTGCTGGGGAAAAAGGTCTACTCCCTGACTGACTGGTGATTGGTTGCTGAAGGTTGCACAGATGGAACCAGAAACCTCCTTCTGATTGCTTTGGTCGTTACCAGACTGCTGTGGCTGCAGTTTGGATGGAAGACGCCGAATTGTCTGCAAACAATTTTTCTTTATACGTGAACGGTCTCCATTTACAGTTTTAAAGTTTCACTTAGTGAGTCGTTATTAATAGCAGACGAGCTAGCGTCTTTATTGCAACCAATGTGAGACTGTGGCAATCTAAACCTGACCAAAGCAGTCAAAAAGAGGTACGCACAGAGGGTTAACAAGGAGTGTGGTAACTCTGTGGTAACTTATGCTGAAGAGCCAACCTTCGCTGGAGTAGATTATCTTCTGAGTATTAGATTCGAGGTACAAAACCGATCGGTTCTCTGATCAGCACCTTTTCTGGAGGATTTCTCAAACCTTGCTGAGCTTTTGCTGCAGCAGCTGCTCTGCTGTACAAGCTGTGTTTTGGGTTCAATCTGCATATTTTACAAAGATAGTGCAAACTGTAATTTTACAAAAATAAAGCTTTGCTGCAAGTACAACTGTCCATGTTTGTGACATAATTTCCTCTAGGGATCAATAAAGAATTCTGATTCTGATTGGTTAGATCCACCAACACTGCCATTCTCGTGTGAACATGCTGACAGCTAGACTGTGAAACTCTGTGTTGACTTAACAACTTGGTAATCACCATCATGTGACCATTTAGTCCAGTTGGCTATATTTTTGTTATCTGGTTTCACTTTCA
The DNA here is from genome assembly GCF_965226115.1 of Aulonocara stuartgranti. Classification (NCBI taxonomy): domain Eukaryota; kingdom Metazoa; phylum Chordata; class Actinopteri; order Cichliformes; family Cichlidae; genus Aulonocara; species Aulonocara stuartgranti. The sequence goes on from NC_138946.1 coordinate 3,649,013, forward strand.
CTGACATGAGCAGAGTATGTCAAACTTGTCCTTGTGATGGGCTGACGACCTGTCCAGCATATAGCACACCTAACCCTATCACGGCCCGGATGGACTCCAACCCCTTTGTCATCCTGAATTGGATAGCAATAGAGAAACTGAATGGACGGAGGTTTTGAAAGAATTGGTCCAATTCTTAAATGAGCCTCATTGCGTGGCTGCTATCTTTGCCATATCTCTCTTCTAAGACAAGTTTTAATCCCAAACAGCTTTCTGGCAAAATGAAGGTCAAGTAATAGAAGACAAAAAGGCGTCACCAGTTCCTGTAACATAGTTCATGAATAAACCTGAGGGGAAGAATCAAAGGAACTCAGATCTACTCCAGTTTAACCGCTGCCTGTGAATCTTTGCAGATTCTAATGAAAACAATGAAAATCAGCGTTTCTCCGGCCGAGTCTTACCTGTGACGAGCTGTGTGAGCAGCTTGTTGTTGTTGTTGACGATATTGACGGACACATTTCTGGATGACTGCAGGAACAGTGGGCGGCCCTGCGGAGAGATCGACCAGGTAACTCATTTAAAGCAAGGTGCAACTGTCATCAAGCTGCTAATGCTTATGCTTCTTCCTGCTCCTTTTTGAACATGGACGTTATTTGGAGTTGTGGTTGCTCGTTTTCCTTTTGTTTGCTTTGTTCATTTGTCTCTTTTAATTCTATTTTTTTTTATACTTTTTCAACATGTTCAAAATAAAGATTCAATCAATCAATCAATCAATGCTTATTTAATCATGTGAAGTCCAAGTTTTTATCGATGAGGACAAGTAACCCAAACCCTGTTTAAAAAACTAGTTTTATCTGTTTCAGTTAGAATCTTTATTTTTCGTCCTCTGATTGCTGAGACTCTGGGATATTTTTCAAAAGCCAAACATCGTACATTTTAATATATTTATGTGTCCAAATTTACGATAAGGGTTACTTATCACCGACAGCGACTTAGACTAAGGTATAAACACGAGTCGGGGACTGAAAAAAAATTAAAAGGAGTACAAAAAAAGAATGGGCCACAACCACTGCTTCATCTTCAACCTTTTATAAGATTTACTTCGCTTCTTCACATCACCTAATTGCCTTGAATTTTTTGGGCTTTCAGCAAAGAAATTGGGTGCAGTTGATTTATAACTCAATACAAAATAAGTGGTGATTGCACGCGAATCCAGATTACCTTCGCTTCATAATAGTTGAAAATTTTAAATGATTAAAATCCAATATCTAATGTTGATGGTACAATTTTATACTGTACTGTGATATAAGAATGCAATATCTAAGGATGATGTTACAACTGAACCACTAACCAGCATTTAGCTGAAAGCACTCCCACTGCATGGCCATCGACTCTCTCACGCTTGCATTGCGTTTGATTTTGTTGCCTTATGTCTTTGCTGTGCTGGTCTTATATGGCCTCAGTCAGCTGCTAGATAATGAAAGTACAAATGCATCCACACACACATAGAGATGGCCACAAAGGTGTGACTTCAGACACACACACCGCCATAACTGTCCGCACTCAGCCTCCTGCTCCGTTTGATAACTTCCATTTCCCAGAGTGCCCTGCATTAATCTGTAATGCTGATCACGTTGGACACTCTGCGCTTTCTGTGCCCGACTAATCTTCATGCCTCAGTCAACTTCTTAATTAGAGATAACGGCCTGACCATTGTGCTGCGCTCGTAGCCGAGGAGGGGATATGCCTTGTGTGTATATTACAGATAACATTATGGCTCTTGCCAAACTTATTGAAGTTCCCACAGTAAATACATCCAATATATGATACACAAGTAGGAACTTATTACAATAACAATGAGGTGTGCACTGAATGTAAAACTAATAAGTTGGAGAACAGTTGACACTTTGTGTTGCATTAACTGTGGACTCGTTTCTGAATGTCACTTTGACAAATATTGCCCAGGTGTGTGTGTAAAGCACTTTTAAGTAGTTTTAAAACAGTGTCCTGAGGTAAACAGACTGTACTTATATACTGCTTTTCTACCCAAATTGAGCACTCAGAGAGTTTTCGTACTACAAGCCTCATGCTTCGACATTCACACACAAACACACGTTCTGATGGATGAATCACGGCCAACTTGGGGTTCAGTATTTTGCCCAAGGATCCTTCGACATGCAGTCGGAGGAAGCCACAGATCAGACCACCGATCTTCCAATTAGTGGATGACCCACTATGAACCACAGCTGCCCCGAGGTGCCATGGCAGTAAGGTTAGATGTATTAATTTTTAACAGTGCGTACTAGTCGAAAGAAAGAGATAATTCACTCCAAAGAAGATAAAGTATCTGCAATTCAAAGTTTCCCCTCAAAAAAGGGAATTTATTGACTATTTCCAGAGTTTTCTACTAGTTGCTAAAGATTTTTGGTTAGGAGAAACAGATACCAGTGCAAAAACACTCAGAGCCCAGGTTTATAAGTGCTTCTGAGTCAGAAAGATACTAGAAGCTATCTGACTGGGATGCACTTAAACATCCTTAAAACTGCAGTGAGTTTCTTTACTGACAGCTCAATGCAAAGCGGAGCGAAAGCCTACCCAGACACACAAGACGAACGGGAGGTGACCATGTGTTCCCAGACAAGCTGAAGTACTGGAAAACCTCATAGCCTCCAGCTGAACAGCTCTAAAGAGTGAGCAGAGACTCCCCAGCATGCTGAGGCACAATAGCAAACTTAACAGTGTTTACAGTGAGCTTCACTTAAATGCATTTTTAATAAAGAGTCACAATAATGACCAGAAATATAAGGAGGAGACGCGGCACTCCAAGAATCCTGAATAGAAATGCTAAAGATCACAGCTGCCCTTTTTCTATTAGCTGATCATGTTGCACTGATGCAGCAGTAGCAACAATCAGAGGGTCAAAGAGAAGGTTGTCAAGAATTCTCTGGAAAATGCTGCCACCATTCCCGGAGCATCCCGCAGAGCTCCTTGGGCTCTGACTGAAGCAACTGTGCTCCCCTCATCCATAATGTGAATCCGGTTAGTGGCTTCATTGGATGACAATGTGATTTTTAAACCTTATTTTGGGTCAAAGTGTGCAAACCTTTGAATGGGCTTTTATCAGATTTGACCTGCATTTCTATACACTCAATTGGAGTGCAGAGCTGCAGTAACCACTGAAATTGAATTTATGGCGCTCGTTCCTCATTTAAGTGCAGACTTCAAAATAACCATCTGGATTCTTTCCAAGATAACTGCTTAGATTTGCTTTTAGAAGGACTTTGACAGTGACAGAGATGGTGTCTCATACAGAGATCATGCTACATGATGCATTTTGTGTTTCATCAGCCATACAGACAGGACTTGCTATGATAAGGTAAGGACAAATGACAGACTACTCACTTGCCAATCACAGGCTTTTCCTGACAGGAAAGTTAAACAATGGCTCAAATAAAACCGTTAGCTTTTAAATCTTTCCACTTTTAGGCTTTTTCAGGCCACTTCTGAAAACAAATCTTCAAAGTAAAACAGGAAAACCAACCCAAGAGAACACTGAATGAAAAAAAAAACACTAAACAAGAAGTCCAGGACATGGAAACACACAGTGCTAAGGAAGACTCACTACTAGAATACAGAAACACTGGAAACAAATACTCAATGTTCCAGGAAATAGACTAGCCCTGGCGCTTATTTCTCAGTCTTCCATGTCATGTAGTTTTTTTGCAGTCTGAAACTGGCAGAACTCACTGCAACTCACTGCAGGTCCTGCTTGTACAGAATCAGTTTAACTAAGCTTTGCCTGCAAATCTGCATCCACTTGTTTAATATCACTTTTGAGGAGCTGAGAGAGAGTCCACGATATATTATTCATACATTTCCTGAATATTAATGTTGTGTGGAATGTAAAGTTGGAGATAGCAGTCATCCCTACTGCTATTATGAATGCAAATCTAGTGATACCAATGTTTTAACTATATCACTGGCTCATATATTATTAATACTAAGCACTAGAGATATATTATAATATATCACTAATAGAACTGCCTAGAGTATTTTTTTGTTTTCAGCCTGTTTGCAGTTTGGATTTGATTTTCCAGCCCTGGAGGATGCTTCATGTTAGAGCGCTAGCTGAGGCTGGCTCCAAAAGCAAGTCGAACCTCACAGACTTCCACGTATAAATACACACTAAAAATGCATGTTGCCAATCTGATATAAAAATGGGAACAGCCTCTATGGATAGTTTCCCCCTTTGTAAGAAATGTAAAGTGGCTGAAATTTATTTATTTTTTTTAACTTGTAGCTGGAGCTGCAAATTCCAGTCACTAAACTGAGCCTGTGTTTGTGCTGCTGGAGCCTTTTGAACAGACTATGTTATATTAAAAATCCGTGCTTCAGTTTGGTAGATGGTTCTGTCACAGGCGACCTTCAGCAGTCACTGGGACGTCAGCGTCATGGTAACGGTCACTCTGAGTCTGTGGGCTCTCTACTTTTACTTATTTCCTGATGGATTCTTAGTTTTCTGTGTTTATAACTTCTTCATGTTTTTTGGGTGCATTTAGTCTCAATATCTTATTTCCTGGTTATGTTAGCATTTATTTCTTCACTCAGCGTTTCTTGTCCCATCCATCCATCCTCTTCAGCTTATCCATTTCAGGGTTGCAGGCGGCTAACACAGGTCCGCTTGTGTCAATTCTCCAAATATTGATACTTGCTTGTAGTTTTACTTCCCTCTTTTTTTCGCAACTTCGCAACAGCCTCAATAATCCGCTCGCCTTTCGTTGAATCCCACCTGTTTTCCATGTCTGCATTTTGGGCCCACAACATCACACTCCACATGGTCTGTATAATCTGTATAAACGTCATAGCAGAGACAGAGACAAGTAGCTGCAGCAACAAAAGGATTGCTCAGAGTTTGAGTGAGCAGCACGCTCAGCCTAGGCTGATTGTACTGGACATGTACTGGTGGAAGGAAACCCATCTCCAAACAATCAAGGACCAGCTTGGGCTGACTTCTGTAACATAACTGATTACAGTGTCATCTGCATATTGTTGTATTCTGGTTTCATTCCTATATAAAAGCAAGTTACTTACAAAATTAGTTACTAGGTTAAGTAACTTTATATAAATTTCTGTTTATGTAGAAAACAAAAAATGTGCAATTTTCAACAGTTTAATTTTTCTATTTCTGCAAAATTCCATTGAAGACAGCAACTGTATTTGCAGAGTATTTTCACACCCGTTCCCCATCTTCAAAGCAAACACTGTGAGCTCATTGCATAAGGCTGCAGTAATTTTGGTCGTGGTCATTGCTCGGTGTTAGCGACTGTGATCAAAAAAGACCAATGGGTGATTTTACAGTGGCTACATCCGACCTTTTTACACAGCTTATGGCTTTTGGTCATCATTAGTTCATGAAACCTCAGTTTCTCTCAGAATTGTGACCCAGGCAGTTAATGGATGAGATCTGTCCAAATTTTTCACTGCATGCCTCACTGCTCACATCTTACTGTAGCTGTAATGACCTGCATCACTACTAAACTCACACAGAAGACATGCTGATGGATTTGTGGCGTGAATTCAGGTAGTAAGCTTACAGATATAAATCAATCCGATAACTAATTCTTTATTAATGTATGCTTTTATGATTCTCCCATTAATCAGTCCTTCCCAACTTGGAGTTTTCCTGTCAAAGAAACTTAATGTAGCTCAGTATGTGGAGCCAGACACACTTAAACTAATTTCTTTGGAAAGTCCTCCAACAGTTCAGATATTTTAATCTGGACCAAACCATGGAGCTGTGATTTCCTTGGGTACATAGCAGCCACACTGATTTTAGGTTATGAATACTGACATAACTATTCAGACATTTCTTATTACTTCTATGGCAGTACACAGCAGATGCCAGTACTAATCGATGAGTTTAGCCAGCAGCAAATATTCTTGGTTAACAGCGAGTCCTGAGCTTTAAAATCATCACCGTGTTCCAGCAGCAGGTCGCTTATCGTTCCATCTTCATGTAGGGTTTTTTTCCCCTGAGATGCCTCAGAGAGGCTACAGCAGGAGTCCTTCAGGGCTGTTTGTGTACACTACACGTGTTTAGTTCATTGCAGTGCGGTGCCTTTGATCCGCTCGGTCTCCCTCTTCTCTTTGTTACTAATGGAACAGACCATATTACTCCCAGCAGGATGCCTCTCACACAGAGAGGAATTTGGAGGGAAAAATAAATAAAAAATAAAATAAGAAGGGAGAGAGGAGTTAGGCGAGAGACCAGAAGAGAGATGTGTGAATTACAGTTGGTTATAGAAATGTTTCTTGGTGGCAGAGCTGCTCCGGGGGTTGAATTAAATCTCGGTGAGATGGGCCAAAGAACCAATATGTCCGGAGTAAAACATTGGCTGATTTTGGAAATTTGGGTTGAATGAAAATAAATCCACAGTGTCGAGGCTCACTTTGAAGAGCTCAAAGGTAATTTCAAGATGCAGGAGATGAGCAGTGACTGAATAGGTCTGGACGGTTGACTAATCTATGAGCTTAGTTACTCAGTTATCGTTTTTAAAAGACACCATATTTGTGTTACGTTCTGGTCCCGGCAAGTAAATAAACGTAACAAATAGTTGCCCCACTCACTTCCCACCCACGCACAAACCCCAACAACGACACCTTTTTTAAGTATTTAAGCAGCCATTTATTTTTATCAGCAGTGAGCAATGCCAAAACAATAAACAAAACTCCCTATAAAACAATCCCTAGTCTTCCCTACACCAAAATAAAAAGAAGCCAAAACAAAAGACAAGTCACTTACCTAACTATCTAACGAAAAACAGGAGAAAACTTGTTCAACAAAAGAAAACGGCTTCTCACGCCTACTAGGCTGCGACAGTGAAAGTTATACAACAAAGGAACAAAAAAAGTGACCGCCACTGGTTAACTTATTTACAATTATTTACATGGCAAGGCTAGAGGTACACGTGAATACTCCAGCCTGCACTACAATGACACAACACACAACTCTGTGACCGAGTCAACGGGGTTCCAAACAGCACTCCCAGGTGACTGTCATCCGGACGTTAAGTACTGGAGGTGGTCCATCAATTATCCAGTCGGAAGGTGTGTAGAGACTCCACCCAGATACCTAGCAGCCACGCCCAGGTGTCCACCTCCTAGGAGAGAAAAAAGGGAAAATACCGCCACCATCCTCCGGTGGGAGGCACAACACCAACAAACACATCACTGGGTCATAACATTTGTAAATATTCTAAAAATATCTGGTTTATTTCAGTTTTGTCCTTTTGATATTCAGGATCGGTTCTTGTCCTCCAACCAAACCATCACATTGGTTTTTTGTTCTCATACTAAGTGTTCCTGAGACATCAAACTTTTCTTTGGTAAAGCTCAGATCTGAAAGCAGTTAACGTGGACGAGGTATAAACACCTTTGATTTGGAAAATGCAGGTCCTACACACCTTCTACGTGCACTTTGTTAGAGCTCACTTATCTTTACATGCACATAACCACAAGTCATAAAAACAGGTCGACACAGAACCAATCCAACGCTTTCTGAGAATTTCTGACAGTCTGCATTTAAAGGTTGATCAGGAACGAGCTCATAAGAGACACACGTCATTATTAGTTGCCTTAACACAACAGTTGTATTAATTAGTAAATGTCAGTGACTGAGAGAAGCATGTGTGTCTGTCAGTGTGCTTCGGTCACCATAGAAAGACATTTAGACAGTTCACAGAGATACTTTAACTTAAGTCAACATTTATTTTGATTTACTGGAAAATGCACAAGAGTGACTCTCTGCTGCTACATTAGATATTTAATGTTTGAGGGTTTAAAGGGTTAATGATGGATTTTTACGCCTCAGTATGTATCTATAAAAACCTGATGCCCACTAGAAAAGATTCTGGTTTTCCCAGGATAGAGGGTGGTCTCTGCAGAGACAGAGACCACCCTCGCTAACCTCTGATATCATTTGGCTCTACAAATATGGCTGAAATATGACCGAAACCTGCTAACCTGAGGGTGACGAGTTAAATGCGTTTTAACCTTCTAGATTAAAGTACTCGAGAATCTTTAGTGCCAACCGATTTACCGATGGTTCTAACGGCCTGACTGATGGCAGCTCTTCTGGAAGTCTCCTCTTATGTCAGCCCCGAAGCAGCTAACGATGGTTAGATTAAAAGTTTTGTACAATTAGTTGCCAGAAGAATTATGTCTGCACTTGACGCCCCTGATTTGAATAAAATAGCTTGAACTTGAACTCTATGCAAATGCGGAGCAGCCAACTTGTTTCCCCTTCACTTTAAACACAACAAAGAAGGCACTGAGGACCTGCTGACAGAGACACGTCTTACAGCAGCTTTCTGTCGCACTTTGATAACAACGGTAACTTCACTTAGACAAGCGAAGCATAAAAGGAAGCAGGAAGAGGAGCGTTGGGAAATACAGAGCGGACTGCTAAATTTTTATTTAGCGGTTGTTGTTTACCCACTCCTGGCCGACTGTGTACTGGTCTTTTCCCATCGCCTCCTCCTGGTTATCATTATTCCTCTCATATCCTTTGCTCAGTCATCCATCCCTCTCTCTGTCCCCTTAAGCTCTGCTGTTTTGTATTATGTCCCGTCTTTTACTTGCCACTTGCCCTTTCTGTTCTCAATCTGCTTTTACGTTCATCCCTCTTCACGGTACAAGAGCAGAAGGCATGATCCGCACTTTCAGCGCTGGTCTGGTATTCATATTTTATGAGCTGCTTTGCTAGTTATCGGCCATCTATCCTGATAGACGAGTTCAAACTTTGGCTTTCACCTAACGAACATGTGGGAATGCAGAGCCCAATTTATGCTCTGGGGATTTGTTATCCCCTGTTCCTGCTTCTTGGACAAGTAGTGAAACCCTTTTATTCTGAATATTCCACAGTGCTATGATACTGCATTGCAAACACGGTGTGTTTGTTTGAGTTGGTGTTGAACTTGGCTGTCTCCTGCACACCGCCTGTCAAAGCAAGCTTGCTGGTGTTCTGATTCAGTCCTCCTCCATCTGTCTCGCTGTTTCTGTCTCTATTACTGCTGCTCCTTCTTCCTCATCTCCATCTCCGTTGTTGATATGCTCTCCTCCGCTCTCTGACTCGCTCCTGTATCCCCTCTGCATTATCGGACCATCTGTCCACTACCTGCACCACAGCAATGATTGCTCCCAGAGTAGAAAAGACAAAGGGAGAGAGACCCTATCGCTTTATTGTGCCCATCTCTCCCATTTCTCTGACATCTTCTAGGCCTGGATGCTCGTGTAGTTGCTGTTTGGACACCAGGAAGCACCCCAGAATGTTAATTTGTAAAGCCAGCATAACAGGGGACCTCAGCCAGACAGCATTTCGATTGGTAAACACCAAAAATCCTACTGCAGGAACACTGAAACTGTAGCTGAGTGCAGAACGCGGGGAGAAAACGTGCTGATAATACTGACGTGTTTGCTGCTCCTGTTTGTTTCCTCAGCAAGTCTGAAACATTTGCACTAGTACAGCCACACCGTGCTCACCGTGATCAGGCAACAACCTCCCTGAGGCTGAAAACGAAGCCAAAAACTGCATTTCCTCTAATGGCCAGTTCAATCCTCATAGACCTCTATGTTAAAAGGACCAGCTCCTCCAGCCATGAAAAAAACCAGTTTCCAGCCTGCCACTAAAAATTATTTTACCCCTTCCTGTATCATAGCAACTGCACGGGGAGGGTGATGCCTTTTTTAATATACCTCACCCAGTTGGATTTTGTTAAGGTTTGAAGTCTTGGGTGACTTCACCGCGGCCAAATGTGATGCAGTATGGAAAAAAACGACCAAACAACACAACCAAGCAGTGACGGCCTTTACAACACTTCAAGTGTTTCTCATCTTCATGTTGCTGTCTGCAAATATCTCCCAAAATTATGTCTGAAAAGTGGAAATGAACACTGGAACGTTTTGCTTCCAAACCTCTGAGCTTGTAGCAATATTGGTAAATAAAAGGGTTCCTTTTACCCCTTCTTCTCTCTGGCTGATTTAAATGGACGATGCGTTATAGTAACCGGATCAATTTTTAATATTAATGTTACATTAGCAAATATATATTTATATTAGCGTCCTCGGCCTCCTGCCTCGTTTGAATACCCATTTACTTATTATGGGTGGTGACTTTGTGCTTGGACCCTGATGGATAGATCGTCTGTAAGAACTGGATACTCGACAACAAAGTCAGCTTCTTATTTACAGTCCTTTTTTTCAACCTACGGCATCTCGGACATTTGGCGTTTTTTACACCCACAAGACAGACAATATTCCTTTTTTTCAAATGCTCAAACCTACAGTAGAATTGACTATTTTGTTACTGATAACAAACTAACCTCTCTTGTTAAGTCATGTGATTATCAGCCTATTGTAATATCTGACCATGCGCCCTTAATATCGACACTGCATATACCCGGTATGGAGTCTCCTAAACGGATGTGGAGATTTAACTCTCTTTTGTTAAGTGATGAAAACTTTATAGAATTTATTTCGGATCAAATTACCTACTTTTTGGAATTTAATTTAACTCCAGATATTTCCATCTTGTCGGTCTGGGAGGCTCTTAGAAAACATTTTGATCTTCTGAAGATCTGCTTAGGCAGCCCAGTAGCTTCCAACTATGTTTTTTCCCCCTTCAATGTCTGATGCCACATTTCAGGGCTGGCAGAGGCGAGGGCTGAGATCTTTAAAAGAACTACTCATTGACGGCACGTTTGCCTCATTTGAACAGCTGACTAATAAATACAACTTACCCCCCTCTCATTTTTTTAGGTATCTACAAATACAACACTTTCTTTCAGGCTCTACCCCCTAATGATGTAATGGATGACATTATGTGTTGTAACCCGGCTAAGAAAAAGGCCATACCATCAATACTTGTTCTGATTTTGCGCCTGGGTTCTTCTTCTATGTCTGCAATTAAGCGATCCTGGGAAGAGGATCTTAGAATCTGTATTGCTGAAGCAGACTGGGGCAATGTTTTAAGTAATATTCACTAGTCCGACGTGTGTGCAAGACATTGCCTTCTACAGTTTAAAATAGTGCACAGGGTTCATCTCAGCAAATCGAAATTGGCAAAGATGTATCCCCAGATTGACCCAACGTGCGAAAGATGTAAATTGGCAGAGGCCACCTTGATCCATGTGTTTTGGTCTTGTTCTGGACGGATGTCTGTGAGGCTTCGTCATGCATATTTGGAATGAGAGTGTCACTCTCAGACTTATTGCCTTCTCTATACTATTGGCAAGACGTCTAATACTTTTGAAGTGGAAGGACGCAGCCCTGCCCACAGTTTCGCATTGGGTTAAGGATGTTTTATTTCATCTTAAATTAGAGAAAATTGGGTTCGTTTTGAGAGGCTCTGTAAATAAATGTAATAAAGTCTGGAAACCCTTTTTGATATTTTTTGACCAACCATCTACATAGGTTCAGGAATGACCTTTATTTATTTATTTATGCTAACCACCGTGCCACCGTGCTGCCCCATTGTGGAAAATAATAAATATATTAAACACCAAAGCTCTGAGCTACGAAGAGAAAAACCCACCCCAACGTGTGTGTGTAATGACGTGCTACAAGTAAGTATTTATCTATCTGCATCACTATTAATTAAGTTATCGAATTCAAAGAGCATGAAGGGGATGAGTTTAAGGTAAGAATGTATGTATTGCATTCTGTGTGAAGTTTGGACTGTGGGTGGAAGCCACAGGAGCCACTGTGCAAAGACAAACATTTTAGTTTAACTGGTGATTCCAAATTGGCCACATGTGAGCTTGAATGGTTTTCTGTCTCCCTTGAAACTTGTCCACAGTGTAGGAGGCTGGGGTAGGCACCAACTGTCTGATGACCCTGAATTGGATTAGCAGAAGAAAACGGATGAATGGAAATAAAACTGGATCCTGTTGTTGCTGAAGCCCTCTGATGCCATGAAACATTCATTCTAATCTAATATTGTTTTATATTACAATATAACACGATTTAACAGGATGACAGCTTGACTTTTTGGTTTGTTATAACACGTGGTTCGGTTTTATTGTTAGAAAAAAAAATCAGTGAGAATTAAAATCCAATTGTGACCTAGCAGCACACAACATGAGTTGATGGTAACCTGGCCTGATCCCAACTTAGAGGCACACAGACTTTGTCTTGTGTTATTACTAAACACAAGAGTTCCCTTATATATGTTATAAACTGTTAAATTGCTAATATCCATAAAATATATTTATATTAGTATGATATTCGTTACCTGGGGCCTCAAATATGGCAGTGAGACACAGACTTAGGCGTTAGAGAGAAGGTCAAACCACGAGCTCTGTTCATGAAGCTCAAAGGAATTCGCTTCATGTCGAGGTTTTGGACACGTCAGACTCAGAGGATATGCAGTGGCTGACAGCCATATCTTATGGGACTTGAGAATGCTTCAGGATTCCAGAGGAGGCGTGAATGCGAATAGTAGATTTACTGAGCTTTAGCCTGCTGGCATTATAACCTGACCCAAATACATGTGGAAGGAAAAGGAAGTCAGATCATCGGTTACTCTTCTGAGAACACGCGCCTGCTTCAACATAACCTGTTTTAACATAGTTTTGGATTTCTTTTTAGGTTCAGACATTTGCTGAAATCAGCTTGTCGTACGTGCAGCTGAGTTGATAGCACTCGGAGTCCCAACTGGATTGTCTCACATGCTTAATTCTCACTGTAGGAAGCTCAAATTCCCACTACCACACCTACAATCATTAGACACTTCACACCTTCTCAATCTCACCTCATTTCGAGTATTATCAGTCAAGTGTTTCACAGCGCACTAAAAAGTATGAGACAAACTGTATTTTTGCTAGAAGGTAATTTGCAAAGCAGTTTTTAGTTCATGTGATGAGTGATAAAAAAGACTAAGTGCTAATGTATCGATGAGCTGCTGCTGCTGATTTTAAAGTATTTCAAATGGTGATTTAACCACATTTCACACATTGCTGTGGGATACGCTGACTCCCTGTGCTACGGGAATTTGTAGGGCCAGGTTTGACTGTTTTGGATGGTTTGGATAACAAAATGAGCCAAAGTCACACTGAAGGTGATAACACAAGACCTAAATACAGTAACTCACAGTATTTTGCCATAATGGAAGAATATAAAGCAATGGCGCTCTAACAGGACAAGCAAGGCAAACTGTTTTTGCCTTGTCAAATCTAAAAATAGACACAACGTAATAGTTGTCAAGGTAAAACAATCTCCTTCCATCTTAGACAGTAACGCCATAAATGTCCTCACCAGTTTGCGTCCATCCTTTACTGGCTGCAGTCGGCTACTGTAGCTAAAAGCATCACTTGTTTTGTACTTATAGGAAACTGTAGCTGTCTCCGTTTTACGAGTGGTGGTTTGTGCATGTGCACTGTGGACAAACCTCTATGGTAAACTGATGGGAAGCCAGCTGCTGGCTGAGCTTTCACTACTCTGAGATCTGCTGTGCTTTGTGTCGAAACAGCTAGAATGATTAGCTAAACAAGCTTCAGTGATTTAGCATCATAACAGATGGGTTTAGTTTTGCTACCCACCTTTTTAAAAGTGTGTGATGTAGAGAAGGTAGAGGAGGATTTACAGAATATTAAACAGAATTAAGTATATAAAATGAGCTCAAGCTTAAACATATGCAACAGTAATATTAATGTATTTAACGCTGATGGGGAACATTTTTCTGAAGAAGAACATTTTTTGCTAATACTTCATGCACAACTTTCCATGTTACAGTTCTAGGTGTACTGCGGTGTTTTCATCATTATTGCTTCTTGTCCTAAAGGAATGGTTTGGAAAATTCCTGCACCACTTGTCATCGTCAGTCACAGCAAGGATGTACTCACTTGCTTTACTGTGTAGACTCCCATGTTAGAAGATAAATATTGTGCTCATACCACTGCCTTTTTCATGGCTCTTAAATGGTGTGCATGAATGTAGCTGTAAGGACCATTAATAGCAAAGTCACCCATGTCTGAATGACAAAGCTTCCAGTTTAACAGCTTACTGAAGGCACAAATGTTCCGTAGCCTAATCCATGTTTAAAAAAGGGTCAAATTGCAGGATGGATGTGTGCAGTACAGTATGTACCAAGTAAGGTGTGCATTCATGCGAGTCACTTACTGGTTTGGACTGGATTTCTTTGGCATAGAGGGGTTGGAGGAACTCAGAGTCCCCCTCCAGTTTCAGGCCCTTCTCTGTTATTCTGAGGTTTCCCATCCCATCCTGTGCAGGAGACAGACACGCTCTCAATTAGGACATTATCTTCACATACATATGTTATTTTTATTTCTACATCCAGCCAAATTGCATTACAGCAAATACAGATCACAGATGTGAATTTCAAATGAATAAAGTGTTGATGCTGCTGGAGCACAATCACTGCAACAATTACTGCTTGACAGTCTGGTATCAACAAACAGCACTTTGCACTCATTTAACATGAAAGTGTAATATTTGTGATTATATATGCAAAGCCCAGGGTTCACTTTCTAGATCTGCATTTATTAAAATAACCCCAAATGATGGGAAAACACAGATCTGTGCGAGCTAAGGTGAAACAGACTCATTTTCCCAGAATCATCTGAGTCTGCATGCAGTTACATAAAAACAGCTTCACAGGATTCAAGGAGGACATACAGACGATACGGTAACACGATGAATTCAACCTTTATGTATATTTTCTTCTTGTTCCAAACATCGAGTCTGAGCGTTTACACGCGCTAACCCTCTGCAGGCTGCTGTCTCCGTGTATTCTGTGCCAATATGGGGCTCAACCTTGAACAGGAGTTGCTGTGTGTGTCCAACACCTGCCACTTTATTTCTGACACCTGCAGCTTGATAACAAGCACCTGGTATTTATCTATATGGCGAGATGGCTGCGTGCAGGGGAAAAAATTAAACATCACATGCACACCTGATGGTACGAGGAAAGATGTTATTTTGTTTCACACTCACAGAGATACAAACTCTAAATACTGTACACAGAGCATATTAGACAAATTAAACTGTATCTCTGGGTGAGCAGCTCCTCTAATCTCTTCTAATCTTTTTTTAATGCAGTGATATTGGTTGAGACTTGACTTCAGCATTAGTAATACAAACTAAGCCATAGGCTAACATGATGTGCAGAATTCATACATACAATTGAGCAGTTTGTTTAGATATTTACAGCAAAAGGGTGTTCAGTATGTAACTGCAGCCAATGCAAACTGACCAGAATGCCTCGAAGAACTGAATATGCAAATGACATGAGGGATATTTCCATTTCAAAGCAGGATTCTGTGATTTGCATCCAATATTGTGCCAGAAATATTAAGTTTATGCCAGGAAATAGCAGAGACAAACACTTTTAAAATTCAGATGGTCAGAAAACACATTAACCTATCGGTTTTATCGGAGACTGGTGTGTGATCTGGTTCTTCAGTGTAGGAAAGACAGTCACAAATCGCCCAAAATACAGCTGCACACTGTGCACTGCAGTGCTCTTACAGAACTTATATTTAAAACACAAGTTTAAAAAATTGAAGGTGAATAGAGTCAAATTTGATTCGCGAGTTGGCAAGACAACTTTGACCACATTACAAGCAAAGCACAGACTCTATAAGCAGGCTTTGAAAACAGGAGATAAACATTCATGTTGTAAAATTTCATCTTAATGTGGTTGGTTAAATGGTACGCATCAGTCCCACAGGTCTACAGAGCAGCCGGTGAACACCTGGCAACCCCCGGTCATCCGGTTGGCGAGTGCTGGAGGTTGTTGCTAAGCACAATGTAAGAAAGTGCTGCACCAAAACCTCAAACTTTTTGCATGTAAAGTTGCTCTAGTAGAGTCAGGGAACAGTGAAAGCCAAATGAGTCTAGTTTATGTGCATTTAAAATATGACTTTGTTAAAATAGATTGTTTGTGTTTGTGTGAATGTCTTAAATAATCAGGTCACATCTTATCGTAATGACCTTGTAGTACCATATCACCTCATTAGAGCACTTCGCTCTCGCTCTGCAGGCCTACTTGTTGTTCCTAGAGTATTTAAAAGTAGAATGGGAGGCAGAGCCTTCAGTTTTCAGGCCCCTCTTCTGTGGAACCAGCTTCCAGTTTGGATTCAGGAGACAGACACTATCTCTACTTTTAAGATCAGGCTTCAAACCTTCCTAAACAAAGACCCACAGTTGAAACTGCATTTTGTTTTCTTATATTAAGATATTGCAGAGATACTAAATGTGTAGTTAAAGACAGACAGAAGACAGCGAGGGGAGTTTCACTTGTCCCGTCCACTTAAAGTGGATCAAAGCGAGCTGCACGTGTCTCACCACTTAAATGAGTTTGACATCGCTGCGATAGTTTGAATGCAGCGTTACGCAGTGATGCTGTAGGACTACATGTGCAAAATCTTTCTGGAAGCCACAAACATAAACTCATTAACAGTTGTGCAATTACTGCAAAGCTCCTTCCTAAACCAGTGGTGAGAGATTCTTAACTTAACGACAGCACGTGTGGAGTCGCCAGCAACTGAACACCTGCTGCTTCTGTCACCCCAACCAGTCGCAGCAGATGGCCCCGCCCCTTCCTGAGCCTGGTTCTGCTGGAGGTTTCTTCCTGTTAAAAGAGAGTTTTTCTTTCCCACTGTCGCCAAAGTGCTTGCTCATAGGGGGTCATATGATTGTTGGGTTTTTCTCTGTATGTATTATTCTAGGGTCTACCTTACAGTATAAAACACCTTGAGGCGACTGTTGTTGTGATTTGATGCTATATAAATAAAATGGAATTGAATGTGTGGAGAACACAAGAAAGAATGTTCAATACCAAAGTATTACAGAGGGAAGTCTGACTTCTTTAAATAACAAGCTAATGGAAATCTTAAACTAAAACTCGCCAATCCAGAGTAAAAATTCGTTTTAGTGTCGACTCTTTCAGGATCCAAGAAACAAGTTCAGATTGTCCCACTCTCGAAGTCCATTTACGAAACCTGCACCCACAAATGCTCATGGATACGAAACACCTGATTGGGAAATTAAGCAAGTTAAGGTGGCACAGGGCAAATACTTTACATTCTCAACAGAATCTGTGCAAACATATCTGCAAAAGTGAAATTACAAGAAATTAGTCACAAAGCAAATTCTCAAGTGCTTCGAAGGAGCACAAAATACTGTCAAGGTATCTGAAACGAAACCACATCTGTTACAGTTCATCGTTCTCCTTCCGTCAGATTGTTATAAATACAACAGAAGTTGCCAATCATTCGAAGGTATTCCAGCCGGGTTACAGAGGCTTCTGTTGCCTCCGCCTGTCTACAAAGCAGAGACCAAAGGATATTAACCATTGAAGATAAGAGGAGATTTGGTGAGAGATCTGCTATTGAGCTGCTTTGATTCAAACACAACCGGCTCAGCTGACCCTTCACTTTCCATCCAGTCATTATATAGATTATATGAGATTACTCACTGGATTGTCTCCAGATAAGAGGCGTCAGTGTGATAGTGAAATAAAGAAAAGAGAAAAAAGCCAGCTATCTGCTCATGTGATCTCCTTCTGCAAAGACTCTTCTTTTTGTTTTCCCTCCGTCTTTTGATCCCCGGTTCCAACGAGCAAATGGAGATCAGGACCCTTGAAATCCCAAAGTAACTGAGGATGGTTTGCAAGCCTCCTCCATGTAATCCGTCCCCCCGCTGTGCAAAACGTATTAAAATTCTGGCACCGCTGCAGAAACGAAGAGGTGAGTCCTGGACGTGTCACGACTGCGAATTATCCCCTGGTGGAAATCAGCGGGGCCGTTAGCGAAGGCCCACAGATGTCATTTAAACTCAATTTCTGAAACTTTGATGACGAAAGCCAACGGTAAGAAATAAGATGTGTTTATTTTCCGTCTTCTACATTTTTCAGGAGCACAGGTACTCTAAGAAAGAGGTAACCAGAGATTCATGCGATGCATGTTTACTGAAATGTCCAGCAGGGGTTCGGCCCAGCGGAAGGTTTAAAATCCCTGAAGATGCATAAAGCTTAAAAATGTTGTGCTTCAGACAGTTCAGAATCTCTGTTTCTGCATTTCATACATTTTCTCCTCTGCTGAGATATCAGAATACGCTCTTTCTCAGTAGGCCGACATTTAGATAAACAACTTACATGGATTTGCTTCTTTCAAACACAATGGTTGAATGTTGAGGTTCAGAAAAATCCAAACTTAATTATGGGATAAAATAATAAAATAAACTGACTCTCATGGACTTTTCAGCTTCATCAGAAATGAATGTAAAGTCCATTCAAGAGCCAGTAATCATACTGATGGCAGTGTTACTCACCACCAGGGGTGTAATGAGTAAGGTTATACCTGAGTTTTGTGCATTTCTCTAACTTTGGTTTTTGGTTATGATCCAGTCTCATTCAAGTGGTTGAGCCTGAGGAAAAATAATTTTATGAACTCTATTATTCTGATATATTTCCGGTTTACCATCAAAGCCCCCCACGCCTAACTATTAATCATCAGAGGGGCTCCGTAGATAAGTGATATGGATGTGCCTGAAACCTTCATTTTTCTTTTTATGTGACCACCAGGGGGCAACGCCTGTGGTATTGGGGTCTATGGGAAAATGGCCGTTGCTCTTAATGCGCAGTAAACATTTTCCTGACCAGTTCAATTGCTTGTTTTAAGACTTATTATATAAAAATCTGTTTATTTTGTGAATTATAGTCCCTAATACAGTCAGAAAGGGGGATGAAGCAGTAAGTGTTTACCAAGCATACAGTGGCCCCTGATTCCACAACCTGGTTTCAATGAGGTTGAGCAAAGCTGGAAGATTTCTACACATGTGATTTCCTTCTTTTATATACGTTATGTTGAGAACATAAATTAATCTTGTGGGAAGATTGGATACAACACAAATTTTGTGTAATTCAGTTTAGTTGTATTTGCATAGCCCCAAATCAAACAACAGTTGCCACAAAGTGCTAATGTTAGCTGTTTGGCTAGTTAACAGCTATCATTTGTAGACACTGAGGTTACAACTTGGTGTTGTGACATAGTTTAGCATTTATGCATATTCAATTCTTGTATTAAGTAAAGAAGAATTGGACACTATGTGCAGTCTAAGGCTAAATAAGTTATAAAAGTTGATAAAATGTGGCAGCTAGTGCTGGTAAGCCCTGTTATATCATCACAGCATGGGTCTATTAAAATTCACACCCTATACAAGGAAGTATGCAGTAACATGTACTATGTGAACATGTCCAAAGAGAAGTATCCCAGTTAGACACAGTATCAGAATCATTACAGCTGCAGAGGGAGATAGGGGTCGCTAAACAAACCGTTTAATATGAGTACGTTTATGTATTAGTTTGCTATCAGAGTTTAACTGTCTCAGCACCACAGAGAGACTAAAAGCTGGGCTGAGTTTGAAATCAGTTCCTTTTTATTCTACACTACACCACATTGGCTGCTTCTAAATGTGAAATACATGCTTTATATAGTATCCATAGCATATGCACTACCCACACTTCAGGATTCAAGGAAATAACTTTGAACGTAACCTCGTCTCGACTCTTTCAGGGGGAACAAGAGACACAAAATCCTCAGTCTGTGTTCGTGACTCTGCTTTTGTTCTTTCAAAGAACAAAAGGTATTCTGCAAATGACAAAGTCTCCCTGCTGCCACTGTTTTAACCAAGCAGTTTTAATGGTTCACATTATGAGTGAAAGACTCCAAGCTGTCATAGCTGTGATACAAGGACTGCAGGACAAAAGCAACAATTTAAATTTCAGACGTATTTTTGGATATATGAAGCCACACTGACGAGGTGACTCAGGTGGTTATCTGTGCAGCCATGTTCGATGTGACATCATTCTTTCTATAAGATGGAAGTTGAAATCTAATTCTTCACCTTTCTGAAAAACTGCAGTTCGACTCGCCTCACCTTTTCCTTTTTTATTCTCTGCAGTGAGCAGTGCACTGCAGCCGGCACAGCGAGCCATGAATAATTCAGGATGGCTCTGACCAGGACAGAGGCCTCTGAACACTCAGGTGTGCCTTCTTACCTCTTCTCTCCTACCCTCTACCCTCGTC
Source organism: Aulonocara stuartgranti (assembly GCF_965226115.1). Classification (NCBI taxonomy): domain Eukaryota; kingdom Metazoa; phylum Chordata; class Actinopteri; order Cichliformes; family Cichlidae; genus Aulonocara; species Aulonocara stuartgranti. The sequence continues at coordinate 3,669,097 of NC_138946.1, forward strand.
TCCCATTGTTCTCTTCTTCGTTGCGATTCGCAGTTTGACATTAATCATCTTCTTGCAATCCTGCCCCTTGCTCAGGCCCCGTGCTGATCATCCTGTTGTCACTTTTAGATACCTCTGGCTACGTGGTTTTTCCTGGCCCCTGCCTGCCACTCTTTTATTTTTACTGTCACTCGATATTTCTACTTGAACAGCAATAATACATTTTCTTCCATTACATCCATTCATTCTCTTCACCTCTGTCCCTCCTTGTCTGCCGCTTGAACTGAAAGGTGCTGCTACTCAGGCGGCATGAAATCTAAAGTAGCCTGCTGTCAGAGCCAAACGAACAGAGCAGATTATGACATGATTCAGACGGCAGCCGTTGCTTTGACAATAACGCCTAAACTGTTCAACAACACTGAGAATATCACTAAGAGTACTCAGCATCTATAATTTTATCTCAGAGCTGCTGCTGTTGACTATTTAAATGCTATTTAATGTGCAGACAGACGCCAGGTGGTCAGACTGGGCAGCATCACCTCATCCCCCATCACACTGAACACTGGTGCTCCACAGGGGTGTGTACTGAGCCCTCTCCTGTACTCACTCTACACCTACGACTGCACAGCCACTAACAGCTCCAACATCATTGTGAAGTTTGCGGACGACACTACAGTGGTGGGTCTTATCACCAACGGTGATGAGACGGCTTACAGGGAGGAGGTCAGCGCCCTGACCCACTGGTGTCAAGACAACCATCTCACCCTCAACGTCGCAAAGACAAAGGAGTTGATAGTGGACTTCCGGAGGTGCAGAGAAGTACACACCCCCATCACCATCAACGGCGCTGCTGTGGAGAGAGTGAGCAGCTTCCGGTTCCTTGGCGTACACCTGGCTGAGGATCTTACGTGGTCAGTACACACAAACAAAACAGTGAAGAAGGCGCAGCAGCGCCTCTTCTTTCTCAGGAGACTGAAAAGATTCGGCATGAGCCCCCGCATCCTCAGGACCTTCTATCGCTGTGCCATTGAGAGCATCCTCACTGGATGCATCACCACCTGGTATGGCAACAGCACCGCCTACAACTGCAAAGCTCTCCAGCGAGTAGTGCGGTGCTCTGAACGGATAATTGGAGGTGAGCTTCCCTCCCTCCAAGACATCTACAGGAAGCGGTGCCTGAGGAAAGCGGGGAGGATCATCAAGGACTCCAGTCACCCCAGCCATAAACTGTTCAGACTGCTTCCATCAGGAAGGAGGTTCTGCAGCATCCGGTCCCGTACCAGCAGACTGAGAGACAGCTTCTTCCATTAGGCCATCAGACTGCTGAACACGTCATAGACACCTCAGCTTCACTACTGGAACTTCAACATTATGCACTCCACACTGTATATAAATGCCACTTGTTTTGCACATATTCAACTCTGTATATTTATATATTTTATTATTATTATTATTATTTTTTTACTATTTAATTTGTAAAAATGTGTATACACACACACACGTAGGAAAATATTTAGTATACACATCCAGAAATGCATACACTATTATATATTGTACATATATTTATTAGTTTCAGGTTGGCCATTCTTGTATTTTGCTCGTTTGTGTTGTTGTGTTTGCACATCTCTGTTGCTTGTGGGGCTCGCACACAAGAATTTCACTCGCATGTGCTGTGCCAGTGTGCCTGCACATGTGATGTGACAATAAAAAGTGATTTGATTTGATTTGATTTGCACCAACAGCCTTCACAGTACAACTGCTTATTTTTTTTATTCAGTGTCCAGATATTTTTACTTCCATCATGAAGTCATTACCCTGAAGCCAACCAAAATATGCTCTCCATGTTCACGGCTCTTGGTCATCAGTAACTTTTTGGGGAATGTGCAGCAAAAACTATGTAATTAAAGCAAAACTTCAGTAAAACAATGATCGGCTCCATGTGCCAGCAACATGGAATGCATTTCTAATGCACCGTTTCCAAATCAAATGGAGAGAATTCAAGATACTCAGTGGATAGCACCAGTTTAGGAGAAGCTTTTGACACAGTAACATGTTAATATTTTGGCAGTAGATCGGCATTTTGTGAGCAATTTTATGCCCAATAAACAAGCCTGTCATCCATGGGAGGATCTGCCAGTCCTACTTTATTCTCAAAAGACCACAAGCAGCTCGACAGCAACGTTACCATCAGCAACCATTATTGCCAAATCCAAAGCCACTACACGCTGTTGGGTCAATGCATTTTGCTTCTCTGGGGTCTGAAAGCCACCACTCGCCTGTATTTGATGCAATCTATAATCAATGGTATACTGTAACTGTGATCAGGAGTTTCTGGAGATTTTTAAAAAGGTAAATTGATTAAATTTATATATAGTAATACCATTTTAACAGTAAGATTTAATAAATATGACATTTTTATCTAACTTTTATGTAAAAACTCATTATAGTAATAAGCTTTCTTTCTTTCTAAGTTAGATGTCAAAAGCCATATTTCAGCTATGATCACAAATTAACAGCAGAGTGCAGTTAACAACAGTACATTTGCATTGTAGCAGTGTTTGACCACATTTATAGGTAATTTCATTGTTTTCGTGCGTAAAAAAATCTTTTATTTAAAAAATAACAGACAGCTAACGTTGATTAGGGTTGTGATGTTAACGTTAACATTAATTTTAGTAACTTATTTCTATTTTTCTGGCATCCAGACTACAGATTTTTTCCCCCTTTTACACTGCAGGTCTCTTATTGAAAAAGAGTGCACGTCATTAAGAGTGAAAGCTGGGGTTGGGTTACAAAGCAGCTTGCAGAGGCAGCAGGATCCCTGAGAAGACTAAAACAACTAAACGAAATGTGAGATTTGGCAGAACTGGTGTTAAGATTAGCTGCTGAATGGGTTCAACTTCACACACTTCACTTTTTTTCTCTTTGTAAAACATTTGTTATTTAAAAATCATGTAAGTATAAAATGTAGGAAGAGTAAAATCAAACCTCTCAATCATAACATCGAATCAGTGTTCTCAGAAGTTAAACCAGGTGAGCTGCAGGAATATTTGCCTACATTTCAGATAAACCTGCCCATCAATTTATGCTGTTTAAACTGTCGGTGGCAGCCTTTAGCTCTTAGCTTGTGTCTTATTTCCCTTACATTTGTGAGGCCATGACAGCTTGGTATATAACTCATCAGACATATACCGAGCTCCCTCCGTGTCCAGGACTCCTTATCATAATCCCTTTTTTTGCTCTTTGCTCCTTTCTCTCTCCACAGCATTTGCTGCAATAAGGACTAAACTGATCTCCACTCAGCCCGGCATTCCCTCCACTGTCACCTCCCCATAAGCCTGATAGTTATTGAGAATATATTGTTTTTCGTGCGTGTTTACTTGTTTCATTGAGAATGTGTGCTATAGCCATGGCTTCTCTGTTTACCTGGACCTGTGTTGGTGTATAAGCGCAGGAAGAAATGTCTGTCTTGCAAATAACATTTGTGCCTCTCTTATTCTCCAGATTTATTTGGCCCAGCTGTGTGCTACAGCTGAGACAGAGAGGGGTTGATGACAAGGAAGGGGGAGAGGAGCAGCGAGGAGAACAGGCACATATAAAGACTGATGTAACACTGGATCTTCTCTCTGCTCATATCTGTCCTCTTATCTGTATCCTATTTCTCTATCCACACCATCTCTCTCTGTCTGTCGTGCTCCTGCTTCTCCTTCACCGAAGCAGATGTCTTCAAAGAGCCAGTAGTCGCTGCTGTCAATAATGTGGAGCTCTTGGCCTATTATTGAGCGTCTGCATCGATATGCATCAAGCCACCACCCGAGGCTAAAGCAAATATAGCCGTCTCTGGGGGAAATACTACAAGGAGCGAGACTTTTTGTATACCACCGAGCTAATCACACTTCTGCATGCTTAAAAGTAAAAGCTGCGTTTGAATACTCCTACACAGGACAAGTTATTCTGGGATCAAGTGCTGCACAGTTCAGTGCTACACTTGAAGAAAACTAGGCCCATAATAAAGACGATAAGATGCATTGCCAGAGGGTACGTTAATGTAGGTGGATACTTTATTTTTCTGTTTTCAATAAACAGAAAATATAAACTCTTCTTTTATTCTCACAGAGTGTGACGAGCAAACATCAGGAGCTGTGAAATACAGAAACACTTGTCCTGTACATGTCTACAGTAAGTGCTCTCCTCTGCCTACAAACAGGATCAGAAGTCAGTGACAAACAACAACCCAGTAAGACAGAACTTGTGTAACTGGATCTAACTAAGCTCCAACAAAGAGGCTTTTTAAAATATTTTTGGCTAAATGTAACCTCACTACATTTGGTGTGGTATGTTCTTTGTCTCCACTAATACTTCAGTTGAATTCTCCATTTAGAGCCTGAGGTTTTAAACTGGATACACTTAAATTATTTGGTAATTCTACATCGGCAGGTATGAACATGAATAGTCATTCGTCTCTCTGAACTAGCCCTGCGATGCACTGTAACCTGTCCTGGTGTACCCAGCATCTGGGATAGCTTCCAGCCACCCCCAGGACCCTGAATTAGAAAAGCAGTTGAGGGAATGGCTTGATAGATTGTAGGCAGAGGATGCCAGCTACACTTCTATCAGTACTACTACTGGGTTGACTCCCTTTTGCTTTCAGAACTGCCTTTAATCTTTTTGGCAAAGATCTAACAAGGTGTTGGAAACATTCCTCTTGATGGCACCACACAGTCCTTGCATGCTTCGTGTTGTTTACACCACATTCTGACCCTACCATCTGAATGTTGCTGCAGAAATTGAGATTCATCAGACCAAGCAATACTTCTTCCAGGTTTGGTGAAGCCGTGTGAACTGTAGCCCACGTTTCCTGTTCTTTGTTGATATAGGTAGAAACCATTCAGGTCTCCTGCTGCTGTAAACCATCTGCTCATAGGTCTGATGTGTTGTGGGTTGATGGTTCCCTTTCTACGTCTTTGCTGTAATGAGTTCATTATTTGAGTTATTGTTGCCTTCAGATTGGTTTGAAGCAGTTTGACCATTTTCTGCAGTAGAAATATTTTCATCCTTTTGGACCATGGTCGTGTGGGAAGATCCCAGCATATCAGCAGTTTCCGCAATATTCACAGTAGACTGACACCAACAACCAGCCACAATCAGAGCCACAAAAATCACCTTTCTTCCACATTCTGATGCTCGGCTTGAACTTTAACTTCAGGTTGTTTGGCCTTTTCTACGTGCGTGTGACTGGCTAACTAGATATTTGCATTAGTAAGCAGTAGAATATGTGTAAAACAGACTAATAAAGTGCCTGATGAGTGTGCAAATCACCACTGATAACAGCTGAAAACTACCACTTAATGGGCTGATAACCTTTGAAACAAGTGCAAAGGCAGGTCATTGGTATAAACAGAGCAAAGCTCACAAGCAGACTGTTCTTAGTTACACAATCCACAGTAATGGCAGCAGAAAGAGATCAAACTTGGAGTCTAATATTAATCCAAGTTTGTGTAAGTGCATTTGCTCCCAAAAGGCAAAAATAATAACATTGGTTCCTCTTCACAGGGCGTCTTGTGTAAGGTGACATGTAACCTGACAAAAACAGGGTACCTGGGCGTGAGGAGTGGGTCATCAACTAATTGTAAGCTCTGTGTTTTGATCCCCAGCTTCAGGACATTGAATAATAATAAATAATAAATAGATGCACTGGGATCAATTTTTCCCTCGACTCGTCCATTTATGTGCACAAATGTGTGCATAACAGATAAAGTGCTGTATGCACAGAACAAAGCGCCCTATGAATGCGTGCATGAATGGGTGAATTTGGCTTGAAGTGTGAAGTGCTTTAAGCGGTCGATAAGAGAAGTGCTATATAAATACATTCCATTTACCTTATCAGTGTTTGTTTGCCGTAACCACAGTTTTTCTCTGGCTTTAATCAAACTGGACTTTCCATTTGCCAATAAAGTAGAAAGCTTACACTACAAACAAAAACTTTGGCCATCAGAACAATCTGAAAGATGCTATGTTCACAGTATTTTCTGCACACGCAGCAGCAGTGGCTTCAAATAATCGACTGACCCGAAATTGACTGTGGCAGCAAAGATACACAGGTTGAGTCCTCCCATTTCAGGGCAAATCAGGCTGCGTTTCTTGGCTCCATCAGAAGAGGCCTTTGAAACAGGACTTCAGACAATCTAGCCCCTGAGCAGGGACGCAGCAAGAGACAAAACAAACCCTTTCATGAATTTGTTACAGTCAGGGTGAAAACGGTAAAAGCCCAACAAATCTGAGCTACAGGTTCTCGGGAACTTATACTGTCCACCACAATATGCTGAAACCTTGTCTGCACAGGCTGCTTTGGTCATAATCCTTGTTTAGTATTTGTTTAGCATTAAATAGCTGCCTGTGTAAACCATGTCCTTCAGGTGGAATTTGAGTCTTAATTCTTTACTTAATTCCACATCGGCTAATAATAATAAATATCTCAAATGTGAAACCGCAAAGCATTCTTGCTTCAGAGATACGCTTTTCTCATCAATTTCTAATGTGACGAACAACAAAATCCCACAAACTAGGTGAGGGGACAAATGTCACAATCACACTTCCAGAAGAAAAGTTTGAAGTCTGGTCACATTTTACTTTTCATTTTGACTCTGTACCCCACCTCTCACCCTGACAGTCGAGAAAGGCTTCAGTGGTTAACTGGATGGACAGTTAGATGGATGGATTGTAGGTAGAGGTGGATATTCCCAGACACCTCAGTATATATCATCACATTACTTCACTAACGATGACATTATTGTGATTTTTTACATTTTGCAATATGCTGAGTAATGCAATAACATTTATTTATTCCCCTTTTCAACTGCTAATTATATCCTCGACACTAAAATTTGTTCAATTCAATATATTAACTTATCTCAGTTCAGCTAGTTTAAAGCAGATTAACACTGTGATTCAAACCTGCTATAATGTTATCATAAGACAGAGTCACTCTGTCTGGGATTGAATGGGATCAAGCTGGCACTCACACGCAACCTGTTTCTGATAATTCAGCTATTAACTGTGAAAAATCACATATGTATACATATTTAAATAGCCTACTCTATATAACTTGTCCATGCTCTTAAACTTTCTTTTATTATTGTGTTTATTTCCTGTTTTTATGCCTGTCTGATTTGCTCTGTACAGTGTCCTTGGGTGTTTTGAAAGGTGCTTTTAAACAAAATGTATTATTATGATTATGATTATTGTTATTTGTTTCTGTCTACACAAACACAAAGAAACGCACATATAACAATTACATTTATGTTAAACAACCTTCCTGTTCTGCAGGAAGGTTGTTTAACATAACATAATTTTTTTTGGTTGAGTTGATTTAGCATAGAATAGAATAGAATAGCCCTTTATTGTCATTGTACATGTACAACTGTGCACTAATGTAAGTTTGCTCAGACACTATCTCAGGATTTTGGTGATGTTCTCTCTCGTTCACAGTATTTTGACCCCCGACCCTAATGGATTGATGGTTATGTATCCCATGACACTGATGATACCAGTGGAGCACTTTTGCCCACGGTCTCTTCACATGTGTTTTGGATGCTGAGGGATTTCTATTGAACTCTGTTTTTTAACTGCAGGTAGAAAATCAAAGGTTGAGGTGCACCAAGTGTGCAACAACGCTGACTGGCCGTGACCGAGCACCATTATGTAGCCAGGTGAAAACCATTATGTGGTCACCACCTTACTACAGGGAAGAACTGTGTTTATTGTCTTATTAACCAACATAAACCTGCTTATGTTTCAAATGCAAAAGAAAGAGCCCTCCGGCCGGCTGGGAGCCCACTCGGAGAGTAAAATTTAAGCACCTTCGGACAGCAGCAATGTGTTTCCTGCAATCCATTCCCTCTACACTCCCGCATCACTGAGTGCTCTTTCAATCAGCCTCCGTTGTCCCCGTGTGGCTGCCAGAAGCCAACATGGCCAAACTCCAAACTAATACATTTTCCAATTGATCTATTTGATAACAACAACAACAAAAAGTTTTCCCTTCTGTCCTACAGTGTGAGCAAAGCACCGCCTGGTGCAGCATCGCTTTGAGGCCGCTCGCTTTCTCTCGTTCCACAGGTGATAGCTGCAGCGTCATGTAGCTACACACTGTGATGGCTATCAGTGGAATTGGCTTTGAGATTGCTCTCCGCAGTGAACCCCCCGCTCCTCTGATTGAGGCCCTCGATGCATCGCCACATCATCCATCAATGGGATGGGAAAGCAGATGGGGGCGGAGGTTCGGTGGAGAGTGAACCCAAGAATGAAAGATGAAAGAAAGGAGTGCAGGAGGGAGGGCTGATAAAGTCGGGGACAGATAAGACTGGGTAAAATAGATAGATAAACACAGAGAGCAAGATAAGGGTAAAGAGAAAATGAGTGTGAATGTGAGGAGAGGCAATGTGCCGGAGCGCAAATGAGGTGAAACATGCTGACTGGAAGTGAAGTCGAGAGAGGAGAGAGAAGGGGAGGAGAGGGAGATCACACGAAGACAAGAGGAGGAAAAAGAAATAAACGTGGGAAAAAGGGGACGAGCAGCCAGAGTGTTCATGTCCACACTAATGTGGATGAGTCTGAAATGCCATCTTTTTCTCTCTGTTTGGGTATTCCATCCAATTTAAACCACTGCTTTCCAAATCTTAGCAGTTCACAAAAGCTTTCTAAGGTATAAAACACCACACAATGCAGTCTGGAAGGAGGCAGGAGAGCTTTTTAAAACCACTCCGCTGTGACTGCCTTTAAAGCTTTTACAAACACAAATCACCCCTCGTTTCATTATACAGGGTGGGCCATTTATATGGATACACCGTAATAACATGGGAATGGTTGGTGATATTAAAGTTCTGTTTGTGGCACATTAGTATATGTGAGGGGGCAAACTCCTCAAGATGGGTGGTGACCATGGTGGCCATTTAGAAGTCGGCCATCTTGGATACAACTTTTGTTTTTTCAATAGGAAGAGGGTCATGTGACACATCAAACTTATTGGTAATGTCACAAGAAAAACAATGGTGTGCTTGGTTTCAACGTAACTTTATTCTTTCATGAGTTATTTACAAGTTTCTCTTTGTTCACAACCATTGGCATGTCGAAGAGGTTAACACGTGAGGAGCGGATCGAAATCGTGTTGATATCTGGTGAACGCAGTAACCAGGTCATTGCAGCAGATTTCAATGCAAGACACCCTACGAGACCACCCATCTCCCATGCTACAGTTAGCAAACTGCTTGCTAAGTTTCGTGAAACTGGTTCAGTGTTGGATTTGCCAAAATGTGGACGCAAGATGAAGAAACATCAGTGGCTGTCCTAGCTTCATTCAGCAAGAGCCCACAGCGTAGCACTCACCGTATGTCACTGGAGAGTGGCATTAGTCCTCCCCACTGCTGTCAGACTCCACAACAAAGACTTTAACTGAACAAACACACACATCCACACATGTGCAATAACACTAAGTGCAATAATCTTTTCTGGCATCGTTGTATTTTTACTCAGTTGTATATAGCATTCGTATTCTATTTTTATCTTATTGTATATTTTTATTCTATTTTATTCTACTGTATATAGTATATTATTTTATTCTATTCTGTACAGCTGTGTACTGTATTTATTCTTATTGTATTCTAATTTTTGCGTCATAACTTTTGCACTGTCCACTTCCTGCTGTGACAAAACAAATTTCCCACGTGTGGGACTAATAAAGGTTATCTTATCTTATCTTATCTTATCTTAGTCGAACATCCCTTCGGCGGATATTAGCTACTCACAAATGGCACCCTTACAAACTCCAGCTACTGCAGCATCTCAGCGAGGATGACCCAGATCGGCCACAGAATTTGCAGAATGGGCAAAACAAAAATTGGAACAGGACCCTCAGTTCACGCAGAAGATTTTGTTCAGTGATGAGGCAAACTTTTATGTGAATGGTGAAGTTAACAAACAAAACCACCGCTTTGGTCTGACACTAACCCACATTGGATGGATCCCTCCAAGACTGTTGGACCAACAAAAGGGATGGTTTGGTGTGGTATATGGGGCACAACGATAGTGGGTCCATTCTTCATCAGTGGAAACCTCAAGGCCACTGGATATTTTAAATTGCTACATGATGATGTGTTTCCCTCTTTGTGCACTGAAGCTGGCACGTTCCCTGAGTTTTTCCAGCAAGATGGTGCACCACCACATTATGGGTGCCAGGTCCGAGCATTCCTAGATGAACAGTTTGCTGGAAAGTGGATTGGTCGTCGTGGGCCAGTTGAATGGCCCCCAAGGTCTCCCGATCTGACCCCCTTAGACTTTTATCTTTGGGGTCATCTGAAGGCAGTTGTCTATGGTGTGAAGATACGAGATGTGCAGCACCTGAAACTACAGATACTTGATGCCTGTGCTGGCATTTCTCCTGCGGTGTTGCTATCAGTGTGTGAAGAGTGGGAGAAGAGGGTTGCACTGACAATCCAACACAATGGGCAGCACATTGAACACATTTTATAAGTGGTCAGAAACTTGTAAATAACTCATGAAAGAATAAAGTTACGTTGAAACCAAGCACACCATTGTTTTTCTTGTGACATTACCAATAAGTTTGATGTGTCACATCGCCCTCTTCCTATTGAAAAAACAAAAGTTGTATCCAAGATGGCCGACTTCTAAATGGCCACCATGGTCACCACCCATCTTGAGGAGTTTGCCCCCTCACATATACTAATGTGCCACAAACAGGACTTTAATATCACCAACCATTCCCATGTTATTACGGTGTATCCATATAAATGGCCCACCCTGTAGTTTGCGAGGAAGATTTATTGAAATATGCAAACATGCATGGAAATACAGTTTGTAAGGCAAAACAGAGTTTGAGGAATTCTAAGAAGCTTCAAAGTCGGCGTGACCACATTTATTCATCAGCACAGTCTGAACTGTGAATAGTTCTCCAGGCTTCTTGAAGGACATTCAAACACTTCTTTTGATGTTTCCTTTGTTCTGTTTTCTGTTAAGATGATGTCCAGTATACTTCAGGTCCAGACTGTGGGGAGGCCATGACTGATGTGTTTTTCTACCCAGGTATCCCATATGGAAAAGAAATAGTAAAAACTTATATGTGAAAGTAGCCACTTTCATGAGTAAATCATATAAGGCTTACATGATTTACTCATGAAAGTGGCCACTTTCTCATTACTTTCATATATTGTTTTAGTAAGTATCCAAAACATACAAGTTTCATTATATAATTTTTCAAGGGATCTTATATCTGTTTTCACTCTTGTATGCTTTTCATACAAGTTTCACACAAGACAGATACAAACTTTATAAGATTTATATATATATTTTCCATATGGGATGTTTTTACTGCACAGTGTGTTTGGTTTTGCAGTTTTGCATGGTTTGTGTTGGCAGAGCCTCCACCATAGATGCTCACTGTTGTACCTCTCTCCACACAGACTGATGACAATTTGAACCACATGTCACATTTAATCACTCCATCAGACCTGTTGCCACTAATTTCCAGTCCAACCTCAGCTCTTTTACCGCGTTTTCCTTCCTTAAGAACGGCCTCTTGACAGACACCTTTTTTCTGACGAGGGGGCCAGGGAACAATAGGATCAGCTGAAGGGTCAAATGCATCTCTCAGGTCGTGTGTCGGGTCTTTGATGGATTCCTTCCTGTTTTTTTTAAGGACACAACTTTCAGATACTGTCGATCTGCAGTAAACAGACTTTAGGCCTCTATTTCTGTTAGTTAATCTAAAGTATTTTGACAGTATGCAACTTTTATTACTTTGAAATTACTGTTAGATGCTATAACGCTATAGCCAACGTTATCTTTCTAATAGCTGCTTATGCATAGACACAAGGATACTGTGCAGACTCACAGAAGCACAACATTTAGATTCTTACTTTTGGGTGATCTAACTGCTATCATTGTAATTCTGTAATTTATTTTAACAAATAGTCCTCTTTATATTAACTTTCCATACTAGTGTAGAAAGGAACCTAATGGAAAAACACATGTCTCTTGCCATCCTCTGCAGGCTCAGTTTGATGCTAATGTAGAAATCATTAACTTTCTGAATTATAAATCATAAAAGATTGAATGTTTGTGAGGGCATCATATGAATTTTAGGATTGTTGGCAGATTGTCAGCACATTTAATGAAAGTCACCATTTCCCCTACATAAGAATAATTTCCTTGCAAACAGCGTAAAAGCATCTATTTGCTCTCATTAAAAGATAAAGAGCGCAGGCAGGAACAGGTGAAAGTGTTGCTAGTCTTCTCTGAAACTCAGTCTCTGCTCTCTGTGCCTGCGGCTGTCAGTGTCACAGGCCGATAGATTTCCTATTAACTTCATCGTCATCTGGGATGGATAGCGTGGCCCTCCGAGGCCAATGGCAGCGCACCATCAAGGTCTTCACACTGACAGTGATTGACGTGTGAATACACACGCCTGCAGGCTCGCTGTGCTGGATAAGAGACACATCGAAGAGGGTGGCTTCTACACAAGATGCCACGCGGCCAGTGGATTTACAGACGCAGACAAGCAAGGCTGTATTATTCGCAGCACACAGTTGGTGATATGAAAACAGCTGCAAGATGAAGCAGTTTAATCTGACACAAGCTGACATTCTGCAGGACAACAGTTGCTGACCTGATTAGTCTCTGATTGCAGGAATGACATTGTAGGGCTAATTAGGGGCAATTAGGTGCAACTACTCTGCATTCATCAAAGGGCTTTATAAGGTTAAGGAAATGGAAACTATTTTAATATTTAGATTTGCTAAAGAGAGAGAATGTTTCTCTCATATTAGCTACTCCAGTTAAGTCAAATTCAAAATCCTGCTCCTCACATACAAGGTCTTAAATAATCAGGCCCCATCTTATCTTAATGACCTTATAGTTCCACATCACCCTATTAGAGCACTTTGCTCTCGCACTGCAGGCCTACTTGTTCCTAGAGTATTTAAAAGTAGAATGGGAGGCTTTTAAGATCAGGCTTCAAACTTTCCTTTTTGCTAAAGCATATAGTTAGGGCTGGATCAGGTGACCCTGAATCCTCCCTGAGTTACACTGCAATAGGTGTAGGCTGCTGGGAGATTCCCATGATGCACTGAGCGTTTCTCCTCACAACACTAACACCATGCAACCAAGTGAATGCCTGCTCAGTTTCCTCTTACACTTTCTCACTCTTTTCACCTTCAAACATTGCAGTGATGGTGAGTATCCATAGGGATAAAAGCACACACACACACACACACACACACACACACACACACAGTGACAGTCATCATAGTGGTGCAATTATCTGCTGATTATTAAATAATTACTGCGGGCTAATTGGAAGCGGTTATTGTTTTTATGGTTCTCGGAGCAGCTTTGTGTCAGAGTTTCATCAAAGCCAGAAATGAGGATCGGTCACTGTCACAGCCACGACCACAGCAGTTTACTGCCAAATGGGAAGATGCAATCATGTGCCGCTGCAGTGCTGCTAAACGATGATTACGAGGTCCCACATTTTTAAGGCCGACTCCAAAAGCGGGACAATCCATGTAGACAGGAGAAATAAACACATTCATAACGTCTGTATGGATGATGATTTTCTTATAAACTCCCACATTTCAACCTTACTAAGTCTTGAAGTTGTGCATTGTTTGAAGTGTTGCTTTCATTAACAAGTAAAATTCAATCTGAGTACAAGTATCTGACAAATATCACGGCTCGTCCTGTGGTTAATTGTATGCATGGGATGACCCCGATGAAGGCCACAAACCAAAACGTGTTGGTCAAACAATAAAGTTGTTCTTTGTACTACAAGCGTGGCTGCAGATTTAATTTCCTTGGGCATTTCGTTCTTCTTCATGCACCTTGGAAGTAGACGAAGTTGTGCAGGAGAACTCTGTCTCTGCTTGTACTAACAGCAGCAGGTTTCTGTGTCTGTGTGATGGACCCGTGGAGTCATCAGGATGCACCCTGATTAGGAGGCTGATAACGTAGCACGCCACTCTATTAAATATTTGTCTGCAGCCCACTAAAACCGTCTTTGCTGCAGTTTGGGTGAGAGCTATCCCATTACTTTATCTCTGTACCACTAAACACTGATTACCTTGTACCTGTGTCTGTGTGATGCACCCATGCAGTCAGCAGATGCACATCATTAACCATGCCTGCGATTGCTAGCTGATAACCTAGCACTTCATTCTTTTGTCTAAATCTGGCTGCAGAAAACCAAGATGGCAACAGCCAAAATGTTACAATAGATAACATCAAAGCGACTATACACAGAGCCCATGATTGTCAGTCAGGTATCTCAGTGGTGGGAAGCTAATGCAAAAACAGACGTGACGATGAGTAGGTCTTATTTTAGAAAATACTACAAGTCAATTGCGGGAAAAGATTGAAAATTCCAGAAAGGTAGTAAGTGAACATGTTTATAAGTGAACATTAAATCATATCATTAAAATATTCATCAAATCAGACATGCAAATTAAATCTGGATTATATCTGTTTCATGTGATGGGTAGAGGCTTGCTTTTCTGCATAATGATTACGGTACTGTGGGGGACGAGGAGGTTAAGAACCTGTTAAGTGATCATAATGAAGCAGCCTCAAAAAAGCTTAAAATAGAAACTTCACTACTTGTGTAAACATGCAAATTTAAGAGAGTTTGGTGAAAACTAAGAAATGAAACTCAATAAAACTGCGAGACAACCTATTTTGGATGAATCTGTTAAGAGACAGACTGAGGAATACAAAGTCTACCCCCCCCCCCGACAACCCCGTGGTAGTCCCCTCAGCTGAAGTACAAAGCGCCACGGCAGCGCCAACAAAGCTCTCCCTTTGATCTATGTCTCCTCCCCTCTCCTTCCTTTCTTTGGAAGAGACAGTTTAAATGAGGTCTTTGTGCTGCGCCCGAAGCTCGAGATGCCATCGAAGAAGTCTTCAATAAAAAACCTTGCCCTCATCTGCACCATGTAGAAATTTACGATGCACAAACTTTCATTGACTCTCAGGGTTGCTCAGATTGAATAGCCTTGTCTTCAAGGCACAAATGCCATCAAAGGGAGGGGAGGTCTCCATGTCCTCAGACAGACAGGGGGAGGGACTGGGACAGACAGACAAAAACAAGACGATCTGACTGATACTTTCATTTCAGGTTTATACAAACTCATGAAAAAGTCTGATCTGGACAGCTCCAGGTACAGAAGCAAAACATTAATGCTTTCGGTTCTTTTAACGTTATTGAACATCTAATAGAGAAATCCATAATCTTCTGTAACACCATAAAACTTTTATTGAAGTCTATAAAGAGTTTATTTACACATACACAAAATGTTTTTAGTGCAGGATGAATAATGAGGTTACAAGCAAACACAAGATCTCTTAAAGCGGCAGCCCGGCTCATTGTGATCCATCGACAGTGGTACCGACACTTCACCGGTGAATGCCATAAAAACGTGACAATGGATGGAAAGACATCTAATGGATGGACACTTTATAATAGGAACATTTTACACTGCACAAAAAAGTTTGTTTGAGACTTTGACTTCTCATTTTGGTGACACAGCTCGGCTAAGTTGGCTAATACTAATGAAATATGACAGAAGAGTTAATTAACCTCACAAAATGGGCACTTGAAAACCTCTGCAGTAAATGTGGGCATTTAAGAACAGCATCAGAGATCTCAGCATCAGCATTTCTGAGACACACTTGCTTATTTTCTTCTCAGCAGGTATGTTGTCCTAGACGTCGTGGAGGCACAACGATGCTACTCCGACAGACTGGATTATGCTACAGGGCAAGTCTTCTTTTGGAAAGACAAAAATTCCACATTTACAGTCTCTGTTTAGAGGTTGTTGGACTGCAGCACATACAAAGCAAACATCTGTTACATCTACACTATCTGTGGTTAACATAACCTTCAGAAAATGCAACATCTTCTAATGTATGAATATCTGCCTGTTTAGCATGGGGTAAAACAACCACAGTCTGAGGTCCACATGCACAGCTCAGACTGCAATTGACTCAATCCCTGTCCACACAATTGGGGGGTCCCACGAACCAGCAGATCCAGACCTGCACACGAGATGCTCACCTTCAAGTTCCCCTCAAGGCTCAGAAATCTTCACTTCATTAAGATTTTCTGAAGCGTTCTTTCTCTGATCCGTCCTCTGGTCCAATTTTGCCATGGAAGACCCTATTAAGGGCTAGTGCCCTGGACAACACTGCTTCCAAGATCCCATGGACATGCAAACCTTACCATCACGGTAAGGTGATGATTCATCAGGGCTGAGCTAAGTCTTAGGGATAGTGTGAAGAGATTGGACATCCAGAAGGATCCTGAAAGAAGCCAGTTAAGGTGGTTTTGCAATCAGGTTAGGACGGGTGCCTCCCTTTGGAGGTTTTCTGGGCACACCTAACTAGGAGGACACTTCACAGTAGATGCAGAACTCGCTGGAGAGGATTATCTCTTCTAAAACCCCAACTCACCCTCATTTTAAACCACATATTTTAGTCTGAGCTACACTAGCTTTACACAATCCATAGTTCAAAGTTTTAGCTCCATCATTGGTCGCTTTCCGGCAGCTTTCCTCTGAGTTGCTGCCCTCATAAACAAAAGGTTTGAACAGCAGGTGTGAAGGATCTCTGTGCAATGAATGGAGATGACCATATTATGGGTAACTGTACTCTGTGACATCATACAGAGCCAGGAGTAGAAAAAATGTCTGAAGGTTCTCAGTCATCCAGGTCATCGTAGTCAAAGGAGCTTGCAAAGAAAAGCGTCTGGACTTCTTTAAGTTACTTGAAGATAGAGCTGGGCGATATGAGATTTTTTCATATCACGATATCTTTTTTTCATTTCAGGCGATAACGATATCTATCACGATATAAGCCAAATAACTATATTTGTAAGATTTAAATGTGCCGTTGCTCACAAGTAAAATGTGAAATAATCAGCAGCTTGTTTTTATTTAAATATTTATTTCCCATAATAAGTTCAACAGGGTAGATGTACTTAAGGAACATGAGACTTTTTCAGATAGATAAAGGCAAATATTGCAAACTACACAAAAGGCAGCCGCTAAAGCGTTTAAGTTTCAAAATAGAACAAATGAAACAGACTAAATTGTCAATTCCACTTAGAAACAAAATATTAATTCTAAAAATAAATCTTAGTTTGTTTTACAGAAGAACAGACAAAACTGACTAACTTTTGTCAATATCAAATAAACTGAGAACTAAAAGGAAATTCTCAATCTCTCCTTGTTGTATAGCTGAGCTTTTCAAACAGTTTTAACAGTTACTTTAGTCTGACAAAAGCCGAATGACGAATTAGCGCTTCCAGTCAGAGACTGAGGCCACGTCCACACGTACACGGGTGTTTTTGAAAACGGAGATTTTCCGTTTTCGTTTTAAATAATAATCCCGTCCACACATAAAGGCAGAAATGAAGGAAAACGCTGCTATGAACATGCCAAAGCAGCAGGTGGCGCTAGATTCCTAACCGTGCAGAAATGTTGGCCAATCAGAAGTCTAGAAGCCTCGGTGGGAAAAAGTAAACAAAGCTGGGGCATAGAAGCAGAACCGAGTCGTATGTGTGGAGGGACAGTAACTGTGTGTATATGTAAGCATTTAAACACTGCAGAGAGTAGAATTAACAGTATTGTAGAAATTCATTTCACCGAAACAATAACGTGGCGCAGTGTGACGCATGAACCAGTTTATTGTATTTCCAGACTTGCTTTCGTGCCGAGTAGCGTGCAATTTACAGTGCACGCTACTCTGTTTTTTGTCAGACTTGAAATAGCCGAAATACCTTCACACTACGGAACTTCTATGGCTCTTCCGTTCGACAATCTCTCCGGCGTTGGAACCATCATCTGTTTTCTCTTCGGTCACGCTCGGTTGATTTTTCTAGTCGGCACACTCATTTCCTCCATTACGCGCTGGCTCCATTACCCACTGCCTGCTTCCCAAACAAACACACGTGCGGCTTGGCACTTGTGCTGTACGTAACAAGTCACGCGACGTGACGCTGCGGCTGTGATTGGTTCGGCTCTGCGCTACTTAGTTTGGATTGGCTGACCTTTTTTTTAAAAAAAAATTTATTTTAAGAGGACAAGAGCGGCGAAGTCTATCGCGATAGCTTAATTTCTCTATCGAGTAAAAGTTATATCGCGATACATATCGTTATCGTTCTATCGCCCAGCTCTACTTGAAGACGTTTCACCTCTCATCCGAGAAGCTTCTTCAGTTCTAAGGTCAAATGGTGGGGAGTCCCAGATTTAAACCTAGTGGGAGTTTCCCCCCACAGAGGGACAAAAGGACCCCCTGATGATCCTCTAATCGCCTGAGCCAAGATGTGAAACTGGGTGTCGGTCCCAATCAGCCAGAGTTTCGGGTGAGCTCGTTGGCCCCACCTTATCATGCGAATTCCTGAGGTCAGATGGCCCAGGTTTACGACACCAACTCTCTGCCATCTATAATCCAGAGTTCCCTCCCCAGACGCCTTAACGCCCACTTACATCTTGGCTCAGGCGATTAGAGGATCATCCGGGGGTCCTTTTGTCCCTCTGCGGGGGGTCACTCCCACTAGGTTTAAATCTGGGACTCCCCACCATTTGACCTTAGAACTGAAGAAGCTTCTCGGATGAGAGGTGAAACGTCTTCAAGCAACTTAAAGAAGTCCAGACGCTTTTCTTTGCAAGCTCCTTTGACGAGTAGAAAAAATGTCTAAAAACAGTGTTTATTTCAGTGGACTAAAGCATGAGCTTTTGGGATAACCTCCAATACCCCAACCTCATCATTTTAAACTTTTGCCATGTTAAATATGAAGGTCCACCATCGTAACAGTATACACTTGACAGAAAAGAAGGTAAACCAAACTAAGTCCCCTTTAATAGTATAGTTCTTCTTCTGGAAAACATCTTGGTCCAATACACACCCAGGAAAGCTTCACTACTTCTCTCTGACTTAAGACAATCTGCATTCAAATGCGTTACATCAACGACTTTGTCTATACGACAACAATCCAGCCTAAATTGAACTATTTCCCTTTGTGTTTGTTTTAAAGGCAAAATCCTGCAACCCTTAAGTCGGCTTTTCCAACCAAACACGATTCAATCAGATTTTTGTTTTGGCCTCAGATAATCATTCATGTCTTACAGTCAGTGTCCTTTTGCTGCTGAAATAATTACTCACTCTGGGACAGATAAAGTTGACCTAAGAGCGATATTCAAGGGAAAGAATGTCACAGCATACTTCGCACTGTGATTCATTAGTAGTAAAGATGTCAAGGTCTTGAAAAGTCATGGTTTGTTCTTTCAGTAACTGGTGGTTTTGAGTGACTGGGTGGATAGACGGATTTATTGGTTCATATCAGTATCTTCAGCTACATGGCGGCCAGATAAGCATGGCTGCCGGTAGGCCTATTCAAATGTTACCAAAAATAGCAAAGAAAGTTGCCTTCTTTTTAAAGTGTGTCCTGTGTCCTTCCACTCTAATATGTCTGCCTATGTGACTGTGGCGAATGATTAACAAAGTGAAGATTCAGACTTTATTTTAGTTTAAATTCAGTGAAGGACATGAGGACAAATAAACAGCTACACAGTACTAAATGTGGCTAGAAGAACGCTCGCCAGTCTCTGCTCCCTGAAAGGTTAATAAGAAAAATAAAAAAGCAGATAAGACAGATTTGGCAATGCTTAATGCAGCCTATCATCTTCTTTATTCAGCCGTCTGCAGGAATTTTGAGAAGAAGACGGCCAATTTCTTCACCCGTTATTCACATTTAAGGAAGCCAGCAGAGAAGAAAGTAGAGAAATAACCAATCTGTCCACCTGTTTATGTATTCATGTATTTATATTTGTCGTCCCCGTGGATTGTACTGCCATGTGGCGGGGCAGTAATACATTTATTTTCAAATGAAAAATATACAGATGGGAAATACTTCTTGTATTCAGCTTTTGTAGCACTGAGAAGTCAAGCCTATTCTCCTCCCTTTCCCACTCATTCTTCACGACTTTTTCTTTAATATGTTTTCTTCTCACATGGCTGAAATGTGTAGGCTATGCATGGAAAATAATCTTGGCAGCTACTTTCCCTTCTGTTCAGTCCACTATGCTGTGTGTTAAATTGTATGCGTACTCCCCCAATGTTATCTCCCTCGAATCCGCCTTGTGAAAAAAGTCAGGCGAGTATGACTGGAAGTTGTCAGCTCTATCTGCCACTCCTGCCTTTTGATCTCTGCCTCATGGGGCTTTACTGAATGAAGCGAAGTCATGCATACACACAACATCACACAGCAGACAGAGAGATGTCCTCGCTTTCTCTCATACACGTGCACTGCACAGAAAGGTCCATGAATAGAACACCAGCAAACACGCACTCAAAACATTATCAAAACACGCACGCAGGAATGCAGACATTAACACTGCCATCCATTTAGTTGTTGCTACCCTAAAAAAATCCTCCAAGGGCGTCGAATACTGATGTTTTGTTGCGACCTGCTGATGTCACAGACACGCACTGGGTGTCCTTTTGCTTGTCTTTTCTGTGTCGTCTTTCTCCTCACCCTCTCATAAGATATGCATATGTATGTAGGATGGGAGCTGAGAACAAAACCAGTAACTACAGTTCCATTTAGTCTCATTTAGGCCCGAGTCCCAGAGAGCAGTCGGCAGTCACCGGTTGCTAGGGAAATAGTGCACCTCCTGAGTGGTTGCTTGGTGGTTGCTGGCAGCCACTAAGTGAACCTGTAGGTTGCTGCAGTCACCTGCATTTTGCACAGAAAATGAACAGGCTGGTGCTTTTCTACTCTATTGGAGCATGAAAAGCACGACAAGTCTCATTCTCCAATGCAGTTTTTCCGATGCCTAAATGCTTCAAAGCTAACATTCACAGTCCAGTGGCATTGGGGAGCATCTCAGGGTTCAGCTTCTCGAGCATACTTTGGAGCAGGCTTGAATTCCCTGCCAAATTAAAACTTGAACCTTTTGAAATGTGTGGGTAACTTTTATGTTCTCCGTTTCCAGTTTATGAAATACTTCTACAGTTCTTCTAGTGTTTGCAGACAAATCAGCATGTTCAAATTATGGGTTTGCAACCTAAGCAATCATGAGGTGGTTTGTTGCATGCACCATATACCCCTTTGTGACTGATTTCACACAGCAATTGTTAGTAAATTCCACCAACCACTCACCAGCCTGTTGGGGAACACACTTTCTCTAGCAGCCAGAGGTTGCCTGAGGCCTTAAGAGCATTTTGTGTTTGGTTTCACTCACTATTTGGATAGAAAAGCACGGTGATTCGATTTAACTTAAACCTTTTAACTAAATAAAGAGTTAGGGGTTAGGGTTAGGGGTGGGGGTGGGGGGTTGGAAAGCAAAATAGTGATCCTGGTGTAAAGGCTAAGATTAGCGATAGCTGAGACGACATAAAGTTTTGGTACTCTGGTCGTGATGGTGCCTGGAAGGAGGCTCGAATCATTCGTGACAGTCGACAAAGAGGAAGGGTGCAAAAGAAAATACGCTGAAGATGCTGAAGGCAGCTGCTTGTCTCGGTCAAACACAATGACTCTTCAAATAAAGGATACAGTAAAGGCGAACCACAGCGGACGGAAGGGGACATAAAGAGATTCAGACAGGTTCACAGCATGATAGACCTTTTCTGAAGAGACTGTAACAGATGGAGCTGATTTGATCTAAAATATCCCCGAACCTGAACATTTTGTCATTGACTGAGACAGTTAGGTTCTTTCTCACAAGAACACCTGATGTGTGAAGCAGAAAGACCGAGCAGCTCTCACTGCTAGACTGGACATAATAGCAGCCCAATCAGTCAATATTGATCTTCACAGCGGGTCAAAAGAGAGACGGCATTTATCTGCATGAAATAGGACTGCAGCAGTGACAGGAGCACATCAAACAGTTAGAGAGAAGATCTGTCTCTCTAAAGGTTCTCTCTGCCAACAATAGCAGAGTTTGTCAAAGTTTCACATTTATAACCATTACGGCTTTTAAACTGTGCACAAGCACAAAGTTTTCCAACATTTTTTTACTTGACTCATAGTTTGCTTTCTGTAAGGAGCTACCTGGAGCTGTTGGAATTCAGTTCAGTTGTATTTATATAGCGCAATCGTCATCTCAAGGTGCTTCATGTTATAAGATAAAGACCCTAAAATCCTAAAGACAGCCCCATCGATCCAACAAGCACTTTGCAAGCATGGGAAGAAAGAAGTGCCATTTAAAAGGAAGAGATCTCCAGCAGAACCAGGCCCAGAGAGGCAGAGCCATCTGCAGAAAAACAGAATCATGTCACACATTTATAGTTACACAGAAATGCTTTAATGCAAGAGATACCTCTCAGCATAATTTGCATTACTGCTGAAGCACAGCAACTAAATAAGCCTGTTGTTTGCAGGTGCTTTGGCAGATGTTTTTTATTTAACCTCTGCTGATGGTGTTTTGTAAGCTTTAGGCACTGCTTTAGTTTATTCCAGGCTCAAGTACCATAGTCACGGTGTCATATTGGGTGACTACAGAGAAATCCTGACTTTTCTGCGAGCAATAGATGGCAGAGTAGATGTTGCTGAAAAGGATGCAGAAGGTAGTAATATGCAGAAGAAAGAAAACAAATGGACGATGTCAGCGGGGGTGATGTGCATGATACTGGTTAGCTACAGCATGTCACAGTAACCCCGGGTATACCAGCAACACTATCCTCTTTGGCTTTGCTATGTTGTACCCAAAACCTTTTCGACTGGCTGAGTGATCTAAGCTTATACTGGTCAAGTAAGCAAACCTTAATTGTGTGATGTCAGGGCGTTGTGAGACATCACAGAAGCAGTCCAAGATTTCTTTTCTTCATCCATCGTGAATAGAAAAAAAGTCATCAACAGCTATGCACAACCCCCATTTTTGTCCCTGTCACAAAACATTGGGAATAGGATTAGGGAAAAATGGTTACGCATCGGGATACAGTAACAACGTCAGCATAGGACCCTTTCCTGTGGAATTTACTGGTTTCCCCTGTAAAATGACACCGAAGTGATGCAAATGGATCCAGACCAAGTGTCAGCATAGGTGCTGATTCCGCGGGCGGCATGCATCCAGGTTAAATTTACATTGGATTGATATAAGGACTTCAGCTGGTGTAAGAGCAGCTTAACGGAAGGGACTGCCTGTCTGGTTTTTTCACTGTCAGTCTCCAAAACCTGCCCTAAAGATCCAATTTCCAAACTATTCCTGAACTCCTGTTCAGAAAGGTCATCAAAGAAATTGAACACCAAACAGCCGAGGCATAAATCATCACCTGTAAGTACGAGAATGTGATGGAGGGTTGACTGGAAACCAGACCGCTGAGACTCAACTGCTGAGCTAACACGAAAACTAAAACTATGACGTAAAAGAAGCAAAGGGTGAGGGTCTGCAGTGCTGGATCCTTTACATCGCATAGACTTTAAAGTCATCAATCCGCAATACTGATTGACAGTGGGACAGCAAACTGCATTATAGGTATTAATTGCCTTGCTGCTGTATCGAGAGCTCTTTTCTCCTTAAATACTGGACGACAGTTTTGCTTGTTAATTCAGATTTGCTTACACGTCCTTTTAGATGTTTAAAAAATGTCTAACAACGAGAACTAAATGAAACCCAGCAGTGAAACAATCCCCCCCCATTAAAAAACAGAGCTCTTATGCTCCTCTGGGATTCACACCACTTCAAAGAAACCCTGACCTTCCTACTTCCTCTGCTCCTCTTCAGCACTTCTTTACACCTCTTTATGACTCACTTACTTACTCTTGTTTGTAATCTCGCACCTTTTTTCTCTCCTGTCCTTCTTAGTATCTTCTCCTACCTTGTAAGATCTCTCTTTGCTTTCCATCTTCCATCGCCATCAATGAAACGAGACATTAATCAATACAATCACAGATCTCCAGGAGTCAAAGAATTTGTTGATGTTCTGGAAGCTTTTTTTTAAGTTCTTCATTAAAACGTGCTCCTTGTGAAGCATCCAAAATAGGCATTTGTAAATCTGATCATTACCTGTGAAGCATATTGCACAACAGGAAGTAAGAATCTAAGATAGTTTTTGAGGTAAGTTAATAGAGAGTAGAGTTAATCAAAAACACAGCGAGGAGTCAAGTCCCTGGAGTTGGGTCTCTGCAAACATTAACTTTGTGTTGGCCTCGTTTGTGAGATAAGGTGCAATTTTGCACCACCTCAGTGATTTATTTGATATGTAATTTCCTGTTAACACAGTACAATTACCCGGGCAGCCTAAAAATGTGACTTGTGTTACCAAATGGTTTATTTTGGCTCAAACCTTGGCTTAAGGCTTTTACTAAACGAGTTGTTTTTTTGTTTTGTTTTTTACGTTTTTTTTGTTTGTTTTACAAAAAGTGTCTAAAGGCATATGAAAATGCCTTTAGACTGCTGTGACTGAGAGGGACGTCAGCAAACCAAGCTGAAAGAAGTCCAAAACATTAATGAGGTGAACGTTGTCTCATTCAAGCCATCATTACGGCGCCTGCTTAGATTGAGACTGGCATTCACAGTTACTAGCTTTTTAGCAAGCTTCCAGCTTTGTGGTTAGTTAATGGTAGGTTAGTTAACAGTGTAGGGATGCAGTTAATGGTTTTTAGAAGTCCTGTTTTGAGGCTTTGAGATTAGCATTTCCACTGGAGCCATCTTGGTCTGGAGACACATGGACTTGGACACATCCCCCTTGGCTAACGACCTGTCAGTCAGCTACCTCCATGTTTTTTCACGTTTACGGTTCAGTTTGTGATTCAGTCTGGCTCCTTTGAAGAACCACTGTGGGTTTCTGATCCACCCAATCACCTGCTGGGTATTTAAACTTTTATTCTTCTTAATGAGATGACAGTAAATTTCTAAAATTCTGACTTCCACAGCGATGCAATCTTTCAAAGATCCAAAGTTTGTGCCGTGATTGTGCTCATTAGTGGGCTCTACATCGTATGGTTCATTGTTCTTTTTAGTTAAATTTTTCCACATAACGATACAGGGTTCATTCAAGTATATTTAGAAAGCGACTGAGTGCCTTTTATGTGGAAGTTTTCTTTTGAAAAACAGCAAGAATCGTTTAACAGCATGCTAACTGCATAGCTAGCTACACTGAGTGCTTGTCAGCTTTAAAAGCTCTCCAGGCTCTTTGATCTCCTTTGCGCTCTCTACGTCCTGTGGCCTCATTGTTCTGATTGGATGGCGCTTGCCTGTTCGAGGCTTAGACCGTGTTTAAAAAAAAGCTTTTCAGACTGAAAATCAGGGAGAAAAGAATTTGATTGGAATATTTTCACTCATTCCATTGTTTAGCCAAACCTGTTATGTTCTTTGTTGTGAAGGTAAAAACTAACTTTAGCCAGAGAAAGAAAGAATGCATGATGACACAAAGAAGCCAAAGCAAATTAGTTTCTTAGCGAGTAAACTACTGGATGACCTGTTGCTGGCATTAGCTGACAGACTGGGCGTGAAGGACCTTGCTCAAGGGTATGTCAGCAGTAGTAATTACGGGGATAGAGTCCTGGTGTTTGAGTCTGTCAGGCTCAAACTAATAACCCTCACGTCACAGTCGTTTAATCGTTCACAATAGCCACTTGATGCCTCATTAGCAGAGTATTTGGAGGTTTTGTGTGTGTGTGTGTGTGTGTGTTTTGTGAGTAATCAAACACCGACATCACTTCGTGCAGTGAACATCTAAGCCCAACAAAGACAGTGTTTATCTGCCAGTTAACTTCTGAAGCAGAGCTACTTGTTACTTCTTCTTAGTTGAGAGATGATGGGAATGTATTTTTTTTCATCGCACCGCTGTCTATATCAGGCTCAATACTGTTCGCAAAGCAGCAGGCAGCATGATGGATGAATCATTACTTGAGTATGAATTGAGTTTAAATCGCTCGGCAAAGTTTGACGCCTTGTTATATTCTTGAACTTGTCTTGAACCCGCTTCAAAAGCCTTCGTTTTAAAAAAAATGTCTGTAGTCAGCTGCTCCACTCGACCAGGAGGGAGACCAAACCCACTCAGACACACTCCCACTCAAACAAAATCACATGAACTGCTCTGTCATAAACAATGTCTGGATAAATCACTTTTCTTACTCTTACAGAACAGCAGATAAGAAAGTAAAGAAAGTTGCATTTAAGTAAAGAAACTTTCTGATGACAGTCAGCAGGAATTCTTCAGATGATAACATTATCAAATAATCTACAGAGTATTTCTTTGATTTAATTTAATTGTTTAGCCAGTAAAAAAAAAAAAAAGCCCACCACAGCTTCTTTGAGCAGACGGTTTGTTTTCCAACTGTTTATTATATATGAGCAGATGTTTGAACACTCAGGGGGAGAAAGAAAAAAAACACAATAAAAAAGTACAAGTCCTTGGGCAGAAAAACAAAGATCCATTCACTTATTAGCACCGAGATGGCGAGAGATTAATTAATCAAATTCAGCCTGTGCTGACACGTTAGACTCGTCTCCAAGCACACCATTAGACATATGACAGGAATCATGTTGGTGATAAAAACAAGAGAATGAAACCCTAAAAAAGTCTCACGGATACATCTTTTATTTATAATTTGAGCAAATGAATTAAAATTACTGGCATGAAAAACAAACTAGAAATTTGCATTTTTGTGCACGGTTTCTAACTCCAGTCCTGCACGGGCCGGTATGAACGGAGCTAGTCTATGCACGTGCTAATCGGTCAGCACGCTGCTGTGATTTGTTCCACGACGGTTAATGTCTGGACCAGTTAAGTTTTTAAGGAGACCTAGTTAATTACACATTAAGGGAAAAATTCATGTTGACTGTCAGTGTCTGATGAGGCTCCTTCTTTTTACTTGTTTTAACCTTTGTATGTCTTGTTTGGTGCAGGTGTCAATTACTGGATGTGGAGTGACAACAGCCATTTTACTCCAACCACAAATCACAGCTACAGGTAATTTTACCCACTCGTCTCCCCACCGGACTGAATGCGCTAATCAGTGATTGTTGAATGTAATCTTGTGTCGTAAACCGCGCATCATTGTCCATCCAGGCTACCTCATCAGGACATATTGGTTTCCGTTGATGATAACCAACAGTTTACTTCTTTCAGTCTATTTCTAGCCTTCAAATGAGTTTCACTGAAATATTTAAGCTAGACTGCAGCAATGAACATGTGTGAAGCACAAAATTGAAAAGAACTGCTAGAATTTTGACTGAGATGCCACTATTACTGAGAAATGGGGTGCAGTAAAAGTCCATCCATACAAGTACAGTCTACACACGTCTACCCCTAAAGATGATTATTGGAGTAACAAGTTCAAGTATCTCTGGATCATTTTTACAAGTAATGGGAACATGGAGCGCAAGTTGGACTGGTGGATGGGTGCAGTCCCAGCAGTAATGTGGGCCCTGTATCCAACTGGTGAAGAGAGAGCTAAGTAGCTGAAATTAGTGTAATTTGTAGGAATGCTGGGCTCAGCCTTAGAGAAACTGTGAGGAGCTGGGGGTCTAAAAGAGCCTGTTAAGGGGGTTTGGGAGCCCAGGGTGCCTCCTGGGCACCTCCCTTTGGAGGTTTGTTCCAGGGATGCCAAACTGGAAAGAGACCCTAGGGCAGACCAATTGTTTATATTTCTCAGCTGGCCTGGGAGTGCCTTGAGATCCCACAGGAGGAAGTAGAAAGCATAACTGGTGAGAAAATGTCTGGAATACCAGCTTAGTCTGGTGCCACTGCAACCCGACATCTGATAATGAATGGATGGAGGACGGTAACTAAGTTTATCTTTGAAAGACTGAAAAGAAGTAAAATGAACTAACATATTTTACTGTTTGAGATCCAATATCACAAAGCAGTCTGTTTTTGACCAAACGCAAAAATAAGTTATAGTAAGGGAAAAAGCTTACTTGTGAATTTCAAGGTTTAACTGCTTATTTAAGCTTAATGAAAAGCACTTAAAACACTCTGTGCTGCATTTGGAATGATTATATGGTGGTTGGAAGTTTAACAGATTCTGGGCCTTTATTCTCCCTGTGCCTTGTGCCTTTTCTCTGGATGCACTGTGTAACAGCAGTCTGGTGAGGAAGGAGCGGCTAGCAGGTCCAGCGAGAGTGTGGTGTGGAGGTTAGCCGGATAACTCGAAGCCAGTCAGTTAATTCAAACAGACTTTTATTCGTTGTCAGCAACATAAGACCATACAAGCCTGGTCTCCACGGCTCTACTCTGTTTGTACATACATGAGCGGGGATCGGTAGTCGCCGGCGCCAGCCTGTTACAACAGTAAGGTTTCTCCTGAGAACATGACATGAGCTGCATGTAATGACTGCCGCTATACTCACACACCCACTAGACTCCCCCCAACTACTATAACAGTAGGGCAACCACCCCCTAGTGGTGCTATAACACAATAAGGGTTGTTGCAACTGGTTCCTGCCACACTCCCAAAGATGTGCTTGATGGGGACATTTGTGACTCTAAGTTGACCACTGGTTCAGATGTGACATAAATACAGGCTTGAGTAGTCAGTGAGACTAGATAAGTGCTTTACAAATGCAGCTCAGTTTTCATATAGATACATGAATAATATATCAAATAAATTCCCTTTCAAACCTCTGTATTAACCTTATGCTGGCCGCACACTGTGCGATTTTTGGCCCATTTTGAGCCGATTTTTGAGTCGTGCGACCGTTTTGGCGATCGGCTCGATTTTGGCCTTCATTGTGTGTCGTGCATCGTGTAGTATACATGGGGTAACGAGAAGCGATTAACATCTCACGATCATCCCGATCATCAATCGCTTGGTCGTGATGATTTCAAACCTGTTTGAAATTTCAAACCCGTTTGAAATCCTCGCGACCGTCGTGAGGCTGTCAGCGCAGTTTCTCACGCTGCTCACGCGCAAACACAAATGTCAGCGAAAAAGACGGCGCAGCACGGCAGTGCAGCGTGTGATCTGGACACAAGCAATGGAGGCACAACTTGTAGAACTATGTCAAGCTCACCTGAGCCTTTTCGATGTGGCCTCACAAAATTATCACGACCACAACAACCGTGAAAATAGTTGGATCTACATTGCTGCTCAATCACAGCTGCCTGATCATGTTTTTCATTAGCAATTTAGCAAAGTTGATGGTGGTGGTGTGTGTGTGTGAGTGAAAGACAGAGAGGGAGAGCAAGCGACAGAATTTCTTTTATAACCTTCATTTTATGGACGCACAGTGTGAGCACTCAGGTCGTATCAGAGCATCGGGCCGTATAGTGTGAGATCTGCATCGTGACCTATGAACTTCTAACCCCTGCGAGTCAATCGTGCAGTTTGAGCAGAAGCTGGCTAAAGTGACTGGAAAAAAAACAAAAAACGCACAGTGTCTGCCCAGCTTTAGAGCATATGGGCCGCCTCTGTCAGACTAGCAACCTGTCCAAGGTGTACCCCACCTCTCGCCCTGTGGTAGCTGGGATAGGCTCCAGCCCCCTGATAAGGATTAGAGGAAGAGACTGGACGTATGAATCAATTCCCTTTTCACATCCGTGTGTCCTTGAAAAAAGTTGGTTTTTGTACTGTTACATTAAAGAACAAAATTGCCACCATAGGTATAAACCACAGGGATACACATAAGTGCTGCCTGTCAGTGGTACTCACAGGTCTATTTGAGAGGGTGTGATCCCACTGACAAGACCACTGTCGGTATCAAATAAGGTTCTTTATTTCTTTAATTTTCGAGAGTGTGCAAGTCAAAAGAAGTAGTTGTTTATAACAAAAACAGGGACCCTTCCAGTAATGGTGCCGAGGTTCCTGCACTAGGGAGTAATTAGACGTGACAGTATTAAACACCCTGTTGTCAAGACTGAACAGCTGCCATGGCAACAGAATGTCATGGCAGCTTGACTGCTCAGTTGATATTCTTATTTTTGGCAAATAGGATACACTAAACTGCTTTTGCTTCCCTTCAGTTACTGCAGCCTTTTGCAAGCCACTTTGCAACCCATCTCCAGCCCATCTACTTTTACATGCTGATTTCTCTACCAGGGGTCTTGATGGGGAAACAGAGCTCTACTGAATGAAAGCAGGTGGAAAGAACGCTCTCTTTGACTGTGATATTCTTGACTGAAATGGCTTTAATGTTCTGTGTTTTGATGTTCTTTCATGAAATAAAACGTTGTAATCGGTCTGATTTTGGGAGTAAAAATGCCCCCAGATTGCTTTACTTGATTACCACAATTAAATGTTGGAATTTATGTCTCTCCAAGTTTGCATTTAAGAGCAAGTTTTGAAATAAACTTGAAATAAAGTACAGCCATCCATCAGCACCCTTAGCAGTGGTAGGTGTGTACAAATCTTCATGTACTTATTTTCGTTTGGGGTTCATTAAATTCCTCTGATTGTTGTATTTGGGAGTTAAAAAGCAAGACGAGCATTAAGTACGTTAAGGGCAAGATTTAAACATCTCTCAGCCAGCAACCCGCCAGGCCATTCTTTTTCATTTATGTGTGCTTTTGTGTTTTTATCTCCTCATGTTTTGTAATTATGCATTTTGTTGAATGTCTTGCAGCGAGCTAATTTTCCCATTAGGGGCTATAAAATCTTGAAGTTTAGGTTTATTAGTCATCCCCTGAGTGCTGAATTCATGAATTTAGCAGACTCTGCCTCAAATATAATTAGTTTCTTCGTCTGTAACTCCATTTCACAGTATTAAATGTACGGCTTGCCTATTGTCCCTCTCTCATTACTTTAATTCAGCTAAAATGAATTGCATGTGAACTGTGAAAACAGACCGGCGAAGGTGTCGGGGTCGACCTTTTTTCCCCTCTCCCCTTCTCTTTCTTGGCTCTTTCTTCAATCTCTCTCTCTCTGATGACCTTTCAGTAAAGGCTGCTGAAGGTGCACGGGTTTAATTGTCCCCAGTGCGAGCCAGTAACTCGGATCTCATCAACAGGATGGGATTTAATGCTGCCAGTATCCAATTCTGCATTCTAGTGGCAAGAATGGGCTGTTTGGATGCAGCCTGGGACTAATTCGTGGGGGAGGAAGCTGGACTTGAATGAAGAAAACCATGTGAGCCTCGACCCTGACTGCTATTGTTTTTTTTCTCTTTTAAATCTATTTAAAGTTGTTTTTAAAGCCAAAACTCCACCTTCTTATGACCTGTACCTGTTTTTGTCAGGTATTACTGTAACTTTCTTAAAGCCAGATTGCAGACAGATGCATATTACAAAGAAGATCTAAATAAAGAGTTATGTGTTAGTCAGATTCTTTAATTTATTTAATGTATTCAATGGTTTCAATTCAAGTGCAGTGATAAAAAAAACAAAACAAAAAAAACTGAGCCACTGATGCTGCCAAAACTGGAGCAACAGTAAAAACTTAATTTCCATTTAAAGCTTAATTCAACAATTTTTTTCTTCAAATCATTTGCCTCAGAGTTGTGGGGCGAGTAGCAAACAACTTTATTTTTAAAACTCACATCATTTGATTTTATTAGAGTTTAAAGTCATTCAGTATTCAAACAACGGGACATTTTGAGTGACAGCTGGGGGCTCCTGTCTGCAGGGCTTTACCTCTTCTAATTGGCGTTGATGAAGATGACCTCTTAGCCCTGTTTTTAGTGTCAGTTCCTTCTGGAGCATTTTTAATGTAATCGTCTGACAAATAATACAGAGTCCAGTGAGATTAATTGAACCATTCAGTGCATTTCTGCCCCAGTTTTGGTGTGCGAGGTTCTAGCGTGTTAACACTAACGAGCAGACACACATCCGTCTCATGCACATTTGCTGTTTGTGGATGTAGCTTGCTAACCAAGCTAGCTAGCTGACAGTGTAACACTAGAGGCAATCTGGAAGAGCCGCTCCACTTCTTAACCAAACACTTTCCAACCAGTCATGACAGATGGCCGCGCCTCTTTTATTGCAAGATCTGTACCTTACAAAAATAAAGCTCACTGAGGTAGCTGTGATTGTGATTTGGCGCTACACATCATCAAGCTGATTTTTTATTTCAGTTTAAGTTTGTATATAACAAACACTGAGTGGTGTACTAAGGATTTAGGACAGGACACCCTCCTTTCATAGTGCCTGTTTTCAAACATTAACATGATAATTAGAAAATTATTCGGGGTGTTACTTGAGCCTGAGGCTGAACAGTGTATGTATCAGAACCTTTGCTGTGACTGTATGAAGCCAGAAATATCACAATCCAACATCATGGTAAAATTATAGGTGGACAAACATTAAAAAGAATAATGTTGTTTGTTCTTTTATCTGTAATCAAAGGCATCAGCCATAATCATCTGCTCCATTAGCACCCGCTCCTCCTCCACTCCATCTTCTCTTTTTTTTTTAAATTTCTCCCAGCCCACACCTTTTTTCACCCATGAAAAAGCTTATCAATGCTACTCGGAGGAAGGCAGGCTGCAATCAGAGGGAAAATTACAGCTCTTTCTCCTGTCACTATCACCAGCAGTTCACAGCAGACCCAGGAATGTTTATCTTCAAATGCATTATGACTAAAATGCTATCTGCAAAGAGAAAATGGTCTTGTATTGTAGCCTGTCCTTTTTTTACCTGCTGAAATAGTTATAATTGCATTTTCAGGAAAAAAATCACTTAAAGAGTTAAAAAATTTAAAGACCTGCTTTTAGGAAAAATGCTGCCTCCTAAAATGTAAGCATGCAATCTAAGTTTAAATGCATTTTTTAAAATAAAGTTTAATAGAGTTTTTAGAGCAGCCTAGGAGTAGCTGGTTACACCATCAGTGGTCTCACGTCTGTGTGATTTGCAGATGATGTGGTCCTGTTAGTGTCACCAAGTGATCTGTTGAATGCAAAGTGGCAGGAACAAAAAGTTAAAACTTCGCATCTGAGGCCGTGGTGCTCAATCGCAAAATCAGGTGGATTTTCTGCTCTGGGCTGGGGATAAGTTGTTGCCTCAAAAAGTTTAGCTACCTTGAGCTCTTGCTCTGAAGTTGGGGAAAAGCAGAGTGTGAGATTGACAAGCGGATCAAAGACGAGCTGAGCCTCAAGGCACAGCTGTCATTTGATTGGTCAGTCTTACCCTCAAATACGGCCACAAGCTGTGGGCAGTGACTGAAAAATGAATGAGAGGTCGAAGTCTAAATGATTTCTGGCTTTTTCCCCTTTTCTTCTACTTCCAACTCATCAGGGCACAAAAAGTTACAAATGCTTATCGACACAGATCAAAAACAAACTTTTGGTTTGTCTTAAGCAGAGAGGTTTACTCATCATCGCTAACAATCACTTTGAATATTTGGGGAGCTTTTTGTCCTGTACTGAGACCTGACAGCATCAGCAGCCTCTGCAAGACTCTTACAGCTTATGAGTCACAGCCCACTCCACTCAGTGAGCTATTCCAGTGCCCCCCCCCCCGATCATGACTGCGAATTGAACAGGTAGCACTGGAAATGACCTTTGCTTTGAAGTGGTTTTGGGTCCACTGTCAAAGATGGACGAGGAGCTCAGTCACTCAGGAGGTCTGTTCCTCCTCTACATCACGAGTAGCCAGTTGAGGTGTTTTATGAATATAAGGCGATTTTATTTAAACTGTTTTTCAGCCATAAACACAATACCTCTGAAGTGAGGCATTGTGTTCATTGCCAACGACCAGGAAACTTCAGGATAAATCAGGATAACTTTGGGAGAATTGATGACTCCGGGATCGCCTCAGCAGAGCTCTAAAAGAGCAGGAGATGGAGGCAGGAGGCATCTATTAAGCAGACTACTCTTGACCCAAAGTGTAAGAAAACTGAATAGATGGATGGATGAAGAGAAGGAAGCACAGAAATACACAAGAAAATAATGCTACGTGCAGTTAAACAGTTTTAACTGACCCAGTTCAGCATGCCAAGAATACCTCCCTTGGACAAGATGGCGCCTGTGTGCCGCTAGTACAGCTCGCTGGTATAGTTTTATACTGGCCGCTATTGTCACTTGCAATATTATTTTTACCGTCCTGTGTTTTGATTTTGTCTCTGCCACCAATACTTATGATTGGGGCATGATGTTGTATATCAAAGATTCAATGGAGAGCTACTGTGACAGCTGGGACAGTTACAGGAAATTTTTCCCTCCACCCTTTGTGTGTTCCTCACCTGACTGCATGTTACCGTACATATCGGTGGGATTTAACACGAAGAAAAGAAGTAGGGGAACCAGGGCCGGTGTCCAGGTGCGACTGAGAAGGTACCGAAGATTAGCTTCTTGGATGTGGGAAGAATCCCGGTGCCTACGACCAATTCATCTACTGTCACCTGGTGCTGACGCTACACTTCAGTTCCCAGCTCGGAATCTATGGTCTGATGGCCCCAGACGTGGCAACAAAACATGGATTATATACATCTGAAGGAAATTTGTTCGTCTGGCTGCTCCGTCATCGGAGCTCCACGTCTTTCGGGACGTGGCGGAGGTCTCGCTGTTGTGCACCAGGACAGATTCACATGCAGACTGATGAATTCGGATTCTTTTACCTCATTTGAACTTCAGATGATCAAGGTCGGCTCTTTGCACACCTTTTATTGTATTTTAATCTACCGACCTCCTGGCCCTGCCGGAGTCTTTTTAACTGAATTTAACGACCGCGCACTTGTTTTAAAACTCGTGGTGATCGTGCCTTTCAGACCACGGTTGTGGAATTCTCTCCCACTGTCTCTTCGCTGCACGGACTCCATTGATTCTTTTAAGAAACAGCTGAAGACATTTTTATTTAGAAAAGCATTTGATTAATTTCTTCTTATGCTGTTTTTATAGTTTTATTGTTTTACATTGTTTTATTTACTTACCTTAACGGTACTAAAAAAGTCCCAGTGCCTTCAGGCACTCCAACATTGCAATGAAAAGCATCCACAGCATGCACTCTCATCCACCTGTGATACAATCAAAAATCACTCTTGTACTGCAATCGTTGGCAATGACACAAAATGATTATTATTTGCAAGTGAAAATTCAATTTAGCGCTAAATGCGGTAAAGCAGCGTTTACTAGAAAAGGGCACATTGAACGAAGGAGAAATGTCAGGCACAACTACGGGCTGAAGAGAAATACAAACAATGGTGGTTATTTGCTTTCAGGACACCTTAAATAGCCTCACCCAGAGGTTAATAGAAAATGATACTGTTTTAAGGCGGACTGAAGACTCTCCAGCTGCCACTGCACCACTCTGGCTCAAATCACTGGGTCCCATAAACCAGCACAACAACAAGCACCACAGCTTTTTATATGACAGGCCGAATTTAACTCAGCTGTGTGTGTGTGTGTGTGTGTGTGTGAGTGTGTGTGTGTCTCTGAGCCATAAATATGGGTGGCACTCCTCTCACAGATTACAGGAGAAGGTAAACAACTCGGGGGAGCTTTGAGGTCATCTCCCCTGCTCTGTATATTACAAACTGCTCCAAAGCCTAAAGCATAAAGGACTGGTAAAGGCCGCCTCAACCAATCGATGGTTTGGCTTTTCTTTGGTAATCTTAAGAACGGGCGTATTTTAGCCCAAATCATGAGCTTTTCTGCAGCTAAATAACGAGGTTAGCATCTGAACCTGATTTAAAGGAGAAGCACACACTCAGGACATTAACAGCTATCTGGATGAGTCACATGGTTTATGCAGCCTACCAGTGGACCCAATATTAGCAGCATCGGGGCATTGTGACACCAGCATTAAACAGTGAGCCAGAGGTGCCAGTGCATTTTGATATAGTATTAGTATTCAACACTGTCCACTTCTGTCCACTTCCTGTCCACTTCCTGCTGTGACAAAACAAATTTCCCACGTGTGGGACTAATAAAGGTTATCTTATCTTATCTTATCTTAACTCCCTGGAATAAGAATGGTTTCAGGTACTGGATTTAGCTTCTGGTTGTAGACTCTTTAAACCTGTATCTTCTCTACAGACCTGCTGGTCTTGGTCCCCCGTTCTCTTGATTGATGACCTCAGGTAACACTGGTGAGGTCACAGCCTCAATTAAAAGTTTCAAGTCCTATTGAGTATAACATAATGTTCATTTTGTAGATCATTCCCCCCCTTTGCCCAATTTCAAAACACCAAGATGACCACAGCCAAAACACTCAACTCGAGGCTTCATAAATGCACTTCACTAACCGGTGGGTGTAGTTTAATTACATTTTATTTATATAGCACCAAATCACAACAACACTCACCTGCTTTATAATGTAAGGTATCCCTGCAACGATACAGAGAATACCCATGAACAAACACTTCCTTTCAACAGGAACAAGCTTCCAGCAGAACCAGGTTCAGGCCAGGACTGCTATGGGTGACGGGTTGACTCTATAGCTTCCATCTGTATATACAGACTATAATGTCATAGATACAGGATTTACCCTCTAAGGACTTTTGCTTTGAAGTTCATCTCTGCTAATGAAAAATGTAATCTGTGCATTTGTGGGTCAAAAACTGCTCTCACTGTAAAATGTGAAACAATTGCAAAATGTGATCTGTGTTTGTGTGCATGCACGTGGGTGAGTGAATAATAAGTTGAGAGTTTTCCAGGAGCTGCAAAGCTTCCAAGCCTGTGCTAGCTGGTACCATCTTGGTCTAGCACCAAGCAGCTCCTCTATGTTCCCTTTGAAACTTGATAAATCTTTGTGTGTTTTCACAATTCACAGAGTGAAGGCCAGCATTACTTTCTTGCCAAAAACTTATTAGCTGTTCATATCCGATCCAAGTTTTCAGCCTTAGGAAATTAATCCAATCTCTGCTGATATTTAAGAGCGTTCCAAAGGTGTCCTAAGCTGTTTGCAGCTGCAGGAGATGACATGCAGGCAGAGATGTGTAGACATTTCTGTGGGAGATTTTTGGCTTATTAAAAGATACCATTGTGGCAAACATATCATTTTTTTAGGATGCTAAAAGGGAGCACGCTTTCTCCACAAAAAATCTGTTTGGAGTCACAAACAGCAACAGAAAAATTAAAAAAAGACTTTTACTGAAGCAAATTTCAAAGGAGATCTTTACCAGCCTGAAATCTTCCATAGCTGTGGAAGATTTAACATTCAAAAATAATCTGCATTTGTCTTGTACTCCTCCCTTCATCCTCTGTTTGAAACAAGCTGTTTTACCTGCCATTAAGCCAAAAGCACCTGTCTTCTGATTGGCTGCCCCTCAGAGACACAACGTTTCAACAGCAGGTAGGTGGAGCCTTAATGCTCAGACGTCTATTTTGAGTCAAGTTTAGGCTGAAAACCTGAAAGTGACCATTCAGAGCATTTTGAAAACCACTGATGGCTGCCGTTGCTACCTCTCAGCCTCCCAATAGATTTACCTGTGGTATTATTGTGTGGTTTTCGGAATACATGACCTCTGACCTTTCCATTTCAAAATCCTGCATTGCCTTGTTCTCAAGTTTGATCACAAAGTTGAGTGACCACGCTGCGATAACGCCCCATAAGCCATATAGTTTAACCACGGGGTGTCCAACTCCAGTCCTGCAGGTTTTAGATCTCACCCTGGGTCAGCACACCTGAATCAAATGATTAGTTCATCACCAGGCCTCTGGAGAACCTCAAGACATGTTGAGGAGCTAATTTAGCCATTTAAATGAGCTGTGACATGTCTAAAAGCTGCAGGAGTTCCCCACCCCTGGGTTAAACAGACAAAACTAATTAAATCTCTGGCACAGCTAATTATATGAAACTTTGGCCATGTTTACTGTGAACAACCACTATTGTAAGAGCAGGCAAAGCACAACACAGGTCCCCTTTAGTTACTTGCACTCCTTTGAGGTTCCAAATGGCAGCAGGATATAAAACAACCTGCTCACACGATTACCACTGGCTCAAAGTGAAGGAATATGTAATCTTTTTTAACTTTCCCAAGAGCACACAAGATAATAAGTGTAGTTGAAAGGTCACTTTGACAAAGGGTGGCACAGAAAGCAGCGTTTCAAATTAATGACAACACTCCAACAGCCAGGTTAAAGAAGCTTCTTTTTTTCTAAGAAACTTTCAGGTCTGACTTTCTATTTTTAGTCTTATTCAGTAAAATTCCCCAGAGGCGCCCTGAGACGTTCGATAAAAAAAATTAATAATGCCGGTTTGGGTGGAGGCAGAGTGTCTGCATCTCTTTTATAGGGGAAAAGGATTCTCAAAACAGAACCAGTGAACACAGAACAAAGAGCAAAAACACAGGCGCACATTTAAACTTTCTTTATCTATTCTAAAAATGACAGCAGCTCCAACTTCAAATTCAGAGACAGTTATGGCCTTGCCAAATTTACTGATGGGATTTGCAATTAATGAACAACCAGCCACAAGTAAACAACATCTGACAGAGAGCATTCTGGGAGTTGGTGAGTGCTGGTGGTTTGACTGGAGAGGAAGGTCAAGCTCCCCCTCTGGGTTGGAGCTGCTGGCAGCACCGGCCTCACTCTGGGACTCGATAGAGCTGAGGCTTTTGGTTCTACAGCCCAGTGTGGTGCTGCTGCAAACCTCCACCTGCTGGCTCCGGCACTGTCTCCCAGGAGCAGTGATCCATATCACGCAGTCACAACAGTTCACCTAGCTTTGCTTTAAGTACAGGCTCCGGTGGGGATAGCGGGTACAGGAGAGTGTTTTCTCTTATTTGTCCCTCCCTCCTCTCATTAATCTCTCGCTGGCAGCAGGGAGCGGGCAGACCGACCGCGGTCCTGTTAAAGTGCTCCACTGTAACAAAGTTAACTTCTGCCCGTCTGCATAATGATGTTTTGTAAATCAATTGCCTTCTTTGAATATGCGCTGTGTACACAGTATTATGAATGCCTGAAAGGACCGGGAAATTATCTAAAACGGTTCAAATGACATTATCTAGATTCAGACTCAGAGATGATCCAACCTTTCTGTGATGGACTGTGACTTCTTCTTCATTTTGATTCAGATCAGAAAGGTTTTCAGTCCCATTCTGGCTGCAGATACTTGAGTATTTTCGATTTAAACATGTGCACGATGACCGAGTGCAGTGGTTTCACATAAGCCATGTTTCAGTGACTATACCACCATTTCTTCAGCTTTAAAATTAAACTATTTGGACTCAGCTGCAGTTTAGGTAAAAGTAACCTGTGTTACATTACAGTAATACTGAAATTTGATACACTGCTTAAAGAAATTAAAGGAATGCTTTTTAATCAGAGCACAGCATGAAGTCAGTTAATCTTCTGGGATATTCATCTGGTCATTTAAGTAGTTTCATGTGCTTTGGTGTTAATGAACAGGTGCACTAGAGGGGCAACAACGAGACGAACCCCGAAACAGTTGTACCGCTGCCCCTGCGACCTGGACCCCGGGGGAAGAAGATGGGTGGATGGATGGGTTTCTTTTATCTCTAGTCTTAATCCATACTGTACAAGTGATGCCTTCAAATTGGTTTTTCAGTTTTATTTGTCATAACTAAACCACAAAACCAACACCAGTGGTGCAAGATTTAAACCCAAATACTTGGGAAAATATGTATGTCTATATATATTTTTTTAAATGACCCCAGGCCAGGATTTATGATTTATTTGTAAGACTGAAAGTGTACATTGGGAAATGGCAACGATCCCATCCTGTGAATGAGACACTAAATGAGGCTAAGGTGGAATCAGAAAAGGTTTTTTGGACCAGCCTGGAAGGACATAATTCCTCTCAGGGTTTTTTAAATTGTATTTCTTTGACTAGGTGTGCGTGGGGGGCAGATGAGGTTCAGATAATCAAGATGAAAGGAAGTGTTCACCGAAGGCTCTCGGTTACACTGGTCGCCTCCTACCTGCAGTCAGCTCCTCTGGCTGAGAAACAGGCCTGGTTTGCTGGAGTGGAAAGCCCGGGTGGGAGGGCAGCTAATACATCACTCACCCTCCCCCCTTTAACTCATTACCTCACCGACTCCAGTCCATGTACATGAGGTGCAGCCCGTTTAATCTGTCTCAATCTGAGAGTCCCCGGCTGCTTGCAGCGGCAAGCCTATTTAAAATAATCGGTGGCTGAAAACGCAGCTCTACGAGCTGTACGTCTCCTGAGACAGGCGAAGAAGTAACAGACTTGTACACAACTGCATGACGAACAGCACACAGGCATAAAGTCAGCTGGAGCCTGATTGAAGCAGCAGATCTTACAGACAAAGCGCATCATTACAGCCTACAGATCCTGCACAGATCCACACTTTCAGAGCAGATCGGCGCGTAAGTCTCCTGCCACATTATCCGCTCTCTGCACGACTGATGCAGCGATTAGTTTGTGGGTCTCGCAGACCTTTTCAGACAGAAGCAGCAGCACAAGAGCAGGAGCCCACGGGGGATTTCAGCTGCACTGTTGTGGCTGATGACATAATGAAAAAGGAAAAGTGGGTGAAATGAAAGTGGCTGCTCTAATTAAGTACAATCTTAATTAGCAGCATTTTAACTCTTCATTTGAAATTTATGGTGATTCTATTAACTTTTAATGACTTGCCTGCCCTGAGCTCTTCTTGTTTCTGACACGGCCTCTGAAGCCCACCTGCAGGTGGCCCACCGTCCACAGCTGCTTTAACCCCCACTATAGAAATGTTCAGCATTGCATACAAAACACCCAAGAAAAGTGTAAATATATTGGAAATCAAATTAAGAGGACAAAATGATCCAGTGGTAAAGATATTCTTCAGTACTGATGGAAAAACGAAAGTAGATTCTTACCCAGGTTAAACTAAATGTTTAGGAAAGGTTCCTAAATGCTTCCTTTATTATCTCCTTTAGCAAAGGAGACACTGGAGAATCCTTCCTAACGTCAACTTAGATTTCAAAGCATCAGGTCATTCATGGAAACAACATAACTGACAGGCGATACTTGTAAATGCATATCTCAGTCTGGATGGGGTCACTTTTACTAGAATGATAATGAAAATCTTAATAAAGGCAGGAGTTAAAGTGGATCAACTCTTCAGTGGGAAGTCTATATGTGACTGAACAGCAAGGTGGAAGAAGAAACATTTCCCAATAAAACCATTTTATTTCAACATTATGACAGACGAGTCTTTTTTTAAACCTTAATTATAATTTATTCTTAATAATCAGGTGATATTTTTCAGATGCATGTCAGCTCTTACAGCATCCCTGAACTAACACAGCTGCAAGCAGGGCATTAATGCTTAGCCAAAGCTGTGCATGTGATGCAGCGAGAAACGACATTAGTAAAAAGTGAACGTCGCTCCAAACTTGTCACTTTCTGATCTGAAGCCTCTCGGCTGGAGGCGAGTGCTCAAACCCAACCAAACGTCTCATGTAAACATTTCCATTCGTTTCCACGCACATCATTTTTACACTCCATGGTGCACAAATAATTGAATCGCATTGGTGTATCTTTGCTTGCTTGTGTGAACTCACAATTGTTCCAATTGCATCAATTGATAATCTGCTGACCTGCACTAATGCATGACTTCAAAGGGGCCATTTGTAGAGCATGGAGCTCTCAAGTTGAACTTTACACACATTTTCATAATAGCTCAGAATACCGAGGACAGCATTTCCTCAGATGGGGAAAATGTCATGTGTGACCTGATGCGTTTCTGCTCAAACAACCAGCAGCTGCATCAAGTGGATCTGATGCATTGATGCACTTTTTCCACAAAAGAAATTCTGTTTGAAGTTCATCTGAAAGAATTTAGCACCCAACTATATGTTGTTGTTTTAAACACAGCATTTGTGGGATGTGTTTGAGCTGCAAAATGTCATTAGAAAACTTTCAGGACACCATAAGAAACTACATGTTTGTACTAGGTCACGGTACACTTCACTGATGTTTGTTCCCCTGAAAGAGTTGAACTGTTTGTCTGGTACAACAGGCTGATGAAATCTAAGTTGGTGAAATATATCAAAGAAGATCATTAGTGAATCTCTCCATGGAGGAAAAATACACTCAAAGCATTTGGATGTTATGCAATTTCTGTATTTTTGCCTCGATAGGCCACCACAGAGGATTGAGATCAAACAGTCAAGATGTGTTTTAACACAAGGACCCATAAACTGTTTAGGAACTTTTGATAACCATTTTTTAAACATAGTTCCCCATTTTCAGAGTCTGAAAAGGAACCGGAGGGAATACCAGAATTTTAAATATGTGGATTGTTTTTAATACTTTAATATTTTAATACTACTTTTCTGTTAATAACTGTCTGAAGCTAGGGGGAAAATGAGCGGTTGCACTGAATTCTTTTGCATTTTGCAAATGACTTGCAGGCAGTTGCAGTGCTCAATTTGTTGTCTGAAGGTTGCACATGCAACATTCCCAACCTGTGGCCGACCTCTGCACAGGTCACCTGGTGGGAAGTGATCACAGTCTGGCTTGGACAAAGTTCACTCACTCAGTGGTTTGCAAGCACTCGTCGTCTAATCTAATCTATAAACAACGTCTAACAATCGATTTGAGTCATTCTGCAACTCATCTGACTCAACTGGTTGCCAAATGATTCTATTTAAGTTCTATTTCTATATCAAAGCAAGGCTGCCCTTATTCTATTTTGCAGTTGTTATATTTTGTGGTTTTTCCCATTTCTGGTCTGTGAGGTAAAGCCTTGACTGTAGACGGCAACAACCATTTTGTGATTTTCACGGTGTTATTACAAACAGATTACTTGTAATTATCACCTTGAAACCAT
Organism: Aulonocara stuartgranti; assembly: GCF_965226115.1. Classification (NCBI taxonomy): domain Eukaryota; kingdom Metazoa; phylum Chordata; class Actinopteri; order Cichliformes; family Cichlidae; genus Aulonocara; species Aulonocara stuartgranti. Next base: position 3,711,701 of record NC_138946.1, read on the forward strand.
TTCAGTCTGATAGCAAACGGACTCGGTCTAACTGCCATCTTATCCCCATCATGAGTTGCTGTCGAGACTGGAGTTGATAGAATGTGGTCACAGATCAGGTCCTCGTCTTAGAAGCAACAATTTCACCGGACACTGTTGCAGTAATTGTGGTCATGCTGAAACTCTGCACTCGGATTACATGTCGAGTATGATTTGATTTAAAAGTTACCGTGCTGGTGCACAGAGACAAAACTACAAAAAGTGGCTTAAATTTAAAGAGATCTCTGGCAATTCCACCTTAAAAGTAAGAAATGTCCACCTGCAGTGTAGCAAACGACTGGTCGCCACTGACGCCAGGCCTATAACTCTTAACTCTTAACAATCATACATGCAGGGTGCTGTTGGAAGGAGGTTGTTTAAAGACCATCCAGGCAACAACAACAAGAAACAACAAGAGAAAACTATCTACAGCCATTTTTTGTAAGAGTGAAAGGCATTAAGGCTAAATGTAGGAGGATTTGATGTTTTGCTATGAGACATTTATGCAGGTCACTAAGTGGCAATATAAAATTCACATTAATAGTAAAAAAAAAAAAAAAGCTCATGTGTACAAACATTTAGAGCCAAATTTTGGCATGCATACCGACACAGTACGACAAAGGTTAAACTTTGATTAAGGGGCGCTCGCTGTGCATTACTAAGTAACCTCAGAGCCTCCTGCGCACACAAGCATCCGTCTCCCTCATGTCCACTGCTTGTCCATATTCATTATTCACACGTTTCTATTATTGCAGTCTGGAAGTGACGGAGTTACGCAGAAGTGAAACATTTACACTAAACCTCCTGTTCCTGCTCAGCACAGCTAATTTGAATACATTCATTGATTTGATAAAAAAAATGTAAGAATTAAAAGTGATAATTTGACTCTGGATTAAACAGCAGACGCTGTGCTGGACGTGGCGTCCCTACGACGTCTTTAATTACCTTTGATGAGGAGAGATCAGGTTTGAATTCAGATTTGTGTAAATGCTGACCTTTGAAGAACTCTGATCATCGTATACGGGAGAAAGAACCCAGTGCAGTTTAGTGTTTAATTAAATAACGTTTTTTTGTTAAAACATGTAATATAACACTTTGGTTTAGCAGTTAAAGTAGGTAGTTATTTGGTGAAGTTTCCAAACTTGCAGTCTGTTAAAGTTGAAAATACTTCAGTTTTTTATTGTAAAGATAAACAAGTGTTTGAGTCTCGTGGACCCCCACTGTCTTCAAATCAAACACAATTGATGTCAAACGTTTGTGCTGTGAAAACTTTGGTTTGTGCTGTTTTTTATTTTAAAGATATTACTAAAAGTTTCTAGACCAGCCTCTTTCTTTACTGTGAAAAGGTTGTAAAACATAAACCAGTGTTGGATATTTTTTTATTCTGATCACACTCTTTATAGTGAAAAACTAGGTTAACTTTCTTAAAATAAATTATGCATTCTGCATTGAATTTGCAAAATACAAACCTCCTTCTCCCCATCCAGCCATACTCCTCTCCTTCATCTGGCTTTTGGATATTTAATTTCAATAATAATCATAATAATGAATAAATAAATAGTAAATAAGGTGTCAGCAGCTCTGCCATATATGCAAGAGCCTTTTCACATAAGTCTTTATATTTTTGTATGAATTGTTTTCTGGACTTCACTGGACGAGAGTAAAAGAAAGTAAGAACAGGGCTGAACTGTGAGCACTGGCTAGCTTTTGTTAGCCGCTTAGCTTTTGTGTCCTGGACCAAATAAATACTGAGACAGGGCTGCAAGCTGCACCTGAAAAGCATGTTAGGTGGTTCAATATAGTACTACTACTAATACTGCCCGTCCGAGGGTGTGGCCACCAAAGGCAGATCTCCAGAGATTTGTCCTGGACCATTTTTTCTAGTTGCATCCAGGTGTAGCCCATCTTTTGTGCTTCTGCCTCGAGGTCCGTCACCAGGTGTTTCTCTCTTTTGCTTTCCTCTGCCTGACTGGTGATGTTGGTTGGTGGTTTGCATAGAGCGCGCCCTACCCAGCGCCATCTTTTCCGCCACTGCCAGTCCCAAACCCAGATTAAAAAAAAGAGGAGGGTAGGACGTGGGGCCCGGAAAAAGCTCACCTGCTACAGAAATGCTAAAAAGAAAAACAGGGACTAACTTCCTGGATGACCGTAGGTGGTGAAAGCCACCAAACCAATTCTTCTTTCGACCAGGAGAACCTACATTGGCACATAGGACGTCAGGTGGAATATAGTTCTAATAAAAATAATAATTAATGTTTAATTTGTTGTGGGGTCCACCTCTGTCAGAGGGACTTGCTGATTGGAGCTGGAGGTGGAAGCAGACGTGTCTTTCCTTGGTTTGCTGCGACTTTAAGTCCTTCCCTTTTGAAAACCATCTACCACATTTCAAATGATTTCCTTATTCTATACTCAGCAGGGTGACGCATTAAAAACATTCTAACATTCCCTGTGCAGCTCTGTCAGAACATACGGCTCAGCTTCAGAGAAACTGCTTTCTGATTTATGTAGATCTCATATTAAAGCCCCGCTGTGAAGCAGACTTCATGTTTTATTCACAGCAGCGGCCATGTGTTGTGCGCGCACGTGTTTCTATGTGCAGTGTACTGAAAATGTGTCTTGTACTCTGTTGCATCTGACTCGTCACGGGGACAGTGGATTACTAAGCAGGGAGACAGACGACAACAGCAAGGAGAAATAAACGGGAGAGAAGGGAAAGAGGAACAGTCTGAGGCACTTAAAGCTCATCTCGGAGTCTTAGAGAGAGCAACGCGGTTGATTTGGATGAGCTGGGCTGTGTAAGGATCAGTTTAACATTTATTACGCACACAATTTGTGATGTATAAAAAACATGAACTGCCAAATAGTTAAGTGGGATTAAAGATGCGCACGAGCACATACAGTAGATATTAGATTACACATCTTCAACAGAACCTTTTAGTTTGTTGCTTTGATGATGCTGTTTTTTTTAAAATATAAAAGACTTTTGTAAAGTCTTTGCTATAAAAACAAAAATTCTAAATTTGATTTGTTGTATTTGCTGATGATAAAACAGGTGAGACGGCAAATTTCAATCTCTTCAAGTCCAAGATTGAAGCTGATGAAAGTCAAGAATCACCTGGACAGAAGCAGTGGCAGCCTACCTCACCAACTCTGTCTGAGCAGCAGTGAAAGTAAAGCACCACCAGAAGTCATCAGAACCATGATATACCTGCTGAAAAATGGCCAAAAACATTGTCTTTTTAGTGTTTTTGCCCTTTTTAACTTACTGGTTTTATTGTATGTCATGTTTTGAAAATGGTCTCCAGTATTTTCCTTTTCGGTATCAAATTTAGATTCTAGGATCGACTGCAGAAAGGCAGCAGAGCTGGTGAACCTCACACAGCCCAGTCTGGTGAAATGTAAAATAATTGCATGATAACCTATAAAAATAAATAAATGAAATCTTACCCGTTTCATCTCATCTTTGTGTGTGGCTGTTAGTGTCCAGAGTTTATCAGGCTGACAGCTGTGAGCAAAGAAGCTCTTCTTCAGCGTAAGAGATTTATGATTACATAAGTGAGTTATTATCCGTCTCTCCTCTGTCTGTGGAAACTCTCCGATAAATACAAAACAGAAAACACATCACGATGAAAGACACTCCATACAGTTAACTGCAATGTTCTTCAAGACAATAAAAGCCTTTCTCCGCCACTCAGATCAAAGCTGTGTTGACCGTCTTGTTGTTGACGTGCAGTCTTAGCGGACATGTGAACATTCTTATTGTACTTGTTCTATCGATGGGCAGCGCACGACACCAGGCAATAACACAGAGTACGAATGAATGATAGGCAGGGAGCAGGCCATCGACTGCTGCAGCCTCCAGGTGAAATAAAGTGGAATTGTTGCCGTATTTGACAACTAAAAAACTCACTTGCGTGTGCACAACGTCGTGTTTCATCTTCTGTGAGCAAAGCAACAACCACTGCATCATCTGCAAACATGTTCACCTTCAGCTGCGACACCATTCGGTTGAGACGTGCTCTCCGAGTGTCAGTTGCAGATAAATGTGCACAAACGCAGCACATTCGTGTTGTTTTGGTCGATCACGATGACGGCTGTAGGTCTTAGCGATCATGGCGATCATGTAAGCTCTTTATGTTTCGTGTTTTTGGTACAAAAACTAGTGAGTGAGGATTTCCAGGGTTTGTTAGCACTGAAACAAACAAACCAGTGTAAACATGAGTATTCAATCACGCATTAAACGAAAAGATTCAGGAGCCGATACATTACTCCGTAATTAATGAGCGGCGTATTTCCAGTGATTCTTAGTGGATTTCAGGATTGTAGATAATGACGAGAACAAACTGATCTATATTGATAAATCAGAAATGATTCATGAATATCATGAATTATGTGATAATGAGTACACTGACCGCTTTATCATGAGTGGTCCCTGATTAAGTCAGGACCTGCCGACGAGCAGCACAAAGTAGTTAAGGATTAGAAAATATCACCGAGTAGTGAAAGATGCCTCATACAGCCCAGGCAGGGAGTACTCCCACATTAATTCATCAGCATAAAATAATTACTTGCTCTTTCTGTGCTCTCTCAAGTTAAGTGGTGCATCAAACTGAGAGGCTACTGAGTACTGAATCATTACTGTCTGTGAGTTAACCCCAGCAACACACATCAGGCACGACTGCATCGCCTCACAGCTCTGAAGCTGGAGCTGATATTCGCCCCTTATTCCACCAAACGCTCTGAAGCGCATTTCACAAGCGTCCCAGAACCGCTCTCTGCTCTGTGCCACTTAAAGCAGCGTCCGGTCTGTTTTCCACAGAAGCCACTTCAAGCTTTGCAGAGCTGGAGGGCAGGAAGTCAGACAGAGAAACGCAAAGAGAATCCGGTCAAGCTCCAGAATGAAAGACCCCATGCTGACTAAACGGACCACTGCTGAAATGCTCCCGGTGCGATTTGAACTGTGCGAAGAATGACACAAAAAGAAAACCCTGCATCAAACACGGGCCAGATCTCAGCTCGGCCTTTGAGTAGAACAGTCAGCTGTTTTAATTTCTCTAAGCTTACATTATGCTCATTAACACACGAGGGAAATCCCCCATCAGTGAAGCGGACCAGCAATGACCGACATCCAGCGATGTTAACAATTTGCATCATGAAGCCAAAAATAGATCTGAAGCGTTAATCAATAAAAGAGGTTAGACAGGATCTGCTGTGCATGGGAGCATGACTGCTGGTTACACTGGTGACACTGGTGCCAGTTTGGATTCAGGAAACAGACACCCTCACTACGTTTAAAACTTTCCTTTTTAATAAAGTATATCGTTAAGGCAGGATCAGGTAACCCTGAATCCTCCCGTTTTCACGCTGCAGTAGGTCCGGGCTGCTGTGGGCTTCCCATGATGCACTGTTTATACACCACTCTGCAATAGTTATTAATAATCTCTGTCTCTCTTGCACAGTGTGTCCTTGTCCTGTTGTCCTCCGCTCACCCCTAACTGCACGTGGCACATGGCCCCGCCCCTCCTTGGTCGTGCAGGAGGCTTCTTCCTGTTAAAAGGGAGTTTTCTTTCCCACTGTCACCTGGTGCTTGTTAGGGTCTTTACCTCACAATATAAAATGCATTGAGGAGACTGTTGGGTGATTTTTTACTATGTAAGCAAAACTGAATTGAATCTAAATGAACTGTTTTTTTGCCATGAAGGAGGCTGGGATACTAACAGGCCTGTGGTTCAGATAACATTAGCAGTTCAGATCTGTTGTTAAAGACTTCCACTTGGATATGAGCAGACAATGACACTAAATGTCTGCAACAGAGTGAAAGCTCATCTACGTTAAATATATAAAAATACTGCTTAGCAAATGGGATCTGTGGAAAGTGCTGTATGAAAACAATCCGGCAGTGCCTGCTTAGCACAGAAAATAGAGCAATCTTGATGCAAATTAGTCTGCTGTGTGATTCTCCGGTAAAGTTATTCATATGTGAAAAAGCGGAGCTCCAAGCGTTTGTTTTGTTTGATGTAGTGGTAGCATGGAGGAGCTCCGGGAGGAGGAGGAGGAGGAGGAGGAGGGCGACAGCTTTACAGTTCAGGTTTTATCCTTTAGATCAGGTTCAGTTAGACAAAACGCAGTCTGTGTGGTGAGAACAAATTGTTTTGTGATTGTTTTTGTTTTTTTACAAGATGGAGACAAGTTGCAAAGGAGGAGCAGAAGAAAAAAGGACCGCAGCTGAAAATGGAGTTATACAGAGAAGTCGTATAAAGACAGTTTCTGAAATTAGCTGTAATTTCAAAACAAGTCCGAGACGCCTGACGTTTCTCTCATCACTCAAACCACCTGCAGAGGCAGTCGATCTGCCGAGCATTTCACCAACAAAGAGTGCAATCAACTGCATGAAAATTTAAAAAGCTATCACATCTGGAGCTTATGAACAAGCGAGCCCTGATGTGTTACGAATAAATAATAAATAAAAGCACAGCACCGGAGTGAAGCAGAGGTTTAAATGTCGCGCGGTTACAGAGATGAACCTCAAAGGCTAAGTATCTAATGATTCTGAATGGGCCATCATTAGCTTCATATTTCATGTAACATAAAGGTTGATTTGAGCTTTACATCATAACTTACAAAACTCCTTTTATCGCTACACCGCAACCTTCCACGCCATTCAGGTCGCTGTGGTACGCGCTGACCCGACGTGTACTTTTATTTCTCAGGAGGTTCACGTCAGGTTATGTAGAAGGTGGTGGTGTAGGGTTAAGATGGAGACCCAGTTATGGCGGAAGTTAAGACGTAGATGTGATGTAGACGTTTCACTCACATGTAAGGAGGAAATCTAAGCGGTGTGATGACTGTAAAACGAGCATTTTAAGGTCATGTGAGGAAACGCCAGCAGCACGCAAATGCTGAAAAGGTGCAACTTACTATGGTGAAGTTCATGACTTTGAGGATCCAGATAGTTAGTGCCAAGTTGATCAGGATCAGGATCATCAGCAGCAGGACGAAGAAGTAAAGGCAGCGTTTCCTCCAGCCGTATATTCCCACTTTGTACACTTGTGGTTTCTCTGAACTCTGGACATTGTTCCTATGAGTGCACTGTTCTTGGGTCATCTGAGAGGAGACAGAGAATAAGAAAGGATTATAGCCGAGGGCAGCACGCTGACCTTAGGGTTGCGTACTGCTAACAAGACTGTTTCTCTGGGGTTTGATGAAAGCCCGGTTCGCACTGACAACATTGTTTATTTGGATAGCTTTTATAAGGCAAATAAGTGTCATGATGCTGTGTTTTTGTCCCCTGTGGGCTGCCGTTTCATCTGAAGAGATTACAGGGCATCTGCGTAGTTAAAGCTGCATTAAAGCTGCAGTAGTCACAGATCTGTGAAAGGCAAATAAAACCAAACAGCACAAAACCAACTACATAAAACATCACAAGTACAAAACGGGCAATCCACTCCCCTCTCAGTTTTAGGACCCACTCCTAAAATAAGCACCGTGTATTTAGTCAGTGGGTAAATGTGCTTCACAAACTGCAAAAAAATAGTCATTTCTGACATTTGGCTTCACACAGGATTCTTCCAGAGGCCTAAAGTATAAAGCAGGACTTGGCTGGATAACTTCAGGTTTAATCTGGGATTTTGACTTCAGTAACTCAAATAACCACGATGAAGGTGAGCAGAAGAGCATCTTTGCAGAAACAACATTTTAAGCCTTGAAGCAGACGAGCTACAGCAGCAGAACACCATCCCTGTTAGCTGAAACGGAGGGTGCAGTTCATACAAGCTCACCAAAATCAGATAAAGGATGTTTGCAGCAGGTTAATACGTCACGTCGCAAATCAAACATCATCTCAAACTGGTTTCTTGAACATGAGTTCACTGTACCCAAATGTACCTCACCGAATGCCACCAAGCTTTATGGAAGTTTTCAAAGTCAGTCTCAGCAAGAAGTAACCAATGAAGTGTTGGATTAGCGCGGGTGGCCTTTTCAGCACCACTGGCATCAAAAACATGTTTTGGTCGCACTGACGCAACATCAGTAATGGTAAATATTTCAGCATTCATTAGGCAAAAGAGCAACATTTCTATTCATCACGGTCCAATCATCGTTTGTCTTTGAGCTCTTATTGGGTCTTCACCGTCTCCTGAGAAAACTGTCTGCCTGTTTAGCTGCTAAATGTTCCACTGGTGCTGGTGTGGAACAGCAATAACAGCATCAATTTACTCTAATCTGGCCTTTATGTATTCAGCCATTATTGTAGCCCCTTGGGGCTGCAGGATGGAGCTGACTATGATTGCTTGGATGCAGCTCTGCGGCGCCACAGAGGAAAATGACTTTAAGATAAGAGATTGGACACAACTGAACATTACTACAAATAACATGCCGTAAACATTCCTCTCACATACTCCTATCCAATAGCTCTCATTTGAGTCACTGACTGGCCACTCAGTCCTTGGCACAATGAAAGAGAGTTTAGTTAGCAATCCCATTGATTGATTACCCCATAAGTGGTCTATAACTCCATTATAACCCCTTGCCCCATTGATGTGCCGATAGCAGCGATTAATGATGATTCTAATTGTCTGCCTTTGATGATGAGGAGGCATTGTTCACTTCTAGCGCCATAATAATGGCCTAATAACTCTGTGGAAAAATACAATTTACTGTCGGTTGCGCTTTGGAGTGCGTGCCTCACACCACCCAAGCCAATTGTTTTTGACAACCACACACATTACCCGCTAACTGAAACAAATGGCACAAGACAGGGCCCCGGTGAGAGAGTGCTGAAGGCTACAGAGGAGACTCCAAAACACCAGTCAGCAAAAATGGGGAAATCTCATTGTGTATGGTCCGATTTTCATTTCTGTGTGAGGGGAAGATGCAGAGAGCTGAAGAGGTGCAGCTTAGCAACGTCCAGGCTGATAGATAAGCTTGAAATAAGCAGTGTGAGAATAAACAAAAGCCAAGCGAGGCGCAAAGCTATCCAAACGGAGATTGTTCTAAAATAGCATTTAAAGTGGACACACACACACATTCATGTAGGGGTGTGTGTAACTGTGAATCTTACTAGTTTTAAGTGCAAAAAAGCTGAAGGTTATTATCCTCGTGGCAAATTTTCTCCTTGTTTTTCTGGCTCTGAATTGGCCACCTTCCTTAATCTCACCCGTGAAGCTGTGATCATCTTGTCTGCTTATTTCAATTATCAATTATTATTATCAATAAGCACCAGAGACATTTGAGTTTCTGAAGAACTGAGGATACAAATGCTTCCACTGGATGAACTGGACTTGAAAAGCCACAGAAAATGTCAAAGGAACTCTGCCCATTTCTGCATGAAATATCAGGGGCCGTTACACAAACACGACACCAACCCTGAGGTCTTTTGGCAGCTGGGATCAAAACCCCAAGGCCGTGTGTGATGTACGGGCCGAGGGACCTCTATAGCTCTTCCTGTACATAGTCCACTCTGAAAATCACTCAAAGCCCTCCACCACAGTGAGAAGGCACATCACGGAGGGAAGAGATTAGCCTAAAGGCGAATGTCAGTTATTTAGGTTTTCACGCTCATCTATAGCCTCAAGTCGTGAATACTGACCAAAAAAATAAATAAATAAAAAAATCAGGCTGCAGATACAAGCAGCAGAAATGAGCTTCAGGCCACCGGCTGCTGCTCTTCTGCGTCCCCATAGAGAAGGAGAGAGGGAATTTTCAGTTGCTCTGCTCATTCCTTCATCTGAATCCTGGACATCGGTGACCAAAGATAAGAATCCATTTTATTTATTTTTTAATTACATTACTGCAGTGTGGTAATTACAAGTTATCTGTATAGACAAAATCACAGGTTCACCCTTGATTATCTGAGGCTGACCTCGCAGTTTACCACGAGTGCCCGAATCTTTGGTTCAAAACATAAAACACGGGCACGAACACAACGACCAACAGCTGCATGAGCCAAAAGTGGCCAAGGCTGTTTGATCAGCTCTCTGGCAATATCCTCGCAGAGCCTGGGAGAGGGAATTAATGATGCCCCTCATCCTGCACAACACTTGCTTTTCTGCTTCCATCTGCAAGAAGCCCTTCCAAATATGGCTGCGAGTCATGGCAGACAAACCGCTGTCCTGTCCAATCACCCGTTTCAACAGAATCCAGTTCAAATGACATTTGTTTACAAAAAGAATCCCGATTATGAAAACACACAAACATTTGTTAAGCTGAGAAAATTAAAGAAGTTTGCGCAGAGTTAAAGTCTTCAGAAAGAAATTTGGAAACAAGTAGTGAATAAACTTTGAGATGAAGCCGAGTTGAAGTGAATAAAAACACTTTCTAATTCCCCCAAATCCTCGGGCCACGCCACTCAACTTTCAATTTCATTCAGAAATAAAGCTAATATCTTGATTTGATGTGGTTTTGTGCAACTCCCACAAAATCTGCTTTGCAGAAACAAAACAAACTGAACTGAAAAAATCCTTGAAGAAAAACCCCCACAAACGCACACAGAATGCTTCAGGAGTTGCCAAGCTTCTCCAGGTGTTGTGGAGACGACAGCCTCGGCAGCTTGGCAGGAAAGCAAGTCTCCCAGTGACACCAGCATCAAGTCAGATGGAGAAGTGTGTGTGTGTTCCCATCCATTCATGTGTAAATGTGTCACATTTCAGAAAAAACCTTCCACGATCTGAATGCTTCTGTACTGAATGTGTTTCCAGTCAGGGTGGTGAAGGGTGAAGCAACGTCTGCAGCAAGCAGGAACAACTACAGAAACAATGCCCCCCACTGAGACTCCACCTCCCACCTGTATGCGCTGAAGGATAATTACTGAATTTGTTTTCCACACCTCTGTGGACCAGTGTCTTTGTGCTATTTTACTCAACTCTAAAATGTGCATTCATCTTTTTAATAATGTACTACACACCTCTTATATAAGACAGAGAAGAATGTTTACAGCCTGCAGTGAGAAAGGGCTACTCCTACTTTTCCTCACGTGTCATCGAACATGCACGGTCGACCGCACCAGCTTAACCTGAAATAATTTCCCTTTAGTGAATATTTCCACTGAAATATTCACTAAACACACTAGACACAATTGCTGTAAATATTTCTTGATTACATTATATACTTTTATTCCACACCAATGATTAAAGAGTGACTTAAATAGGATATTAAGTTAATTTATATCATAACATGTTCTACTACATAATACCATACTGTCCCATACCATATTATAAACTATTTGTCGAGGAGTGAAGAGAGTATCGACCAACATAGACACTGATGATGACCTTAAAGTGATAGTGTATTTTAATGACAGCAGGAAACGAATACAAACAAAAGCAGAAAGCGACAAAGAACTAAACAAAACCTAAACTGGGAGCAACTACAAAAATAAGTATAAAAAAACCAAAGACCTGAGACGTGGAGGACGGCACATGAAAACCAGCGACAAGGATCATGGACCCTGGAATATGGCAAAATACAGCAGGAGATACACAGCTGATCCGACAACAAACAGAGGAAGACAGAGGGCTTAAATACACAGAGATAACGAGGGAATGAGATACAGGAGGAGAGCACAGCTGGGAGTAATCACACACAACGAGACCGGGCGAAGCAAACTGAAAACAGTAACACGGCACACGAGACTGTCAAAGTAAAACAGGAAACACGAGACAAGCACAGAGACGCGGGCTTGACACTGAAACAATGAGAGGTACAGACATGAAAACAAAACAAGGAAGCACAGAGGCAGAAACCAAGAGACTAGAGCATGACACTAGGAAATAATGAACTATTCTTCAACTTATTGTATGCAAAGATAAATTTCTTAGTCTCCGTATCTTTGCCTAAAACTGGAAGCATGTTTTTTAGAAGTAGTAAAGTGAGAGAATGCATCAGCCTGAGCAGCTCAATACCGTTTACGGGGCATCCAATAGCACCATTTTGCTGAAGTGAATGGTGTTTCTTTTCTTTTTATTTGGTGTCTGTGCCACGATGATTTGGGCTTACAGCAGCACTGATACAGGACTCTCTTCAGATCACACTTAGGTCTAATTATGAGATGTAACCCTGAACCTCATCCTGTGGTTTCTTTCCACCATCATCTTTTCCTCACACTAATGAAGTAACTGCAAAAGTTGAGTCAATCAAAGAAATGTCAAAAAACTAAACAATTTATTACAGAAACTCGACTCCTGGCTGGTCCCCTGGCAGACAAACCTCCACCACCACCACCCTTCCAACCTCTAAATGCAGACGTTTCCACTCCTTAAAAACAGGCTGTTACTTCTTGGTATCCAGTTATTGGCTGTCAAGTACCGACGCCGAGGGGAACCTTTCTGTTTATATCTCAGAACACGGCGGCTCGACAGACAGATGGCAACATTATTCAAAAATTCAAACGCAATAACAAATTGCTAATGGTTTTCAAAGTTTCAGGAAAGTGCACATTGCGTTAGTGGGTTCTTATTCCTTTACATCTACAGTATTACGCTGTGGATCTACTCGCCTCACAAAGTATATCACAAATCAAATAAATGCACTGCAGTGATGAAATATAACGGCTCTCTCCTCTGTGCTTTCTACACAATTTCCATCCATGCACAAAGAGTTCTGATAGCTTTCCAATAACCTCTTAGGCTAGTGGCTGACTGAGAAACGAATATGGGGCTGGGTTCAAGCAAAAATAATGGCCAATCTCATCAGAGCGGAGGTGTGTGTGTGTGTGTGCACGTTAAGAAAGTGGAGCCGAAGAGCTAGGGAGGAAGAAAATAAGTGGCAAATTGGAGGCAAATCAAAATCATTGGCCTTTGAGTCTTTTTCCCTTCACGGCTGCTTTCCAGTGGTGCCACTTGTTCAGCCAACTATTCATTCAGAGACCCTGAAGAAAACCCAATTGTGGAAAAACAAAGTCTGTCCCTGATTAGAGAGAGAAATGAGGTTTTACTAAATGTTATTGGTCATTCCTGCTGCCAAATAGTCGGGCAGCTCCACATTAGGACTTTTATAGACAACATGTGGATCGGTACCAGGACCCGATGGCTGCTGCCAGTGGATTGGCTATTATTGGGGCTTGCATGCCTCAAAATGTTTGAATACATGGAATGGATGACAGCCAGAGGGAGTTTATTGGCCATTTCAATGTGTGAGTAAACAAGCAAGTGGAAATAAATCGTAATCAGCTGAATGCAAAGCAAACACTTCCCAGACTGTTGGTCATTTAAGGGAACCTATTGTGCTTTTCCCTGTTTTCTGTTGTGTTAATGTTACTGTTGCAATGACAGATGCTCATATTGAACACAGCTCAATTATGAGATGAGTATTGTAGAATTTCTGCTTTTATTTTTGGCTCTGTGTGGTTTCACAGAGTGAAGACATCCTGAGCAGAGTAGGATCAATTCCCAGTATGATTCAAATAAGGATTATTTTGAACTGTGAATCATGCAAAGCTGCTCTGGTAGAAAAACAAACAAAAAACCTGGAAATGACTGGAAAAGGTCTGCTTTAACCTCCAGACAGACGAAGCTCAAGCGTTTTCTTTAGTTGGAGCACCACAGCCTCAGTTTTTCAGCTCCTTTTGTAAAACTCAACAAGACCATCAGAGATCAGCAGTGATGCAGTGAAAGTCAGTGGGCGCAAAGAGCGGAAGAAATGTGATGAAACTCTGATGAAAGCTGCCTCCCATCTAAACAGGCTTTCGTTCAGGAAGTATTTAGATATGAGGCATTCCAATAAAATATGTATTCACAAACAAAATAAACTAACAATGTTTGCTATCGACACTATTTAGGTAATTTAATACTGCATCATCCAACTATCACTGCAGGAACCTGGCTACCATGGGTTGGGGGTGCAGGGAGCAAGCCGGGGACGAATAACAACTAATGTTTAAATACAGAGTAAGTGAAAGAAAGTGGGTATTTTTGGTAGTCAGACTCGGCTCCGTCTCCTTCTGGACACCTGGAATGTCTGTGTTAGAAGGCTGGAGGTGTGGTGGCGACTCTAGTGTTTCACACATTAGGTTTGGGAACTAAAAGGGAACAGATGATGTTTCTGATTCACAAAAACAATCCTGCATGTTCGAAACTGACAGGCTGGGAGCGACAGCCCCGTCTCACTCACGCTCTAACACGGTATGTCATCTATGAGCATGGAAATGAAGAAAGGCGGCTTCTCTTTATGGGTTTAAGGGTCTGTGCGTCACAGTCTGTTGGTATTGTTGGACCAATGGTCTCTTGGACCATTAGCTGACCAATCATGTTATCGTGATATCACAAGCTATGGAATAATTTTAATCCTAAACCCTTTCTACACAAATTTTTAATAAAATCAACATCGCTTGTTGTTTTACTTTGAAGAAGACCCCGTGTCTCCTGAGAGAAAGTCGTGATCTATTTACTCAGTCCAGTTTACACCAACGTGAACTTTGCTGCTGTTTTTGCTACACTGGCCACACGTTTTCACTTCACGGAGCTCTGACATCACACATGGACGTGTGTGTTCAGGCTAATTTGCAGTTGTCTCTCTGAATGTGCGGGCTCTGCACACCCTTTCCACTACAGCTTCATGATTGTTTTTTGATTTGTGTAATTAGATTAGTCAGGTTTGTTTGAAGGCAAAGGCAGAAGATGTATTATGTTGGCGAGATAAACGAACCAGAAGCACCTTTTATGTTTCTGTTCAGTGTCAGTAGGTTAAATGGTTGTGCAGTTATTGCACTTGGTAAATAAAGGGTTTTTTGACCCGTATTCTTAAGTGCTCCAGCAGTTCAGCCTTTTGTCCCACTTTGTTGCCCCTCATTAACACTAAGGCCATGCACTCAGTGCTGCACCACACTGCACCGTCTCACTGGCCCATTACAGATGAAACAATACTTACAAATAACAGTAAATAGTGTAATGAAAGGTGTGACCTGCCCACAATCAGACACAGCTGCTTTTTATCGATTAAACAATAAATATAAAAAGAAGAAGAAAGCAACCAATTTTACTAGTTTATTCTGCCATATAGGCGTGAAGCCAGGCCCAGAGCCAGGCATGACTGCAGGGCATAATGAATACTTAAACAGCTGAGTAACTTCCTTTTCTTTTATAATTGGATACAACTATAAAGAAGCTTTATTCTTCACCTCTTTGTTATTTAAGTGGCTTTAGCAGGCCTGTTGACAGCATTGTTGAGCACACGATTAGGATAATTTGGCAAAACTGTTCTCCTCTACGCCAGGAGGAAGAATCGTATCGGTTATGCACGGTATCTCAACACACTATTATTTTTTTAAAGAAAAATGTGAATACCAAAATCTGTGCTAGCAAGCACACTCAACAAGCAGCGGGTGCTGTAACGCAGTCAGTTCTTCTTTTACTTTTTTACTCTTATGCTGTTTTGTAGATCACAAGGTTTAAAACTACTTATAAACACACACACAGAGTAACTCCACCAGAGTGCCTATTTCGGGTCACTTTTGCCAGTCCAAGCCCGGGTAAAGGAGCAGGGTTGGAATTGTGACATTAAAAAAAACAATAATTGCTAAAAGAAATTTAATTTGTAGTTCTAAATAAACTCTAAATGCATTTAGGACGTTTTTTACTCACTTTATGTCTCTTCCACGATGTTATTTCTCTCTCCAACAACATAGGTTACAATTAGATTAGCATCGCCTCTGTCAGTGCGCCCCAGGGTGGCTGTGGCTACAATGTAGCTGCCATCACCAGTGTGTGAATGTGTGCGTGAATGGGTGGATGACTGGATATGTAAAGCGCTTTGGGGTCCTTAGGGACTAGTAAAGCGCTATACAAATACAGGCCATTTACCATTTAGCATGACCAATTATGCAAATTAGGCGATGACGTCATTTAGCGACTTCTAGCGACTTTTAGGACAGCCAATAGCGATTTTCCTTACTGAGGAGTTGGCAACACTGCTTGCAGTAGCACAGGAACAGAGCGGGAGGGAGAGAGAGAGAAAGAGAGCCAGGGATAACAACGTCACATTAGAAAGGTATAGTAATCATCCACAACTACCCATATGGAAAAGAAATAGTAAAAACTTATAGAAGACTTGCTTCAGATTTGGCCTACTTCATATAGTGAATCTTATAAGGCTTATATGATTTACTCATGAAAGTGGCCACTTTCATATATTGTTTTAGTAAGTATCCAAAACATACAAGTTTCATTATATAATTTTTCAAGGGATCTTATATCTGTTTTCACTCTTTGTTTTTCACTCGTTCTGGTTTGTAAGTGTTTTGTGTTGTTTCACTTTAAATTAGTTTAAAAGGAAAAAGCTGAAAATTTAAATAGTTAAAAGTTGAAATGTGAATAGTTGTTTTTTGTATTATATGATTTATTTATTACATTTTATGTGGAGTGAATAAATAAAAGTATATTTACGGTGGCCCTTACAAACAAAGCACGTACAAACTCCAAAACATGTACGAACTCCAAAACACATAAAAACTCCCTAGCACGTACAAACTCCGAAGCACGTACAAACCTTGAAGCACGTACAAACTCCAAAACACGTACAAAACACAACATAAGTGCTCCAGGATGTGTTGAGCTTTTGCTACCTAGTGGCTACACAAGCCAGGAAGTACCAACAACCGGATTTGGTGTGCGGTAGTAACAGGTAAATGAACATTTTTTTAAATTATTTGAATATATATATATATATGAGTTCTTGTGTATAAATACACAAACAATACACATATGCTTTCAATTGTGTAATTTAAGTGATCTAGTAGCTCTGTTTTGGAAGTTCAGTTAACACAGGAAATGTGTTTTGGACTTTGTACGTGCTTTTTGGAGTTTGTACGTGCTTTGACTCTAGGGGCCACCGTATATATTTATATATAAACATATATAAATAGAATCACTTATTTTTTACATTAGTAATTCCTTTCATGCATAATTTTATAATGTTGTTAATAATAAATTAATTAAAGCAACAAAACAACCCGAAGAGCCGGTTGGGAGCCGAAAAAGCCGGCTCTTTTTAGTGAGCCGAGCCGAAAGAGCCGGTTCTCTAAAAAGAGCCGGAAATCCCATCACTATAGCTAAGCAGCCAGGTGAACATGTGGAAATGCATTTGTGTGCAGTCCTCCAAAAAGCCAGCGTAGCTCAAAGATGATGCTAAAGGTTTAGAATGAATGTTGAAGTCGGCAGTTTTCATTGTTTCCAACAATCGTTGCTCTTTAATGTCACGGGGGAAGGTAAAGGACCACCAACAACACGAACGGTAACAGGAGTATCCCCTGGTTATTTTACATAACCAGACTCTGAACCTGGTGACATTAGCACTAAGAGCATCTACACACAGTTCTCCAAAGCTCTACATACCACCTATGCACTACCAACACAGCACCAATCACGGACTTTATCTAGCCTGATAGTTCCTGTGGCCCTGTTACCATGGTGAATGAACTCATGTATCAAGGTTACATTTGAGATTATACAGTATCTCTCTTTTTAAAGAATAAAAAATAAAAACCAGATTATGTCTGCTGGCGCTCTCTCTAGAAAACATATCCAGGTTTTTTGATGGGAATTTTCATGCAAATGAAGACCTGTTTAAATAAATGTCCCTGACTCCAGCAGTAATAGTTTTATGCTCTTTGGTATGCTTTCATAAGTGCACTTTCTCTGTCTGTGGAATATTGAAGCTCCATTTTCATAGTAAAATATCTGAGAATTATATTTCTTTATTCCTAACAAGGAGAGATGTTGAGAAAGTTTCCATTCTGCTTCATCTCATAGACAGAAATCAAAACAGACATTAAAAAAAATGTCTGTTTCATTTTAATTTCATTTGTTCGGCTTTTGCTGTATTTACTTTTAATAAACAGAGAAAATTAAAAGACAAACTGTGAAATAATTCTTACTTTTTTTCCCCAAATACTCCAACATGAATGTAGTTTAGAAAGAAAAGAAGTTGCCATATATTTTGACATTAACTACTACTACTCTGCGCCCAACGAGTGATGTCGCAGTAGTTCCATCAGCTAACTGCTATCAAGCATGGAACTACTGCATAAACTGTACGGGTGCAGTGTAGAGACAGATAAAACACTAGAAGTTCACCCACCAAAACCGAAACTTCATCAGATGAATCCAAAAACATGGTTCAGTGACTTAGTTGAGGTAAAAGCTAGCATACAGCTAGCATTAGCATTGTTTTGTTTTGTTTTTTATTTTGACTGCAAATTTTGATTTAGATTTAATCACTGTCTTTTGACTAAAACATTTAGTTAAGGCATAGCAATTCTTGAACTTTAACTATACCTAATCTAAAGTTGAGACAGAATAAAATAAGTTGTTTTTTTAATGTTTTTACCAGTGAGCTTTGTGGCACATGGTTTAATAAACATCTTGTTTTCCTTGACATTCAATATGAAATGTGTCCATTTGTCTGCTCTTCGCTTCCTTTAAAATGTTTTCATGAGAAACAGGAAGCACTGAAGCTAGCTAGTTGTACCATTTCCCATTTTTGTTAGCATGCCGTCTGTGCAGATGTTAGCAAAGAGCCGATATCGTGTTTCTGTCCTAAACTAATTTTGACATTATTGCGTGCTCTTGTCTTTTCATGCAATATAAATAAAGGTATTGTTCACTTCACTGCGTCATCATTTTCATCCTCCGTGCACATGAACAGTAGAATTAATAATACGAGTGACACCAGAGAAAATTCTTATATCTTTAGCAACATCTCCCTTTTAGGAAGCATCTGAGTGACTACAGGCCAACACTTAAGTTGTAACACATTCGAATGTGATCCTCTGTACCTCTTATTTTGTGCATATACAGGCTCCTGTGCTCAGACGTGTGTAAAAAGTATGCAGCAGAACATCTAACACATGCAGGTGCTATTGTCTGCATGCCACAAGCACAGAAACATCAGTGTTTGCTAATTTTAGCTGAAAACGTGCCCTCAGACATACGAGCCATACGAGCAGAACCTCATCATAGATCTACCTTTATGAACAGATAGGCCCGTGAGCCCTGAGGCCATACTTCACAAGTATAATTACAGTAACTTAATCTTTAATGTCACCAAAGCTAACAGGTTCTCTGCTAGCATGAATTTATTATCTGTTAAAACGTTTAATCACAGACTGGATTTAACGCGGAGAGGAGCAGAGAGGACGTCATCACATTAAAGCAGAGCAAAATAAAACCTGAAGATGTGGCTTTCGGCAAGAGACACGCAAGTATTAGCGGAGGGAAAAGAGAATCGGAAAGAAGTGGGAGTGACGCTGCCAAGCTCCGAGTCTGGATCGGCACCCCCTGTGGTGATTTAGATGTTTTGGACTTCAACCAGACAGAGCTGAACACCCTCCAAAGTGTGCTCAGACAGGCAGTGATGGGTAAGAGAAACAGGGAGGGGTGGGGAGAGAGTAGGGCGGTGGGGGGGTAAATGAGGGGAAGAAACAGGAAGAGCTGACATGATGGCAGTATTTAGACAGAGAGGCAGCAGACTGGGAGGTAAAGATGAAGAAGCATTTCCTTGGCAGCATAAAGAGGCTCCTGGGATCGACTTTTCCTGCTTTTACCATCACCAAAAATAACATGAGGCCCTAAATCCCTGCATTTAACCCCTGTGTGTCTCTGTTGGTAGTGAAGGAGGCTGTTTCTTTCCTTTCTACCACTGTAGGGAATATTATTTTTATTATTAAATCGTATTTCTCTAGGCTGCTAATGTTACCCCTAATCGCTTGCACACTCGTTGCACATAGTGTAAACTTTCATGCTCCACGGGTGCTGAGTTTTTCCTGTTTAGATAAAATCAAAATTGCAGCTTTTACTGAGATCTCTCAGATTTGGTAGACCCTCCCACTGCAAGTCAAACTCTTTGAATTTATTGTGCTGCTTTTGTGCAGCATTTAGAAATGTTATCCTTTAACTAATCTCTCTAAGAGAATTAATCCAAGTGGCGTCAAACAAAGCACAGACATCAAACTCACAGCATTTGCATGCTGCGTTTTACAGCAACATATGGCTGCTCTGCACGCCACATATTGCTGCATGATCACTGTTGCATGCACCCTTCACCAGTGAAACATGGCAACCCTTCAACGTGGACTTGTTGTTTTTTTTTGGAGGACTACACTTTCAAAGAAGCTGATTATTTTCGTGGTTATAAGACTGTTTTCTCCCTCGGCATAAAAGGCCTACGGGGTATCGTCAGTACTCCACGGGGAAGGGTGGGTGGCGTGGGCGACCGACTTTGGGAACACAATATCTCGTGAATGATCAAATTGATACCACAAACGCATCTATTAAAAATCAACAGTGAATTTAAGTCTCAGAGGTCAAGTCTTAAACACGATAACTCAAGAATCGTAAGTATTTCAAATTGATACCATGGTGCATCTCAGTGACCTCAACCTCGTGATGAAGGTCAGAGGTCATGTTTTCTGAAAATCTCATGGATTTTCAAATTTATAGCTCACATCTAAGGAGAGGCTGAGGGGTAGCACTCGCACCCACCAGTGTTTCTTTAACGTAGGAACTGAAGCTCGGCTGTTCACGTTTAGGAGCTCATAATGAATAAACTTAAATAAATCAATCGGCCCACCTCTGGTTTTTCAGATCACACAGAAATTGTTTAGGATTCAAGGAATTGTGATATAATCAGAGTTAACGGGAGCAAACAGATCCCCAGCAAGGCGACACTGTCGTCACATTAACGTGCCGTAATGAACTGAATCCACTCGTCACATTACTAGTTACTAATCGAGTTGTCACCTGCATTGCATAAACTCTTCAGATCTCTGTTGGAGAATGAATGAATTATCTGTTGTGAGGAAGAAAATGAGGCAAAGGAGGAGAAAGAAAGGCTTTAGGTTGGTGTGAGAGGAAGCAGTCGAGAGTCCTCTTAGATGAGACCCAGCGCAGTGACAGGTCAGCACTGTGCTCCTCGCCGGTGTCCCAGGAGTGAGACACTGATGCTAAATTGTGTGTCTTTTTTCCCTGCTCGCTCGCTCGCTCGCTCTCTTCTCCCCCCACCCCACTTTTTATTTGCTCACTCCTTACCAGCTACTGGCAGTGAAAGGCTAACATCTTAATCATAATTGTGTCATGAACCATAAACACTCATACGCTCGGCCGTGGAAGCAGCCTTGGGGGAAGTATCGGTGTTGAATAATAACAACAATAACTTTAGTCGCAGAGCACTTCTGCTGAACTTTTCACAGCTTATTTGTGTTTACATATAACGGCCGACGCTGACGGCTGGAGGGGAATAACAATGCAAATTTATATTTACAGCGAATCCACGGATTTTGTGTTAACACGTCGTTTTAGTCTCACATCTTGTTAGTACTTGTTTTAATGACATCGCGGCCTATAAAAGCATCACTCAGTGCAGGATGCTGGTCTCGATGGGGAAACTAGTACATGGATGTTAGCGTAGCTTGTTCTGAGGGGGTTTAAGACGTCTAAAAGCTGCTTCGAGTTGCAGCACATGACAGAAGGCAGAGTGGGTTTTCCTCTCTGTGAAGCAATGAGCTGTGGTTCAGTTACAGGAGGGCCCAAGAAAAGAGTTCATGAAGTCAACTTCATCTTTAGTATGGTTTGTAGTTTTATTGAATCTTGTATTTCTTTCTGTATCGCTGCTTGGTTTGGTAACATGACTCAGAAGAACAAGGATCGACTTGAGTTTTGGGAAAAACTGCCAGCAAAATCTCAGGACGTTGGCAAGACGGACTTTTGGACATTTATAACAAACAGGTGCTGTGAGGCTCAATCTATTGTTAATTGTTTTAAGCATCCACTTCACAGCGAGTTCGACTTGTTGCTCTCTGGTCGTCGTTTTAGAGTACCTGTGAGGAAGACCAAATAACTCCAGGTTTCTTTTATCGCTACTGCACCCGTCTCCTTAATAGTAACTAACTGTCTCGTCACTTTTTATTATTGCTTTGTTTACTCTTATTGTTGCCCTTGCTGCTAAACTAAATTTCCCCTTGCGGGACAATAAATTATTGAATTGGATAGAATTGAATTGAGTAAAATAAAGCTAACATCCAAAGCAGCCTTGCAAAGCCCAGACACCAGATTCACGATTGTCTCGTCAAACCACCCAACAACAAATTGGCATTTAACAGATTTGCGATGAGCTGTGATTCAAAAACAAAATACCCCGTAAGTAGACCGGTAATCTAAAAGTCCACGAGGATGTTATTTAAACACAGTGAAGAGAAGGAAATGTCAGTGACTTCCACAAAAAGTATCCTTCTGGTGACCGACGGGCCGCACATTCAGCACATCAGCCCTGGTCTCTTCATCAGAGTTCATCACCTCTCTCTGAAAGCATTTCCAACATGGATGGAAACATTGTTGAGTTTACATTTTCCTGGTGCAGATGTATCGAGCACAGGCTATTTCAGGACCATCAGCAAGTTCAGACTCTGATGCCTGTTTTTGCTGCTTTGCTGATGTGAATAGTCCAACTGAATGCACAGTTATTGCAATGCATTTCATTCATTTTCGTCCCGATAAAATTCTCGTTTGCCAGATTTCATGTCAAGATATCCAACAATGTGCAGTCTGTAGGAACAAAACTTCACATCACAATTTTTCTTTACAGCCATTGTCAACATTTTTTCCATATTTGCACATTTTTCACTTAAATTCTGTGTTTAATAACAAATATATATTTCTTCTAGTAATTTCCAAGTATTTTATGTGTTTCGGCTCTTTAATCAGCATCAGTGTGGCGCAACAACTCGACTTAACTGCTATTCTGAAGCTGCAGACGAGTGAAACTTCTGTTCTGTGCTGCAAAGTACTGCTGGCACAAAGACAGGGGATCCTCTCCAGTAGAAATCGTAGCTGGTGTAGTGCCTCAGTCTCTGTTCGCTGGTATTATACAGGAACTGACAGCGATCCAGGAAATATCAGACACCTCCTACTGGCTTAGCTGTGCATCCGTTAGCAGCATCTTTCTGCCTATCCGATGAGTCCTTGTGGGATTTTTCCGAGAGGGCTTGTGAATTTTCTGAGAATCAACCAGATGGCACACAACTCGTCTTTCCAAAACCACGGTAAATAAATATTAATCTCACAGCCAAAAGCAGCTTCTTGGAAACGCATTCTTGGAAGCGTGACTGGTGTTTGCTGTGGGCTTCCACATGCCTTTCGAGATCAGCAGGGGTTTACCAAATAAAAACAGTTCTTGCAGCTCTAAATCAGGCTTCGGCATCGACGATCCGTCAGGAAAGAACATATTTGCTAAAGATGGCATTCTGTCATTACCACAATGAATATTTCAGTGTGAGCAGGGCAAAAAAGAAACACTGCATTTTCATCACTGATCCAGTTATGACAGAATCACTTTCTAATTCTTCACCTCTTATTTTTTTTTGGCCATGTTGACATGACACCATCACACGATTCATGCAGAGTTGTCGTCTGCACATCCATGACCCAAAGGTGCTCTGTTAGGCTGACATCTAGTGATGGTGGAGCTCAACTCATCTTCATTTCCAGCAAACCAGCTGAAGATGATGTGAGCTTTGTGGTAGGCGTGCCATCAGGAGATGGGTACACTGATGTTCAGCTGGTCCTCAGAAGCCCAAACTGTGCTTTTGTCTAATTTGGTGTGGATTATATCCAAAACTGTAACTAAAACTGGAAGTAGGCATAAACAGAACGTACATCTTTTGTTATGGTTGTTTTGGTTTAATGTCAAAGTGGCTGCACTGACAGATGCTCCAGCAGGGGCAGCTGTTACCAACAGCTGTTTGCTGGGCTCCCAGTATCTGAACTAGACTGTGTTTGGTGCCTTCTGGAACATTTTTACTGGCCGCGCTCCAGTGTTGGTAAATAAAATTCAAGTAAAATTAGACAGCAAAAAGAGAAGGCTGTGCCTTAAAGCAAAGTGGTTCGCTGTATGAAACAACTGATATAGCGAATGTACTTAAGAGCAGGAAAATATTACTGATCCAGAGTGATGATCGGGATCTGAATGTGACATTGCTCTGAGGTCGCTTTTCAAATTAATATTTGTTCACCTTTGGTGATGAGGTGTATGACTTAGGAAACTCATTAACAGGTGAAATGATCTTTTGTAGTCTTCAAATGTCATCAAATGAAGTGGCAGGTAACCGCGGTCTCCATGGAAACCGCACATTATCTGGAAATATCGTAATAGTGTGTTTTCATTTATCCACCACTAACAAATGTGAAAATTTCCCACGTGTGTAACTGATAAAGGTTATCTTATCTTATCTTATCTTATTAAGTGATGAAGTGAAGAGCGTGATCTGTTATCATGCATGTACAGAATTACAGAAATAGTTTTAGAAACTGTTGTTTTAGCCATGCGATACAACAACGTCCTGCAAGTTTGCATTTACAGCACTTTTTATTTTCTTCCCAGGAGCCACACTTGTCATTTTTTTAAAGTGACCTTGAGCAGTTGTTCTCCAGATGTCCTGAAGGTCTTTCAAAGTCTTTGGACATCAGCCCCATCACAAATGGTCTCAGTGCAAGGTTAGCTGTGAAGAAGCCATTTTTAAAGGATGGGAAACAGAGAGAAAAGGCTGAGGTTGGGACTGAAAACAGTGACAACAGGAATTCAAAACTGAACGACATCGATATACATGAAGCCATCATTAAACCACAGTGGACACTCTGTCATGACGCAAATACATTTTAGCTGTTTTCAGATTCTGTTAACTTTATGTCCAGTATAGATTAGAGAATAAAATCCACTGCAGTGCTTCTAAGCTGCACATGCCATCTGTTTTCCAGCCTGACATGCCTCCATTCATTAACAAGTTTGAGGAAAAACTTACAATGTATCAGCTTTCACTGTGTCTCTTGCATGAAAGCACATTTCACTTATTTTTCAAGAGCGCTCTCTGTGAAGAGCACTTTTACCCAAAGTGCTTTAGAGTGATGTGAGCCCTTTGGTTTTTAGCACAAATGGGACCAAATAATGAACCTCCTGAACCTTCAGTGCAGCACGGAGTTAAAAGGCACATAATGGCGAGGCGTAGAGACAGGCAAGCATTCACACCTACGGCCGATTCACCAGGTAACCTGACAGAGTATCCACAGGAAACCCACGCAGACCCGGGGAGAGCACGCCGACTCCACACAGAAAGGAGCCGGACTCCCCACATCACATTAAAAAGTTTAAGAAGACAACGTAAAGATACATGCAGTAATTAAAACACTGAAACAAAACTTTTTATGAACTTTGCATGGTTTCAATGTCTTAATTACGGTCTACTTGTACCTCTTCATTAAACTTTAATCATTATTAGTTATGAAGTTAATTCAAACTCTTTTAGTTTATACAACCTCACGGACAGGCTGTTTCTATGTTACCCACACTCGACAGGTCTTTGTCTGCTGTTCTTTAATTAGAACACAAGCAGAGTCACTCTGTAACATGACCTCGTTTGTTTTGCAAAACTTAACTGGAGACAGTTTGAAATGATGTCGCTGAGCGAAGCATCGCCGCATCACCGCACTGACCTGTCTGTGCTCTCACAGCAGCACCCACGTCACTGCTTTGTTTATTTAATATGAAAAGAAGTGCACCTTAGCAATAAATATGATGTAAAAATCTTATACGGCTCAGCATTTACAGCTTTGCTTTTTCAAACCTCGATCTTTGATGGTCTTTGCTTTCACTTTAGTTTCCTACAGTGGAGAGTGCTAATAGGGGAGCATCGCTTTGAGCCATGTCATGTTGAGGATAAAATCATAAATCATATTAAAACAATATAATTCATCCTAAATCGACAAGATTGAGTTAAATTTAAGTTAATCTAAAATAATGTTGCTAATTAGCTAAAAGTGCAACTAATCTGCTTAAATACTTTTAGTATTTAGGTTTACAGCGCTGGACAAAGAAGGGTAAATATCAAAACCTCGAACAGTGGAGGGATCACAGAGGGATCCTCAGAGCTAAAACGGACAACGGTCAGATGCTGGAGTTGCTCTGCAGAGATTTTACCGAATCCTAAAGTTTTGGTTTGTTTTCCACCGCTGAATGAAACCAGGGGGAGGGTTATGTGACCTTTGACAAAGGCAGGGTAAGTGAGTGTGAGGGTTTGTCTCGACAGATCTCGACAGCGGCTGAGTGGAAGAGGATTTAGTCAGTCTATTAACGAGCACAGACTGGCTGTCGAGTTGAACTAAACCCTGCGTGCATGTGCTCCACATCCTCTCCAAAGCCGCCTCTGGGGTGACTGTGGCTTTTTTTCCTCCAACACTGTTGTTACTTTTGAAATATATTTGTTAATTTTTATATGCACGGTTAAAAATGATAACCTTAGAAGTTATAAAACCCAAGAAGTTAAACTGTCAGGATTAAGAAGCTGTTTTTGAGCATCATCAACACATGAGTAGCATCCAGCTGGTGTGCAGTAGCAGAAGAAACTCAGCATGGAGAGAACATGCAAACTTCCCACTCAACTCAGTCGGTTCATGAAATGTCAGAACATCTATTGATTTTTAGTTCTTCACATGAAATCCATCTTGAAGAAGATTTTGCATAAAATAACGCTGATCGCATCTCGTGAACATGTGCTTTGCCAGCTGATTGCACGGCTCGGTACACCGGCCTGATGAGGAAAAGCTGGAATGTGGAGTCCAGGCTGTCGGTCTGGTGACTCAAACAGGCTCTTCTCCACACAGTCCTCATTTGGCAGCTAGCCACAAAGTGAACAGCCACTTACTGCTAAAGAGACAGCTGTGTCCCAAAACGTCGGCTGCATCCTTCGGAGGCTGCATTTGAAGGCCGCATTTGAAGGCCGATTACGTCACAGCCAGGCGACGAAGCCTGTCCCAATTCGTCGACTCCTTCAAATGCGTCCTTCATTTCCCCGAATTTGAAGGATGGGTTGGGTGTGTCCTTCGTGGCCCACCATAGCCCAGAATTCATAGCGCGGCCCAGCCAAATTTCAGTTTCCAACAATGGCGGCTGCTACTAAGTTTTAAAATTACTCTTATTAATCTTTCTGGGTCACAAAATAAACTTTTAAGATATTTTCAGGAGAGAATGTAGCTGTGTAAACATCAAATATCTGCTTAGTTTATCAAGACATCGCATATTTGCAAAAGTGCGCCGACGTTTTCAGAAACGTCTGTTACCCACCCGCTCGATAGCTAGCCGGGGGTCACTCGAGCCGGCAAGAGCAGCGGACTCCCGGCTTCATCATTTTCAGACCCCTGCTGTCTTTCGCTACTCAGGTTAAACGTGATATATAAGTCACTTAAAAATTTAATTATTTGGCTTTTTTCTGTGTTTTATTTGTTCCAGAGTAAATCAGTTTGGCTGAGATCAAAGTTATTAGATTATTAGATTAAGTAAAACTTTATTAATCCATCGGGTGGGTTCCTCCGGGGTTTTCACACAGCTGAACACGTAGACCACGAAGGCCGGGTCCTCCGAAGGATGCAGCCAACGTTTTGGGACACAGCTACAGTGAAAGTGGACAGTAGATCCTCGGTTTCTTAACATAAAACTCATCGTTCCAGCCAGGAGCAGCACTAAAGTGATCCACTTAAACTGATTTCCAGTTTTAGTGTCGTTTTCTTACTCTGAGTTATCAATTCTGTCCCTAGTTAGCTAACATAAACTAATGCAAGTCTATTAGCTGCAACCAACCAACCACATGACGTCATGTTCCATACTGACAGAAGATGGCGCTAAACACGTTTTTAAACTGTAACTTTGAGCAGTGATTTGTTGAGAGCAGAGCTCAGTGCTGTAAATTAGCTTTTAAGTCTTTAGTGTTTCATGTCCTCTTTAAAGAGGAAAGAACATATTACATGGAGGCGGGAGGAATCGATAATGGAGCAAATTATCTCACTGGTCACATCTGAGGTAAACACCAAACACAGGAACCTCTTGCCTTATACTCTGTGGCTGCAGTGCAAACCGCTGATCCACCGTGCTTGCTTCATTCATTACACCATCTCAGTTTGTTTCATGACAAACTAGGATTTAGTCCCTAAATGTATCAGTCAGAGAAGATCTATCACGGGCTCACCATTCATAGAAACACACAACAATGAAGCATGTGGACGTGACTCAAAGGAACACCGCTTCTCTCCACAAAGGGGTCAGTTTGAGTGTGCTATAGTGGGGTGACCCGGTAAAAACAACAAGTGGGAAACTCTGGAAATAAGTTGCCCAGATGTTACTGAAGAGCAGAAATCACACTGAGAATACAGCCCAGATGTGACAGATTCACATCAGTATTTTGTGAAACTGGAAAATGTCATCCTGTCAGACGCTGACACGTCTCACTCTGCAGGACTCAAATGACATATTTCTGATTTTTGTTCCCCCTCTGCCGTTACATCATAATTACTAATTAGTTAATTCTTAATGCCTTGGTAGACAACAACAGGCCATTTTCGAGTATATTTAATTATAGTGAGGTCACTGATTTAGCATATTACACATGCAGCCCGTCAGGATTTTCATGTATTATACAATCTTATTCTTCTAAACCTCTTTGCATTCATTTCCTGTGCCGTCACAAGCTGACTGATGGCGGTTTTGACTTCTCTGCACTTCAAAGATGGTTTCCGGTAAACATCTGTGGTATTTACTGCACTCTGCGCTCATCTACAGCATCATCATTATAGGTGCTCGCCGCGGTTGTCCATCTTCTCTGATGCGGACCGAGCATTCATTTGTATGCACACTGCTGCGTTGTTTGGGTGTCTGGGACTATTTAGAACAACAATTTCTTTGGTAAGTGCCAATCGGTCATGCTGTACTCTCTCAGGGACGTGACAAAGTTTAAAAAAAAAGAAGTCAGCAATAGGTACGCACACACAGAAGAACAGAAACAAGGGAGACAAAAGTGGAAAAGACAAGAGACAGACAAAGCAGGAGAAGCTAAAATACCTCTCAGGAAAAAAAACATTGAAAAACATCAAAGGAATGGAGAAGAGATGAGAGAGCGAGGAAGCATGAAGGGAGACAGAGAGAAAGAAAAGGGAGAAGCAAAGAGATCACAACCTTCACAGCAAAGGTGAAAACTAAAGACAGTTAAAGGTTATAGAACAACAAAGATTACAGAAAGAGAACGGACGTTTTGTACAGTTATGCACCGTTCTTTGGAAATACAGCTGAAATACTGACGCCTTTGAGAATAAAAACAGCAAACTAAAGTTCACCATTTATAAGATTTGTAATGGTTATTTCACTAATTGTATGTTCAAGCTTTGATAGCAGCAGACGTATGATGTTGTTTCCAGTTTTTGTGACCGGGAACAGCGTTAGAGTTAGTTTACAATGTAACGATTAATCATGTCAGAGCTCCCATCTTCAAGGTGGTGCAGATCAGCTGGTCTGCTGGACTCCCAGTGCAAAGATTAAAAAACACAGACGCATACGATGAGAATAGGGGTTATTTGATTAAAATCGATTCTAGCGTGAATAATATCGATTCATTAAAATCCTGAATCGCTTTTTAAACATAAATTAATTTTGTACGAAACACCAGAATCTCAGGCTAAACCTCACAAAATTTCGACAACCACCAAACAGCTAAAAACGTCAACTGCAGCAGGATTCTGCACAAAGACGTAAACACAGAGCGCGGCCGCAGACGTATCAGGATCAGTGAGACGTCAGCTTTCTCACCTGACTAAACGGACACGCCGTCGGGCTGAAAGCCGACAGCTCACTGATTCTGATGCGTCGGCGGGTCTGCGCTCTGTGTTTACGTCTTTTTTTGCGCTGATTCTGAAGCTGCAGGTTTTGTCTCTCTCCAACCAAATTTGACTGAACCAGCAGCAAAAGAAGATCCAAACTACGCTTCATGTTTCACTTCACATAAACATCGTCATGAATTCCCTCTGACCTTTAAATCACACTTCATGCCCAGCTCTCTCTCTGTACTTCAAGACCAGTTTCCCATCTAAAAATCTGTTTTCTGCATTGTTCGCTTGCTTATTACGCACCAGTCTACCATCATGTACGGCGCTGCCGGCCGCTGTGTTTGTTTGTTTGTTTTTTAATTTAACTGACGTTCGACAAGAAAGCCTCATTTCCGCTGTTACTGACGAAATGTAAACTTTTTAAAATTACGGGAAATTTCAAAACGCTCAGCTGTGTCTCTAATTAAACCTCTGTAACTTTGCTCTGCTTCACTTCAGCAGCATCAGGTAATGTTTATATGTTGATTCATGGTTTTCTTCTCTTCTTGTTCTACTGCAGAATATTTAAAGCTATCTGCTATAAAAAGCCAGGAAAATCTCCTTCATGTTTTTTTTATGTTTTATGCTCTGTTACTTTGACACAAAGGCATCTGCTGTGATCCTTACACCTCTGATGAAGTCTCACAAGTGTCAGCTTTCTTTTTATACATATAAAAATATGGATATGTACTGATAAATGATTGGAATTATAATATTTCTGACTGTCTGAGGCAAAATTTCCCTGATTCAAATCAATTCGATTGAATCGAATCCAATCGTGAATCGGAGTCGAATCGATTCTAGAAATCAGTGACGATACCCGGCCGTAGGTGAGAAACTGAAGGCATGAGGATGAGTAGATGTGGATGTGTGGGACAGAGTGGGAAAATAAAAAGATGTATGTACTGTATGATAATGCAAAGCTTATGTCCTACACTTTATGGTGCAGTAAGAAACTAGAGTGTAGTCGCAGCCTGCAACATTTTTTCAAGTCTATTTAATATGATATAGTATGAAAATTAGAAACAGTATAAGTGGCCTCTCATGTCACTCTTGGTTGTTTTTAAAGCCCTATACATACTGTTTCAATAGCGATGTTCATATCTAGCTTCAAACAATGGGATCAGCATTTATAAGAATAATAAATATGATAATATGAGCAAAAAGTCGCTGACCTGTTGTATCTTGTGTTTACAAAGTGTAACCAGTTGGAAAAATCCCAGCGTAAAAGCAGAGGAGCTAAAAATGCCTTTTTCCAGACACAGGATGAACTGAGACGCTGCACCGAGGATCAGTATGATGAAGGAATATTTTACACAGTGAATCATGCAAAATTACTCCAGTCGAGTCTACGAATAAAAATATGCAGTAAGAAATGAGCATAATGGCTCCCCTTTTAAACTTAAAGTCAAAGTTAGTGCTTTTTTCTGCTTCTGGTTTCCCCAGGCGGTGTTTCCATGCTTCGCTGCAGCAGAGGGATACTTCCTAGTAGTATCATGCAGATCTATTGCTGGGCCAGAACACATTACATCGTGAAGAGAAAGTCACCTACCAGGAGCTGCTGGGTTTCATCATTTTTTCGGACAGATCAAATTCTCCACAGTCGTCTTTCAGCAGAAGAGTTTCTGGTTTTTTTGTTGCGTGTACGCACAGCAGAATAAGTTACCAAGAACTTAGCATACACATATCACGACCTCTGCTTTTAAACCCCGCAGGTACAGACAGATTAGAGGCTTCACAAGCAGGGACTGCACATCACCTGTGTGAGAGCACAAACTACTCCCCAAACCCCACTTGTTTGCTACTAATTGGGTCTAAAATATGACAAACATATTGCTAATTATCGTAATACTTGAAGTCCCTCATCATGTTAAGTGCCTGTAATCAGCCTCAAAGTCGTGTAAACAGCAAATCAAAGTCAAAATGTGTTAGCGGTTCACTTTAACACGAGTTCTTGCTGAAACTGTGGAGAGTCTTCATCGTTAAAACGATGGACTGATCAAAAAGATGTCAACAGAAGCGGGCAGAAGGACAAGGAGCTGTTTTTCTTTGTTTGCATGAAAACAGAACTAATTACTGTGAAGGTGATTATTTTTTTCACTAAGGGCCAGGTTGGCTTTTATCACCTAGTCAAGAAAATCATCACTTTGCAAAAGTCGGGGTATCCTTGTCAAAAATAACATTTGCTTAATGACTGGAAAAATGACCCTGCAAATAGAATTTATAAATCACACGATTCGGGTCAACCTATGATGCGGTAAAGTTTTTCCAGCTGCAGTCATTTATATTTGGCAGCACATTGCATGTTATATTTGGCTCTGACGTGGGACATCCCCACGTCTGCACAGGTTGGGAAAGCATAAGGTGGGGATACTACCAGAAGCAACCCCACCCACACAAATGCATATGGAGGTGGGCTGCAAAGCAGCTTGCAGCTCAGCAGTAACTGCCGCTAAATTAAAATACAATACATTTATATTTTTATATTAAAATCCTAACTACAAACTCACTGCACATGAACAGAACTGAAGACAGCACATTTACAATTTTACAGTCACAAGAGCAACATATGTTTAAAAAATGAACAATTTTACCCTTACAGTGGTTTGAACTAGTTTAAATAAAACTATTTATCCTATAATGAATCTGAGATGCTAAGAAGACAACATTTTCAACAGCATGAAGCTGATGATAACAGCATCGGCTAAAAGTTTAAGCTGGAAATCCAGTCAGTTGGAAACTTTCAGCTCTGGCGAGTCTTTCCCAGCCACGACTTTGGTCGAATAAAGCACTGCAGAAATGCCTTTTTAATAACAATTCCCAGCTGTTAACATCTGAACAAACAGACTGATTGATTGTAGTTGGGCGAGTGACAAAAACACACACGAAGAGTTGATTGCAGTTATTAAACCTCCACAGTCTGAACATATCGCAGCCTTTATTGCGAGGTTTAGAAAGGCCAACTTTAAGTATTATTTTGCTTTGTTAAAAATATGATTTCGATGTTTCAAATTTGTGGTTGCAATCACAGAGCTCACACTGTGCATAATCAGTCCAGTTATAATAAGTCTTATTTCAGAAAATAAACCATTAGATGCTAAAGTTTGAACTAAAGAGAGACAAGTTTTTCGCATTTTATTAATTGACTGATTTCTTTTTTGAGTCGTGGTTTATGTTTGAAAGCAGGAAACTAATTATATGTGTCTCCAAGTTTGGCCAAAGTCTGAGGAAGCCGTAATGAAGTGCAAAGACTGCGAGCTCTGCCAGGCCATCACACTAAATAAATAAAAACCCAGCCTCTTAATTGACCCGCCCGATGGCTGGATCACACTTTGATAGAAGATAAATAAGAGGACGACTGTAATGGATGGACCCTGCAGGTGTCCGGTCGGTTTTACAGACGCAGCTCATTAAACTGATGGAATTGAGGAAGCACGCACATCTCCATGAATATAATTTCAGCCTCTCTGTACATTTTGTTCGCTCGGCGTCTGAAGGTTTAGGTGCTATTTACCCTGCAGCGAAGTGGACACAAACAACGGGCGGGGGGGGAGGGGTATAATTTCCATGGAAATGACTTTGCTGTGCAGTGCCAGGCGGATGTGGGAAGACGTTTGCTCCGCTCAGTTTGATTCCTGCTCCAAAGTCTAATCCTCAAATTATCACTCAGTCAGCAAATTCCCCCCTTCTCTGCTCTCAAACCCCACTTTTGTCCCTCTTCTCATTTTCCTCTCACTTTCCTCTCAAACCGCCCTGAAGCTCTATCTGTCCATCTGTCTGCAGGAGAGAGGAGACAGTATCAGAGACATTGCATAAGTGCAGACGGGTGTTTCACTGAGTGCCACGATAACTCTGGTTTAAACCAGTAATATCTCATGTAGAACATGTGAGCAGTTCATAAAAGGTGTCCATCAAACTACTGGTGCTCATGCAAGGGGAAAAAACCCATAAAAGCATAAAACATTCAAAACTAGTAAATGGCCTTTATTTGATAGAGTTAAAGAGATACATGAACGTGTATCGGCTTGAGTCGTCTTCTGGGTGTAAAGATAAAAGATAAAAAACACAGAAATTACAGCTTCATGCTCCACAGGTGTGTCACAGTAAGTGCATGCATTATTTCTCACAGCCTCTAGGGGCAGTGGTGAGTACAGCACTGATCTAACCTTTTGAGGCTCCGCCCAGGAACTGCTGAGCCCTCTGATTGGTTAGAAAAGTGTTTTTTAAAACAGTCTGAGATATGTAAACACACACAAAACATCAATAACCATAAAACAGAATCAAAGACACTGGAGTATTAAAAATGCGACACTGTTAGCGATGGATCGACAACACCATCGGTAGGTGAACTCTAGTCAATTATAAAAGCAGTGACCCTACTGTAGGACCAAGGTACTGACTATAAACAACATGAGGGGTCAAAGTGTTCATTAGCACCGGATGTACTGATGGCCTTAAGGACATAAATCCAGTATACCGCCCTTTGTTTGATGCACTTGATTTTGTCCCCGCCCCTGGCATCAAGACTAATAGTTTCAATATCTCACACTCTCAGTGTTAATCACTGTCATGATGTGCTTCTGTGTACTGTTAGGCCATGGGATACCTGCATTCACCCACCGCGTCC
Organism: Aulonocara stuartgranti; assembly: GCF_965226115.1. Taxonomy (NCBI): domain Eukaryota; kingdom Metazoa; phylum Chordata; class Actinopteri; order Cichliformes; family Cichlidae; genus Aulonocara; species Aulonocara stuartgranti. Next base: position 3,746,003 of record NC_138946.1, read on the forward strand.
CTGAGTCTCCTTTAGTCAGACAGAGCCGACCACCAGAGCATTTGAGTAAGTATGCAGCACAGATGACACCAGTTTTATTCCTAAATACATTTTCAGGATGTTCTCATAATGTTATCTAGTAAATAAATAAATGACCACAGTAAAAACTAACTACAGACCAGTAAGTCCTTAATTGTTTGAGATCTTCTGGAGCTGATTCCCGTGGGTTCAGTAAAAATCTTGTGCACTCAGCTTCATAAGTTTGCTCTCTCTTTGGTTAAACATATCATAGATGTTGTGAGTTTGAAGAAAATACAACATATTCAACTTTTCTAAAGACCTAAAGGAAAAAATTACTATTGTGAATAAATGTTAGTAGTCAATAAATTAAAACTGCAGACGTGGGAACACAAGCTGGTCTTTAGATTAATGTTGTAATTTCTTTGTTGTTTGCTCCATCATGTCCAACCAGCACGGTGGTAATACGAGCCAGTGGGAGAAGATTTGTGGCAACAATAAAATGCAAAATTCAACTGAATGATTTTTTAAAACAAAGGCTCTGCAAAAAATAGTTTGTTATTGATGAAATAGACTTATCCTTTCCTTTACCATCCCTATCCTGCTGAGAGCTAAATGAGAAGAAGCGTTCTCGTGTCTCTGGACAGCCTGTAGAGCAGAGAGCGGAAGCAGGAGGAAACAACTCTGCAGTCTCGTGTCAAAGAGCAAGGATGTTTTACTCTGCATCGCTTTTCACAACTTTCCAGACTTGAGGTGGTTTTATGGTTGCAAAAAGACCACGAGGCTTACTGCCAGATGGTAAATATAATGTTCTGCTGGGCAGCCATATTGCAAAAAAGCTCAGCTAAACAGTTTCCAGCAGCACTGGGAATTATTCAAATGCATATATCTCCTGTAGTGTGGAAGAAACTGTCACAGTAAAAAAAATTAATGAATGAATGACTCAAGAGTTTTTCAGCTGACTGTATCATGCACGTCTATTGCTGCATGATACAACCAGCTGAAAAACTTCTTAAATTATTATCCCAGGCACCTCATTTCTTTAGCGATCTCTGAATGCCAACCTCGTGTATTATTTGCATGACAGTCATCTGTTCTCTTCTGCTTATTTAAACTATTGTCGTGGAGAAGCTGGAGTCTATCCCAGCTTCCTGCAGTGAGAGGTGGGTTACACCCTAGACATGTCCCACTGTGTCTCAGGGGTGACACAGGGAGACATACAACCACCCAATTTAAAGCACCAGTTATCCTAACAGGCCTTTGGGCTGCGAGAGGAAGTCAGAGCAGTTGGGAGAACATGCTAACTCCACAGAGAAAGGTCCCAGCCAGACGGAGGATTTGAACCTCTGTGTAACAGTGCTAATGTATATGTTTGGGGATAAAGAGGGTGAAGGGCAAACATTGCTGATTATCAAACTAAGTTTAGTACCTGCTGTTAGCTAGCACACATTAAATGTAACTTAAACTTGAAACTTTTGTGTTTCTCGTTACATTTATTAGTTGCGTAATCACAGTCCTTACAACACTTAAGGCATAAGAAGATCTTTCTTATCCTCTTACGCTCTTAACCAACAGGTCGCTACTTACAGCGTTGCAATAAATAAAATCATATCAGCATATATTAAAAGTATAGACGATTATCTTTGTGAGGAAATCGTGTGTTAGCAAATCTTGTGCCAGTTGGTTTTTTTAAAGCTGTTCTGAGAGTGACTGAGGAGCTGAATGCACCAAACAGCTGATGTAAATTCATGTCTGCGTAAGCAAGATGTCAATCAGCATCGCGACAATGTGACAACAAGCTGCAGTTTTGTGACAGTTTCCCTGTTTCTGTGCAACTGCAGACACACAGACAGAAATAAAAGTCTCTCATTTTCATTGGAGGCAACATGTTGCTCTTATTGTGTTTGTTTAGCTGGAATATAAATGCTAAAAGTGCACACAGTGATTGTGTAATTTAACCCCAAGCTAGCAACTCTGTTTACCTGCTCTGCCTTTGCCTGATTCCTTCTCTTTCCTTTCTGTGGTCCTGTCTTCTTTAACTTTACTCAAATCTGTTTTCCTCCTTCTTCTTCTTCATAATAATAATAATAATAATAATAATGGATTGCATTTTTAAAGCGCTTTTCGAGACCCTCAAAGCGCTTTACAATTCCACTATTCATTCACTCTCACACACTGGTGGAGGCAGCTACAGGTGTAGCCACAGCTGCCCTGGGGCAGACTGACAGAAGCGAGGCTGCCATATCGCGCCATCACCAGTAGGCGGAAGGAGTAAAGTGTCTTGCCCAAGGACACAACTACCGAGACTGTCTGAGCCGGGGATCGAACTGGAAACCTTCTGATTACAAGACAAACTGCCAACTCTTGAGCCACGATCACGATCTTACTTGGTAGTGTTCGCTCTTACACCCTCAAAAGTGCACGTTCAGAAGTTAAAGCTTTACAAAGGCAACGGGAATTTGGAGGGAAATGTTCAGCACCTTCATAATAGCTGAGTTGAGTGGTCTCCCACCTGTTCAGTGCAGTGAAAGCTCTACAGCAGAGCTTGGTGGTTTGATGCTAAATGCTGATCAAGGCTGAGAGCAAAGCTGGTCTTTCGAAGCATGGGTCTTATTGTATCTGCAGAACTGCGCCTGTTGGGGAGGATGAAACCTTGGAAAACAAGCTAACAGCAAACAGCTGACAGCTCGCAGTGGCTCCTCCGAAAGACCATGTTGACTTTAGTAAGTCAGCGGGTGGAAACACTGCCAGGGTTACGGAGCCATTACGATGCCTAATATTAAGCGGTGTTAAAAACCTGCATTACAGCAGCCATGGATGAAAGTTACAACCGTGCCTGGAGCTGCTAGCTGCATGTTTTTGTTAAACCAAGGACTTTAGCATCTTTGAAACAAGGCTCACGGTTACTTTGATTCATTTATTTTATTCTGCATTAATGACATGCCTAAGGCCTGCCTTTTTTCTTTTTGTATAAATATTATCAAGTGTCTGCGGCCGTGCTAACAAATCTGTGAGTCTTTACTCGAGCTAAATGATAATGCCACAGCACCAGTCCTTTGGCAAAAACAAACATGGTGAGCTAGATCACTTTTGGAAGCTGACCTCATTTATTTCATGACTTTTTTGGTGATGTTGGAAGAAATCTAGTCTGATGGTATGTAATGACCTGACCCACAGGCCTGAGGACTTAGTGAGGAGACAGTTGTCTCCTGGCTGAGTAGCAGTCAAACTTGGAAACGTGTTTTTGCAAACAAAGTAACAAAATAAAAATGTCCAAAACCACTGAAGCCAACACATTTTAAAAAACGGCAACTTTTACTTTGAAAAAGGAGAATGGTCACCATCTCCGGCGTGTGCTGCACTCTTCACAGTTTCCTTACTGTTTATTAAGTTTGCAGACAAGTGGGCGTCAACTGCAGGCAGCCGCAGCAATCTGCTAGTGACCAAAGCAACCGCAAGTTGTTTCTGAAACCAACCTAACACCCTAGTGACTGTTGGTTGATTGCCAGCGACCATAGATAGTAAAAAGCATGGATGTAGCTTCCTGGTAGGAAAAATGAGGATTGTGGAAGTCCCATAAGTCTGCACTTCCACAATCAGAAACTGTACAGATGACCACCAGATGGCGATAGCTGTGATTGTAAAAAGACTTCCAGTCTCATATAGGAAACAGATTCCTGCTGAGATTATGGTCTCAGTCACTCATTGTGGGTCATTAGAATAAAAAATTACCAAAACGCATGTTTCAATATTGAGGATAAAAGTCATTCGCTAATGGACGTGCGATTTCACAGTCAGCCCCGCCCCTCCTTGTCACATCTGTTTATTTGCAACCCAGCGACAGTGAAAATGTTCATCTCGAGGCTTCAAAAAGCTTCACAAGCCAGCGAGTGATGTCACAGTAGCTACATCCATCTATGCTAGCAACCTCCACCAACCACTCCCAAACCGGTTGGGGAATTCCAGTGATTACCGGGCAGTACCATGTGGCGTTTACACCTGTGTGACTGGGGCCCGAAGTCAGAATCAGAATATGTGACAGATTAATTTCATACATTACAATGTGAATGGTTAAAGGATTCTTCTCAAAGGTTAGCATAAACACTGTGTGCAGATATTATGATGCTGTGTCTGCATGAGTGCAGTGTGGTTGTACTTGTCTTTGGCAACAGGCAGCTGCAGACAGCTGAGAGCAGACAGTAACGAGTACATGAAGAGACAGAGAGTCGACTGGGGGTTGGGAAGTGTGGGGATATCTGGAGCCATGACTCTGTTCCTAATATATCTGTGTGTGGATCGACAGCTGCGATGTGTCCTGAAGCAGTCGACTGTGTTACATGTCAGAGTCGCAGTGGGATGCAGAAGTTTCCTGGTGGAGTGCAAACATAATCGATGTATAAATAGTGGAAGGCAAAAATAGACGGAAAGAGCTGCTGGCTGCACGTAAGCCTGAAAACAAAAACATCATATTTCGATCCTCGGGTAAACTCTCCTGTCAGTGATGTTGTTAAATCACAAAACTGCTTCAACAACACTTTTATGGCAGTAATATCAACTTTCAAAAATCATACCAAGTTTCTAATAAACTGCAGCAACTGAGAAGCAGTCGTGAACTGCCTCCCATTCAAACATCGCAGCAGCAAGAAGGAATGTTTTACTGTCACCTCTGAGTTTTAAACTGCTGGATTTGACCTTTAGATGCAGCACGTAGTCATCAAAACTGATTAGTGTAATGGATAAATTAACAGTTCTTTTCTTATATAAATCAATATATTTCTGTAGATGTTAGACATTATCAAGCATGAAGTGTATGCGTACACACACACGCACACACACTAATTAGTGCACCAGAACAGAAGCAGAGACTTCTTGCATGGTCTGTGCTGCAAAGCAAACCACATTGTTTCAAATAATTCTCTTAAAAATGCTTCAAAAGGCACAAATACCACAAACATAGTAAGAGGCCAATTACCAAAGCTAAAGGCTAGCAAAGAGCACTTGGCTACAGCTCGCTGTGTCAGGATACCTGTGAGTGAAAGCCACGCCCCCTTTCTTTAACCCTTACCAGTATTCAAAATAAAATTCAACTCCTGTGCAGCTGAAGGAAGAATCTCTCCACAGAGGCCTAAAGAGTTTTTTCCACTTAGGCTGTAACATGTTAATACTGTTATTTCCATATTTTAACACAGGGCTCTATGGGCCGACTTGCTGTGTGGAAGTGAATACATTGGTTTGTGTATCCCTGAGACGTAGCTTCCCTCAGTTTCCTGCAGATTCCCTGAGTGGCACACCTTAGAAAGCATCACCTAATCACCATGGACAAAAGTATTAGGCCACACCTCTTAATCTTTGACTTTAGGTGAATTATTCAGTGCCGTTGCCACTAGCATGTAAAATCAAGCCCCAGCAAAGCGGTCTGTCTTTACAGGCATTTGTGAAAAAGTCGGCCGAGAGTGGTAATATTGCAGGAGCCAATATCGCAACAAGTAAGACTGTGGAATTTCTTCCCTTCTAGATATTCTGTGATCAACTGTAAGTGTTGTTATTGCTAAGTGGAAGCATTTAGGAAACACAGCACCTCAGCTGTGAAGTGGCAGACCACCTAAAATTAGAGGGGTTGCTGAGTGCCGAGGAGCACCAGTCTCCAACTCTGTGCTGACTTAATAACTGCAGAGCTCCAAACCTCCTCTGGCATTAAAATCAGCATGAAAAGCGAGAGCCGGGAGTTTCATGGCACAGCTGTGAATGTATAAATATACAATGTTCAGACTCGTGCTTAGTTTGGCAGCTCCTGTGCTAACTGTTCTCTCTTTGTGCTCTGGATTTCCTATTTGTGTCAGTCGGCCTCCAGGAAGCCCCGCCTGTTGTTTTTTATTCGTCGAGTCGCACAACCTTCCTTCCTACTCTGGCTAGGTGACACTGGAGCAGCCAGTGCAAACCACATTTCAATAAGTGTAAACTTGTGTTGCCAGACTTATGTTTCACCGTGCATGCAGAAGTCTGTAGAAAATCTCACTCTCAGCACAAACATTGGGATGAGAACTTTACATATCCTGATACAGCAAATTTAAATATTGAAAAGTCATCATTTTTCTGTCTCAATATTACCGGCTTCTCATAAGTGTAATTGTAAAAATATCTTTCTTTAAGTCTAACAGCATTCAGCAGAGCAGGTATGTTCACGTACAGCAGGGCAGAAGCAATGTACTGTATCCAACCATATTTTGGGCAATAACTGAGTGCAGGGACAGAACTTTATGCTGCATGGAAGTCAACACCATCCCCAACATCCCCAAAGCAACAGCTTTACAACCACGAGCCCAAAACAAACATCCTCAGGCTCCACAAATAGAAGACCCTCGGGTCTCCTGGTCAAGGCCAGAACCTTGGTCAGTAAACACTAAAAATCTCAGCTGCAACAGAAATGAAACACAACAATGCTACAGCCATTGAGTCACAGCAGGGCTGCCTCTTAAATGAATGTGCCACGCTCGGCAACCTTCGGATAATCATTTTGACATAAATCACAAAAAAGTAACAGGTACGCCCTGAAAATCCTCACAGTCACACACACACACACACACACACACACACACACACACACACACACACACACACAAGCAAAGTGGTAAAATTCTAAATTACTTTCAGTGGCTGTTTTCAACACTTGAAATCTGGTCAATGTTGAACGATTCGAGCCTGGACGCTGTCCAAAGTGATTCTCTTTCACGTGTAGCACGCAGCACAATCTCACTACTGGAAACACTCTGTTTGGTCTCAGTAACAGAGAGCGTGCAGGAGGAGGCCACATGCTCGCTCGTTGTAAACGCACTGAACAGACACTACACAGACTTTGTGTCACGGTGAGGTGGAAGATGGTGGAACATTCATCCAAATCATTGAATTCAGGTGTTCCAATCACTTCCAATCAAGCACTTAGACATGCAGATTGCTTCTCCAAACATTTTTCTCCAAACATCCCAGAACAGTTAAAGATTCTATAGCTGCACAGGGTGAGCCGACACGATGTTAAACCCTATGGATTAAGAGTGTGTTATCAGTCAAGCTCATATGTGTGTGAAGACACAAGACAAGTTCAAGACAAGTTCTGAGCTTCAGCGAATGAATGAACACTTTCCTCACTTACTAGCAAGAAAAATCCACTCTGCCTAAATGAAAGTGTCTAAAAGTTTGCTGTCAGAAGTCAAGTTAAAATGGTCCTAATTTGAGGTTAATGTGTTTCAACACTGTTTCATTTGAAGCTCTAAAGTCAGCATTTTAACTTCCCAACAGTAGTGCGTGTGAAGCTGGGCTCAGAAGAACCAAAGCTCCATCTGAGTGCCTGTAATGATTTAAAAACAGACATGACTTTTGCCCACTGAGCTATGTGACAAACAAGACCCTCACTCCCCTCATTCCCCCACCAACACACACGCCCCCGTCACCACAACTGAATCCACACACTCATCCGTCCCAACCAGAGCTGAACCGGAGTCCGTGTTGAAGCATGTGCCTCCTCCTCCTCAGAGACACACAGTAGCCTGCAGTCTGTCCACATCCACCTTCTTCTTACTTATTTATAGCATCTTGTTCCCCAGAGGTCCAAAGTAATTGAAACCAAATGTGTTGCTGACACTGATACAGAGAGGTGGAGGGGGGCAGATCAGCCCACCCACTCACCCGCCTCCTCCTCCTCTGCTTCTCTATACCCAAAGATTATAGACCAGAGGTGAGATTTACAGTCTTGGAAACAACTTTTCTTTCAATTTCATCTAGAAATAGGGGGAAAAAAAGTTTCTTCCAACTTTTCTGTTCACAACAAATAACTGAATTAAATCGTGTCAGTCTCAGGGGCTCTGCATTTATAAAGCAGTTATAATGTTTTGCTTTTTTTCCCAGGCCAGTGAGCACCAAGTGGAAGAAAAAAAAAAGCAGTTTTCTTCCATCTCCCCCCAGGAGAAAGAAGCAAAGTAAAAGGGACTAACTGCAACTTTAATTTGCTCTCTTTTTTTAAAGCAGGCAGCTTGCAGCAATCAAAGCTCAGTCCACCTCCCCACCCACCAAAGCCACACCGACAACCACAGTCAATGAGCAGACCCAACAAGGCAGTGAAAGCAAACTTACCATGCTTCCTTCCCCCCCTTCTTGTTTGTTATTCCTCTCTTTAGTCCAACTCTTTCCTCCTGGGCTCCTGTTGAGCTCTGCTTCAAGTCGAGGTGTGTCAAGCAGATAAAAATGGAATGGAGCTGCTGCTAAGAAGCTGCATGAGGCCTTCACTGACCAAGTCAGACAGCCACCCCTCTTTCTTTCTGTCCCCTCCCTGCTGCCTTGCTCACTTGTCAGCTTTTCCAATAACAAACCAATGCCCGCCTCTTTTGGCCGAGTCCCCGAGCTGTGAGCCGCTTCCTGAACGCGTGGTGGACTCCCGTGACCCAGCTGTCTCCCTCTTTTCTTTCTTTTACTTTTTTTTTTGCAGCTGCTGCTCTGCTGTGGAGAGTCCTGTTACTCCAGCCCTCTGTCTGTGAGCTGCAGCCCTGCCTTCTTGCCTTCCAGATTTAGAAACAGAGACACATGTGGGTATGAAGTTTAAAGAGGCGGGGCTTGCCTGAGAGTGTTGTGTTGTCATAACGACCCCTCCTTGTCTACATCTAGAGTTCTGCCCCTGTTGTGTTTTATGAGCAAATACATGGAGCGAGTTGGGATTTTCTGTGTCTGCAGTCTGCACACTTTCACTTTTCCACCAGTCATTAGAATAAGAATCAACTTAGTAAGTATATTTATATGCATTTATAGAATCTGCAGGCAGGGAACAAAATGCCATGCACTGGACCACCCAGACTGGACCACCCAGAGATCAACCTCTGTCAAACTGTTCATGTGAGGACTCGAACAGAGGACTCGGAACTCTAACGTATCAGCTTTCATCTGGTAACAATTTAACTTTTAGTTACGCTTAAAAAAAAAGATCAAGTTTCGTAAACAATGAACAATACACGGAGCAGGAAGTGTTGGTCTGGATATCTGCACAGGAAGCCAGAAGAGGTTTCTCAGATTTCTTACACACTAACACACTTCTGTTCTAGCCTAAGGTAACTGCAGATATTTGATCCATTTATTTAATTAGTCTAATTAATTAAGTGCTTATTATAATTTTTCTGTTATTATGTACTTTATCTACAATTAGAAGGTAAAGTAAGTGTCAGAAAAATGTGAAAAACACCCAGCACTCCACCCTAGAGCACAATAATCCCTTTTCCAAAGTACCGAATGAATTATTGTATTATTACACAGAACTACATCCATGCATCCACCCAAACTGCTTTCTTATCTGATTGCTAGGACACTGGAATACAGCCCAGCTGACACCAAGCTATAGGTGGGTCACCACCAGTGTACTTTACACTAAAGGAAGACGCCCGAGTACTTGGAGAAAACCTGAGACAGACAGGACTGAGCCGACCAGCAGCCTCAGTGGATCTTGACTGAATAGAATAGATATATAAAAGATAGCTTGTAGGTCTAAAACTAATAAGCCTGTATGGTCAGGAGAAAGCCATTCGTTCTAATGAAAAACAGGGAAGGCCTCAGGAGGACATAGAAATCTATCCAAAGATGGCGACCTTAATCTATGACCTCAGCTTTGATGACCTGATGAGTTCTTGGTCTCATTTATTAGTTTCAGGTCTTATTCAGTAAAACATTATGGATTTTTTTTAAAATTACAGTCCTCATTAGAATAAAAATGGAAAGTAAAACAGTTAAAAGTTGTTAAACTTTATAACTCACAAGTAGTTAAACTAAAAGTGTTCAGCGTCCCTTGGTTTCTCAGTCGGATCTGCACTCGTGTCCAGTTCCATAACACCAGGATGGTGATGGTGAAATGCTCAGCTTGAGGCCAGGTCATGTGACTCACACAGGATGTCAGAACAAGGCGCTGGACAAAACCATAATTGTGCACGGTTCTTTTCTTTCTTTATTTGGTTCAAATTAACTCCATTTTGCAAATTTACATTTTTCTACTGGAGTCTCCAGTGTCATGTCAGATGTCGGTGGGCCAAAAATAAACTTGCTATTAGTTGAAGTTTCAAAATCCAATCAATTACAGCCTGAGTCACTGCTGCTAATTGGTGAGTCACACTCACTGACAGAGTTCTAAAAATGTGGAAAGATTTTGAAGCAAAATCGTAAAAAAAGCTCAAACTGACACAAGCTAAGCTAAAAAGACAGAGCCAAAAAGTGGAGGGGCAAACAGCCCCTTGACCCCCTGATTTCCAGCACTCTTGGCTGTGAGGCAAATTGTCCCATCTGCAGAACTCTTCACCACAGATTCATTTGCAGCAGTAACACATTCTGCGACCCTTAGCGGCCCTTTTGCCTGCTGTCTCATTGCATCTCCTTCAGATTGAACTGTCTCATGTTGCACAGCAGTGCTACAGGCGTGCGCACTGCGCTGCAGTGTGACACTGAGTGTGACAGCAGGTCAGAACGTGCTGCTTGTGCTGCTGTTCCATTTTACTCAGACATATTTGTGATAGTTGTAACATCAGGAATGAATTGAAAATTAATTTTGCAGCAAGATAACAAGCCCATACATATGTTCAGGGTCATAATGAACTTCCCATGACAGACATACGGTCCACGCTCATCTCAACATCATCTCACATCAGACTGTGTTAGGAGACAGAGACAGAAGACACAGAGAAAGTTGAAATCCACTTTACAACCGTGGCGAGTGTTTCTGGGAGAAGCACTCCAGTTTCAGAGGCAAAGGGAGGTCACGATAAGCACTGGTGTAGTGCAAATTTTCCATATTTTGTTCTCTCTCTGTGAAGCTAATAATATTTTTGGCACTGCCTTTTGGTGGGTGTAGCTTCTGCACACTTCACTTTATGAGCCTGTTTGTTGTAGTTACTCATGTGCATTCATATTCTTTTCCCTTTTATTTTGGATTGAAACATCACAGCTGCCCAAGTTTCAGCGACTCGAGACCGAGAGGGGAGCGTGCGCGCGCAAGACTCACCATGTGAGTTCAAGAGCGAGCGATTTACAGAATGCAAATTCCTCTCCTCCACTTTAATGTTCTGTGGCCTGACAGCGAGGGAGGAAAAAGCCTCACAAAGCTTCTCCTACAAAGCTCCACTTTCTTTTCGCCCCTCGTCCTCCCTCTTCTCGCAGCCACACTGATCCCATTCTCTTTGCCTGTTTGTTTGTGGTGAGACTGATTTTGTAGGTTGGGGGAATACTTCATGCTTTGATGTTACATCCAGGAGCTTCACAGTACTGCGCCTTTGATAAGAAAATGCAAGGTGCTTTTATTATTAAAAGAGGTTAAAAATCCTTTTATATGCCCATGAAGAAGGTTAAGCTCCAAATACATCCGCACTCCAAATTCACATTTGTAAGCCTGGTAATTTCTACATTTCTCATTCTGATATCTATATATATATATATATTTGTCTTTTCCCCTTTAATTCTCACATAAGCCACGGCGAGAACGCAGCCACCCTCTCTTAGAAGCGCTGCCTAGAAAGAAAAGAATAATAGCGATCATTGTCTAACAGGCAAGACAAGTCCAGAATCTTAAGTGGGCAGCTGGGATGAAGGCTGCAGAAAGCAGGGGAACCTCACTATTGTCCCTTGGCTGCTGCCGGAGCTCCACTTGATGATGTATTAATCAATAAATAAAATGGGAAATCCCTAATAGGCTTGTGGTGAGGAGAGGAGGAACACAGTGAAGCTCCGTCTAATAATGAAGATGCAGCGTAGGCAAAGCCGCAGGGGAGGCGAGGATCTCATACACAGACAGATTGTTAAAGAAGAGTTTAAAAGAGGCGATGGTGGAGATAGCGGAGCGATAGATGGAGTCGGTACATGCTGCAGAGCTGATGTGGAAGCAGAGAAGAAGATGAAGTCTTTCAGATAAATGTCAGTGGGCGGAGCTGAAGTCTGAGTCCAAAAAAGGATGAAAGCATATGAAGCCAATTTTCAGCTAGACTAGATTATTCATCATGTCTAAGATGGCATCAAATCCTCTTGAAAAGTGTTGTTGGTAAATTTTCATAGTTGTGTAGAAAATACACACTTTTCAGGAGACTTGAACTTCTTGCGGATTCACACTCGGCACGCTGGCAGCAGTTTATAAAATTATTCCTCTCATCACCTCCCTCTGAGTGCATGTGAAGGACCAGTGTAGTAATTATTCTCGACTTTAACGGCTCACGCACTCCTTCGGCTTCTTTCAGACGAAGCGTGGGAGGAAGTGCGCATAGGCAGGAGGACATGAGCCCTGTACGCTGCCCTTTTACCTCTGTCTTAATATATCAGAAACACAACATTTCAGCCTGTAGACATTCAATAGGCAAACCTTCATCAGGAGTGTGCAGGAGTCTTTTACGTGTAATTACTCAAATTCACTGGGCTCATCTATGTTAGCTTGTTTGGACTCTTGAAATTGAGATCTCGAGGTTTTTATCCTGATATAATGAAACTGTGTTACTTGATCCAGTTCAAGACACTAGAACCTGGGTCTGGAAAGCACGACAACAAGCTCTCTATAGCTGCAGCAGTGTTTTTATCGGAGCATACCGTGAAAAGTTCAACTACTCAAAGCCAGATTAGTCAGGAACAAAGCGTGCCAGAGTGACGAGGGTGAAGGTGGAAGCCATTTGTGGAAGAAACATGTGAAAAGACCTGCTTATGTGTAGTCACAGCTAATACGCTTTAGTAGGCACAGTGCTGCCGGAGAGCACTGGAGGATAAACTAAATGATCAATAATGTCATAACTGAATTTAGTTTTCTGTTATTTGATTGAAAACATCAATTCCAAGAGGCTGATAGCGAAACCAAAGTTGAAGGGCCACAAACTGCAGTTCCCTTAGATGCCACAAGGGGCTCGCTCCAAAAGGGAGCAAAAAACTGGCAAAAATCTTTGCAGATTCCTCCTTCATAACAGGAGCACAGACTCTCTGCCATGTTCGTGCTATCAGTGCTTTCACAAGGAAACTACAATAATGCAGCGTAAACTCCAATAATCAGACAAACCTCGAACAGGCACTTGGTGTTTGTGGGAAGGAAAAACTCCCTTTTAACAGGAAGAAACCTCCAGCAGAACTGGGCTCAGGGAGAGGCGGGGTCATCTACTGCAACTGGTTGGGGGTGAGGGGAAGGAGACAAGACAAAGACACGGTGTGGAAGAGAGCCAGAGATTAATAATAACTAATGATTAAATCCAGAGAGGTGCATAAGCACCAAGTGAGTGAAGAAGAACCCCAGCACCCTAACCTACTGCAGCTTGTGCTTCAGTTGACATGCCAGTATTTTATTTGCCTGTAACTTTGAACTAATTAGCCTATATATGTATGCACAAAGTAGTTCATGAATGCGGTTTGTTAACCAGGTTCAACAGTGTTTGCTGATGACATAGCACTCATTCTTCTGGCTTTAAGAAACATGGCAGCAGCAGTCAAACTGCTACCACGCTCACTGCATCCATGCTTCATGTTGTCTAAGGTCCATTTGTGCACTGAGTAAATAAAGGAAAGCATTTCACCTCAAAAGTTGTGAGCAAAGGGTAAATGGACTGGTAGGTAGGTTGTGCATTACTGCTCCGACTGAGCAATCGAAGCACTTAAGGTAGCTGCTGGTACAGAAAAACACTTGACTGTTGCCGATGCGTTACACAACCATAAAAAAAGCAACAAAACAGCCGTGTGTTTGTGTGTGCTGATCGCCCCGTCGTGACACGAGACATACTGTTATGGAACATTTCACATTATACTCACCTAAAACCGGCTCTAAAGAAAACGGATGTACAGGACAGAGTCAAACTGGAACAAACTGTCACTGTTTTAAGGTTAAAATGAAAAGTTCTTAAAGCAAAATAAAAACTTTTTGCTCTGACGTCTGCGAGGACTGATGATATGGTATTAGGTATTTTTATGCATCTGTCACATACACTGTAGACTTTATCTGTTTTGAATTGCTTGCGGTTTGTTTCCTGGCATATGTGTCTCTGTAATTTACTGCAGGATGATATTTGAACGTTTTGTACTGTTTTCCAGTGTGGACCCCAGGAAGAGTGGTTGTTGCTGTGGTAACAACTAATGAATAAATAAAGAGTGAAAGAAATGAAACAATGAAACAAAAACATCTTTGACATAACTGAACACATGAATAACTATGTGTGGGAATAGTTTAGATGCTCTAACAACACATAAAATGAATGATTTTAGATATATTTGTCGAGATAGGAAGAACAGATAAATGACAAATGTAGTTGAAGTCAGGTACCTTTGATTCAGGCACATGCAGGATCATTTCATTTCTGGGTTAAAGCAGACAGCACTGTTTGATGTTACATAACTGCTTTGATCAGAAATCACAGCACAGTTTATATTTTGGAACCAGTTTCTGTATTTTTTTTAGCATCTGTCTGAATCTATCGATCAACTCTTTAGCAACAAGAATCCCAGTTTAACCAGTACCTCCCGAGTTCACAAATCTCTCCAAAGGGAACCTATTCTGCTCATTTCCAACTCAATATTTTTTATTCTTGCACTCTACTCAAGTTGTTTTGCATGATTCACAGTCCAAACACAATTTGTATTTAACTTGCTGGGCCTTGGTGCAAGCCAGCAGTTTGACCAAAAGCTGTTTTTGCCCCTTGTAAACAGTAGGTTTAAACAGCCTGTACTCACAGCCACCTGCTACCAGAGCTGCATGTCTGCGATGAGCATATTAGCATTATCCCCCATCAGAAACTTCATACAGGTACAAGTCTAGACAAAGGTGGTAAACTGAGTGTTTAGACGGGACTGTAGCCCGGTGATGCTCCATCAGGACAAGCAAGACACCTAAAAATAGACAAAAATTAAAACGTGCAGAAGTGAAATGTGCCATAAAACTTCTTGCCTGTTTGTATCCTTTATATCGCTGCCATCTTGTGGCTGCAATGGACTATAGTTGCTGGAAGACGTGCTTGGCTTGGATCCCACTGGAAACTGTAGTGTGTCTCCATTTCACTGATGTGTCCATCTGTTAACAAAGACTTTTGTGGACAAACCTTCAGCCTTCAAAGGAAGCCTGATGGGAATTTAGCGAGAGGCAATGACTCTGCTTTTGCTGCTCTGAGATCAGCTACAAGCCATCCTGAGTGTGGAAACGTATCTACCAGTGATAGATGAGTTTTCTGATACTTATCACTTTGGCCAACATGTGTGATGTGGAGACGATGGAGTTCAATGAGAAAAAGTTTTCAATAACTCTTTTAGCACATTAGCAAGGAAAGCCTTGACGACGGAGAGAGATGATGTCATATCCTGTCTAAAGAATCTCAGCCAGCACTTTCACTTGGTTGGTTGGTGCGAAGTTGAATCAGCTGTTTTGCCATTACACATTTTTCATTCAAAGTTTAATCCTGCTGTAAACATTGACAGTTAAACATATCACACACCACTCAAGCCTTTAATTAAATCTGTGATTTAATATTAATATTACCGCTTTAAAGGTCAAGATGTATGCTTGTTTTCCCAAACTCATTAACAGCAGCCTTTTAGAGATAAGTGGTCCTATGAGGACAGCCGCTACAAAAATACCTGAAATGAGCTCAGCTTTCAGCAGTAATGATGAATGGGAGATCATCCCGGTGGTGGTTACACCCAGAGTCATTACATGAGCGAAGGTGTGAAAAAAGGCACGAGTCTTTCCCATCACAGGGGCCAACAGGTTACAGCTCAACCATCGTGTGCTCACCTGAGGCAAGGTTTGAGTGCGGTTTAAAATCCCAGGGAAGGAATCTGTTCATGAAATAGTTTCATGTGTACTGAAATGTCTTCATGATGTTTTACTGTGTCTTTTGCTTCTAAAATATCCATCATCAACTAATAAATTTTTTGGTAACATTTTTGTAAGAATTTTAACTGTTTAACAATACAAATAACAATGGTTTACAATGCTTGAGCTACTAAGGAGTGCAGACGAGTGAAAATGTCCATGTGGAGCGCAGAAAGCACTTGTGCACAGCACTGCTGCAGAAGCTTCTGGCCTATAGGAGCCATGTTTACTATGGGTCCCCACCACTGAAACATTCTCTGCATAACAAAAAAAAGAAAGAAAAGCCTTTTGCACTGACCAACATTGCTGCACATAAACTGCAGAACTTCCCCACATCCCCCCTGCAAGTTTTCCCCTCGCAGTGTGGCTCAGTCAGCGGCTGCTTAGCTAAAAACCCTGTGCTCCAGGCTCCACCTTTTTCATGTTTAATTCATCCAATTAGATTACTCCTGCCTCCGAGAAACATCTGAATAACAAATAAACCAATCTGTGTGTTCAGTTCCTTTTCCTGTCACTTCATAAATTCTCCTCTGTGTATATGGATGAGAGAACGGCCTCGCCGACGTGTTTGTGCGAGCTCAGACGAGAGGCCATGTCACGCGCTGCTCTCAGCCTTCTTGTCCATCGTTCACGCGTCTATCAAGTTTCACCGAAATCTCTGTCCGTGTGTCCGTCCAGATTCATCTCTGTACATTGTTCCCATAGCGATACATAATGAAGGCTGTTTTTCATCATGTTTTTATGTGACTCGCTCTGCACCGTACAGCAGAGTGTCTGGATCGTTCCCAGCCTCTTTCTGTCTGCGTCTGAAAACCTGCAATTATGAGCCCAGGCTGGCCCAGCGACGGGGTTTTTAGAGTCGGTCTAAATGGCTGGATATGGATTGTGTCACAGATGTCATCATGAATAAATACAGCTATTTATTTCAAACTCCAATCAGACTGCACGCTCAATTGTTTACTCTTTTGTTTTCCTCCTCCAGCTGTGAGTCTGATTGTTATTTCTGCTTCATATCCACCTTTAGCAGTTTAGAGATTCCTCAAAAAGACAATCCTTGCTCAGGATTCCTGTGGCTGAGCATCCATAATCAAAGGAATGTTATGTGAAAATTGACTAAACATCATAAACATCTCTTGTTGGGCCTTTAGTTTTACTATTTGATTTTATATGAGCCGGATTCCAAAGAGGTAGTTTATTTCAAGCTAAATCCATATTTCCATTTGGGATGAAAATCATTACCTCATATTCCTCGCTCCATATATTTCATGGTTCTAAACCAATTATTTTTATAAACAAAGCAGGACCTGAGTCCTGCAATAAAAGACTTCTCAAGCTCACAATTGATTGTTTTGTGAATGCAGAGGTGCACAGAGTTGATATCTGGCTTTCACTTCCCACAATAGCACAACAAGCTCCTCATAGCAGAGAACCAGGAGTGATGATAGTAACTGTGCTACTTAAAGGCTGGAAAAATGATTTACAGTCATATTAATGATAACTAATGACAACAGACCACTGATGACAGTCGGTGGTTAAAGCAGCGTACGAGCTGCCAAAAAAGATGGATTTTAAGACCCCACGCTGTATATGTTCACAGATTTGCTGGGAGAAACAGCAGTTAGTCACTGTTGTTCAAAACAAGAAAACAAAAACAGCCGTAATGACACGCTGTATAAAATGATTACCATGCTGCACTAAATAAGACTTGAAATTAGCAACTAAGCTTAAAGACTCGGAAGTCAGAAATCAAAGTGCAGGGCTGTTTTTCATAGAATTCTATGCAAACTGCTTTTGCGACCTTAGACAGTATAAAAGATGGAGCCGCTGTTACATCATCCACTTCTTTAGTCAGTGTGACCCAAAATGAGTGACTGAGCCATAAACGCAGCATCAGAGCTGCTCTGTAGAACTAGACGTCATTTTGCAACCACAGCTATCGAAATTTAGACACTTCTTCATCCAGTTCTTTTTTCCAGCTGGGTAGCTACACCAACCAGAGCCGCCCCCTGCTGGCCCTTTGAATTAATGCAGGTTAATGGTAACCCTTTACGTACAGTCTAGCGCAGGGATGTTAAACTCATTTTACTTTGAGGGTCACATACAACGCAATGTGATCTCAGGTGGGTCGGACACGTGAAAGTCTCCTTCCTGTGAGTTTAAAGACGTTTATTGAGACTTTTATTCTCTGAGGCATCTTAGTATAAGACAAATAAGTGCAATTTCAGCAGAGCATCGCAGTTTTTCTATGTTATAAAAGAAATGCTCCTGTAGTAAATGATAGAAGTTCATCAGCACGACTCTTTGGGCTTAAATTGTGAGAAATAAACGGGTAAAATTACAGAAAAAACTCTGATATCTCTTTGCTGTAATTATAAAGCCGAAAGTTTGTGAATTCACAGAAAATACCTTTTTGCTGTGGACTCATTTAAAAGAAACAAAAAAAAAACAAACAGGCTTTTCAACATCAGATGAAAAAAGATGAAAAAAAAAGATTTTTTTCTGTCATTTAATGCTGTAGTAGGAACCATGTGTGGAGATCTTTATCAGAAGGAATCATTAATACCTATTTGGATCAGCTCGACGTGACTCAGCTCAAGTCGTTTACCATTACAATGGAGTACAACCTAATGTGGGCGGGGTCGTTATAGTAATGCAGCCGAATGTCTGGTGATGCTATTTGTATGCAATGTGAGCGCCACAACAAGCGAGGACGTCATTGCGATTGTATACCTGCTGCCTTTTGTCAGACTCGGGGACCACAGTCTTGTTTTTTGTGAAGCCTTTTCCTTTGATGCTGAGTTTCAAAAATGGTGGTTTTGATTTTTGAGAAGGAGATGCTCTCAGGAGTCATCGAGTGATGCCACTAACTAGCCAATCGGTGAGATGAAGACTGATGACATCACATTTTCGGATTGCCTCTGGTACTAAAAAAATACCTGGCACCAGGTACTATCACCTAATGGAAAAGCCTAAAACCCCATTGCCAGAGTTTTAATCTTACAGTAAAACGGAGTTATCTTGAACTCTTGACAACTCTCGATTAAGTAATCCTGACTTAAAATTCGAACTTGTGTGTCTATTTCTATCATGTGAGGCTTTCCTTTGGCCAGCTTTGTGCTGTGCACCATAAAAACTGTATACAGTATTTCATCAGTACTTGACCTATGACTCTATTATTAAAAGCGTACAGTATATATACATCTTCCCCTGCTTGAGTTTCACGGTGGTCTGCTGTGTTCCTCTCCTTTCTAGCGTTTCTCTCTGCCAGGAGGCACATCTTTTTCTATCTGACGAGCTGAACTCACAGAAATCACCGAGAGCGATGTGAAATCACAAGCAATCAAAGAAACTGCCACTCACCACCAGAAGATTTCAAACATATACACGCTAGTCACATTCCAGCTCTGTCATCTGCCTTCAACTTTGTCCAACGCCGTTATTTTTTTCTTCAAAAGTTACAGTTGTAGTCATTTATATGGCTTAGAGGGGGATTTCTGCTATCATAGCTTGACAGAAACCACTCTTATCTATTCTAGCGAAAACGCTGCTTTGTGGGGCAAAAAACAGGCGGCCGTGGTGCTGTTTGCAGGGCTGCGACAGTCAAGTTTCTCCACATGCATTTTTAATGAGTTACGATGGCCTTTCTGCTGGATGTGCTATTTAAGCAGAAATGCACAGTAATCATAATAAGGGTAATGCCATGAGCGTCCCACGGAGCAGCCGTACTGATACCGAGCCATGCTGACGAGACATGATTGTTTAACCCTGGGATGAAGACATCTCCACTGTTAAAATACATGATGACCCTGTGTATTTGTGTAATTTTGAAAATCACGATGAGCTGGGGACCAATTTAAAAAAAATCAAATGTGAGCTTAATGTAAATATGAGGCTATCATTTCATTAAATAAACTTTAGCAGAAAAGCTGCGATCATCGCAGAAGCATTTTCAAGCTGTGGATTCTGTGTCACTGATTTTCAGGCTAAAGACAGAAGGCAACCATCTAAAGGTTAAGGCTGGGGGGACATGAATGACATTTTGCAGTGAAATTGAGTTCAAAGTCTTTGGTGCTGGTGCTTTAATTTAAGAGCAGGAAAGTGTAGCCTCACTGGAGTTCTTACAACACGGGCCTCTGCTCCTGGAGGCCAAGCCATCAGACTTTAGGGGCCATCGACCTTTACTTATGAAACCCAGGCTGATTAAGGTGGAGCTTTGAATTCTAGTCTCTGATAGTATTAGGCTATACTTTTAGGCTAAACTTTTACTTTTTGTTTTTAATTCACTTAATGTTTGAGCCCCTTCTTACCTGTCTGAGCTCCTCTCTGTTTATGCTCCAGGAAAAACCATGAGGTTTAGCTCAAAATTAATGCTATCCATCCTGCGGTCTAATCTCAAATCTCGTGGTGATAGAGCCTTCTCTTCGGCAGGTCCCAGACTTTGAATAGTCTTCCCCTAAATATTAGATCTGCACAAACACTTGATCAATTTAAATCCCTTCTAAAGACACATTTTTATGCCCGGCTTTTAACACACTATGACCCAAACATTTTGGTCTTATTTAACAGTCTTAGTTATTGTTTTGATTCTTTTATTGTCTCGTCATTGTTTTATGTTGTTATTATTGTTTTACATTGTTTCTTTTTAATGGCATTTTTAGATTATCTTTGTGCAGCATCGTCTGTCTGGAAATGTGCTATATAAATAAATTTGACCTTGACCTTGACCTATACACATTCAGGTAGCACTCAAAGCTCAGTAAACACTGGGACACTTTCCAGATTTAAGCAACAAAAGGATGAAGACCCGACTCTTTGAACTCGGCATTTAGAGCCCTCAAAGATTTTTATTTCTTAAACACTCTGACTGAACTTCTTTCAACTTCAATTTTAAAAATTTAGACCCAGCTTTATTTTTTGTTACTACTGGCAAATTCTGAGGTTAAAAAATAAATGGAGCTAAAACTGCTGTTGCATCAATGTGCTCTTGAGGCTGGCTCCAAAAATGACCCAACTGATTTCCCTGTTATAATACTCAGCTTTAACAGTTTTGGTATCAATATCTAACTTTCTCTTCATTACAATCATATCAGTTTATTTAAAAAAATAAAATAAAATTCACCTATTAAAATTCTATTAACACGTTAAATTTGCATTATTTGGAGCGTGAGCACTTTGAATTGCAGGCGTGTGCTGACACTGACGGCTGTATTTGCAAGCTTTCTGCTAAATTTCACCTTTTCTACTTGAATCCCCAAAAGTTGATTCTGTTCATCTGGACGTAGCGTTTTGTGGGAGAAACGTTTCATCATCATCCAGGTGACGTCTTCAGTCTCAGCTGACTGCAGGTTTCCTCAAACCTGCAGTCAGCTAATAATGACTGAAACCAGCCCAGTGAAGGAACAATGGGCTGGGAGGTCAGTTCCTTCATCATAATTATGCAAATTCTCATGACCATTGATCAACAACCACTGATCAATGGCCATGAGTACCATTCACAGTGAGTTGGGGAATGGCTGCAATCACAACATTGTAAGATGGTGAAAGATGTACCCTTAGGCCCCACCCCCCTCAATTCAGAGATGGTCTTTCCCTTTTCAAATGGCCTCCTTGGCTCCGCCCTCAAACCAGCATTCCTCCCTGTCCAAGATGTGCACATCCTCATCATTGAAAGAGTGTCCACTGGCCTGTAGGTGTGAATAGACGGCAGAGTCCTGGCCTGACGAGGTAGCTCTTCTTGTTGTGCCATCCGCTTTGCAAAGGTTGTTTGGTTTACCCGCAGTCAGCTGAGACAGAATCAAACTTTGGGGATTTACCTGGGCACGCATCAAGATGTTTTCTACTTGAACTTAGAGCTCAGTCACACACATGTAGAGCCTGGTCTGTGCTGCAGGAGCAAAATGTATTGTTCGATCAGTTTGCAGGAGGATGCTGAAGATGCTGTCGCTAGGTAAAATTAGCTGCAGAGAGGGTTTGATTTGTACAGCTGGTATTAGGTTGCCATTGTTGCCCTGATTTTGCATGGAATGTGCTGACTCGTCTGTAAACAACTGCCATTTGCTCTTAGATAGGGCTGGGTATCGACTTCGATTTCTATAATTGATTTGATTCAATTTTGATTCAGACAGAACTTTTATAATTCTGATCATTTATCAATACATATCCATATATCCATGTATAAAAACAACGATGACACTTAGACTTCCTCAGAGGTGTAAGCATCACAGCAGATGCCTTTGTGTCAAAGTAACTGAGGCTAAAACAAATAAAAACATGAAGGAGATTTTTTTTTACAGCAGATATAACTTCAAAAATATTCTGCAGTAGAACAAAAACGGAAGAAAACCATGAATCAACGTATGAACATTACCTGAAGCTGCTGAAGTGAAGCAGAACAAAGTTACAGAGGTTTTATTAGAGACACAACTAAGTGTTTTGCAACTTGGTATCATTTTAAAAAGTTTAGATTTCTTCTGTATTGAACAGCAGAAATGAGGCTTTCTTGTCGGAGGTCAGTTTTTGGAAAAAACAAAAACAAAAACAGCAGCCGACAGCGCTGTAAACAACAGATAATGCAGAGAACAGATTTGAAATGGAAAACTGGTGTTGAAGGACACGGAAAGAAAGAGCTGTGCATGAAGTGTGATTTTATTGTGGTGGAAGCAAAACAGCAAAAGTAAGAGAAAACTCATGATGATGTTTCTCAAATGTGAAGCGTAGTTTGGATCCTTGTTGGCTGCTGGTTCAGTGAATTTTGGTCTGAGTGACAAAACCTGCAGCATCAGAATCTGTGAGATGTTGGCCTTGTGTGAACGATCCGCAATTTGTGTTTACATCTTTGTGCTGAATCCGTGTCGCTGTTCTCGTTCGCTGTTTTAGCTGTTTGGTGGTCGTTGAAATTGTTTTGTGAGCTTTAACCTGCGATTCTGGCAAAATACATTTATATTTAAAAGTTGATTCAGGATTTAATGACTCAATATCACGGTCCTCAGACGAAAATTGATTTGAATTGGGAAATCAAATTTTTAAACCCACCCCTACTCTTAGAGCATTAGTGAAACTTGTGTAAAAAGTTGTGCTGAATAGCTCAGCACATTTCAAAAGTCACAACTTTTACTTACTTTACTTTTAAGGAGAATTGTTTCCATTTCCAGTCAACGTTGCACATTTTACAGTTTCACTGGTACTTAGTGAGTAATTTGCAAGTCTTTGCACAGTCAGGTTCGCCAGTTTTATATTAGTATCGTTTTATATTTATCAAGCCAACATCAGACTAAAATCAAGGGTTCAGTAGCATTCTCAATGCAGTAAGTAATTCAAAGAGCTAAATGTACACAGCCCATAACAAAGTTAATTAAACGCGCTTCAGCGCACGGCCCTCGTGAGCTGACTAACCTGTACAGACAGCTCTCGCCTGCTTTGCCCTATGGTGCCTCAGAGTTTGATAGCCTGGGGAAGTTTTGACATCCGGGAGTCAAGAGAAGAGATTAGAATTAAGCGAGACAAGGTACATAGAGAGAAGCCCAGCAGGTTAATGATCACTGTGCCACGGCAGGCTCCAGCCATCTGGTTAGCTTGTAATAGAAGCTGTTTCTGGTCAACAAAGATGAAGCTTTAACGGTGGTAGGATGTAATTCGATGGCACGGTGGCCAAGAAGTGGAAATCTGGGAGAAGGTGCTTATTAAGGTGTGAGGTACAGTGCAGCACAGGCTTCCAGATAATTAAGATATGAGCTACAGGTGACAGTGATGCTAACAAGGATAGAGGCATCGCTGCCTCTTAGTGAGCAGAGTCTGTCAGTATGACAGACAGCTACTCTCCACAGTGTGACCTTATGCTGATCAAGACTCCACGTGTGAGAAAACTGCACATTCTGAAAAACAAAGTTCAACTCTGGATGTCACAGAGCGCTAAAAATGACCAAGAACAGACTCTCTGACAGCTCCTTTGAATCCAGTCCAGATGCTTCTTCCTGTTAATGTCGACCACAAGCTTGGATCTAAGCATTATATGACACGTGCAGGCTGTTCACCCCCTTTTGTCCTTTAATGTTTTCTGTATTTAATCATCAGCAGTAAAGTGTAACAGGTGATTAAACTTTTACAGGACTGTCTTAAATTTCAAAACAACTCACCTTGATTTCATTTGCCTGTTGAGTTGTCAACAAGTGGTCCAGCAGTGACCATATGAGCTTTCAGTGTCCCTAGTTTACCACCATCTTTAATAAAGAAACATACTGAAGCAACTGAAACAAGGTTATTGGAGAAAGAGCAGATGGACCCTAAAGGAAAAGGCTTTTTAGAAATGGAAACCAAAATACCGCTTATAAAAAGGCGAGTATTAACCTAAGTAGCTTTTTCGAATTGAACAAAAGAACAAAGCACCACTCTATTTTCAGGTGACGGCAACAAACACTCGGACGGACTTTTACTTCGTCTTCACAGGTGATGTTTGTAAGACATAAAATATTGAGTCAACCTCATTCTAAAAGCAAAACATGTAAAAAGTCTGCTTTGAGTGCATTGATGAAACTCATCCAATTTGACCCTAGTGCTAATTTTTACTCTTTTATTTTCCTTCTAGTCACATGATTCATATTTAAAAATCGTCCTTATTTATCGTAAACTGTGCCTACATGCAGAGCCTAAGTTCATCCACTGAAATAGGGAGTTCTCGATCCTGCCTATAGACATGCTTTTTTCTCATTGGATGCCCCTCACCTGGCTGATGCTGACAGAACCAGGTGCTTGTGGGAACACCTGCTTCACTCGCTCTACAAAAACAAATCTACTGACTTCCTAAAGAGCTTTCCTTTACAGCAGAAAAAAAAGCCAACACACCGAGGGTATTCCGGGTTTCCTGAGGCACAGGGATACCAGTTTAACCAGTTACTCTTCAGTTTCCAGGATGGAGAACAACAAAAACCTACAAAGGTCCACTTCAGGACACAATCACGTGACCTTCCTCAAGAAGAATTGTTTGAATTCCGTCTGGGAGCACTTTTCTTCTTTGCGCTTCAGTTTAGGTTGGTACTGACCAGCCTTCTTGCCAGGATTTGTTAGGCAGGGAAGATAAAAGCATAAATCACAGTTTGGCTTAAAAGACAAACATTATGCTTCATACTTTTCAATGTTGAGCTCCTGGGTTTACGTACATATTGAAAGATTATGCAAAAAGTGGTACTCAGTGCATTATGATGTGAAGTGTCAGTCTGTGAGTTGGGAGTGAGACTAGCTTAAAACCATTTTTGGCTATCTTATAAAGCCTTTACATTAGTCCTAAGTAAACACTGAAGGCAGATGGAGATGGATGTTGGGGCATATCTGCTTTATCTCACTTTGCTCAGGTTTGTTGCTAAGGAAATGCCCTCTTGTTGACTTCAACCAGATACAACAGTAGACGAAACTGTGGGAGCAGCAGCCTGAAGCCTGATGTTTGGCTTACAGGGATTACTTCTACATACAGTAATGTCCAAAAGTCTTGTGCCAGCACTAATTTCCTGCTGTTTTGCTTTCCTGTAATTTATTCAAGTGGTCTTAAGAAACGGGGATCGCTCAAGAAAACTTAAAAAATCCCTGTTGCATCATGGTTTTCTAATTTTTTCAGTCCTGATCTTGGACCAGACCATTTTCAGAGGAATGCTCTACTGTTTGTTAAACCATTCGACACTGACCTATGAGTCATGAGTCTAACTTGAGGAATGAACCAGTGTTGTTACTAATGTCTTTTCTTTCTACCAGCCTGTCATTATTTGCTCTCCTTTCTTCAGCTGAATCTATGAAAATGCCATAGATTTATATGAATCATAGATGGGCCTCACCAGAGCCCAGACACTGACAATACTGAAAAAGTGTGACATCACTTTGACAGAGACAAAGAAGAGCTTTAGATGTCCTTCAAGAATTCTGGAGAACTATTCCTGCTTAAAGAAATCTAAAGAAGGTTTAAGATGCTGCGGAATAAAGGTGGTCACAACAAATATTGACTTTCAAAACTGTACAAACTCTGTAAACTCTGTATAAAAAGATACTAAAGGAAACAAAGTAGGTGCCCCTTAAATGAACATTATGGATGTCCAACTATTTTTGCATTCAAAAGGAGATCTGAAAGTCGCAGTTGAAAGCACAACATCAGTCCATCTCATCCTGCTACATTCACTGAATTTCTCCTTCTCACACACCACCCTCATCTTCCCAGTCGCCCCCATCCAGACAGCAGGGAAACATATTGCTCCTATTATACGCTGGCCTTTGGTTTTCCATAGAAAGCAGTGATTGTGTTTCCGCTGGAGTGCGGCGATGTAGATGATGGTTTTGGCAGGCAGCAGACGGGGCTGCTCTGATGAGCTAACACTCTGACGGAGGAGAATGGGACAGGAAGAGGCATGAAAAATGGTGCAGTGTTTAGCGTCGCTTGGCACCGATGCCGTGGGTTCACTGAGTCAGAAACGAAGAGACCGTCTTTGTGGGGTGTGACTGTCACTGCTGGATGACAGATTGCATTCTAGGGCCTCTGAGAGAAGCGCAGAGGATGAGATAATGGTTATGAAATAAAAGTCTCCCAAACTGTGAAAACAGACAAAATACAGCAGCATAAACTGCCAGTTTTAGGTGAAATATTTAGCAATACAACAAAAACCGTATGCAGGAAATGTCATCACCAAGCAGCAGCACATTCACACCATCAAAACTCCTTATTGTGTTTCAACAGCTGTATCGATCTGTTAGCATTTTTTGGCACCAAACACCACTGCTTGGCACTTCAGGAAACAAGCTGACAATCCGGCTTTAAGAAGTCAATAAACTGGTTTCCAAAAGGGTTGAATCAGTGCTCCCTCTCTAAGATTGGGATTACAGTAGTGTTGGATTAGTATAGGGAGTTACTAGACTTAGCAGTAGTTTTGATTCATCACAAGGTTATTTGAGTCTCATTAGATAAAAAATGTACTAATCTGAAGTCAAACCTCATCAGGTCATGAGGTCCTGTCCCTCGTAGCCTGCATGTTGTTTGGAGTCCTGTGGATTTGAGACTGTACCCCCATACAGGTTATGACACTGTCCAACCACATTAGCCTAATATCACCAGAAAATTACTGTAGGAAATCCGCCAGGACTCTGAGTGCTCACGTCTACTATTAGACACTAATTAGACTTCCACAAGAGTGTAGCACAGGCACAAAAGAAGTTTACTTTAAAACTTGTTGTGCAATGTTCCAGTGTTTGTATTTTCCCCCTTTGCCTTTATTAAAAAATATTTTGGTTATTGGCAATTAGATGAACTTATTGTAATAGTAGCTCTGAAGAAGTCGAATGCAGATCTCAGGGTGGAAAACAAAGTGGACATTACAGGGTTACAAGTATCTACAAGCTACAAATAAATGTAGTTAAAAGCCCAATAAGTGTATTTTTCTCTGATCTCTGTCTTTCTCACTATTATAAAGGTTGAGTTCGATAAGTCTTGCTCCAGACCATAATTACACCATAATTTATGATCAAGGTGTCTAATTAGGGTATGACTGTGCATGTTTACAGCTAATACAGAACATGTTTGCATCAGATTAGACTAAGGGATGGCCTGTTATGTCTCATTAGTGAACTGCAAAATAAACTGCGACACATTATTCTGACTAGCATGCTACCAAACCCCGAGTGGCTTTTATGCATGAAACAAACAACATTATCATTCATTTGAAATCTTGTGTTTGTCCACTCAATAAAGGTTCATTGTCTTTGGTTTATTCTCCAATGACCCCTGAGACAAATGTCTGGCTATTTAGAGGCAAAATAAATGTTCCACTTTCTATTCCCAGGTATTCAGTTTATCTAACTGTTGGTGTTGGAAGGCGGCTTGCTTACACTGGATTTATCGGAGTGTTTTCCCCCAGGAAACAAACGCTCGGTGCACGAAAAACAAGTTCGAGTGAACATACAGTAAATGTGCTGTAAGCGCTAACAGAGACTATAAAGCTGCAAGAACTGGCAGGCTGGTCGTAATTTCACTTTTATTTTATATCATTTGTTCTACTATTAATATACAAATATACATATTAGTCAACAAATTCAAAGAATAAAATGAGTATACTCTTCAAGCAAAGTAAGTCAATAGAGACTGAGTGAGTGGGGTATGTAGGCAACAAGCGAACAGCGATGGCAGCAAGATGCAACACGAGCAGAAGACAACTGTGATGCTCCAGGCCATTTTCTTTGGGGTCCTGACTTTTATGCAAATGTAACTTAGACAGGGTTGTGAAAAAGTACAAGATTCCTTCTTGATTTCAAATTTTTTGCATGTTTTTTACTCAGTTGCCTGTTTCAGATTATGCAACAAATCTTAATATTAGACAAAGATAACCTGGGGAAATACAAAGTGTAGTTTTAATTATGATTTCATTCATTAAGGGAAACAAAAGCAGTGTGGAAAAGTAATTGTCCACAAGGACTCATCCAGGTCATGAATTAACTGTGATTAAACGTATTATTTGGAGAGCTGAGTTCAATTTTGCTAGCCAGACCCAGAAGTAGGCTAAAAGCTCAATCCACCATCTAAAGATATTCAAGAACAGATGATTAACAAAAATGCCACTAACATCTCAGTCTGGAAGGGCTACAAAGACATTTTTAAGGCTTTGGGACTCCAGTGAACCACAGTGAGATCGTTATCTACACATGGAGAAAACTTGGAACTGGTGTGAACCTTCCCAGGAGAGGCTGTTCTACCGAAATACTCAAAGAGTGCATTGACGACTCATGCAGGAGATCGTAAAAGAACCAGAACAACATCTAAAGAACTGCAGGCCTCACTTAGGTCAGTTAGGTCAGAGTTCATGATCCAACGATAAGAAAGAGACGGGACAAAAATGCAGAGCATAAAGAACACAAAGGCTCGTCTCACATTTGTCAAAAAACATCTTGATGATCCCCAAGATGCAGATGTCTGGACTAAAATCCAGTGGAGCTGCTTTTGCATGACCTGGATCCTGATTCTACAAAAACACATTTAAAGGCCTGTGGAGTCCCCACCTCAAAGGGTCAGAATGAGGACAGGGGGAATCTGTCCTATTCCAGCCTGCTGGTTTTACTGTTGGGGCCGGTTTTGCATTTCACTTTTTTCTCCACTTTTCTCATTCATCTTGGCTTGATAAATAAGGGTCACAATTCTTCAGCACAGCTTAGGTCATGAGCATGAGAAAAGGCTTTTAATCATGTGCAACATGCATACCAAGTGTGTTCCAGCCAAGGGCAACCAATAAAGAAAGCACTTACAAAGTGACCGGCGGAACTTCTCAATCTGAAAGCTCCTGCCAGACTAAACAAACAGCAGCCGCCTGCAACTACCAGAATATTGTGACTTTGAGGAACCTTTGCATAAAGCAAAGTGACACTAACAATTGTCACGGTTCGTCTAAACGAGGGGGAAAAAGGGTCGGAAAGACAGGTAGGAACATGTGGAAAAAGCACGAAATTCGAATCTGACTCGACCGCAGAAATCCACTTATCTGGCTGCTGTCTGGTTACATTCAAAGCTGAAAGCTGAAGGCATTTGAAATGTTTCTGTGATTTTGTGGAGAAAATGCAACAAGACACTGAAAGCTTCAACAGCAAGGGCAAGAAGATGCACACAGGAGCGTGAGGAATCTGCTGTTAGCTTGACTGTCATTTTTCTTCCTGAGCATTTTGCCCTTGGCTAGATTTTCCACAAATTTCCTCATTACAAAACACAATGTTCCGCAGCAGAGCCACGCACTGCCAGACTAGTGCCAACAGGAAACGGTTGTTAAACAGCAGGAAAAACATTTATTGTTCTAATTTCTTTGAGCTACATTAATTTTTTCCCCCTCACAGTAACAGTCCAGGTGTGTGAAATGCAGAATGTCAGAGGGAGACCGGGGCTGCGTTTGAACCTTAGGTGTTACACGGTGAACGGTGAAGGAAACTCTGGGAAGTTGTTTAACTTTGATATTGGAGCAGAGTTTAAAAAGGAAATCAATTATTAAAATGTAATTTTCAAGCAAACGCTGCAGCCAAAAACACAAAACACAGGAGCTAAAGTTTTATAGGTTTGAGGGTCTCTTGCTCCTAGCTTTATGTTAGCATCATACCTCTGTTTGTAGAACAGGAGGCCGGCATGCATCACTGCAGGCCATGCATCCATCCGCCTGCCAATCTCCCACTCAGCTAACCCTAAGATACTTAAACTTCTTCATGTAGGGCAATAACTCATTAATAACATGCCCATGGCCTCAGACTCAAAGGTGGTGCACAAGCAATGTCTTTCAGAACTTTTAGGGTGAGTTCACAGTGAGGGTCAGTGGGTAGATTGGAGTACAGGTGATGTCCAGCTGGCAGTCGAATGGCAGCGTTTTGCAGGAAGACACTGCAGCAACAACTTGTCTGAGAACTTTAGTGATGAGTATGTTCCAAACAAATATGAGTCTCAGCTCAGTCTTCACAGTGAAATCTTAGTTTGCCTGAAAGTGAATCATTTTTAAAACATTTATGTTTTGGTGCAAAGGAAGCCTGCACACACATGAACACGGAGCCTGCACACACATGAACACGGAGCCTGTACACACCTGAACACGGAGCCTGTACACACATGAACACGGAGCCTGCACACACCTGAACACGGAGCCTGTACACACATGAACACGGAGCCTGCACACACCTGAACACGGAGCCTGCACACGCCTGAACACGGAACTCCCATCTGTCACTCGACCTCAGCACTGTGTCGTCCTCCTGCATCACTCTCAGAAACCATAAGGGTGCTAATAAAAAAGCCTGCACAAATAAAAAAGGAATACAGAACGGCGGGAAGCTGAAAAGACGTGAGTGTCAGCCAAAGCAGTGGAACCCGGGACCCTGAAACAGGGTCAATACGTTTCCACTTAACAAGCATATGGTTCCTGCCATCCTGCTGTGTGAAAGTTTGTTTTGCAGTAAAAACAGTGTTTGTGGATTAGGACGTGGTAATTAGTCATTCTTATTCAGAAATGTCAGCACAGAGAAAGAAAACATAATTAATTCAGGGTCTACCGTCACTCCCCACAATCTCGGCACTCGGCAGCTTTCCTTCCTTCAGTCATTAACCTCTTTAACCTGAGGCCGCCACTCATTTCATTTACAGGATTATAGTTTAGTTGTTACTTGGGACGACTCACGAATGCCGTTATTTGTAATATGAGTGCTACGACTGATTTTCTGAGAAACAAAAACGCTCTTATCCATTCCTGCTTCATTGTTAGCTACTTTCAATAGATACAACTGGCTACTGACAGCTGAAGACCATGAAGGAGTCCAAAACATAAAAAAAATAATTGCTTTGGCTCAGCTGTACAGAAAAATGACTTCAATTTCCACTTTGTTTTATGTTATTTTGTGCTTTTAATGAGTGATCTGTTTGTTTTGTTGGTGTTTTTTTTCTCTACCTTGTGCTGTGAGTCACGGGCACCTTGTTTCATGGTGGTATCAATGTCTTTTCATTTAGTATGTCTTTGTAAAAGCACATTTAGCAAATGCATTTCATTTTTCTTCTTTTTTTTGTATTCAGTTGATTACTTTATAACACTATTTAACCATATTTAGATTTCCAACAATCACAACTTTAATTACACACAGTCAATTTAATAAGACGCTGCATGCAATAAAGGAATTTTAAGGGATGTGTCTAAATAAAGAAAATGAATATGAAGATAACATATAACCAGCATTTTGTACATACAATACAATACAACTTTATTTATACAGCACATTTAAAAACCAACGGTATAGCAAAGTGCTTCACATAAAACAGCAGGTTAAAACATGAATAATATAAGACCATTAACAAAGTACTGAATATGCTAACAGGTCAATGGCACTAATTACACAAGAATAAAAGTGAATATCAACTCAAACTTGCTAAAAACAGACAGGTTTTAAGTAGAAGAAGATATATAGAAAGATAAAATTTGAATCGAGTATAAAATACAGGCGCTATCTAACTAGGAAAGAAAGATTAAATAAGTGAGTTTTTAAATCATGATTTAAATAATTGGATGGAGTCAGATACGCGAATAGCAATGGGAAGGTTGTTCCACAGGTTAGGTGCAGCCAGGGCAAACGCACGGTCACCTCTGGTCTCAAGCCGAGATCTAGGCTGTACCTAGAGTAATTGGTCCGATGATCTGAGGGTTCTCCCGGGGGTGTATGATCTAAGAAGTTCGGCGAGATAGCTAGGTGCTGTTTTACTTATAATTTTGAAGGTAAGGTAAAATAATTTTAAATATTTTAAATTCGATGCGGTATTTGATGGGGAGCCAGTGCAAATCAGCAAGGACAGGGGTAATAGAGGCAAACCTTCCAGTACCAGTCAGAAGGCGTGCCGCAGCATTTTGGACAAGCTGTAATCTATGGAGAAGAGTAGCATGGAGACCAAAGTAAAGGGAATTACAGTAATCTAATCTATCAAAAGGCACGAATAAGCTTTTCCAGATCCTTATGTGGTACGTAATAAGACGCAATTGGTAGAAGCTAGATTTGACTACAGAGGACACTTGTTTGTCAAATTTGAGAGAGCTGTCCAGCAGCACTCCTAGGTTACTAACAGTGTCAGAGAGAAAAGTGGCGAGGGATCCAAAGGTATCAACTGGTTGGCCCCGGGGGAAATGACTGTCAAACATCACAATTTCGGTTTTCATTTCTTTTAAGATAAGAGAGTTGCCCAAAAGCCATTCTTTGACTTCTCTCATGCACTCTAGGAAGCAGTGCAGTGACAGAGCAACATCGTCAGTTAGCTGAAAATAAAATTGTATATCATCAGCATAGCAATGAAATGACATGTTGTATTTTTCAAAGATTAAGCCTAGAGGTAGCATATAGAGTGAGAATAACATTGGGCCCAAAACAGAGCCTTGAGGCACGCCACAGAAGAAGGATGCAAAAGAGGAAGAATAGGTACCCAGAGTGACAGGATTTAAACCAGTTAAGAGCGTCACCTCTAATGCCAACTGTATGTTCTAACCTCGTTAGTAGAATATTATGGTCCACCATATCAAAGGCTGAGGACAAGTCCAGTAAGACTAAGACCGCAGAATGACCTGAATTGGCAATTAGGAGACGATCATTAAGGACTCTCAGCAGAGCTGTTTCAGGGCTATGACGTGGTTTAAAGCCAGACTGAAATTTATCACTGATGTTGTTCGCATCCAGATAGGCCTGGAGTTGCGAGAGAACTATCTTCTCCGAGATTTTGGACAGGAACGAGTTTGTGAACTACAGGCCGATTTCCAAAGTCATTATGATCGAGGCTCCTTTTTTTGAGAATAGGCTGCACTATGGCATGTTTAAAGGCTGACGGAATACAATGAAGAATTCATTAGAGTTAAAGTACTGGGCCCAGTTCCATCAAACCCATCCTTGATAATGCGTGACGGGAGAATATCATGTACAGAATTTGTATTTTTCAGCTGTTCAGCTATTTGCTTAAGGGCAGTAAGTGACACCAGCCCAAACTGATGAAAGGTTGATAAACATCCTGGGGTGAAAGCAGGGCTCACAACTAAAGGGTGTGAAGACTTGAGAGATAAAATTTTATCTGTGAAGTAATTTAAAAATTGTTCACAGAGAGCCGGAGAAGACACCGTCGGCATTTCATGACAGGGATTGACCACTGAATTAAAAATTTTAAACAGCTTTCGAGGATTATGGCCATTAGTCTCAATAAAATCAAAAGAAAGCCACTTCAGCCATTTTAGCAGCGTTTTGAAACCTCAGGCGGCTGGTACGTAAGATATCAAAGGATACCTGGAGCTTATCTTTTTTCCACCTCCTCTCGGCTCGGTGACACACACGTCGTAGGGCACGTTTAGAGTCGTTTAACCAATGTCGGGAAGCGGTTCGAGGACATTTCATTTTAATCCGGTTGTTCAGTCTGACGTCACTAGCCGTGTCTGGGCCTAAACTCCGCTGCAGGTCCATATATCAAACGATCACTATGGCATTACTGAGAGTTGAAAAACTGTCTAAAGTCTTTCATCTTTAATAAAATGATCAGCGTTCTGCTCTACCAGGTGTAACAATTGAGTTTAACATCCAGGCATCCATGAAAACGGAATTTATGACATTTAACGGAGTTAGAAGTTAGCAGGGAGTTAGCTCGCTAGCTTCTATCTAAATACAATATAGCATGTCCTGACTGCGGGGTTTTGGAAACAAATTAAAACGTACAGCTCTGTTATCACTTCCAGCATAAATGAAGACAGAAAACTAAACAGCAGTAACGTTTGTAGGGTTACTGAAGTTGGGCTAGCTGGTATATAATGATGTGCTGCGTGACCGCTAGCGACACAGCTACGTTAGCATAATATAAACAAGCTAACCTTTTTTCCACTCGATAAAAGTTAACGTGAGTGTTCTCGGTGGTCAGGAACAAATGTAATCGCATGGCAGGATGCTGTAAAAGGACCAAACTTCAGCCAGGAGAACAACTGAGATAATCCATCCACAATACGAGGTTAGTCATTCATATACTGCTGCATGGGCTGGGCTGTAGTTACATCCTAAGGTTTTAAAAACTGAGCTTAAATAAATGATTAGCGGTAATAAAAGCCGAGGGAGGTCAACAGTGATCACTGACTGTTTTAGGAGCTTTTTGAAATCAAATAGAAGAAAATACATAACATTAAACATGTTAACAACACAAAAGCCATATTAAACGCAGACTACTTTAGACCCGGAAGTAGGATTCGTCGCGTCATCACTGAACAACCGGATAGGTGCTACAACGCCATGGATAGAGGAGCATGTGGATAGCAAAGAATTAGCAAAGTCATCAACTGTATGAGCTATGGGACAATCAGTAATAGTGGGTGCAGAATTAAGGAACACCACAGAAAAACTAGCCACAGTTTCAGAATTAATTATGCGCATAGGGCGTCGGAGGCCCCCAGGGTGCAGTTCTGTATTGTATAAATCAACATCAAAAATAACTGGGAAATGATCAGAGATCCCAGCATTGTCAATGTTCTTAATATAAATGTCCAGGCCATATGAAAAAAAACAGATCAAGGGTATGGCCTTTAAAGTGGGTTGGTTCATTTACCCACTGAACAAGGTTAAGAGAGTCAGTTAGAGCAAGAAAGTCTTTGGCTAATGGATCATCCTTACAACAGATATGAATATTAAAATCACCAGTGATAAGAACACAGTCATATTTAAACAGAACAGATCCTAATAGATCAGCAAAGTCATGAATAAAAGCCTTGTTGTATTCGGCGGTCGTAGACCACAACACACAGAGTTTTCGAAGATTAGGCCAACTCCAGTAATTGGACTTCCAAGCTAGGTTAGGGAGGGGGGTGGGGGGGGGGGGGGGCTGCCGAATTTTATGTTTATTTTAAAAAATCGAGGCTAAGCCACCACCTCTGAGCTGAAGATGGCACAGTCTGGGGGGAGAAGGTCCGAGAAGGAGAACGACTCACCAGGGCGAATCCAAGTCTCTGTCAGGAACCAAACGTCCAGCCCCGAGGCGAGGAAAAAGTCATTTAAAACAAAAGTCTTATTCACCAGCGACCTTACATTTAGTAGAGCCATCTGTGTCCACGGTGTGCACTACGGCCAACCCATGTTTTGGAATTTGCCTGCTTATCCGTTGTCCAGTATCCTTAGCCAGATCCATCACCCGCTTGCCTGTCAGCTGGTGGTGAAGCTGTATTTCCGGGATCACTACAGAGATCAATCTCATCTTTACCTTCGCATCCCGGTGATTCTTGCCCGAGCCTGTACTGCCAGTGTGATAAGTGAGCTCTCCAACTCTCCCCATGTTTATTGCCACTTTTTACCGATTGTTCGGTATCTTCCCCTAAAATTTCGTAGATCCACCCTGCGTGCGCCGATTCCCCTTTTCCCTACGAGTTCGTGTCAGCCCCCTTCTCTGGTTTCCCTCAGTTTATTTATCACTGTACGCAATTTCCCACCCTGTGTAAATAATCCAGACACTGTAAATAAAGAGCACTTTCTGCATTCCCTGCGTTTCTGTGTGCTCTGCCATAGAGTCTGTTCGTTCAGCCTAACAGAGAGAGGACGTAGAATACCCATGCTAGCATCTGGATTAGCCATAGCCTGTGCTTTAAGGTAAGCCTTAAGACGGACACGAATGCCACTCCGTTTGCCCCGCTTCCTATAGCGTTTCTTGTACAGGGTGGGTAGGGGCAGGCAAGATATCCTGGTGGAGGAGTCCAATCATGACAGGGTGGCGTCTCCCGGAGTCCAGCATGGATCCGAACCATAGAAGTGAGAGAATCGAAGATTTAAAAGTGTTTGCCGGTCATAAGTAATTAGTACATTGC
The DNA here is from genome assembly GCF_965226115.1 of Aulonocara stuartgranti. NCBI lineage: Eukaryota > Metazoa > Chordata > Actinopteri > Cichliformes > Cichlidae > Aulonocara > Aulonocara stuartgranti. The sequence goes on from NC_138946.1 coordinate 3,782,156, forward strand.
CACCTGATGACCATATTACCAAGAGAATGAAGAGTACAATGCAAAAGTCAAAAAAGAGGGGTCGAAAGGAGAGGCGAAGACGGCCTGCCGAGCACACTGGCGCCATCTTTGAATTATGCCTGAATGTTAAAGCAAGGTTAAAACACATACATTGCACCATATAATTGCTAAGCTATAGATATGTACACAGCAATGATTATTTCTTGGAAACTATCACTGTGTTTCACTTTTTTTTAATTTTTTTTATCTCTGGTCTCATGTGCACATCAATTTATCAGAAACATTTTCACACCCAGACTGAGAAAAATCGACCGACACACACACACACACACACACACACACACACAAAGTTCTTTGAATTCCATTTGCCCTATAAAGCTCCCAAAACTCCTCGTCTTAATTCTTCCTTTCAAAAGCAAAGCCAGGGGAGTAATCCACAATCTCAGGATCTTCTATTTCTTGGCTTCCAAATGCAAATGGAAATCCTTGTTCTACAAACGGCTTATTGAATGGCTTAGAGAGGCAGCTGCTGCTTCTCATTGGTTCATCTATTGATGGTGAGGACCCAGATGATCCCTTGAAGCTAACAAATGGAGGCTTTTGTCTTGCTTAAACTGATCTTTTTGAATTTTTAATCAAAGAACTGAGCTTTGGTGCTTCTTGACTAAAGAGCAAAGTAAATTTCAAATAAACAGACAGTCGAAAACAAAGAGTGTTTACTGACAATTTAATATTTTGTGCCGTTGCTTAAACCCTACGATACTTTGTAAGATTATTCCACAAACTGTAATGGTCCAGGTTTTCATACCCAGAGTTTGATGGTTTTTGGATGACTAAATAATAACAATAACAACAACAACAATAATAATAATGTCTACTTTATCCACAGTCAACAGTTATTAGCATTAAAAGAAAGGGAAACTGATCTGAAATGACAGCAACTTGGCCCTGAGGTGGTAAGCCAGGTTTAATCACAGAGCACATGTTGCACACAGGTCGCCAAGCTTCTGCAGAGTCGATCGCTACAGACCTCCAAACTTCACGTGGCCTTCAGATTAGCTCAAGAAGAGAGCGTAGAGAGCTTTGTGGGTTTGCCAAGCAGCTGATGCAGTGGTGTAAAGCACAACAGATTATATTACATGTAGACATATTTGAGCCTGTATGTATATTTTTGACCCTGTGTGTGGATTATAAAAAATCCCCCCAAAATATTTAACTATTAGGGGTGCAACGATACACAAAATTCACGGTTCGATATTTTTTCGATACAAAAAAAATGTTCATGCCTTTTTAATTTGTCATTTATTAAAATTATAAATATATATTTTAACTCAAAGGTACAGTTTTTAAATTTAATGTTGCTGAAACAACAAAGGGATAAAAATATAAATCTATCTGATTGAGAAATCACTCATCTTTGGAAAAGAGAATTTATTACAGAGAAATGTCTCTTTTCAAAATAAAAGCTACACTATACGCTTCTTCTGGGCTATATTCTCAGCAGCATATTAAACATATCAGGTCCCCATAAGGAGAATCCTGTGCTAACGGCTGTCTAAATGACTCTGGTAAAGTTTGTAGCATGCGTGCTTGTTGTTTTTGTCTGCTTCCACTTGTCTTTGCACTAGGATGATGTTGGCGTAAATGTGCAGTCATATTCGTTGTGTTCCCACTAGTGCTGTCAGCGTTAATCTGAAATGACGTTAACGGCACAACACGGCAAATCTCCATTAACGAGCTACAGTGGATCGCCCCGTGCATGGGGCTGGACGGTGTCAACACGTTAACAAACAAACTGCGCTAACGCAGTGGTTCCCACCATGTAATTGAGCATTGCGTGGCACATCCGACATACTGTTTTACTTTAGTCCGTGACGCGCTTATCTTCAAGGTCATACTTCACATGAAAACCAAAATAGTTCCAAAGGCCAGATCTGAATGAGGGTGGGGGAGGTTCAATTTGCCATGTTGCAACAAGCTTAGCTTCTGTCTTGCTAGCTTGCGCTGCGCTCAGTGGATCTGCGCTCGACAGTGGAGCCTAGGCGGAGTAGTCGAACGCAGATCCACTGAGGGCTCAACACAGACAGCATCGTCAGAAGAAAAGTTGATAAAATAAATTACAAATGTTGTATTGTTCGATACATATGTGTACCGAACCGAAAGCACTGTATCGAACGGTTCAATATCGATACGAGTATCGTTACACCCCTACTAACTATATATAACTAGTGCACCCAATTCTTGTATTTCAAAGTCATTAAAGCAAGTACAACCATCCCACCCTGAAAAATAAACTGTTGAAAGAAATCATGATGAGTGTATGGAAACTTCTGAACACAACTGTGCTCATCCATGGAACCTCCAGCTGTCCTCGTGGTCGTTCACAACTGGGAACAATCCTAACCTTAGCAGTTCCTCCTATAGGAACAGTCTGAGTGGTTAAGGTTTGGCTGGTCTAAAGCTCGAGTTTAATATATTTTGGTTCATTTCACCTCATGACATAAAGAAACTGCTTTTGTGCTGAAAATCGAGAACCACAGAATCACCGATGTAAGAGGTAAATTCTAAGAACTGCTGCTTGTATAAGAGACACATTTTACCGTAAAAATATTTCTTCTTTCACTCGCCGTATGAAATAAGTGAATACAAATGATCTGAAGCTCTTATAGGACGCATTAATGTTAAATCGTCCTATAAAATATGACAGGATGGACATCATTTATATGAAAATGTGAACGTGATTTTGAGCATTGCCGATTTTACACATCATTAACATGAATTCCACATCAGCTTTGTGTTAAGTAGTTAAGACTGATCTGAGCAGATGAGGAGATCCTCTATCTGATCAAACGCAGACTGCTGTGCTTGTCACCATCACAAAAATACAGTTTGCAACTCATTTCTTAAAAGCAGACAATGACACAAAAGTGAACTGATGTGACTCAAATGGAATCAAACTGAACTGACTCGGACGGGAGCAAAAGGAAGCGGCATTGAATTTGCCATCTATTGAAATGAACTCAACATAGAGTACAAACCTGTGCTGCTGGCTGCTGATAAGCAGTGTGTGTGTGTGTGTGTGTGTGTGTGTGTGTGTGTGTGTGTGTGTGTGTGTGTGTGTGTGTGTGTGTGTGTGTGTGTAAGGCCTGTATCTGCTGTTTGATCAGTGTAGTTGGGATTGTTGTTACTGAATGTCTGACACTTCTATGAGTTGCTCTGTTTGGCAGATGCAGACTGAGCGTCGCGTGAGCGCTGGCAGTCACCCAGCTCCACTGTAAGCTGTATGTGTGTGTGTAAGTACAAGATCTAACACACAGACAGCAGAGAATGTGAGTCCGCATGTGTGTGTGTGTGTGTGTAGTGTGAACACAATGCTCGATGTACAGCGAAAACAATGTCAGAATTGGATCTCTTTCAGTGAGGCAGAGGAGCGTATAGGAGAGCATAGCTAAATATTTGTTCCCCAGTGGTATATGCACCAAAATAGTAAGTCTGCAGACAACAGAATAAAGTATATTTTCTTACTTTTTTATGTTATAACAACCTAAAAATGTCAAAAAGGTTGGCATGGCTACTCACTGGAAACCTCAGAACAAATATGTTGGTCTGAGTTACGATCGTTGTTTGTTACGTTCTGTTTCCTCGCCGTCTTCCTGTCCCATGTGGCGGCTCTGTTCCCATAGCTACCCGTTCTTTAAGTTTACTCTCTGCATTATTTAAAAGGTTACTTCTTTGAGTGGCTTTCTGGACTTTAGTTTCCCTTCCTTCTTTCACTTCTTTCTTTTTCCTGGCTTGATTGAGTTCGCTTGTGCCTTATTATCCATTTCCCCCGGCGTGTCTGTATTGTCTGCATGACCCCTGAATCCCACCGAGCTTGGCTGCCTTATGCAGCCTCACAGATCCAGACTGAAACAAAATGTCATACAAACATATTTGCTGTCACTCACTCATACAACACCTGAAGACTTTTGAAGATTTCACTTTCTTGTTGTCATTCCCAGATGCATCTGCACAGTCTGTCCTCTTGTGAACTGTCCGTCACAGAGTTAATCACTGGCGCACCAGCTTATTTTCTATCAGTTTTAAACTGAACAAAGAGGAGTGAGCGCGTGTTATTATATACAGCAACTCCTTTTTATTCATGCTCATAAAAAGTTCAGGAGCCATTTCACAGCTCTCCTTGCAGCCCTGCTCGGAGCCATAACAGAGACTCAGCTCAGAATCTGCACTAATTAAGAAATATACAGTATGACAGCCTCATCAAGTACAGCTGCCAATCACGAGAGAATATAATTAGAGGGGAAGCATCTGATGTATATCAAAGACAAGACTACTTCACCCGTAGGTGGTGGAGAGGAGCTGAGGAGTTAATTGCTAAACTACTGATTGTGGACTTTGAGGAAAATGTGACACGTTCAAGAAAAAAAATATATAGCAGCTCTCTATCAAGAAATGCTGTAATGATGAAAAATATAATCAAAGTGAGTAAGTGAAAGAAGAATACATTAAAATAAAAAACAAAAAAACAAAGTGATGCTAAAGGCTTCACGCCTGAACTTATCATGAATTAAAATATAAAGTATTTATAAAATACTATTATTAATATTGTGTCTTTATATATGTTTTGTCAGTCGTTATATATAAGTGGTTATTAATCAAGAATGAACATTTATATCTGTATTTATAAATTACACAGAGAAGTAATGATGAATTAAGCCCTCACTAGTACATTACTAATGCTTAAGAATATGACAATATTATATAAGCATTACCAAAGTATGGATGTGTTGGTCTTTAAGCTGAAAGGATGAATAAATCCCAAATTTGGCCCCAAATTGCAGAATCCAGCATTGAAAGTGATGCAGTTTCTTTACATCAGTGAGACTGAAGCACATTCAAGGCGAATGACTGTGATGAGAAAACCTACAGAGCAGAAAGCCTGAACACGACAGAGGGTGTCATATTGACTCAACACTGTGGAGTTTGTTCTCTGTTATTAATATTGTTTAATCGGTTTAGCTCGTGCTTATAGAAACACAAGAAAAATAAGAAATGACAAATGTGAACTTCCTAATATACAACTGCAGAGGCAGGTCAGGTTATTAATGATGATACATTTCCTGCCGTTGGAATGAACTGCAATTATTTATTTTTAGTGAAGGTCTGCACAATTTCCCCCCTTTTATTTTTCCCCAACACTTATTAGATTCTGTTTTTTCTAATGAGCAGAATGTGAGGTCACACATTACTGATGCATTGCTCAGGAAGACATACAGACTTTTAAAAACATCTGATTAGGAAATAATTAGGGTTAGAAAACAGTGGGTAAAATATTTAGCTAATGTCTTCAAACTGATGTTTCATATGAAAAGTGGCACGGTGCTTTCTTAAAAATGACTGATTTGGAAAAAGTGATTTTTTTTCTTTAATAATTCCTGTTTAAGTAATAAACCACAAACTATTTAAGTTTGTTACACGCTTTAGCAATAGTCCATGTTTTAGCGTCAAACTAATTAATTAGTTTCATTAATCAATCGAACTAAGTACTGAGAGTATTCATGCACAATGTACTTCTCAGAATTATTACATTATATTACAACATCATTACTGAGTAATTAATCTGTAGCTGAAGATGACTTTAACGACCTATATAGAGCTGGCTCCTTCTATCTATTTGTATTTCTATTGAATATTACTGGATTTATACGTAGAGGAAATATAGAGTATATATAGAGTATAAGAGAGCAGCTTTATACTGTATAAATAAGTACAGATAAGCATTAAAGTACATTAAAAGTGCACATTAGGAAAGTACTTGAGTAAATGAGAATGGTACCAGTGGGGGCTATTCATATTTCCAGTTCCACTGCCACAATCTGGATTATAATCTTTTGATTATAATTTAGGTGTGCTCTGAAAAAAATAGAAAGAAATCTCTCTAAAGTCCTTAAAATGGAACCAAAGCCATCGCTCCTGCTCACCGAGAAAGAAATCTGCAGATGTGAACGTTTCCTTAAGTGCTAAGTACTTCAGGCGCTGTGGTTCTCTCACTGTGGAGCCCAAATACAGACTCTGTTATCTAACATTTAAACCACAGTGTAAATGAGAGAATGGGTTAGAGAAGTAGGACGTGCTCAGTGAACCAAAGATGAAGCTACGTGAAAAATGAAACTGTCTTTAACAGACAACAAGGCAAAAGTGGGGAAGTCGTGTCACATTCAACCACTCAACTTTAGTGAGAAGTGACGCTGATTGCATATCTATAAATAGCTACTGTTTCTCTAACTCTGGTTTTTTTTCTTGTAGAAGAGCGAAAGAAAGGTCGAACTTAAAGCCTCGCGGAGGCTGTCTCACTGTCACTCGGCAGCTGTTTGAGTTTGTGATCCGCAGCAAGAGCAGGAGCTTTAATAGATCACAGAGAGACTACCGCAGGACAGATATACGAGCTTAAGAGACAGACAACACAGGTTATAAGTGTTTGAACTGTAGCACTCCTAAAGTTAGGAAAACCATATTTACAGAGCCATTTTCTACTAAAATGAAATGGAGGTTAGAGCGCACAGTATGGAACTGGAGAGCGAAAAACGAAAGTTCTTAAGGACTGATTGCAAGAAATGAGATGAATTATTATTGATTAGTTAAACAGAAATGGTGATTCGTTCATTTATTTTATGTGTGAATGTCGCAGCAGGATCAAAGCTGATCTGTGCGTCAGTCTTTTCATACATATGTAAAGACGGTGTGCTAAAACCAGACATTGATTTTCACAGGTGTTCTTTAGTGTCACTCTTGAATCGATCGCTGGTTGTCTTCATTTGCCAAGAACACGTGTTTTTTTTTTCCTTCTGTTCTTTCAACACTAATTTCAATCTCTTCTGAGGCCTCTGTGTTTATGCGCAAACCTTTTCTCACCTCGAACACTGATCACAAAAGCAGTGACCCAAAGATCAGTAAGGTTTGAAAGAAATGCATCTTGCAGATCAATCATCACTTCTTTTTCGATGATTTCCACACAGGCAGGTTTTGAAGCTCGCTCGCAGAATAGATGCCACCAACGAACACATGGTTAAATGTTCATTCTTGGAAACAGCGAGGTAAAGCTGAATAATCTTAGAGAAATGTGAAGTTCAAATGACAAAGCCTACGCAAACAGGTGAATCGAAGCAAATCTGCACCGTGTGACAAGGATATAAAATATATCAGAGAAAGTATTCCACCACAGAGTGTGGATTCTCTTAATGCTACCAGCAGTCAGGGGTGGGGGACGGGCTTATTGTCACATTTTGTGAGCAGCTGGAGAGGTTTGATTCAGGTTGGTTTTTATATCAATGGGAATAATGGAGAGAGGAGAGCGATAGCAAGTTATTAGTTATAGTACAGAGAAATACTAAGTTATTTACTTGCAGCTATAGGCTCTATTTTGGAGGAAAGAACTTCTCCTACTGGCCCTTCAAAGTTCAAAAACACTTCAGCAACACTATGTGAAAGATTGAGGAAAGTGAAAGAAATTCAAAAACCAAAGAGGGAACTTTGTCTGTATTATAGTTGAAAGTGCTACAGTCGCTGCTGAAAGCAAGACTGCTTCGTTAGCTAAACAAAATACTGTACAACTGTGTGACTATAACGTTCATATAACAAGGAAAAGAACCTTGTCTTTATCCAACTGTAGACCACTTGATTACCGCGACAACATCACACGGAGTAAAATCCAATGATTACGACGAATCGTAAGCAGAGATCGAGTTGATGTGGCCAAAAGTCTCCTGCATTGCTGCATGATTTCATGCACTGCTGAAGCATTGCTGAGGATGTTACAGTAGAATTCAGCATTGAACGTGTGACTGTGGAGAACACACTCCTTATGTACCAACATTTGGCTTGGATGGTGCTCACCCTCCTACTCTTTGGTTTCTTCAAACAAGAGTTTTCCACTGTTTGGTTGTTTGGAAAGATTCTCGACATGACTGGGACGCTCTGGTGGGACCGTAACAGAGCTGTGCATAAGCCAGTGTCACAAACACCAGTGACCTGAAGCAACGTGATGAGTGAGACTCGTGTTGGGCAGAAAGCAATTTCTTTAAGTTGGTGCTGCTCAAAGTGGTTCTCCAATTTAATGAATCATCAGGCATACTTAGTTGTTTGACCCTTTGTTAAATATGTAATGACATGGTGTAATATGTTATGTGTTGTAGGTTGTATCTACCTTATTTTAAGACCTCATAATTATCACATCCTGATATATGAAACCTTAGAACTCCCAGTGGATGTACTTTCTTTTTGCTATGACTATATGTTTATTATATTATACATCACTTTATTTTTTGAGAAGAATGGGAAAGGTTCTTATAGAACAGCACAACACATAAACACAGTTAAACTTTTAGATGCGCTCTACTTAAACAGCATGCAGTGATCAAACAGCAGGTCCTTGGGGGAAATGAAAGTGGAGCATAGGCAGGTCAGTTAAGCCATCACCTGTGCTCAACTCATGCACTTATGGGGCTTATGAAGATCTTATTTCTGCCTCTACAACTGACAGCAAAATCTCCAGCGGCCTCATTACCAATATCATATAAATACATGGCCTGGGACCTTGATTTGTTCAATAATTCAGCGGCGCTTCTCTCTTCTCTCAGACTGCTGCCAAAGGCAAGTCTGGAGGATGGTGTTAATACTGAGTGCAAATAATTGCAAGTAACTGGATGAATACATCAGGAAGGGCGCACGAGAGAATCTACTGCTGGTGGGAATTCCCTAGATTATGCTTTTTTTTGTCCCACTTAAGTTACCTGGGTATGTTTTGCAATTTACATTTTCATAGTAGTCCATGTTTTTACAGAGTGCTTGGCAACTCTAGCAGATAACACGCATGAATAAAGGGAAACCAGGAGGTCTGTTTTTCCTTTTATGCAGATTGAAACTGTTAGTTTCTAAACACAAAGTGAGTAAAACTGAATAAGGCTGCAGTAATTAAAATTGCTGGTCAGTGGGGGTTAGAAGAGGAAAGCACTTTCATAAGGCAGTGTTATCTGAAACTGAAGTTATCCAGCTTTAGCATTAGTAGCAGTGTTTATTACCAGTGCTAGCTACCCACCTAGCTAGCACCATCAGCTAGCCTAGCTTCCTCCTGCTTGCTGAAAATTGTTAGTCGGTCTCTATCTTAGCAGCAAATAGCCAAGCTAATCATTTTCGACTGTTGTGCCAAAATAGGTATTCCTAGTATGTTTCATTTAGCATTTTTACCTTCCAGCGGTGCGTTCAGACAGTTTTAGGAAGAGAATATCACCTGCTAAAGTAGCTATAGATAACTCTTCAGTAAAGACTTGCCTTGTTACGCTTCCAACAGATATTAAGATCCTTTTTTTCTTCTCATTATTTTATTTTTTCTCTAAATTAATATTAAGCAAGTGTAGCACTTAAAAAATATCGGGAAACTATAAATCTATGCTGTCAGAGCAGATGAGCAGCAACAGAAAACCAAACCATATAAATTTGGAATATAGATCATTTCATTCAGATGTCTGCTGTCAAAGTCTCCCACAGCACTTAAATACTGCAAAGCAGAAAACATTCAAAACAATGTCATTTTTTCACTGTGTTAAATCACATTAAAAACAACAACAACAACATATCATAGCCAAAGCACAAAGCAGACCTAATCTTTCCTGTGATGACTACACAAACATTTTTAATACTCTTAAAATGCATTTATGAGGAAAAAAGCTTTGGAACTGATCAGGAATAATGTAAACATACGTTTTTGTAGCTCCAGTAAGTAGGGCAATGGGCATTGTCTATAAAAATGTAAAAATGTTTATGGTGTAGGCAGCTGGCCTTGAATGAATACAGCATCTTCTGCAGGGTGATTTGTCTCCAAATGTTCAGCAATTTATTTTCTGTATGTACTGCTTATAAATTATGTGACAACAACAAGAAGAGGGGGGTAAAGGAAGGGAGGGCAGAGGAAAAGATTAAGTAAGAGAAAAGAGAAAGAAGAAACCTGACGATAAAGAGCTACTAGAGTCTGCCAAAGCAATTAATTAGTTTTACCATCTGTATAGCAGCCAGTGTGTTTAGTGAAAAATCAGAACATCTCTGTTAATTTGCTCTCTGCATCTTGTGCTTGTGTTTTTATTTAAAGCATCATAAATGCCTGGATGTATTTAAAGTTGTACGGCATTTTGTTTCTTTCTGCAAACTTTAGAGGAACGTGAATAATTCATAATGTTTATCGACCTCTGTCAGGGACCAACAGAAAATGCAGCAACATCGATTGAACCCCTTTCACGGAGTCTCTTGCACGGCTCATATCATTTGAGACTTCTCATCTCTCTCTAAAGCTGAATCTTTGTTTACAGCAGCCATCTTGCCTTAAAGTTACAACTGAAAAAAAAAAAAGAGAGGCTTTTCCTGCTGAACCCTAAAAAGAGCTCATTTCTTTGCAGTCATTTGTAATATTGTTATATGTATATGTGGTCTTTCTGCAAAACGTCAATGTTTCTGTTTGTTAGAAATCGGGAAAATGTACATGCAGAGTGCAGCCAGACACCCGTAGATATGAGGCAGGAGTTCAGAAGTCATTGTTCTACTTCCAGTCAGTTTCCAAAAGAATACATTAAAAAAATCCCAATGCAACCTCCCATTTTTACCTATTAGCAGGGTGCTTACCATATTTTTTACCCTTGTGTGACTGAACTATTTGTGGCATGGGTCTGGCTGTCAGCTCTACATGTATGGATGCTTATAAAGAACCCACTGCAGTTACATTTAGGTGCAGTGGGTAAAGACATTTTTCAGCTTGCGGGGATATTGCTGTGAAGCTGTGTAGCAGTTTTTAGTGCTTAATGCTAAACAAACTGTAAGTGTCAATGAGAGTAAAAAGAGAGAAGAAACGGGCCCACGCTAAGAAGATTCTGACGCTGCAGCCATTCCTCCTGCATCCTTATGTGGTTAGTGTTGCTCTAAAAACATGACTGTTAGTTCTTTCTGTCTTTTATATGAAATGCACATAAAGAAAATGTTGTGTGTTTCTTTTGCACTACAGAAAATGGCAGTATTTGTAGGACAGTGCTACTTCAGCAGTTCACAGCAGGTTTATTGTAGTAAGAGAAAATTGTGATGCCTTGTATAGATCAGAAATGCACACATGTAAATGACACTGATCACCTTTGCTTTTGCCGCCGGATGCCACCATCATTAAGCAAATCTGAGACACTTTTTGCCGTACTTGGTGTACTTTACTGTAGAGACAGTGCAGAATTACAAATACTCCTAACAGGAGGTTAGAACCAAATGTATTTTCTGATGCGATTGATGTTCTTCAATATCTGTCTGATGAGGTTCAGGTTCATGTTCTGTTGTGTCAGCAGCACTGTGGGAGTGGAGCCTGAGTCTTTGATGCAGAGTCAGAAATGAGGACACTGTCCATGATCATGGCACATGGCTGACCCTCCCTGAGCCTGGTTCTGCTGGCGGTTTCATCCTGTTAAAAGGAAGTATTTCCTTCCTGCTGTCACCAATAGCTTGCTCATAGGGGGTTGTATTTTCTGTAATAATGTATGGTTTTTAAACCTACAATATACAGCACCTTCAGGCGACTGCTGTTCTGATCTGTGTCGCATTTAATGCTGTATGTTTTCATATTTAATTGTTGTTCTGTGTTTTCTTGATTGTACTGTGGATTTATTATTTGTCATTTTATTTTTTGTTGTACATTCTCTGTGTTACTTTTCTTATTTATTGTTTTTGTCTGACCTACAGATAAAAAGTAGCCTTTTGGCTTATTATAGCATATTTACATTTGTATGTTCATTTGTATGCACTGTCCCTTTTATATCAATAAATTCAATTTCAAAACTCGTCAACGTTAGCATTTTGGCCATCATGTTGTTTTCTTTGGTAGGAACATTTAGTGACGTGAGGATGAAGTTATCGGGTAACAGAGCTCAGGGCACAGAAACAGAACTCTGCACAGAATACGTGAGTTTCTCTCAGAAACTGTAAGCCATGTTGTTTGTTGGGTAATTGCTTTAAAGACACTGACAGCACAAAAACAGGAGAGAGGTCAAGAAGTGTTTCCAATTAGTGAAGGTGACAGTTATGAATAAAACTGCCTGCATGAATACACCTGTCAGTCAAACCCTGAACTTTGGGCTTTAATTTAGGCTGAATTATTTAAAAAAGAAGAAGAAGAAAAGCACCATTTGTACAGACCTTTAAAGAGGAAATGAGCTGTTTTAGCCTTTTTTTTTTTTTTTTTTTTAAATATAATCCCTCTCAGGCTAAAAACAGGTAAACTTGGGGTGTCTATGGGGGATTTGAGGAACTGCAGTTTTTAACGCTCTCCTTTTGGCTTAATGTTCTTTGCCCTGGGGGCTGGAACCATAACGAAGCTATGCCTCTCCAAGGAGCACTTTCTACTGCACACCAACGTGGTAAAACCAAACTTAGATTTAAAAAGGTGAAATTTGATTGTCCATCTGAACTGATTTGATGGCTTCTTTCATTTACTTTCATCTCTCTCGGCAGGACGTTTCTCGAAGGTAAACAAAAAGACTATTTGCAGTCGGTCAGCTGTGCAAATTCGTGTGTTAAAGTTCACCAGACTGAACTGCGGGCAAAACATCCATGTGGATTTGTTTCTCCTCTGCAAGCAAACTCACTCAAAATGTGTTGGCACTAAATGATTTCACACTGAAATTTGATTGAAATGTGGGTGTTATACCAAGCCCCAGCGCTGACAGAACAGCCAGTGATGGAAAAAAAACATAAGAAGGCAAGAAAAAGGAAAGAAACCAAGTGCTGCTTGCATATAAATATAAAATCTCCCACTGGATTCAATCCAAACTCCTCAATACATTCATGGCTTCTTTCTGTCGTTTTGTATTCCTCACCCCTGCAGAAAACCATTATTGTCTTTCCTCTTCTTTTTCTGCAAACATACAGCTGTTTCTTTCCCTGCAGTCTGTCTTTCAGCCACTTTCTCTGTGTTTAATAGCCATTAACTACTAACATGTACTCAGTAGATTTCAGAGCAGATGATTCTCCACAGAGCCACAGCACAAGCCCTTCTTCCTGCTGGTTCCACAAAGCAGAGAGAAAACATACAATCAGCGAACAGCTTTTCCTGTACAGCAGCTCCTGTGAAGTAATGTTGATGACCTCTCGTAGCCTCCAACTGTATCCGGTCATTAAGTGATGACGTGGTCAAAGGAGCTTGCAAAGAAAATCCTACTTCCGGGTCTAAAGTAGTCTGCGTTTAATATGGCTTTTGTGTTGTGAACATGTTTAATGTTTTGTATTTTCTTCTATTTAATCTCAAAAAGCTCCTAAAACAGTCAGTGATCACTGTTGACCTCCCTCGGCTTTTATTACCGCTAATCATTTATTTAAGCTCAGTTTTTACAACCTAGGATGTAACTACAGCCCAGCCCATGCAGCAGTATATGAATGACTAACCTCGTATTGTGGATGGATTATCTCAGTTGTTCTCCTGGCTGAAGTTTGGTTCTTTTACAGCATCCTGCCATGCGATTACATTTGTCCCTGACCACCGAGAACACTCACGTTAACTTTTATCGAGTGGAAAAAAAGTTAGCTAGTTTATATTATGCTAACATATCTGTGTCACTAGCGGTCACGTAGCACATCATTATATACCAGCTAGCCAAACTTCAGTAACCCTACAAACGTCACTGCTGTTTAGTTTTCTGTCTTCATTTATGTTGGAAGTGATAACAGAGCTGTACGTTTTAATTTGTTTCCAAAACCCCGCAGTCAGGACATGCTATATTGTATTTAGATAGAAGCTAGCGAGCTAACTTCCTGCTAACTTCTAACGCCGTTAAATGTCATAAATTCCGTTTTCATGGATGCCTGGATGTTAAACTCAGTTGTTACACCTGGTAGAGCAGAACGCTGATCATTTTATTAAAGATGAAAGACTTTAGACAGTTTTTCAACTCTCAGTAATGCCATAGTGATCGTTTGATATATGGACCTGCAGCGGAGTTTAGGCCCAGACACGGCTAGTGACGTCAGAATTAACGACTTTGGGATTACTTGTTTGTTGTTCTTGTTTATGTTCTGGTCGGCATGGGTGTTGTTGCACAAGGGACCACAGCCTGAAAAAGTCGTATGCATCATCCGGAAAGTAAAATAATCACGTTGAACGTAAATGGGCTACATAATCCGATTAAAAGGGGCAAAATAATAGCCAAAATGAAACGTGAGAAGCTGCATGTAATTTTTTGGCAGGAAACACATTTATCTTCTTTAGAGCATGAAAAATTGAAAAATCTCGGATTCCAGAATACCTATTACTCGTCACATAAATCAGGCCGCAAAAGAGGAGTAGTCATATTGATCCCCAATGCTGTTAATTTTGAATTGTATTCAGAGATGAAGGACAAAGACGGGAGGTTCGTGTTGGTAAAGGGTAAATTAGAAGAGGAGGAAGTAACATTATTTAATGTATACGCTCCGCCAGGAAGCACCAAATCCTTCTATAAGAAGCTACTTGATTTAGCGGTCTTGGAAACACGAGGAGTTTTGATTTTTGGTGGAGACCTCAATGTTCAACTCCAGCCAAAACTAGACTCATCCAACCACCAGCAGAAGAAAAACTCAACTGCTATCATGGTCCAACGCAGGCTTATAGAATTGGGTTTGATTGATGTGTGGAGATCCTCTCATCCAGGGGATAAACAGTTTACCTATTACTCTGCGTGCCATTCAGTTTATACTCGTATTGACTATTTTTTTATGTACAAATCAGACTGGCATAAGGTCGAGGAATGTAAAATCGGGGTCAGAGATTTATCTGATCATTCAGGAGTGTACCTAACCCTGAACCGCGCTAAACAGCGGACAAATACACTTTGGAGACTCAATACCAGTATTCTGAATGAGAAATCAGCACAAACACAAATCCAGCAGGAATTTGAAACTTATCTACAATATAACGACAATGGCGAGGTATCTCCAAACACTCTATGGGACGCAGCAAAAGTTGTCATTAGAGGTAAGATTATTGCCCTCACAGCTCACAGGAAAAAAGAAAAGCAGGAAAGACTTGAGAAGCTACAGGGGGAATTGAAATCGCTGGAGTCAAGACATATTGCCCAAAAAGACCCCCAGATATTGGTGAGGATGAATAAAATTAAACAAGATTTAAACGGCATTTACGACGAGGAAATTGAAAGAAAGCTCAAATTTACAAAACAAAAGTATTATGAGACGGGACCTAGGGCGCTGAAGCTTCTGTCGTGGAGGCTGCGAAAACAACAGGAAAAGAACAGAATTCATAAAATCAGGAACCCTGAGTCCCAAATTATTTGCAGTAAACTGGAGGATATTCAACGGGCATTTGAACAGTATTACAAAAACCTATATACCCAACCTCCCCTGGTAGAGAATACGACGATGGATGCCTTTCTAAGCTCATTAGACTTACCGTCTATAGGAGAATTGCAAAATAAGAAACTTATGGCTGAGATAACTGTTGAGGAGCTGCATAAAGCTATTTCCAGACTGAAGGCGAATAAGGCACCAGGCGCTGACGGTTATCCGTCCGAATGGTATAAAGCATTTAGGACACAAGTAACACCAGTGCTGCTTAATTGCTTTAATCATACGCTAAGAACAGGAGTAGCCCCACAATCCTGGAGAGAAGCAGTTATCTCAATTATCCCAAAAGACGGCAAAGATACAAAAGAATGCAGCTCGTATAGGCCAATTTCTATCCTCAATGTGGACTATAAATTATTTGCTTCAATATTAGCTAAGAGACTGGAATCAATTATCCCGGAGCTGATAGACTTAGACCAGACAGGCTTTGTCTCAAATAGACAGACTCAGGACAACCTGAGGAGAACGCTACAAGTGATGGATCACATAACATCAGGAAATATTAGTGCAATGTTGGTCAGCCTAGATGCCGAAAAGGCATTCGACTCGGTGGGTTGGGAATATCTATTTAGGGTACTAACAAGATTCGGATTCAAAGATGGCTTCATTAAATGTATCAAAGCACTGTATTACTCCCCAACAGCCAGGATCATGCTTAATGGACACCTGTCTCAAAGTATTACTTTGAAGCGAGGGACACGCCAGGGCTGACCCTTGAGCCCGTCCCTGTTTGCCTTGTACATTGAGCCTCTGGCTCAGGCTATTAGAGAAAACTCTGAAATACAAGGAATAATGGAGGTGGATGGAACAGGATGGAGGTGGACCCCTGCCTGGTCGCTTGGATCTCCGACTACCTCACCGACAGACCACAGTACGTCAGGCTGAAGGACATCACGTCTGACACTGTGGTCAGCAGCACAGGAGCACCACAGGGAACTGTGCTGTCCCCTCTTCTCTTCACCCTGTACACCTCTGACTTCGGCTACAACTCTGAATTATGCCACATTCAGAAGTTTGCAGACGACACAGCCATCATGGGGTGTATCTGGGATGATCAGGAAGAGGAGTACAGAAGTCTGGTGAGGAACTTTGTCGCATGGAGTCACACAAACCACCTGCAACTCAACACCTCAAAGACTAAGGAACTGGTTGTGGACTTCGGGAGGTCTAGAGCAGGTCCACTGCCGGTTCAGATAGAGGGGGAGGAGGTGGAGGTGGTCAACAAGTACAAGTACCTCGGGCTGTGGGTGGACAATAAACTGGACTGGTCATGCAACACAGAGCACCTGTATAAAAAAGCCCAAAGCCGACTGTACTTCCTCAGGAGGCTGAGGTCTTTTAACATCTGCAGGAAGCTCCTGAGGATGTTTTACCAGTCAGTGGTTGCTGGAGTACTTTTCTATGCTGTGGTGTGCTGGGGGAGCAGCACAGCAAAGAAGGACTCATCCAGGCTGGAGAAACTGATCAGGAGGGCTAGCTCTGTGGTCGGCATGAAGCTGGACACTCTGGTGACAGTGGCAGAGAAAAGGACATTAAAGAAACTGATGGACATTATGGACAATGCTAGGCATCCTCTGCACACGGCCATAAACAACCAGAAGAGTCTGTTCAGTGACAGGTTGCTTCTCCCAAAGACAAGAACTAACAGACTTAAAAACTCCTTTGTCCCACACGCCATCAGACTGTTTAACTCCTCTCTGGAGGGGAGAGGGAGGGGAAACAGGAGGACAAAGGAGGGGGGAACAACTAAGCTGTAGTGCCTCTTCACCTCACTGTGCAATACCTTTTGTGCAATACTTTTGTAAATAGTCAACAGTGCAATAGACTCAATACTTGAAATGTGCAATTCACTTGTATTTTTATTTTTTATTCCTATTTATTCTATTTATCCCCTTCGTATATTTTATTTATATTGTCTCTGTATTTATATATATATGTGTGTGTGTGTGTGTGTGTGTGTGTGTGTGTGTGTGTGTGTGTGTATATATATAATATTCTGTAACTCTGTAACTTCTGTCGGTGCTGTGCTTTTTTGGAAATCGAATTTCCCAGAGGAACCCACCCGAGGGATTAATAAAGTTCTATCTATCTATCTAATGATGGGGGGTGAAGAACACAAGACCTGTATGTTTGCGGATGATGTTCTCCTTTTTATTACAAATCCTGAGTCTAGTTTGTCCCAATTGATGACCTTACTAAAAGCCTACAATCACTACTCCGGCTATAAACTAAATATTCAAAAAACTCAATCCCTTACGTTCAATTATACACCTCGACCGGAAACTGTAAAGAAATTCAGCTTCAAATGGGACTCTCCTACAATAAAATACTTGGGAGTAAACCTAACGAAAGACATGTCTAGACTCTATGAAATTAATTATTGCCCCCTCAACAAAGAGATCAAATCTGACCTAACTCGGTGGTCTCTCCTCCCTTTGGATATGAGTAATAGAATAGAAATAATTAAAATGAACGTTCTGCCTCGAATTCTCTATCTCTTCCAGTCACTACCCCTGGAGATACCCCAAAAACAATTTGACGAGTGGGACAGATGGATCTCACGGTTCGTCTGGAACGGCGGAAAAAAGAGAAGGGAGGGAGAGCTTTGCCGTGCTTACAAGATTACTACTACGCCGCACAACTGAAGCCCCTGGTAAACTGGTGTTCCCCAAACTATGAAGCTAAATGGAAAAATATGGAAATTACACAATTAGACTTCCCATTACAGTCTCTTTTAGGAAATAAGAACCAAGCTGAAAAATTTTACAAAGATTTGAACCATTTGACCCGGTTCACCCTGAAACTATGGTTCAGGGTTGTGGGGAAACTACAAATAGAAAAGCAGGCTAAGACCTTGAATTGGATAGCTTATGACCCGGAGTTTGTACCTGCCAGGCTGGATGGGACCTTTAAACAGTGGACTCTGAGAGGAATTACTTCTTTTTGTTCACTAGCAACAAATGGGGGATTCCAAAGCTATAAAACCATCTCAGATACATACGGCAAAGCACGACTTTTTTAGATACTTGCAGGTCAGAGACTATTACAACAAGACGTTGCTAATCAGAGATGAAAACGAATACAACCTAATTCATATCTTTCAAGAGGCATACAAGAGAAATGACTCTAAAAAGATGGTCTCGAAAATATACGGTAGTATACAAGCCTCTAAAAATCACTCTACGCTGTACATTAAGCATAAATGGGAGAGGGAATCAGGCTCACGAATTTCGGAGGACAGCTGGTGGGGAATATGTGAGTCTCAGGCTACCACTGCAAATTCAAGGTCCTTAAGAGAGTTTGGTTGGAAGAATGTAGTGAGATTCTTTAACACTCCTAAACTCACAGCTCGGCAAACAGGCTCACAGAGAGGTTGTGGATCCCCTATGGCAAACCATTTTCATGTCTTCTGGGCCTGCCCAAGGATTCAGCCATATTGGGGGGAGGTGGCCCTTGAGATAAACAAAATAATTGGGATTACAATAGACTATTCATTTGATACGTTGTATCTTGGCAAATTGCCTACGGCACTCCCACATAAAGATATTTATTTATTGAAAATACTTTTGGCTGGCTGCAGGAAGGTCATAACCCGTAGGTGGCTAAAGGCAGACCCTCCAACTCGGGCCCAATGGCGTGGGATAGTGGAAGAAATTTTTGGAATGGAAAGGCTTACCTTTGTCCTTAGACTCGAGCTCGAGAAATTTAAGAAGCTCTGGGAAAAATGGGTTGTGTACTCCCCTTTGCACTGAATAAATGAATATTACCATGATGTAAGTAGATGCTATTACTGGAACTGTGAATGTCTCCCATGCTGACCTTAAGTTTTGTGGAAAAGCTCTACTGACAACAGTTAATTAAGACTCTTGTGGCAGACTCCATGCAGACTGTCTTTTGCATGGTCAAGAGTTAATTAATGTGATACAGGGCTGCCTCTTTTATATTGAGCTACTGCTCACTGAAGTACTTGAAAAGTCTCCTTCTCCTCTTTGCACACACGTCACTCTGTTTTAAAGATTTGTTGTGCCCTTTAAAGAGTCTGTTGCATGCAGAGGTACTCAAAGTTTATCAAGTTTTACTCGGTTAACTAATAGAAATATAATAAATGCACAATCATACAACAAGAGCTATTACAACACTTAAGTGGTCTCCACCCATCGTTTGCTCATCCTGTCTTGTGGAGTGCAGTTAGCGCGCGCTCCAGTGATTCTCAGTCGAGTTTACATTTGGATTGCCAGCTGCTAGCATACCCTGGTTGTACTCGACGGTGTGTTTTTGAGAAATGAAACAAGTTTTCTTGGGAATAGTTTTCTTGCATTGTGCTTTGAGTTAGTAAAAAGGATGTAAACTCAAACAGAGACCTCAACTCACTACCACCAAAGAACTGATATCCACATACACCTTTACAAACACCTTACAATACTCATTAAAAGACTCAAAAACAACAAAAACTTACACAAATCCACTGAGTGTGCTAAACTATACTACATTTGCATCTTGCACATGTCTTTGTCTCTATAATACCAATAATGTATACTTTATTGATCCCAGTGGGGAAATTCCTCTCTGCATTTAACCCATTCACTCAGTGAAGCAGTGGGCAGCCACTGGGCACCTGTGGAGCAGTGTGTATGGATGGTACCTTGCTCAGGGGTACCTCAGGGTAGCCGTTCAGTGGATTTGAACCCCCGACCTTCCGATTATGGGCCACCACTCTACCTACTGAGCTATCCCTGCCCCAAAGGCAGAGCAGAGAGACTGCTCACCCCCCGTGGGGGAATCAAACCCCGGTCTTCAGTGTGACAGGCGGAGATACTAACGACCACCTCTGACAATATCCTGACAATAACTCAACCTGGTCCTCCGGACATGGCGTCCATCACAACAACCGCAGCGTCCTGCGACGTGCCACCTCCGGTGACCTAGCTCCTCGGACACGCATGGCTTTATTTAATGTCAGGTCGGTGGCGAACAAGGCTTTTCTTTTAAATGACTTTTTCCTCACCGCGTGACTGGACATTTTACTCCTGACGTAGACCTGGATTTCTCCCGGTGAGTTCATCCCCTTCTCTGAGCTTCTCCCCCCAGTCTGTGTCTTTTTTAGCTCGCCAAGGCTCACTGGCAGAGGTGGTGGCTTAGCTTCGGTTTTTAAAAATAAACAAAGTTTGGCTGCTACCCTCCCCTACCTACCCTAGCTTTGAAGCTCAGCTACTGGAGATGACTGACTCTTCGACTACTCTGTGTGTTGTGGTCTACCGTCCGCCTAAATACAACAAGATTTTCATCTCTGAATTTGCTGACGTTTTAGGATCTGTTCTTTTTAAATATGGCTGTGTTCTTATTACTGGCGATTTTAATATACATGTCTGCTGTAAGGATGACCCGTTAGCTAAAGATTTTCTTGCATTAACTGACTCTTTTAACCTCATTCAGTGGGTTAATGAACCAACCCATTCTAAAGACCATACCTTGACCTGGTCTTTTCATATGGTTTGGACATTTGCATCAAGGATATAAAAAATGATGGGTTCTCTGACCACTCCCCGGTCATCTTTGATGTTGACTTAGGCAATACTGAACTGCACCTTGAGGCCCTCCTTCGCCCTATGCGCATAGTTAATACTGAAAATGTGGCAAATTTTTCTGTTTCTTTTTTTAATTGTTCTACCTTTCATATGATTGAGGACTTTGCCAACACCTTGTTAACCATATGCTCCTCTATCCTTGACACTGTTGCACCTATTAAAATGAAGCGCCCTAGAAATTATTCCCAATGTTGGTTAAACAACTCTACACGCGCCTTACAATGTGTGTGTCGCCGCGATGAGAGGAGGTGGAGAAAAGATAAACTCCAGGTGTTTTATGAAATCCTACGTGCCAGCCGCTCGAAATTACAAACTGCTGCCAAAATGGCCAAAGCGGCTTTCCTATCAAAAATTATCCTGGCTAATGGTCACAACCCCTGAACGCTATTTAAAATTTTTAATTCAGTGGTCAATCCCTGCCCTGTTATGCCGCTGGTGTGCTCTCCGGCTGTTTGTGAACAATTTTTAAAACACTTCTTAGATAAAGTTTCATCTCTTAAGTCTTCACTTCCTTTAATGTCTAGCCCTGTTTGTACCCCTGGTTGTTCGTCTACTTTCCATCAGTTTGAGCCCGTGCCACTCCTTACTCTTAAGCGTTTAGTTGAACAATTGAACAATACTAATCCTATACACGATACCCTCCCGTCTCGTATAGTTACGGACTGCTTCGATGTAATTGGACCCAGTATCTTCCTTACTCTCTGGCTGCATCCCGTCAGCTTTTAAACATGCTATAGTTCAGCCTGTTCTTAAAAAAAGGAACCTTGATTATAATGATTATGTGAATTACAGGCCGATCTCTAAGCTCCCGTTCCTGTCCAAAATCCTCGAGAAGATAGTTCTTCTACAACTCCAGGCGTACCTGGATGAGAATGACATTAATGATAAATTCCAGTCTGCCTTCAAACCACATTATAGCACTGAAACAGCGTTGCTCAGAGTCCTCAACGATCTTCTTCTAATTGCTGATACTGGACGCGCTGCGGTCCTAGTTTTATTGGCTTTATCCTCGGCCTTCGATATGGTAGATCACAATATCTTATTAGCGAGGCTTGAGCATACTGTAGGCATTAAAGGTGTTGCACTTGATTGGTTTAAATCATACCTCTCCAATAGGTCCTTCTAGGTCAACCTGGGCACTCTTCCTCCGCTGCACCTGTCGGCTGTGGCGTGCCTCAAGGATCTGTGTTGGGCCCGACTCTTTTCTCACTGTATATGCTCCGTCTAAGTGCAATCTTTGAGAAATGCTGCACTGCCTTTCACTGCTATGCTGATGATATACAGATCTACTTTAAACTAAATGATGATCTTGCTTTGTCCTTGCACTGCTTTCAAGAGTGCATGCGCGAGGTCAAAGAATGGCTCTTAGCAAACTCTCTTATCCTAAATGATAAGAAAACTGAAATCGTGGTGTTTGGCAGCAATGTTCCTCGTGGCCAACTTCCTGATGCCTTTGGTTCCCTTACCAGCTCCCTTTCTGACACTGTTAGCAATTTGGGCGTGTTGCTTGACAGCTCGTTCAAACTCGATAAACAAGTGTCTGCTGTAGTTAGATCTAGTTTCTACCAACTGCGTCTCATCTCTAAGGCTAGGCAGTATGTTCCGCATAAGGACCTGGAAAAGCTCATCCACACCTTTGTGACTTCTAGGCTGGATTACTGCAATTCACTGTATTTCGGTCTTCATTCTGCCCTTCTTCATAGACTGCAGACAGTCCAAAATGCTGCGGCACGCATTCTGACCAGAACTGGGAAGTTTGCCTGTATCACCCCTGTTCTAGCTGACCTGCATTGGCTACCCATTAAATACCACATCCAATTTAAAATACTGCTGCTTACGTTTAAAATGACCAACAACACAGCACCGAGCTACCTTAGTGAACTCCTTAAATTGTATGTTCCTGCCAGAGCATTAAGATCATCTACTCAGTTGCTCTTGGTGCAGCCTAGATCTCGGCTGAAGTCTAGAGGTGACCGGGCGTTTGCCCTGGCTGCACCAGAGTTGCGGAATAACCTTCCGATTGCGATCTGGGCGTCCGATTCTATCCAATCTTTTAAATCATGGTTAAAAACCTAAGTCTAAGAGGTACGAGCATTAACAAGCAGGAAAAGCGAGATTAAACATCTCGCAGTATAATCTAATAGTTTAATCTTGCTTTTCCTGCTTGTTAATGCTCGTACCTGACTCTTAGACTTACTTTATTTTTCTTTATACATTTTTTTTATGGCTTGTGCTTTTACTATGTTTTTACTTGATATGCATTTTATACTACCCCTGTGTATTAGTGGCAATGACCTGTGAGTATATTTGATACTTTGCTGAGGCCTTTTAATACTCATGTTACTTTTCTGTCTTTTATGTTAAGCACTTTGGTATACCGCTGGTTTTTAAATGTGCTCTATAAATAAAGTTTGTTGTTGTTTGTTGTTGTTGTTGTAATCAGTGTTGCTTGAACCTTTGATGTATTTTGTTGCGTATATTTTCAGTGTGTATTTGTTTTTGTGTGTCTGTTACTACTTTGTGCAACTCCTGTTGATCAGACTGTCTTTGACATAATATTCTTGCTAAACAGATTTTTAATCTCGAGGGTCTGCTTAAACAAAGATTCAGTTATTTTTATTATAATAGGAGTTTTTATGAGTCCCTTGCACATGAAAGGATATCTACTAATTGTGCTAAGCAACAGGGTAATGAAACACTAGAATTTACACAAATAACAAAAACTGAAGCAGGCTATTAGTACAATTAACAGTGCAGCAGGTCATGTTTTTTGTCAGAAAAATGCCATAAAATTCTCCAAAAGCTTGGAAACTACCAACATGGTCAAGTGCTAACACCACGCTGGGGCACACATCTGTCACTCGTAGTAGTCCCACATGTTTCTGCGTTTCTGACTCTGCGTAATCTGGGTTGCAGATTACATCAGACTGAACCACTTCAGAATATAATGGAGACCTTCTTTTCATACTGTGGAAAGCAAACTGATCTTTTATTTATAAAAAACTGCTGTAATGCCCCTTTAAATACCAGATAATTGTTGGGGGGTTTTTGTAATTCACTGATAATGATTAAGCGCTGAAGGTCTTTAGCTTTGACAGACTCCATATGAAAGGGATTCAGAGGCCAAGCTTATTCGAATTTTTGGGCAGCCTTTGACTTGCTCTGCATCAAAGTCCTCCGAGATCTCCACTCTTTGTTCTGTCTTGAGGGATGAAGACATGGTCGAAGACAATCAGGTTGCCATGCCAACAGTGTGGCACCCAGCAGCACTACCACAGCGCTGTCTCCTCTGACTGAGCACCTTTCTGTTCTACAGTATCCCACTTACACTCTGAGAGGAATTTGCATATCTAAGCTTCCCAGTTCAACCTGCTGGTTTTGAGCAATTAGCGGATGAAGCACTATATTAATGAGCTCTACAGTGGTTATTAAAGAGCAGAAGGGAATTGTTTATTTTCTTTGTAGTTTTCTGTCTAAGCAAATCGTAAACTTCTCTCTTCTTCTGTAATTACTTTTCAAGGTGAAGTCAATTATTTTAAACCTTACAAAACAGAAAACACTTCTGCTTTGGTGTGACAGCAGTCAGAAAGGCTGAAGGTGTTTTTACAAACAATAAAGTGCATGACAAACTATCTTACACCTGACTTCTGTAACCATAGACCTTACAGGTGTAGATGGAAGTTTACACACACTGATCATGGGCAAGGCTGTCATGATAATCTGAGACTTCTTGGGTGATTTCTTGGGTGAGATGGAGATAGATGGATAGATACACGCCAAATAATATTTAGCTAAATTTTCATTAGTAAGTTGCACATTGACCAGATGCTTTGGGTAGCCATCAGCAAGCTTCTGGCATAATTCTGGCTGATTATCTGACCAATTCCTCCTTCATTATTTCGTCAACTTTGTGCCGTATACCAGCAGCACTGGCACAAGGCCAGGACATGATGCTACCACAGCCATGCTTGACAGTTAGCAGAGTGACGTAGCTTTGAAAGACTCAAATACTTCTTGTCATTGTAGCCAGACAGCTCAGTCTTTGTCTTGTCTGACCATAAAATGTTTCTTTAGAAAGCAATTGGATTGTCCATGTGGGCAGCTTGAAGATTTCTATTTTGGAGGAGGGGCTTCTTTCTTGGTTGGCACCTTCTTAGTCATGGCAATGTAAAACCTACGACACTGTGGGCAGCGAAGCCAGCATTTCAGCAGTTTCCTGTTCATGACAGGCTTAAAGTCGTGGTGGTTTCTCTCTCCTAAAGCTGGCAATGTCCTATTTCAGGCATCGGCAAACTGGCTACACATGTGAATAACTTTGTACTTATTTTCAGTGGTTTGAGCCAATGATGCAGGAATCTGTAGTTACATAGAAACGGCTCCAAGTGACCTTCCCCTCATGTGTAAATCTGCAATTGTCCTTCTTGTTCACTGGTCAATCCAATAAGAACTGTCAAACATAAATTTCTTTATGTTGTCAGTCATTATCCCTTACAAGAAATTAATGCACCTTGGCTTTGTAAAGTTCAAATACATTGTTAAACCTTCAACTCTGAGTGTTAGAATATCTAAATAAGTCTATGCACATCTGTAAGTCTGTGTTTGTATCTATTTTTATGTGTTTATGTGTTAGAGGAAAGCACCTTTAATCATACCCTGCTTTACTGTCGATTTCACTTTATAATGAAAGATGATTTACAAAATTAACATCATGTTGTGTTCAGAGCTGAAACTAATTACTGAGAAAAAAAGTCATCAAGAGAATTTTTACTGACAGCTGAAGTGAAAAGAATAACTTTCTCACAGACTCGTTTAAGATTTGACTTATTGTTGGAAGCACAGGACTCGCGCTCCTGCTGACCAGTAGAAAGACCTGAAGGCACTTTGTTAGTGCCACAAATCTCAAGTCTTAAATTTATTCCAAATAGCTGTTAATGGCATTGATTTCACACGTCTGTTTACGATTCATTTGCCATCAGAGTTTCGTTTCAGTGCCGTCGAGTTCTCAATTATTACTTTGTAACTATCACGTTATTCCTGCTCACAAACGGCTCTCACAGCACCACAATCCCAGTTAGAGTAAATTACAGTCCCCTGTTAAGGTTTTGATTTGCAGTCATGTCATCATTTCAACGCTCAGCACACTTTGTTAAGCTCTCCTTTAGTGCACACAAATCCACACACTGACAGCAGGACTCCATCCATCTGAATGCTTTTATATTTATTGTTTTCTTGTCCATTTAGAAGTGCAGGACATTACTACTGTCATGTATACGTGAATAACATGGACACAGCTCCACCCCAATCAAACTAAATCCACCAGATTTAGTTTGATTGGGGGTCTCCAATATGCAAGCTACATACTATTTGTTGGATACAGTCGAAAGCCAGTTTGTCTGGACTTTTCAACAGCTGCTGCATGAATTACAGATTCACGTCTGACTGAGTTTGTGTCTGAAAATCAACAAACTTTTTTATTGTATTTGCAGACCTTTATACTTCAGACTAGAATCAAGATGTCCTGACAGCTGTGATGGATGCTAAGACTTCACTTGAGGATGGCTGCTGGGAAGTAAATGATTTAACTATGAAACTGAGCTTGTGTGAGACGGCTCACCTGCCGGAGGTTTTGATAGATCATAATCATTATACCTTTAGGTTCCCACTCAAAGTCAGGGATGATCAATAATTATGATTGATTATTGTACAAGGCCTGCAACATCGGGACCACACGCATGGATTCTGCTACTTTAGATGCTCCTGAGAAGCTGCAGGTCTTTAACCAACTTCATGGAAAGACTCCAACAAACAGCTGCTGGTTTCAGGGCTCTCAAAATGGTTTAGACACGTCTTCTTCTTTCATTTTAAAAATGCAGCCAAGCAGGATTGAAATAATGATGCAGATGCTGGCTCAACTTTTTTTTTTTTGGTGAGCGAGCAGTTTATTTGATGATGCTTCAGGATCATCGAGTGCCCCGAAACTGGAAACGTGGAGATAAAACGACTCCCTAATGCAACGTGGTCAATTATTTCTTCATTTATCTTTTAAGCCTGAAGCCGGTTCATTCGTGTCTTTTTTGTTGAGTCACAACATCCCCACCGGCTTCTATTTGTGCGCTTGTTACCTTTTTTCTCATCACTCCATCGTGCCACCACTTCCCCTGTATCTTGCCGATCGCTGCCTGACGCTCACCTTTTCCTCTTTTTCATCCATCCATCAACAAGCCTTCTCTAGTCACTCCCCGCTTTACATGACATCCTTCCTGCTTGCTTTCTCTGATCTCTTTGCCATCTTTTCACCGCCACTTCACTCCCACTTTCTCTTGCTTTCCCTCCCATTCAAAACTGATTTGCTTTGCGCCTTTGCCCTTCACCCTCACTCTCAGACACACCCAGAGAGAGAATGTGACAGAGTACAGTGAATTCCCAAGCTGGGCTCCCACTGCATTTACATTCTCTAATCTTGTAACAAAAGGAAGGAGGTGATGAGCCGGTGCCTCGTGGGAAAGGTCAAATTGCTAACTAATCTGCCCTCCCCTTCCACCCCCACTCATCCCACTCCTCAGCCCCTCCCCAGTCTTCCCACAGCGCTCTGTAAAAAGCCCACTGTGTCATTGCACTCATGTCTGGAGGTCACTGTACTCCACGGAGCGACCTCGCAAGTTTTGTGTAGCAATTAATTACCGTCACCGTGGCTGGCACATATGGGCCTATTATCATAAGGCCTCATGGGAGGATACTACTTGCAGCCATTATTCTGTGGGAAGTGACAGGGAACGTTTTAAAATGCCAACAGGCTTTTACTTCCACTGCTTTGTTGGTCCTGTAGTCAGGACAGACACGAGCAGGCAAAGACCACTGGCTATTTTTAACAACATTCCCGCTTCATGAATATGAAGGGTTTGTTTGTGCAGCACACCTTGAACCATTAAGTGGTTATTAAGACAATTAACCAAAGTTATAATGAAGAGGCAGTATAAGTATAAGGATAAGGATCACCTGATCTGTCACTACAAGGTGAAGACAGATCACTGAGATATTACAATAAAACAGGGTGAAAGTGATGACTTTCAGCAAGGATCAAATCAAAGGACATCAGCCGACACCAGTTAGCCAGTAAATTAGCAAATGAGCTATTTTAATTATTTTCTGTTCTCTTAAAGCCGTTTAAAAATAATAATAATGCAATTTTCATCCATCAATTTTTCAGGTTGCCGGGGGCAGCAGTCTCCCTCACCCTGGATCACGTCTCCCAGCTCTGATTGGGGGAAACTGAGGTGTTGCTAAGCCCATCGAGAGACATTGTATTTCAGACATGTTTGGGTCTGACAGCAGTCACATCTCACCTAGGAGGCATCTGAGTCAGATGATTGAGCTGGTTGCTTTCAATGTAGAAAGAGCTTAGCTGCGCTCAGCTAAGCTCCTCATCAACGATCAGCTCATTTCCACTGCTTGCATCGGCAATCTTATTATTTTGGTCTCCACCCACCGCATGTGGCTAAAGGTGCAGGTGGGAATCTTCCTTTCATGGCAGCTCGTTCCTGCGTCATGTTCCAAGACCCTGCGAGAACTTGAGGCAGAAACTCACTGTTAACCTGTTAATAACTCTTCTCGTACATCTTTCAGCATGAAACCTTGGTTCCAAATTTGTTTGCAGAGAACGAAATCAGGAAAGAAAAATATTTATGAATCCCAGACCTGAGCACAAAGGTCACACACACAGATTAACAACATCAGAATCACAAGAAACTACACTGATGGTGGTAAAATCAATCAAAGGCGCATTCCACCCGGCCATCTCTGTTTTTCTGACTCTGATTCTTCATTTTATCTCTAACTGAACCACTGTCCCGAGTCTCAACTGGCTGAAATGCCTTTTTTATGGATCTTTTGCTTTCAGACAACAAAGCTGAACTAAAGTAAGCAAACACACCAAATACCTTCTTCTGTAAATGGTAGAAAGGTCTGCATCACTCACAGCCTCGCTGAATTCAAATTGATTTTAAAATTTTTATTAATCACTTTTTAAGCTCTCGTGGCTTTATGTCTACTTTATAGATTTACTCACACCGTATGGAGCTGCCTGCGTTCGTTGGGTCAGACCCTCCCACGGCCCACCTCATTACAAAGAGATGTTTTCTGTGAAGCTGCAGCAGCGGAACTCATTACGGATAAGTTCTCAGTATCTACTTGTTAATCACTCCTCAAAACTTTTACACAAAGGCTTGTGTGAATGCATCCTGTAACATTTGTCATTGAGCTATACTTAATAATTCTAATAATAATAATTCCATACTATTAACACCTTTTTTCAGGTATTATGCCTTGTTTTATATATTTGTTTATTTTAGCTGTGTGCTCTCCTTTATTATTGAATATGCAGAACACAGTAAAATGTAACTTTAAAAACCCTGGTGTGGAGACTTGGGTTTCAGCACCACGGACAGCGACAGTCTCTCAACAGATATCTGAGCTTTTGGACGATTAGGGAAGATGGAAGAATGCATCTGGAGTAAAATTCAGAAAACAGTCCACAGACTGGAAACAAAACATCCCAACAACAAACAATCCCAAAACATTCATTATTACTGGAGAATCCAGTCGCTGTAAAAGCAAAGCTGAAACACGCTTGTCTTCTTCTTGTGTCGAGACTCTGATAATCTGATAATCTTCTTATTTTGTGGGAAATCTGTTTAAATATTTTACAATCTTCAGACGGCTGATTAAAAAAAAAAAAAGTTTAACTTTATCGACCATCATGCACCCAGATGTGACGGCTCTTTGAAATGCATAGTCGCTGCAGCCGCCGACTAAACTATAAAATCTGCCTCAGCTTCGTCCACACATTTATGTTTTCTTAATATTTTCTTAATATTCATAGATTATGGTGAACACAAAAATGTCCTTGTGTACGAGGTCTCAGCTCTGCTTTTTCAGGACCATGGACAGCGACCCTCAACATGAACGTGCTCTTAAAAAGCCTAAAATAAAACTCTGACAACACTAAATCCTCAGAATACTGCTGAAATATTATTACTTCATATTTATTGTGAGATTCACTCCCTGGGGAATTTGCCACCTTGAAGCTCCAGCACAGGTTACTTCTGCTGAAGATGAGTTTCTTCTCTAAAACATTGTTAGATTTGTTTTCGTCATGCGTCACTTAGGAAGTGATGATCAACTGCAAACCATCGCAGTCCCTTCTTATCGAGCTCAAATGTTTTACCGTGTCAGGCCACACGAGCTGTGCACGTCTCCGCTGGGATCAACGTTTTGGTTTCATTGTTTTTAACCAGTCGTTAAAGCAGTGAGAATTTCTCCATCCCTGCTTTTGTCTTCGAAACAGAACTTCCCTGCATCCCAGCTCAGCATCCATTTTTTTCTCCTGCCTCACCCATAATATTTCATTTTCCCCTCTCCCCTGTTCTCCCTCTGGTTCTCAGGCTCTCTGTTTTCCTCTCTGTACTTCTGGCAGTGCTAAC
The DNA here is from genome assembly GCF_965226115.1 of Aulonocara stuartgranti. NCBI lineage: Eukaryota > Metazoa > Chordata > Actinopteri > Cichliformes > Cichlidae > Aulonocara > Aulonocara stuartgranti. Next base: position 3,812,628 of record NC_138946.1, read on the forward strand.
GGGCTTTTCGAAGTGGCCTTCAGAAGCAGCTGGATTGCTGCCGGGAGCCTTTGGAGACCTGCCAGGCCATCATATGCCCCTCTCCACTTTATCCTCCTACGGCTGCCCGTCTCTGTTTCTCCGTCTCTACAAATTTTAATCTTTCTTTTTCTTGTATGCATCCATCCATCTATCCATCCTCCTCTTCCTCTTGCAGATAGTGTTTTATCCGTTCTCCTCCCTCTTCCGCATCCTATTTTTCATCTTCCTCCCTCCTCCGACTCTCATCCTTGTTGCTTCTTGTAGAATCTGCAATAAAATCATAATCCAATCTGTGTGGCACATGGTTCTGTCAAAAACTAAATTGGGATTTCATGAAGCTAAACTATCACAGTTCTCCACGAGTTTCTCTTCAATTTAGAAAATCTAATGATTGTGTTTCTATGCAACAGGTGGCCCGGCAGTCTATGTGAGCGCTTTTATGTCCAAGCGTATCTCTTTATTCTGTTATGTAGTTAAGCACAAGGTTTGTTTCCCCCCTTTGGCTCCTTTGGGAAGACTGAATGTTTCTGACCAGAAGACTGTTTTTACCTCATGCTATGTCACAGTAGAAAATATTTTGTATACTTTATATGTTGTACTGCTTTGCTTACTCCGAGCCACTGCTGTACTTTTGCATGATTCAAAATCAAAATAACCCTTTTAAAGAAGTCATTTAAGCTCCTCTCCTTTTCAGAGTACCTGCCTTTAAAGCAACTTGATTCTGATTTGAAGAGCAGGTGGGCGGGGTTTCTGTGGTGTCTGTGCTCACAGCCAGCCCCGGTCACACAGGGCTGTAGACCGCTCAGTGACCAGTAACCACTGGTTGGTGAGTGGCAGTCACCCTGTGAAACTGGTTGCAAAGAGGTAAAACCTTTTGCGATTTTGCGTTTCGGGTGCTAACAGATTGCACCGGTCACCCTTTGTTTTCATGGCAGATGCCAACTTGCCTCACAAACCTCTCACTAAGCAGAAGCAAAACTGTGAATAAAGAAAAACGAGACCCAAACTGGAAACAGAGCCTGAGGCTGGGTTCACGCCCAGGCTTTTACTTTGAAGGGGGAAAGTTTCTGGTTTTGGTTTGTGTAATTTCATGTTTCACTCCCTCTCAGTCGCTAGTTAGTGAATGTCTGCAGACGGCCGCAGCAATCACAGCAATCACAAGGTTTTGGGTGTGGTTCGACTTTGCTATCGATGCATCGTCCAGCTACTACCTTCATCTTTTAGGCCTGTATGAGCGAGGTCTCAGAATCTTTACATATCATAATAAATAGCACTTCATTCATTCATAATTGTCCAATTGAACTCCTTATTTATTATTGCAGTTTGCAGATAACTGCTTTAACTATTAGGATAATGATAATAATATATTTGCAGAGCCAGAGTCTGTATAAGTTTTTCTTTTTTTATGTTGCTGATATTTATCTATTTGTTCTGTTGGTTGGATTCATGTTTTTTGTCTATTCTCTTCACCGTTTGCTACTTTGAAGGGAACTGGAGAGTGTTAGGACAATATTTCAGTTAAAATTAAATATTTCTAAACATAAGAAGAATAAATGGAACAAAATGGATCCTTTGTGTTTGGACTGTGACCCTCATTTAAAGAGAACACGAATGAACCAACGCCTCAGATTCAGTTTCATTGTTCTCAGAAAATGCAGCGCTTATTCCTGAAGCTCGGATACATTAAAATGAAGTGTTTGTCATTCAGCTGTGATTTCACTATGAGCTGGTTTCATCAAAGAAACAACAATACCCGTTTGATGAAAGGGGCATTCAATTAACTAATAATTTACAAGCGACGACAAGCTCCAAACAGTCGTATGTCTTTTGTTGCACTGAGAGAACATTATCAAGGCAGAGAAGATTACTCCAATTATATTATCGAAGAAACATCATGAGCTTGGAAACCACAACCTTTAGAATGACAGTCTGCAAAGTAAACTTATTAAAAGTGTTTGATTTAAATATATAGAAACCGTTTTGCTGCTTCTTAACTCTGAGCATTCGGCCACTTTCCCCCAGCGTTACGTGCACTTTATGGAAAAGCTGCAGGACTCATGTCTCATCTCAATTTAAATGAGTTGCTTAAATGGATTCTTGGTTACATGTAAATGTCCTGAAGCTCTTACCTGAGGCAGAGAAGGTTTTTGCTGGCAGAAGTTGTTGGATTTAGCAGAATTAGTGTTCACACAAAGATACCGATCACACTGTATAACAGTTTCATTTTTATTTCAGATAGACAGGAAACAATTCAATGACTTTAATAGAATCGAGTAAAAAGCAAAGTCAAAGAAATCTGTGCACATTCATTGTTATCTCTTCAGGTTCCTGTTCACGATTTGCTGCTGTGCTTCAGATTATTGTCTCGTTATATGAATCAAACTGATGGTGTCATTTTTTGACTCGATTATACTTTGGTCAAGTCGATGACTGCACAGGCCCCGCCTCTGCAAAACAAACCCAAATCATCCTCCACACTGTCACGAACTTTAGCCTTCAACACGCTAACTGAAATGCATCTCTTGGGTTTTTTGCAGTTCCTCCTTGGGGTGATTTGGCAGTGATGTCTACTATTTGTGGCAGTGTATTAAACCACACACCTGAATGCTCCAGACCAGCAAAATGCAAAATACTCCTTCTTTCACAGAGGTGCTCACACTTGATGATCACTTATTCAGGTGGGTTTTCATACATACTTTCTGAAATCGTACTGAAGTACAGTTTCCAACCCCAGTGATGTCAGGCGAGGAGCAAAACTAGGAGCACGCTTATCATTTTCCCCCTCAACATTCATCTCGTGGTGCTTCACACTGGGTTTGTAGTGTATGGAGGTGACTGAAGAGAATATTTAGATGAAATGAACTGAACTGTGGTGCCTGTGGGAGAGTCATCTAGTGGCTTCACTGACTGTCCACACACTTACAACTTTATAAAAATCCTGATGAAGGAGATCCAGCTCTAGTACGAGGGGATGAAAAGGATGTTCAGGTGATTTTAAAAAATAAATAAATTAGAGCAGCGCCAACTATCTAATCGACCGAATTCACATCAGTTAAAGCTTTTGATTTTTACCTGTAGGGTATCCTACCACAGACAGGCCGAGATTTCTGATAACGGTTACAAATCTTACCTTAAATCAAAAAAGATCTGCGCTTGTTTCAATTTGATGATGATGGAAAATTGCTGACAGAAGCCACAGACCTAAAGATTTCACTCTCCCTGCAACATATTCTGGTCTTTCAAGAGCTTTTGGAAACTGAAGGATTGTCACAAAAGAAAAAAAACAATCCACCAAGCTTGTTTACTTGTAGTGAGGGGATAAAAATCATCCATTTGAGGCATCAGGCTGTAACTCATGCACAAGATTGTTGGCAGCTTCGCTTTGAAGCACCAGTTGCAGCACCAAAGTGTTTCCTAATGCAAGATCTGGTAATCAGTGACCTCAACAAGCAATCTGTCAGCCAGTGGCTCGTCTAAAAATGTTTTTCCTCTTTTCTTTTGCCAAATTCACATCAAACCGTTCTCTCTGCTCTCCTGTTTCCTTCACCTTCCCCAGACAGATCTGTTGTCTTACTTTGTGGAGTTTTCTTTGCACAGATCATCATCCAGCCCTTGTTTACGTCATCCCACTGCTGAATCATTAGCATGCTTTCACCAACACCAAACACTACCACAGGCAATAGTTTTGCATCCCTTTGTGGGCTTTTTTAAAATTTTTAGAGCCACAAGTCAGGCACGTAATCCCAGTGTGTTAGAAAAAAATGCATATTCACTGTCAGGATGCTTCTGCAGTGCATGTAAACTGATGAAATATGGAGCAGATCCTTGCTGGAAACATTAAAAGTGCTCAGTCACAAAGCAAAACTGAGACAAAAACATGTGTGCTCCAGGGCATGTGCACACTCGCGCACAAACATAAAGGCGCAGACGTGCAGGCTGAATATTAAATCTTAACGTCTTGTCAATATTTACATCTTTGGGGAGACTCGCGTTTCCGAGTTTCGTGAAAAATAAACCGAAGGGCGGCAATCGCTGCTGTGTCCTGCATCTCACACATGGAGCAAATATAAACGGCAACATGTGGCTTCCATGGCGTCATCATAGAGACCAAGAGTATTCGTGAACTATCTATTTTAACTACCAATACATTCTTTTGACATCAAAGTTTGAATAAAGCAGCAGGAAACAAGAAACAAAGCTTTACTGTGACAGTAGCTGTGTTCCAAAACCTAGGCCGTATCCTTCGAAGAACCCGGCCTTCGTGGTCTACGTGGGCCGGGTCCTTCGAAGACTGAGAAGGCCGGAAGTGCGAGGCTTGTGAAATGGGACGGTCTAGCCTTCAGATGTGCATCACCAGCTGTCTCAAACATCTCACACTTCTGTGTCATCAGTTTTCTGTTTGACGATTATTCAGCTGTGTGAAAACTATAACTCTAATCTCAGCTAAACTGATTTACTCAGGAACAAATAAAACACTGAAAAAAATCATATCATGTTTAACCTGAGTAGTGAAAGACCGCGGGGGCGTTGAAAACGATGTGCCGGGAGTTCACTGTTCTTGCCGGCTCTAGTGAGCTAACCCCCAGTTAGCTATCGTGCGGGTGGGTAACAGATGTCACCGAAAACGTCGGAGCACTTTTACAAATATGCGATGTCTTGATAAACCGAGTAGATATTTGAAGTTTGCACAGCTACATTCTCTCCTGAAAATATCTTAAAAGTTTATTTTGTGACCCAGAAAGAGTAATAAGAGTGATATTCAAACTAAGTAGCTGCCGCCATTGTTGGAAACTAGAATTGGCTGGGCCTAGCTATGAATTCTGGGATATGCTGGGCCACGAAGGATACACCCGACCCATCCTTCAAATTTGGGGAAATGAAGGACGCATTTGTCCGCCGCATTTGGAGCAGCCCTTGAATTGGGACAGCCTTCACCGTCTGGCTGTGACGTAATCGGCCTTCAAATGCAGCCTCCGAAGGATGCGGCCTAGATTTCGGGACACAGCGAAAGTCAATACTGTTGTTTCCTGTTTGGCACTGAAGCAACTGAGGCGGCAGAAATACGGAGCCACAGCTGTTTTACCCAGGTGTCCATGTGCTATATATCACAGACTGTATATAAAAGATAGACATAGCCACATCATATATTTTTTAAAGATTTATAGATTTTGTATTTGGTTGTGTATTTCTTTATAAATCCAAACATGACCATGATCAGCTAACATTATCACACTCTGTTGACTTGCTGCAATGCATAGACACAGCTACCAGTTAAGTGACAAGAAAATACTGGAATTTAAACTAAAACTATAGCACAGTTTTCTGGAACGGGCTGCACAGTTACATGGAAAGCAGGCTGTATCATCTGTGCTGTATTTGTATTTTAAAAGTGCCGATTCTACAAAGATAGCCAAGAGGTCCAGTCCACTGACTCAGTGTAACTGTGGTTGGTACCTACATGTTAGACAAGTTTAGACAAGACCCTAATAAAGGAAAATGTGTAGATATATACTCAAGTTAAAAAGTTATATAAAAATATCAAAGTGAGCCTGTTCATTTACTGCTCTTGACAGTGCTAACGGCTCCTCTTCCCCTCTTCATTCACGTCAACTTCTTCTCCCAGATGAACCTTTGGGCTCTCCAGTGTCACCTCATATCACAAAACAAATAAGACCTATTCCTCAGATGAATCTGGAGCCAGGTGCTGATCCCAAACCTGACCTGTGCCCTCAGAATCACACTTAGATGCTGCTCTAAATCCTCACACGGTGCAGTTGACATGCCTGGCAGTTTGTTGTCGTTCCCGGGTAGCCTCTCTGTTTGCTTCCGTTTGATTTCATAAAACCATTTTGTGTTTTCTCGCTTTAGGAAACACGTGTGAAATCAGTCAAACGGTTCTGGCAATATGACAAAATGCGCCACCAGAGTATAGCCGACTGCTTCTGGCTTTTCTATTCATTTACACCAGCACAGCAGAATCAACAGTAAGCAGCGTCTGGCGCCCATCTCAGCCCAAAGCAGATGCTGCGTAGGCCAGAATTCAGGAGAGGCACCTGTGCTTTTCCGCTCCACTTAGCTAAGAAACACTGAATCATCAGTGCTGGAAAGAAATTGAGTGCTTTGCTTTAGTATTGCACTTCATTACTGCACACTGCCATAGTACATTTTGGAAACTTATCTCTAATAATCTAATCCCGGGTATTCACACTCATTCACTCTGAATGGCCCTTATCAGTTGTTATGACTCCTGATAACCTCTTGTTGTACATTCTAGTAGGTTCAGTGAGCAGCTATCGTCGTTCTAATCAGTGACAAACAGAAAGAAACTCAGATGATCTGGCAGACCTGTAGAAGTCATGTGCTCATGTTAGGGAGGTCATCAGGACTGCTAACATTGCTCTTTAAGAAAAGCTGGAAGATCTATGGACACTAAATGATGTTATACCAGAGCACTGAACCTGTTAGCAGCTGTGAGAGGCCACAGACTGGTGATATCTCTGGGAGAGATGACTCATAATGGCCATGCAAAGCTCTGATTATAGAGCGGCAACAGCAAATATGGAAGATATCTGTGTTGAGCTATTACATGCACATGAGGCACTTTTCTGACTGCCATAATAAATAAACTCCACCTGGGGAGCACTTTTACAGAGTGCAGTCACTATCAAGGCATTCAGCTTCGATCAAACTCACCGAATATTTTTAACAAACTTCTTTTTAATCAGATTGAAAACATTTGAGATGATTTCGGTTCCAGAGTAAAACTAAAACAGCAGGAATAAACACTGAAGTGACACTGAAAGTGTCTGTGGAGAAAACGTGTCTTTAACCTGCAGGCCTCATGATGACCAGCAGGAGTCTGAGAAAATAACCCAACTTCTTACCCCATCTTGGTAATAAGATGAGATCAGTGTATTGACTCAAACAGCAAAAGCAACGATGGACTTCCACCAGACACTTAAATATGTCCAAATATTTTGTGCATTAAAACATTTTTCTGACTCAACGGTTCTTAATGCAGCCACTCGCCCATTTCACTGGACAAATTTGCAGCATTTAGTTTTTCAAAGCAAGCTTGATTTTTAAATTCTAATAAACAGATGTGACCAATCAGACCGCTGCATTTAGCAGCACGTGTGCTCGTAACTCAAATTGTGCACCAGCACTGAAATCTCATTGAGATGGAAATAGTGAAATAATCCTATTTGAGCTCAGACACACAACTAGACGACTCGCTGAAAGTATTCGTCTGCCTCCTCAGACGTGGTTCCAACTGCACTCACGTGAGCTCAAACTCTGACATCGTCAAATATGTACAAAAGTAGTTGTGACTGACCTGCACTGAACTCCTGGATCCAGCTATGCTGCTGCCACTTTGGATAAACTCAGGATTCCCGTTTCTTCCTTTTCTTGTTCAGGAACATCAGGATCAGCTCATCGTCGCTTCATGTCGACTTCATTTTTTTCACAAAAACGCTACACGCTCTGTGTGTGTTTATATTACACAGCAAGTTCAGATCTGGTAAATTCTGGATAATTTCGTGTTCGGTGCGTAACGGCCTTTAAATGTCCAGAATGACACCAGTTTTTAATCACTGCAAATGCAGTCCATTTACTTTTCTTCTAACTGCTCAGATTAAAGTTGAAAGGTTCTCAAGCCAAGTGTGGTCCCACTGTGGGAAGTGTGAGCATGACAGCATCTCTGTGCAACTTTCACTGAAGCATAACAAACTAAACTCAGGGTGTTTCCTCCTAATCGTCTTCCAACTCGACCACATTCCACATGATAAATTTGACTTTGCAAGACTTGAGAAACAAAAAATCCAGTTTTAAAACATCAAGCACTCAAATACTCAGCTTGTCACGCTCTGCATGTCCATCATTTATATACAGTCTCTGTGGTACCCATCACTAGAGCTACAGTGACTAACATACTGAAGTATTGCCATCATGAACACACCGACTGTTGTCACATACACCACCCCCGGGACTCAGCACTGCTCAAGCACCAAATACACATCATCCATTTCAGAAGAAAGATCCAGACATAAGAGTGCTGGCAGTGCTTTGGCATGTAAGGAAATTCTACTTCATGTTTAGCAGAGAAGTCTCTCTTCCAGCACCGCTGTGACGTTGTACAGATACACTCACACAAGCATGCAGGATAAGAACAAACACACACATAAAACAACACACATGCAGAAATTGAATCACGCACTCACCTCAGTGTATAAGTGTGCTGATTCGGAGTTTCTGACAGGGTCTGGGGGATTTCTCTAATCACCTGGGATGAGGAGGTAGAAAGATACGGTCAGCAGGTGAAGGATGGGCTGCCTCTAAGCTGATCATCTCATCCCAGACCTATATTATTGTTTCTCCAATTAGGGAGTGCTGATGTGGGATCAGTGCACAGATCTCCCACAGTCATCGCTTTCAGTACAGAGAGAAGAAGCACAACCGGGAAGAACCGAGGGACCGGATCAGCAGAATTCCTCAGAAATCCTTCACAAATGAAGCTTCACAGAACTCTGGAGGTCGTTTCGACTCTCCGAGCCCTCATTTCAGCTTAAGTGAACTTTGGCGATTTCATGTTAAATCCCCGCGGTTTAGTCTTTTAGCAACGTAGCAGGTGGCAACAGAATATTAAAAAAGCGATATAGCGATTCATCACCTGCTGTGGCTTCTCTTGATGCTTCCGTATAGACGAAAACATTAGTAAACAAACTAAGTCCTTCGCCAGCTCTGCTTCTGTTCCTCTGTTTTTAAAAGTGTCAGCAGTTAAACTTTCCTTTGTTGCAAGAAAAAAACTTATAATAACCTTATAATAGATTGCACCTGTCTGTCAGGTTATCGTGTATCTGAAAATAACAGAGCCGGAAGGTTTTTTTGCACACTGCAGTGGGGTTGAAAAAAGGGTCATAAGTCACTGATTTTCTTCAAAAGCTGAATCAGTGTTTATGATGGATTGCTGTGTTTTGACAGCTGATATTGTGGCATCAAGCAAACACAACACAGCAAATGTGATTAAAACTCACCATCACCCAATCAGAAATATCTTTTAATATTAGACCAAACAAAAAAAGAAAAATTAAAACCAATGCTTAGATTGAAAAACTGAGTAGTCACTAATTGCTTGCCTCAAACAAATCAGGGTTTGATAAATGGTGGAGGGAAATGAATCATATATTTACATTTTGTTGTTTTTCTTCCAAAACACAGGAAGTCTGTAATTTGGTCTGTCTGAATTAGTAAAACAAAGCAGATACTTTCATCCATGTTAGGTTAGCCTTCTTAAGATTCATGAAAATATCAAAAATTGCATTAAAATACAATAACAACATGCCAATGATACATATGGTTTGTTTTAACTGGAAACGAACACCCTGATCTTTTCTTATCCCATCTGTCCTCCCCAACCTCACTCATGGTCTCACGAACTTTGTGGCTGAATAAAGCTCGCCTCACTTCCTCCTTTACTTTCATCATAATTGTAAAGACAGTTAGAGAGCACCAACAATATAAAGGTCACAGTCATGGGTCAGAGTATGCATCTTACATAAATGACCGTTGACTTTCTCTCATGGGAAGATGTTTTATACCAAAACATGAGCAGAAGAATACCAGACACGCTCCGACCTAGAACCGGACTAAGAAGTGAGAAAGAACTACTTTCATGAAAGAGCATACGAATAACAGAACCAAAGTCATTTAATTAATATGCATTTCATGCTTTCACATGATATTCCATGCCGTGAAAGATACTTTGGGCACGACTGAACCCAACCATTCCCCTACAACAGTGCAAGTTCACAACAATCATATCAAAGCTTTTTATAGTTCAAGGCAGAGGAAACCCAGTGAACAATCCCAGTGATTTGCTATACGGAAGCTTCAGTGGATTATGAACGAGCTTCTGACATGAACAGATCTCCTGGACCAGCAGCGGTTATGCTAGGTTAGCATGCATTAGCTACCGTGGTCTGTTTACTTACAGCAGCTGTTTGGTTTCCTGCACTATAAAACTGTGCTTTAGCTTCACTGAATGCAGTCTCCAATGTGAGGTAAAGATTACATTAAATGAATACCATCATATATAAACTAATGTAAACATATAAAATAAAAATAGTGCACAAAATGAACAAAATATGAATCATGGGTAATCTCGCCCTCTGCAGAACTGCTGTACTTTGCAGCACTTTAATCCCCTAAAAGAAATCTAAGAATGACGAGAAAAGGGGAAGAAAAAGCAATTTTTTGAGGAGAAGTTGCTTTACTTTTCTGAACACCTCCTGTCTCTTTACATGATCCCAGTCTGACTTCTTGATGTCGAGATCAGGGCTCTGCGGGAGCTTGATGAATTAATTTTGGTCCAAGAGTCATGCTTGATGGTGTTGCATGAAGAAACAAATCTGATCATGTAGTGCATAAAAACATTTACACAGCGTTCTACATTCACTTGTACAGTCGCCTTTGTCTCTCGCATTTTTAATTAAAATAAAAATAAAAATGGAGTTTCGAGCAGCGAGAGGCGAGTCGTGCATTAAAGTGTACCAGCAGCACTAAGTGTTGGGACTCTGTCGTACGATGATCATGATGATGCATTGAGGTTGAAAAGCTATAAAAATATTCTCCAGCCACAAAATCCAGTGTCAGTGGTGACACACCTGAACTGGATCCTTTAATGGCTCCCTTTTAGACCGGGGAATAAAAATACTGTTTAAGGAATTAGCAGCTCAGCGGAGTGGAGATGTGCAGCATATGGAGGTTTAAAAATGTGGACGAATCAGCAGCTTTTACTTAACAGCAAGTCATGAAAAAGCTTTCAAACTAAGACTCATTGAGTGCGAACATGGTTTGCAACAGTCTCGGTGTGGATATTTGCATATGTGACAGAACCTAAAGTGACACACATAAAGCGCATAAGCTCAGCTGGCTCCGTTTAAAGGAATAAAGGAACACTCCAGCACTCACACCACACTCTGCTGCTGCATAATTCCTCACATGTATATGCACAGGATTTTGCTGGTTATGCTTAGTGAACGTGGGTGCAGGTTGCATAGCCTTCCACGTGGACTTGTGTGTTATATTTGAACCTAATTAGTGGAATTAGTTTCTCACTTTGCTATCATGAACAGCATGCACTAAGACTCTAAGAATAGAGAGTAACCTTTTCTAGGCACAAAACTCACCTACTACACTGTAGTAACTTCAGATTTCAAGATAGCCAGTGCAACTTGTGTGGTCATGAATATTCAGACCACTTTGGCCTTTGCAAAGCTCTCCTCGGGGCTTTGAGAAAACCTTGCCAAATTGAAGGAAAAAACATACTACTTGAAGTAGACAATGTGTGGGAGCTCAACACCAATTAAAATCAAGAGCCAGTAAGGAACAAAACATTGATTTAACCCTTTGTGTCAGGTAAGCAGGCATTAAAGAAGAGAACAACTTCTGTCATGTTTGATTAATTTAATGGCGATCGTGGCTCAAGAGTTAGGAGTTCGCCTTGTAATCGGAAGGTTGCCGGTTCGAGCCCCGGCTCGGACAGTCTCGGTCGTTGTGTCCTTGGGCAAGACACTTCACCCGTTGCCTACTGGTGGTGGTCAGAGGGCCCGGTGGCGCCAGTGTCCGGCAGCCTCGCCTCTGTCAGTGCGCCCCAGGGTGGCTGTGGCTACAATGTAGCTTGCCATCACCAGTGTGTGAATGTGTGTGTGAATGGGTGGATGACTGGATATGTAAAGCGCTTTGGGGTCCTATATAAATACAGGCCATTTACCATTTAATGCATTTAGCAAAAGTATTGCATCGTGTCCATCTAAGAGATGTTGATGCAAGTGGAGGAGTTCATTATTAGGCAGTAAACTAAAGTACATCTAGATACCAAAAACTTTAGAAGTGGACAAATCAACAATCTGATACTGTCAAGGCTGCGGCGGCAGTCGTGTGGTGTTGTGAGTAGGGATGGGTACCGGTAAACGGTAGTAACCAGACCGAAAAGCAGCGCACATTTCAGTGCTTTATTTCGGTGCTTTATTTCGGTGCTTTTTTTTTCCTGAGATGTGATACATTTCAGATTCTAGCCAATCATTTTACGTTTCCAAGGATAGTAGGCGGGCCCAGGTACGTACGTTCTTTTAGAGCAGAGCTACAGATTAAAAATGCCCAAGGCGAAGCGGTCAAAACTCTGTCTGTACTTCACAGCAAAAGATGCAAACTCAGCAGCCTGCAACAAGTGCTTTAAGGTGATACTGTGCAAAGGAGGTAACACCGCGAATCTGATGAAACACCCGGCGACGCATATCGGGGCTTTTTTTAAAGCCGAGAAATGCACCGTACCTACTGCGGGTGTGGTGCCTGTTATCGGTCCCGGAGTTAGCAACATCCCCCAAGAACCCGACGAGGAGAGTCCTGGCCCCTAGCCCTGCCAGTGTAGCAGAAATGATGACGGATGATGATGGCAGCAGCAGCAGCCGTTCTTCTCTGCGTGAGTAGCTTAATGTTGTTCGTGCTTAATTTACGTTGTGTACTCTAACCACATTATTACATTAATGCACGTAAGGTGAACTAGCAAACACCCTAATGGATACATGCGGCTGTCTTCTTGTTTGATGGCAGATACTCCCTTCACCCTGGCCAAAAAGGTTAAAATGACCAAAGAAAAATTCAAAAACAGTTAAACATGAGAGGCTTTTGGACAACGTTTGTCTTTTTTCCATTGTTCAAGCACTGATTCCAGCCAAGAGTGATACCATATATGCCCCATAGCTGCAGAAAAGGTTAACATTGTTATCTTTTTACAAAAAAAAGAACAGCTAAACATGAGAGGTTTTAAGACAAAGTTTGTGTCCTCCATTCTTTAAGCACCGGTTGAGCACCGTTTAAGCACCAGCACTGTTTCAAAAGTACCGATTTGGCACCGGTATCAGATAAAACCTAAACGATACCCATCCCTACTTGTGAGGAATGACCCAAAATGCTGGCACTGGATGTTATGCAAGTGAGCTTTGTTGCAGAAGGTGAAGACAACAAAAGCGAAGGCAGAACTAAAACACAACCTACACTCGGAAAAACTAAAGAACAAACCTGAAACCATACAAAAACAGGATGAAGAGCTGAAATGGCACGGAGAATGTTGGGCAGAGATTACACCAGGTTACACAGACAAATTGACAAGGAACACAGGCGAAAACACACAAGGTAACGAGTGAATGACACCATCTGATCTGGAGAACGCAACATCGTCTGTCAAACATGGTGGAGGCAGTGTTATGGTTTGGGAATATTTGACTCTCAATAGAACCGAGTCATTAGTGTTTATTGATCGTGCGATTGCTGATAGAAGTAGCAGGGTTAACAGTACAGTGTACAAGACTATACCCTCTGCTCAAACTCAGCCAGTGTCTGCAAAATTGGTCCTATAGCACAAACTGATTATGAGTTTCTCGAGGCAAAATAATGGGATATTCTTCAATGGCCAACTCAGTCACCTGATCTCAACCCAACAGAGACTATTCTTCAATCCCTGAAGACAAAACTGGGAGACTCACAAACAAACAACAAACGAAGGCAGACTAAATATAAAAAAAGTGATACTTTGTTAAACCTCTTGAATTAAAGCTGGGAGTCTCGTCTTGATAGTTTCATTTTAAAATCCACTGTGGCAGTGAACTGAACTATGATTACATCCATTGTGCCATTGTCACAAAACCTGTGGTACCAATAACTATACTGTAGTTTTAAAGATGGAAAGTTTCTTCACACTGTCATAAAAAATACATCTTTAATGGCAACTTTACTTTTCCAGGAACGACGGAGACTTCAGTAAAGTCTACAACACAATCAGCCACGTTTGGCCTCTCGGTCAAAGAAGGCGAGAGACTCCAAGTTTCTGCAGCCACTTACTTGTCATTCTGGTAATGCAGTGCGAGGGCTACACCCTCCTCCTTAATTTAATTAGATTTTCATCTTTTGAGAAAACACTATTCATTCCCCACATGTGGCTCAGGGCCACCCTGCTGACAGAGACTGAGCTGCGAATGCATGACACTCTTACCAATGTGACTTTTGTTAATCACTCCTTTTCTATTCTACACGGAGAGCACAAGAATACAGCGCCCATTACACACACCGCCAGCCAATTAGAGCAGAAAGGTGAATTAATGAACAGGTCGGGGCAGGTTAATGAAGGGTGGCGCTGATCTGCTGAGGACTCAAATTAAAAACTGTATCCTTTGTCTGAATAAAGTTTTATTCAGCCAGCTTCTCCCTCTAACTTGCTATTATCATGTTTGTGCTATCGCGGTGCAGTGACGGCGGTGTCAGACTTTATGCAAACAAAAATAAAGTTAAAGCCAGAAGAGGAATGAGGCTGAATGATCAGAATAATTACAAATGACTGTGCTTAGTTCAGATTTATTTGGATTTTACAAGAAAATGAATGTTCTGTATCAGAACTGTCATCACCTGGAGAAAATTTCATGCCCTGAAATGACACTGCCAGCCTGTCACAGGGCTAACTCATAAACACAAACAACCATTCACACTCACATTTACACCTATGGGCAGTTTAAAATACCCAGTACAGCTTTATACTATCAGTTATTAGTTGCTATTACACTGGAATATTTTACCATTCGGGCCGTAATCTCTAAAACAAAATAAATCACCATATCTATTAAGACACTTAAGAGAGGGGTGTCAAACATAAGGCCCGGGGGCCAGAATCAGCCTGGCAATGACTCCCATCAGGCCCATGGAAGAGCTTTGGAAAATGTTAAGGTGGGCATCTGTTTTGTTTTGTTTTTTTGGACACACATATATATACATACATATTAGGGCTGGGCGATATATCGAGTTTTTAAAAAATATCGATATATTTTCATACGAGATATAAGATGTGACAATATCGTTTATATCGATATAGTCTATGTTACGTTATAATTGTACTTGTGGAGCCACAAGTTTGCCTCTCTTTCGTCCACTTTGGTCTCTACGCAACGTTACTCGGCCTCGCCTCTCCTTCACTGAACACAACTCCCCCTCCTCCCCCATAGCTTCACCTGCAGGCAGCGACAAGATGGACACGGCAAATCTCCGTTAGCGAGTTGTGGGGCTGGACGGCGTCAACGTGTTAGCGACCACGCTAATGACATGCAGCCCACAGGGGCTGCACGGCCTAAAATCCTTTCATTTTCTTAAAAGTTGACAGCGCGCCTTATGTATGAATTCTGGTTGTGCTTACTGACCGCGAAACGATTTTATGTGGTACACGGCGCTCAGCAATCTGTCAAAAAAATGTTTTAGCTCGACTTTGGTAAGCTACAGAGCTGCACCGCTTGATGGATTGTCGGAGCATTACGGCTACCGTAGTCTGGAGCCTCGCGGAGTGATACGCACTGTGGTTCAACGTAATATTACCGTATTGTGTGTGTATAAGGGCCATAAATGGCACCTGTTAAGAGACGTGGTTACAAAGAGGATTTCAAACTCAAGGCTGTCAGTCACGCAGTAGAAGTTGGGAACAGAGCAGCTGTGAAATCTGTCTTTATTATTATGCTCAGCGTCTGTTAGTTTACATTTTGACGGCACAATTATGAGCCTTTTGTTATGCACAAAAACAACATTGTTTTCTTTGATTTATGGAGCATTATTATTTAATAAATGCCGATAATTTATTTTTAAGTAATTTCTTCATGTAAATCTATGCTGTATGTAAATAAAAATGCTTGTGTGACATCTGGGACACAGTGTGATTAAGAACTCTCTTTTTGTTCTTAACTTATGGCTTTAAAAAAATATCGAGATATATATCTTATATCGCCACCCAGCTAAAAAATATCGAGATATGAATTTTGGGTCATATCGCCCAGCCCTAATACATATACATTATATATACTTCACACAGTTAAACAACAAAACAAAACAAACAATAAAAAAGCATTTTTATGAATTAACAGGTCTCTGCTGTCTGATTACAGGACAGTCTGGGAAATGAATGAGTTATTTCACACATTCATGCTGACAGATTTCCTTCCTTTACCACATTTATTTTTCCTATTTTACTTTCATAGGGATACACACTGACCTCTTTACTTTAAACTTCCAACAGGATCCAACATTCTAACAGACAATGGTGTATTGCTGTCCTCTGTATTTATTATTACCTCCTACTTTTGTTCTGCTGCAGTTTTTCAGCTTAATTCAAACAAGTGTTAGCAATGAAAGTCGCCTACTCCATAACCTCCGTGACTTGCAGTACATCTCCTTTAAAATCTCCCACTCGCCTCCAGGTTCATATTTCAGTGTTTCTGTGTTTTACAACAAACACTAAAATTATTCTAAGTACTGCTAAAAGTCCAAAGGTCAGGTGAGAATTTTGGCAAAGATTTAATACCTGAGTTATTCTGCAAAAGAACAAAAAGTAAAAGAAAAACTCATCTTAACACAACATGGCTTTATACTGCAGAATGTAGAGACGAGTCAGTGAAAGTAATCACTGAAAAACAGGAAGCTGGTGTTTGTCATTGTTTATAGACAAAAGTAATAATGTGCTGTTAGCTGCAAATCAAGGGAAGGGTAGAATTGGAAAAACATGCAAAAATTGTCAGAGAAGTACGACAGACAAACACTAGAAACAAATGTAAGGAGCTCAGAGAACACGTTTCCATCTGGAGACTCGTTGTTTGCAGGATGTGATTCCAGCCCACAGTCAATTGTTTAACGAAACAGAAAAGAAACTGCAAACAAAATTGTGAAAACTGAAGGTTTCAGTTTCCTGGGCAGTCTGCAAAAGTAGCGTTCGACAGCACGCGGGGCTTCAAAGAACTCAGAAACTCAGCACAGCAAATATCCTGCGAGTGCCTGGTTAGGAAATGAGCAACTGTAAACCAATCCAGCTGTACTGAACCAACACGCCCACTACTTTTCAACAGGAGAGGGAGGTGATCGTGTCCGCACAACTCACATGAAAGCACACCTGATATCAGAGACAGGAAAAGAGAAAAATAAGTGAGCAAAAAAACTGTTTGTTTTTTTTTCTTTCAAATGTGAACTTTGGCTTCACAGTTTTTTCTCCTCTGTGGCTGAAATGTGTTAAAAACATGTGAATAAATGGAAAAAAAACCGTAGCTTCAACAAGAGAAAAGGAAATTAAAGAAAGATTGACCAGAAACTGTCTGAAAAGGACTAAAAAGCTATTCCCACCGACACTGACACCAGCTGACACAGCTGCTCCATATTCCAATTTTGTTGCTCTTTTCATACAGCTCGTCTTCTCTTTGCACAGACTCCCATCATTGTTACTCTCGCTCACAGTTTCATGTCTGCTGTCTTGATTTAAATGTTTGGTTCTTTCCATCTAATCTTCCAATTCTGTTTCTCTGCCTCCGTCTCTTGCAATCCGTCTCTCTCCCGCTAAGAGAGATTAAAGTGGAGGCAGATGTCGTGTTAATGGCCATCAGCTCATCCTGTGCAGACACTTTCACAGTCTGCGCTGACTACCTGCTTAATTAGTCAAGAGGCAATCCCCCGGCAATGAATCTGGCCCAAACTGCTGCTGCACGCATAGAAACATGGACCTACTGCAACCCTGATTTTGTTTTTTCAAAAAACAGTTGGCCACTGTAAAATAAAAATAGAATTAAGGGCAAAAGGTTGCAAACCCTGTAATGATAGACACATAGATGTACAGTGGAGGGGATATTTTTTGTAAAGCACCGAGCACAGAAGCCCCACCCAGCTGCTGTCAGACTGGTTATGAGGAGCAGCCACAGAAGTGGGGATGAGCTAAAACAACCCGTCTCAGACAAAGACTGAGCTGAGTACCAGTAAAAGGTGGATATGTATAATTTACGGTACTGAATCATTAAAAACTGCTGCAGCAGGGTCTAATAATATTAATATAGAGCTGAGAATAAGCAGAAAACTGATCAGTCTACTTGGTAGAATTGCAGTGCCAACATATCTTTAACTGACAGAGCAGGGTAGGTAGTTTGAGCCATGCATGTTGTGGTTCTGCCAAACCACACACTGTGAATCACGGGCACTTTGCTACTTACACAGAAAAAAAGTATCACATACATAAACTGCGCTCAGATCAAATTACAAGTAAAATAGTTAATATTTTTATGTATATATTTTTTTAAATTTGTGCCTCAAACCTGCTTGTCTCACAACATACCAGCCATTATTTTTACCCTTCATTTGATCCGGGTAGCACAAACCTAAACCTAAACCTCAAAGTGATGATCAGCCAGAGTGACCTCAGTCTGATGAGCTACAGCTTAGAAATTCACCACAGTGGAACAAACCCACACATACAGTTTCAAGCCTCCAAGTCCAGCAGGCAGCCACCAGGTTTTCTTAATTAGTGCACAAAGCTTGTAGGAACAGTGGGTGAACACACTCGCACTCTGCTAATGAGTATGAGATGTGATAGAAATGCCAGCATTATGTTCAGTGCTTTGGGGGGTTTATGATGCTTTATATTTTTATGTAAATTTAGCTTTTGCCGTTATGTTACGGTTCTTTTTGGCATCATTTTTTAAGCCTTTTTCCTTCTGTGTCATCTTTTATATTTCTGAGGACAGGCCTGCATTTATACTTGTTTGGAAGCTTTCAGTGAAACACCATCATGTGGTTCTGATGAGTCCTCATCATTTAGGCCTTTTTTCTTGTATGTATAAGAAAAATGATCTGTGATATGTTCACATCACATTAAGGTAGTTTTTAAAAAAATATATATTTATATACTAGGTTGTCAGATTTGGTCAAAATTGAATTCTTCTGACATTTATCAGTGTTTTATTTCATGCTGTATGACATTTTCCCTGCTGTGAAGTACATTAATAGAAAAGCAGAGAGTGTTTTAGCTTCAAACTAGACGTTCAGGTGGAGTTTTGAAAGTCAAAAACAATCCCAGTTTTTAAATTGACATATTTTCTTCAGTATTCTTCCATGTAATACTCCATGTAGCTGACATACTTAGTCGTACAGTAGCATTTCAAATAAGTTTGTTGTACTCTGCTGTGTGAGGATGATTCGCCGCCTGTGAGCGCTTTGGCACGGGCGAGGTGCCCACGGCAGCACCTGCTGCTAGTGGAGAGTAAGAGCGATACGTGCTTTCACGTCAAAAAGTGGTCAGAAGTTTCCCTTCCACTTTTTAGAAAAAAAGTCACTAAGGGGGTCTGAAAACTTGCTAAATATAGCAACAAAGTCGCTAAGTTGGCAACACTGGCTATGCCCCGTTAGCATTTTTATTTTTACCACCAATATACAATTTTTTTACCAAATGGTAAATGGCCTGTATTTATATAGCGCTTTACTAGTCCCTAAGGACCCCAAAGCGCTTTACATATCCAGTCATCCACCCATCCACACACTGGTGATGGCAGCTACATTGTAGCCACAGCCACCCTGGGGCGCACTGACAGAGGCGAGGCTGCTGGACACTGGCGCCACCGGGCCCTCTGACCACCACCAGTAGGCAACGGGTGAAGTGTCTTGCCCAAGGACACAACGACCGAGACTGTCCGAGCCGGGGCTCGAACCGGCAACCTTCCGATTACAAGGCGAACTCCCAACTCTTGAGCCACAATCGCCCCGTATACTACTTTGACCTCTTGTGGTTGGCAAGTTGCTGATTGTTCTTCTTAGAAACCATGTTGGTACAAACAGAGCACTTCTTGTAGCTATATGTGGCTCAAGAGTTGGGAGTTCGCCTTGTAATCGGAAGGTTGCCGGTTTGAGCCCTGGCTTGGACAGTCTCGGTCGTTTTGTCCTTGGGCAAGACACTTCACCCGTTGCCTACTGGTGGTGGTCAGAGGGCCCGGTGGCGCCAGTGTCCGGCAGCCTCGCCTCTGTCAGTGCGCCCCAGGGTGGCTGTGGCTACAATGTAGCTGCCATCACCAGTGTGTGAATGTGTGGATGACAGGTTGTGTAAAGCGCTTTGGGGTCCTTAGGGACTGGAAAAGCGCTATACAAATACAAATACCATATGTTTTACAAAACTGGAAATTGTAAGTGTAAGTAGCATGTTATAACAGCTGCATGCACTTAGCATTTTAACAGTTATGCAGACAGAAGACACGGCTGTAAAGCTGTTAATGTCTGATGCACATGAGATGAAAGACAAATGAAAATGAGAAACTAACATTAGGGCCAACAACCCACTATTGAGCAGTTCCTGCATAAAGCACGAACACACCGATTGCTTTTTCTTCGACTACACCGTTGCTTACCCTTTCAAATCTAATCTACTGTCTTGTATTTCAGCCAAAAACAGTCTGAAGAGGACGGCCCCTGGATAATGATGATCTGCACAGTCACTACAGGAACGTTCAGGACATCTGTGTGATCCGGTAAATTTTGAGGTTCAGTGAAGCTTCTGGCTGTGAAGACAGGGATAATAAACCTTCCTCGGTCTTTCAGCTCTCACAGCTCTGATGACTTATTACCACATGTATCAAAGCTGAATGTTATGCTACGTCGCCGCATTGACGTGACTGCATTGTGTCTGAGAACCTCGAGGCAGAGTGTGCTTATCCTCCCTTTCTATATGTCTTAAAATCAACTGTGGAAATACAAAATTCCTATTAAAATATCACTTTATTGCTGAATCCTCTTCTTCTTTTATCTCATTTTCAAGCATGCAGTGAAGTGGACATTAAAAACAAGAAGGAATAACAAAAAGAGAATGTAAAATTTGAATGTCTGGATCATCATGAACCCAACTCACTTATCTGACCTGAGAAAGTTCTCTTGTCCGTTCTCTACTTGAGGTAAAACCATCTGGCAACGATCTACACTGAACCATAACACCACAGATAAATGAATGCCAAGTAGATTTCAAGACTGTCTAATGATTCAGCGTTAAAAGAATTATTTCTGTGTTAACAAGACTAAAACGCTAAAGGTCCCAGAGGTGAGTGGGGAGGGGGGCTAACATGAAGGCTTCTCCAAAGTGATAAATGTTGGTCTTCTGGGCAGCCCGGCTGTAACTCACGCCTTCATGAAGATGCTTGACACAAGGTCAGAAGATCAAGGAGTTTTCTCAGCTTTACTTTAATGTCTGCAGGTCTGAGATACTAAGAAGACTCACATGAGTTTAATAGAAAAATGAAACTAGGTGCTGTGTTTATATAATTATATTGGCATACTTGTAGCAACAGTTCAGCCCCAACAGCACTGTGCACAGCAGAGCATCACAGCCTTAAAAACAGTCACAGAACACGACTCGTTTGTGTTCATGGACACAAATGAACCTTTTTTTAATCATGTGATAAACACCTGCCACACCGTCTGAGTAATATTTGTTCATTTGTGCTAATGGATATGAAGAGCAGTAAAATTTAGCTAATTTAGCTGTAAGAAATACTTGATGTTTCGATTTAATTTTAAGCGTTAACTGTGTGCTTCACAGCTTCTTTATTTTTTTTTTTGTTTCCTTGTTCATGTGTCCGAGTCTCAAAAAGCTGTATATGCTGATTGCACAAAAGATGTTTTCATTTGAAACACAGTCAAGTACAGTACTTTTGTTGTCCCATTTATTGCCAAGTTTGTTTGATTTTTATTTTATTTTTTAAAAAAAGGACAATTTCAGCCCTTCTCCACAAACAAAAGTTTCTAATTTATTGCTTTGCTTCAACTTCAGGTCAGACTAACAGTGAAGCGTCATCTGACCTCTGGCATTTACAACATTTCACTCATTATACCTTGAAGGAAAACACGGCCTTGTGCCAGCCCCAGCTGTGCAGAAAACAAAGCATCTAAGCAGTAACTTCTGTGAAACAGCTCCCAGCCGGAGGTTGATCAAATGACTTCTCCAACAAAATGTGCAGAGATTTAAATGACATGTCAAGACTCCTCCATGCATTTCAGGGAATGAACTATTAGTTTCCAAACATTAAATATGCAGACACGCGATGCATTTATATCCAAAAAAACCAGATGTTTTGCTGTTACCACATTCAGCCTTCGTTTTTTAACGGGGATAGACGCTAGACAAGTTAAGAGTAATGAGGTAAATGTCAGGCTACCGATGGTGGCTGAAACGGTGCGGTCGTGGACTACAGCTGAGAGTCACAGCACACTGAAGTTAAAGCACACGTGCTGTTTGCCAGCTAAAGTCGAGGAGGTCAAAGCAAAGAGGAGAGCAATTCATCACAGCTGCTTGTCAGTTTAGGCGTTGATCCTGTGTAGACAGATGTTGGTGCCTGTGTGGACACAAGAGGTGAGCGTGTGTGCGTTGTATCAGCGGTTGAGTAGTGACTACAAGAAGTGATGCAGGCGAATGGAGAAAGTTCAACTCAAAGATTTTACAAAAGATCCACCTCGGAGCGCGCGTGAGTCAGCATCGCTGCGCGGTTTGATGGCTACTAATCTGCTCTGAAGAGACGGCGACAGACACACCGAGTGCAGGAAGTGAGATACGGTATGATGGCGGACACGATGAAATGAGCTGAGGGCTAAAAAGATATTGAGAGTAGGCTGCGAAATGAAATGACGAGCAGAAGAAGTGAGGGTGGAAAGAGACATGAGCAGAGCGACGAGGAAATTAAGAAGCTTCTCATTTCTTCCACTGCAGCGATTAAGACACACACACACACACACCACCGTGTTTTCATATCTTTGTGGGGACATCTAATTGACGTAATGCTTTTCCCCTAACCATCAAAAATGAATGCATAAACCTAACTGTAACCTGAGTGTAACCCTGACACTAAAAGCACATTTTGAGTCTGAAATATGCCTTCAAACTAGTGGGAACTGGGATTTAGTCCCCATGAGGGCTGTGGGTCCCACAACCATAGTAAACTTCCAATTTCTAGTCCCCACAACAAAATGTAAACACACTTGCATGCACGCACACACACACATAAAGATCTCTCCCACCCTTCGGCAGTCCCAATCCCATCTAAATCTCAGCATAGCATTTAAAGAAAGGTGAATTATACAATGTGTGTGTGTGAGAAGAGGAAACCCCTCCTTCCCAGCTGACGACCTTTGAGATTTACTGTTCTCCTCTGATGTAGCATTTCATGTCTGACTGCATCTGTTCAGGCTAAAAAAGGCCAAATGCAAGGTACTGGTTATCTGTAGGTGAGGCGCTGCCTTACCGTCATCTGTATATTTTACTTCACTGCAAAGTAAGGAATACTGTTTGTTCTGGATCCACACCAGCGACTGGGGGCAGATTTTCGTGAGGACATTGCTCTCTGATCCTCTCAACTGTGGAATTCCCTGACCGAGCGTCTCGGGCAGCCCGAGGCTGAAAGGCTGGTTGTCAGTTAGTCTCCGGAGACTCTGTGAAGATCCTCCATCCTTGTATGGTCTGGAAGGTTTTGCCTCTTAGTTCAATTCTGTTCATTCCTGATAATGGCAGCCTCAGAGGGGCTTCTCTAAAGTCAACTGTTTCATCTCAAAGAGTATGCACCGACTGATCTGTGATCTGCAGGTTCATCAACTATCAGATTTTTCTCACCACCTTGCGCAGAACGATTGTGAGAAATTGACGTAAACAGTATTTGCCAGTATGAATAGCAAATTAATGCTCCTTTATGACAAGGAAGGCAATCGGTTTCATCATATTATGTTTAGTTGCTGTTAGGTTGTAGGATTAACGTGGTATAATCTTAGGATAATAACATTCACCGGGCTGCAGGTTCAGTGTTTGGGTCAGGCTAACATCCAGTTTCCCACAGGTAGAATTTACTTGGACAGCCCACCCACACAGGTTAAAGTCCATCCAATTATACTTGGAAAATTTATTCTGGAAGTATTTATTAATTTAGTCATCTTAGAAAATGAATTAATCTGTGACTGCTTGATTTTTATTCTGCCGACCTTCTAGATCCAGCCTTTAGTCGTATGGTTCTCTATCAGCTCCCTTGGTGTCCAGGCTTCTGTTGTCGTGGTAATGGATATGATTCACATAAAAATGGAGTCAAAGTGGAAAAAAAGAAAAATAAATCTGGATGTGTCAGCTGACAGTTTTTCAGGGTTTAGCCTGAATATGCCGTTAATACAGCTGTTCCTCTTCCACATGTCAGATAATGTTTATGAACCCAGATATATATTTTTAAAAAGCTCACTTGTTGTTAAATTATTGCCGATGTTTCAAAAACTGTTTCCTTCCATAAACCAAACCTTCTGGTACTTTGCCTGTGAACTCTGCACTTCCATATTCAGATATCCAACAGCCAGGTTTGAACCCACACATTTTTAGTTTAGGTTTCAGTTAAAATGCACAAAATACATTCATCTTCTAGATTTTAAAAATGATCCTGTTTATCACATGTGTGGATTTGTTGAGTTCTGTTTTTAAAGCCTAAAGTTGAGAAATCATCATGTTAGTTGTCTGTGAAGGTTCTCAGTCATCCAGGTCATCATAGTCTGAGGAGCTCGAAGAGAAAAGCATCTGGACTTCTTTAAGTTTCCTTGAAGGTGTTTCACCTCTCATCTAAGAACCTTATTCGGTTCTAAGAGCATTTGGAGGAGGGTCCCAGAATTTAAGCTCTGTGGGAGTGTCTCCAGGAGGGCCGTGGACCCCCTGTTGATCCTCTACCTAATCACATGAGCCAAGGTGTGAAAACATGTGTGGGTCACAATCAACCAAGGTTTCGGGTGAACCTGTTGTGAAAGCTAACCCCACCCTATCATGTGATTCACTGAGGTCAAATAGCCCAGGATGAGAGTGTTTGTTAAGGCGTCATCATGTTAGTTTTGAAAGTCGATGAGACCCTAACCAGGGAGTGGTCATGGATGGATGGATGGATGAGGGAGAGATAGATGGATGCATGTTTTACCATCTAAGTATATATCATGATGGTGAAATACATGCTGTGCAGCTGGAACAGTCAGGCTTGCCAGCCACGCTGTGCCTCCTGGTATCACTGGAGCCAAAATGAGGCCTGCCTGCTCTGCATTCAGAGGTTTGCATTCCTTTGAATGTGAGTTATTCCAGATGCCAACATTTATCTGCTAGAAAAAAAAGAAGCAAAAAATATTTGAAATGAATGCCTGTGGAGCTCTGGCTGCAGTGAGTGTAAGGGTATTAGGGTGTTATCTACAGGGGGTGCAGAATTATTAGGCAAGTTGTATTATTGAGAAATAATTTTATTATTGAACAACAACCATGTTCTCAATGAACCCAAAAAACTCATTGATATCAAAGCTGAATGTTTTTGGAAGTAGTTTTTAGTTTGTTTTTAGTTTTAGCTATTTTAGGGGGATATCTGTGTGTGCAGGAGACTATTACTGTGCAGAATTATTAGGCAACTTAACAAAAAACAAATATATACCCATTTCAATTATTTATTTTTACCAGTGAAACCAATATAACATCTCCACATTCACAAATATACATTTCTGACATTCAAAAACAAAACAAAAACAAATCAGCGACCAATATAGCCACCTTTCTTTGCAAGGACACTCAAAAGCCTGCCATCCATGGATTCTGTCAGTGTTTTGATCTGTTCACCATCAACATTGCGTGCAGCAGCAACCACAGCCTCCCAGACACTGTTCAGAGAGGTGTACTGTTTTCCCTCCTTGTAAATCTCACATTTGATGATGGACCACAGGTTCTCAATGGGGTTCAGATCAGGTGAACAAGGTGGCCATGTCATTAGTTTTTCTTCTTTTATACCCTTTCTTGCAGCCACGCTGTGGAGTACTTGGACGTGTGTGATGGAGCATTGTCCTGCATGAAAATCATGTTTTTCTTGAAGGATGCAGACTTCTTCCTGTACCACTGCTTGAAGAAGGTGTCTTCCAGAAACTGGCAGTAGGACTGGGAGTTGAGCTTGACTCCATCCTCAACCCGAAAAGGCCCCACAAGCTCATCTTTGATGATACCAGCCCAAACCAGTACTCCACCTCCACCTTGCTGGCGTCTGAGTCGGACTGGAGCTCTCTGCCCTTTACCAATCCAGCCACGGGCCCATCCATCTGGCCCATCAAGACTCCCTCTCATTTCATCAGTCCATAAAACCTTAGAAAAACCAGTCTTGAGATATTTCTTGGCCCAGTCTTGACGTTTCAGCTTGTGTGTCTTGTTCAGTGGTGGTCGTCTTTCAGCCTTTCTTACCTTGGCCATGTCTCTGAGTATTGCACACCTTGTGCTTTTGGGCACTCCAGTGATGTTGCAGCTCTGAAATATGGCCAAACTGGTGGCAAGTGGCATCTTGGCAGCTGCACGCTTGACTTTTCTCAGTTCATGGGCAGTTATTTTGTGCCTTGGTTTTTCCACACGCTTCTTGCGACCCTGTTGACTATTTTGAATGAAACGCTTGATTATTCGATGATCACGAATAAGCATTGCAATTGCAATTTTGAGACTGCTGCATCCCTCTGCAAGATATCTCACTATTTTTGACTTTTCTGAGCCTGTCAAGTCCTTCTTTTGACCCATTTTGCCAAAGGAAAGGACGTTGCCTAATAATTACGCACACCTGATATAGGGTGTTGATGTCATTAGACCACACCCCTTCTCATTACAGAGATGCACATCACCTAATATGCTTAATTGGTAGTAGGCTTTCGAGCCTATACAGCTTGGAGTAAGACAACATGCATGAAGAGGATGATGTGGACAAAATACTCATTTGCCTAATAATTCTGCACTCCCTGTAGGTTTAAAATACATCCAGTGGGGAACCCAGGGCAGATGCAGCTGAATAGGAGGGGGGTGGAGGAGTCTGTGCAAAGAGAAACTCCGGGGCAGATAAATGTTTAAAACGCTGACTGAATGTTATTTGTTGACATTTACCCACAGTGGGGCCCAGATGTTTCAAGCATGGCAGGGCTGCCATTCAACATATTTTCAACCAGTGCCAAGGAAGAGGGGAAAAGTGATTAAATACTGTCTTCAGCAAAGGGCACAGGCCACTGTTCCAGAGACTTGGAGCTACTGCACATGAAACCCAAATCAGCCAATTGTTCCTGCCAGCAGCGCCTCTCGCGTGGAGAAAGAATATAACGAACAAAAGAAAACTGACACCAAGTCAAATCAAGTGAACACAGCAATTGATACATCTTTTGTGCAGAATCTTTGTTTAGCTAAAAAAAATAAGTGGTTAGGAATGAATGCAATTATTAATGCGAATATACAGAACCTCTAAAAAACCTGGGTCAAGATTTCTGATATTGGAAATGATCTGATTTCTTTTCAGTCCAGCGTTGACCACTCATCTTTGGGCTTTGGCTGCTTCCAGAGAAACACATGAGAGGTAACATCTTTGCTGAAATGCTATCACGAAGACATCATCTATTATTAGGACATTACTTGATTGGGGCGGCCGCGGCTCAGGAGGTGGAGCAGGTCATCTACTAATCAGAAAGTCTGTGTTTCGATCCCCGGCTGCTTCAGTCTGCATGCCAAATATCCTTGTGCAAAATACTCACCTGAAATTGCTCTCCAATGCATCCATCGCAGTGTTAGCTAGAAAGTTAGATAGGAACCGGTATGAACAGGTAAATAAGGCATGCTGTATAAAGTGATCAGGCAGAGGAGGAAAGGGCTGTATAAGGACCAGTTTATTTACCATTTATTTTGAGTGGTTTTTAGATTAAATGATTAGTCAGTGATTAGCTGAGGGGGTCCTATAACCAGTCTTCTCTGCCTGCTAAAGCGTGGCGCGCTCTCCCTCTTTCCCCTTCTCATTTTTGACACCTTCCATTTAGTATTGGGCAGACGTGTCCACAGAGATTTAAGACCTCCTTAAATCTGATGTTTTGTTATAGTCTAATTTTACAAGAATGAGTGTAAATATTTCATGCAACAGTTCTGTAATTGGCTTTATCATGTTGGTGTTTTTCTCAACACATATTTTATCTCCTGAATGACGAAATAGGATTTTAATAAGTCACAAGTTCCATTTTGAAATTTGATCTGTAGATTTCGTCTCCTAATGGATCATTAAAAGTAAACTAGAAGGCGGAAAAGGAGAGAAAAACTCGCTATCAATCAAAACTAAATCCTGTGGGGCAGAAAAAGTGGAACAGACTACAAAAAAAAAAAAAAAAAAAGCAGCGATGGAGTCGCTAAAGACAAAACCAGAGAAAGAGCTGCAAAGATTTAGAGTAAGAAAGCATGAAAGGAAGAGTAGGTAAGAGTGAAGACGACCAGATGAGACAGCAGAAGAGTGACGGATGAAAAGTAAGAGGAGGAAAGAAGGGAAAAAGGCACAAACAGAGAAAACAGAACAGAGATCCTAACCCTGCTGCAAGGCCTTCTGGGTAAAAAGCATCAATAATCTCTCTCTCTCTCTTTCCTCCTTTTTTTCTTCCTCTTCTCCATCCTTCATTTCCATCCTTCAGGATGTTTTTTCAGACTTTGAACTCAGAGAATTTTATCATTCTTCACCCCAAGGGACTTATTCCGGTTTAAAATCATTGATACTGATTACTCCAGGCCCTGTCATATTGATTTTTGAGATTTATTGTTGGCCGACTCCCTAACAGAGGTCCCTGGCCCCTGTGTCCCCGGGTTGGCAGTCATTTGTTAAACACTCACCCCTCCTGACAAGGGACACACTGAGCTAAAGTGCACACACAAGCATGCAGATAAAAGCGCTACTGCTGCTGTAACACTTTGAGATGTTTCACAAAGACTCCCATGTTGAAACACTCTACAGCAAAAAGAAGCACATTTACAACCTGATTTAAAAAAAACTATTCTCTTCATCTGCTTTCCCTTTTAGATATGAGTCACAGACAATCAAGGCTGGGTGGTGACCCCGACTGACCACCCCAGTTGGGGTAAACACATTTCTCCCAAGCTGTGATTGCCACGGGGATCGCTGAACGGTCAGGCCTGTGTGACTGAGGCCTTCACAGCAACTGCCTGCAATCACTCACCAACTAGCTGAGAAACTTATTGTGCTGTAGCTTGTGACCAGAGATCGGAAATGGTTTGCCATTCAGTTTAAAGGCCTGTGGGACTGGCACTTTATCAGTACAAATGCGTATGTTTTTTTCAAAGCTCACACTTTAAATTTCATAACAGAGCAAAGCTAATTAAAAATTGAGAACATATGGCAGGTGCCAAGTGGGTGCTAAGAATTCTTGATGCAAATTAAAGTCGCCGATCCTCTTACTTGTAGTGTCGGTGTTTTTAGGAGCATTCTGAATGAAATTTTCTGGCGAAATTCACATGAAGCTGTGTCAAACAGAGCACACAAGTCTGTGTTCACTTTTTGTGATGTTTCAGCATTAGCCTGTCATTTACTAGTAAGTGCTAAACTTGGAGTCTATCAGCACCCCTAATATCTGATCTAAATATGACCACTTCTGTTTAAAAACAGAACAACACAAGGTGTTAACAGCTGTAAAGAAAAGCCGAGGCTTCATAACGCATATCCACAATCTGCTGGGCCATGACAAAGTTTCTACAGCCATCTTTTATATACAGTCTATGGGCCAGAATGGAAGATAGGACGCATTGCCAGCCGTGAAGAGAGATGCCATTAGTTTGAATAGGAGGGAAACACTGCAAACACAATGGACTCTCTCTAGAGGAATGCGTTTAGTTATAAGTATCCAAAGTGACTGTTGTGTAACTAAGGGAAAAAATGCTTCAGAAAGAAGTTTAAACTTCCTCACCTCTGCACACCGGCTAAAACTCACCGTGTGAAGAGGCCATGGATGCCAGTTTTGGAATGCTACAAAACTTTGAGTCACAGCTTCCCTACATTTTGCATCGGAAGGGTCATTGTCATCTGCTAACAAGCTTTTTGAGAAAGCTCACATACAGACGGAACACCTCTCCTGTGTGATCATCCACTCCAGCACAAAATACCACAGTTTTCATTATTTGGTGCCCTAAAAGCAAAAGAAATGCATACAAGCAATCACGAGTGCCGTTGTCATCTAAACGTGACCAAAAAATGTCTGCAGCACAAACTGTCAAATTATTTGTTACATGTTACTTGCTACAACATGTGGCCACGCCCCATTTCTTCATTGGCAGCTGCTCAGTTACAAAACACACATGTAAATTTAAAACCTGCATTGTGCACACACACACACACACACACACACACACACACACACACACACACACACACACACACACACACTCTCATAATACACCAAGCAGCAGCTACTTGAACTTGGTTTTCATCTCCAGTTATTATCCAGCTTTGACTCTCCCCACTATTTGACCTTTACGCACAGATCAGGAAAAGCAGCTCAGTGTTCTTCTCTCATTAATTCTTCTCGCTGCTGAACAAGAGCTGAACAAGGAGAAAGAAAACAGCAAGTTCAGAGGAAAGTGGGGGAATAAATCGACTGTAAGTTGCCAAGATGATTTAAGAAAATGACACAAATTAGTGAACAATCAAGAAAGTAAAAGAAAATACCACCACACCAACGGGGTTCGGTGAGATTTAGGAGATAATCCAAGATGACAAACAGACTAAAGTGATTAGAACAACAACATCTGAATAAACCTCTTATAGACGTTTCATTACCTTTGCCTCATAGACCTTCAGCTAAAGGTTCCACCAGGCCTGGGCCTCTCCGTTTATGTGACAGCATGCAAGCAGATTACCTTTTCCACTCTGAAGTGTTCATGAAGCAGTTATGAATAATAATTGTAGACTCAGGAAATCCACAAGATCTGAAAGAATAGCAGCCCAACAGTCCTAAACTCCCAGCAGTGCTGAGAGTGCCCTCCGGACCACAGGGACCTTCACTTTATGAGATTTTCTTGACAAAATTAAGATAATAGTTCAAATTTTTTCTTATGTCAACTTTGTACTTGTGGACACATGACGTAGAATGAACAATCCTGCCCTGTCGCACAATAGTGCAGGATAAACGCCTGAATCGTTATCGGGATCTGAGCTCCCACCTTTGGTAAAAAAAAAAAAATATCCAGACAAATCTGACTTTTTGAGTGATATTGCTAAAGAATGAAAACGTAGCAAAAAAATAAATAAAAGAGCAGATTAGCATCGTTTTATGTGCTGTGATGAACATAATGTCCGGGTGACAAAACCAAGCAGAGTATTGACTGTAGTATATGTAATGTACTGACTCCTGCCAAGGGGTCAAATACTGACGTTCTGCAATCAACCTGACACACTGTAATACTATCCCGAATGCATTTTACTATTACTGAATTATCCATCGTTTACCCAGGTAACAGTCTGGATTCAAGAGAGAACCGTCCAAAAGGGCAGAGAAAGTACAAATATGACACATAACAAGCAAATAAACAAATACAACTGATAACAACCTATATGAATCCTGTGTAGGCAAGAAGGTTGCAGCTTGGGTTAAAATAGACGTCATGGCAACTGTAGATTGTTGAAAAATGTCAGCTTACACTAAAAGCATGGCATGTGACACCAAAGGGTCCTGAACAAGCATCTAAATGTGTGGAGGTGGGTGTGACAGACAAGTGTATGCACTGCCATAAACGTGCACAGACACCACTGTGCAGGTTTATCCTACATACATGTACTTTGTGCATGTAGGATGTTGGTGAACAGCAGAACAGCAGGATCGGAGGATTTGATGCCCCGGGAAAGAGAACTTTTCATCAGGTCCATTCAGTATGGGAACATACAGTTTTCTCAGCCAGCATGCCACTAGCGTCACAGAAGCACCAGTTCCACAGTGGTCTGCAGGACTGATGACGCACTTATATCCTCTGAATAATGATTTTCTTACCAGAAACCCTTTAAAACAGGAGGTATTTTAGTATTCACCCTACAAAATGCTGCACTGAAAGGATAATTAGATTGCAGTAAAGCTTTTCATTAACCCAACTGAAGGACTGCAATTAAGTGAAAAGTAACCTTGATTTATATTTAATGTAACTTAATATTTATTTGTGGTTGCTGCATTAGAAAGCAAAGTGTAATGGAAATGAATTTGAACTTTTCCTTTAGATGTGTGCTGCTGCGCTGGTGCTCAGGCTTTGGAAACGTGACTGCGACATGCCTGAAGCTCAGACACCGTCCTGCAGCAGCATGTAACGCAGCTTCAGTTTAATGTACGCATTTCTCATATTCTCACTATACACAGTTCAAATTAATGTTAGTATTCTTCCCCTGCATATGTTAGAGATGGCCTCGTGATACCTGAGCGGAGAGCTAAACAGGCTGCAACAGATGCGACGGCTTTGCTCACAGTTGTCATCACGATGCGAATGTTGTGCGCGAGGTCGTAGGAGCGGGATGAGGCCCTCCTGGGAGCAACATGACCTAAACCGCCCAGCGCGGCACCACAACCTGCATGACTAATGAAAAACAAGAATAACAAGGCAATCTGCTGAGCCCCCAACAAGGCACAAGGGCGGTGCTGGAGATACGTGCTCACACCACATACAGCGACACACAGCAGCACATCTTTCACGCTGCGGTACGCTCAACATTCGAATCAGTTCTAATGAGAATTATTCTGCTTAACGTTTATTTTTTGTGACGTATTTTGATTTTCTGATTGATCTGACGCTCTTTGGGCTGAATGATTTTCTGCCATGTTTGACATTTATGTCTTGTGTTGATGAGGCACTGCTGTTTACACCTGTTTGACTTCAGCTTAACCAGCTCTGTGCACATTTGGGGAGATGTTGTGGTTACAATCTCCGTATGTTCCCTAAACATGTCACATGTAGGCGGTTGATATTTCTGCATTGGGTTTTAACATACTGTCATTGTCATTTTGCTGGTTGTTTGGAAATGTTTAACATACCACCCAAACCACATACAGTGGGGCAAAAAGTATTTAGTCAGCCACCGATTGTGCAAGTTCCCCCACCTAAAATGGTGACAGAGGTCAGTAATTTGCACCAGAGGTACACTTCAACTGTGAGAGACAGAATGTGAAAAAAAAATCCATGAAACCACATGGTAGGATTTGTAAAGAATTTATTCGTAAATCAGGGTGGAAAATAAGTATTTGGTCAATAACAAAAATACAACTCAATACTTTGTAACATAACCTTTGTTGGCAATAACAGAGGTCAAACGTTTACTATAGGTCTTTACCAGGTTTGCACACACAGTAGCTGGTATTTTGGCCCATTCCTCCATGCAGATCTTCTCGAGAGCAGTGATGTTTTGGGGCTGTCGCCGAGCAACACGGACTTTCAACTCCCGCCACAGATTTTCTATGGGGTTGAGGTCTGGAGACTGGCTAGGCCACTCCAGGACTTTCAAATGCTTCTTACGGAGCCACTCCTTTGTTGCCCGGGCGGTGTGTTTTGGATCATTGTCATGTTGGAAGACCCAGCCTCGTTTCATCTTCAAAGTTCTCACTGATGGAAGGAGGTTTTGGCTCAAAATCTCACGATACATGGCCCCATTCATTCTGTCCTTAACACGGATCAGTCGTCCTGTCCCCTTGGCAGAAAAACAGCCCCATAGCATGATGTTTCCACCCCCATGCTTCACAGTAGGTATGGTGTTCTTGGGATGCAACTCAGTATTCTTCTTCCTCCAAACACGACGAGTTGAGTTTATACCAAAAAGTTCTACTTTGGTTTCATCTGACCACATGACATTCTCCCAATCCTCTGCTGTATCATCCATGTGCTCTCTGGCAAACTTCAGACGGGCCTGGACGTGCACTGGCTTCAGCAGCGGAACACGTCTGGCACTGCGGGATTTGATTCCCTGCCGTTGTAGTGTGTTACTGATGGTGACCTTTGTTACTTTGGTCCCAGCTCTCTGCAGGTCATTCACCAGGTCCCCCCGTGTGGTTCTGGGATCTTTGCTCACCGTTCTCATGATCATTTTGACCCCACGGGATGAGATCTTGCGTGGAGCCCCAGATCGAGGGAGATTATCAGTGGTCTTGTATGTCTTCCATTTTCTGATGATTGCTCCCACAGTTGATTTTTTCACACCAAGCTGCTTGCCTATTGTAGATTCACTCTTCCCAGTCTGGTGCAGGTCTACAATACTTTTCCTGGTGTCCTTCGGAAGCTCTTTGGTCTTGGCCATGGCGGAGTTTGGAGTCTGACTGTTTGAGGCTGTGGACAGGTGTCTTTTATACAGACGATGAGTTCAAACAGGTGCCATTCATACAGGTAACGAGTGGGGGACAGAAAAGCTTCTTACAGAAGACGTTACAGGTCTGTGAGAGCCAGAGATTTTCCTTGTTTGAGGTGACCAAATACTTATTTTCCACCCTGATTTACGAATAAATTCTTTACAAATCCTACCATGTGGATTCATGGATTTTTTTTTCACATTCTGTCTCTCACAGTTGAAGTGTACCTCTGGTGCAAATTACTGACCTCTGTCATCATTTTAAGTGGGGGAACTTGCACAATCGGTGGCTGACTAAATACTTTTTTGCCCCACTGTATGCCACACAGTGCTGTGCAAAAGTCTTGAGCCTCCTGTCATTTCCAAGTATTTTGCTTTCAAGGAGCCAGACTGTTCTATAATTTCTTAAAGTGGCCTCAAGGAAGTTCTCCGGGCTTTCTGAAGGTCTTTCGAAGTTTTTCTTTGGACATCTACACAACAGACAACAAGTGAAGGACAAAAGAAAAAGGGGTGAGCCTAAAACGATTTACAGCAGATGAATCGTATCTGAAAGTCGTGTACTTAAATCATA
Organism: Aulonocara stuartgranti; assembly: GCF_965226115.1. NCBI lineage: Eukaryota > Metazoa > Chordata > Actinopteri > Cichliformes > Cichlidae > Aulonocara > Aulonocara stuartgranti. The sequence continues at coordinate 3,847,224 of NC_138946.1, forward strand.
CAGAAAAAAAATCCAGCAAAGACCTGACACATGACCTCAGAGAGCCGTCTGGCTCTTAAGTTAATCCACTGACTGTTCACTAACTGTCAAGACGTCATTCTTAAGGAAGGGAAATGGGCAGAAAAGGCTGAGGTGTGTCAAAAATCCGAGGGATCAGATCTGAGGATCTAAAGGTTTTTGTTCAAATTATCATCAATATGTACAAAGGAGGTCAGTCAGTGTCTACAGCCTGTAAAACACAGTGGAGGCTATGTCATAGTTTGGATCTGCACTTGCTGTTTGTTGGTTTTGTGTTGGAGATCTTGTAAAAATTATGGAATTATAAACACAGGAAAGTACCTTCAATACAATATCATCTAGAAAGACAGCAGACATACGAAGAAGAGCTCTGAGAGCCCTTCAGGAAACCTCGAGAATCATTCTTGAAGATTACTTAAAGGAATGACATGAAGCTGCCTCAGAGTTCAGGCTGTGTTGAAGATTAAAGTTGGTCATACTAAATATTGAATTTTGAGCTCTTAAAAATAGTACAAACTCTGTTTTTGCCTTACATACTGCATTTTCATGTGCACCTTTCAACAAATCACTTCACCCTTTCCAATCAAAAATGTGTTGTGGCTCACGACTTTTCATCAGGACTGTACTTTCCTGTGTCCAGAGGATACACCAAACACCTCGTTTCCTTCAGAACAGCCGTATTTACCAATAATCTCGTAACTCCTCTCTACCACCCAGAGACCGCCTCAACTCCTCCCTGAAATCAATATTCTTCTGAATTTGTATGCATACTTATATATGCCTGTATCCGCCTTCACTCTCTTCCTCCCCTTGATTTCCAAGGTCATTCTACAGACTACCATCCATTCCCTCCTGACGCCACCTTGGAGTCTCCTAAATCTTTCAGATTGAACTTTCTGCATAAGATGTAATCCACCTGAGTGCACCTTCCACCAGTCTTACATCACCTTATGTTCCTCCCTGTTCCTGAAATGTGTATTCACCACAGCCAGTCCATCTCCAGTGCTCGTGGCCTTGCTTGCCTTCCACCTTGTCTCCTGCACATACAATATGCTCACCTTCCTTCTCTGTATGATACTCTCCATTTACTCTCCCTGCATTTAGCATCCCTACTCTCACTCATTCGAACCCGACCTCGACCGGTCTGGTATGGAAATCTTATTCTCGATGGTCTGCACATTTACATTACTAAAGATTTTTGTCCAGATACCCTTGCTGACATCCCATATGGAAAAGATATATATAAATCTTATAAAGTTTGTATCTGTCTTGTGTGAAACTTGTATGAAAAGCATATAAGAGTGAAAACAGATATAAGATCAGGTCAGATGTCTATTCATATTAATATGTCTATTCATATTAATGTACAGAATTCACCTGCTTGCTGCTACTACTGCTACTACTGCACATTCACCCAGTGTATATACTATATATATATATATATATATATATATATATATATATATATAATGTTCCTCCTCTACACCCCCCCCAATTTTTGCACATGTCGAGGAGCGTGTCAGGCTACATTTCACTGTGTGTTATACTTGTATAACTATGCATGTGACAAATAAAGAACCTTGAACCTTGAGATCCCTTGAAAAATTATATAATGAAACTTGTATGTTTTGGATACAAAACAATGTATGAAAGTAATGAGAAAGTGGCCACTTTCATGAGTAATCACATATAAGTTTTTACTATTTCTTTTCCATATGGGATGTGATGCTGGACATAACCTTCCCCATTCATGTCAGTGTGGGACCAGCACTGGGAATGCACTGGCTTTTGTGGCTCATGTCTGGGTTCAGACACTGTTGATGAACAATAAAGTTGGTCATACCCAAATACTGACATCCAAGCTCCTCAGAACTGTACAAACTCGCTTTTTGCCTCATACTGTACTTACATACTGTACTTCCACCTATGTCTGCATGTGTTTCACTAAATTGTCTCACCTGTTTCCCCATTTTTCTTGTCTTGAGTTTGACAAATAAATTAAATAGTTGCATGTAAATAAAAAAGAAAGGAAGAGAAGCACGGTTCATATTCAGATTAAATAAAGTTTGTAATTTGCAGTGCAAAATCCAATCAAAAATTCAGCTCTGTAAGTGTTTGTGTATCGTTTTATATTCAATTACCTTTAATTCCGACTCAAATTACCTGTAACATAACTTGAAAATAAATCCATGTTCCCAGAATGCATTTTCAATGACAGACCCACTGATGGCTCTGTAGGGTTGAAGAGGTTAATTAGCTCAATTATCAGCATCATTCACACAGTTATTGTTTAGTAAACATCACCTTATGCACCTACAGGCCAAAACAAATAGCAAGCTAAAAGATGGGACTAGAATGACAGCCAGAGAGGGGACTTTGAGTGTAATTTCAAACAATGACTTTTGATTATAAATGGATTATAATGACATCTTCTGGTTGAATTAAAGTGTTTTGTTAGCTGTCAACTATGCGAAGGGAAAGCAAGAGTCCCAGTGAAGCAGAAACACTGCAGCAGAACAGAAAGAGACCAAGAAAAATAAGACAAACGGGTAAAAAAACAAGCCTTTGTTCCCTCTTCACTGCACCATTACTCTGAGATAAGAATCACTACTCACAATCACATGACATCCCTTTGAGAAGACAACAATGGCACAGAAACGTGCATTTCACTTTTTAAGTCCTGATGAAAATTGATTTTCTTTCAAGTCTTTAAACTGATTATCCGTTTTATCAGTTGCACTGAGATGCAGATGTCAAAACTTTTCATTCGGGGCCTGTCTTGTATTTTTAGATCAGAATCTCAGTAAGTACTAAAAGCGGACTCTTCCTTTAGGGCATAATAATTCAAGTTGTCATGAGCAATAAGTGACTCATTCTTTCTTTTCTGAAGTAAAAAGAGAGCAGTGAGAGGGGGTGGAGTGTGACCAGTGTACACATTTTACATCGGATATTTATGAACAGTACGGCTGTTTTTACAAAGGACATTTACTTCACTAAATTCCCATTCAGACCAGAAATCTTTGGGGTTTTTCTTTTATGCTGATCCCAGGGTTCCAGGGAAAGTCTATAAAACATCTATAAAAAGTCCATTTTTCATCTGTTTTTTTTCCTTTTTGGGGGGTTAAGAGCCTGTAAATGAACCATTTTGGCCAAATCTCAGTAGAATCATTGACCTTATTTCAAGCAGCAGCAGCAGCAGGTGGAAAAGATTGAGTAAATGCAGGCTAAACTACCTGCCCAGAACCATTCAGGCGATGACGAAGCTAGCACTTAGCTGCTGAACACAACTGTCACACTTTGCTGAGATATCTCCCTTAAAGAAGTAAAAATAAAACCAAAAGTCTTTTGTATTTTGGACTGAAATATATCAAAGAGACAAAAGTGCACATCTAAGTAATTGCTGATGTTACTACTCGCCGCCTGGGTTTTTAATCGTGTGACAGTTCATTATCAGTAATTACAGATTTCTTGCTTTGACGCAGTGAAGCAAAGTCAAACTTTTTGCTCAGTGGAGACGGTTTTCTATTGAAATAAACCCCTAAACATTGTTCGGGTGCTTTTAAAAGTGACTCAAATGAAAACCTGTTTAGAAACAAGTCCAACATTCAGTTCATCTCATTTAACTCAAGTTCGTCTAAACTAGACTGTAAATTCATGAATACATTTAATGTAATGTAATTAACCCCCCCCCCCCCCCCCCACCCCCACCCCCCTCTCCAGACGGTCTTTGTGCACAGCACTGACTGTAATGTCTTCTTCCCAATTTCAAAGTTAATCTGAGCACTTAAAATGCCAAGTTGTCACGCTGTGCTCGGCTGACAGGCAGATTTGTCATCGTGGCGTGTGGCCGTGCAGCCTCTGACGCCCTGATGGATTGTGGGACAGAAGGTCATGGTGGTGGTCTGGGAATTCCCCCCATCCACCACCACCAGCAGCCCTGCAACATCCCTGTCATATTCTGAAGTATCACATTACTCTTCACCTTAATTTCACCCTCTTCTTTCCTCGCCTAAAAAATATTTTGTCTTCTGAAACCTGATTTGTTTTTATTGTCTCACTGCTCTCTACTCAGCACTTCCTGGTTGAACCAAACTGGAGGTGTAGGTCCAGCAACTGTGGTTCATCTGAGCAGTATAACTGCAGAGATGCAGGAGACAGACAGACAGACAGACACGTATGAAGAAGAGCATATCGATTACATGCATGAAGAGAAAGTAGCATGCTGACATACAGCAATGAATGAATGAGATTCAGTTAATGGACAGCTATCAGCTGAATGCGTAAAATGGAATAAAGTCTCTGAAGCTCTGTCCTTGGTCAGACGTTACATTCATGCACTGTCTACAAGCAGCAATGATGTCCTTGTGACCCAACACAGAGCCGAAACACCCACAGAAATCAGATATCGTATTCCTGAAGGCTCCAGTCAGACTAACCTTTGCCTCGGGAACCCCCTGAATTGTCCAACCTCACCAAATAGATGGGTTAACCCTAAAATAAGTCCACTACAATGTAGAAGGCATGGTTCGCAGGTTTATCAGAATGAAGATGGTGCTTTAATTATGTATAATTATTTATATTAACAGCAAATTAAATTATTTTTAAGTATGAAATCAAAAATTAGGATAAGCTCCACAAATATTTGAGGAATCTAATATTAAAAATGTCAAAGCCAAGGCTAATGAAATATCCTTGAGAAGCTTTCACACATTTAATCTGCTCAGTCGACCGACATCTGACTTGATGCCCTTCGAAAGGTCGAAAGCAAACAGGGTTACAGTCCGAATAATTCAAACTTCAAGAGCAGCGCTGAGGCGGAAAATCCAGTCTAACCCTCAAGGTACAGCTGCAAGGTTTGCTGTCATCACTGTTGGTAGGGAAACAAAATGCTCCAAAATGATTCTGTCACTGATCATGTGTAACAGTGTCATGCTCGCTCAGACAGAACCGCGGAGCTGTAACGTAAACTGGCTGAAACTGGCGCACGCACCAAGAAGACGAGTGCTTTTAATCCATTTCGATGATGATGAAGGTCAGCTGGAAACGCTGGTTAAATTGAGTGTAACTAGCACTTCACCATCTCTCTTCCTCCATCATATTTCCTTAAGCTGTCACAGCTTCACTGTCAATTTTGTTTTGCTTTTATTTTTGCTGTGACGGAAACAATTCGCTGACTCTTGTTTATTAGATTCCTGCATTCCAGCCACGACTGGATTATCTTTGTTTTTCTGTATGCACAGTTAAAAAACATCTGTAAACATACAGGACAATGAAAGAATTTTACACAAATTCTTTTTTCCAACATTTTTTTCCACACATGGATTTTTTTCAATTTACCACTTAAGGAACCCACTGTTAACTATATATAGGAACTTGTCCAGTTTCTTTCAATGCATATATTTGCAAATTAGGGGTTAAATTTGGTACACACATGTAACTGTGGTATAATTCTGTTATGTATAATTTTTAAAAGCATGGATGCATCATAATACTAGATTTGGTGCTTCCCCGTGTTCTGGCCACTCTCCTTTTAGATCAATGATTTTCAAACGTACATTTTTGAGCTCACTAAAGAGCACAACGAGGCACACCTGTAATCTGAGGGGGGGAAAGGCTTCCGGCATCCTTCCAGTTCCTCTTTCGACTGAACTGTCAGATGAATCTGCCCTTGCATGAAACTCCACTCCATTTTTCACAGTCACAGGTGCACTCTTGATTTATGTCTCTTTTCCCTCCATCTTCTTTCTGTAAAGCAATTTGACACAATCATACGACCTCGAGGGCCGATCGTGACTGACACTTTCTAGACTTTTCCTTTTCTGTTGTACTTTAGTCTGGTTCAGGGAACCACGCAACTTTTTTTGGGTTTAGTAAAGACTCTGTTTATTGGCAAGATTGTCCACACTTTGTTTTTCCCCATGTTTAGTCATGACACCAGCAGAGCACATTTGCCTGCAGCCTCATAGCATCTATTTCAGACACTGAGTGACTTCTACCGAATCCATCTGACCTCCCTTCACGTTGAAAAGCGGCACGAAAAGCATGTTAAAATGTGACACACACGGGTCCTCGGGACGTATCTGTATGCGACCAATTTAGGAGTGAGAACTGGGAGGGAATACAGATGTGCAGCTTCCTCATTTGGTGTGAGAGCTCTAACACTTATTATCGGGTTCACTGGGAGGAACACCTGAAGAAGATTTATACCAGGAGGATGCAACATATAATCAGATACATTACCTACCTGCGTAATTACTTTTTCACACACTGCTACCATCTGGGCAGTGTTACTGCAGCATGAAGAAGCAACTATTCAACTCAGTGGCCAAGCCGGCTTCCCAGAAATTACATTTACATGCTACTCAACCGCTCTGCTAAACATGGGGCAGAGCACGCAAGCTAGTTTAGGCAGGCAGCTCGTGCTGCACCGCGTGAGACACATTTATGTTTACATACATCCTTCTCCTGAACACAGTCTCACAGTCTGGAAACATATTTATGTAAATGACCTCATTAATATTTTGTAAATTGGTTCATGATTGGCTATTGATGCAGCTTGGACCTAGCTGATGCTTTTATTTAGAAAGTTATAGAGCGACAAGGTGCCGTAAATCAAGTGGCGTAAACATCTCTACAGTAGAAGCGCAAGTTTTCAATGCACGGAGAGAAGGTGTGCTCAATGGTTAAGGAACGGGAAAAAAACGGCTAATAAGGTGCAAATCTGAGTTGCAAACAGTTCTTTAGCACCTGGATGATGAGGGAACAAGTTTGTATCAAAGTTTGTCCTGTAAATATGTACTTTGTGTGCTCACGCACCTCGTCATATTTAGGCAGCAATGCAACAATTTACAAGTTTCACTGTTATATGTTATGTAAGGTAAAGAAAATTAATTTGTGATTAATGAATAAGGCAAAAGGTTAAAGGTACCACACTGTTTGAGTTACTAATGGTCCTTTATTCTCTTTATGTTGTAGCTCTTACGGTGTGTTCACATACACGGCTGTTTAATTAAAGGATTGTGAGCCATCAGTTTGAGAGGCCATCTTTTCAACCAGGGATGCTACAATTTAAGCTGCCAAGTTTGCTGTCTTTGCATGTGACATATCAGTGTCGCTGCTGCAGTCTGGTGTTTCAACCCCTCCAACGCCCCACCATCCACCTGTAATGCTACATTTTAAGGGGATACAAAAGTCGAAGGCGGTTGTCAGCATTTTGACCGCAGACACTAAACATCTAACCAGAGCCTTTATTATTATTCCAACAGCAAACACTGTGACTCGTTTCCTTCAAGTCAACCTGGACGTCAATATGTTGTTCAACGTTTGACACGTGCAGGAAATTTACATGATTAACAAATTCATTTTTTTTATAAATATAAACATAGTTGTTATCAACATGATACATATGAATATGGATTATTTATAAACACACGCGATTTATTATGGGTTAGCCTGCTGATTTATTCACTACATCTGGTGTTTTTTGTTATTTTACACGTTCCTGTTTTTCTTTAATGGGTTTATTTATTTTAATTAATTAGCTATTTGTTTGTAACCAGCTTAAAACTGTCATTTATTAAAATGTGTTGAAATATTAAAAACATTGACATCCATGTTAAAATGTAAAATAATTATCGTTAAAGTATTTGGAAAAAATCCTCTTAAAATCCTTTTAATCTTATCTTAAAACGCATTTTTATTTACTGGCTTTTAATACAGCATGAGAGTTATTTGTTAATTCATATTTGGTGTTTGCTATCAATACTCTAAGTTATTTTATTATGTATGTTGTATTCTTGTACAGCACTTTGGTCAACGCTCCTGTTGTAATTAAATGTGCTATATAAATAATTAAACCATTAAAAGGAGTACAGTATGTTTAATAAGTTTAAAAGAGCATTTGCATTATATATGGTTTATTTTTACAAGTGTCCTGTTTTATTGTGGAGAGCTTGTGCCAGTGTGTATGTATGAACTGGACTATGTGCTCGGCAGTCTTTGTGAGAAGCCGGGGACATCTCTGATCCAAATCCACCGAGCAGCTGCTCACTTTTGTTTTAGCTCAAGAGTCGGCGCCATCTTGGAGACGCTGATCACTCTGCATCCCTTCAAACAAAGGTTTCTGTACAGAGAACATGCCCTCCACACTCTGGAAACATGGGACTACAGACGTCCACAACAACCACATTTTAGCCCGTACACGGAGGTCGTACGGACGACAACATTAGACGTTCAGTAGACGTTGAAAAAAAGACGTCGTCTGGCGTTACAAAACATTCTCTTTAGTGGCCCAAACTTGTACAAATATGACTTGTAAAGGACGTCACTCTGATGTCACTTTGCACAGTGGGATAATGAACCAAGATGGTCTATAAACAGAACCCTATGTGAGATTGAGGAACTGCAAATAAATAGCTTGCTTCTTCAGGCATGACGCGCTACTTCTAGATATTTTCAGCTTCCTACTTGTGATTTTCCAGCCTACATAAGACTTGAAGCAGACAGGCATCAGGGCTAGATTACATGCCATGTGTAACTTAAGGAAACGGGCTTTTTTTTTGTTTACGTTTAATTATCCGTGAAACTCATGGAGTAAACATGCAAACTGTGTTTAGCTGGGTTTTAACTCCAAACGCTTTTGTGGAGAGCCAAGGGTACCAAGCTCTGTTCCACTCTGCATAACCATAAAAAAGTTAGACAATTTAGCCTCTCCGAGCAGGTATTATAAGGCAGCAGAGCAAATAGGACTATAATGGGAATATATATAGGAATATAAATTAAATAGTCAGTGAGCATTTTGCAGACATCTCGAGTATTTTGTACCTTGGCAGATACTTCATATAATACGTCATGCACTTGACCTTCTGTTTCAAAGAGAAACACATTTTCTTATGCAAATTACAAGCAGGGGCATAATTTGAATGAGTCAAGGTTACATTAGCGGTTACAGACTGTGTAAAGATAACAGGGCGAAAAAAGCCAAACCAAAATACACTCACCCGACACTGTATTAGTTTCACCTGCTTCTTAATGCAAATATCTAATTAGCCAATCACACGGCAGCAACCCGATGCATTTAGGCATGTAGACAGGACTAAGGCGACCTGCTGAAGTTCAAACCGAGCATCAGAATGAGAGAGAAAGGTGATTTAAGTGACTTTGAAAGTAGCATAATTGTTGGGGCTAGACGGATCTTTTCCCATCTCCAGTCTTTAAAGAGAAGATCTGAAAAAGGGAAAATATCCAGTGAGCAGTACTTCTCTGGGAGAGAATACTTTGTTGATCCCAGAGGTCAGGAGAATGGCCCATATGCAAGCGAGGCATTAGTAACTCAAATAACTACTTATTACAACCAAAGTAAACAGAAGAGCTTGCAAAGAAAAGCGTCTGGACTTCTTTAAGCTACTTGAAGACGTTTCACCTCTCATCCGAGAAGCTTCTTCAGCTCTAAGGTCAAATGGTGGAGAGTCCCAGATATAAACCTAGTGGGAGTATCCCCCCACAGAAGGACAAAAGGACCCCCTGATGATCCTCTAATCGCCTGAGCCAAGGTGTGAAACTGGGTGTGGGTCCCAATCAGCCAGAGTTTCGGGTGTGTTCATTGTGAAACCTGGCCCCACCTTATCATGCGAATTACGACACCAACTCTCTGCCATCTATAATCCAGTTTTGAGATCCTTCCCAGACGCCTTAACGCCCACTCACATCCTGGGCCATCTGACCTCAGGAATTCTTATGATAAGGTGGGGCCAGGTTTCACAATGAACACACCCGAAACTCTGGCTGATTGGGACCCACACCCAGTTTCACACCTTGGCTCAGGCGATTAGAGGATCATCAGGGGGTCCTTTTGTCCTTCTGTGGGGGGTCACTCCCACTAGGTTTATATCTGGGACTCTCCACCATTTGACCTTAGAACTGAAGAAGCTTCTCGGATGAGAGGTGAAACGTCTTCAAGTAACTTAAAGAAGTCCAGACGCTTTTCTTTGCAAGCTCCTTTGACTACGATGACCTGGATGACTGAGAACCTTCACAGACATAAACAGAAGAGCATCTATGAAAACGCAACACGTGAAACCCTAAAGCAGAAGGCCTGCAGTAGAGGACGACCACACTAGGTGCCACTCCTGTCAGCTAAGAACAGGAAACTGAGGCTACAGTTCGCACAGGCTCACTGAAACTGGACAACAGGAAATAGGAAAAGCGCTGCCTTTACTGAAGAAGCTCAATTTCTTCTGTGACATTCAAACGATAGGATCAGCACGCATGCATTCAACGCCTGTTGTGATTTGGACCTGTATAAATAAAACTGAATTGAATTATATCAATGGTTCTGGCTGATGCTGGTACTGTTTGCAACATTGTGGGTCCCTTAGCATCAGTCGAGCATCATTTATACACCACAGCCTACCTGAGCAATGTTGCCGACCACATCCATCCCTTCGTGACCACAGTGTACTCATCTGCAGATGGCTGACACAGTAGCCATCCACAGTGACCAACTCTCAGTCCATAGAGAACCTTTACAATGTGGTCTGTGAGCAATGTTTCCCGCAACTTGAAGAAATTAATGCCACAAAGAGTTGCAGCAGATCAGACAGTAAAACACGGTCCAATCCAGTACTGAGCATGTGCACTTACTAAAGTGAGTGTTTATGTTTTTAAGTATCTCATTGCTTTAACTTGGAACCCACAACAAAATCTGCAACACTAGAAATTCAAACTCATGTGGAAAGAATAATAGTAATAAAGTTAGAATTTGCCCGTCTGTTTTTTTGCTCGTGTTTCTTTTAGTAGATTTCATTATGCATGAAGTGCCACTAAATAACCGCATAACTGCCTTCTGCAATACTGCTATTCTTGCTTGTACTTGAACAGCAGCGGCTTATTTTTTTCAACTTATTGCGAAGTCAGAAAACATCTTCACACTCTTTATAGGATTGAGAAGAAGCGGACAAAGTCTCTCTGCTATCACAATAATTTAAAAGGTGTCAATCACATACACACTGCTCACAGAAGCTTTGAAGAACATTTCCTCGTCTTTGCCTCCTTAATCATCTTTTGTTTTCCATCACTTTTTTTGGCTCTTAATGCACAGAGGAAAAACAATAGCATCATTAAAATGAAACTAGTGCTGCTGTGGCCTCGAGTAGAGGTTAGAAAAAGAGTGGAGGCGGGTTAGTGTAATCACTGTTTGTCTGTTACGCATGGCTGAACAGGAACTGAGCACTGAGGTAGAAATTACACATGAATAGAGTCTTTTACCTTATGAACTCTGACACGCAGAAGCCAATCACGTGCTAATTTGCCGCACACAAGAAAAAGGACGTGTCTCTCTGATACTGTGGCCTCTCTTTTTAATAAATACCATCAACACTGTTATGAAATGATAATTAGCGCTCCGTTTTCCGGGCACAGCTTCACTCATCGCTATGTTTACTTGCTTAAAAGTGGTCTACACAACAACGTGTAGATACAACAGTAACTTGCCGACAGTCAGTAAGGACAGAAAACCATACGAGGACAATAAGCGAAAGAAGCTCTTGTTATTATTAATCCTGTAGCCACGTCTGCTAAATGCAATAAAACACTGCAACAATGGCACTGCAGGTGAAGAGTCTGTGGGCGACTACAAGGGTTTTAAGAACTTCACAGAGGCACAATAATCAAAGCTTCAGCAAATTACACAGCTGACGCTGCACTTAGCTTATTCACTTGACAAATACACTTGACATGCATGGAAAGCACTGCTATTTAGATATTTCGAAAAAAAAAACACGTGTTTCTCAGTATTCATTAAGCCAGTGCACAGTATTTACAGTCGTTAATACCAGCAGCAGTATAGAGTGTTTTCATTATTCATTATTTTTACCCTAAAGCTTCGATGCAGCATCACTCTGAACACATTAAATATCTGTGAGGATTTTCGGTCATTCACCTAGATTGTTAAGACTTTTCACCTAAAACAACTGATGGAGAGTCCTGCAGCCTGTTGGAGGCGGTCCTAAGGGTTGTTATCAACTATTAATCACGTGAGTCATCACGTGTGCTGAGGTGTGACTCCTCTGTGATACACTCTTATTTAAATCTGTGCTTTTGGTTAGTGAAGTAAAACCTGTCAGCTAAAGGCGGTTGTAAATATTCGCACCACTTCCCAGTAGCAAAGCGCTTTATGTTGAGAGTTGTTAAAGAAAGCAAAGAGCCTGTAACTTAACTAAACAAACTGAGGTGCCAGACTTTGGCGCTTTCCTGTCTCTGTGTGAGATCCAAAGCTTTACGTTTGAAACTGCCTCTACAGTAGCAGATATAAGTCAACAACACATTTTTATACACCGGTATTATGTCTGATCACTCAGTGGAAAGTGTCTCGAAGCAGTGCTTCACTGTCTTGTTTTATAGTGTTTTCTAGAGGACCGTTTTTTCTCAGAACTAGTCAGAGCTACAGTCCGTAAACCTAAGAGAGACCCTAAAAAAGGATAGAGTCCTGAAAAGCTGCTAACCTAATGGGTCGGAAAACAAATAAACAGCCATGAGGTGATAGGGGGCATAAAAATGAATGCATTCCTTGCAGGGGTCACTTTATGTCTGTCTGTGCATGTGTGCGTTCGTGTGTGTGTCAGTTAATGAACCCTCCAGAGCCAAAGCGAGAGGCCCCCACCACTCTTTTACAAGATAATTTTACAGCTGCAGTGAATCTCCAGGAAAGCCATTAGTGTGTGTCTGAGTGTGTATAAAGGCATATGTGTGCTCCCATGAGGTTTTGTCTACTTGATTTATATGCCTGTGCCGCTGTCTGTGTTTGTCTGTGGCGTGTGTGTGACCTGAAACAGTGCCCTCCTATTTTACCGTTTGCAGCAGTGCTTTCAAACCAAAATAGAAAAGGAACAAATAAAGTATTACAACGCTAAAACAGGCCGATAGTAAGTCAGACGGCGGCAAGCTGCAGCAGAATACTATCAGAGCTGTCTTATGGAAAGGTCTAGAGTTGTTGGATTATCTCAGTCAAAGTAAAGCCAGCATAATATTATGAGCATCAGTAAATAAAACCACCTTGCAAAGTAAAAGTCATCATCACAGAAGTTCAATTATTGTGTTCTGGAGTAATCATGATAAATGTCTTATAACTGAGTAGCTGTAATTTAGATTTGTTTTGTTCCACTTTAACAAACTGTTGTTTCTACAGTCATACACTGTTCTTTATGAATACAGTCAAATAATTAGAATATCATTAACTTCTGTTCCTTTAAAGGGAATAAATGGACAGTGAGATACTGAACATTTCCATGATATTAAAGTATTATTTCTTCTTTTACAAAAGTCACAGAGTTCACTGTTTGCTCGAGTTTGATGTTTGTAAAAATCATTTGCATCCAGTCAAACTGTTTCTTTGAGTCAATAAAATAATTAAAAGGTTGGCAACACGTATCGTAGAAACCCAAGTAGATGCCCGCTGGAGCACAAAGACTCATGGGATTGTAAACGTTTGAATTCAGATAATTCATTTAGTACTGCTGTGATGGTTTTTATCAGGGTGAGTGTTAAAATGTGAATACAGCAATATAACTGTAACCTTGCAGTGCAGCAAACACAAAAGCTGATATTTTCCATAGTTTTAAAAAGATCTACAGTCTTTATAGAAAGAAACTGCTGTTGCAGATTACAGGAAGGACACTGTAAAACAAAGGTCCAATGCTGCAAAACCTGCTCGAAGTAATTTCCTGTAATTTAATTGTGATAAACTGACAAACTGCGAAATGTAATGGATGAGAATACAGAGCGTATTCTTCTTCTTCTAGTGACCCAATAACTCTCTGCAAGCGGGGGAGGTTACAGTAACAACTTCATCCATGGGGAAAATCTATGCCATTGCTTTGAGATTCTGTGTGATGTAAATTACATTAGTTACTGATGGATGCTGCTCAGAGTGTATGACTGAATGGACTGAACTAGAAATGCAAAGACAAAAATCCTTAACATGCGCCTGTGGGAGGTCTAATGTAGTCCCTTATAAAACTGTGACGCTGGTTGTGTCTATGGTTCACTGGCATCTGTAGATACAGAGGCCATAACTAGAGTTTAGAAAATGTTACTTAGTTGATGGCCGTGGCACTACTGGGAGTCAGATTCACACCTTGTGCCTAAAATAACCAATTATCATCCCTCATGAATCAAGCATCTCCCTTACCTCTCCTAATCAGACAATCAGAGGGACTATCGAGTAGGCCACAACGTTATAGAACACCTACAGTGTATTTTCAAAGTAAAAGCCGTCTAAAACATTACATATTATTTCATATCATTATTTACAGCCTTGAAAAAAATGGTGTTCTTTCCTCAGTGACCTCATAGCTCGTTGTGGCCAATGTAGAGACAAAATAGTCCCAGTAATAGATTGCATCTTACTTACTCTTTTGAACACAAATAAATCTTCTGTTTAAGAGTCAGACCATCATTCAGCCTGAAAGGCTACATATACAGTAAAATGAAACTAATCTGGTCCCAGTTCACTCTAAATTTCCAATTATTAAATTTCCAATTATAAATTATACAGAGCTGTTTTTCTGATCCCTGGTTTTCAGCTGATGGAAATATTACCTTGCAGCAGAAACAGGTATGTTTGAATGTAACAGCCCTGATCCATGGTTACTACACAGAAACTCCCGCAGGTGCTTCCAGATTACAGGATTAAACATAACATCCTCACATGTTTACCTTGAAACAAACGAGACGGCTTGGAAGAATTAACCATTCTTCCTTTTAAAAACTCTAGGTGGCAGACACTCAGAGAACCAGTGTTACAACCAGTAACTACTGTTTTTTTTCCTCTGTGGCCATTGTTCCCACACAAACACTTTCTAACAGCATCACCACCCACTTAAATAGTAATTATCTTACAAGCTTTACCAAGATTTGATTTTCTTTTGTTTTTATAATTTTCAGATCAATTTAATGTTCTATAAAAAAGTGTATACTTGCCACACGGAGCTTTATGGTCTATGTCTGCATGTCAGTGATCTGTGAATAAGGAAGACTGCTGACTGTTGATCGTACTTTGCATGAAAGACAACTGGCTTGTTTGCAAGACGGATGTGACTGATGCCTGTTTACTGGTCTTAGACATTAGCCATTACTACTACAGCCATTATATACTATAGCATGACATTAACCCATATGACATCCAAGGATTATAGTGAATTTATCAATTTTTCAAAAATCCGAACACGACTATGTTGTTACCATATCCAAATGCTCCCTAATAACTTTTGAATTTGGTTCTAGCACTTTATTAACATCTTAAATAGATTTTGAAAGCAAATGACAAAATGAAACACAAAATATTAACTCAAATTTAAATTTGCAAAATGAAGTGGATTTTTCAATAATTATCATCATGCTACCACATTAAATGATTACTTTGAGAATTAAATCACTTTAATTCAGTTCAGCTGTTGATGACATGCGAGCCGTGGTCATCTTTTAAAAGGTGTTTAATGAGAGGTAATTCTCCACAGCAGATGGGAGGGAGGGACAGAGGCATGAGAGCTACACTTTAAATTCTTTGAAGATGCAAATCACCGATGCATAACCAGAGCATGAATACAATATTACCCAGTTTAAAAAACAACCTTCGTCCCATCACTCCAGTGCTTGGGAATGCTATTTTAAAGCTTTTAATGTGTTTTCTGAGTACAGAGGTGCTGAGGGGCACACCTGGGTTCATCCAGCAGTTATTCCACAGCAGCTGGAGGTGGAGTCCTTCGCTCAAGTATACTTGAGAGAAGTTTTAAAAGGAAGGCAAATTTTCAAACTGAGCTGGCAGACATGTACCTACACCTCCGCCTTCAAGTGTTTCTTTTTTTTTAAGTCCATGAGCGTTATCAAAGCTGGGAACGGCAGGCTTTAAATAAACTGAATGCTGCACCTCCCGCCCACCCTTGCTTTCTTTCTGCGTAAATCGAAGCACTTTGATTCACTGTGTGCATGATAACGGTGCACAACAGCACTTGTTGAAACTCAAGAGTAACATCAAGAGGACAGGGCTGATATGGAATACTGTGTGCTTGAGAGGACAAGAAAAACTGGCAATGCATTCAAAGTGTTTGGAAACAATAATTCAGGCAGTGAACTGAACTTAATACCAAGACAAACTCTTTACCATTTCCTTATGTAACCAGTGCCAGAGTAGCTATGAATTTGGCTGCTCTGTTCATTTAGAGGGAAAGTCATCCACATTGAAACCGACCAACAAGTGGAGTCACTGAGTTTTCAAGGTATGTTATAACTTTGGGGTCAAGTGAAAAACACAGAAACCATTAGCTAACAAGCTTTTAAATAGAGAATGCATACAGAGCTTTTCTATTCTCCGGTCCTTTTTCCCCCCCTGTTGAATATCTAACCAGTGGAAAGCCTCCTGTTAGTAAAGCAGGCAGGCAGATGGTTGCTGTGAGCATTGTTCTTCAAAAAAAGCGCACTTATATGGGTGCCCACTCATGTTGGGGACACTACATCAAATGTGAGGCAGGAAAAATATGCTGTAATCTGGGATTTGGGATAGAGACACAGTATGTCTGTGAGCTTAACATTAGCTCTAAAGCTGTCCAGACTATTGCTTCGTGCTAAAGTTGGATTCATATTTAATGGCTTTCGGAAAGACTCCCTTTCCATTTGAGCCTTGCAAGTGGCAGCGACACAAGATTCAAAAGAATCAACACCTCAGTAAGACAATAATAACAATAAGACCGAACACAGGAGCATGTTTGCCAAAGTTATATTTTTTTTTATGGAGTATTGGCATGAGTTTATTCAGTCATTTAGTCTGTTTTGGAGGCGTAAAAGCAGATAGAAATTCATTGGAAAAACAACTGGGTCAGAATCATCCAACTTTATGTTTTTTTACCAAATGAAAAACTGCACAGTGGAGACGGTGATAGCGTATGTTTTCACATGAACATCAGACAGATAATAGATTATCAGTCTCTGCGGTGCTGTTTGCAGACACAATTCTATTGTGCTGAAATCTGAGCCTTTGATATCCTCTCTAAATGCAGCTGGAATCATATATCCACGGCCATTATACTGGCGACAGGGTTTGTAGAGTTAACCCTCTCTAGGCCGATGCATCATGGGATGTTTTTTAATTTGGTATTATGGCATGAGCAATAGCTATTAACATAGCTAATGTATTTAATTATCCCCCCAAAATTTGTTTTTAATTCCTTTTTAAAGTGGATTATAATTTACTCAATATCGTTTCATCAAATTGCCTAAAATAAAAGCAAAATGGATTGTTGACAGACTCAATCAGTATTACTTTACACATATCAATGCAACCCCACCAAGCTCATTGTGAGTCACTAAAATTGGTTTTAATGAAATTTACAAACTAAAAAACAGACAAATAACATAACTTGGTACAATTTTACCCATTCAGCTGGCTGAATGGGTAAAACCTCACTGTCCTTCCTGCTTTCGCTCTTTCAGCATCAGCAGCTCTGGTATTCTCTTTATGCATTACAGTGTGTGTTAGTTTTTGGATATCACTGTTTTAAATGACTGTAATGTTAACATCTATGCATATAAGCTCTGATGTTTGAGGTCCACAAATGCAAGTAAAGCTTACATGTTGTCATCACCTTTGAAATAATAAAGATCAGTGTTGATGTTGTGTTCACTGCACTCATGACTTGCTTTGGATTAATATGATCTCCTTTTCCTTAATAAGAGACCAACAATAAGATTTTAACTTACCCACATGTGGGTAAACTTACCCTGCATGAGTGGATTTCCCCTGAGCAAAGCCTCAAAAACAACAAATAATCAACAGCTATCATTTTTGTGATTTGGTTCAGACAAACACTGACTTTTCTGCAGTATTACATGAAATACAGCACCTGTACTGTTGTTGAATGTCATCCTGTTTCACTTGTATCTCCTGACAATTTCCCCTGCCTGCTGTGTGATAAAACAGAAAGGTCATTGAAGTAATGTAAAAAATAATAATAAGAGAGATGAGGGAGAAGGAAGTCAGTGCAGGAGGTGGCAAACAAAGAGGCACCGAGATGAAACATTTGGAGGTCATGATTAGATATTACTGCTCTGCTGTGATGAGTGGCGATGATGAGGGGATGAGGAACTTCGATAAATTGTTCTTCAGAGGTTTGTTTTTTTTATCTGTGAGAGGCAGAGGGAGAAAAGGAGATAGGACAAACATAAATTAGAGAGGAGGAAGATAGAGAGAAGACAGGGAGGAACTGACAGCACATTCTGAGAGAGAAAGGGAGATCCAGCCAACTGTTGACTGAACCTATTGGGGTGTAATGTTGCCATGACAATGCTAACTTCAGCTAATGGCACAGAGTAGTTGTCAATATTCCCATTAGGTGGCACGGGGCAAAACTGGGACTAGACTGGAGCTGCTGACAGATGCCAAGCTGTAGCGAGTCTGTCGTAAGCGCTGGTGCTCATAATGAGAGCTTCCACCAGCGAAGAGGCATAAATTCATGCACGGCTGAAAAATGTCTCTAACTAAAGAGCTGTGCTGATGTGAGGAGAGTTACATCATAGACTGTGTAACAACAGTGTTGGGGCCATTACTCCCCCCCAAAAAATGTATTACACATTACTTAATGCAGTTTGAAGTCAACTAAAATCTTGCTTGTTGAGCACTTTGGAAGCTTTCCTGGTGTGCGTGTTTTCTCTGGTGTTCCATTTGTGGAGGAAATAAGTCACCTCTTGTTACTTTCCTAAGGTTTGGATGTGGGGCTTTAATTCTCCATGCTGAACAGCTTGTTTCCTCTCCTGTTGTTTTTCACCTCGTTTGCTTTAGTTTTAGAAAAACACACTTTTCTAAATTCCTTCACAACATTTGGAAACGGTGTCAGACCTACACTCAAACCTGTCTGCTTTCCTCTTCATTAGGCTACAGTCACAGAAAATCACAGCTGCTCAAAACTTGAGGTAGCTTTGCTCTTTTTTTTGTCATTTCACAGTTTAAAACATATATTGTTATAATCACAAAGAAAATTGGGATTAGGTTTACTTTTACAATGACAGCTCACACCTTTAGACTCCATCAACATGTAGCACGTTGTTTAGAGTGGTTAAAAAAACACAAGTTATGCATTTTTCTTTTGGATGTGGTTGCAAAGCAGCTTACACATTCAGCAGCAGTATAAGGTTTGTCAATATTAAGTGTGAATGCAGTCAACTGTAGGCTGGCATTAGCAGATCTGCTGACATTGCTGGCTGTGGTTGATTTCCTAGCTTTCCAGAACTCTGGCAATGCTCAATTTGTTACAGTCTAAGCAGAAAGGTGGGCTCCACTACACTCCATGTGCTTTAAATATCTTGTTTGATGAACCTCAATTTAAAACTGATCAGTCATTCAACGGCCGAGGCAAACCCTCGTGTTTTGGCATATGTATCTGCCAATATTCTGACGGCGTAAAAAAATTAGCACAAATTTGCAGGCTTGCATGAACATGTGTCATAAAGTCGAGTGCTCCAAAACTAATGAAGCATTCAGCGAGAGTAGCTTCAGCATCTCATAGAAACACAGTGACCCTCTGTGACCGACGCCACTGGTCTTTCGCAGCCCCTCCTCTGTTCCACAGCGATGACCATTCAGGTCTAATGACAGGAATGTCTGTTCCATCTCTTAATATTCTGTGATTATATCCTCATGAATATTCATTTCCTAGGAGGGCACAGACTGAATGAGATAACACTGGCCCCCCGCTTTCATCTTCTCATTAAGCCCCAGCGGTATCCTGTTTCTCTTAACTATGAAATATTACCTCTTTTGTATCACAAATTAATCACACTCCTTTGATACGACTGTTTTGCTTCACTCTCTGATATAACCTGGCACACTAGACCCGTGACAGGGACATCCCTTTTAGTCTTCAGTGATATTAATGGTATTTTTGCATAGATTTAGGAAGTCGGACTATTATTAATCTAACTTGTTAAGCGCGGTACCCGTTTCGTCTGTAGAAATTGAATTGTAATTGCTCTAATAAAATCCCATCATCGGAATACATCAAGCGATATTTTATAATAATTACCTTATAACTAGCAGATTTTTTAATTTACTATGATGTCTTTGCCCTGGTTGCAAAATTACAATTGACAGTTTGACTGTAGAGAAGAAGGGAGCAATAATTCCGAAGTGTAATTCAACAGTGGATTGAAGGTATTACTTTAATGACCACCTTGAACATGATGTGAATATTTGATGGGGTTTGCTGCTTTGCTGTAGAGATGTCTCGCAGGTACTGCATTCACTGGTTTGACAGGTTTGTCAGACTGATTTCGAAATTGTGTCTGGTGCAAAACAAAGTTTCTCTGTGGCTTCACCTGATCGTTCATTCAGCAGACTCCAAAGTGTAATTTGTTTTCTCTGGTTAGAAGCTTGAGCTGAAAAGGGAGCTGCATTATGTATTACTCAAGCCTGTGCTACACTTATAAATCACCGCTCCACTGTGCTACAGTTACACGAGGGAAAGACTGGTTGGAGTCTGTGGCATGACCAAAATGATTGCAGTGTGTGTGCAACGATTCTGATGCTTTTGAAACGGTTGCTTCAGAGATGGTATGCACCAACTTGCAGTCGGTTGCGGTCTTCAAAACAACTTTGGTGAGCCAGGACGGCACAAAAGACAGCAATAAAACGACAATGAGATGAAGTCAGTTTGTCTGAACACACAGAAATTTTACTCTAAATTCAAAGTGACATATATGCTTGGAAAACCTGCTTTTATATACCAATATAATCAGAATAAAACCAGCTTGCAACCAGCTATGCCAAGTCCTCTTTTGCAAAGAGACACATTGCAGATGGGCTGCACTTACTGCCACACACTGACTCAGATCAACTGCAAAAGTTTTATTCTCCCACAAGTTATACTTCCACCACCACTGTTGCTGTTCTCCCATGGACTTTCAGGTCTTTGTTTCTATTATAACACTCGCTGAAGCCGAGTGTTTAAAGCAGTCTGAAGTCTGAGCTTTTGGCTCACAGGGCTTACTTTGTTTCGACCACAGCGTCGACCACTGGAATAATGTATATCTACATATCTATATGACAGAAAATATAGAAAAGCACAATCCCCCAAGCTTGACAACATGTCAAACTGACAATTTGTCATTCACGCCCACATTGTGCTATGATGTGAGAAACTAAGCAAGGTTAGAACTTCCCCTCAAGGATACACAGCTATTTGTGGTAGTATGAATTTGTTCCATGTGAGACTGTCTGGAAACAAGTGTTATATTTAAGCAATATCAAGTCTCCCACTCTCTATGACCACCAGCTTTTATCCCTTAGGGAGTAACTGTGGGTGTTCAAACCACCTTGGATGTCTGATATGTTTGGGCAACACATTGTTCAACCCCTTCTTTTCCCAGAATAACACAGCGAGTGACCTCGTGAGCCTGAGATTGCTGACTTTATGCAGTAAGAGGGCAGGTCCACTTGGTTCCGATAGTATCTAAGATCTTAAATTTTTTCTCCAACTAACAACACTAGTTATAGTGCATGGAAACACAACCACTTGAGACTGTGATGAATCACTACACTTAAGTTTTTAATGGTTTGTAAAGGCCATTGTTCTTCCAAACTTTTTGTGCAAATTGCCCCATTTTTATCCAAAACTGAAGCAGGTTTTAATAGGCACCAAATCGTTCATGTCTTACTTTTTAAACTGTTAATCATTAGTAATACCAGGGTGCATAATTGCAGAATATGGGACATATTTGACACGTAATTCCTTTTCTTGGCTGTATAATACCACCCACTCGTCTAGTTTGCCTCTTTAACAAGCAAAAACTGCATCCAGCTCACATAGTTTTCCTGGTAAATCACAAGGCAGAAACAGAACTGACAGCATGACGCACGTCTTAGAAGAACAGCAGAGTCACAAAAAATGATATGCTAATAAAGAGAGCTGCTGTGAAGCTGAATGGTGTCAGCAGAATAAGGTCTTGCTGTTCATTATGACTTTTCAAATATTTGTCAGGCTACAAAACTGAGTCAGCCCCAATCATTTCCAACTTTACAGCAGGAATCTGTAGAGAATCTGTAGGCATGTTTTTTTTAAACTCGCCTGTATAAACTTTATTAAGTCATCTAACAGGTGGCACAAGACTTTAGCTGTCTGCTAACTCAGCTAATTCCCCTGTTTAACTCACAAATATTCCTTGCTATGTATTGCAGCAACCAACCATCCATCCATGAAGTCTGTGCTCCTATTTTAGGGAATAAAATTCAACTTAGCATTAACTGCCAGGTGGTGTCTGTTTGCTGCTCTCATATGGGTTTTTCCTAGGAAACTTGCTAGCATTACCTGATAGCCTAACAATCGCTCACACCCAAATATGGTTAACCAAATATTTAAAAAACAGCCGGCTCACATCAATTTCAGTTTACAATCAAGCTGTTTTAGCAAATTAATAAATATCCACAAACTAGCTTTTAAAATTTACCAATTTCAAGTAAAACAAACTCTTTAATGTGATTAAAAAAAATGTAAAAAGCTGCAGTCACTATACTGTCCTTATATTACATCGTAACCAGATTCTGTTTAGACTAAATCTAATGAGAAGAAGATATGCTTGGATCATTTAATCAGCTGTTTTCCCCCATACAGACTACTGTCAGATAGTTATATTTTGTCATATATTTATTCACTTAAAACTAGAATAACTCACTAAATGCAGTACACGGCTATGCTACTTGAGACTAACTGCTGGATGTTGAGTAACTTTCTACAGTGCTGGACGTAGTAAAGTAATCGTAAGTTGCCTACAAGGTCACGTTTCTTAAAAACAGAACCTCACCTGGTAAAAACTGTATCATTCGCTCCGAGGTTTCACCGTATGATGACACACGGTGGCACAAATTCTCAGCTGGAGGAAACTTAGTCAAATCAAACTGATGCTTTGAAGTATCTCTGATCAGTGGGGAGCCTCACTTGAGTGCGAGCATGTGGAGAACAATCACAGAAGCAGTGATTATAAAAGTTTTTCAGTGGACTTTTACAGACATGCGATCCCTTATAAATTCTCATGTGCCTATAGACCCACACACACACACACACACACACACTCAACGACCAGATAAACAGCAGCCTACCTCCTGGCTGGATTACTCACCAGCTTATAGTGCAAGCCGCTGATTTATGGTGTAATCTAGTTCAAGGAGGGAGAGCTTCTCATACAAAGAGGCAGAAAGACCAGCAGTGACCTTTGGTGTCCTCCTCAGCTTGTCAACAAACTCTCAGTACTACTTGGGAGAGGACAATGCTAAATTAGAATGCACCGAGCAGGTGAATAGCAAAAAGTGGACTGATTTAATTCACTACCCGGTCAGAATGATGATGGTAGCGGTGGGGGTAGTGGCGGTGGCCGCGGCTTCTTCTTCAGGATGGGTCCATTAATCTTTTTATGAGCAGCAGCAGAGACTCAGGAGACTCAAACTTCTTCTACTTAGAAAATACAATGAAATTCATGGGACTCTGCTGGTAGATTGTCTCTACAGTGAAAGGGTTGTGGGTGTCTCAGAAATAAACCACAAACCCTAACTTGAAAACTGGCTGAAAATTCATAGAGTTATAACGCAAATTCTAGCTGCTCCCCTATTCACAAGCCCAGCAGGTCCACATATTTGGCAGTTGTTGTTTTTTTTAATGCCAGATCCCCTTCATGATGAGTTGTATCTCCTCCCGAGATTCAACTGGGAGTTTTGTCTTATTAGGTAAAGCAATCAAGTTATGATTTCTATTTTTAGCAGAGTTTTGTTTTACTCTAAACAAGCTTTAAGTGACAAAACTGATTAGTGAAGAGAAAAAAAAAGCTCTTAAAGAGGGTTAGAGAATGGTAGGCAGTGGATCAAACCACTGGGAGTTCTGTGAGGGGGAGCCGCGTTTTCAAAACACTATTCCAAAAAAGGGTGGGTCTGGACGCAGAGGAAAGAAACCCAGTGGGTGTCGCATCCTTCCTGCTTGTTTCTCCTGCTGGTGGACCTGCTCACAGTTACTCATGCCTCGCCTCCTGCATATGAGCACAGCCTCTTTTCAACTCTTTCCCTGCTTGCCTGGTCATTCTCTCAGCTTGTGTGGTAGCAGTGCTCAGGCTCCCAAGTCCTCTAGTATCTCAAGTAGTTTTTTGAAGTGTGTTTTTGCCCCAAGACTTACCTTAGTCTCTCTTCCTGTGCCTCAGATCTCCACCTTGTGTGCCAGCCTGCATCTCTGTGAAGCTCTGTTCCTGGATCCCCTGCCTGCACACTCTCCAGCCACATAGACTTCAGCAGCTCATTACCTCAGAGTTTATCCTCTTCTATTTGAAATAGTAATGGTTTTCAGTTTGGATAGTTTTATTTTGAATTCACCTGTTTTCTTGCTTTCCACTTATTTTTCTCCTTTCTTTCATTTCCTTCTAATATTGCGCACCACCTGTCACAAATTATCCCATCAGTCTTTTCTCCTTTTATACCGCCTGTTGTTCGGCTGCCCTTTGACTGCTACTTTTTCACAATCCAGTTTTAATTTTGCATTCCTTATTTCTTATTTCCAATTTTGGTATTTGTAGAATTTCCAGTTTTGTACTTTGAGTCCCTGTTTCATTTTGTTCTAGTGGTTTTTTCTTTGTGTGCCTGTGACCTCAGGGCTTTGTGCTGAACAGTCACATCTTACCTTGTTACACACAGTGCTGACCTATTTTGCCATGATGGGTTAGAATGAGAAAAGGTCAGAGCATCACTATTTTTAATGTGGTGGGCAATACCAAGATTTCATTGTAATCTGGCAATATTAGTGAGACAAAGTTTGCCCCCAAGCAGAAAACATCTTTGATGAGTATAAAATACAGACATTTAATATGGAAAATACTCAATATGAAGGAAAACAGCAGGTATGGTCACCGAGTACATAAGTTTATATTGCCACAGAGCTGTCTTTATACCCATCCATCCATCCATTCGCTTCTGCTTATCCTTTTCAGGGTCGCGGGGGGCACTGGAGCCTATCCCAGCTGTCATAGGGCGAGAGGCGGGGTACACCCTGGACAGGTCGCCAGTCTGTCGCAGGGCCTGTCTTTATACCCCTTCCCTCTAAATAAAGGAACCTACCAAACAAGCAAAGAGTCTGTCCTCCAGATCCCAAAAAGACACTAAATAGTAGAAGGTCAGGTCTTTAAATGGGTCCCTGTAGCTTTTCAAGCCTACTCCAAATCGGTGTGACCTCACCAAAAAGAGGATTCAACTCTAAAAAAAAAAATCCATCACATCTGCCAGATCAAGTCTAACGGCCTTCCTTGAATCTTCCTGGGAGGTGGAAAAATCAGATGTTGTGTTCTCAAAAGAGCATTTGAGGCAATCTGATGTAATACTGTGAATGTTAATATGTATAAAGTCAGCATCACAGGGATGTTTGATGGGAACTTTACAAAAAGGCACATCTGTGGCAACAGAAAATGCACTTAACCTGCAGTCGCAGCTCCAAATGGCTCAGTGCTTTGAACTGACCGTGGATGAAAGAGTGCTTATTTATATCACAATGTTTTATTAAAGGCTCAAAATGCGTTATGGGTGTAAGCGCCACATAAATGCACTGCGCCCATCTTCTCCTCCCACTGCTAGCACGTCTGCCCTTAAATTGCCCTCACACTTTAGTAGGTCAACAAAACGCGTCTGATCTCGTCTCTCTGCTTGAGCCTTTCTGAGATTTTCCTCTGAGCTCCCCTGATTCCTGGTGAGGCACTCCTCCTTGACACATTCTTATCTCATGTAGACAAAAATTTTGCTTTTGATTTTTGGATTATTTGTTTGCTCTCACTGCCTTCACGCAGCCAACACTGAAACGGTTTATCTGACCTCCTTTATGCTCTACCAGCTCAAAGTCAAACTGGTCTGAACACTACGAGCATCAAAATAATGAAATTATAGTGCTGATGCCATTCATCAACTTAACATTTGATGCACACTTCTTCTGACGCCGAAGCTTCGTTTCGGTAAACAGAACGAATCTCGAGCATCTTAATTAGCGGAGACAGGACACTCGTCTCCATCGAGGAGCAGGTTTGATATTTTTAAAGTGGGTCAGTATCTGATGAGGTCTGCTGCTTTGAGCCTGATGACTGGCGAATACTTGCAGCTCTACTCCCATCTTAGATGTGACGACAACGCCCCTATGTTTAATCACACCAAGAGATCGTCATAATAATCATCGAATAATAATCAAGGGATAATCGTGGAATTCCTTTCAGAAGACTGAAAACATGATGGCGACGCTGATGCTTTTGCATGATAATAAAATTAGGAACAGAACATGGCGACGCGTCACCATCTCTGCTGTAAATCACAGGAGGATGGGAAAAGGTACATCTATTATATTTCCATGCTACTGAGTGACCAGTCAAACCCAGTTCCCTGTATTTAAGCACATCTGAATACATTTAAAAGAACCATTTATTATCACAATAGTATAAATTTTTAAGTGAAAAATTGCTCTACTGTTGTCTGGATAATGTAAAATTATTTACTAAAACTGTGTTATGCATTATTGGTCTCCCCAACCGGTCGCAGCAGATGGCCCCGCCCCTCCCTGAGCCTGGTTCTGCTGGAGGTTTCTTCCTGTTAAAAGGGAGTTTTTCCTTCCCACTGTCGCCAAAGTGCTTGCTCATAGAGGGTCATATGATTGTTGTTTTTTTTCTCTGTATGCATTATTGTAGGGTCTACTTTACAATATAAAGCTCCTTGAGCCGACTGTTGTTGTGATTTGTCGCTGCGGAGAGTCACAGATTTTATGCCCTGTGGGAGGGTCTACCCAAGAGGGATATGGACCCCCTAATGATCCTCTACCTAATCACAGGAGCCAAGGTGTGAAAATGGGTGTAGGTCACAATCAGCCAGGGTTTCGAGTGAGCTCATTGTAAAACCTAGCCCCACCCTATCATGTGATTTCCTGAGGTCAAAAGGCCCAGGATGTGAGTGGGTGTTAAGGTGTCTGAGAAGAGATCTCGAAACTGGATTATATTTTTTGAATGGTTGCTGATGGGACATGTTGACAAGCTGGATTATGAGACTTTTCCATGTAGAATCTAACTTCAGCAATGCACGGAGGTAAACAACGTCTGTGCCTAAAAAAGCAAAGTGGATCTTGCAAAAGTCAAAATTACAGTTATCAAAAGTCTGAAAATGGCTGTGGTTACAAAACCAGTCTGTGTCTTTACACGGCTTTCTAAGTAAGCTATTTTAACAGATAACTTCTGTTTTGTCCGGACAAAACACTCATTACCATGGCAACCAAGAAAACATACAAAATATGTGTCAACCATTATATTTTCTCCCAAACTGTGATGTTATGACCCAGGTCATTGTTGCCGTGTGGTGCTGTTACTCGCCACACCAGGCGGGGGCATTGTTTGTACTCTGTGATGTCTGTGTTATGTAAGTTTCCAGGTGGAGGCTGACCATTGGTGGAAGAGGGAATGAGGCCAGCTACAAATTGGGACCTGACCGGGCCGGCAGCCCCTCCTCCTACTTCCTGTTTCCAGTGAGCTGCGCGTTTGGGGCCCTTCGTGCCGTGTGACGGAGTTTTCCGTGATGAGAAGAGCTAGGCTGCAGTAAAAACAATGTAGAGAGTCGTCTGTCTGGACATAGTAGTAGAGATGGCACGATACCACTTTTTTATGTCCGATACCGATATCATAAATTTGGATATCTGCCGATACCGATATGAATCCGATATAGTGTTTTTTAATCAACAAAACTGTTTTTTAAATATCTTGCTGCATTTTGTATAAGTTCATACTCAAGTTTAAAACAACAACTACACTAAAGCTATTCTGTTATACCTGTATGCAAAAAAAAATATTTCATAGTTCAGCAATACTGATCAATCTAATAAACTTAAACCTACACCATCCTCCCTATTCTGGTATTTTAAAGAGTACTTAGCATAAATATTAAGCAACCTAACTAATAGGGTTCCAACTCCCAGCAACAACAAAAATAAATAAATAAAAAATAGGGAACCACCCCTCACGCTACACCTCATGATGCTTAATCGACGTAATCAACCTTAATTTGATGCAGTGTGAAAAAAAATGCACAGAAATCAATTATTTTTCAAGAAATATTAAATAGATTCAACATCTTTCTTCAACAAAATTGCAGACTGCACAGATGGTACCCTCCCAAAGGAAAAAGCACTATAGCTTACTATATATATTAGACTTAATAGTTACTATATACAGTAATTGACTTCTATTCATTTTACATCAAATTAAAACTTTGGGTGTCAGATAATTATTTATTAAAAGCTAGACATTTTAAATGAGAATAAGAAAGAAAAGTATGTCTTTGTGCCCCCTTTTCCCTGTTAATGCCCTATCGGCCCCCCTGGCTAAACTTTGCTAGATCCGCCCCTGCACAGTTACCAGCTCAGCTACGTAGAAAAAGATCCTGGAGTAGAAAGTAATATTAAATACATTCTAACAACAGCTTATCAAGCTTAAACGTGCTGCTGTTGTTCAGCCGCTGGTTTCCTCTTTCTGGTGCAAAGTGGGCCAAAAACAAACTAGAGACACGGACTCGCGACAGAAAAGCCGATCAGCTGATCGTTAAGCAGTTTCATGAATGAAGTAGCAGCAAGAAGAGGCAGTCGCTCCATATATCGTTTGTTAAGCTTAACGCAGGAATGCTTTACAAACATTCAGAGATGGACTTACACACTTGCTTTACTTCTCTCGGGATAACTTTGTCGGAGATGAAATGCCGGGTTGCTAGCGAAGCTCCAAATGCTATCCAGACCACCGACAGGTCCCGCATGCCACAGCCGCTCTATCACGTGATGCATACTGCTCTGACGTGCTAACCTGAGGTGAGTTACGGTGTGTTGCAAGTTTTGTGAGGTGCTTTCGTGATATTTAATGGATCGGATTACATTTTTTATTTTTCTCCGATATCCGATCCAGTAATTTAGGTCAGTATCGGACCGATACCGATACGTAATATCGGATCGGTCCATCTCTACATAGTAGCTGTAGGGGTGGGAAGCCGTTTCTTTTACAACCTTTTTCTCCTGTTTCGGGTAGGGAGACAGGTTAGAGGCTTGTATTTTCTTTTGGAGTTGACTCACTATAGGTAAGCTAGTTCAGATTCATTTCCAGTGTGTTTTGTTTGTTGTTTTGGCCATGCCCACCCTGACGCTCGCTACCTGTCAAGTCAAAAGTAAGCTATAAGAGAAGGCATTTTGTGACAATGCCCAGTTGTGTAATGCATCTCCCTTTATAAAACTCGTCCTGCCTGAAAAAGATCCTTTTGCTTCCTTGTCTCCATGCAGAGCTCAAGACGGTACACACACACACACACACACACACACACACACACACACACACACACTCTTACTTCTCTCTTTACATCCCCATCATCATCCAATCCCATCCTCATCCACACATTATACACATGCACTGTAAGGCACGAGGCAGGCTGATGGATGGGCCTGCTGCAAACGGAGCTATGAAACAATTATTCCTGCGCTCCATCTCTGTCAGGACTTTGTTCAGAGAGTTTACTGGTCGAAAAGAAAAGAGCCCGTGTCATCATTTGAATAGCAGGTGTGTGCTTGTAAGTGTGTGTGCTGGAACGTTTTCGACTACATTAAAGTATTTAGTTGAGAAACCGAAGAACGTTAGAGGCTCTAAAGACAAACAGCGTCCTGAGAGTGCCAGCCTGACTGATTCCACAAAACTAAGTCCATGTGTTCAGTCTCAGTGAAGGATGGACAACATGCCATGACAACATGACGGAAAAAATAATTTCAAAGTCAAACTGCTTGGTTTCCTGCAACTACAGTTAAACCTGCAAAATAGACACTGATACAGTCAAGCATGTTCATGTTCCAAATATTTTCTGATTGTGGTTTTTTTGTCAGGTATAACAATACTGAAAAGAAAAAATTAAGGTGGCAGAAGACCAGCACAGCTTTACATGTATCCCATCTTTGAACAGTGAGGGGCCATTCACAGCCAGATTGAGTCCCTAAACTAGAGGACAGTGTTTTATTCAAACAATCCCAGCATGAGCTCAAATACACTTCCATGGCCCCTGCATAATTTCCTGGGAGGCAGATGCCTGTTACTGTGGAAGTGGTATGTGTTAATTATAAATACCTGTCAGATACTGCGGTCAGCGCAGCATCGTTACTGCTGAATTAATGAAGCTACTTAAAACCAAAGGTTATTAGTGGATTGGAGGGAGGGCTGGAGGTGGGTGGAGCAAGTGTGTGAATGAATTACAGCATGGAAGTGTGACGTTATTTTACAGACTAACTGGAGGTATGAAAAATGTGTTTCCTGCAAACCTCAAGTCTGGTCAAACGTATAATTTCAGTCCAGTGTTTAATGAATTATTTTTGGCCTTTTATCTACTTCGTCCTACACATGGGAGGCAAAATCAAAATATATCAGACGGTCCAGTTCAGTGACACCAATTAGCAGAGGAGAAGCTTATTTTACACCTTAACAAAAAAAACTAAATGTGTGAATTCGTTTGAGATATTAGCCCAGCATTCAGTTTTTCTAAAATTAGATATAAAGACAAAAATTGTTTGTGCATGAGGCTGTAAACGTGTTTATTTTATTAATTAAGTCGGCATTTTAACACGAAGTCTGTGGGGATCATCTTGCTTACGGAACCGGCCTCAAGCGGCCAGACAGTTACTGGCAGTTCGTACCAGCTTCAGCTTTCATCCACAGTGATCATGCCAGTACATTTAGCTCAGGACGTTTAAGTATGCAAATGTTTCCTAATACAAATATGTTAGTGCTGTCAGGGCCTTGAGTCACACTCTAAAACGCGGCAGACTTTTTATGAATGAGATGAATGAGCTGGTGTCAGCATGTTTGGTTGGGGTCAAACTTTACACCCTGGAAACTTAAAATATGAAGCCAGTGTGGACGTGGTGAAAACTGCAGTTCTTGAGGCAGGAAGTCAGTCCCCTTAGACTGATAGGGACTTAGACAGGGACATAAATGAGCAGATTTAACATTGAGCTGAGGTGGAAGAGGGAAAAGTTAACAATTAGAAGTTGTGATAATAAAGTAACTCAATTAAAACAGAACCTTTTTGCAGTTCCAATTTTGCATTGCAATAACTGAGGCACAACAAATATGTGACAGGAGACTTTCTACTGCGGCTACACTTATGTACAACAAATGACTGTAAATGAAGCAGATCCCACAAGGCAGAAGAAAAAGCAAAAGTAAAGCACACAGACGGCTGGCAAAAGGGAAAAGGAAGAAAAAAAAGTGATGAGACTAAGAACTAGAAGACGGAGGTTTGTTAAAACAGAGCTCCTGATACCTTGTAGGAAAATGCTGCGTGCTCATTTCTCCTCTGTAATCCTGTTAGAGGATGGAACTGACTTCCATTACAGGGACATTATCAGCCTCTCCACACGTATGGCAAAGAAAATATGAGCACAAACATAATTCTTATTCATCAGCCCACAAACACACAGAGCCACGTTTCTCCACCTCAGCCTCTTCACATTGTGTGGATCCAGGATGTGAACTGAAACAGCACTTACTCTCATTTACTGCCTCTCTGGGAAGCGAGTAAAGACAAAATATCACTAAGAAACAAGTTAGATGAGTTGCCTTTGATAATCTTGAAGGCAGTCCTCTGAAGGTATCTTTGAAATTGGTTACCTTCTTCATTTTAATATTATCTTTAAACATGAGTAAAAACTCTGATTCGCTTTTTGGTTTTCCAAATTTCATTTTCCTCAAAATCAATCCAAGCATGTCATCAAATAAACCAAAATCTTAACACATCTTAAAACTCTTTGTTTCTCTATTTTTGGTGCAAATTCATTTAGTTAGTTATATTAGTTAAATAATGCAGAAGTGGAAAGGCAAACATATGCTGGTTCATATAAAGCCAACTTGTTTTTACACCGATGAACAGGCAGAGGAAGCAGTGAGGATGGCTGGAGTCCAGCCTGCTGGATCTCTGCAGGTTCGAAACTGAAGATATTCTGATCTCTCTCAAAATATGCAACCCTGAAAAATCAATTCATGTGAGCTGAACGAAGCAGAGCATCAGTGTCCACAGTTTAATTTAATTATCTCCAAAAGGAGGCGTCCGTCAATAGCACACGACCACAATCAAAGTATATGACGCAGAGGTTGAGGTGATTCATCCTATATAGAGAATACAGTAATTATCTATTTCACAACTAACCTAATAACTCAGACAGGAGAAAAATTATTTCCTCAAGTATTAGACTTTGCAGATACACGGGAGCATCCACTTGGGTCCAAGTGACATAACTTTTCTCATAAAAAGTGGAGGAGTCTGCTGTGTGTGTGCCCTGCTGGATCAGGTAATAGTATTAGAGCGTAGGCTTGATCACTGCCAACCTGATATCACAGCTAAGCGTGTAACAGACACTCCAATCCACTGTGTTCATTTCACGCTTTGCCTTTCACACATGCAGAAGTTGCATTACCAGCAGGGGGAGATAATATGTTCAGTAAGTCACCAGTGACCGAGAAAAGTATGAAGTATATTCCAGGGTCCTTCTATGCCACAAACGATTAAGCTTTGACTAATACGTATTTACGATTATTCATTGGCTTGCAGTTTGCTGCAGCGTACTACAACTTCTGCATGTGTGCCCATTTCATGCTTTGCCTCTCCAAAGCATGAAATGGGCACACATGCAGAACACAGAGGACCAGTGTGTCTATTACACACTTTGCCGTGATACAGAGTTACATTTTTCATTGAGTACGGCTACTTTTGTGAAGGGAACATTTTACTCTACACTGCAAAGTTTTCTTGAGCAGTTCTCAATGATTAAGTCTAACCATGTTTTTTCACTACCTAAACATACAATAACCAATGAATAAAACAAGTGAAAAAAGTTAAAAACTAAAGAAATCATTAGATGAAGAGAAAAGCAAAATAAAAGAGGTAAGTTAGTCTCATTGACATGAGACATTAAAATCTCTTTTTCAAGAAAGACCAGGACAAGAGGGCAGAAGTTACAATAAATGCCACACATAACAAATAAGAGCCACAGTTTCAAGGCTGACAAGTCTGAGAATCATGTCACTACCACCACTCAAACCACACGCTTTAGATCTCTAAAGCAGCGGTCCCTAACCCCCGGACCGGTACCGGTCCGTGAGTCGTTTGGTACCAGGCCGCGAGAGTTGAGACTCGGGTGTGAAATGTATGGTTTTCAGGGTTTTTATCGGTTTTTAGCGTTATTTTGTTATCGTTTACTCGGTTTTCCTGGGTCTTTTCACTTGTGTTATGAATAAATCTTCTTTTTTTCGGTACCGGTACTAGTTTTATTTTGTTGTATTTATCCGCGATACCTTAAAGGCCGGTCCGTGAAAATATTGTCGGGCATGAACCGGTCCGTGGCGCAAAAAAGGTTGGGGACCGCTGCTCTAAAGTACAACCATTTTCTCTCAGCAGTCAATACATGAAGGCACCAATGTCAGAGGCCTGCTCTTAGTGTGGCAGAACAGCCACGTGTATATTATGTCTCACACCAAAAACATGTTGGTGGCTATGTAGGCTTATTGGCTATGCATCAACTGCTCCCCCGTGGGGTCTGCAGATGTCCATGAAGAGCAAGCCTTAGAAGTCTTAACTTGATTGCTAAGCGTACAAACTCCATGTTTCGATTTATTTACCACCCTGATAGGAAAGAATCTTCCAGAAACAACTGAGCACAAGCTTTAAGAGGTACCAAGTTTTTGTTAAATATACATTTGCACTGGTAATATTGGGGAGCTGAGATGAGGCACAAAGCCCAAAAGATACTAAAAGACAAAACCATCTCACAGCCACAGTCTGTTCATCCTGCTGCCATCTGGTAACCAACATACCGTCCTCTACTTTATCATCAGACTTCAGAGTGACTTCTTTCCACACTCTAAATGCTTCACAGTTCAACAGAAATAGCAGTTTTATTTTTATGAATTTATTGTTGCTTCATTTTTCTTAGTAGGATAAAAAGCCTCTTTATTTAATATGGAAAAGTACAGATGAGAAAAGAATAAATTGGCTAAACGATGAGGGAAATATTAGTTGAGATTAGCTGAAACAAATCCCCCGGAGAGACACGTTGCTGCCATCGCTGAGACTAGTTCTCCTGGGCATTTCTTCTCAGAAGTTTCATCATATACTTGGTGACAGAGGGGAAGACAAACTTATGTTACAACACACCGACACTGTGAACCCTTTGACGCTTAAGTGCATAAAAATGCAAAGGGGGTTTTCTTTTTTAAAAAACATGTTTCTCATAAATACAAATGTCTTTTAAACAAATATGTTCTACTTCAAAGTGGATATAGTAGACTCATTTTGTGCTCTATATTTGCATTTTTGAAATCCACTAGAATAGCTTTGCATGACCTGCAGTTCAAAATAATCCTCCTTGGGTGCAGCCCCTCAGTTCATTCTCGGTCTGAAATAATCCAACCTAACTCCTGTCAGCTGCCTCTCTTTCAAATGGTAGTAATGTATAAAAACAGGTACTTGGTTTATACAGTGCGTACCAGTGAAGTTATGTGACGTGAATGGAGGTGAGAGCTGGTACTGTAATGATTAATTAACAAGTAAAAGTAAAGGAGCTCCATCCAACAGCTACTGCTGATGAATACTCTGCACCACACTGTCCAAATGTTTTACAAACCTGCTGAAATGGAAAAAGGGAAAGCAAAATGGGATGTTAAACTTCAACATAATAGCTTGGCTGCAGTAATCTACTGCAGTGCCATCTAATCATCAGTAACGTACGTACATCGGAATGTAGAAATGGCTGCTAAGTGGTGCAATTCATTCAGTCTTGTCACATTCAATTTACCTCTTTTCACATTTTGCTGTTCTTGTCATACTCTTAGTGTTGGTAATTGCCTCTGCAATGAGAGTGCACATTTGTGAGTTAGAAAGGCAAGAGACACCTGGCTTTTCACCTCAAAATTTCAAAGAATAATCTTTTAGATGAAGATGTTATCCCTTAATCAATGCATATCCATTTTGTCAAAGTTTAATGCCTGTTTACACCCAGGAGACTATTACCTTCCCTCGTGCTTTTAAAAAGATGAAGGCAAGTAATCAACCTATCGGAATATTTCTCCACCGAGTCAATTTGTTAGAAACCGTAAAAGCAAAGGAATTTTCTCAAACAAAAGTTACAGATTGAAGAATGTTTGCACATGAGTGTCAAGGTTAAAGCGAAACCGTGAGGTGCTGCAGGATGGGAAACATGCACAGAGAAACAAAATGCCAACTGTATCTTTAGGAGAAAACAACAAAATGTATGGAAGCCTGGGGGTTATGAAGAACTCTTCTGTGTTCTCACTACAGGGTTATCATCTGTCAATGTTTGATGGATGTTTGTTCTTAGTCAGAAGAACGGGCTGAGATGTCAGAAAAAAACTTCACCAAAGGGCAGGTCTGAATTGTGCACATTCAAAAAACATGTATTGGAACCAATGAGCAAAAATACCTATTTTGTAGCCCTGTGTTTGCACCAGCATGAGCCGAAGACAACATCACTTTCACTAGAACAAATAACAGTTCTTTCGGTTTTCTGTAGTGGTGTTCATCCAGAAGTGGGGATTAATGCTGAAGACTGAAAACTACCAACAAAGTATCTTTCAAGTACCTTTCTGTACTTGTTCTAAAAGCATGTTTTAGTTTGCTGAGCAACAACAATTTCATGAGCTACCAGTGACTTCGACTGGAAGCAGACTTACAGAGACAACATGCAATTTATAAATACAATAAATTTTTCTAGTTAAAGAAACTAATCTGATGCTCAGATTAAAGGGGGCATGAAATGCTACACACATAAAGGCTAATTTACACCACTGAGTCCTGCTCTTTAAAACTGACAACTAACTCTGTGAAGCTGGATTTAAGAAATCACCGCTCGAAGTTAAAGTTTGAAAGACATGTTTAGCACCATCTTCTGTCAGTACGGAATGTGACAGGATGTGGTTGGTTGGACGGTTCCAGCTTATAGACTTACATTAGTTTATGTTAGCTAACTGGGAACAGAATCAATAACTCAGAGTAAAATTACAACACAAAAACTGAAAATCCGTTTCGTGGATCACTTTAGTGCTGCTCCTGGCTGTTGTGGAGATACAGAAATTCTTTTATTGCTGCCATATAACCTGCATCATTATAATTGCATTAATAACATTCTTTACAGCATTATTCCATTTAATAATATTTCTCACAGTATTGATATTGCATTAAAGCTGTTTATTGAAGATGTTCATTTAAGGATCCTTTCATTATGTTAACTTTTATTACAGGTACAGCCAGGGGTATTTCATACACATTGCATAATGTTTGTGCTCATTTAGAGTTGTTGCTCAGTCTACAGAGGGTCTTAAGCTTTGTGAAGCGCGAGTCTTCACAATCTATTGTGAAAAGGACTAAAGCATAGAAGGATAATTACATGCATGCTTACAATACACATATAATCTAGGAATGTGTCAGGCCTGAGGCCTTAACTCATTTAGCTTCCAACTGCATTTTAGTCTACTTGGTAACAGATGACCGGAGTCAACAACCAGCCCTCAGAGACCTTGAAGGCTTGAAGTTTTTACCTTGTTTGGAAGGTGTTATAGAAATGAGAAGTTCTATGTCTGTTTATAGCCACCTAAGATGTACCATTTACTGTAACTGATGTCTTTAACCTATTTTTAGGCCATGGGGGGGGGGCGTGTACCTCACCGCTTTATAAGTGTTCTCAACATGTATTTTTGTCAGAAGACATATGCTGATGTTTTCTCCTGGGTTAATAAACTCATCGTTTGATTGCACTTTTCTGGGGCCTCTGTGGTTTGTGACACTGCTCTACATTGATTGATTTCGCGACACTGTAACAATGAGTTTTATGCTAAGAAACCGAGGATATACTGTCCATTTTCACTGGATGTCTCTTTAGCAGGAAGTGGCTGTTTGCTGTTTGGCTAGCTGCACTCAAACAGGAAAATCCAGGACAATCATTTAACACGCTCTCCTCCACACAGTCCTCATTTATAAAGTGCTGTACAAACCAGAACATTTTCTCGTTTGAGTGCAGCTAGCCAAACAGCGAACAGCCAGTACTGCTAAAGAGACAGACAGTTAAAGTGGACAGGATATCCTCGGTCTCTTAGCATAAAACTCATTGTTACGGTGTCGCGAAAGCAAGACTACACATGTCAAAAGGCACCAAACAGCAAATTGTCTCTCCATGTGTCAGGGAAACCATAAACCTCCTGTTTACGAAGGGCAGCCAATCAGAGGAAAGTTGGTTTAAAGGGAGAGGAGCTAAAACTGCTTATTTCAGACAGAATAAACTAAAAGGCTTCACCAAAGTCAAGTGAAATATAAACAGGGATCATTTTTACTGAGTCTTAAAAATCTACCATATGGAGGTAGAAATCAGTAGCGCTTGTCAGGACAAGCAAGGCAAGCAGTGCTTATCCACTGAAATATAAAAAGACACATCAACTGAACACAGAAAGTCAAAGCAGTTTCTCTCCTTTTAGCTCAGAAAGTGTTTTGGCATAAAGCTTCACTCATGCCTGCTCACTCCATCCATTACTGCCATCTCCTGGCCATAGTTCTTGCCTCTGGAAGCAGGATTAACTCAGCTCAACAATGAAGCCACTGAAATCGGTGTGAGGTAGCTGTTTTTATGGGTGTCTCCTGTTAACAATGCCTGGAGCATGCTAAGCTAGAAGGCCATCAGCTTGCAGCTGGTGGTGCATGCATATAGTGGATAAACCTCTGGTCCCTGACAAGAGACTGATGGGAGATTAGCATGACAGGTAAGTTGCCGCAGTGCCTGCTTTGACTGCTCTTGGATCAGACAGCATCTGCACTTTGTGTGCATTATTATTGTGTAACAGATGAGTTTTCTCTTCTTAATTTCTGACAGCATGTGTGATATACCCAACTTTTAATGGCACAGTTAGCACGTTAGTAATTAATGCTTTAATTAGTAAGTATAGTAAAAGTTTTGACTAATGAGGGAGAGGTTAACTCCTGCCATGTCCAATTTAATAAAACAAACAACCAGTCATGATTAGCATCTCTGAGAAATCACTTGATTAACCAAGTGTACAAAATGTAACCATCTGTTTTGCTAAGACACCACCTTTATTCTTCATGAATTTTGAAACAGTGTACTTCTTATCAGTGTAGATATTCACTGTTAACCACAATAAATGCTCAAAGCTGTTTAATTCACCTGTGATTTTTTTAGTTAATATACCTTTTTCAAGGCAAGGTGTAGTCCTATATTTCTGAGCTCAGGCACAACAGATTTTTAGTAATATGTGGTCTTTGCAGGACAGCCACTCCAAACATGATTTTACAGAGTGTATAAAACAAGCACTTCATACTCTGTTTGTTTTTCTAAAAAAGTCACCACACATGGTTGTTATAGATCAAAGATGAAGTCAAGATGTAATTCATATAAAGACAAAGAGAAAGTGAACCACAGAGAAAATATTCAGCAACAGAACAGACAGAACAGCTTGAATTTGAATAAAAATATCAGGTTTTACCAAAGTGGTGTTTGTTAAAGCTTTATGGTATACCCTGCTTCAGAAGCATTATATATTATTCCATGTGCCACACAATTTTAATCAGTAATTAAAAATAATAAAGAATCCGAGTTCAGCTCAAAAAATGACTCACACAAAAGCTTCAGCAAACACTTAAATCATATTCATTTAACCTAGTTTAACTCCATATCTTCCCCTTGGCCCCACATGCAGTGACTGTTTGCCCCACAGCTGGAGAATGACTGCACAACAGAATTATTTCAGCATCCTATTTTCCAAGTAACATTATTCATAGCTTTCTGAAATAACCACACTCCACTGTAATACAAGTCACAGATCCTAAGGTATAGACTAATGTAGTAGCCTTAAACTGATATTTCAACGTTGGACAGCAGTGACAAAATGCTAGTTGCACATGTAAACATACTGAGTGTCAAGATCCCAGATTTATTTTACTGTTAAGAAATGGTTTACACCTTCATCTCCTTCAGGTTTTATTTTGTTGTTTTTTTAATTGGTTACTTTTTAACATATTCTTTAAACTACTGGTAGCACACCCCAACCAAACTGCAGCTTTTTCCAGTTATACACGGAGGCACCTTCACAAAATACAAACTCAGTGGAGAGCTGTGAATTGTTTCCCTCCAGTGAGGCCACCACTTGAATTTGTTCTCTCTTTCTAATGTTAATCACCAGTGGACCCATGTTCATGTTATTAACAGCCATGACTGGTTCAGGGACTTTAGCTCTGATATCAGGCAGCCATTTACAGCTCCAGTACCAAGCCTCCAAAGTATGTTAATGGATGAGATATATAAATAATGAAAATAATCTCTTAAGTTTGCGAGTCACTGATGAGCAAAATCCCATTTTTAAATGTAGCTATTTTCTATAATCAAATGCACCTTGGGCCACCTTCATAACACAAATATGATGATCTGCAACATACTTAATTAGTGCTTTTAGCAGGTAATGGGATCTGTAAAACCGATAAAGCACCCACACTTTTAATTTGGCCCATTTATGTTCTTTTTAAAGTGTAGATGTTTTGATTTCCACACTTATGTATGTTGAAATAAGTGCACTGATTTCAAAATGCATTGTGCTTGACTTGCATGTAAATGTTCAACAAAGAAGTAACTTGTTGAAAAGTGACGACAACAACGGGAATTCCTGGAGTAGCCACTTGAGGGCCTCTATGACATGGAAGTAAATCACACATAGGAAATATTTTTTACAGCCTTGTAAAAATAAGTTTGGTCTTCACTGGTAGTTTCCCCCGTTCATAATTTTGCCTGCCAGCAGTTAGCTGTTTGTTTTGGATTCATGATTCATAACTCAAATAAATCTCCCAACCATGTTTGTGATGATGTTGCTCTTTTAAAGCATTTTTAATAGAGTTATTAGACAAATGATGTGCACTGTTGTGTAGTCCAAGAAATCTGTGCTTTAGTTTTGGTGTGTAAAATTCTCGTAGATGGAACAACTGAATGGATGTTACAACTCCCAGGCCCCGTGTGAGGTCATTGCTTCTTTTTCTGACGTTTTTGGATAACAGCTTGTTGGGAATCGCCTTTTTATGCAAAAATTATTATTTTTGTTCTCTCAAACTGTGTGATCTTTAGCATTTTTTGTAAATTCAATTAAAAAATGGCCACAAATGGTGTGCTTTTGTGACAGGCTTCTGAAAAATGTGCCTTAAGATACTGGTTAACTATTTTTTTTTTGTTATGTGCAGACAACACCGCTTTAACTCTTGAGTTAGGTGCATATTTTCAGTACAAGGTCATTAATGGGTTAATAACCTTGTACTGAATCATTTTAATATTTTGAATCAATTAATAATTTAATAAGGGTGATTTATTTTCCTCAAGCTAGAAAAAAGAAAGATTTGGTGAATACCTGTGTCTCCTCAGAAATTATTATTATTGCTACTGAGCTTCACCTTGAATCCAATTAGGCTTACACTAGATGTTGTCCTATTTTAAAAGGAAAAGCGATGCCTTGTTCAAAGGTTGAATCGAGGTACAAACGAAGGTTAGATTTTTCAAAACTTCTGTTTATACACTGAAGAGTAGTCAGTGTATTTGTGAGCTGCTTTGAAGAAAAAAAAAAACATTCACACAGTGTTATTTTACTCTATATTTCCTGAACACAGCTTTCCCAGGAGGATCCAGCATTTCAGAGCAGACTCCTGAATGACATTCAAAGTTGGTTCTAAAAGTAGCTATCGACTCTTTAGGAGAAAAAAAAAAGTCAAAAGTCCACCAAAATTAAAGCTGTCTTTAAAAAGTGAAAATTCCCAATATGTCATAGCTGCATACTGTGAACTATTTAAACAGCTGTTTACTATGTTAGAGCCGTCCTTTATTAATTTAGGTAACGAGGTAATGAGCTCTCTCAAGCACAACAAAAGATTCCATTTTAATGTCAAAGCAAGTCTCAAGGTTACCTAAATGTTAAGATATGGAAATGATATTAAGAAACAGGAACTAGATACAAAGGCCTTGACAAATAATCTTTGCCTGAAATGCTAATTCCACCCCTCTGGAAAAAGACCAACGTCTGCCTCGGTCACTTGCAAACTGCACTGCAAACAGGCCAAGGGCAGCAAAACAGAGTTTCTGCATTACCCATCCACAAACAGAATATGATGTGATCTGGTAAAGCATATGGTGCATAACAAATAATATGAATTAAAGTTCATATCACGAGTTGGCAACACAGCTGAAGTCCGATGTTTGCCACCATCTTTGTGGTTAAAACTTCTAAAGTCTTTTTTTGTCTGAAGACAGAAAGTTCACCGTCAGCACCAGGTTTTCTCCTTGTCAAACATAAAGGTCTTAAAAGGATTTGAAGTGAAGCTTAATAACGTAAATAAGGGGCTAATTGATCTTGATACCTTTAGCAAACTCATAAAGCAAGTTTATTAGAAGAAAGGTCTAATTTATTTGAACAGGCAGCAGTAGGGATCTAAAAGCTGGATTCATAAGGCATTTTTTTCCTGCTCGTTCTGTCCTGTTGGTGAAAAAAACTCTGGGGGAACTTTGTGACTTTGGTTGGAATTACTACTTCCTCTTGGGATCTACATCTTTCGTGGCTGGGAAAGGAAATGTTGACCTGGCCAGGCAACTTTCTTTTCCCCTCTCTTCAAATGTAGCGGGAGTTGGCCAGCTTTAGCTCTTATGAATGGTTTTAATTGATCTATGAAGTGATTTATCAGAATAGACTTCATGATCTTACACTAGGTGGCTAACTGCAGTTATAGGCTAAATTATGGAAATTATCTTTTTATTTAAAGTCCAATCTTACGTACAATTTTTACATGTTTTTATGGTTGTTCTAGCTCAAATGTAACAGATCCCTGAGCTCTATTTTTCTGGCTACCAGTGTAAAAATGTAGCAATTTGACAAGTGCACAGATCATTAAAGGAAGGCTGCCATTAATGTGTGTGGCTGGTAGCTCACTAGTTAGTCAGGTAGAGTAGAAAAGTGCGATATAAGAACCAGCCCATTTACCAGACCCAGTCCAGACCTTCTGTAACAGTACAAAAAAAGTTGGCCCAAATCAATGGTAAAATGGCAATACCTTAAATGATACTGCCAGAGTGACAAACTGCGCTACCCCTTCAGGTACAAGAACGCACTTTATTTTCTGAGAGCATCGCCACTATGAATAAGTGTTTCTGCACCTAACTTAAGTTGTTATGACAAAAAGGTGACAGAGTGCACAATGCACTGCCTTCTTTTACAAGTTAAATGTATTGCTACATATTTATTTTCTCTTTTAGTGTGACACAGAAGGAAGTATAGTCGGCTATAAAGACATTTTTAAGTGACAGCAAAATACCTAGTAGGCCTGAAAGCTGTATAGGCTTGGCAGCCTGTAATTACAGAACGCATGTTTGGTTGTGTATGCATTGAGGACGGGGGGTAGCGTTCCAACACTTAAAGCAGCATTCAAAACATCTGTCATAGGATAAAGCTCTGTCAGTGCCTGCTGAGAAGTTAATAAAGTCAAACTGTGGCGAAATGAGATTTACGTCCCCTTTTGTTTCCTTAATAAACTGCCAGGAGCTGCATTTGACTGCTGCAAAGTCAGATGAAAATGAAGACCGTGTTTCATGTAATAACTTATAAAGAAAAACAAGAAGAGTAAAAAAAAATACAGACAGATAGAAGTTACAAATAATACTATATCAGTGTTTTCCTAAAATCTCTGGTGGATGCACAGTTTTGAAAAAAGGATCACAGTTAGGTTATAGATCAACCACCTTTTTGTTTACCACTCCATCACTGGTGAAAAAGCCAGAAAGAGATAGTGAGGGGTAAACACAAAAAAGAAAAATGAAAGCGAGGAAGAATGAAAATGGGGAAAAGCCAGACTTTTTCTTTTTTTCTTTAAAAAGGGACACAGAAGGAGTGAGACGTGGTGGAGCGAAGCAGGTCTTTATTTACACTGTAGGATTTATGGCGTCCTGCATATGCTGTGTGGCAAGGGAGCCGTCGCCTCCTGGCCGGAGGAAGCAACATCATTTCACGCTCGAGTGCCCGCTGCGCCGTCAAGTGTCCTGCCAAAAAGCACACGGCTGCAGAATATCAACAAAATCCCCTGACCTTTTCCCCAACAACTGCTGTGTTCATCTGAGTCACAGCACAGAAAGGCCTCTCTCTCGTTACACTGGAGCCTCTGTCTCCCTGCTGAGCCTAAACGCTCGCAGCCAACATGACTCTCCCATCACATCTGAGCATGTTACCGCCTTAAAGAGGTTTTTTTTTTCCATGATGCTGGTCTCTTAGGAAGAAATGAATGTTCTCTCTGAAGAAGCTCACACGATCTTCACGTTTTGGATGCATAGAGCGCACTCTATCATTTAGTGCTTTTATTAATGTTGCAATATTATTTTTTACCTACTTTAAAGAGAATATGTCTGGAGGATTTGCTCAGTGTGATTCAAGTTGGGTTGTAAAGACAGACTATTCATTTTTTCTTTGGGTTATTCATGGTATGAGGACTTCAAGTTCACATAACCACCAAATACCTCAATTTTTTCAGATATCTCTGGTGTCTCAGAGATACACACAAAGTCTTAATTGGTGTTGGCAATTGTAGGTTACCAAATAGTTTTTCTTTATCCGTGTCTGTTAGCAGGACCTTTTTTCTTTTGCAATAGGTCATGATGATGCCATCCATTTTTGACAATTCTCACGACTGCTTAAACCTGATGCACACAGCACTGAACCAGCAGCATATGCTCTGAGACACCTGCAGCTTTGACAGAAACATAGTTTTTTGTTACTTTGCTAAAACCCCAGACAGGCAGACAGAAAAGACCCTTATGTGAACACAAGGGTGATTGTTTTAGTTGCTAGCAAATGTCCCTGGTCAACCGTAGTTTGCATTTACGATAATGACCTGTGCCTTACTAGAGATGGACCGATCCGATATTACGTATCGGTATCAGTCCGATACTGACCTAAATTACTGGATCGGATATCGGAGAAAAATAAAAAATGTAATCCGATCCATTAAATATCATGAAAGCACCTCACAAAACTTGCAACGCGCCGTAACTCACCTCAGAACGTTAGCACTCGGAGCAGTATGCATCACGTGATAGAGGGCTGTGGCATGCGGGACCTGTCGGTGGTCTGGATAGCATTTGGAGCTTTGCTAGCAACCCGGCATTTCATCTCCGACAAAGTTATCCCCGAGAGAAGTAAAGCAAGTGTGTAAGTCCATCTCTGAATGTTTGTAAAGCATTCCTGCGTTAAGCTTAACAAACGATATATGGAGCGACTGCCTCTTCTGGCTGCTACTTCAATCATGAAACTGCTTAACGATCAGCTGATCGGCTTTTCTGTCGCGAGTCCGTGTCTCTTCTTTGTTTTTGGTCCACTTTGCACCAGAAAGAGGAAACCAGCGGCTGAACAACAGCAGCACGTTTAAGCTTGATAAGCTGTTGTTAGAATGTATTTAATATTACTTTCTACTCCAGGATCTTTTTCTACGTAGCTGACGCTGGTAACTGTGCAGGGGCGGATCTAGCAAAGTTTAGCCAGGGGGGCCGATAGGGCATGAACAGGGAAAAGGGGGCACAAAGACATACTTTTCTTTCTTATTCTCATTTAAAATGTCTAGCTTTTAATAAATAATTATCTGACACCCAAAGTTTTAATTTGATGTAAAATGAGTAGAAGTCAATTACTGTATATAGTAACTATTAAGTCTAATATATATATACCCTAGTAAGCTATAGTACTTTTCCCTTTGGAAAGGTACCATCTGTGCAGTCTGCAATT
The DNA here is from genome assembly GCF_965226115.1 of Aulonocara stuartgranti. Classification (NCBI taxonomy): domain Eukaryota; kingdom Metazoa; phylum Chordata; class Actinopteri; order Cichliformes; family Cichlidae; genus Aulonocara; species Aulonocara stuartgranti. Next base: position 3,892,146 of record NC_138946.1, read on the forward strand.
TTGTTGAAGAAAGATGTTGAATCTATTTAATATTTCTTGAAAAATAATTGATTTCTGTGCATTTTTTTTCCACACTGCATCAAATTAAGGTTGATTACGTCGATTAAGCATCATGAGGTGGAGCGTGAGGGGTGGTTCCCTATTTTTTATTTATTTATTTTTGTTGTTGCTGGGAGTTGGAACCCTATTTGTTAGGTTGCTTAATATTTACACTAAGTACTCTTTAAAATACCAGAATAGGGAGGATGGTGTAGGTTTAAGTTTATTAGATTGATCAGTATTGCTGAACTATGAAATTTTTTTTTTGCATACAGGTATAACAGAATAGCTTTAGTGTAGTTGTTGTTTTAAACTTGAGTATGAACTTACACAAAATGCAGCAAGATATTTAAAAAAACAGTTTTGTTGATTAAAAGAACACTATATCGGATTCATATCGGTATCGGCAGATATCCAAATTTATGATATCGGTATCGGACATAAAAAAGTGGTATCGTGCCATCTCTATGCCTTACTGCTTGAACCAAAACGTTTCAAAGAAAAACATTTTACTTTAAACAAACTCTGTTTCCAGTTTTTGTGGCACTTTTCACAGTTTTACTCCAGTTTCATAGTAGTGCTGGCAGTTGGCAAGTGTTGCACACAGTTTGTCGTCTTCCATGGCAGCTGGAAAGAGGGTACTAAACCACCTGTGATCGCCCAAAGTTTACACAGAGGACATTGACTTGTCTACAAACATCATTTCTACTTGTCAAGTTGTTGAAAAAGGTTGACATAAACTGCAAACGGAGATAGTTTGCTTTCACAGTACAAGTTTATTTGAACATGAATTGTCTTGGTTTCCAGTTTGTATTGCACTCTTCAGTTTCAAAACTGAGCGATTAGTTTGCAGACAAGTCGGCATCTTCCATGCAAACCAAGTACAACTACGCAAATCTGAGAGCGATTAAAACTATCACAAAGAGGTTTGTGGTGAAGCCCCATTTACCTCCGTACAACCAAGTACACCTAGAAACAAGAAACCAGTCAACAGCCACACAATCTGTAGCAACCACAAACTGGTCTCTAGCTTTGAGTAGCTGTGGCCTAACTGGCTGCTAGGAATATCTTTAGTATCGCCAATATTCAGTGAGAGCCAAATGATTAGGTGTCCTTGGTTTGAACCTGCAATAATTTAATAATGTTAAAATTATGGTTAAATTTCTGTCAATGGCGATTCAAAAATTGTGATTTGTTGTCCACTTATTATTCCAGACGTAAAGCTGTAATTATGTATTATTTGATTTCTTCAGGACAATTATGGGGACAGGCACAGGAAATGAGAATGTTAGCAAAGACTACTCAGTAAATTTTTCAGATGGAGATCATTTATTTGAAGTTATATTTGTTCACTACTTTTAGCTTTGTTTTGTTTTCCAATTCAATGACCTGCAACTCTCCTAAAATATCTGAACATTTCTGGCTCTCAGTAAATGATCCACACTGTATAGAAATTAGTTGCTTTGTGATTTTGTTGTGCAAGAAGGAGCACTGAGTGAGGTTACCATGATTTCTGCTGAAAATGCAGAAGCGCACCAAGGGCAGGAAAAAAAAAGGCAAAATGCTCAACAGAGATATATCATATTCATAGCATGCATTGTCATAGTAATGAGCAACCACAACAAGGCTCTGAGATGAATATATACATTTAGGGCTGGGCTATATCATACCGTTCACGGTAATACCGGTGTAATTTTGGGCAACGATAGGAAAATGAAATATCGCGATAGAATATGGGTAAAACACGCATGCGCAGTGCCTAGGTTTACATACGCACATGGCGGCGACGCAGAATGAGAAGAGCGAACGCGGACCGTTAAATGAAACTGATGAACCAGGATTGGTTTGTAAAAATGCTCCAACTTCAGTGGTGTGGAACTGGTTTAGCTTTCGTCCGTCAGATACACAACAAAGCACTATTTTTGGTAGCGCATGCTAGCGGGCCGTCGTTATTACCGTGTTGTTTGGGAAATACGGCACACTTAAAATCAATCCTTTGATTTTTCTGAAAATCGACAGTGCCCCTTATAATCCCGTGTGCCTTATGTATGAACTCTGGTTGTGTTTACTGACCTCGAAACGATTTTATGTACACGGCGCTCGAAAATCTGTCAAATGTTTCAGTACGACTTTGCTAAGCTACGAAGCCGCACCGCTTGATGGATTGTTGGAGCATTACTGCTATTGTAGGCAGGAGCCTCGCGGAGTGATACGTACTGTGCTTCAACATAATATTACCATATTGTGTGTGTATAACCTCTTTTTAAGTTTTGTGGATATTATACATGGTTATGCTGAGGATATGTTGGCCAGTTTCCACTGTAAATGCCTTTTGGTTAAACTGTCAGCGAGGAATTTGCATTTGCACTGTTACATTTTTATATAACTTTAATGCACATAAACAGCTGCTTGTTTAAGTGAAAATACATTAATGGGGTTTTTTGCACTAATAAAGTTGTGGAGTTGTAAAGTATTTTGTCTAGTGTCAATTATATCGTCAGTTATATCGTTATCGCAAATTTTCAAATGTACATCATGATAAATATTTTTGGTCATATCGCCCTGCTCTATATACATTATTTCAAAAGATTTTATTTAGATTGTTTTGTTTAAAAAAAAGTTAAAGTCAAACTACTCATTATTGCTTTAAGTCCAGCTGTTAGACAATGCAGATGAAATGCAACATAATTTCTCATTTTTTAATTGCCTGCTTGCGTAATAACAGGACACCTGATCTTAAATAGTCAAATGGAATTCAGCCATCACTGTTATTAGTTCCACCTTTGCTTGACAAGTCAAAATGTCTGCCCTGGGGGGCTTTATCAATGTCATCAGGCTTGATGGATGACCAAATTTGTGCGATAATGAGGCCAGTAGTGGCTCCACAGTTGTTACAGCAACATCACATCTGACATGTCTCCCAGTTTCCATCCTTTCATCTCCCTGCCTACAATCTTTCCCCTACTCTGAGGTAAGCTGCCCAGATAGTCTTTCAAAATTACAGAGGCCAGGACCACAGAGATGGGGCCACATAACCCAAGCTATTGTTACTTCTCTGTAGAGATGGCACAATACCACTTTTTTATGTCCGATACCGATATCATAAATATCTGCCGATAACAATATGGATCCGATATAGTGTGTTTTTTAATCAATAAAACTGTTTTTTTAATATCTTACTGCTTTTTGTATAAGTTCATACTCAAGTTAAAAAAAACAAACACTAAAGCTATTCTATGCAAAAAATACACTGCACCCAAAATATTTCATAGTTCAGCAATATCAATCTCTCCGATCAATCTAATAAACTTAACCTACACCATCCTCCCTATTCTGGTATTTTAAAGAGTGAGCAACCTAACTAATAGGGCTCTAAAACTCCCAGCAAAAAAAAAAAAAAAAAAAAAATAGGGAACCACACCCCACCTCATGATGCTTAATCGACATAATCAACTTTAATTTGATGCAGTGTGTGGGAAAAAAATGCACAGAAATAAATTATTTTTCAAGAATAATTAAATAGATTCAACATCTTTCTTCTACAGAACTGCAGACTGCACAGATGGTACCTTCCCAAAGGAAAAAGTACTATAGCTTACTAGGGTATATTAGACTTAACAGTTACTATATACAGTAATGGACTTCTATACATTTTACATCAGATTAAAACTTTGGGTGTAAGATTCGGATACTTATTTATTAAAAGCTCGACATTTTAAATTATTTGTGCCCCCTTTTCCCTGTTAATGCCCTCTCGGCCCCCCTGGCTAAACTTTGCTAGATCCGCCCCTGCACAGTTACCAGCCGTCAGCTACGTAGAAAAAGATCCTGGTGAAGAAAGTAAATAAATTCTAACAACATCTTATCAAGCTTAAATGTGCTGCTGTTGTTCAGCCGCTGGTTTCCTCTTTCTGGTGCAAAGTGGGCCAAAAACAAACAAGAGAGAAAAGCCGATCAGCTGATCATTGATCAGTTTCATGATTAAAGTAGCAGCAGGAGAGGGAGGGAGAGAGAGAGGCAGTCGCTCCATATATCGGTTGTTAAGCTTAACGTGGGAATGCTTTACAAACATTCAGAGATGAACGTACACATTTGCTTTACTTCTCTCTGGGATCACTTCCTCGGAGATGAAATGGCGGTTTGGTAGCGAGGCTCCAAATACAGCCGCTCTATCACGTGACGCTCACTCCTGCGACGTGCTACGGTCATGAGCCGAGTGTAGCAAGTTTTGTGAGGTGCTTTTTTGATATTTAATGGATCGGATTACATTTTTTATTTCTCCGATATCCGATCCAGTAATTTACGTCAATATCGGACCGATACTGATACATAATATCGGATCGGTCCATCTCTACTTCTCTGACAACCAGTACCACAGCACCCAATAGTACCATAAGCAAAATTGTTAATTCAGATTTCTCTTGTTTATGTATTACAAGTAATGCATTGATTTGCTCTTGATGAATCAGAAGAGGACAGAATATATACTGCAGAGGAAGCAAGAAAATTGTTGGTCTGACCCTAAATTTCTGCTCGACACCACTGGGGCAAAATCGTCACAGCTCTGCATTCTTGCATACCAGAGAAGAAGAAAGCCACAGAGACTCAATGTGGAGGGGATGGGCTTTGTCATTTATGATTTACTGGGTTTCTCTGCACACAGCTGCTCTGTAAAGGTCATCTTGTGGATTTTATTGGTGGCCCTGCTCGCTTGTTTATATTCAATGAACAATTCAAATGCCCACAGCACAGATATTAAAAAGAAAGAGTTAAATCACAATGACCCCTTTGCCAAAACGTTTACATTTCAACTGACTTAAACTAATTTTACTTTTCTTATTATATACTCAAATTGTCCAATGTCATGTAAAGTAGATCTAATATGGATTATTTTGAGTAGCTATATAAAAAAAGTATTTTTCATGAAAATGGCATATAAACTGCACTGTAGCCATTTCACTTAGTAAAATGTGTTTTTCTTCAATTAAAAGCCAAAATCCTGCAAGTTTTTTTAGTCTTCTTCATCATTTGAGACTTTTTTCCAAGTATACAAAAGTGTTTCTTTGTATGAACACTGCTTTGATGTTTATACGTCTTTTGTTGAATCCATCCCACACCAGCCTGCCAACACCTTCTGCCACCTCTTTTAAAATTCTCTCCTGCATTCATAATGCTCTCTCCTGCATTCGGCTCTACACCACAATGATATCCAACAAAAAGTAGCTGGATGGCAGGTCTGGCCGAGAACAAATTCCATTACGGTTCGCTCCAACAAAACACACAAACATTGCCGTTTCAAAAATGTAGAACCTGGATTGCAATGCATTACAAGTGGGTATTAATACAACCCTACTCACACTCTCCTCTGTGTTTGTTTGGGCTTGGTCTACAGCCTGGTGCTCATTTATGAATTATTCCTCTGTTTGAATTGTAAGAAAACATTTGCACAGGAAACATTTCTGGACTCTCCCCAATAATAGCGCCACACCACACTGCTAGTACTCGCAAAGACACACAGCCATGAACATTAACGAGAGCTGAATCCTTGGAGCTCGAGTGAACGCACATCCGAGTGTTGTTTGGTTCAGGTGTCCCTGGCTGCCACCTGGACCAACTTCCTCGCCTCTGCCATGTTTGCTCAGTGATAGCAGCCCAGCTGTGCTTTAATAATTACTTACACAGATGGTGCAGGGGATGCTGCTGGTGCTCATGTTGGTGGTGGTGGTGACGAGGCAGTTTTTATGTGATCTTTTTTCCTTTGCCCTTTCGTGCTTTGTACTTTTGTCTTTTGTATGACTTTAGGCTGCAAGTGTACATTCATCATCTTTTACACCCCATGCACTAGACTCTTAGACCATTTACTACCAAGGCACAGAATGCGTACCGTATGGATGCTTGTGTTTAATTCTGTGACCATGCTGCGCAGCTAATTTCTAGAATAAATCTTAAGATTCATGGCCACATGCAGACGATAACACAGTCTTTCCATGTGTCTTTTTTGTGTTGCCATGTATTACTAGAGGACATGGATGTTTTTAATGAAGAAAAAGAGGTTTTGAAGTTGTGATCATCCAGCAAAATAATAAATGAATACAGATTATTGGTGGAAAATATCCGTTTTCTACACACTCTAAATAGACGCACACATGCACACAAAAAGGGGATGAGCAGGTCAACAAGCACAAGCACACTGTGCGGCTCTGTATTACAAAAAAGGTGTTGTTTGGACCACAATGGTGATGCATGACTGCTGCTCACATGGTCCAATCACATTCATAATAGAGGCACTCTAAGAAATAAAGAAATATGCAATCCGAGGATTGGAGGATGATCCTAACAGCTTGTTTCACACAAATGATGCATTGAGCAGTCAGTGTAAGACAAAGATTAGTTGAAGCTGTAAATCACACAGCTACTCTATTGGAGACCACAAATATAATTATATGACCATAAGCGTGCTTTAATTCAATGAAATGTAAGATCTCACAGCTGCTTGCAAAAAGCTTAATATATACAAACACCAGATAATATTTTTTATATGAAGAAAGAACACAATTGATGCTGAAAGCATCCCGAAGGACAGGAGACAGAGTCCTAAAGATGCAGGAGAGGGCTGCAGACTAACAGTCGCCTCGAGCGCTAATATAATATCACCCGTCTGTCCTCACGCCTTGTCTGACTGAGGGCCTTGCGTGACCACCACCTAATAAAAACACAAAGCAATGACTAGCAATTCCAACACCTCTGTGATGGCATCTTCATTCCATCAACATCCCCACCACTGTCAAAGACATCCCCTCCTTTGCTGTGGTTCAAAGTTGTCTGAAAGTCACGCCTAGAGAGCAAGCTTGGGACTCTGAAGGAAGTTAAGAGGCCGTGATAACAGCATTACATGCCTCACCACCAACAACAACAATTGGCTTCCTCACCCATGAGTATGCGATACTCCAGCCAAGTGCCGAGGCTCCAGGCTGGGAAGTAAGGGCATGGAGCCCCCGGGAAGCCGGGCTGGCAGGAATTTGGGGTTTGGGCGGTAAACCAGTGGGCTTGGAGTTCATTGGGAAGGTCTTTGTGCTGAAAGAAGTGATCGAGATTAATGCCAGCACCCACGGGTGAGCAGACCCACAGTAGGTGATGCTCTCTCAGTGCGGCCAGCCTCACTAAAGACACTCTGCTGTCCTTGAAGTGCGTGATTATGCGGCATGTTGCCCCAAGATGATGAGAGAAGAGACAGAGCATCTAATAGAGACTAACAATTGTTGCGTTCTCAATTTTAGTCCCATAATTCATGCAAATGTGCCTGGGGAATGTCCCTTTGTCCAATTCTTCCCTTTCTCTACAGCTTATGCTTTCTTATAGCTTTTGGAGATTGACTTTGGGTTTGACTTTGCCTGCTTTCCCCCATTCTTGATTGTGTGTTGATGAATTACATCTTGTTATATCATTTCCCTTGTATTTATTTGTCCGTTTGTTTGCCTCTTTTCCGGCCTGCTCATTCATTTGTATAGGGGGCAAAAGGGGTGTGTGCACTGAATTGGAAAGTAGTTGCAAGTGGAGCTCCTGACAAAAATTAGTGGGAAAGAGAACAGAGAGCTCTGCTGATAGAGAGAGAAATAGATTAAGTGGTTGTGGAGGGGAAGTGGAAAGTAGAGAGACATTCTGGGAAATTTGGGAGACAATGAATGAAGAAAAAAGGCGAGGGAGTGTGGCTTTACCTGCAAATGAGTGGATATACTGTCAAAAAAGAAATCCTTCTCCACTATCTAATTTTCTCGCCTGTTGCAGAAAGAGTCCTTCCTGGCAAACGACTCTAAATCCTAATGCAGAACTGATAGAGCTGTAAAATGAAAAATAAAAATACAAGTGAATACCAGCAGTATGGCTCCACAGTGCTGAATATAGCAAAGTAATAATTCATACTACAGTCTGTTGGGGGAATTTGAAACTCTTTGAAAGTTTCTAATAAACAAAGGCTGTCGTCTGGCTTGCCAAGAAGTTCCTTCTCTAAGCTATAACGTTCCAAGCGTCCGTTCAGGTACACTGGAGTGAAACACCAATGCACACAGAGAGAGATACCAGCAGAAACCAACCTGCTCTCACAGAAATGTGTGAAACTTTCCAATCCAGTTCTCCTTCTCAGGACAACACATACATCTGTCGGGTGCCTAAACCACAGACGATATTTACCACATGGACAATCTGAAAAGTTAAGCCACACAAGTGTTTTCTCTCTAGAAGCTAGCAGAATTACAAAAGAGTAGATGTTATTAATTATTAACTTCATTTACAGCCTCAGAAAACACTTAAATTCAGAGTCACTGTTAATTTGAAGTGTTTTGGAACGCAGCTTTGATTTGGTCGCATTCAGAGTCTGATAGAGGAGAAGGTAGGGAATGGTTTACAGCTTGCCCAACTTGTACTAGACAAGCAGCCATAGCGTGAGCGGGCAGTGCTCTCCGTTCTTAAAACCAGAACTGAACTAAACAATAATTAATTTTGTTCCCAAAATGCGACACAAACTACCACTGGTAGACAGACTTGTGACTCACTACTCTGCCATCCTGTTACTGCTTTTTAAAAGAGGTTTTATTTGTAATTTTGCCTCAGCAGTGTGTTTTAGCATCTACGGCTCTATTTGGATGAGAATTAATTGAAGACTACAACTTCTTAACACCACCTGACATTGCAGTGGCATTTAATATCACAAATGACAGGAATGTGTTAAAAATGTGTTTCCACTTGTGTACTCTTGTTCCTGACATCTTGAACACGTATGCCTAAGGTGGCATTGATTGGGTCGATCGCCCCCCACATCTTTTCCTAATCACTTTTCTTCAATCTCCGTTGACACGGCTGTAGCTCAGGAGGTAGAGTAGGTCATTTACTTATTGGAAGGCTGATTTCTGGCTGCTCCAGTCTGCATGCCAAACTATCCTTGGGCAAGATTCTGAACCCCAAGTTGTTCTCTGATGCATCCATCAGGGTGTGAATGTTATATTGAAAGCACACACTATATAAGAACCAGCCCATCTCCATCAAGGAAAGATGTGAAGGGGAAATCAAAAGGGCCTTGGGAAAAGATTCCAGATGATCCAGTGTGCATTTTTTTGATGCTGTCAAAATCCCTGAAATAAAACTGATCCAAAATTGATTCATTTTGATCATTTTAAATGAGTTAAACATAACTCATGTTACAAGTCATTTCACAAAAGCAGACAACTTCATACAAACAGATGACAGTAACCTCCCAAGTCATGGCACAGGCTGGAAAACACAGCGGTAATGCACAGAATGGTTTGCATCACTTTTCAGTCATTTCCAAGAGAAGCCAGATATGTGGCTTTAAATTGTGGGATACCTTTCATAAAGGATGGTCCAGTGTACTGTCTGCTAAAAGAGGCAATAAAGGAAGCACTGAAACACCTCTCCTTGGTACTTAAAAAACTCTTGTCTTATGGCTACAACGCAGATATCATCCCAAGCAGAACTGACAAATGGACTCCAACCATGTTGTCATTCAGCAGACGCAAAGTTACATTTCGTTATTTCAGCTTGAAGGTGTAAGAACAAAGTATTCTGTGCACTGAGAAAAGTTCAAGAATTCTAGAGTATGAAGGTCAAAACCTTACAAAGTGACATGTCTATCAAGTTCCAACACATAAAGGGAAAAAGACCTAAGTCGTCAGGCTTTTTCTTCACCTGCATCAAGTGTCAGACAGAGTTAGCTTTCACAGTATCAAAACTAATGTGTAACTTTTAAGAAGTAGCAGCGTGCAGTAATAATCCAGGTGAGCTCCAGGATAAATGCATTACTGGAGCCCTGTACAGTGGCTCCCACCGACAATCTTGCTCCAGCAGTGACGTCGTGATTTCTATCCCTTCAAAGGCAGCAGTGTAAGCCTGTGGATTTGTCAGGGTCCCACTAGGGTCTTAGCTGCTGGTATTATAGGATTCCTGAGTACTGGTGGTCCTGGAGGACAGTATGACATTACAAGCACCCAGGTGCAATAATCCACTTTCTATACGAGCCCATTGTGATAAAGCATAAAAAAGCCCCTTTACAGCGTGTCACCAAGGCAAAGCTCCTCTCACTTTCATTTTGATTCTCAAACAGAAAAAGACTACACAGCTGCAGATGTCTGCAAAATCATCTACTACTGTATTAGGGGTTTTTTTCTACAAAAAACAAGGGTGTGAATGCCAGAACATTCTTTGTGCAGCACCGTGGTTATAATTGCAGTCTGTGTTAGAATGTTGGACACTGTAAATGGGACACTGTCCACCCCTGTTTTTGAGATAGTCTGGAGCAAACCAAGCCAAGCATGAAGGGATTAGATCAGGATTAGAATTTTACAATTTCATATATCCATTTCACTCAACTGTGAGGTAAACGGGAAAAAAGATACTGTCAATTTCTGTACACAGCCAATGTAGCTCTGAAAATGTGCACTGCTTTTCCCCAATGATAATCAAACCATAGCCAACACGTCCGCCTAAACCAGGGGTATCAAACTCAGTTTCACGGGGGGCCAAAATTCAAGCCACACTTTAGGTCCAAACAAGATAAACATTTTTTGAACACACTAAAACAATGTTTTTTTTAAACATAAATATTAGGAATATTATTCCAGAAAAAAATAAAACTTTAACTTTAAATATTTTGCCTTCCCTAAAAATATATCCTGTCAAAATTATGCAAGTTAGAAATATGAACATGCTGCCAAAACCCCAGAAAAAAGAAATGACAGCACACACAAGGTTGGAGCCGCATGTAGACGAGCAAAGTGCCCTGACTTTGTTCAACATTACTTGGCAACAGGGAAAGTGAGGCAGGTTGCACTGGTGCATTTGTGACAGCTTCACTTGAAACGCCTTCACCGCATCATAAATGCCATGTTCATGAACTGACAGGTTTCCTCGCTGAGCTCAAAAACTCTATTGGGAACTTTTCCCCAACTCAGCCAACAGACCTCTGTATGATAACTCTGAATCGATTTCCCACATAAAAGACTGAAATTGACGGTGATTTAAACTTTTAGCTCAGATAAAATTTACAGTTTGCGTTACGGTGATCATTACATGCTCCATTTTTAGGACTTTACCACACAGCGTTTCCTGGTGTATGATCTGCTGTTAACTCACCAGTACAGTTCTCCTGCATCTTTACTAGATCCTACATCCTGCACAACACCAGCGCTCCATCTGTTGTCCCAGGGCAGTTTCATGTCGGTTACACTTTGAAATACGTTTTAAAAAATGTCTTTTCCTGTCGTTGTCCCGTGCATCGATTTAATTTCCAATATTTACACTCCACGGATGAAGATGGTCAGCTGTGCAATGTCCATCATGTCTGTACTTTCATCCACAGCAAGAGAGTATGCAATAAAGTTTTTGCTTCTTTCACACAACTGTGTTCTTAAATCAGTGGCCATCTCACAAACCCGATCAGCAATCGTATTTCTGCTCAGGCTCACATTTGCCAAAATCTGCGTTTTGTCTGGACACAAGACGTCGCACAGCTTCATCATGCAGCTCTTCAGAGTGGTACCGGGCTGAGTTGACTGTCTCCTCTGCTACATTAAAACTTGCTTTCACAACAGCTTCACTTTGTGATTTTGCTCTGGTGAAAAACATCTGCTGAAACGTCAGATTCTTCTTTAGCTCTTCTACCTTCTGTAGTTTCTGCATTTCTGTTTTTCAGTTTATGTTTTGTCTGGTAGTGCCTCTTAAATTAAATCCCTTAATTACAGCCACATTAGCTCCACAAATAAGAAATGGGTTTACCAGCAATGTTTGTAAACATATATTCAGTCTCCCGCCGCCGGTTTTCAGAATCAACTTTTCTCATCACCATTGTGAGGGCTAGCTAACAGAAGTTTGACTTGATTGAGGCCGGAATGTTCCCAGGTAGCTGAGCGTTCGACAAGGAGGCTGCAGCGCTGCATTATGGGATCTGTAGTTTGTGTGTTATTAGTGTAATGTTCTTATTCCTCTACATGGTACCAGGAGTCGGGTTAAGAAAAAGAAGCAACGCAACAAGATGGATGCAATAAAACCGCCAAGTCCGTTGAAACTGACTGGAAACGTGGATGCAAGTTGGAGGACTTTCAAACAGCAGTTCAAACTGTATATTGCAGCTGTTGGAGTGGATCGACGGGCAGATGAAAGGAAAATAGCCATGCTGCTCACCATCAGCGGCACAGAAGCAATAGAGGTCTTCAACACTTTTGTGTTTGCTCAGCCCGAGGACAAAGATAACTTTGATGAAGTCATGAAGAAATTTGACGAGCACTGTCTGTCAAAGAAAAATGAAACATACGAGAGATACGTCTTTCGCTCACGCTTACAGCATCAGGGTGAGTCATTTGATACTTTTCTCACAGACCTCAAGATCAAAGCTCAGTCCTGCAATTTTGGTGATCTCAGAGACTCTATGATACGAGATCAAATAGTGTTTGGAACTAATGAGAAGAAGCTCCGAGAGAAACTGTTGAGAGAAACAGAACTAACGCTGGAAAGTGCTATAAAGATAAGTCAAGCCAGTGAGCTAGCACGACAACATGTACTGACGTTTAGAGAGCCTGTTCAAGGAGCAGCGCAACAGGAAAATGAGGCAGTGAATGCAGTGTCGATTAAAAGAAAGCCATGGAGTAAATTCAAAAACAACGACAACAAAAACAGAATGTGTGACGATGAAATGTTCACTTGCAAGAGATGTGGAGAGAAACACAGACCAAAACAATGTCCCGCATATGGAAAAAAATGTGCAAAATGTAAAGGACAAAACCATTATGCAAAAATGTGTCTCTCCAAAAACAAGGGACAAAAAGTACACACTGTGCAGGAAGACACAGATGACAGTGATGATCTAAGTGAAACATTTTTCATTAAGATGGTGTCACATGAAGAAGATGTCAATGCACAGTCTTCAAGACATAACACTGGCCAAAGTGTTAGTTCAGTCACAGATGATAAATGGACTGCTCCACTGTTAGTCAATGGGACATTGGTAACATTTAAAATTGACACAGGGGCCAAAGCTAACTTGATCAACGAGAAGGATTTCAAGGCACTGACTGAGAAGCCTAGAAGATTTACAGAGAAAGTCACGCCGCTGAGGGCCTACAATAACCAGCCAATACAAACAAAAGGTGGATGCAGACTTAAAGTGACAGCAAAAGGCAAACAGCATAACATTTTGTTCACCATCGTGCCTGATGGACACGAGTCACTTTTAGGAGATAAAACATCTGAGGACTTGGGACTAGTAAAGAGGATCTATCAGATTAATACTGACGCCATGAAAGAAGCCAAACAAGACAAAAGACTGGAACACCAAGGGCATGAAGGAAGTTCAGACATTATCAGTAAATTTCCTTCAGTCTTCAAAGGACATGGAACATTGCCTTACACCTACAAAATCCAGCTCAAGGATGATGCCGTGCCTGTGGTGCATGCCCCAAGGAGAGTGCCTGCTCCATTACGGACAAGTTTGAAAAAAGAGCTTGAAAGAATGACTCAAATGAGTGTCATTGAACGAGTGGAAGAGCCCACAGACTGGGTGAACTCTATCACTTGTGTCAAGAAAAAGAATACAGGTGCCTTAAGAGTCTGCCTTGATCCCAAAGATCTAAATGAAAATATTAAAAGAGAGCATTATCAGATCCCTAAGAGAGAGGAAATAATGAGTGAAATGGCAGGAGCTAAGTTTTTTAGCAAACTGGATGCATCACATGGATTTTGGCAGCTGAGGCTAGACCCAGAAAGCAGCAGGTACACTACCTTTAACACGCCATTTGGGCGTTACTGTTTCCTGAGGCTCCCATTTGGAATTAAATCAGCACCAGAGATCTTCCACAGGGCAATGGAGTCCCTGATCGAAGGGCTGGAAGGCACCAGAGTCTACATAGATGACCTCATAGTCTGGGGAAATACAAGGCAACAACATGATGAAAGGCTGGAGAAACTTTTGTGGAGAGTTAACAAGAATGGACTTAAACTGAATAGAGACAAGTGCCTCTTTGGTGTTTCAGAGATGACCTTCCTGGGAGATAAGGTTACAAGTGAAGGGGTGGAACCTGATCAGTCAAAGGTACAAGCCATATTGGATATGCCAGCACCCACTGACAAAAAAGGTGTCTTGCGAGCAATGGGGATGATCAACTTTCTGGGTAAGTTCATTCCTAATCTTACCTCCAAGACAGCATGCCTAAGGGAGCTGCTACAGCACAGCACAGTGTTCGAGTGGACGGCCCGGCATGAGAAAGAGTGGAAAAAATTGAAGGAAACTGTAACTACAGAGCCGGTCTTGACATTCTTTGATCCATCAAAGCCAACAAAAATTTCAACAGATGCCTCAAAAGATGGCTTGGGAGCAGTTCTGCTCCAAAGGAACAAAGACAAGTGGCAACCTGTAGCATATGCGTCCAGATCTATGACAGAAACTGAACAACGCTATGCTCAAATTGAAAAAGAGACTTTGGGCTTAGTGTTTGGGTGTGGAAAATTTCACAGCTATGTATATGGATTACCAACCTTTACAGCAGAGACTGATCACAAACCTCTCATCTCGATCAGAAAAAAGAACCTCAACGACATGTCACCCAGAATTCAGCGCATGATGATGGTGTTGCAGCGCTATGATTTTGAGCTGATCTACACGCCTGGGAAATATATCGTACTCGCGGATGCTTTATCCCGAGCGCCAGCACCAAGTGGTGACAGGTTAGTCAGCACTACAGCCGAGGAGGCTGAAACACATGTAAACATGGTAACTGCCTCACTCCCAGCATCAGATGTCATGTTGCAGCAAATTGTACAGGAGACGACAAAAGATCCAGTGCTGCAGAAAGTATCCCACCTTATACAGAATGGGTGGTCAAAAGGAGTCTGTCCAGGGTTCTACTCTGTGCGAGCTGATTTATGCATGGCTAATGGGCTGGTGCTGAGACAAAACCAGATTGTCATCCCTCAATCCATGCGGAAGGACATGCTTCAGCGTATCCATGAAGGACATCTTGGAGTGGAGAAATGTAAAAGGAGAGCGAGAGAAGCAGTTTACTGGCCAGGCATCAACAGGGATATTGAAGAGATGATACAGAAATGTGAAACATGTCTCAAACATCACTACAAACAAACAAAAGAGCCAATGCTGGCAGCAGACCTACCCACTGCACCATGGCAAAAGGTAGGCACGGATTTATTTCATCTGGATGGCAAGGACTATGTTTTGGTGATTGACTACTATTCTAATTATCCAGAAGTGGCACAGCTTTCCAGTACATCAGCACAGTCAGTCATCACACACATGAAGGGCTTTTTTGCCAGACATGGAATTCCACAGTGTGTCATCAGTGACAATGGTCCACACTATGACTGTAGAGAATTTAGTGACTTTGCAAAACAATATGGATTTCAACATGTCACCTCTAGTCCCTTGTATCCCCAAGCGAATGGACAGGCAGAAAAAGGAGTCCAAATAGTAAAGAGATTGTTCAAAAAAGCAAGAGACAGTAAGACCGACCCTTACCTGGCTCTGCTAAGCTACAGAGCTTCATCACTGGAGTGTGGGGCATCACCTGCTGAGCTACTCATGCATCGCAAGCTCCGCACCACACTTCCACACATTTCCAAGGAAAATGACAATGCACATGACAACAAGCTGACCGACAAAAGAATGAAACTCAAGCACAGACAGAAAGGGAACTATGACAAAACTGCAAGGCGTCTGGAACCGCTTCAGGAAAGAGATGTTGTGAGGATTGCAGGTCCAGATTTCTGGGACAAAAAAGCAACAGTTCTCAGCGAAGTAGGGCCCAGATCGTTTGCTGTTCAGACAGAGAATGGACAAGTGTTAAGAAGAAACCGGAGAAGTCTATTAAAGACACAGGATGTTAAACATCAGGACACAGAGACTGGAACTGAACAACGAGGTGCTAACCCTGTTGAGCACCACAGTGAGCCTCCTTCACCTTCCCCAATGTCTGAGATACTGAGAAGGTCTACCAGACCTAAGAAACCTACAGAGAGGCTCATAGAACAAGTGTGAACTGTTGTGGTAAAGAATTGTTAAAAAATAATAATAATAAATCACAAGTAAACAATGGATAATAATTCATTTAGAATAGTAATTGTTCACACTTAATTGATACCTGCTGAGTTATGTGTTATTGACTGTTCAAGCTGTCAAAGGTGAAGAGTTCTAATGTGCTTGAGGGCTGTATGGGATTCATTTGGTTCATTCTGGAAGATGTAAGGTATACATTTGGATTTATTTTGTTTGACTTGTGCTACAATTTTTGGTTATAAAAAAAAAAAAAAAGAATACTACTGAATGTAGCTTGTTGCACAATTTATAACATGTTGAATGTTAGACAAGAATGTTCAGATGTTACAGAGTAACAGTTCTCTTTGGAATTGTGGTTAGTATAACACCAACCTGTTTGGAAAGGGGATGTAATGATAGTTGCTATTGTTGAAGCTACCCACAGGGGGCGCTCTGTAATCAATGACATATACAGAATAGAAGAAGAAAGTGATCGTGGTAGAAAGAATAATAAACAGCTAGCTGAAGCTAGCACCAGGAGCAATTCTTGATGTTTTATTCATAGAGGAATAAGAACATTACAATTAGCACCTCATATTGCCGGGCCATGCATAACAATAATAATAAATCCATTTAAAATTATCTCGCGGGCCAGATATAAATGTACGCTGGGCCGGATGTGGCCCGCGGGCCTTGACTTTGACACATGTGGCCTAAACAAATGGCGGTCTGAAGTCGCTGTCTGTGGTGCTGAAATACTTCAGAGTCAGATTTTACATTTACATTTTTAGGAATGCAATAATTTGCAAATCTTATAAAGCCATATTTTATTAACTGTAGAATATAAAAAACATAAAATGCTTAAACTGAGAAAATGGACCTTTTAGGGGAAAATAATGCAGATACAACTGGACTGATAAATTTATCAGAAGTGCTGTTGTTGTGCCTCTTTAGTTTGCTATTAAGCAAATTCCTGCAGGACCACTATGCTATGTAAAGAGAAAGAAAAGCATTCTATTAACTCTTACTGACGGAAAATTAAATTAAAACAATAAAAAAAAACAAATCAGTGAGTGTATCCAAACTTTTCACTAGCGCTAGATTTTTAATAGTTCATATGCTTTACCCCAGTAATACACATTACACTATGTATGTACTGTTTGAGAATGCAGACATGCCAATCAAAGTTTTTACAGGATTATATGCAGTCCTGTGAAAAACTAAATACTACTTAGTACATCTATAAAAGGATACGTTTTAACAGTGTGCTGGTCCGGAGCACTCGGATGTCTGTTAACACAATAACTCATTAACCCCGCCAACTCACCCCAAGTTCGGACTGTGCATGGCTTGTTTGGAAGGGCTGCTGGGAGAAAGAAAGCCTCTTCTCTCTAAAAACAACATGGCAGCACGGCTGAGGTTTGCAGCAAAACTCAACAAACAACAAACAATGTCCTCAGACGAGACCAAAGTGGAGATGTTTGGCATAGTGCCACATGTGATGAAAACCAAACAGCAAATCATCACAAACATCTCATACCAACTTGTCAGCAGGGTGGTGGACGAGTGATGATTTGGGTTTATTTCGCAGCCACAGGACCTGGGCATCTTGTAGTCATTGAGTCGACCACAAACTCCTCTGTAAATTATTGTGAGGCCTTCTGACACCTAAAGCTTTGCTGAAATTGGTAGGACCATGATTCCAAGCACAGCAGCAGATCTACAACAGAATGGCTGAAAAAGCTTAAAAATGAAAGAATCAAGGCGTTTCAGTGGTTCAGAGTCAGTGTAAAGAAATGCCCACCAACCTTGATGAACTGAAGCAAAGTTGTAAAGAAGAGTGAATTGAAATTGTGATAAAGTCACACAGAAAACCATTACTTCAAGTTATTGCTGCTAAAGGTGGCAGTCCAAGCTACTGATTCATGGGGTGTACTTAGTTTTTCACAGGATTGCATAGAGTCCTGTGTAAATGCTTTCATATTTTAGAACAATATCTCACAATACAATCTAGGTAAACAATAACCCTGCAGACACCTAAGAAACCCTAGTCTCTTACATGTTTCCAGAGCAGACGATGGTGGACGGTTAGCTGACCGTATGCCATGGTGAACATCATCCAAATCCAACATCATTCAGATTCATGTGTGTAAATTTTTTAACTTAAACAAAACCACATGGAATACCTAACAGTTAGACTATCCCCGCTAACATGGAGGAAGATTAATGTCTGAGCAATAAATGCTGAAAAATGCTACTGGCTGTTTACAAATGCTTTCCATTCCGCTTTTGACTCCAAGTGAGCCATTTGTCACAAACCAATATGCTGAAAATTACTGAATGAGCATGCTGCTGATTTCAGACCACGGAAAAAAAAGATACAGGACATATTTGTGTGCTGCATGTGTGCAATAAATTAGAAGGAGATTGCATTGTCACCGACTGTATTGGATTCAAATATGCTTAGCACTATTAACATTAATATCCATCATGTATTAAATATATCTCTTCACATGATACAGACCTGCGGGGATTAAATTATTCATTATGCCTATTTCCAGACTGGAAGACAAATGCTTGGTTGCTGAGGGGAAAAAATAAAAACCTAAAATAGGGTAAAGAATGAAGAAAACAGGTCTCTGTTTAGACACTGCTTATTTATTATCAGCATTACAAATAGACAACCACTTTTTAAAGGGGTAGATGAACCACTTAGTCACCTTTTGTCTCTCCACTTCATTCCCACAGCTTTACAACCTGCAATATATGCCGATATTGGCAAGTATGAGACAAAAAGTCCATGCATTTACTTCCTTCTGCCTATCCAGTTCAGGGTCACAGGAGGGATGGAGGCTATCCCAGCTGCCGTGGAGCGTAGGGTGGGGTACACCCTTGAGAGGTCACCAGCCTGTCACAGGGCTGACACAGAGAGACAGACAACCATTCACTCTCACTTTCACACCTATGGATTCACTAATTAACCCAACCTGTGGGAGGGAGGGAGTCTGACTACACAGAGAGAACATGCAACGTTCACACAGGGCCTTCTTGCTTTGAGGCAACAGTGCTAACCATCATTTCACCATCCTGCCTGAGTTTCAAAATGTCAGAAGCAAACCATGTTATGCTAAGAAGCAAGTTATGCAATGCTGCTGACAAAAATAGGTTCTGAGTGATGAAAAGGCTTCTTTTGTGTTAAGCTCAAGCACTATTTCTCCTTTTTTTTGGATGCTGATATAGAAGAAAAATAGAGTTGAGTTGACTTAAAGCATATCTAAGGTGTAGTAGCTTAAACTACTTGGTTTATGGGAAAATATGCCACAGAATGACCAATCAGCCATTAGAAAGCACTGATTGCCCTGGTGGCCCTAAAAAAGGACAAAGAAGGCAGAGCTCATTGAAAAAAATATCAATGTTAAACCAAAGATAGTTGCTTATTTAGGTCAATGTCATTCTAGTGTTCATTTCTACTGTAAGTTAATCAAAAAAGTCTTATTAAAGGGCAGGAAAGGTGGACCATATTAATGGCAAGCAGTGAACGGATGTATCTGTACTGACAACATTTAAAATGTGGTTCGAGTAACATCGAAGGTGTTGAGGGAAGCACAGGATTTGATAAACTGATCATTTTACTTGGAAGGTGCAAGTTCAAATGAATTGATCATCATTTAACTACCACAGAAAGCATAAAGTACAGGATCCAAGAGAGCACAGCGTACCGAGTACCTTTTTGCTAACTCACGGCCTTCCCTTTCCCCAGATTGGTAAAGATTGTATTGATTGAACACTGACACAGCAAACGCTCCAGACCCTGTAAGCATCAATCTGTGCCTCTCACACTCAGCTGATCACGAGGCAAGGATTTTCTCTGCACCATAATAACCACTCGTCTCTGTAGCCAAAGGGTCAGAACAATGTATAACACTCACCTGCTTAAAAAAGTGGTTTGAGCTCTTTGCGTCACTCAACAAATCACAATTACGTCAAAGCACTGAATCCATCTGAGAGATTATAACATGAGATATCACAAACAGGTCAGGGATTAGCATTATTATACTATTATTTTTATTTATAAGAGTTAAAAATAAAGGATGGCCAATTTCTTCACGTTCTTCTCTGTCACAGACTGACCTCTGAGTCCTCATCTGAGCCCATATTTATATCATTTGAGTGTAAAATGAAACAAGTAGAAATACACTAAGAAAAAAAAGGTTTCACACAAAACTCAGTTTCAGGTTTTAACACCTGAAGGGTCAAATGTCACAGTTTTCTGTTTAAATCAAACTCTTCACATCTTGGAAAGCTCAGCTCAAACCTAGAGATGGACTGAATCCGACTGTAACACTGAGGACAATACTGTCGACAGTTGTGGTCAAAAGTTTCATGTGACCACTTTAACATCTTTAACGACTTGAAGAAAAAACAAGAATTGGATGCACAAGAGCACGACTGAGCTGTTATGGTGTTCTTATGTTTGGGAGCCTCACCTTTACTCTTCTAAACATACCTTTTGTCACTGTGCCCAGCTAGCTCAGTCTTTGTCTCGTCTGACCATAAAACTTCTTTATGTGGGCAGCTGTCCAGGTTGAAGGTGTTGTATTTGGAGCAGGGGATTCTTTCTTGGTTGGCACACTCTCAGTTCAAGGTAATTTAAAATCCACTTCAGTGCTCAGTGATACTGTGCTTTCAGGAGCCTCTGGTTCTGTGCAGTCTTGAGCCTTGGTGGTTCCTGGGTTGCTCTTGATCTTTCTGACCAATTTTCCCCTCATCTGAAGGCGACAGTTTAGGTCTTTCTTCCAGACTCTGGGAGTGACAGCTCTCACTGACTCGCAGCAACATACAGTGTTTAAAAATTATAATCCTGAAATCTGAAGTTATTTAGAAGTGTCTCCTGAGTTCTTTGGGCTTCTTAGTACTGGTCAGTCTAAGGCTATGTTCACACTGCAGGCAAAAGCGCATCAAATCCGATTTTTTGGACCCTATGCGACCCATATCCGATCATGGTCTGACAGTGTGAACGGCACAAATCCGATTTTTTCAAATCCGATCTGGGTCACTTTCGTATGTGGTCCTGAATCCGATACATATCCGATGTTTTAGAAAGCGACTGCTGTTTGAACGGTCAGGTCGCATTAAATCCATCTTTTACGTCACTGACACAAGACAGACGCCAATTATCAGCTCCGGAGAAGACATCGTGAACAATTCCTGGCCATCCATTGTAGATGTCAGTGAAACTGTTGGGAAGACAACGTTGGGGAGATGTGAACATTTTATTTGTACTGTATAATCTGCAGATTCTGACAGAAATCTGCAGCTATCCTTTGAAGCACCGCTCCTCTAAAACAGCAATAAGGATCATTATTAGGTTATCTATATTGTTATGAAAATAACAAAACTTAAAGCAAAAATTGGGAAACGTAAAGTCCGAAGTCTTTATATTAAGGCCCATCAGTCAAACAATATTGTTTGCTCTGGGTGTACAGAGCGCGTTGTGTGTGACGTCTTCTTTTGCGCATGCGGGCCGCTTTGAGCGTTCACACTAGAGCGCGTTGGCTGTCGCATTTTATTTGTAGTGTGAACGAGCAGACAAAAAATCGGAATTGAGCATTAAGACCTGCAGAGTGAACGTAGCCTAAGGAATGCAGCCAAAGCAATTCTTTTCATGCAGTAAAAGAGAAACTACACGCTGTAACCAATTACTATTTCTAATGAGAAGTTACTAGGCCTTAGTGTGTGTGTGTGTAGTTGAATCTGTATGTATACTTTTGACCTAGTTTAGATTAAAGAAAATAAATAAATATAAATAAAAATAAATTCAAACTCAGTCATTAAAGATGTGTGCTGCACAGCCATTTCACTCTGGAAAGAACAACTCAAATCTGTTATTAATAAACTTTACTCTTACGATAGTAATCTCTCAATCAGAAGATGCAATGCCTTAAGCATACCTTTCTTTATCATACTGTACTGTAAGCTGGACCATAATTTCTAAAGTAAATACTGTATTAAATAAGACTTAAAAACAGAAACTAAAAAAAAACTCATCAGAAAAGTGTTTATTAATCTCATAAAGTGCAAAGAATTTTTATTTTCCGACTTTTATACAATCAGGCATCTTTTTTCAAAGAGACTCTCCAACCTGCAGTGACCATCAGAGTTTTTTCCCACAAAAACTAGATGCTATTAAAAATATTGGCTGCACAAAATCTACGCTCAAAATTTTACAATGAGAAAATATAAACGTGGTTTATCAGCTAAAGTAACCTCAGATAAAATCAAGCACTACATAGTTTCCTTAAGGACAACAGAAAACAGTAAATCTGTTTGGCTGCAGAATCACGCAGGTGAAGTAAAGCTTTGATTACTTTTAGACATCTGATGTTTCTGCCAAAATATTCTGGACAGGAGAGTGTAGCCTAAGGCTGGCTTGCATTTTGGGGATTAAAGCCTACATGTAGTTGTTAAATTTTCATTGCTGTCAGAGATCAACAGCTGAATGAAACTGGTCAAAGACTATGCTTTAGTATAGCATTTTAAGTCTGACTAAAGCGTCCAGAATAAAAAAAAGAATCCTCTGAGATCGTGATGGGCCCCCTGCTGAATTTCACCTCCACAGCATTTTGCAGAAGAGTTTTTGAAGCCTTGTCTACACAGATGTTGGCTGATCTACACGTTAGCAAAGTTCAGAGCTGCTGCTGCTGCTCTGGTCTTCATTGTGTATCCAGACAGAAGGCATTCAGGCAGCATATTAAGCTGAAGGTCACCACAGTTATGTGCAATAAATAAAGGTCAAAAGTCTAAAAATAAGCCATCTGAAATATAGGTTGTAGCCATTTATCCATTGTGCCACCTGTGTAGACGGTATCCATGCCTTTAAACATGTCAGTTCTATGTGCAAACTTTATCAACCACCAAAAAATTGGGGGGGGGGGAGAGAACTCGACAGTTTTCTGTGACAAAATGGAAACACTCAAACTAAATTTGAATGAAATTTAGGTTAACACAATTGCATCATGTTTGTTTTCACCTGTAGCAGCTCTGTTACCCACAGGCTGGATGGTCACCAAAGTCATACTTTGAAAAGGGAATGTTATTGGCTCAGCAGGTGTTATTTCACTTACTGGAAATCATTTAAAAAAGGCAGCCTGTTGGTGTTTAAACAGCTTCTGTTGTTTAAATGTGATTAGGCTGTAAACAAAATCGACATGAAAGTCAACACAAAGACATTCTTCATAGTGCATGTTTGAGGTTTATGTTTTAATTTCCCCCAAAATTATTTATTTAACATTCCGTGGGCTACAAACTGAGGGGATAGAAACAAAGTATCAAAACTCCAATAATCATATGACCCCCTATGAGAATGCCGTTGGCGACAGTGGGAAGGAAAAACTCCCGTTTAACAGAAAAAAACCTTGAGCAGAAAGAGAATTAGGGAGGGGCGGCCATCTGCTGCAACTGGTTGGGGATGAGGGAGAGAGTCGGAACAAAAGACAGGCGATCAAACTCACATCAGATCTTCAGAGATTTGTGTCTGCAGCAAAATGCATAAATTGGCAATAAAACAAATAAGACAGAACAAATTCAAGACAAAATAATAGTCTTAGAGCATTGGAGTCACACTGGGTTAAATATGTACACTTGGGTTTTAAGGGGTATTTATTATTTTCTTCTTTTTTTGGGGTTGTATGGAAGCCCCAAACGCAATTTCATTGTTCTTGACAATGACAATAAATAAATAAATACTAAATACAAAGGCTATTTTTATAGATTGTTTGCAAACTTATTTTGTTTTTCTTTGATTTTCTCAAAATTAGATATAAACAACAATGGCATCAGTATCACAGAGGAAATAAAAGCTGGATAAGATCATTTCTTAATAGTGGTCTGAAGCGATCAGCCGTACAGGACAGTTAGCGTCGAGCGGTGAGGGTCAGGGCGCCATCACTGAACAGGAGGATTACTATTCGATTTGTGCACTGATGCTCAGGGACGCGAGAGAGGCAAAAATCAATGATTTAGAAATATAGATGCAAATATTCCAAACAATAACGCTGCTGATCATGCTTCTTTGGGACCTGCTAAATAAGCCTCTCTGAGCTCTAGACTTGTGTAACAGTCTATATTTAGTGGACGTGCAGCTGCAGAGTTTCATCCTACCAAGATTGAAATCTAATTACAACATTTTGGAACTTAATGATGGAAACTGTGCTTTTGCTTTCTCACATTTCCATTTTAATTTTCCAGGTGCAGCTTTCAGCCACGAGGCAGGCTCAGGTGTATGCTCAGAATAGCCTGGTGCTCAGAAATCCATGTCAGGCAAAATAATCCCATTTACTTCATTAAAATGTAATTTTATGGCTTCATAATCAAAGCTTTCCTTCTAACTTGATGTGATTCGAGCCAAGTCAAGCAGCTCATTGTGTTTCAGACACAATGAGCTGCTTTGCTTGACTTTTTCACATAATCTGTTTGTCAAAGGGTTTGGATTTTTGGTGTGAGTGTGAACCGACACAAATAATGACGAAGATGATGAATGATTAACATAAACACACTGGCCATTTCATTAGGTACACTTGTTCAGCTGCTTTTTGATTTAAATATTTAATCACCCAATCACACGACAGCAACTCGATGCATTTAGGTATGTAGACATGGTCAAGACGACCTGCTGAAGTTCGTCCTGAGCATCAGGATAGGATGCTCAGTAGACTGTTGATCTACTGGGATTTTCGCCACAGACACAGACACACATTTTTAGGGTTTACAGAGAATGCTCCAAAAAAGACAAAAAATATCCATTGTGGGGCAGTTTTATCTTTTTGATGCCAGTGGTCAGAGGAGAATGGCCACACTGCTTCACGCTGATAGGAAGGCAATGCTAACTCGAATATCAGTGAGTACAACCAAGGCATGCAGAAGAGCATCTGCATGTGAATTAGCAACATGTTGAACCTTAAAGCAGAATGACTACAGCAGCAGCAGGCCACTCCTTTCAGCTAGGAATAGAAAACTGAGGCAACAATTCACACGGACTCACCAAAACTAGACAATAGAAGATGGTGCACCATTTGAATGGCAGGGTCAGAAGTTGGTGTAAACTATATGAAAGAATGGATCGATTCTCCCCTTTATTAACAGTTGAGGCTTATGTTGGTGGTGTTGGCATAATGTGTCATGTCACAAACTTAAGTCATCTGAACTTGGTTTCTCAAACATGACAGCCTGTTCACTGGTCTCAAATGGCCTCCACTGTCCACATAACCTTTTAATGTGATGGAAGAGAAAAATCACATCATGAAGATGGAGCTGACGAGTCTGTGGCAAATGTGGGATCACAGTTCACATCGTGTCGATCTGTTGTCCAAAATCTCTGAGCAACGTTTCCAGCATCTTGTAGAATTTGTATCACAGAAGATTAAAGCTGAAGGCAAAAGATACTAGAGAGTCGGTGTACCTAATGAAGTGACCACTGAGTATCTATATGAACATAACATTCAGAGATAACAAGAAGGAAAAATCTAGCTGTAGAGTACAGACCAGGTTTTCATGTCTCCAAGCAGTTTCACTATTATCATTATATATTTCTCAATTTTTCTTGCTGTTTATTACTCTTATCAAGAGTTTCGGAGTAATTTGGAGGTGACATTATATAAAATGGCACCTGTATATACACAATATCTGGGTCCTTTGGGGTTAATTGAGTTTTCCATATTGTATATCGACACCACGCACACTTTAAAGGATCTGCCAAATGAAAACTCTCTTAAAGTTCTTATCTTGCTTTGTTGAATTAATTTGAGGTATTATCACCGATCCTGTTATCTCTAACATTTAGTCAACATGACGGTAAAACACATTCAAAATAATTACAAGAGTGACTCAGAACTTCCCCAAAACAGCTTGAACAAATACACGTGTGATAATAAATCACGCCATCTCTTCTTTGCGACACATATTTACATAGGAACACAACCAGACGTGTTGCACCAATCAGTGCAGATTGATTGCAGCGTGGCAATCCGTCTGCATTTAGAAATGGGATGGCAGTTATTTGCAAACCATTGCCAGTCTGACTGAGAGGAATTGTAATCAGTTCAAGTTGGAATCAGATTGTCTGGGAACAAGTTCCCTCCTACCTGGTGACCTGTGCAACCAACTTGCAATTGAAAGGCGAACCTAGAGATTGAGGATGTTGAACACTTAACCTCTGGTTGATCTGTTGGTTGCTGCAATTACTTGCACTCAGCTGTCAAATGCAAAAATAAATAAATAAAATAAAACCACTAAAAGCATGTTTAAGTGCCTTAAACATGCCATTAAGTTACCTTAAGTTTCCTGCACATTTGATTTGTGATCTAAGTAAACATCACTTTCCTGGTGAGTTTGCACTAGCAGGTGGGCATGGAGTAGCCTCTGTTTCTCCTTCAGACCCACCTAATATTAATATTCAATTATGGGCAAGTGATAAACACTAAAGAGTGAGCTGTTCAGTTTCTTTTTACCCTTTTGTGAAGAGGTACATTTTTCCTAAAGTCAATAATAGCATCCTAGTATTTACTACTTAATGAGATCACAGGAAATAAGCCTTCTGGCTGAGTTAGCAGAGCAGTGTTAGTATTACAGTCATGCCTATTTTCAAGACCAAGATGGCAAAAGCAGAAATTCTTGGCTTCAGAGCAGTAGTATGCAAACCAAAAGTAACAATGTGGCACATTCATGACTGAAAAAATAATCCTTGGGGATGATTTACCTGCATTTGAGCAGTGTTGTTTGTGTGGGAATAATTTTGTTTGCATTTCCAGAAGACTGTGGTGAAGCACTAACATTTTCATTTCTCTCTTAAGGACACTCCAAACTTGCTGTGCTTCATCATGCTAACCAAAGGCGCCCACCCTTAGGTAAACATGCTTTACCAACTAATTTACAGACTTTAAATATGACAGGCTCATTTTCCTCTTCTAGTACACTCTATTCTTATTAAACCTGTTGGTTTGGAAGCCATAAGGGGAAAGTAACTGAGTTCAAGTGTAGCTGAGGTTTGGAGACAAACGACCACGGGGAGAATGTGAATCCACAGTGTCTTACAGAGCTCTTGTGTTAGAAAATGAAATGTCCCGGGAGAAAGTGTTCACCACACCACAGAGTCATTAATTCTGCATCATGACCTGCCTGTCTGCTGGCAGCAGCCGGGCAATGTGTATCCTGTGGCATCATTAGATTAGGAGTCAGATCAGAACAGCTACAAATAACGCAAAGGCGGTGCTGTAGGATGGGATCAGATGGGAGGTAATGCACAATATGAGTAAACTGAAGGAGCGATTTCATGGAAAAAAAAATAGGCATAATAAAATTAGGCGATCTGTAACATTATTTTCCACAGTGCCATCTCTGAACAGTGTTTCGTACACTGAGTTTCATTTTGCTGTGTTTACAACCGCGCAATTAGAAATTCAGGCAGTGACTGGTTTAAATCACAATTACAGAGACAGCTACACAAGTGAGTCACATTAAGTTAAATACCAATTAGCAGTATGTGCCAGTTTTAATAGAGCTCTGGCAATTAGCATTATTATGTGTGTTTCCAAGGCACAAAAAGACAACTTACAGAAGTCACTGCCAATCTCCGCTTAATTGGTTCCAAACTTCTGCACCATAGCAAGAAGCAGCAGCTCAGCGATCATGAAAAATGCTTTTAGGAAGACTTTTGGGCACGACGAAGGTGGACTCTCGCCAGAGTGGCTAACTAGTAGCTACACAAAAAAAAAAAAAAAAAAAAAGACTGTGGACTTAACATTCTTACTGTTGTTTTTACTGTTCACTCTCAGTGCATGAGGCTCCTCCTGGGCAGTCTGTAACTATCACCAAAGCATCCAAGATGTGCAATCTGTGCAAACTCTGACCCTTGTTTGGCCATTTCTGTTCTCACAACTGTCTTTCCAACACTGTCAGCATCACATTGACTCATATCAGAAATGCTAACAGCCTATTGGTAAAACCTCAGAAATGTCAGAGACACACACAGTCTTCAGTAAAAAACTTTGGGGAAACTCAGTCCCTCCATTTCAGCTTCTAGTTTCCAGTAACTGTTGACCAGTCTTGTACTGGGCTTCAAATCTGGAACAATGTTGACCCTTTGCTCTTTCAAAGCTTCTGTTTTGCATTTACAGTAATGTGCAGACTGCTAACTCAATGGATGAACCATTATTGTGTCAGCACATAACAGACAATTTAGCAAACAACCAGTTTTAAACCGTATCTTCAGGCACTTTGTTACTAGCAGGAAGTCTCTTTTAGGTTTTACTTTGAGGAAACAAAAACTTAGAGAAGAAAAAAAGATAGTGGCCTAAAAATAGGCAGAAAAATCCACAGCAGATGATCAAAATCTAAAAGTCATTCAAAAACCTGAAAAATCCAGAATAGACTGAACACAAGACCTGAGAGATGTATCTGACCCTTCAGCTGATCTACTGTGTCATTGAAATGGTCATAGCTGGTAGATGAGTGGATGATGGGGCGGGTGCAGTTTTCTGGAGGAGGAGTTGGCCGTCCGATTGGGGTCTGGAGTGTGGGGCCTCCCTGCTGCTGCTGAGTCGGGGCGGTCTGCTTCTCTCCACCTCAGCGAAGCGGGTAACGCTACCTGGGTCTGGGTGCAGTTTCCCCCTCCAGGCGCAAGGGTACCTAGACCTGGGGTATAGAGTACGCTTGGAGAGTGTGATTGTATGTACAGTGTCTATTTATGTTTGTCTCCACGTTGGGTGAGTGCTGAGTAATTGCATATGAGAGCATGAGGGTGGGAATGGATGTTTGTGTCTGTGTGTGCCTGTTTGTTTGTGTCTATATGTCAGGTTGGGTATCAGACGCCACCTCTCTGGGGACATCTCAGGCCCTCCAAGGTATGGAGGCCTATCTCCCCCACCACTCCCCCTGCCAGTGGCGGACTCCCTCAGACATCGGTGCGTTGGTGGTTCTTGGTGTCCGGGGATGGGTGCCCAGGTACTGTGGGATTACACACCGGCTCACTCCTTGGTGGCTGCTTGTCGGGGCCTGGAGCCTGGGGCTTGCTTGGGCCCCGTCGGGGGGTGGGGTGCCCTCGGCCTCTCGGCCTGGGGCTCGGTCATTCTGGCACAGCTGGCTGCCGGCGGAGCTCACGGGCACGTCACTGCAACCCCCCCTGGCTCTGCTCCGCGGCTGCTGAGTGAGCCCTCATCTGGGGCTTTACTCAGCTCTTTTCGGGGATAGTGGCGCGGCTGCCCCTCTGTTGGTCTCTTGTGCTCTGAGGGTCTCTGGATGTCTGGAGCCTGGATCTCCTCCATACCTGCTTCATGCCCTGGAGGACGGGGCTGTGCCCCCCCCCACACACCCTCTAGCAGATCATTACATGAAGGAACCTTTTAAATACAAGCGCGCTCACAGGTGTACACACGGGTGCTCACACACACAAACTACACCCTTTTTGGCTCCTACCTCAAAGCACACTGTGCGCTGTCCCGTGTGTAGCAAGTGGTAATAATATAAAATAAACAATAAAAGCAAAGATGAATAGAATAGACCAATAGGGCAGGGCTGGGATGGTCCATTTGGTAAAGTAAATCCATTGGGCATCTTTCTTTGCCTTTAGACAATAATTCTGATGGCAAAAGAACCAAACTGGACAGGCGGAGAAAAAAAAAGGTCATAGCTGTCAAAGCGTCATGGCAAAGGAAGTGAAAGAGAGAAAAGCCAAATTACAGTGGCATCAAGTTCTATGGAATGATGAATCCACATGGGAAATTTTTGGCTGCAATTTTTGTCAGTATGCATGGAGGACATCAGTACAGATGTGTAACAGTGGGTGTCTACAGCCTTTTGTAAATCATGGTGGATACCCTATTTTTGGGGGGTTGATTTTCAGTCAGTGGCATTTGAGATCTTATGAAAACTGCAGGAATTATGAATGTAAAAAGAAGTGTGGTCAGATTTTTATCCAATCACGTGCGTTCCATCTGGGCAGCGTCTGATTGCCAGCATCTGGAAATGGCTTCCTTTTTTCAGCATGAAGTATTTAGTATTTAGTATTTATTTATTTATTGTCATTGTCAAGAACAATGAAATTGCGTTTGGGGCTTCCATACAACCCAAAAAAAAGAAGAAAATAATAAATACCCCTTAGGTGAAAAAACACACAGTGCAACCGATCAGTCGTGGATTGTCCTCCTAGACCTCTGACCTCAACAATACTGAAGCAGTGTGGGATAATCTTGATGCATAATGGAACAAAAGGGAACCAACATTCAAAGAAGAACTTCAGGAAGCCTGGAGAACTATCCCTGAAGACTGCATAAGACAAGGCTAGACAAGAAAGCTTCCTCTGAGGGTTCTGGATGTGATGAAGATGTGGTCATACCAAATACTGACTTTCAAGCTCATTTAAGTTGAATAAACTATTTTTGCAAAACATACAGTGTTGTATTACCATGTATATTTGCACATTTCAATAAATTCTTTTTTAATTTTAAATTTCCTCATGTTAGTAATGGCACTAAACCAAAGTCATATAGCTCCACTTTTGAATACCCAAAGGTAAAAAGGTAGAACTTACACAAAACTTTGGGTAAAAGTGGAGAAGTTTTAAGTTATTCTGGCCATGCTAATAAAGACAAGGATGGAATTGTTGTTTAAGGTCAAATTAAAAGAAAAACATAGAACAGATTTTTTTCTTGCATACATTTGAGTTAGTTAAAAAGAAAAAGGTGCATTTGCACAAAACAGAAAAGGAAAAAAAGAATGATACTCGCATATAGACTCATTTGTTAGAGCTCATTTGTGGAAATATGAAATAAGTGACAGTGACAAGTGATGGAGATTTAAAATGCTGCACAAATGTGTCAGTCACCCCTGGATGTCTGTCATATTTTTCAGCCAGAACTGTGAAGAGTAAAAACCACTCAGATTTCTCAGAGTCTCTCCTGCATGTGCTCTTCCTCCCATTAGCACAGCAGCAGCAACCACTGAAACCTATTACTTCTAAAAATGCTGCAAAATAGACCTCAGCAGACATATTGTTACTCAAAACTCAAGCCTTTCAAACCACCAGTTGCCGGTTCATTGCCTCAGTGCCTTCCGGCAATTGAAAGAGCACAAAAAGATTTGATCAGCTCCTGGGAGTTGAGCAACAGTGCAGCAGTGGTGAAAATGTGAGCCTTTCTGATATAGAAACAGGAGCAGGGTTTTTGTTTTCTTCCCCAAGTTATGTGTGAGCGGCGTTATCAGTACATCACTGTATACTGCTCCCTTATCTTCTTCTTAAACAGGCCTAAACGTACACCATGTTGGCTTTGCTGTAAATGCAGATTTTTAAGAGCAGTAGCTAATCCGCCTGCATGATCATGTCTCCTCTTCCACAGCAAAACCTCTGACTCTTTGAAAATAACATCAAGCTAAGTTTCCTGCTCTCGCCTGTTTTCTCATCCGTCCAGCTGGAGGCTAAAGGAAACAGAATGCACTTTTATTAGGGCAGCTCTGAGAAAAATGTAAGCATCACAAATTAGCTTGTGATCTGGTTTGGGTGTTCATTCAAGTGGAGTGCAATTCACATTTAAAACTCAAAGGTCTCAGAATCACAAACGTCAGTCTTGGTCCTCGCCCGTGATGTGGCGCTGAAGGTTTTTCCCTGAGAAAATGACTGATTGTGAAGTCATCACAGTTAATGCGGCTTCAGCTCACAGACTCATGTCATGACTTCAGGGCCATCCACACAGGAAGTGATTCACTCATCACAGATTGCTTTGCAGCTTACATCTAGCTAACACTCACTGTCTACTTTGCATCACCGATAGTCCTTTTGAAAATTTGCTGCTTGGCATCACTGAATGTTGGTCACAATGTTGCCGGTGCTAACCCGTGTTAGTTCTTTCCTGTATGGATGCAGAAGCAGCATAAAAACAACATATGAAATGAGTTTGACATTAAAAAGACATCCACATCTGCAATGTGCACAGAGGTCCTATGGACGTCAACAGTAAACGGTTAGTAGATGTAACCTGGTGGTACAAAACATCGCCTTTGTCACGGTCTGTGGAGAGTAGTGGACCCAAATGCAGACAAACAAAACATCGACGAAACAGGATTCTTAACGAAAAGCTAAAAGCATCATTTATTGTGGCTGATGAAGAACACAAAACAAAGGGCTAGGCAAAACAATTCAACACTAAACTAAACCTAAACAGGGAAAACTACAAAATAAATGTGACAACCTTAAACATTAAAATCTGGCTTGGACACGAGGAAACCTTAAGACATGGTGTGATAATAACAGACGACCTGACAACGAATAACAGAAAACTCACTCACTCACTAATTACACAGAGAGGAGACGAGGGGAGTGGAAACACACGGGAAACGCAGCTGATACAAATGAACATGACGCCAACACATTGAACGTGGAACAGGAGACTATCAAAATAAAACAGGAAATAAAGATGCAGACCTAAGGCACAGAGAGAGGGACACGCATACTCACGGGGAGGTGAACATAAAGAGTGAACACACGACAGACTCACATGGGTGACACGGCAGTAAGACAAACACATAACCTCAGGAATAAATCATAATGAAGGCAAACCACAAAACTCAAATATATCAGAATATAATACAACACTAAACTGCGTTTAAACAGGAACTAAACCATCAGATGATACCAAGAGAATATACAATTAGCTCAGGATGCTGTGTGAAAAGACCCAGCATCTCACTTTGCGCAGTGAGTAGCAGTCAGGACAGACGGCCTCGCCCCTGTGCCTTCCTGTTAAAAGGATGTAGTTCCTTCCCACTGTCTCCAAAGCACTTGCTCATGGGGGGGTTGCCTGATTGCTGGGGTCTTCTCCGTTTTCTCTGCAGTATTGTAGGGTTTTTACCTTACAATAGAAAGAGACAACTTGAGGCCTAAAAGATGAATTGAAAAATTGAATAGCACTGAACTGAAAAGTTTCTAGATAACTTTGTTTAATATTCATAAAGAACATCTGAAAAAAAAAAGATCATCTTGGAAATTCATGACTGGTTTCAGGGCTGCATTTCATCTGACTGGCAGTATGACATTAATAAACTATAATAAACACACCAACTGTATTCACTGTTACATTCAAAGAAAGCACCGAGGCTTCCGCTCAGGAAGAAGATAAAGTACCCCGACAGTCCCGATGATGTGATGAAAGACAGTAAAAACAAGCAACTGCAGCGACTGACAAACAACAATAACAACAACAACATAGATGCTCCATGCATTCTAGATGGAGCTTCTTTTTTCAGATTTCTCCCCCTGACTTTATAATGATTGAAGAGCGCAGATGCACCAAGGGAAAAGGCAAGATTAAACAGTGCCAACAAAGACTGATTGCCTGCATAGAAATGTCAGCACGAGTCATTTCTGAGAGGAATCACAGCAAGAAGTGACTAATTCAAAAGGCAGGTTTCTGATGAAAAAGGGGCTTTCTCTCCCAGCTGACCATAAAAGAACTGACAAAGAACACGGGCGAGGAAGAATCAGTGAAGAAGAAAACGTCTATTGGGAAGGGAGGTGGGAGGTTAAAGGGAAAGTACTCCCCTCACTCTAATGACATCCGTGTTTTACTTTTTGGGAACATAACAGAGAATAATCATGATAGAAAACCTGATGTTAATTTAACTTGAGATCTACACCACTGAGTGGCATCAGTTGTAGATATGTAGCCCAGGGAAAAATTTCAAAATGAACCTCGGATGGTAATATAAAATAAACTCACTCAGCTGAATGAATATGCAAACACAGCCACTGCACAAGTTACCCTACAGCTTCAGCTTCAGCTCTTTTTTTTTTAATGAGTTTCCATATTTTTACTCAGATGCTGCTGATGGTTTGTATGTCTCACTCAACATGAGCAGGTTACAGACTTTATTTTTTCCAAAAGAGTGCAGCTATTTGCAACATTGCCATTTTAAACTGTCTGCTCTTTTAATCTAATTTTATCCACGGTCACTCATTGTTAATATTTTAATATGCTTTGTGCTTAATAGGTACATAAAAGGTACTAAATTGAAGAGTGATTTTTGCCACATTTAAAAATCCATTCAAACTCATGTAAAAAGGGTTCAATAAATTATGTATAACAGAAAAGCCGGTCTGGTGTCCCCATTAACAGACTTTAAGGAATTTGGCTGCAAAGTTCCTTGAGGGATTTGGTTTGACCCTCTGTCAAAGTTCATGAGAGCTCTCGGAACTCGTGGCAAGAGGTACTAGCGCACGCAGGCTTTCAATTGAAATCAGTTATACAGCGATAAAAAGAAACAAAAAATGGTTAGACATTTGAAGCCCTTTTAATCTGCATATCTGCAGGGTTGCTATGGATACCGCAGAAAAACAAAAGAGAACAGAAACATGTTGAGCACCAAACAACCTGAAAGTTATACTAGAAAAATACCTTCATGAGGAATCTGAGGAATGTTTACATCAATTATTAGTTATTTTTTAAATGTAAAAAAGTCTAATGATGATGCTTTGAAAATGTTTGACTCGAGCGCTACACGTGCACACACAAGTCATTTCATTTAAGTCTATGAATGCAAAAGTCTTACCACTGGGCAGCCATCTTTGTAACACTTCCCGGCAATTATCTGGGCAGTTATATTAAAGCTCACATGTAAATGAATGCAGAGAGATTTCACTTTTTGAGTGGCTCAGTCAGAGAAAGTCTTTGACATTTCAGAATTCTTTTATATTTTATGATCAAGACTTTTTAAGTGCTGCGTTTCCTTTTTTTGCAGCATCTCTGATAACAGCCACAGTCTGACAAAAGAAGAAGACTGTACCATCACTCTGGGAGGTGACTTTGGCATTTATGTCTTAATAGTAACTTTGATATCCAGGCACCAGTGACTGTAACGTTTCACTCCAAAAAAGTTCAAGTTAATTTTCCTGCAGTTATAGTATTTGTTACATTATATTAAAGTAAATGTATACATACTGTAATGCAGCTGCCATGAAGCTGATGTAATGTTCCAGGCATATATAAGGTTTAGATTTCTAAGTCCTCCAGTATAGTGTCCTACTGTAGATAAATGACTATAGACTAAATATACGGGTACTTACAAAGTGCTTTTCTACTTTAATTGAGCACTCAAAGCGCTTTGTATTATGAGCCTCCTTCAGCCAATCACAAACACATTCATGCAGGACTTTTTTTTTTAGGCTAAGTGCTTTGTCCAAGATTCACACACAGACTCTGATGGATGCATCAGGGGAAACTCAGGGTTCAGTATCAACACTGTCAATTCTCTAAGAATAAGTTAGATATAAAATATTTTTTCTTGTGGTAGTTTTCTCACACTCATGTCTTCCTCCGTTTCACAGTCAGTGTCAGTTTATCTTTATATTTTAGTAGGGATCCATCCAAAGGTCAGCACATCTCTTTCTGACCCACAGACTTTGTGTGTTTGTTCTAAACTATCAATGTGTGACTTAAGTCACGGCAGCATTTAAGTCTACCATCCATCCACTTCCATTTATTCAATTAAGGGTAGCAGGAGGGTGAGGAGGTGGGGGATGGATGCTGACTCATATCCCAGCTGCCACAACCGGTAGGGTACACCCTGGACAGGTGACCACTCTGTCACAGGACTAAAACAGACAATCATTCCTCTATGGGGAATTTTGAATCACCAATTAACCCAACCCCACAAAACTGCATGTCTTTAGACTCTGGGAGGATACCCAAGAAAACCCACACAGACATGAGGAGAACATGCAAGACATTCTTGCTGTGAGGCAACAGCGCTAATGAATGAATGTAATTTGTTATAAAGGGCTTTATTATCAAGGACTTACCAAGAATTTAAAATGAATTTTTCAATGAAAAAACTTACATCAGTCATTTAAAAAGTAAATATGGAAAGCTGCTCTAATTTTCACTTGAGGCAGATTAGAGCTTGTTAAAAAGTAGAATTTGAAGTGACATGAGTCCAAAAAGTCCTTATCACCTCTGTGTTTATTCAAGGCTTTGAGTGGAACGTCCTAAGATAATTCACTCCAGCAAAAAAATAAAAAAATGACACTACTTAGCATTCAAAAGGCCAGTACCAGCAGATAAATCCGCCTCTTATCACTGGACCGGGATGTAACAGAATTGAACTGTATTAAATTATTCCCCCCGCTTTTTTTTTTCTTCTTCTTTTTTTTTT
Organism: Aulonocara stuartgranti; assembly: GCF_965226115.1. Lineage (NCBI taxonomy): Eukaryota > Metazoa > Chordata > Actinopteri > Cichliformes > Cichlidae > Aulonocara > Aulonocara stuartgranti. The sequence continues at coordinate 3,928,423 of NC_138946.1, forward strand.
TACGCTGAGAAAATATTAACATTTTAGATAAAATACTGAACCCCAAGCTTTTATCTCACTCTATGGAGCTTATTATTTTACACTCTGCTCCTCAATTTGGGGACAGAAATAAGCAGAGATAATGGAAGGTGTTTTATATTTCATTCTGAAGGTTGTATAACAACTTTATGACATGGAGCTTTCCTTTCAGACGGCCATCAGGCGCCAAAGTGTTGGAGGTCTTTAATCAAAATTTACTGGAGTGTCCAATTATATGAGCAGTTTTACTGGTGCATTAGCAAAAAGATGAATGTCTTCATTCAAACCGAGATGAGGGATGAGTCACTCTACCGAGGACTGTGTTGAAGTTAGAAAATTGATCAGTTCAGATACAGGGATGCATTATTGATCACCAACATCAACGACTCTCTGGCAAAAAGACCATCAATCTGGGATCCATACAGGTCTATCCATGTTGGCATGCAGTTTTTCTGCTTTCCGAAAGAATTTGTGATTGTACAACCAAAGTGAATGTAAGATTCCCATAAGAGGTTTTCATCCGTTTCATCCCTGCGATCAAAAAAAGTAATATGTCTTGAAGGCAGTTTATGAGCCAAGTGGCAATCTCTGGGGTTAAAAAAATGATGTGCCAGAAATAAACACTTTGGCTGATTAGAAAAGTAAGTCGGTCCCCAGAGACCCCCGTGTTAAAATGCCCAAGTCAACAGCATTAAAAAGCTGTTTACAGACCAGTAAAAACGTGGTTTTGGTCTCTATGGATAGTTTCCCCCCTTCATAACAACCTGACGGACAATGTTTTTTCCTACCCCTTTTGTTTCACCAATTTAGATTTTGTTTGCGCTAAAGTTAGGTGCACGGCTTCACTGAAAGATGTAGCTGAAAGGTGTCTTCTGGACCTCTCTTCGACTAATTTGCACTACTAAATTCTTAACTACATTCATGATAGTGGGAGTTGTGCCATTTGAAGGATTTTAATGCGATTATTGTGTAGTACAGACCAAGAAGTTTATGCTTGAGTTTTGGTTTTGATTTGAGTTTTGGTAATTTTTTATTGGCATTTTTACATAATTATGAAAAATTTTGTTTCAGGTAGTGCAATAAAAAAAAAAGAATCATATGTTTGTGTTAGACAGTGCTTCTGCTAACTTGCGCCATATTTATGTTGTTGATCAGATGGAGTTGGTAAAGTACCACTACGGTGCCACTGCTTCTGTCTAATTGCTTGTTGAACGCTTTTGTCACAATTTTCATTTAACAACATCTATTTAACACTATCGTTATGGAGGGCAGGACTAGTAACATCTGTTGCCTAGCTACAACATTAACGCTACTATTTTCTTATTAGCCATAGCCGCTAGCCAATGCCTTAATGATAACTGAGCAGACAGCTAATGTGGCTATGAGAAAATTGATGGTTAAATGTTTAATGTATAACATGTGAACAAGCTAAATTGCTGTCGAACTGGTAGCTTTACTGACCTTGTGAAATTCCTCATATTATTCAGTGTCAACATCAGGTAATCAGGAAATTAAGGATTCTCTTCTGCTATTCAACTCACTGCTTAAGTGGTGATTGCAGCTGGTGGAAATATTGTCGCTGGCTTCAAAAGGCCAGCATCTGGCCATAGACCTGGCCTGTCTTCTTTTGTTTCCTAGCCTTGGGCTACTGGCTATGGTAAACCACAATGCTAGACACTAAAACATGGGGGAAAGGAAGCAGGTGGTGCTCTTTAAGATGTTCTGTCTGTGCTTCTACAAATTTCCTTGCATTTTTACCCAATATTGTGTTAATGTTTTTTTATTTCACATTTCTAGGACATATCTGTCTTTGACCTGTGCTGCACTGTTGAAGGAGAGTGAAGGATGTTTTCAAAGCCCACAAAAGGTTTAATGATGGTCAGACAGGAAGCCTCTGACTCCCTGCCAAGTCTGCAGTCACCCTATCCAACTGGACATTCTGCTCTTACATGATCCCAGATGAAAAGATATAATTAAATAAACTCAAGACTCGACCGACAAACAGACCCCCGAAAACCACATAACACCCTGAGCGCCTGCGGTAATGGCTTCGTAAACAGCCCACTATTCTGCTACGTAATGACCCGTGAAGAAACCCTTCTGTGAGCCAGTAGCTAAATCTAGCCGACTGCTTTTGGCCTGCTCGTGAAATGTGCTCTGACACTGAGAGAGTGGGACAGGTGGCAGAGGCTGGAATGGATGCCAAGGCTGATTGATAAAGAGTCGCTCACTGATGCTACAGCCGAGAGGGGTCTGGTGCACTGCAACAAAGAATTGGAGTCGCTGAGGGGTCATCAAAGCTCTTCCAGGTCACTTACTGACAAACTGGAGCGACAGAGCTGAAACTTGGTGTCTGAAAGTTAATTTGCCATTCATTTGTCATGCAGAGTGTGATTAATAGTTGTGGCAGTGTAAAGTAGATGTACCAGAAGCTACATTATTATGGAGAGAATGCATATGTTCCTGCAGATCATGTCAGCCAATCAATCCATCAAGACACTACAAGACTCGTTCCAGCCAGCTACCGTGCCTCAGACTTCTTAGCGCCGTCATAAATACGCTAATGGCCGTGGAATAAACAGCATGATTCAGTTTGAACTGTATAAAGACACCACATATATACTATAATTGTCCCACCCAGTCCTCCAAACTGAGAAACACATGAACCAATTATGTTGTTGCACCTACCTATCACGAAAGTCTTTACCTGTATGGTGGAAGGTCAGAAATTAACATACAACAGAGCAGCATAACGTTGAAGATCAGGACAATAAGAACAGCCAATAAGAGTGAGATAATAAATACACAGAATATACAGTATATGCGCTAGCCATGCCAGTCAGTTGAGATTAAGTTTACATATTTTTCTCACTGGAGAAAGCAAATTTGCATTTCTATATGATTAGCCGAAGATGATGAGATTGGAGCTCCGGATTGAGCTTTTAATTTAAGCATTAAAGTTGGGGAATCTTTGCCCAAGGACAGCAAAAGTAAGAGTATGTAAGGTAAAAGTAAGGTTAAACCCTGTTTTGGTCAAGTCACTACACATAAAGTGGTTTTATTTTATAGATTTTGCTAATCATTCTATAGAGTACCACAGTTTTATGATTATAGTAAAAAAAAACCTAAAAAATTAGAAAGATGCTACAGATTAAATAAAAAAAACAAACAGAAATACAGTAGCAATACTTACATCAGTCAATTTGTCATAACTTTGTGTGTTGTCTCTTTGGTAAGTTCATTAAATTCACAGTACACATGCATCATATCTGCACAAAAGCTTAAAAAAACGACAATTACAGATATTTATTATATAGATATTGAATGATTGACACAACACTGATATGTCATTTTTAGTTAATATACTCGATTCTCCTAGAGAGCATTGAAATTCAAACTATGGTTCTCTCTGCAATTTAAAGGGCTTTTCACCAACATGGCTGCCAAGTGTCGGGCCTGGTTTCTAGAAGGATAACTGCCAAAGCCAATAATATTAGTTTCTAAAGATTCTTCTGTTTTGCTGGACGTGTGAGCATTAATAAATGGCCCTACTGGGTCTTTTTTTTTTTTCCAATGCACATGCTTTTACAGTCAAATTCTTAATCCTTGGCACGCAGAGAGCTTTCATTGCCATGGTGATAAGTGAAGGCCTGTGAGCTGGTTTTATCAGGCCTGTCTGTTTTGTGTCATTGCTGGACTACAAAATTAACTTTGCGATATTCAAGAGAGAAACCCTTTTTTGTCACATGTTCTGCTGCTGATAAGAAATGACATGATGAATTGTCTGCAGCTTTGTAAGGACTGAAAATAAGGCAAACAAGAATGCAAAAACTATTTCAGATACTCTTACTTCCAGAAAGCACTAGAGAGGTTTAGCTGAGACATTAGAGTCATCTAATAATAGGTTCTTTTTTCTTTCTACAATGCTGAACAATGGTATTACAAAAACAAGTTTAATTGGTTTTCAAATTCCAAAAGATTAATTCTGTTCATCGTGAAATATTGTGACGAAGTATTCTGACATCTGATCTGTTGATGATACCAACAAAGTCAACCAGTACAGCCAGTTTTAAAGGACTCTCAGGATTTCTGAGTAGCTGAAAGTTAAGACTTCAGAGATGGTTCCTGGATCTTCCACAGATCCAAATTACGCTTTATGTACTTTGACTAGATATACAGTAATGTACAAAAGTCTTAATTCACCTCTCATTTCTTTATATATTATTGAGAAAATGGGAAGTAAACAGTTTACTGAAATATGCAAATATAAATTTAAATGTGGTATTTAAGGTAAAAACAGAGTTTGTACAACTGTAACAAGCTTGAAAGTCAAGATTTGCTACGATCACCTTTAATCTTTAACACAGCCTAAACTCTGTTTAGCTGTCCTTCTGTACTTTCTTGAAGTAGTCTTCAGTGATAGTTCTCACTCTATGCATCCCACACATTACTGGAACATAACTCATCAGGACTTTATGGTAACCAGTAAGAGTTTGATCATTTCCGAGAATACAGTCATAAATTTGAAATACAAATCTTATCATTTTTCAGCTCACACAACCTGCTTTTCACCACTTTCCTCGTCCGCATACTTGCGTCACAGATGGTAAGCTTTTTAGCCCACCTACACAAAATTCATTTCAGTGCCATGGAAATACCTGAGTGCTAAGAGTAGCATTACCTTAGTGTTACATTTTACAAAATATCATCTGTTCTTTTCTTTTAGTGTTTAAAGTTAAAAGCCAACACTGTGAGTCATTTAGCAACCAGAACAAATGTTAATGCGACAAAAAGAGCTGTCAGTGACACCACGGCTCGCTTCAGTCAACAGGCTGAATTTCTCATTTCCAGTTTGTCACATCACCTTTCTTCGCCTCTAAATATCAAACCGTACTGTAAGGTCACCCTTTAACTAAACACAGCCACGCTGGAGACCCAATCGCACGTCCACACCAATCAAATTTTAAACACAACATAACTAAAATTATAAGACAACATTGCAAAATTAAAGTTTTCCTATCAAACATTAACGGTCCCACATGTCTCTGTACTTGCTGTTGCAGAAGTGTCCTGCACTCGAACACTCGAGCACAAATTAATAAATGAAACAAGTGCGCACAGCTGTACTCCTCAGCATGTAGGCAAACAGTGCAGATAACTCAATACAAGGAGGTAAAGTCTCTCTTTGCTCCTTTTCTCTCTTCTCCATCCTGTCACCCACCAACCGCTTGTGGCAGATGGCTGCCCCTCGCTGAGAAGTCTTTCTCCCATCATCATCAAGTGCTGCTCATATGGAAGCAACAGGTTGTTGGGGCTGTCTCTATAATATTTGTAGGGTCTTTACTGTACCTTAAAACACAAAGCGCCTTGACATGAAAAAACTACAAAACTGCGATAAATTAAGTTAAATATACCTATTTAAATGTAGTCATTTGATGTTATTATTTCTTTATCCTTTAAAACATCTCATCATCTATCAAGATGCTTTCTGAAATTTTGTTTTGGTTTATTAATTTCTTATAAATGCAAAATTCATCACTGAGCTCAAACGGATGTTTTACGCCGATGTATTCAGATCATTTTTGGACTCTAATCTTCACTCAGATCATTACGTGTTTTCTCACTCATGAATGATTCATCCACGTTCATGCCGATGTCGAGCCAGCGCTAACAGAAGAAGCAGACTCCTTTGTGGATGCTGACATGACTTAACATGTCTGCACGGACAGCTGCATCTGCACAGCCTGTCAAAGTGAGAGGAAGCTGAACAGTAACGTCTTCTATCAAGAGGTTCCTGGCAGAGGTCAAGGATGATTACAGCAGAGGTGGCGTTTTCCCTGTTAAAGACCAACGGTCATTTTAATGGCTCTTCAGCAGTCATTAAATTGCCACCAAGCCGGCACACAAAACCAAGGAGAGCCTCTGAGCAGGCAGCGGGTTCACTCAGAGGATACGTTTTATTAACGACGCTCAAGACTTTAGCAGATGAATCATCGGAGGAAATAGATGAAGGGGAAAACAGGGGAGGAAAGGAAGCTGCCTGCCATTGTTTCCACTTCTGCATTCAAAAAAGATGAACATGTCCACCCCCATGTTTGAATTCCAGAGGATATGACAGGTCTTCTGATAGAGACGTGGTGCTGCTGCAAGGCTGAATGGCATTTTTATTTTTTTTATGTCTCATTTCTCATACAAAAAAGGGGCGAAAGTAAAAACAAAGCAATTGTTGTGGGTTTATTCTTGCTCAAATTAAACGTTTACCATGAATGATTGAGGACAGGCATGATACGGGTGAATCACTGCAGCTCAAATTTCTTACAACTCAATATCCAGAAACGCTCAGATGCAGTTTGAATAAAATGCAGTGGCTGGAAAACCATTTAAACTCCAGTTAAAAAGACTAAAAATGCAACAATTGTTTGTTTTAAACAAAAGCACTCACTTTTTAATTTAAGCAAATTAAAAAGGAAAAAACAAAAGACTGAAAAAGTTGTGTAATGCTAGAACACAAACATGTAGTGTTGGTATGACAGTAAAGATGGGGAGAGGTTCACGTTTCTGAAAAACCTTATAAGCATGCCATTTGTATCATGCCAGCATGACGGGAGATAAACACCCCTTGACTTTTAAAATTAAGATCACCCCTGACAGATAGCCGCTCCGCAGTGAGTCTGGTTCTGCTGGAGTTTTCTTCCTGTTGAAAGGAAGTTTTTCCTTCCCACGGTCGCCAAAGTGCTTGCTCATAGTCATCTGCTTATTGGTACTCTCTTTGTTTTATTGTAACGTCTGAACATTTGGGAGGATTCATAATTTATGCTAGATAGAATTAAAACAATCAGAGAATCTAGAAAAATCTTATACAATAGAGACAAGTAGTGGAAACAAACTTCCATAGTTTCCATAGCGTTAATAAAATAAAATAAAAAGGAGTTCCAGGCAGAGCTAAGAAGAGCTTCCAAACTATTATCTCAAAATTTTGTGAAGTTTAATTTCCAGGTAACGTCTTGAAATTTTGAGTTGCGTGATTTTAAGTATTTAAGTTAGAGATATTAAACTAGGATAATCGCTTATGGAAAAAAGTCATAAAACATAAAAACAACCAAAATAAACTTCAGTGGCAGAAATAAGTTTCCATAACAAATAAATGTTTAAAGGCTATAATCATAGATAGCGCTGCATTAAATCCACACGACTAGTTCTGCTGCACTACCCTCCTTTAGGCTCTGAAAGGCCTGTCGTGCAGCCACTGTGTTCTGTTAGGTTGAGTTCAGGTGACCAACTTGACCTTTAAAGAACATTCTTTGCCTTGAGAAACCCTTGAGTTGCTTTTGCTTTGGGTCTTTATCATTTGCTCTTTGAAGTGCTGTTTTGATTGGTTTTGCAGCATTTGGCTGAATCTGAGCACAGTATTGTCCTCAGCGCTTCACAGCTCATCCTGCTGCTCCACCAGCAGCCATACGCGTCCATGCTTCTGCCTCTGCCATGTTTGACAGATGATGCGCTATGCTTCGGATCATGAGCTGTTTTTCTCCTCCTCCATACTTTTGTTTTCTCAGCTTAATGATGCAAGTTAGTCTTGGTTTTATGTGTCTAGAGATTTTTTTTCCAGAATTTTGCAGGTTCTTTTAGAGGTTTTTGTGGCAAAGTCCAGTCTGACCTTATCTGTGTGACCAATGATCTCTTCATTTTAGACCTTCAAACAATGACATTGACTTGGTTATATGTTGTAAAGTTGTTTTTCTTAACCTTGAAAAATAATTATATCATCTTACACTTTAATTGTTAAGTCTTTCAGGTTTTTGTAGAATGTGTAGACTTCTAATGTTTTTCCTCTTTAGGTTTATTTTGTTGTTGTAGCATAACGATGGCTATAATTCCTGATGGATAATGCCATTTTCTTTATAAAACTCCTGGAATTAAAAATGAAAGTCTGCACTTGATTATTTGATTTAAATTTCATTGTAGTGGTCTACGGAAACAAAATCACACCAACTGTTTCTCTACCAACATTAACGTTGGTGCAAAACAAAGTTCAAACTCTGTCACACAAACACAAATGCCACCACCTTCCAAATGCCGGTTTAGTTCAGCATGTGGAGCGCCCTTATGGCTGAGAACGGCCGACCCAGGTTCGAGTCCGACCCACGGCCCTTTGCTGCATGTCTGTCCCCGCTTTCCTGTTGTTTCTTCACTGATCTGTCTTATAAAGCTGAATCAAGAGTCTTCTTATCTGCACACAGTTGAAAAACCAGCAACAATGACTGGGGAGGGAGCACATGGCATGACTGACCTGCACATCTGTGAAGGCCTCATCTTTTTTGGAGTTTTACAATCCCAGTGATGCCGACCAAAAACATTTGGCACGTAAAAAGAATTTGACAAAGAAGGTCCTGAAGTGTTTAGCAACAGTCCAACATTAGAGTTGGTACACCACAGTGGGAAGCACTAATGTTAATGAAGTTTGTTACTGTCGTTAAACTTAAAGTAAACATCATAATTTTTCTCAGTAAAGGGTCGTGCACGTTAGATGAAAGAGTTAATGCACACGCCAGGCTGTGAGACATTTCAATGTAAAACCGAGAGAGCAGATAAAACACAGCAATTGACATTTTGGTCATAAGCAGCTTGAGAATGTTTGAGAAATTATGAGATCGTGAAGAGATAAATTTAGTTGCCACATGCTGCTCACTCTAATGCTGCCTATAATGTTGAGAGAAGAAAAAGCTGATTTTTGTGCTTTCGGTGGTCTTTAGCTCATCAATTCCAGCTGTGCGTTCTAGGGCATAAGCAGTTGTCCTTTTAAATGTTGTTTTCCCAAAACACACATTTAAAATTCAACCATATTACACATTAAAAAACAGAAAGTAAACCTGACTCTGAAACAGAAATCATTGTTATGTATTCAAACAACATCGTTTTGTAAAACAAGCATATTTATCATTCCCAATGGGCATGAGCAAAAATAAAGCTATTGGAAAACAACCCTCCCTTGAACCTTGGAGGCTGAGCTGAAAGCAGTTAGGCTCTGCAGCGCTGAATCTGAAATTCATTTCCCTGCTGGAGTACTGAGGATTTTTTGGTATAACAATGATGAAAACGCACAAACGCACATCCACAAATCACACAATCACCCTAGACGGCGGCTAAAACCCATGTTTTTGTTTGAAAATGAAATGTTGCTTCGTCTCCCAGCAGGCCACACTGAAGATTAACAAACACAAATCCAACATAATTAGAAAATCCAGAAATACTGACTTGTGTAGCAGCAGCTCTGTTTGCCAGACACAAAATGGCACAGAGGCCGACTGTGGTCCATTTAATTGCAGAGGATTTTGGTTCTCGCGAAAACTCGGCACCAGAAATAAAGAACGACAGCCTTCAAAGGAAACGTGGAGGTTTCAGCCACCTGCTCAGCTCAAGACTTTCACCGCTTTGTAGCTGAGTCACTTTGGATTTCTGAGCAGTGTGCATTTAAAGATGACATGTTAACAACAGGAAATTCTCCTGATTCATCAAGTGACAGTCCACTGACAACTTTACTCTCCAGTATGTGATACAAGCAGTATCAGGTCTGCACGTAACTAATAAATAGAAGTAAAACTTTGACCTCATCCTCAACATTTTTTATTAAAAAAAATAAAATAAAATAAACTACATAAAAAAGCATAACAATTTGTTTAAATAACTTTTTAATGTTTCCGTTCATCCAGCCTCGTCTTTAAAAATTACATTCTCATTACCTTAAATCACAGTTATTATGATGGAAATTCATTTATTTTAATCATTCTATTCTCCCTGTTTGTGATCCTTATTGCCACGTTAAGCCAGTCATAAAACATACAGAGCTTTGTTGGTGAAATCTGGCCTCACAGCAAGAAAAAACTAATCACTAACCACCTGACAAACTCTTTAGAGACACTCTGGTCTTTTTTATCATCAATTCCTTTGTTAGGAAAGAATATTTTGTTTTCCTTGTAATGAATTCTGAAACAGGAGTGCTTCATCTCAAAGCGAAAGGACAAAAAAAGGTAGCAACACATCTCAGTCAATAAATCAATGTAAAGACACAAAACCAGAAATGGTGTCTAAACATTTGTTCAAATAAAAACACTGAAAAATGGCACCTTACCTCTTTGTACCTCATATCGTACCTGTCCGGCTGCTCTGATCTGTCTTTTCTCAGGAATCTGGAACATTCTCCTAGAATTCTATTAGGCTATAGAGAGTTGAGGAACAAGGCTAACAGATTGATAATATTCTCACAACATGACACTTTGACAGTCTTCTCCTGACCTACAGCATCGCTGTCGCTCTTGGACATATTTTCCGCCACCGTCTAATTAAGCACAACACCCTTAGTATTAAAAAAAACTGTAGATTGACTGCTTGGGAAGATGGACTGGCTGACAAGACAGCTGAGTGCTTAGACCAAGAGTTTTCTGTCACAGCAGAGGAGAGCTGGTCCTTCAGTCCGTCAGGGAGGCTGGGAGGACGTGTCAGCGCCCGCTAATGTTGGATAGCTTGTCGACTCTGCGGGGGCGGAGGGGCGCCTGCCAAGTGGAAGCTTGACCTCATCTAAAGGGGATCTTGTAGGGTCATTAGCTGAAATAATTGATTATTTATAGTCAGATCAGAGATGCCCTTGATGGCCAGCAATGGACAATTGCTCAGCCAGCTGGTGACAGTATATAAATCAAACCACATTTTCTTTATTTTATTTTATGGTTTTAAATCAGGGAAGGTGTGCTGAGCTTAATTGAGAAGTAGGTGGTGATGTTAATGACACAAACCGATGTGTCAAAGTGTAGGCACACACTGTGACCAAAGTCATTTAAACACACCTGATTTTATGATGGATTTGCCCGCTGCTGTTTGATAGTTAGTTAAAATTATATATTTTATATTGATGTACATACACAAACACTTTACTCAAGAGAAAACTTATCTTTTAACTTTCCTGGGTTAATATCAGAGAACATGTTTACATCTGAAATAACATTTGAGAGAAATTATTCATAGTCTTTATATCTGATGAGGTAGAGAGTGACACTTAATAAAGAAGAAAACTGATGCCAATGCAGCAATCTCCTCACTGCCAACATTACTTTATCTGGACACATTTGTGTACTTCTGATCTGGGCTTTTGCTTGATGGCTTAAACTTGGGACGAGACCTTAGTAAAAAACAAAAATACTGACTTCAAGCTAGTCCGTATTGCCCAAATGCAGCAAAACTCACCTTTGCTTTTTCTGCTCAGTGATCAGCACAGGACTCTGTCTATATGTTGTGGAGATTTGCTACTTTGAGAATTCAGGACCCCAAGTCTGTTTGCTTTATTGCCTAACGCTGGATTTATACTACTGATCCTTACATTGAAGAAATGCACCCTAACCTACAGTGACCGTCATCTCGGAGAGAAATGCAACTATACCTCACAGCCACGCAGACCTAAACTGTGGTTATACCTCATCTGCAGACCTACTGGGTGCTGAAGTCTTGTTTCTTTCCATACTGCATTAGTAAAAAGTCTATGATCAGCTCAGTTTCACTCGTGATGGCAGATCAATACAGACACACCACACTTAAGTTTTAAGGCAAACAATTGCTCTTGCATAGCCTCTGCTGGGTTTTGATCCAATGCAATGAAAGGTGTTGTGTGAGTTTTAGTCCAAACCCAAACCTCATGGAAATGCTGTTGCCTCAATGAACTGAAGCAAAGTTGTAAAGAAGAGTGGGCCAAACATTTTTACCTTTCCTTTAGTCATTGGTGCTAAAGGTGGTTACTATAAGCTCTTAAAGTATTTCTGGATTGCATGGACTTTCTTGTAATATTAAAGAAAGAAGAACATTCAGGTAATGTGTGTAACAAAAAAAAGAATTCTCCATTTAATGTGTGCCTGCTTTATTTCACCAGATGTCTTGGAGTGGACAACCATGACTGAAGCCGATGTACCTTGATTTGTGATTTATAAAGTACAGGGTGACCCCAGACAGGAACAAATCCCTGAAGTAAAATTAAAGAGCCTTCCTTAAAAATGTGGCTATTGCAGTCACTGCAAGGTTCCCCCTCAATATATATCCTGTGTCCAAAACTTCTGGCAAGCCAGGATGACCTCTTACTCTGCCTCCTCTATTTGATGTCATTTTCCGCTAACTAAAAAAAGAACCAGAGCTCCATCAAAAACCTGCCTCGATGGCCCTGCTGCTGTTATCGGCATGTGTCTGGCTTCTTGGTTTCTCCCAGCTCATCATCATCTTTCTGAAGACCAGAGAAAAAACAGGCAGGACAGAGTGGACGAGAGGCACAGCTCCATCTCAGACCTCAGCATGATTTTAAATGACACCATTAAATGTGGCTGTAATTCTCATTTTATCTGGTCTCACATGTATGCTGAAATGATGACCTCCTGGGGCGTACGCAGGCTGGACGCTCGGCTTCGGCAAAGAAAGCCAGCGGGGGAGCCGAGAATTAATGCAGATAGCCAGAGGGTGCGTTATTAGGGGGTAGAGACAGATTGTTCCAGCCTATCATAGGTGAGGACCCCCCCAACAGCAGGATGTGGTTTATGTCGGGTCAGGTTATTTTAGACAAGATGAATAAAACATCAGCTGGGTTTCACTGTGGGGCCAAGATGGAGCTGATCAGGCCAGAGCCATATTCAATGTCAAATAATGTCAGTAATACAGAGTCAGTAGAGTTGGCAGTGCTAACTGCTGTGCCAAAGTACAATCTAGTCACTGCTAATATTAAATCCATCTGTCTGCGCACGTCTCAACAGGTTGTCCAGTGAGGAATACAGCTTAATAATGTGTTGTTTTGTAAAGATTAACCATTAATGCACGATTACGTAACAGTCAAATGTTCTGTAAATCCTCAGATTCTTTTCATCATGCAGTTTTGCACTGCCGTTTCTCACAGGAGCTCTGGTTTGTTCTCTGCTCACAATAAACTCATTAAAATCATGCAGGTTTCAGTGTCTTACAGGAATAATGAGTACATGCTGTTTTGTCTTAAGATCCACTAATCAGAAATTCCATACTAACCACTTAAGGAAATGCTAATTATGAGATTGTGTTGAGTTACAGAAGCTAGATTGGATGTGACTGGGATGTCGGCACACTGTAATCAAATCTAATTAGCCTCAGGGTGTACATTATAATAGGTATAATGGAGTGACATAACTAGCTATAAATTTAGAAAACCTACAGCCAACACAGAGTCACCACATTTTCCAACACGTATGGTATTGAAGTATGTGAGGAAGCTGGAGTACCCACAGCAGGGACAAAGAAACTCTACACAGAAACAGGAAGCCATCGGTTTTGAATTAGCAACCTGATAATGCTAATTACTGACCTGCACTAATCACCAAGTAAGATGATTTCTTTTTAAAATGTACAAATCTCACTTTTAGACGACCGTTTTGTCTGCATAGTAAAGTGGATTGTAGATGTACGTGAAAGCAATGAGCAGCAAGTAACCTTTTCAAATGGAAACAGGGTGCTAAAATATCCTTTGGCATTGCAACAGCTACTATTACACATACCTAAGCTTAGCTAACAGATAACTGCACATGGGGTGTCAAAAGAAGAAGTCCAGTCTGTCTTCCTATACTTCTGCCAATCTGGTGATTCTGCTGGCTGGGAGCCGGGAGGGAAGAGAGTTCAGCAGTCTCACAGCCTGGTGGATGAAGCTGTTGGTGAGCCTGGTAGTGCGGGAGCGGAGACTTCTGTATCTCTTTCCAGAGGGCAGGAGGCTGAACAGACAGTGCGCGGGGTGGGTTGCATCGTTGACAATTGTGATGGCTTTGCGGGTGAGGCGAGTGGTGTAAATGTCTTGCAGGGAGGGGAGTGGTACACCAACTATCCTCTCAGCTGTTCTCACAATGCGTTGTAGAGCTTTTCTGTTATAGTCAGTGCAGCTACCGCCCCACACAGTGATGCAGCTGGAGAGGATACTTTCAATAGTGCCTCTGTAGAATGTAGTCAGGATGGGTGGTGGAGCACTTGCCTGCTTGAGTTTGCGCAGGAAGTAGAGGCGCTGTTGTGCTTTCTTGGCCAGTGATGCTGTGTTGGTGGTCCAAGAGAGGTCCTCACTGATGTGCACCCCCAGGAACTTGGTGCTGCTCACCCTCTCCACCGCAGCGCCGTCGATGGTCAATGGGGGGTGACAGGTGTGGCCTCTCTGGAAGTTGACAATAATCTCCTTGGTCTTACTAACATTTAGCAGGAGGTTGTTGTCTCTGCACCACGTGGTCAGGAGCTCAACCTCTTTCCTGTAGTGGGTCTCATCGCCCTTGGTGATGAGACCCACCAGCGTTGTGTCGTCCGCAAACTTCACAAGGTGGTTGGAGCTGTAGGTTGGTGTGCAGTCATGTGTCAACAGGGTGAAGAGCAGAGGACTGAGCACACAGCCTTGTGGAGCCCCTGTGCTCAGGGTGATGCTGTTTGAGACCTTGTTGCCCACACGCACCGCTTGAGGCCTCTGGCTGAGGGAATCCAGCAGCCAGTTGCAGAGGGAGGTGCTGAGGCCCAGTCTGTCCAGTTTACAGATGAGTTGTTGTGGTATTATGGTGTTGAATGCTGAGCTAAAGTCTATGAACAGCATTCTCACATATGAGTCTTTCTTGTCCAGATGAGTTAGGGCTGGGTGGAGGGCAGAGCAGATTGCATCCTCTGTGGATCGTTTCGCTCTGTATGCGAACTGGTATGGGTGCAGGGTGGGAGGTAGGGTGGATTTGATGTGTGACATGACTAGTCGTTCAAAGCACTTCATAATAATGGGTGTCAGTGCCACGGGGCGGTAGTCATTGAAACAGGCTGGGGATGGTTTCTTTGGCACAGGTATGATGGTGGCAGTCTTGAAGCATGATGGGACAGTGGCTTGCCTCAGGGAGGTGTTAAAGATGTCTGTGAAGACATTCTTCAGCTCCTCTGTGCAGTCTTTCAGCACACTACCAGGGATGTTATCTGGACCCGCTGCTTTCCGGGTATTGATGGTGATGAGTGTCCTCTTCACGCTGGCAGCAGACAGGCACAGAGGCTGGTCGTGTGGAGGTGGTGGTGTTTTCTGTGGGTGTGTGTTGTTCTGTGATCTGGACACAAGCGATGGAGGCACAACTTGTAGAACTTTGGAAAGCTCATCCGAGCCTTTTCGATGTGGCATCACAAAATTATCACGACCACAACAACTGTGAAAATAGTTGGATTTACATGCTGCTCAATCACAGCTGCCTGATCATGTTTTTCATTAGCAATTTAGCAAAGTTGATGGTGGTGGTGTGTCTGTGTGAGTGAAAGACAGAGAGAGCGAGCGACAGATTTTCTGTTATAACCTTCATGTTATGTTGGCACAGTGTGAGCACTCAGGTCGCATCAGAGCATCGGGCGGTATAGTGTGAGACCCTGCATCGTAGCCTACGAACTTCTAACCCCTGCGAGTCAATCGTGCAGTTTGAGCAGGAGCTTAGCTTAAACTTGACACTGTACGCTAAAGTAACCCTCTGAATCTTGAATGTTGTTTTCTGATGCCAGTTTAAGTTTTTCTATTTTTTCAGCATTTCAGCCCTTGGCTGCAATTGTCTGGCTGACTGCTTTTCCCTCCAGTGGGCATGAGTTTCAGAGAGTATGGCACATTGTTGTGCATCTCTGTGGCGCAACACTTAGTTAGCTCGTTTTCAAATTTATTGACGGACGGTTAAAGTGTACACAGAGTGGGCACATCTTGACTTGTGGAGACAGTAGTGGGCAAATTACTGCAAGTCACCAATCTGTGACCTGTAACATCAGATAAGTTGCTGATCTCGCTGATGCAACAATCGGCTGCCTCATGCAAAAGCATGCATACTGTAACGATGGTTAAGTGTTACTGGACAATGACATGTTGGTTTTCTCTGCACACTGTTGTTGTTCCTTTAAGATTCATGTTTGGTTGGGCTGCAGGAAGTAGTGAGGGTGGTGTACAGGAAGGGGTGGGGGGACCTGGTTGTTCTGTGTGTGTGCCAGGCTGAAGAGAGGTGTAGTTCGAGAGCGCTTCCCCCTGAGTTAACAACCCGCTGGCTTATGTGCCGAATAAACGGACAAACTGAGACCCCAACCGTCTGGTTCTTGTGAACGTTACATTGGTGTCAGAAGTGAAGAAAGAAAAAAGAACCCCAGAACGCCCGAGACCCTGTTGCCGGCGACGCTTGCCGTTACGAGACGAGGATGTTGCCGGGCAGGATTAAGAAGGAGACGGAGGAGAGGGAGGTTCGTCCGCGCTCGCCCGCCCATGGAGTGAGGGAAACGGCGCTGCGGCTGTCTGCCGAGGCTGGATTTTCTCCAGGTTTGACTAGGCTCGGGAACTGTTCGCACAGCGGCCGCGATTCCGGCGGGAAGGAGTCGACCTCGCTTGGCGCACCGTCACGTGATGTAAACAAACATGGCGGCGCCCAGCAAGCTGCAGCGAATATAAAAACGCCTAAGTTCAGCGGCAAGACGCCATGGGAAGTGTTTATCGCACAGTTCGAGCTGTTAGCTGTTGCAGCTGGCTGGTCTGAGGAACATAAAGCTCTCCAATTGGCTTTGTGCCTGTGTGAGGATGCAGCTGCATGCCTGCTGCTGCTGACCGAGGAGCAGAGGGGAGATTATAATGCTCTGGTCGGAGCACTTCAGAGGCGCTTCGGGCAGTATAACCAACCAGTGCTGCTGAGGTCGGAGTTCCACAACAGACGCAGATTGCCAGGTGAGCCCCTCCGCATTTTGGCCCATGAAGTCGAGTGCCTTTGCCGGAGGGCGTATGACAGCATGCCACCATCAGTGCAGGCGGAGTTAGCTCGGGACCAGTTCCTGCAGGCCCTGAGCCCTAAAGAGCTCCACATGCAAACTCAGCTTGCTCGGCCGGCCACACTCAATGCAGCCCTGGAGCTAGCGTTGGAGAGGGAGATGCTTGCAGGATCCTCTGGGGGCGCTGACGACGCACACATGGTGAGGGCTGTGTCAGCACCTGTGGAACAGATGGAGACGCCAGCGGGCCTGTGCAGTTTGGTGCAGACAGCTTCGCTGCAGTCGCCTTCCCCTCGGGCTGGCCCACACCGCCGACCTCAGAGCTGCTGGGGATGTGGACAAGTCGGACACCTCATCAGGCAGTGCCCCAAGCTTGCAGCGGTTCAGGGAAATGCCCACGGGCCCGTGTAGGCGGGAGTACACGGGCCTGGGAGAACGACATCCCCACACCACCGCCACCTCCACCCGGTGCGGCCATCACTGTGGGCTGGACCCAGGTTGGCGGCTTTTGCCATGTTCCAGTGACGATTGCGGGGGTGTCCTGTACGGCCCTGCTGGACACGGGATCCAATGCAACGCTGGTCCGACCCGATATTGTCCCAACCGGAGCTGCTGTACAACCGACTAACGTGCAACTTAAGACTGTGACCAGTGATCTGGCCCCAATGAGAGGGAAGGGAGTGTTCCAGTTCAAGGTGGGGGACCTCGGTGTGTCTTATGCTGCCTGGGTGGCTGACGTGCAGGACGCCTGCATCCTTGGGCTGGATTTTTTACGAGCCATTGGTGGTGTACTGGACTTAGGCAAAGGCCTCCTCGTACTCCCTGATGGGAAGAAGGTGCCGCTTATTCCTCCCCCGGTCTGCACAGCATCTGCCGCGGCGTCCACCTCCACCGCAGAGACCCCTGCAGACCCGCCAGCAGAACAGCGAGCGGAGGAGGAGGAGGAGGAGAGGCTCTCAGCAGTGAGGAGTATCTGGTCAAAGAACTGTGAGGGGCTGACTCCACAGCAGCAAGAGAGTCTATGGCAGGTACTAAAAGAGTTTAGTGACATTTTTGCCCTGAAAGAAAGTGATGTTGGCTTGACACACTTGGTAGAGCACGTCATTGAGACCGGGGATGCCCAGCCTATTAAAGTGCGCCCCCGCCGCCTGCCCCTGGCTCATCAGGAGGCTGCAGACAGGGAGCTGTGTGAAATGATGAAGGCGGGCATCATAGAACCATCTGATAGCCCGTGGGCCTCCGCGGTGGTGATGGTGCCTAAGAAAAAAAGTCCTAGGATGCGTTTCTGTGTGGACTACAGACCACTCAACAAAGTGACGAAGAAAGACTCTTACCCCCTTCCCAGGATTGATGAGTCCCTCGACTTAGTAGCCGGGTCCTCCTGGTTTTCCACCCTGGACCTGCGGAGTGGCTACTGGCAGGTGCCACTGTCCCCGGAATCCAGACCGAAGACAGCCTTCTGCACTAACAGGGGACTATGGCAGTTCAAAGTCCTGAGTTTTGGCCTTTGCAACGCTCCTGCGACCTTCGAGAGGCTCATGGACAGTGTGCTGGCTGGCGTCCCACGGCAACGGTGTCTGGTTTACCTGGATGATCTTCTAGTGCACGGGAGCTCCTTTGATGCTGCCCTGGATGCCCTGAGACAAGTGTTGGAGAGGGTGGCGGCTGCAGGCCTGAAGCTGCATCCCGACAAGTGCCACTTCATGAGGAGGGAGGTGGAGTTTCTGGGCCACAAGCTGGGTCGTGAGGGCATCAGCACTTTGGAGGAAAAAATTCACACCATTACCGAGTGGCCCACACCAGCAGACCAGAAACAGCTCAAAAGCTTCCTAGGACTGGCGTCTTATTACAGGAGGTTTGTGAAGGGCTTTTCCTCCATAGCCGCACCACTCTTCCACCTGCTGCAGAAGGACCGTGACTTCATCTGGACCCAGGACTGTCAGCAGGCGTTCGACACCCTCCGCAGATCGCTGACAGAGTCCCCAGTCCTTGCCCCCCCTGACCCCGCCCTGCCTTTTGTGGGGCTGGGAGCGGTGTTGTCGCAGGTTGGACCGGAAGGGGAGAAGGTGGTGGCGTACTTCAGCCGGGTCCTGAACAGGAGTGAGCGGCGCTACTGTGTCACACGACGAGAGCTGTTGGCTGTGGTGGCGGGGGTGAGACACTTTAAATACTACCTGTGCGGCACAGCATTTGTTGTCAGAACTGATCATGCTGCCCTTCAGTGGCTGATGTCTTTCAGGGAGCCAGAGGGACAGGTGGCTCGCTGGCTGGAGGAGCTCCAAGCCTTCAATTTCACCGTGGAGCACAGAGCAGGGACGCACCATTCTAACGCAGACGCCCTCTCTCGCCGCCCATGTGCTGCAGCTGGCTGCCGTTACTGTGAGAAGCGAGAGGAAATAGAGCGGGAACTCACGACAATAGACGGAGCAGCACAGCTCGCCTGCAGGGTTCTTCTGGTGGTGGATGCAGCGGAGTGGAGGGCACGGCAGGAACAAGACACAGACCTGCTGCCGGTCCTGCAGTGGCTGGAGAAGGGGGAGCAACCCCTTTGGGATGAGGTCACTGGGTTTTCCATCTGTACCAGGGGGCTGTGGGCCAAGTTTGCAGCTCTCAGGCTGAAGGAGGGGGTGTTGGAGCGTGCCTGGAAGGATCCTGTCACGGGGGAGGAGAGGTGGCAGGTTGTGGTGCCAAGGTCGCTGAGGTCAGCTGTGCTGGGAGCCTGCCATGGGAGCACTGGCTCTGGCCACTTTGGGGTCTCCAAGACTCTTCGCCGCCTCCGCCAGGGCTATTACTGGGGTCAACAGCGGAGGGATGTGGAGGACTTTTGCCGCAGCTGTGATGCATGTTCCTCACACAAAGGGCCACAAGACCAGTCCCGGGCTCAGCTTCAGCAGCAACCAGCAGGAGCCCCAATGGAGCGAGTAGCTGTGGACGTCATGGGCCCATTTCCTCGCACAGACAGAGGAAACCGCTATGTTCTTGTGGCCATGGACTATTTTACCAAGTGGCCGGAAGCATACGCCATCCCAGATCAGGAGGCTGAGATGGTCGCTGATGTATTAGTGGAGGGGATGTTCAGCCGCTTTGGAACAGCAGAGACCCTCCACAGTGACCAGGGGCGTAACTTTGAGTCCAAGGTATTTGCTGCCATGTGTGAACGCCTTGGGACTAAGAAAACCCGCACCACCCCACTTCACCCCCAAAGCGATGGGCTGGTGGAAAGGTTTAACAGGACGCTGGCCCAGCAGCTAGCCATCCTTACCTCAGAACACCAACGGGACTGGGATTACCATCTTCCCCTTACCCTCATGGCCTACAGGTCGGCAGTGCAGGACTCCACCCAATGTACGCCTGCCCTGCTCATGTTAGGGAGAGAGCTGAGAACTCCTGCAGAGTTGGCTTTTGGGAAACCCCCGGACGCGCCAGAGGCACCACCGGGCCGGGACTACGCAAGGAAGCTGCAGGACCGGCTGGATTCTGCACATTCCTACGCCCGAGAGCAGCTGGCGAAGGCAGGCCTGCGCCAAAAGAGGAATTACGACATCACCACTAAAGGGAGGCACTTCCGTGCTGGGGAGCTGGTGTGGGTCTACAGCCCAAAGAGGAAGAAGGGACGGTGTCCTAAACTGGATAGCAGCTGGGTGGGGCCTTGCAGCGTCCTAGAGCGAGTGGGGGAGGTTGTTTACAGGGTGCAGTTGCCTCCTAGGGGGAGGATAGTAGCGCTGCACAGAGACCGGATGGCCCCCTACAGAGGACAGTCCCTCCCCTCCTTTCCAGAGGGACGTGTACAGAGCGTCCATGACCCTGCTCAGAGGGGCCCCCGACCGGGGCTGCGTTCCCCCCCCCTCGGACTCTTCACCCCAAAGCCCCGAAGCTCCACGTCCTCCTCAGGGGCTCAGGAGGTCAAGGAGGGAACGTAGGCTACCGCCCCGCCTCAGAGACTGTGTCGTTCCCTCGGGGACGAGGAACTTATTGCTGGGGGGGCAGTGTAACGATGGTTAAGTGTTACTGGACAGTGACATGTTGGTTTTCTCTGCACACTGTTGTTGTTCCTTTAAGATTCATGTTTGGTTGGGCTGCAGGAAGTAGTGAGGGTGGTGTACAGGAAGGGGTGGGGGGACCTGGTTGTTCTGTGTGTGTGCCAGGCTGAAGAGAGGTGTAGTTCGAGAGCGCTTCCCCCTGAGTTAACAACCCGCTGGCTTATGTGCCGAATAAACGGACAAACTGAGACCCCAACCGTCTGGTTCTTGTGAACGTTACAATACATTCATCCATGAACACAATGTTGCAAACACACACATAAGCAGTGCAGTCTTCCTCTTGGTCCTATTGCTATTGTCTCCTGACTGTATTTTCCCCCTACCATTGTGTAACCTGTCAACCCCTGCCAAAATGTGTTTTCTGTCTCCCTATGGCTCTGTGCACACATGTGCTACGTTCCAATTATGTGAAAAGAGGCAGAAAGAAAACTAGGTTGATAAATCTGTGGAGCTTTTGACAGTGAAATGTTTCACAGGGTGGTACTCTTCCTTTTTCCCCCTCTCCATGCCTCCTTCCTTACATTTCTTTCTCATGTATCAATTCCCTCATCCTTCCTCATGTGTC
Organism: Aulonocara stuartgranti; assembly: GCF_965226115.1. Taxonomy (NCBI): domain Eukaryota; kingdom Metazoa; phylum Chordata; class Actinopteri; order Cichliformes; family Cichlidae; genus Aulonocara; species Aulonocara stuartgranti. The sequence goes on from NC_138946.1 coordinate 3,949,810, forward strand.
ACATAAGTCAGCCCTTAGTTACCTGACAGCTCTTTTCTCTGCGAGTGCCTCTCAGACAAAGAGGCACAGAGCTTGCAGGCCGACAGAAGGTGAGTCTGACTGTGTCAAAGAGACAACTGGGTTCTAATTATAAGGTTGCAGAGATACTGTGTTTGTGCATGCATGCATGCATATACCTCTGCATAGCTGTGAATGTGGAGGTTTTTATTTGGTTCGTGTGTGTGTGTGTGTGTGTAGCTTATCTCAGGTCCTGCCATCTGTTGTTCCTCAGCTTTGTGCAGAACAACCCCCCCGGTGACCTGATCACAGTAATTAAGCTAAAACCATCTTTTTTTTAATTTAAAAATAAAACTACAATTTAAAAACATCCTCATGTATTTTTATATGTTGATGTTAAGGGTTGGCTTTAGGGTTGATAAGGATCTGAGATAACTGAAAAATGTATAAATTTCTATACAAAACTGCAAAAAAAAGTAAACAAGTTTAAGAGGTGGCATGACGTTAGAAACATAACTTGGATCTCTCTGCTTAAAAAAGTATTTAAAAAAAGTATTTCAGTATTCTGTCTCTCTCCAGAGCACTGGGAAAATCACTCATGTGGCATCAGCACTACATGAAAATCTGTAGATCTTGCCCAGCTTTCATGGGTGAACCCTGCTACCAATGTTAACTCAAATGATTTCAGTATTACTCATATAGCACCAAATCACAACAATAGCTGACTTAAGGTGCTTTATATTGTAAAGAGAAGACCCTTAAATATACAGAGAAAACCCCAAAAATCAGACGACCCCCTGTGAGCAACACATGGCAACAGTAGGAAGGAAAACCTTCCTTTTAACAAGAACTCACTGCTGCAATTTTAGGGACTCGGCAAAGCCATTTAAACAGCACTATGTTGCTAGTTGCTCACTTACTGTTCATTCATCCATCCATTCTCTACCACTTCACCAATTTAGGGTCAAGGGCAGGTTTGTGCTACCAGCCAATGTTAGCAATGCTGCAAACGGTATTTAGTGCTGTGAGGCTACAGAGTACAAGCAGGTGTACCCTGACTATGGTCGCCGGGATGGGCTTCAGCACCTCCAAAGATCCTGATTTTGACAAGCAGAAGAGAATGGATGGACGGAGAGAGCCGTCGTGATGCCTCACACTGATTTGTGGACTGGAGTTTTTGGTGATTCTACCACGCTCACATGTTGTTTTTTGGAGCTGTAGTTAAACCAGAGTTTCACTCACCAAAACGAAAGAGCTCCAGTTCAGTAACTGGAATTAGAGGAAGTGAGGCCCAACACCTTCTATGTGTATCTGTGTCGCCTCCTGCTCAGGATGGTCTGAAAGGGGAAATTGGTATCAGGACTAAAACAGATTTTAAACCAGGCTATAGACATACCAGCAATGTCTATAGCCTGGTTTAGACATCAGGGTGATCGTGGCTCAAAGATTTGGCAGTTCGTCCTGTAACCGGAAGATTGCCGGTTCGAGCCCCGGCTCGGACAGTCTCGGTCGTTGTGTCCTTGGGCAAGACACTTCACCTACCGCCTACTGGTGTTGGCCAGAAGGGCCGATGGCGCGATATGGCAGCCTCGCTTCTGTCAGCCTGCCCCAGGGCAGCTGTGGCTACAACTGTAGCTGCCTCCACCAGTGTGTGAGAGTGAATGAATAGTGGAACTGTACAGCGCTTTGAGGGCCCCGAAAAGCGCTATATAAAATGCAGTCCATTATTATTATACTATTTCACTGCTGAAGCTGAGCATATTAACATGGACGTCTCTGTAGATTGAGCATGTAAACCATAGTTAAAGCAAAAAATAAACTAAAAACAATGAAAATCTAATTGCAATAATTAACCCCACCAAAAAACATTTACATGTAAGCAAAAATCTGAACACAACAGAATAAAAAATGATTAAGCTCACGGCACATCACCATACATTACATAATATTTGTAATGCAAGAATAAAAACATGACGGTGCGACACTCTGAATTACTTGCACTCATAAACACAGACTGCAGCTGCACTGAGATTATTAATATAGATATAATCTGTTGAAGGATCGCTGAAGCTCCCGTGTCCCCTTCGAGGCTAAGCTAACTGTGGAGAGCATTAACAGGGATTCAAATGATCCTGTGAGGGACACGCTATCGCTTTCAAACCAATTGGGACAGGTGCCAAATCACCAGCAGTGAAGGTGCACTTTTCTCCCGTCCTAATGGCCATAAAGTGAATATACATCTCCTAACCATCATGACCACTAAATCTTAAAAAAAAAAAAAAAAAAAATCCCCTTCTCCATCATGGCACTAACCCACAGTGGAGATGATATAACGTGATCGTAAAAATGTGGTCCGTGGAGAGGTGGAAACTCTCACCTTTTTTTTCCCCCTCATCACTGATAGTTTGTTTCCCCCAGGAGGTCTCCCAGCCCCGCCTCGCCTGCTTGGCTCCCAGCATGCAGCGGGGCTCGATGAGCGTATCACCGTGGTTCATATCAGTCATTGTAATGGTTTCTGTCCTCACTTGGAGCCCTGTGGCCACCGATGAATAGGAAAGAAGTAATTTATTTACACTGCTTCCATTATCATATATTCTTAGTCCAGTCTTATGTACAGTGAATACTGATGTCTGTTCACATTATACTGAGGTATACCTTATACATCTTTATGTCTAAGCCCTTAAAATAGAAAGTATAGCGTGCACCAATTACATGCTGAGTAAAGGAAGAAGCTTTTACTCAGCATTCATGAGTTCAGGAACGATCAACTTAACAAGTGAAGAATATAATCCATACAAAAACCCGAAAACTAACCCAACAAATGTTTGCTAAAGCACTATACCCAAAAAGACAGCATAAAGAGAAAGAAAAATTTACAAAAAATGCATGATATACTCATTTGTGCATGTCTAAAAGTGGGGAGAGAAGCAGACAGAAGTCACAAAAACAAAAAGTTAAAAACCACAATGAACTTCAAATAGCAATTTTACATTTCTTCTAGAGATGGCAGCAGGGAATTAGGACCATGGCATGTCAGAAGTGGTGCCATCTAGAACTTGGCCAGGCTGGCCGTGAGCTGGCATCGCCAGGCTGTAGCAGGACAAACTCTCCTCTCTTTCCAGTTCAGTCAAACACATGAATTAATTTCACCAATGGATGAATAGTTCTCTAAAGGTCAATGCAGCTCGGCTAAGTGTGCAAATACATTAAGGTGCAAACGCAACTACACTCAAATAGCACCGACTTTTGTCTAAGAATACAGCAGCTTAGTTTCCTCTCATTTACACTCCATCCAGTCAGCATGAAGCCAGCAGCTGGGGAACCATACGTTGTTTTTAACAAATGATTTACAGAAAGATCTTTGGACATACCGTCTTTAGATTGAACCATCTAAATAAATGCTGGGTAACTGACAAGTCCTTCAGAAAAACTGCAACATATGGCCTTTACTTGGCTTCCAGAACAAACCCCAACTAACTTCAGTTTGTCGATCCTTTGATATGCTTATTTAAGCATGAAAACACTGACTAAAGCTTTGTTTGCTTTGAAGCTTTGATGAAGCCATTTAATCGTTTTCCTCCAGGGGCTTCTACATATAGGTCAAGCCCAACGTTTCAGCCAGATGTAATGGCAGCAGTGGCTCAGCTAGTACTCTTCCACATATCTTACTGTAAAAAACAGAATGTGTAGATTTATCCTGTCAACTACTGCTGCACATCTGCATCATGCTTTGCAACCCACCTCCACTCCAGTTCCACTCCACTGGCTTAAGGACGTGTCTCTTGTCATCGGTGCTTGGTCTGGTCTTTATGTTTGGTGGGTGGATGTATGCACATAAAACAGTGGAGAATTGTGCTTTTGGCATATAAACACAAGCCTGGAAAAGATGCTAGCACATTTTCCCTTTTTAAATGTTGAAATAATATCAATTCCATGCCTGTAAACAACATGTTTGAGGCGTTCACCCATTTTATGTGATAAACTGACACATCCCGGCTGTAATCCTACTGTTAATTATATAATTCTTTCTGAGATTTACAGATAATAACATGAAGAGACAGAAAAACAGAAAAAATCCAATGGTCATTTTGCAAATTTGCTACAGGAGAAAATAAGAAAGACTGACAGAAAAGAGAGAAACTGAAAAAAGGATGATGTGGAGAGAATAAAGCTGGATAAAGGAAGGACCATCTAGTCTTATATGTGACAACTTAATTGGGAAAACGAAGGCTCCATTTATTGCAGGGAGAGAGAAAGAGATACAAAAAGTCTTACTTAACACAATTTCACAGAAATATTTCTATAAAAGTACCGTTTTATGTTTGATTTTCATTTTTAAAAGCCTTTCACTAGACCCTGGATGGGCCAAAGCACACAAATCTGTTTTTATAAAATTATTTTTGAATAGCAAATAAGGCAGATTGTGGCATCACGAACAATTACATTAATTGCAGAAACTCATGCTGTAATAGGGCAACATCTGAAGACTGAAAGAAGGCCAATTTTCATGACTGGCAAGATGACCTAAGGTGGAGCTTTAACCTAGAAATGGACAAAAAAAAGGACAAATTTTGGAAGCAGAGAGCTCTCCTGCTGCAGCCTCCCCTCTATTCCAAGCAGCTGTCACCAGATGAGCACAGGCGTATGCTGATTCTTGGGCTTCATACTGAATTTAGACCTCACTGTCCCAGGTGAAGGTCTACTCCTTAATCAACTGCACTGTCAGATCTAAGGTTCTATGTGACTTATTTCTACTCTTTATGGGGCTGTGCAAAAGTCTTGAGACACCTGTCATTTCTTTACAATTTGTTTCTAAGGAGCCAAACTTTCTTCTACATTTTTAAAACAGTCTTGAGCAACGTTTCTGACTTTCTAAAGGTCTTTTTAAGAAACGGAGTGAAAATGATGACGTCTGTCAAATTACTGGACTGAAACTCAGTAGGAGCAGGTGTTACGGCGTGATGAACCAAAACGTAACATTTCTGTTGACAATATGTGTGGAGAAGATAACAAGAGGGTTACAACAGTGTTACTGAGGCAGCGTGGGATCATCCTAAAACACAGAACAAAAAGCAACCAACATCCATAGAAGAGATTTGAATGTCCTTCAAGACCTCAGGAGAACTACTCCTGAAGACTACTGAAAGAAATCACAAGAGAACTGCTTCAGAGGGTTCAGGCTGTGCTGAAGAATAAAGACGGTCACACCAAATATTGACTTTTAAGCTTTTTAGAAATGCACAAACTCTGTTTTTGCCACATTTATAGTTTGTTGCGTATTTGTATGCTTCAGTAAATTACTTGCTATGTTGCATTTTCCGATCAAAATATAACAAAGTCAGGGGTGGCTCAAGACTTTTCCACAGTATGTACCAAATAAGACCTAAAAGGAGAATAGTACTCTTTCACTATGGCAGGGTGTTGCAGGTGGTTGTTAAAAGAACTCGGTATACTCACTCTTACAAAGTCTTAACAAGGCTAACTTTGAAATTGCTGACATCAGGGAGTATTAATGAACACGCAACCTGTTTCCGCTACATCAGCTGCTACTGATCTTTGAGTCATCCAAGCAAAAATAAAAGTCATCAAACTCGAAGGATGAACCCGTATTTTATAATAAAGTGCATAACAAGCAGAGTGTTAGTTGTCATTTATTTTGTATGTCTACAACAGCAGCAGTAAACACGGCTGCTGTCAGGTGCACGGGGTTGACAGGAGACATTACAGCGACTCAAACAGTTTCCTTCTCCGGCCTTCAGCCGCTGTATGAATCTACAGATGCACTCACAGAAATCCCATCACCAGGTAGGATGTGATATCACGTTGTTTGCCAGGTGTCCAAAAAAACCCACTAAGATGAAACATCTGAGGAGGTGCAGAAATAAGAATGCATGATCCACTTTCAGGTTATCTGTTGGTGAACCTGAAACAGGCTGTGGTTTTAACACACCTATTCCCTCGTGCACCAGACGTGGACCGCTGACAGATTTGCGAATCAGCTCAAGCCGGAGGACAAATGAAAGTCAGAAGCCATACAACTCCTAACAAGTTTATTTTTACAGAGCGCCGGTGTCATTGATGATCTTTCCTTTCTTCTGTTACAGAATGGGACGCTTTTGATGGAACAAAACCCGCTTGAACACTGAATCTGGGGCCAGACGGGTCCTCTGCATTACGATTCTGCCTGGAGAATCGCTTTCACGTAGAGCAGGTTTTATGAAGCAAGCCCTCTGATGCTGTTATCTACAGCGGCACTGTTGTATGCATAAAAGTCTTAGTCCTCTTTCGCAGGATTATAGCAGGAGAAGAGTCACTCGGCTCGGTGTGTGTGTGTGTGTGTGTGTGTGTGTGTGATCATGCACAAACACTGCACGTATCCCTACTTCTTTTACTCAACCCACCCGATTACATACCTCAGCAGCGAGATAGGTTTGTTATGACCGTGTTCTGGGATTTTCTAATGTGGTGTCCCCATCATTACATCATCAACTTTGGGCCCATTAATAATTCAGAATAATTTATTGCACTTAACCTTCCCCAGTGCTGGGAACGTGTCATTAAAATTTTGGGACTTAATATAAAAACAGGTAATTGGGCCTTCCCATGAATTTCTGTGAGGTTGCAGATTACTCCCAAAGATCAGGCTGTGTGATAGATGGTGACATCACTGCTGGGTATCATGGAAAGATGGAGCCATGGCATGACTTTATCTTTTTGTTTATTTGTCTTTGTTTGTTTTTCAAGCAGGAAATCCAACAGCCAATGAATCTCCAAAGATTAATGGATTCCACTACCCAGCAGAGAGCCATGAGCAGAACTCTGGAAAAAACTACAATAACTGACAAAACTGCCCCCCAAAAAACAATAAACTTACATTAAAAAGAAGGCAGGTTTGCAGCTCATGTCTCGCAAATGGAGTTCAGAAAACGTGTCCATTACCCGCTGATTCTGCATACGCACACGCAGATCTCAATATAACCAGTATCCGAGTGGAAACTATTATGTAATTTCATTAAATACGGTCATAGGAACCTACTGAGCATACCAATAGGTGAGAAAACACCCACTAGCAGCATGTATGGGAGTGATAACACCTGGTAACGGCCATTTAATGGGCTAATATCATTGAAAGCTGCAGGAGTGCCCCTCCTTATTTTTGTTGATGCACCCTCACATTGGCTGATACATGGCGGGAGAAAAGGTTGAGAGTAACTCCTTTTAGTTTGGCTTCTTAGCGAAAATGAGAGAAGAAATATAGCCATGTATCACACCAAAGGAAAAAGGAAGCCCCCCCAAAATCCTAATACGACCCTTTTAAAGTCTCCACACAAATTCCCATCATCATAATGAGATTTTAATGAAGCATGTGATCCTGCACTCACACTGTGTCAGTTTGCTCTATATGCTTCTATTGCACATTACAGATGGAAAAAGCGTGCATATCTTCATAACTTTCCCCCTTCTCCTTCACATTGAAAACACTGACTCAAAGCAGCTCAGTGCAGCTAACAGAGCGTGCCATCACCCACGTCATAATCCAACACTGACAACACTGCATTTAAATAAAAATCCTACACGGATATGTTGATCTGGAAAAAACTAAAACGTAGAGCCTTAAGTGTGCAGATGGCATTATATAACCATTTAATGCGCTGTAATGGGTGATTCATAACCTTTTCCTATGGTTGAATTAGCTTTCTTGTATGATAATCCATGTACCTGCTGGTAGCATGGAAATCTACAGTTAGAATAAAGAAAACATCAAAGAGCCATCAAGACGAATCCACCGCAGAAAATGCAGATGGAAATGAACACCCTGTAATGTTTTCTGCTGTATGTGCTGGAACACATGCTTTAGAAAATAAATAATTATGCACATTTTAAATAAATAATAAATTCTCTGTTGTAACCTCTGTGACTGAATCGCTGCTTGCCAGCAGACTTCTATTAGACGGAGACACGGCAGTCAAAAGTTGTGCCCCAAAAAACAACTAAGACAGGAGTTATACTAGCCAGTCATGCTGTTGCACTGATGCATGCATATAATGGAGGAAGCACGCTGTCTGTTCGGTGCTGATCCTGGCAGTAAATACACTCTGGAGTGCAAAATTAATAATATTAAAGCCATAATCATGTGAAACTATTTTTACGTGTGCTCGAGGTTATTACTGGTGTGTTTGAGGAGTGGACCCAAAAGCAGACACGGGAGAGAGGAAACCAAGTGTGACAAAAAGCCAGCCGTTTATTAGGCTAAATCCATAAACAGAAAACAAGGCAAAGTGACCTGGGGAAAAACTAAAACGTAAACTGGAATAAACTAGGATTAACTATGAAAACTGTGACAAGAAAACATAAACATGAAGCTGAACCTGAGCCCTGACCTGAAGCAACACAAACAGATGACCCAACACTGAACAGAGGAAGACAGAGGACTTAAATACACAGGAGGTTAATGAAGGAAGAGGAAACACCTGGGGAAACACAGGTTTTTCACTTGACAGACTGGTTACACAATATGGGATCAATAAGAAATTTTTTTTAGAATATAACCAAAGTCCATAGTAAAAAAGAAATTCAAACCGGGTCAAGTTGAACTACAAACACCATCAAGTGTGGTACAATTTCTTACTCTTAAAACCCCCAAATTACTTTCCAAAATATACAGAATGCTTTCTAAAACAGATGAATCAATATCACTTCCTATTGCAAAATGGGAAGCGGATTTATCAGTTAACTTAATGTAGACCAAAACTTCTGGTCTCAGATTTGCTTAAAAACCTTTCATCTAATTAGAAATCCAAGTCTTCAATAAATCCAATACAAAATACTACAGAGTGCACTATAAAGGTCATCGGATGTTCAAGATGGGCTTTACGTCTACCAACAACTGCTCACACTGTCAAACCAACTCACCGGACAATCATATCCACGCTCTTTGGTTCTGTCCACCAGTTCAGAAGTTTTGGCGCGAGATATGTGAAGACTTATCGAAGTGTCTGAAATGTAACGTTCCAACTTCCCCCTTAGTGTGTTTGTTGGGCAGCTTAGATTGTGTCACTACAGAAAAGAGGTTGGGTATCAGACGCCACCTCTCTAGGGACATCTCTGGCCCCCCAAGGTATGGAGGCCTATCTCCCCCCACCACTCCCCCTGCCAGTGGCAGACGCCCTCAGACATCGGTGCGTTGGTGGTTCTTTGTGTCTGGGGATGCGCATTCAGGTACGCACCGGCTCACTCCTTGGTGGCTGCCTGGAGCCTGGGGCTCTCTCGGGCCACTTTGGGGGTAGGGTGCCCTCGGCCTCTGGGCCTGGGGCTCGGTCACTCTGGCGCAGCTGGCTGCCGGCGGAGCTCGCGGGCGCGTCACTGCAACCCCCCCTGGCTTTTGCTCCGCGGCTGCTGAGTGACCCCTCATCTGGGGCTCTCCTCAGCTCTTTCTGGGACAGTGGCGCGGCTGCCCCTCTGTTGGTCTTCCTTGGTCTCTTGTGTTCTGGGGGCCTCTGGATGTCTGGAGCCTGGATCTCCTCCATACCTGCTTCATGCCCTGGAGGACGGGGCTGTGGCCCCCCCACACCCTCTAGCACAGGGGTGTCAAACTCAAATTCACAGTGGGCCAAAATTCAAAACAAGGTCGTGGGCTAACATTAATGTTTATTGGAAAAAAATCTTCCTCCAGATTTAAGAATGAATCTCTTCTTATGGAGTCAAACAAGTTTTGCTGAAAAACTGAATATGGAACAAGCAAAGCTTAATACTAAACAATATATATATTAGCTGTATAATACCAGTAGGCCAGCTCTAATAATAATTTGGTATGGCTTCGCGGGCCAAATGTAATTAGGCTGGGGGCCAAATTTGGCCCGCGGGCCAGAGTTTGACACCTATGCTCTAGCAGATGATTACATGAAGGAACCTTTTGAATACAAGTGCGCTCACAGGTGTACACACGGGTGCTCACACACACAAACTACACCCTTTTTGGCTCCTACCTCAAAGCACACTGTGCGCTGTCGATCCTACGTGCTGCACAATAACATTCAATATTTAGTATTTATTGTTATATTCACATAGATCATCGTGATGTTGTTTATTATATTGCTCTCTTTTTTGGCTTGTTTTCCCTTTTTTCATTCTCAACAGGTGGTCCAAGTGATTGATATTTGTATATTTGTCTGTTTGTTTTGTTGGTTTTTGTTTTTTGTCCTTTATCACCGTTCCTTTTCCCCACTGTTTTTCTTTCCCTACCTCTCTTTCTTTCTCCCTTTTCCTTCCCCCAGTCATGTCTGTCCCGTGTGTAGCAACTAAAAAATAAAAACAAAGGTCAATCAAACGGACCAATATGGCAGGGCTGGGATGGTCCATTTGGTAGTAAATAAATAAATAAATAAATAAATAAAATAGTAAAGTAAATCCGTTGGGCATCTTTCTTGGTCTTTAGACAATAATTCTGATGGCAAAAGAACCAAATGAGACAGGCGGAAAAAAGAAAAAAGATATAAATACAAAATAAATTCAAATGCTGGGTCACAGACCCAACTCCCTGACAGAAGTATAACTTTGGGGCAAAGTCACCAAACCTTTAAAAGGTTTTATTGTCATTTGAACTGGTCATCCAATTAAATGAATATTACACGCATGGCTCCGTTCCATTTCACTGACATAAGGACGTAAGACTAATAAAGTTATGCTCCAATTTTCATTGCGATTTGTTAGCTCCATGGAATTCACCCATAAATTATAGGGAAGCTAACCAAACGTATTAGTGTTAGCAATTAGCTAACACTAGCAATTAGTATTGCTGATAATCTGCTTATTCTCCAAATATAGCCTCAATGGCTCCAAAAACACAAGATAGCAATTGTTCATATGCCAGACCAGATGCCATTGTCATAGTATGTGATGGGCTTCCATTTATGAGGCAGTTGGAATTTGCTGGAGCAGTATGTGTGTGGTCTAAATCATTTAAAACAAACCAGGAACTCTTTTCTGAAAATTTGTTCATGAAGGGAAAGAAAGTCCTCGGAGCTGCAGTCAAAGTTTTCGGGATTGTGACAGTTATTTTGGTAGCACTTTTTACTACAGCTAGGTAATAAAGGGGTAATAGTAGGGTAATGAGGGGGAAACAACAGGGTAATAATGTGTTATTTTCCAAGTTATACTATAAAATTACCATACTAATAACCATGTAATATCCAAGTAATATGTAGCTACAGTGGTTACAGTTGAGTAATAGTACACTGAAATTTATGTAATAGGATAATAAGAGCCCCAAAACTGGGGGTAATAATATGGAAATATAACTCCGTAATAAAGTGGTAATAGTAGGGTAACAGTGAAAAAACAAGAATAATGTGGTAATTTCTAAGTTATTACCATTCAATTAGCCATGGTACTTTTTGTGGAATAAGCAGGAAACAGACCTTCAAAATGCAAAAATGCCAAATTTAATTTGTACACTTGACCAGCTGCGGGTCAGGACGGTCCGAACAACATATCAAAGTGTATTTTTCGAAATGCTTCCCATGCATCCAGCCGGGACAGAAAACAGATCGTTTCTGTTTGCTACACAGGTTAGAATTATTTTTCTGGATTTCGAAAACTGCAAAGACTTTAACAATATGAGAGCCTAGATGGACGGGACATACAAAATACCTCACACACAATGCATTTCAAATGTAATATTAGAGCTACTGTGGTGGCTCACAGTCCTGGCTCTCATTTTGATTATGCTGTTACTGAATTTCAGCCAATCAATCTGACATGCCCGGGGCGTCATTTACTGGCTGATGGGTGATGTGAGGGGCGAGAGTGGTGGATTACCTTATGCCATGCTTGTTAAAAGCTTTTATTCTCTGTAATCATCTCTCTCTGGAATGCACAAAACTCCCTTAATTAGAATCCAAGACTTTATTTCCCTCCCTCAGTCTTTTAATTCTGCATCGTAAAATTCAAACCAAGAGCCTGAAGTCAAAATTAGCTTTTTTTCCTGGCAAGGGAGCAGGTCCGGAGCACCTGCAGATCAGAAGAGGCGGTTTGCAGGTGCCGCTGTTATTGCTGCAGGCGAGAGGCCATGAGAGGAAGAAATGAGTGGTGGAGTGTTTTAATAAGGACCCTTTTTGGAACACTTGTGCTTTATTCTGTCCCCCTGTAGTGGAGAGGGTCGATGCATCAACCTATCTGGAGCAGCATTTGCCCTCTGAAGAAGGTGAGGTAGGAATTACAGAGGATCCTCTCACACACACTGACGTTTTCAGTGATTACTTGTGATATTTCATTTAAAGAGGTGTCAAGTGGGTTGTTCTGTTGCAATTTTATCTTTTCCCTCTCCTCTTATTTTTGAATATACAGTACAGATGTACTCCTGATCCCAAAGCTATTAAAACTGTCATTTCATTTATATTCAGGTTAGGCTATAAAAATGCACTCAGAGAAATGTTGGTTTTTGCTTGTTTAATCTTTATTTCTTCCATATAAAGCTGTGTTTTTATTGCAAAAACATCCACAGCAAAATCGCAGTTTGCCTGCTGTTTGGGTAAATCGTGATTTTCACTTTTTTTCCATTAGAAGTTACTGGGAAATAAAAATCACATTGAGTGCTTAAGTTAAAAAAGGTAATTTGCCTTTATTTTGTAACATTTAAGAGTAAATTGCCTGTAGTACCAACATGTGATAAATGCACGGAGAGGGATTTTTACAAGCTTCACAATCAGATACACACAGACACACAAACTGAAGCCGGAAAGACTTTTTGTGTCGTGCCTCTTCCAGTTAGCAGAGAACAAAAGCACCTCTTGAGCCCACAAAGGAGCAGAAAAACCGGAGGATTGTGGGCAATCTGCTGCTCTGCAGCTAAAAAGGTTCGCTGACACGCAGCAATAGAAAAAGCCTACTTGTAAGAGTGCAAGGACAAAGCAGATGTTCACCCTGACCCTGATGGGTCTGATGCCACATGACAGGAAGCTGCCACACTGCTGCACATTAAGTACACTTCATCAGACAAGAGCCCGACATAATGCATCACCATTAACTGGGGCTACAGTTTGATATCAGCAACAGGAGGAGCTTATTCAGCGCTGAGGAGCAGCTAAAGCAACTTCATTCCTCATCATCTGGAGGAAAAGAAAAAAAAGACAAAGGATCTGTCTTTCTAAGGTAATAGACAGAGGCAGGGCTGAAGCGCTTTTTCTCCAGTTTGAGGCAAAAAAACAGAAACGATGCCTCCTGGATGTTTTCATACCCGTATGCCAGCTACATTGACAGCAGCATCCAAAACTTGACTTGCACTACACATCTCTTTGGCTATGACAAAAATAATTAACATTCAAACCCAACTATTTCCTAATAAAGCTTTTGATTGAGTTCAATAAGGAAGATTTGTGCGGAGGATCAAAATAGATAAAGATTAAAATTTCTCCCACCATGCCGGCTCATCGGTGCTCTAATGTCAATCAACCAAAGAAGCTAAAGGTTTAACCCACAGCTCTGAATGACAGAACTGGAAAAGAAATGTAGAAAGAAATAAAGAAATAAATTGTTTTGAGGGAAATAAATGAGAGAAGGTGGGGGGCGGGGTTACCGTGTTTGGTTTCGGTAACATCAGTGGCTGTGTGTGAAATAAAAAGTCCTCCTGTACTTGGAGTATAAATGGTGTTAGCAAAGGAAACTGCCATTGGGGATGTTTGATTATGTATTAACTTAACGCAAAGTGTAAGGGAACACACATTAGGGAAGGATTAAACGCATAAATAACTTACTGTACCTTCCAGGGGTGTTTGTACAGCATTTGGTTATGTGGGTAGTAAATGTTTCACTGCAACGTTTCACACAAACATATACATTTTTCAGAACCGATTTGCATTAGTCAGACCTTAAAAGGAGGGGGAGGGCGTCGGTTTTGACCAGGAACGGGTAAATGTTCTGTGCCTTTGCCAGCTCCAGCCACTCTTCTCCTCAAGATATCGTGAGTGTGGCCAAGCAGCCAGGTCAAATCCACAAGAGACATGAGAGTCATTACACAGGACCAGCTGTGGCTTACTCACTCTGGCATAGGCCCCGATCTGCTTGGTTTGAGCTTAGATGTAGAGAGAAAAATATACACTACATGGATGAATTTCAACATACTTCTATTTACAATGCTAATTCACAATAGCAGTCACTTCAAGACACTTTATATTGTAAGGAAAGGCCCTACAATATTACAGAATCAGATGATTAGCTATCAGAAAGCACTTTGGTGACAGTGGACAGGAAAAACTTCCTTTTAACAGGAAGCAGTAACAGGAAGCTATTTCTCACGCTCTGGATCGACAGCTGCCCTTTTCTGTATTTATTTGAAATGTTTTTTTTTTTTTGCCAGCACAATCTGGGCACATCAGTAAGGCTTCTTCAATCCTTTGGTTTCTTCCTTGAGTGCCTGTTGCACTGAACTAAGAGAGTAGCAGAAGAATCGTCCTCTATTATTTCCCCCACACAGATTTTCTGAAGCCTGATCGAGGATGAACCTCCATCACAATAAAGCCATACACTATTTTTACAAATCCCATCATGCCGTTTTGTTCAACTCGAGTAAATTAATTCGACGCTCTCAAAATTCAACACCAGTCTTTTGGGTTTGTTTCAATCGAGGAGGTGAAATCTTTCCATTTCTACACACGGCACAATGACAAGCTGGAGATAACTCCCCCTCCCTTCACTGATCTCAATTGGAAAACTATTTGGTGTGAAACTCTGTGCCTTTGTGGACTTTTTCAAAATTGTCCATTTTTCATTTCCCCTGCCTTCCCCCTCCATCCCCATCTGAATCTTTTAATTTACACAAGCCATCCTTGCAAAGTGTGGAATTAAGAAAATTAAAAATCAGGTAGTCATTAGTCAAAGCAGCCATCCATTCAACAGGTTAATATGACCATCATTCATACAGTCAATATTAGCTCACAATACTGCTATTCTCTGCAATTCAGGTCGTGGGTCCCTGAAGCTAACACTGCCCTCTGGTAAACAATGAGACACACACACACACACACACACACACACACACACACACACACACACACACACACACACACAAGAGCAAAGCATGCATTTACACACATCTCCACCGGAAAAATAAATAATTAAAAATACCCAGATGCATTACCAATGATCCATTACAAAAGCCCATTCATACTCACATCGCACTCAGTAAGAAGCAGTTTACTGTGTGGCTCCGCTGCCCATTAAAAATAAAGAAAGAGTAAAAAAAAAAAAAAAGCAGCTTCATTTCTGACGGACATTATATTCCACTCCGCCGAAACGTTCTTCTGCTGGGAACATCTGCATTAAAATGATAGGTGGTGTTATTGTGCACTTGTAGCCATGCGCCAGAGGCACTTGTGCTTAGCCGGTTACAGAGAGGAATTCAGTGGCCGGCGTCAGGAGATGGAAATCAAATAATGAATAAATTTTACATCCTGACTCATTCAATTTTCTCCCCGGCTCAGGGAAAGCGAGTCTTGTCTGGAAGCCGGTGGTGATTTCCTCTTTCATGTAAAACGCCATGGAACGTTAAAGTGCATAAATAAATACACACAACAACTGCAAGTACACACTGCAAGTAAAAGCCTGTACATTAAAGCATATCTGCTCACAGAGCTGATTTGGTTGAGCTCCCCCAAAGAATATGGAATTATTGGACATGCATGACAGTGGCTTGTAGAAACTACAATATGAAATCATTTATCACTAGAGCTTTTTTCTAAACTGAACAATGATTGAAAAGTGCCTAAATGAATATATTTACAGCTATTGTGTTGCACTAATATGCAAAACATGTGATCAGAATTTGCAGCATGTTTATAGAGTATGTCTTCTTTGCTTCTCCACTGTGCAAAAACACACCATGGAGCCGGTTCCTTACAGCAGCGGTAAGAGCGGTTTACTTGAAATAAAACAAAGCCCAGCGGGGGAGCATGAGCACCAATAACCCTGATGGATAAATAGGGAACACAACAAGGAGCTCAAACTGCATCAAAATAAAAACTCAAGCTGTCACAGCCTTACCTTTACCCTTTCTATAACTCAGTTATTTTGCTAAGACACGATATAAAGCACACAAGAGTCCTGGATGAAAAGGTGCACTTGCTAACGTTGTGAAATTTAATGTGTCTGTTAGACTGTGGGTAGCAGAAAGGAAACAAGAACAAAGGCGAGTGCTACAACTGATAAGACCCACTGTTGTTGCAGTTCAAGCTCAACCCCAGAAAAAAGCAAGCAAGAGAGCAATATTTATTTATAGAGTGCAGACAAGAGTCCAAGGGAGCTCTGCAGAAAATCTAAAGCAATGCAAAATTTAAACAACAGAACAAACAGCCATGAAATACAAGGATTTCAAATGTAAAGAAGACGGGAAATTTATATAATGAAAGAACTGGGTTTGAGAGCACTAGCGAATCAAAACGCTAAAAGGTTACGCAAGTATCCAAGTGAACAGACACGTCTTTAACGCACTTCAGACTTCAAAGGATCTTCAGAGGTGTAGCGAGAGCGTTTGGGCACAAAAGCTCAATCACCATGCAGCATTTCAACGTTCGTTCCAATAAATTCTGAATGTTCCAATTAATGTGTGAATCATGCTTCAGCAGGAAATCTGCATCAAATCTGTGGCAACATAACCTCCCAGATATGTAACTGAACTTTGGGTTGATGGAACAACTTCAATGGCGCGAAAGGCTGCGGTGAGGGTTAAGAGGGGCTTCCAGTTACATCTTAAAGTAGAAAAGTCTAAATTAAGCTTAACCATGCAAGTGATGAGTTCAGCTACAAAGGAGGGAGTCCGTACACCAGGAAGGAGGGAAAGAAGGAAGGAAGGAAGTTTATTCAGACCCCAAGGTTAATCAATATTCAAAGCAAAAGGCGAGAGAGGGCGACTTTAAAGGTTTTGTTCAGGCAAAACATGATCCTACAGTCTGTTCTTTAGGACACACACGTGTAGACTTACTGCCTCAACACTTTGTCAGAATCACAATCAGAATATTTTATTAATCCCAGAGGAAATTATATGGATGTTCCAGGGATGTGGATGCCTTGAAAGCCCTTGTGTTGCAACACACAAGTGTAATTTATTAACATGCAGAGTTGACGCTGTGACGTCTTTAGAGACACGGCATTCAAAGAACACTGCAATCTACAGGAAAAGACTGCAGAAGAAAGAAAAATGAAGGCATTTTAAACCTTATTTAAGAAGTTTATACAAAGATTCACATCAAATCTAAAATGAAACAACAACAAAACATGTCCATGTGATCATGTTAACTTA
Organism: Aulonocara stuartgranti; assembly: GCF_965226115.1. NCBI lineage: Eukaryota > Metazoa > Chordata > Actinopteri > Cichliformes > Cichlidae > Aulonocara > Aulonocara stuartgranti. The sequence goes on from NC_138946.1 coordinate 3,967,097, forward strand.
GATCATGCTTCAAAATGAGTGCACAGAGGTTTTCTCAAGTTGCTGTCAAACACCAATCTAAGACATGGAGAAGAAATCTAGCAGCTGCTGTGTCTGGAACACCTGATCTGTAGAAGCTTAGTTGAAATTTCACTTCAAATGATCATTAAAATGTAGTTTTATTCCATATTTTATTCTAAAGTTGTGGATACAATCTAGATTTGCCAAATAACTAACACAGACTAGCAGGCTGAACAAAGTGACTATGACGCCAGACTTCTGAGAACTGAAAGGGAAAAATCGTCACAAACAGCAACTTTTCTAATCCATGTGCTATGTTTATTCTTAAACTCTGAACCAGAGGCCTCTCTACCATTGACTGATGAACTACAAATAATGAGGAGCCATTTCCTCCCAATCAATTGTGCCCACAGTCCTACTGTAGAGAGACTGGGGTGAGTCAGGTCTGTCCTGTCAGAGCTCTAGAGCAACATGTATGATGAGACGCTCTGACTCCTTGAAGCCACATGTAATTGGATTCTTGTTCGTTTCCTACACTTTTAACATCGGTCTCCTTCATTATCTCTCTCTCAACTTCAGCTTTCTCCCTTTCACTTTGACCAGCCTCCTCTCTCATCTTCTCACCGTCCTGTCATTCTCTGCAGTTTTCCTCATCTTCCCTTTATTTTCTCCCTCCCATCTCCGATGTTCTACTTCGTCGCCTTCTTCGAGTTTGTCTCTTATTTTCTGCCTTTTGAACTCCTCTCTCACTATCCCCTTCATTCACTCTTTCTGAAACAATAGCCATTCTTCACAAGCTGCTGGTATTCGTGCAGTCCAAAATCTCTTGGCGCACTGGTTATGCAATCCTCCCGCCTTTGTGTGAAAGCACCGGCTGCTTCAGCGTCGTGTCGTAGAGCCACCAGAGCTTAACTTCAGAGTCAGAAACCACTTTGGAAAATAATAAAAATACAGTTTAAGTATGTTTTTGTTTTGTTCAGCAATCGTGTACCCTTGAGCTTGTCACTAAAATTCCTCGATGAATGATGAGCTTTAACAGCCAGTTAGCAAAGTGGTCATTTTTCAATGCCTTGTTTCAAGGTTCACCAATCATATACATTATACAACCTATCAGCAAGGCACCTCTGCCCTTAACCAAGGTGACGAATGTCTTGATTTACTACAATCAATAGCTCATCAGAATTATTCACCCCCTTTCGACAAACAAATCAATGCATATTCGTCAGCCCCGTGCCAACATCGAGCACCTCGAAGGAGCTTGCTTGTTAGTCAGAGTGCAGAAAGAGGTGTGCTGGACTCTGTTTTTCCATAATCAGTATTTAATCCATAACAATGTTGCTAGAATTTTGTGCAGAGTTCTCCAAGAATCATCAGAGATCAAAGATAAGTGTTAATATCTGTGAATTAGCATAAACTATTATGTATAGCATTGCCTTATTTGGTTCTTATGCAGAACGTGTCTACTCAGCTTGCACAGTCAACATTAAACAACATGCCTCGTTTGCTCAAGTACTTTTTTCCTGTTTAAGAGCCTTCTGTGTAACAATGCAATGCATTTTGTTTCTATTTTGAAAGGCCAGTAGCTCTTACCCACATGTTTTTATAAAAACAAGCACAGTCCTGAAAAATGTAACAAATGTATTCTTTCATTAAGGAAATACAGAAATCAGATTGCACAGACGTGAACCCGATCGGTTCCAGATGATGCCAGTCACTAGTTTCAAATCTTAATTAATGCAACATTTTCATTTAAAGTCAGAATATGCTTCGCAAGAGATTCACTCCTGATTGGTTGGTCCACACCTTTTTTCACACCTTGGCTCATGTGATCAGGAACATTATCAATAGTGTGTCAACAAACCTCTTAAGGGACAACTCCCACTAGTGTTTAAAATCTGGAATCTCACCATTTGGTCCTAGAACTGAAGAAGCTTCTTGGATGAGAGATGAAATGTAATGAAGTCCTGCCGCTTTGCTTTCCAAGCTCCTTAGAAGCTCCTGGGCAACAGGTTTTGGAGCACATTTGACTGTTTGGGTAGGTGTGTCAAAAATGTCATAAAAATAAGAAACTGTACGTATGAAAGGACATTGAATACCATAAGGGCATTGCTTAGATACTATGGTGTCAAAGCACCACCATTTATACCCCCCAAAAATCCAACAATAACGGTGCTAAAATTGTGTGCTCGCTTTTTAAAGTAGCCTTGATTCAGGAGCTGAAGTCCAGATCACATATGAAATTGTCATTATTGAGAAAATGAGGTGTTTGTGAACTTCATTACTAAAGTCATGAGCAGTGTTCGTCAAGTTACTTGAAAATAGTAATTAGTTACTAATTATGGATTACTTCTCTAAGAAAGCAATCCCGTTACTTTACTGATTACTTATTTTCAAAAGTAATTAATTACTTTATTACTTAGTTACTTTTTAAAAACATGACACACAACCTGAATACGTAAAAACTTGATTTTTTTCTGCATATTTCAGGATATAAAATTGAATCAAATGGAAAAGTCTCTTTTAAAAATCTTTTAATTTTATGCACATTGCATTAACCAAAAATTAAGTTATATGCAACGTTCTCTGACTGGAAGAAATGTGTTTAACATATAGCATATAAAATAAAATGTTTCGTGTTTACACTCACTCTTTTAAATAGATGCAAGTAAAACACAGCAAACAATAAATCAAATCAAAGACTCAGCAGCACTGAGTCCTGTCGCTTATAAGTCTATTCTCACCTGTTCAGCAGGAGTGGGGCGGGTGGAGGTTTGACTGATGCTGCAGCGGTCATGTCAGTGGGGGGGATCCGGGGGTTTCTCTGTGAATTTCACATTCCCGTGGCAGCGTGCTCGGTGCTCCCTCAGATTTGAAGTTTTATTTTTCTCTGTAGAAAGTTTTCTTCCCAAGCAGAGTGCACAGCAGACGCTAATGTTTTTGACACTTTTTACAGAACCTAACTCAAACCAATGTCAGTACTTCCACGCTGTAAATGCTGCATGGTCGTACTCTCTCCCGCACTCCACGTTATCCATTGTTGATCTGCACACGCCTGTTGCTGCCACGGACGTCGCTCGTACGTCATTGTCATGAGACACTCTCACAAACAAAATCACGACAGTTTTGTAATGCAGTAATGCAGAGGACTTAGGGTAAAGTAACAGTAATCTTATTACTTTTTTTGCAATAGTAATCCCTTAATTTACTTGTTACTTGAAAAAAGTAATTGGATTACAGTAACATCCACTGAACTGTAGATCTGAACTAGTATTTTAAGGACAAGTTAAACAGAGTGTGAGGGAGACAGCTGGGGCACAGTGACACGATTGTACGTGTTGCTACTGACATCGTTCAACTTTAAACAAAGAAACATGTTTTCAGCAGGGATCTCCATGAAAGGTTGATGAAGTTAACTTTATCTCGGAAAACAACATCAGCAGCTGCCAATTGTCTGACAGAAGTTGAGTCATGAATTATCCACACAGGTGCAGGTGTGTTGGTGCGAAAAAAACAAAACAAAAGAAATGAGTGCAGATGGTTCTGCACACACAAATAAGTCTTTCAGTATAATTTTATAAAACAACAACATCGTCCTGCCCTCAGCTCCTCCTGCAGCCACACAACAGAAAAGAGACTTTAAAAACTTGTTGGTTTTCTGTTGGTCTTGACAGGAAGTTACTCACTCAAAAATAAAGCTCATCTAATATCAAAGGGAACTCATTATTCTTTTCTTTATTTTAGTGCATTCTGTTACAATAGTCAGTGTTCCCAAAGTATATTGCAGGGTATCACAAAGTAACCTCTTCTGATTACTCTGAACACTCAGACCTTAGACCTTTCAGCACACATTTCCTCTAACATGTTCAGCGCACAGGTTCACCCACCTCCTCCTCAAAGCTTGTTGTTTACGAGGGGCAGCCAATCACAGGGGCCAGCCTGTGTCAACAGTCAGTCTAATCCAGATAAAACTAAATTCTGCCATTTCTAAATGGTCCTCTATAACTCACAAAATGATTTTGTTAAATACATTCTTCATTTCCCTGACCCATGTCATTCCATCTCAAATCATCACATTTGTTAGAACATTTCCTGCTAAAAACTTGTTCAATTGCCAGAAAATTGTAATGGTTCAAAATCAGGACGATTAAAATATTTAAATTCTTTTCGAGATAGAATTTTTTGGAAAAACGGTCCATTGACCCCATTTCCAGACCCATTTTTTTGCACACCGATGTCTGGCTTGAAAGGAGGTGAAACGCTTGAGATTGTCACGGTCCTGGGTCTCCTGACCCAGCGTTTTTAGTTCTTTGTGATTTTCGTATTATTGTACTTGTGTGATTATTCTATGGCTTCTAGTTTTGATCCCTTGCCCTTCATGTCTCCCTGTGTGCCCCTCTATGTATTTATGAGCCCTCGTCCCCTTTCGTGTTTATTCCGTGTCTCCCCTGCCTGTTATGTTGGTGTTCTACTCGTGCTCTCTCTCCTCCTGTCTGAACCTCTGTGCTCCCTGTTTCACCTCTCCCGTCAGTGTTCAGTTCACCCCGCCCTGTCTCGTTATGGCTATCAGTGTCACCTGTGTTCCCCGTGTGTTCCCACTCCCCTCGTTAACCCTCTGTGTATTTCTGTCTGCGTCTCCCTCTGTTCAGGGTGACGTCGTCCCTCATGTTGTGTGGATCTCCCTGTGTCTCTGCGTATGTTAGTTTTTCCCCAGTCTAGTTTTGTATCGCCTATCATCTTCTGTTACGCAATAAAGCTGCCTTTTGAGTTTATTCCCTCGTGCCTGTGAGTCCTGCATTTTGGGTCCTACTCCTGCCTGCCGCACAGCGTTCCGTGACAGTACGACGTCACCAGATATGGACCCAGCAGACTTACCCGGGGAGAGCGATCTGATACGTGTCCAACGCTTAGTCGAGTGGATAACTCACACTTCCAATACAAGGGCCAAGATTGTGGGGATAAATGCTATCGAAGCAATCCTCAAAGGAAATTCTCATCTCCGCCAGGTCAGTGGATGTTTGGACCTATTGGCCAATTTGAATAACGCCCGGGAGGCGGCGCGAACTCGGGAAATATCAGACTTGGCCCAGCAGCAACAGACAACAGCCACCCTGGAGCAGCCGCGTCAGTTTCACCGGCCGGATGTGGTTTTTCCCGGCCCTTTGGAGCCATCTGCGGGGAAAAAGAAACGGCATTCACGCCGCCGACGCGCCACCCCACAGCCGGACATTCAGCCTTCTAATTCACCTGTTGTGCTACCAGAAGCTCAGTCGGCTCCCTCGCAGCCCGTCCCAGCTCAGTTAGCTCCCTCGCAGCCCGTCCCAGCTCAGCCAGCTCCCTCGCAGCCCATCCCAGCTCAGCCAGCTCCCTCGCAGCCCGTCCCAGCTCAGCCAGCTCCCTCGCAGCCCGTCCCAGCTCAGCCAGCTCCCTCGCAGCCCGTCCCAGCTCCGTTAGCTCCCTCGCAGCCCTTCACAGCTCCGTTAGCTCCCTCGCAGCCCTTCACAGCTCCGTTAGCTCTCTCGCAGCCCTTCACAGCTCCGTTAGCTCCCTCGCAGCCCTTCACAGCTCCGTTAGCTCCCTCGCAGCCCTTCACAGCTCCGTTAGCTCCCTCGCAGTCCTTCACAGCTCCGTTAGCTCCCTCGCAGTCCTTCACAGCTCCGTTAGCTCCCTCGCAGCCACCCTCAGTTCAGTCTCCTGTGTCCCCGTTAGCTCAGCCATTAACTCCACCACAAGCTCCATTTTCACCTCTACCATCGCTTCAGTCATCAGTTCGGTCTGCCACTCAGTCGCCCTTAGCTCCATCATCCACACTGCCACCTGTTTCTCTTCCACCACAACCGTCACTACACCCAGCCACTCAGGCTGCTACTCAGCCAGTCATTCAACCCATAGCCCTGCCGTTGCCATACCCTGTAGCTGAGCCACTAGCCGTCCGACCCACAGCCACTTCAGCCACTCCTTCACCCGTTACACCTCCACTACAACCATCAGTGCAGTCTCCAGTGTCCCCAGTGCAGTCTCCAGTGTCCCCAGTGCAGTCTCCAGTGTCCCCAGTGCAGTCTCCGGTGTCCCCAGTGCAGTCTCCGGTGTCCCCAGTGCAGCCTCCTTTAGCACAGTCACCCACTCAACCACCAGCACCACAACCGTCACTACCTCGAGTTCATTCCCCTGTGAAGTCATTAACTCCACCCTCACCACCACCGTTACTACAGACATCAGTTCAGTCCCCTGTGCAGTCATTTACTTCTCCACCGTTAGCAGCTCAGGTCCCCGTGTGTCCAGCAGCTCAGGTCCCCGTGTGTCCAGCAGCTCAGGTCCCCGTGTGTCCAGCAGCTCAGGTCCCCGTGTGTCCAGCAGCTCAGCTCGCACCTGAACCTTTGGCCCAGTTCCCCGTAGCAGTGCGGTTTTCTAGCCAGCTTAACATTGAGCCCGGGGTCCCAATCCTCTCTGGCTCTACTTCAGCTCCTGCTGGAAGCTCGGATGAGCTCATCCAGGACTCCGCGGCTCCCACGCCGCCATCTACCTCGTCCGCTGGGGGTTCCAGTGAGCCCGGCCAGCACCTCCCTGTCTCCGCTGGAGGGTCCGAGAGGCCCGTTCAGCCTCCTGTCTCCGCTGGAGGGTCCGAGGGGCCCGTTCAGCCTCCTGTCTCCGCTGGAGGGTCCGAGAGGCCCGTTCAGCCTCCTGTCTCCGCTGGAGGGTCCGAGAGGCCCGTTCAGCCTCCTGTCTCCGCTGGAGGGTCCGAGAGGCCCGTTCAGCCTCCTGTCTCCGCTGGAGGGTCCGAGGGGCCCGTTCAGCCTCCTGTCTCCGCTGGAGGGTCCGAGGGGCCCGTTCAGCCTCCTGTCTCCGCTGGAGGGTCCGAGAGGCCCGTTCAGCCTCCTGTCTCCGCTGGAGGGTCCGAGGGGCCCGTTCAGCCTCCTGTCTCCGCTGGAGGGTCCGAGGGGCCCGTTCAGCCTCCTGTCTCCGCTGGAGGGTCCGAGGGGCCCGTTCAGCCTCCTGTCTTCGCTGGAGGGTCCGAGGGGCCCGTTCAGCCTCCTGTCTCCGCTGGAGGGTCCGAGGGGCCCGTTCAGCCTCACGCCGCATCAGCTGGAGGGCCCGAGGAGCCTGTCCAGCCGCCATCTGCGACCGCCTCGTCATCACCTGGCCCGGCTACATCCGCCCGTGCTTCTGCTACGCCTGGCCCGGCCTCAGCCTCTGCAACCTCGCCTGGCCCGGCCTCAGCCTCTGCAACCTCGCCTGGCCCGGCCTCAGCCTCTGCAACCTCGCCTGGCCCGGCCTCAGCCTCTGCAACCTCGCCTGGCCCGGCCTCAGCCTCTGCAACCTCGCCTGGCCCGGCCTCCGAGTCTTCGTCTGCTGCAGCCTCTTCAGAGCCTTCGTCTGCTGCAGCCTCTTCAGAGCCTTCGTCTGCTGCAGCCTCTTCAGAGCCTTCGTCTGCTGCAGCCTCTTCAGAGCCTTCGTCTGCTGCAGCCTCTTCAGAGCCTTCGTCTGCCGCAGCCTCTTCAGAGCCTTCGTCTGCCGCAGCCTCCTCTTCAGAGCCTTCGTCTGCCGCAGCCTCCTCTTCAGAGCCTTCGTCTGCCGCAGCCTCCTCTTCAGAGCCTTCGTCTGCCGCAGCCTCCTCTTCAGCTGCTTCGTCTGGTCCAGCATCCTCATCAGCTGCTTCGTCTGGTCCAGCATCCTCATCAGCTGCTTCGTCTGGTCCAGCATCCTCATCAGCTGCCTCGTCTGGTCCAGCATCCTCATCAGCTGCCTCGTCTGGTCCAGCATCCTCATCAGCTGCCTCGTCTGGTCCAGCATCCTCATCAGCTGCCTCGTCTGGTCCAGCATCCTCATCAGCTGCCTCGTCTGGCCCTGCGCCCACCGGGCCATGGCCGGCACGCCTGGGACTGGAGGGCCGCCGCTGCCGTCCGCGCGGTCGGCCTCCTGAACTGCTCCGTCGTCTCCTTCGCCGCCGCCGCTGCCTTCCGCGCGGTCGGCCTCCTGAACTGCTCCGTCGTCTCCTTCGCCGCCGCCGTTGCCTTGCGCACGGCCGGCCTCCTGAACTGTTTCCGCGTCGCCGCCGTTGCCTTGCGCACGGTCGGCCTCCTGAACTGTTTCCGCGTCTCCGCCGTTGCCTTCCGCACGGTCGGCCCCCTGAACTGCTCTGTGTTTTGGGTTGTTTTCTTGGGCTCCGGTGTTTTCTGTGCTCTTTGTTTTCTGTTCCGAGCCCTCCGTCCTGGGCCCCCGCCGCCCGCCCTGGGTTGTTTTCTGTTTGGTTTTGTTTTTCTGTGTTTGGGCTGTCTGGAGCCAGCCCTTGAGGGGGGGGGTACTGTCACGGTCCTGGGTCTCCTGACCCAGCGTTTTTAGTTCTTTGTGATTTTCGTATTATTGTACTTGTGTGATTATTCTATGGCTTCTAGTTTTGATCCCTTGCCCTTCATGTCTCCCTGTGTGCCCCTCTATGTATTTATGAGCCCTCGTCCCCTTTCGTGTTTATTCCGTGTCTCCCCTGCCTGTTATGTTGGTGTTCTACTCGTGCTCTCTCTCCTCCTGTCTGAACCTCTGTGCTCCCTGTTTCACCTCTCCCGTCAGTGTTCAGTTCACCCCGCCCTGTCTCGTTATGGCTATCAGTGTCACCTGTGTTCCCCGTGTGTTCCCACTCCCCTCGTTAACCCTCTGTGTATTTCTGTCTGCGTCTCCCTCTGTTCAGGGTGACGTCGTCCCTCATGTTGTGTGGATCTCCCTGTGTCTCTGCGTATGTTAGTTTTTCCCCAGTCTAGTTTTGTATCGCCTATCATCTTCTGTTACGCAATAAAGCTGCCTTTTGAGTTTATTCCCTCGTGCCTGTGAGTCCTGCATTTTGGGTCCTACTCCTGCCTGCCGCACAGCGTTCCGTGACAGAGATGAATTGAGGAGCTGCAGCACTGAAAGACCAATCAGGATCATTTTTAGCTATGAACTGTGCAAAGTCTCAATTTGAATTACTTCCATTCGTGTCATTCTGTCAAAAACATCAAAAACAAAGGTTGTAAAATCAGAAGGGTTTCATTTTTAGTCATATTTATCTCAGGTTTACTGTAGACATCTAGTAACTGGCAGTGCCAAAATCTGCAGTCTCCCTATTGGCCACTTGAAGCTGGCTTTAGAAGACGGTCGTTTCTCCGGCTTGCTCAGGCTCGCATGATGACATGCCCGACCTCAGAGCAGACATGAGCACTTTTACAGCCCACACTGCCTAATGTGTTGACTTCATATGACACTTTTTCCACAGAAAGGCGACTCCCTTCACAGGACTTTAAACCACTTGTGTTTACCGCAACTCTACTGTAAAATGTATGAAAGCAAACAGCTTCATCTTTGTGCAGTTTCACTCATCATAGAATCTATTTGCTCTTCTTATGCAATGCTCCCTCAACGCTTAGCCTGTCTGTTCACGCCTGTCTCCTCCACGCAGAGTTTACTAACCTTCGGATGGACCGTTTGTTGACTTTTGTTTTTCTCTGCCTGACAAATCAGGTCCTCTGAGGACTCAGACTCTTGACTGAAAGCGAAAAGTTCCATGTCGCTGAGGCAGGCCTGTCATCACCGCTCAGCTGCAGCGTGAGACAAAGCTATTCACGGAGCAGACAGGAGATGGGAGAGAGTTGTCGGAGACCGCCATGCTTTTAGTAACAGATTTGGACACACAGACAAGCATTGGAGCAATGCATGCATTTACACACATCTCTACATTAAAAGTAGACACACACACACACACACACAGTCCTCAAGGTAAGCACAATCAAGCTCCATCTGTCAGGAGAAACATAAAATCCTTTGTTTTTATTTGAGATTTATTAATTTTTCCTCTTTCGAGCATTAAATATTCATGTGAAACCAGATTTTACTGTTTGCTTTTTAACATTTAGCTTCAAGCAACCAGTTTTCACGCATTTGCCTGCACTGCAATAATAATGTAAAAAAGAAACAGCCATTACTACTCAGTTCCCACAAACACCTTGGTTTGAAAATGGCATAAATACTAATAATTTACATTCGTTACATATTTAAACCTTTTTTTTTTTTTTTTTTAATTCACACACTTCCTTAATATTCTGAAAATCATCTGAAACTTCACTGGCAGCCAGAGCTTGAACCCTCTTTTCGGTACTGCATTACTTTGTAACGTTTTTCTCCTTCCTTGCTTTTGTTACTCTACACGAAATGAAAGTTATACTGAAGTTTGTTGCACACGTAGTGTCACTGCTGTAAATCACCTGCAGCAGGGTTTCTTTTGCAGTGTGACGTGCTAAACTGTATTGTCATTTCCGTCTCCTGTAATGACTGAGTTGTTGATGCCAGACTGCAAAACACGTTTGGAACTGCACCACAATCAATATCTATCTGCATACTATGTGCTGTGATGGTGATGGCATTTCAGAAGCACACCTGAACTTTTCTTTTTGGAACTGGGAATACAGCAATCTCCTGCTCTGACAACAAAGCTGTCCTTCTCCAAAAGTCCTGTTAATTCTGTGTCCCAGACCTTTGGCTTCTTGAAAAGTCTGCAATAGGTTATCTGGTGAGCAGATAAGGTCAGCGGTTCAATTCCTGGCTTCTCCATCCTGAGATAAGGTAATGAACCCCAAGTTTGCACTGGGGTATGAATGTTGGTCAAATCACAGAGGTATAGAAAAGGTGTTGTATGTGAAGGAGGCTCAAATAGAGTCGAAAAGTGCCAGTCCATACTGTAAGTCAGCCCAGGGTTTCTCAGTCTAGCTATGAACAGGTTCACGTAAATGTAGCTGTGATGGAAACACGACCAATAAAGATAAAATAATTTTAGAAAAACATGAAGTGCTTAAGTAGATATTACAGGCTGGAAACAACTGCTGGCACAGACTGTATGAATGAATGTGCTGTATGAATATGTGCGAGCATTAAGCATTTCAGGGAGTAAGACTGGGAACGTGCTACTATTTTAATAGAGTTTAGCCTCTGTGAAGCCAGGAAAGAAAGCCAGCAAAAATGTGTGACTGTGAAATTTAACAGACTAATCAGTATCACAGCTCTTATCATTAAGACACTGGTGTAATCCATCAGATTCTCCTGGTGTACCCGGGAGAATCTGTTGGATCACAGTTGTTATTCCATTAAATTAAAGTTCAGATGTGTGGAAGTACTGTTAAGCCCAGATGGTGTTTAGGGGGTCTGAGAGCAAATAAAGAATAAAAATAAAAACTGAATTTAAATGTAGGCTTAGACTGCGTGTCAATTTTATATGGAGTCAGCAAGTACAAATAAATGTACTTGTATTTAACGTACTTATAGAATAATAAACGGTTTTAAATCATTTGCAGGCAATATATAATAAAGCAAGAATAAAGTTTCTTCTAATTCCCTTCATCAGGAAAAGAAAGCAATTGGACACTTTTAAAAGAAAACGTTATTAAATGTATTAAATTAATTTATAAGTTGCACAGTAAAGTCTGGAGATTTTCCAGGAACAGTGATGATATTCTTCCAGAGAATTAACCCGTCAGCAGGCAGTGTAATCTTGAACATGACCTGCTCTGGACTGGGTCAGAGTTACAGCATTGGTTACTATAGTGATATACTAACAAGAAAAACCACATTCATAACACTGAAAACCCGGAGCTGTCCCTGACGTTGCCTCTCTGAGCCTGAAATATAACAGCATTGTTCAGACCCAATGCAATCAAATTTTAAACCTGGAATTTCTATTGTGGTTTAACAATAAGAACAGTTGCCATAGCATTAAAATGATTATTAATTGAGACCAGTGTGCCCAACAAAACAGGAATACTATTTGTTTTCTGGTCATCATTAAAGATGCTATTCAAAGTTAAACATAAGTGGGTTTCAAGCATTGTTTCATGTTAGTCATGTGATTAGATTTGTGTGGTATGGCTGACAGTTTAACAACATAAGAAGTTTACTGATTTGCCAAAGCTTAAATGGTCCATCTTCTCCTTGTTTGCCACCTGAGCACGACTAAAGTTTCCTTTAGAAAAGATGACTTTGTAATCGAGCCCTCCTGAGCTCTGAAAATCCCTGCATGCAGATCTCAGGCAGGGACTTTGAGATCTCTAGTTGGTATCTATTCTTAGAACCTGCTTCCATCATGTGACTTTTTCTCAACATTGTTTGCAACATTAATTTTGAATGCTTGACTATAAATATAAGTAGTAAAATACAAGTACTCTCAGTCGGTCTCAGATGAGGCCGTGTCAGGCTTGAGCGTGCAAACATCCAGCTGTTTCCTGGTTGCAGTCTATACCAGCGCAGATGTGCACAAAAAAAAAAAAAAAAAAAAAAAAAAGAGCAGTGGGGGGGTTGAGACATTAAATTTTGACCAGTGGTGGGAGGGTTAACTCTGAATGAATGAGAATGCTCTTCACAAGCCCAGAGGGTCCTGCGGGCTCCCACTTGACTTCACACACTACACAGTGAATCAATACCTCTTTGATTATTACTTGTTTACAAAGGCAGTGTGGGTTGCTGCACCATTGCACTGGATTGCATTAGAATGTGCAGGTATTCACTTTATTATGTGCACTTATTTTGGTGGCACATTGAAATAAATATCACAAGAAGCAGCTCGCAATGGAACGCAGTCCATGATTTTTAAATGGAGTATATTATCTGTGCCCATGTTGATATTACAATCTTGCAATCCTCCTCCCTTCCAGCCAAGATCCACATCCAGAAGTTGTTTGAAAGGCTTGTACACATCTTCAAAGCAAATCTATTGACCTGCTTTGTTCTGCCTTTTCCTTCCTGTCACCATCTTCCCACTTTGTGCACATGGCTTCACACTGCTGACATCAAATACACGTGAGGCCCTGACAATTAGTGGGGACTGTTGCAGGGTAATTAGTGGAAAGGAAGTAAGCCTCCAATTTCCTTTAGCCCCCTAGAGAGCATCGATGGGCATAGACACTCATGCATGAACACATGTACAGTACACCAAGAAAAACACAAATACAAAGATTTGTTGAACAGTGCTGACAAACAGAAATAGTCCTTCATTTTTAATGCTGTATGGTGCTATGGTATGGAGCTTATTAACTGCAGGGCTGGAGTAGTAACATATACTAATACTACTAATAATAAATATTAAAGCAGGGGAGAGCAAAATGTCAGTGAAACTGAAAACAGACAAAATGCTACAAGGAAAAACAAGGCAGAAAAGAAGAAAACCGCTAAAGATGTAACGTAATAAAGAACCGGCACAAATGGCATTTTTACTAACCTACCTTATGCTATCTTTACAGTGGCTGTAATCAGTGTTTTATAATAAAACTATATCAAACGTGAAAGGGGTCTCCCATCATGATGAAGCTAGTGAGAATTATCAGCTGAATTTGCAGCTCCTCTCTGCTTTATCGAGCTTTATATCAAGTTTCAGCTCATTGTGTTGCTGTTCAGTCTGTAAATTTACCGCTATAGTTCACTCAGACTGCGCTCATAACATAACATTCACTAACAAGTAAGCAGAGAGCAAAAGACTGGATGACATTCACATTGAGGAGTACACTATATTGCCAAAAGTATTTGCTTGTCTGTCTTCACACACATATGAACTTAAGTGACATCCCATTCTTAATCCATACAGTTTAATATGATGATGTTAGTCCACCTTTTTGCTTCAAATCATCTGGGAAAACATTCTAGAAGGTTTAAGAGTGTTTATAGGAATTTTTGGTCAAGGAGGCCTGACTCTCAGGATCCACCAATTCATCCCAGAGGTTTTCTATCAGGACTCTGTGCAGGCCAGTCTAGTTCTTCCACACCAAACTCATCCATCTCTATGGACCTTGTTTGTGCACTGTTGGAAGAAGAAGAGGCCATCACCAAACTCTTTCAACAACAAACTGCCCCCTGTGTGTGCTTGCTTTGATGAATTACTACATTATGTAGTTTTTTTTATATATAGCTGTGTTCCAATTCAAGGTAGAGCATTGTTCTGTGCTTTTTAAATGTATTTATTTATTCTTTTTTATCAGCACCAGTTGTTACTTTCATGTTACTTTCATATTTTGTATTTATTATTGTTACTAATGTTCACTGTTCTTAGAAAAGTTTCACAAATGTGGTACAATACTGGACATAACTGGCAGTGCACAACTGTGCACATAAAAATACATTATCTATCCATCTGTTGACACACACACACACACACACACACACACACACACACACACACACACACACGTATGTGTCCCAAGGTTAAACAAGGACACTAAAGGCTGTCATCAGACCACTAAAATGAGTTGATTTGTTTAAGGTGTCGTGATGCTGAAGGACACGGAAGGTTGTCCTCTGGCACCAGATCAGCTTCTAGGTGTTGTCCTCTGAGGTCTAATGTAGTTATGCATCACATGATCACGTGCTGTGCGCGTGTGTGTGTATAATTTGCGTGCACACAGGCCAGCATTTCTACCCTAAGTAATCCTTGAGTGATTGCTGGATTAGAGGGAAGAAACGGCTCAGAGCTTCTTCTGCTCTAATGCAGTATTCATCACTACACCTTTCCCAAAATTTATTATTCATGTTTCTTTACCAGCTGTCATGTCCAAGTGACCCATATCATAGTGCCGGCTTCTGACGGGAACACTGTTGTTGTCTGCTCTTGATCACCACCTGCAGTCCCCCACTGTTCCTATAAATCCCTCCCTTTATTCTTTCTTACTCTTTCAACAATTTTCTGCCTTGTCATCTCTCACCTTCCCGTCCTCCTCCACTAGTCTCATCTGTTTCCTTTTACTGTCTGTTTTTTCTCATAAATGTCTCAGGAGAAATGACAAAAACAATTCAAACTTTGGCACAAAACATGATGTGTGTCTGTGAAACCATTGGTTGTGGTAGAATATGCCCTGGTTCAAGTCCCTGCATTAGCCGGTTCTTTAGTGTAATAAATGAAACTAAGATTTAGCTCTTTTTTTGATTAACGACAAACTATTTTTGTTGTGATTTAAAATATTTTGCTGCTCTGCAGTCACATAGTGAAATTCTGAAAGCTTAAAAGCAGACAGATACACAATAAAGAAAAAACATAAAATGTAGCATGGTACACATGATGTAATGGCAGAATTTAATGTGTATTTTGATAGAAAAAATTAAAAGAAAACTACTTAAATGTAGACTTGTGTGGCTGCAGAGCTCTGTGTGCACACTGCTGAGTAAAGACACACAGCACTTTTACAGCCCACACTGTAAAGCACTGTTTGTGCTCGCTGCAGTTTTCATTATGTGTGAATAAAAAGTTGCTAGTGTATTGAGCAATTATACCATTTTCCTCTCTGAAGCTCCAACTTAAGTTCAACATTGAAAGAGCAACAGGAAACCAGGACTCTGAAGGTCTCAAGGACAGAGACGCAGCTTTGACACCTAGCTCATAGCTTTGCACAACTCACTTGCACCAATTAAATGCTTATTCTGCTATATTAACCCTCTTATAGTCAACTATTACAGCAATATCAAAAACGAGATGCCTATATCAACATTAAATAATAGCGCAAACAGCAGTAAATTGCCTGCCGCAAACCATTAGTAAATCTGGTGCTCGGCCAGAACGAAATCGATGTTGACACAGCAGATAATTATCACACGCTGACATCATTAAATTACAAATCATGAGATCTTTCAAGAAGGATCTGCAGCAACAAGTGACCATGTGTCAGCGTTTATTCGTTTACAGGTAGTATGAAGATGTGAAATGTTTGTACGATATAACAGGACAAAGAGGCTATTCCGAAAGTGGGACTGTTACTATATATTTATTAATAAGCTTCCTCTTTTACGGTGACATGATCAGTTGTGGCTTGCCTGAGTAATCACAGAGCTGACAGCTGGATGCATGTTGCTGTAATTAAGGCTAGAATTTCAACATATTATTCACTACGTTGAGTTTTTAAATACAAGACAGCTGGGTCAAAAAAAGGCTGTTAATAGACAGCCTTGGAAGAAGAAAATTATATTCAAAAATAATAAATTTATAGTAAAAAATTTGTTACCCTTCACAAGAACTCAAAGTTAAGGTCCAATTCAATTCACTTTTATTTATATAGCGCCAAATCACAGCAACAGTCATTGCAAGGTGCTTGGTGACAGTGGGAAGGAAAAACTCCCTTTTAATAGGAAGAAACCTCCAGCAGTACCAGGCTCAGACAGGAGTAGCCTCTGACCAGCTTGGAGTGACGGGAGGAGATCAAGACAAAAGACACGCAGGGAAAGAGAGACAGAAATAATAATATCTAATGATTAAATGCAGAGAGGTGTGTAAAGACAGTTAGTGAAAAAAGGTGAGTGTAGAAGAAACACTCAGTGCATTATGGGAAGCCAGTAGCGCAGACCTAGGGCAACCTAACTAAGGGATGGTCACCTGATTCAGCACCAATGACAAGATTTAGTTCAGTTGTTAAAACAATATTCATATTTAGAAATGAAACCACAAAAAAATACAAAAAAATAAAGTTTATCTATTTAACTTGATAAACTGCCCTGAGCCATCCTACTCGACCTCTCTGCACTGAATCATATCTGTTATTAACCTCTGTCTCTCTTCCACAGCATGTCTTTATCCTGTCTTCCTTCTCTCACCCCAACCGGTCGCAGCAGATGGCCCCGCCCCTCCCTGAGCCTGGTTCTGCTGGAGGTTTCTTCCTGTTAAAAGGGAGTTTTTCCTTCCCACTGTCGCCAAAGTGTTTGCTCATATGATTGTTGGGTTTTTCTCTCTATGTACTATATATTGGTCTAGCTTACAATATGAAGCACCACAAGGCGACTGTTGTTGTGATTTGATGCTGTATAAATAAAATTTAATTGAAATGAACCATACATGCAGTCCCCATCACTGCGCCTTACCAAATTAAATTACTACAAACTAATAAAGAACCAAAGACTGACTCATTTCATAAAAACAATGCAAGTACACATTTAGTTTTTGACCCGTTTTTCTAGAGCATTCAAATCTGCATGAGTTACAAATGATTCAGCTCTGTAGGAACTTTTGTGTTATTTTGCACATTGTCTTATGATGTGGTAACAATTTCTTGTTTTCATTGACTTGCAGATATTTCAGTGACATCCTTCAACTCACTGGGACATTTAGAGATTTACTAGGAAAGTTTTAGCAATAGTTGGTGATGAAAGTCAATTAAATATTCATATGGTCTCAGCAGTGCTGCTAGCAGTTGTGTTGTCTGAACTGCCATTAGTCCTAACCGTGCCAATAGCAAGGGGCTGTCACTTCACGGCACCCACTCGCTCAACAGTGATTCATGTTAACGCTCACTGAAAGTACGAGTGCGTTCAGTGAAGACGACTTCCAGTTGCTTGGGATACCTTTGTTTTCTTTAAAACATGTTGAACGCTTTTCTTGTAAGAGACATTATGAGCACTTTGATGATGCCCAAGAGCACTTTCGTTCCACCACTTTTACTTTATCTACTACCGACATGTATGGTTCTTGTTTGCAGCCTTCGATGTGCTTTTTAAAAGAGAGCGATTCAGACAGGATTGTAGGAAAGGATGCAAGTAATCTCTGATGAGCTCTCCAGAAGAGCCAAAACAATTGCACACACAGAAAATGACAGATTTCTAAGAGATGATAAACTGTACACCAGCAAGAAGTTTGCAGTTGTTTCAAACCCAACAATCTGACTAGAACACCAAATCATTTATGTCCTTGGATGTGTTTTGCACCGTGGACGTCCTTTGATTGAGAGAAGACTCTGCTGTTACTATTTACAGATACACACATTTTCAGTAGCTTTTCGAGGACTTTCAGCATTATGGCTCAAAGCACTCAAGATATTCAATTTTTATGGTATGTACGCTAGATGGACCGTAAATGCATCCGACTATTCTTGGAGCCGATGAGCCAGCAGCTTATATCCCATTTTCAACAAAAGCAATTCAATCTAGTCAACATATCCACCGAGAAAACCCGAGGAGCGACGATCCAAGGACTACAGGATACCTGGGAATGCAGTTTCCCTTTGGATTTCTGTACGAAGACATGGTCCAGTGACACCATCACACGAGGGAACACGCTGGTGCCAAATTTTAGACTTACAGTGTCGAATCCTCTCTGTGTGAAAAATGCTGCTTAATTCAGCTGAAGTTGGCACACACTCTGAAACTGAACAGACTGTACAGCGAATCCCTGAATGCAATTACCCCACATCTGTGTTTCCATATACAGACACCACACAGTAATTCTATCCGACAGGGACTAACCTAGGCATTACTGAATACTTTTGAGTACTTTGCATATAATCTGGATGCCAAGTAGATCCCTACATGCAGGAAGAAGGTCCATGTCCAATGCCAATTACATGTACCACTTCAAATAAGTGCTAAACGTGTCGATGCGAGCCGCTGAGTAATTCTGCTGTAAAAGTGTAGCCAGAATAAACTGACAGAAATCAGCAGAAGAGATTCTGATATCTAAGATGTGAAAAAATGAAAAACTATACCTACAAACTTGAGCTGGCTGGTTTTAGGAAGGACAACAAGTATAATATAATGAACCTTGCGCTCTAAAAAAGGATTCAATATACTCGAAATACCTGCAGCTCATCTCTAATTCCTGTGCACTCACAGCAGCAGACAGATCATGACAAACTCTCTGCTTCTAGAAATCCACTTAACACGAAACACCTCTGGCTTCTCAGCTGCAGTGCCATTCATTTCTGCTGAGCAGAAACACACGGCGAGAGCCACACTGCTACAGACAGTGGATGATGCAGACAGTAGTAAACAGGACAGAGTGACAGCCCCGACTAATGACAGAAAGCTGGGGCAAGCCCAATAGTGGACTCAGCTTCTGGTGAAAATTAGCTCTGGAAGACTGCAAAGTAACCAAGCAAAGCAACAACAGAATCTGCCACATCACCGAGACTGAGCCGTTTCTCTCCAAAGTGCAGAATCAAGGTTGCTGAGGATGAGCAGGCTAGAGTAAGCCACATTGCAAAGTAATAGCAGCCTTACCTCTTAGTCAGATGCCAAAATCAAAGGCTTGGGAAGTCAGAAAATCATAGAGCTGGTTAAGCAGCTACAGGAATTCTCAGCTGGTCAGAAGGAAACTCTTAGGATCCAATTTCTTCTGTTATTTTGGGGATAATCTCTTTAGTTTAGAGGCTGGAGTCCAGCAGCAGCAGCAGCAGCAGACGGCTCATTTCCATGTGCAACACAGGTGCCTCTGACATGCTTCTTCTTCCCTTCAGGGGACCGGAACGCTTCAGACTGCGATCTGGCCGGGGCAAAGAAGTGGATAAGAGTATTGACAGCTGAAGTAGTAATATTCCTGTCGGCGCAAAGAACTGATCATCCTTCTGTGTGAATTAAAGCGGTGAGGAAGAAGATCCAGTGCACCAGAGCCGCAGAGCGCACAGCCGGCGCAGCACACTCTCTGTCGCTTAAATCCCCCCAAAATGGGCTGATGCTGGGCAGACGGCAGGCAGATCAACAAAGCGCGGAGAGAAGAGGTGCTGTTGCATCAACATTTCTCTGAGTCTAGTTTTCTGTTTGTTTAAATGGGGGAAAAAAAACCCTGGAAAAAAATCACCAAAAGAGCTCCAACAGAATCACCACCGGCATCATCTCCTCTCCGAGGCTTACTCAAGTCTGCACAGGACCGATGTGACTGAGACAGACAGAGAGAGAGAAAGAAAGAGTGAAAGTGTGCGCATGCATGCATATATGTGTGCGCGCGCAATACAGGAGGACAGGCGGAGAGAAGAGAGCGGAGAGATGCGAACAGGCAGGAGGCTGCGAGCGCAAGTGGAGGCAAAGAGCGATGTGAGAGGAGAGGATGCTCAGAGGAGGAGGAGGAGGAAGGTTGAGGGGGAGATGCCTGGAAGAGAGAAAGTGAGAGAGAAAGTGAGCAGAGGGGAGGGAGCTGCTTGCACCGTCAGTGACTACATTAACAGAACTGAGTAGGTGGAGTTTTCCTTGCAGGAGCTGAGCGGGGATCATGGTTTGAAATGGAGAGGGAGGGGAAAAAAAAAAAAAAGAAGAGCAACACACGAGAGAGGATGCAGAGAAGAGGCTGAGTTCTAAAATCACTGACAGAGGGAAGAATCAGGGTGTTTAAAAGGTTAAAGAAACCTGAGAGGAGGGATTCTCTCCCAAAGCAAAATGGAATTCGTGCACAGAGTGGAGGTGGTGGTGTCTGCTGGGGGTTGGCAGAGTCCTCCACCTGCAGTGAAGCTGGCACACTGACAGCCCGCCTCTTGCCAGGGGTCGTAAACATTGATTAGAATATTTAAAGAAGCACGCGCTCACGCACGGGAAGGAAACACGTGGACACTTTAAGACCCTGGTGTAGGCGCACGCACACACACACACACACACACACACACACACACACACCGTATATTTACACAGCTGCACTGTATAAACTTATAAACTATTTATAGACTTGTTTCAGCCTTCTCTTTATTTGGATATGGATTTCACTTTATTGCCTATTTTGTGCTCCGTCTTTAATTTTTGACTTTATAGACATATTTATGTGTTTGATCATGTATTTACACATTTCATATACACACTTTGTGCTTACTGCAGATTGTGTTGTAACTGTAGGGAATGTGTGTGAAGCACTGTAGTATTTTTCCATGCAGATGCGTTGTTTCCTGTCAACACATTCTCATGTTAGGGGACCGGCGTCTGTCAGGGTCAAGCAGTAAAACTCACTACTCCTTCAGCTCTCCATAGAGTGCCATGTTAACATGCCTTCAGCCATGAAAATAACAGTTTCCTCTTAAAGTCGTAAAAAATAAAATTCTTCCATTCTGATACTTTCCAGGCCTAAAATCAGGAGTATGGTTCACTTGACTGACAAATATGGTGGCCTGAAGTTGTTGGCCCCCTCTCTGCAGTCACCAAAATGAAGTGAAGTGAATTTCAAGCATCAAGGTGCCAACTTCTAATCTCCCTGAAGAGATGAAGCTTAGGGCATGCTATGCATGTAGCATGATTTGATGCCTCTGGGAAAATCCGCCAAAAAAAAAAAAATAAAAATAAAAAAAATAAATAAAGAGAAGCTTTGAATGTAGCTTTTGCCGATCAAAAATGAAAATTGATTCTGTGGAGCTCATTTTGCACCCAAGACGTTTTTAGAGAACTGTGTGCATAAAGAGAACATTTGAAGGGTGGAAGCAGACTGCCTGGATGACGTGTTCATCCAATCAGGTGCAGGTCAGAGTTTGTCATCACTGACACCTGCTGTCCTCCTACAGCCACTCTCTGCTAGAAGCTAACTCAATGAGCATCTTCCTTTTGTGACAGCATGAACACGGTGCATACACACCAGTGGACACCTACCATTTATCAGCCAGGACACCAGGAGCTTTCTGTTTTGCACTTCATCATCACACGTTCTTTTCCTTGAATTTGCTGATTAGGTTTAATCACAAAACACTACTTGGTCTACTACTTCTGTAGGTAAAAAACACAAGCGGCCACCACAATTTGATTTATGATGGTTACCCGGTCTATTTAAATAGACGGAGTGTGATGAGATCCAACTGACAGATCTGCACTAAAGCTGGTTTGGTCACGGCACAGACAAAGCAATGTTATTCAAGGCTCTGAGAATGAAAATGGGATTGTTTTTGCTTTTCCTTTGTCGTGCACTTGAATTTATTGTATTAAAAATATGTATGCACAAAATTGCCTCCTCAGGTGACATTTTAAAGTTGAAAATGTTATCCTGTTAGTGCTCTGAAGTAGAAAAGCAATGCTTGTAATGCACCTTTGACATTTCTGAGCTTGCAAAAACATGCAAGTACAATATGTGCTTATATTTGTGTAGGTGTCATTCTAAAATGAGCACAATATATACACCCCACTGCACACACACACAGCGAGATACACAATTGCTTTAAGAGCAGAATTTTCCACAACTATACACACATACATTGCACCTGATACACGCACACACCTAATTTGCTGAGAAAGCTTTTTGCGCTGATGCAATCAATACTTGTTATGAAAATAATACTGGGCTGTTTGTTAAGTGATGGAAGGTTAAGGGAAAAAAACCACAGTACATAAATTCTTTTCATTGTAGAGGCACATTTATCAAAATCTGTTTTTCTTCTTCTTTGGTTGAGTGCAGCAAACAGCATGTCTGAGCAGTGCATGCAATTATAAAGACATGCTTCTGTAAGCAGCCGTCTATATTAGCAGCTGGAAAGCCAGCTTATTGCCCCTGAAGACAGAGCGTCTCAGGACACAGTTTATGGTCAAATGAAGAGGATAATTATAGGTGACCTTTGCCAATAGCAATTAAAATAAACCGTTTTGTCCGTAATTTTGAGCTTAAGTAAGGTAGGGTTAGCTTCAGCTCCAGCTTTTAGGTTTTTAGAGCAGGGGTGTCAGTCGATGCTATTATCGTCAACTGCATGGCATGCTTTTAAAAAGTAAACAAGCATTCTTAAAAAACACCTGCTGAAGAAGCATTCAAGGCAACAGCTTAGTGGAGATAACGCAAGTGTTCAAGGCCAGAAATGTGACAAAGGAGAGACAGATCAGCTTAAGAATCCTAAATACAAATATGTGCCTGTTGTTCTCTTTGATGCAGGACGCTCACTGATAGCAGACATGCAGAACTATGACCTGTGGGGTGGAAAGACTTTTTAAATCTTATTATGGGACAAATTTTCGTCAAAGATTTTTTTAAATTTGACTCATAATTCTAAACATGAAGTTCTGGCTGCCGAGCAGCGAGGACTTTCTGAAGCTGTCAAAGGAAAAAGGCGAATACGTTTCGCTCTAACGTCTGTGTAAAATCTCTCTAACTGAATGTTGGGATGTCCACTTTTTTTATACGTTATCAGCCCGCTGAATAACTTCTCACTTGTTATCAGTCCCATACGTGAGGCCAGTAGGGGGCCTCCTCTGCCTAGTAGTGGACAGTTACAGTCCTGATCAAAAGTTTAAGACCACTTGAAAAATGGCAAAAGTGAGTGAGTGGGAACATTTCTCCAAGTGGTGAAGACGGCTGCACAAAAGGGGTCTACTGTCTGGAACTGTTCTCCATTTTTGTAAACTTTCCTGGCCATTCATCCCCAATGGGTTTTAATTGGATTTAGATCAGGGGAACACGCAGGATGGTCCAAAAGAGTGATGTTATTCTCCTGGAAGAATTCCCATGTCCTGTGGGCATTGCGTACTGTAACGTTGTCCTGTTGAAAAACCCAACCACAAAGACAAAGGCCCTCAGTCATGAGGGATGCTTTCTGCAACACCTGGACATAACCAGCGGCCGTTTGACGCCCCTGCACCTCCTGAAGTTCGATTGTTCCAAAAGAGCAATACAATTCCACATTTGGAGGTTGAGGGAATGGCAGAAGCTCAAAAAACAAACAGTTGTCAGTAGCGTGAAAGTTTGAGGTCTGCCTTTTGGACAGTTATGCACTGTTTAGGTTCCAAAAATCCAACCAAAGTACTCCGTCTACCTACGATTTACCACTGCAGATGCTATAGGCAGTTCTTTAAATGGCTGCATAATCATTATTATTTCATTGTTCTCTGTTTATCACAGATTACAATGAATGAAAACTACCCATATATGGCATTGAAGGTTTTGGGCATAATGAAGTAAAGCACTGTCCTAGCATTACCTTTGCTTAGTTGAATTCTATATTTTATTTAATTTATGTGTAATTTTATTTTTGTGAGACTAGAACCTTCCAAAGCTGCTGAGGAAATCAACATTTTGAAGAGCTGCATGCAAGCTAAACAAGACTCTGCAAAATGTATGAGGAGCAAAATACCCAAACACCAACGGCTAGCTGTTATTCAGCTGAAGCGCTAAATCTGTCACTCAGAGGGAGTTTCACAGGCTCACTGTTGGTCATGTGGTAGAGGAAATGCGCCAGAGTTTAGCTTTGGTTACACAAAAGTGCTCCACTATTAGTCATTGAAAGTAATATAATACTGATTGTAGGTAAAATTATACTTAATATCTTAAAATCATTGTTGTGCTGACATTTCAAGTGTTTGTACTTAGTAATTATTGGACTCAGATACTCTGTATAAACTGCCAAAAAGAAGAAGATAAAGATGAATGTTTTCTCAGTGATGCAGTTTTATTGAAGTCAGATAATGCAGTGTTACTGCCTTATCACTGTAATCACTGCAGTCAGTTTTACAGCCTGATGCAAAAGAGTATGAAAAAAAAAGAAGAATGTAATTCAGCTGTTTTCTTTACATTGTGGAACGATCGCTGTCGCAGACTCCACGCTGGTTATTTAAGAGGAATTAAACTAATAGTCTTGACTCAGCAGCGGCAGCAGCTGTGGCCTCATCCAGCACACATCAGTGCAAAGCTAATGCCAGAGAAAGTGTAAACTGGTAAGACGATCACTTCAGTTTTCTACTTTTGGCAGTGACTTCCTCCTAATTGTCATTTTATGTTTCACAGACTCAATGAAACAATATACTGGCTCAAAATCAGGAGGCAGTCGTGAGTCATCTGTAGAAAGCCACATGAGTTTGGAATGGCCGTTGTCTAACTGAACTGATTCTTATGCAATGCTATGTAATGTTATTAAGACTGACTGAAGTTGATAATGAGCGCTCTGTTGCTTTTCCCCCCCTTGCGGCTTACTTTAGAGATCTTTTTCTGCCATCTTCAGGTCAAAACTTTAATTTGTGCTTTTGTTTACGATCTACAAAACTAATGGCACATCATCAGCCTCAGGCAAACACTAACAGGCGACTTGTTCCACTGAGACTGAAATACCAGTTTGTGTTTAAATGCAATGTCAATTATTTACTTGATAAAGATGTGAAAGTAGAAAAATACCGGTGCAGCCTACACAGAAGTTTTCATCCCATTTTTTCAGACACATTTTTGATTGGCTCAGTTCTGTAGGACACTTTTCTAAAAGTCTGGCTTTTATCTTTTTGTCTAGTGGCTGTGAAGACAGCTGGTGAGCTGTCCTCATGGATAGAGTACAGGTTAACATGTCACTGTCTTTTGCAGCCTACACTGTGCCCTACAGGGAGTCACCACAAAGACACAAGGGATGCACAGAGAAGAGAAAATGCAGCCACAATAAAGACAGAGAAACCTCAGATGGCCGGTGAAGCTGCTGAAAGGAAAATCTGAGGCTTTTTTTCCTTGTTGCTCATTTTCTGTTATTTTGAGCCTTTTTCCGAGTTTTGTGATGTGACAACGAAACCTGTGAGTCTCACAAAAAAGTATTGGTCAGAAAGATTTGTATCCATCTATAAAGCTAAAACTGCACCAGGGGTATCAAACATAAGGCACGTGGACCAGAATTGGCCCTGTGAAGTCTCCAATCTGGCCCAGGGGATGGCTTTAGAAAATGTAACGATTTTAGATGTATTTTAGCAGGTTTTAGGACATTTTCCACTGATAAAAGCTCCCCTGTCACCATGGATACTACACCAAAGTAAATATGTAATAGATAAACTATTAAAAAAAACAAAAACAAACAAAAATCAGTTTTTTCCACTATAAACTGAGAAATTTGTGATTTTTTTTTTTTAAACAGTAAATCTTCCAGTTTATGATTACATGACAGTCTGCACAATGAGCTAAAAAAAAAAAAAAGTCAATTTCTTTATCATGTAAAACAAACAAAACAAAAAAACTGATGTATTGTTGAAACTGCACTTCTTTTTCAAAGTGCCCCACAATGTAAAAGGAGTTTGACATCCCTGAGTTAAACAGTACCCAAGAAAAAGCATGTCTAAGAAAATGATTGCATAAAGCAGTAAGAACAAGCTTTCCTTTGCAAAGTTGCATTGAAACATTGGTCCTTCACACGTGAGGGCGGTGTGGATGTTGTCCCCCAGGAAATATTTCCCATCTGATGCTTAATTTCCTGAATTTTAATTAATGTGTTTTATGAAGCAGCTTCACCAAAATTAATTCTATAACAAAACACTGAGTGTATGTATGAGCTCATGATTTACTTTTACAAATCGAGAGTGGAAAAAAAAGCTATTGATAAAAAGATGCTGGAGGCATTGATTCCTTCTTGCACAAAGTTCTAGCAAAAATAATTCCTTCAATTCTTTTGTTTTTTTATATATTGAGGCTGTGCATCCCCATAAATGTACTCATTTAGTTTGCCGGGCTGTGGGAGTGTCGCATGCTGGAGTTATGACATTATAAATACGAACAAAATGTAAATTTTAATATCACCGAAGCACTCCAAAATTGAACGCTCATTTATTTGAATGATTGCTTTGACAACTAAAAAGATTTTTATCTTCTTTATCTTCTGTTAGTGTGCTTTTGCGTGTGGAGAGGTGCTCTTTGTTCAGATGGCGCCTTGCTGTAGGCTCGCTGCCTGTTAAAATAACTGTGAAACATCACTTGCTAATTCCTTTTGCCTGTCAGGATGTACTTGGCAAGTGAAAGCAGGCTGAGACTGCTGATGGTGAAACAGAGATGGATAAACAGCTCTTTGTACCAAATGGAAGCTACACAGCTAGAAACAAAGCTCACGCTCATCTAAATTATGCATGAATGTGATGTGAACTCATTGCTTTAATGCTCTCTTGGAAGTAGTAAATGTGCAGATGCTATGGGGGTAAATGTATATATGCCCAGAGCAGAAAGCACAAAGTGATGAAAGAAATTACACACAAGTCATTTCCATGTAAAAAGATGTGACTAATCTCGCACAGTTGTTGCTCGGGAAAGTGAGAAAATTCGGGGTCAGGTCGACATGTTTTTAGAAACAATAACAAAACATTAATGATTGTCAAGTCTCTCTCTTCCATTTCGCTGGCTGAGCTGTAAGAATGTACGAACAAAACAGAGACTAACAAAAGCTGAGTCATGCACATCACTTATACTGCTGCCTAAAAAGAAATGACTTACATTATAAAATCAGTAATAAAAATATGGATAACTCCTTATTAATGGATATTTGCTCGAAGAAATGATTTCATTTCATTTTCAAAGCTGTTTTGAAAGGAGGCCTGTTTTTTGTGCATTTGAGAGATTTCTTTAAAATATTCTTTTAGAAGCTGAAGGTTTGAGCTTTCTGGCCCTCAAGATTTCCAGAAGTCTGTAAAACAGTTCTGATGACCGCAAGTTATAATGGAGAAGAATATAATACAACTAACAATAACAGAATAGTGAGACGATGAGGGTAATCGAAGTGGTGAAGGTCAGAAAAGTTTAAGTTTTTTTTTTCTTTCAAGTTTGAAAGCAAATTTTCACGAAAAGCCAACCGGCTTCTAGTTCTGGTCACACCTCGAGTTCAGCCCTGGACACTCGTTGTCAACTAACTGCATTTGTAAAACCATTTGTCATTAAAGGCTTAATCATGGTTATTTTCATCACTGTATTTCATATCTAAACTTACCCTAGGCATTGCAAT
The DNA here is from genome assembly GCF_965226115.1 of Aulonocara stuartgranti. Lineage (NCBI taxonomy): Eukaryota > Metazoa > Chordata > Actinopteri > Cichliformes > Cichlidae > Aulonocara > Aulonocara stuartgranti. Next base: position 3,994,453 of record NC_138946.1, read on the forward strand.
GTTGCATGCATTTTTAAAATATAATAATAATAATGGATTGGATTTATATAGCGCTTTTCAAGGCACCCAAAGTGCTTTACAATGCCACTATTCATTCACTCTCACATTCACACACTGGTGGAGGCAGCTACAGTTGTAGCCACTGACAGAAGCGAGGCTGCCATATTGCACCATCGGCCCCTCTGGCCAACACCAGTAGGCGGTAGGGTAAAGTGTCTTGCCCAAGGACACAACGACCAGGACAGAGAACCCGGGGATTGAACAGGCAACCTTCCGGTTACAGATGCGCTTCCCAACCTCCTGCACCACGGTCACCCCGCTGTTTCCACAAACTATTTAGTGGATCTGCAAAGCATTTATGTCTTGATGCATGCATGCAAAGCATTTACTTAAACATGCAGTCACATTTTTAAGAATGCACATTCTGCTTGATAGTGTGGCTCATTCGGTAAAAAAAGGAAAAACAGCATCCATAATAAAACAAACAAACCAAAAGAAGGATGAACCTAATAAGATGTGGTTTTCTGTTGCAGGTTTCAAAGAACAGCAGACTGAATGAAACTGACAGGCTGAAAAGTTGGAGGAGGGAAAGAGGAAACCAAGAGAGACAAGCTGAGAACAGAACGATGAAGTGCACTTATTGCATGTATGCTGTGCACCAGCACCAAAATTAGCTCTTGGTGGCCATGTTCCTGCCAGGGACACATCTGCGGATCTCATCTACTGTCATCTTCCATCCCCATCCCATCCCTGCAAAGTGTTTTGGAGAACTACTGTGAAGCAATGTAATATTAGTTTAATGTGCAGTCTTATCTGCATTTGGGCTTAAATTTGTAGTTTTTTTTTTAGAAGTCTTGCAGAGCACTTTCTAAGTGTGCATGCATGTGTCTTTCTGTAATATGGGTTAGTTAGTTAAGAATTTCATATCATCATATTGAGTCTTTATTTTAAAATAATATTCTTTTTTTTTAAAATCAGACATCATTTGCATTTGATTATTAGGGTTGATCTGCAGCGAGAAAACTAGATAATAAAGTCTGACATGTTAGCTAGGTGTTTTGTTAACGAGTGGATCCTTTGGTCCATATTAAAAGAATCTGTGATGAGTTTCTATACTGTGATTCTGTTATTGTCTGTTCTGTAGATGTGCCTGTTCGATTTTTCTAGATAAGGCTCGAGAACCCTGACAATTCATATTTTAGCCAATAGACATGGTCACTTCTTCCTCTTGGACAGATTTAGAGTCTAATTTTACAAAAAATAGTTTATTCTTTTCCAAACCAACTGTATAGGCTGAATTCTTTTTGAAAAATTGCCTGTTCACTCTGAATGAGTGCATGCCAACACAAGCAGCTTTAGCCATATGCAATCATTTGGACTTCACGCACATTAATGCCACTAAATTACTCCTCTAAACTTTGCTTTTGCAATTATCTGACAAACAATATGGGCACCTTTGTGGTGTTCCTGTACAAGCCACCCAACATGCCTATGCTGCAGTTCTGGTGACAGAAATTCACCAAAACTCCAACACAAACTATGGATGTGGTTGTGCTGGTGAATCCATGCTAACTAGCTAGCTGGCTCGAGTTTATAATTTAACCTTCAACCCTCTTTTCTACTTAAAATAATTAATAGTAGCAAGAAACTGAGATTTTTACAGTGATAAGGCCCAGTTTGCACAAACTATGGACAACATCACAGTGCTTACATCCATCTTTTATATACAGTGTTTTTACCATGCATCAGAAATACTCTTTGAATTTATATCTGATTAAGCTACTACAGCCACACCAGGGAAAACGAGCTGCTGCCATTTGCCATAAAGCCTGCAAGAACAACGGGCACAGTAAGACAGAGTCCGATATCAGTCTGATGTCATTATTGCAATTGATCTTTCAAATTGTTGCTGGTTGCTTCACCTTCTTCCAATTGGTTACCGAATAGAAAAAATGCAATCACCAAGCAAACGCTGATTTTTCCAAGTCACAAGGAGGTTGTGCTATTTTTACCTCTGTGTGACCGAGTCACTACACATCCAGAAAACTCTTTGAATTTGTTTTTAAAAAGGGCTCGATATTCGATCGCACACTTCAGCAAACACAGCGAATCAGATCCAGTCTGCAGATACAGCTGCGACATTCATAAACACCTTGCTGCATTCATGTTGGCATTACCCGTTGTGTGTGCAGTGTAGCCTTGCTCTAATACGCTGCAGGATTTTTCACATCAGTTTGGATGGGGGGGGGGGTTGATGACGGCTTCACCTTCATCATCATCAGCTTCGTTGCAGTTTCTGATTAGCTGCTTAATGGGTTCACACGTCATTATGTTCAATCATTGTGGGAGTCCCCATCGTTCTGTCTGAATTGTGAAGCTGAGCAGGGGGAAAAAAAAAAAAAACCTGCCTGGCTGTGGTGGGATGACAAGACAAAGAGCTCTGTGGAGGGCAATGAGACCTCCAACATGCTGTTTGTTAGGTGTGTGACACACAAGCAAGTAGCCCTGACTGACACGAGTCCTTGCTATTCTGCTTGATAAATCTGTACCCTGAAAGGCATCACGATCTCCTACAAAACAGCGGGACTTTGAAAAGGACAAAGATGATAAAAAAAAAAAAGAGAAATCACTTCCCTCCATTACATTTGGTGGACTCCTGCCGTGAGATTTATTGAAATACAGCACTTCAACACATAGAGACTTAAGATTTTCTCCCAGGGGAGATGTCTGACATATGATGAAAAATAATAGACCAAAAAAGAAAGAAAAAAAACCTGTTATTTTTACACTGCAAAATGAAAAACTGGTAAAATCTTAACAGGATCATTTTACTTTTAATTTTTTGGAAAAGGTAGAAGTACATAATTTAACATTAAATCCTTGAAGACAGATATCCCTTTTCATTGCATTCTTGTGCTCTTTACGCCGCTCAGCTGCAGGAACGCGGTTTAATGAACCTTTCTGCAACAACCCAGAAACTGAAGGCTAACCCAGAAACCATTAATCACTGCAGGAGCCGGGGTCAAAAAGGCCTCTCGCAAGCTAAACCTTTACACTGTTCACTGCTACACAAACACTGGAAATCAAGTCACAATTAATGTGAACTGAAACATTACCAATGCCACAAGTCTGCACTCACCAGTGCAGAACTGTACTCGAGTGCAGATTCTTATATGAATAAGCATGAAAGTAAAAACTACAGAGCAAACGAAAATGCACCAGGGCATAGTTCTTCAACCTCTACTTCATTATTATTTATTAAATGTGGAGTGATGGTTAACATCAGAGGAGTAGTGTTGAGATCTCTGAAGGGCAGGTGAGCTAATCCTGTCTGTGGATTTGCAACTAATCGGCAAACAAGCGTGTATCGGAAATATTATAGAGTTTAGTCCAGACTGAATTTCCCAAATAACTGCGAGGTGGATGAAGACTGCTGGCTTTGGTGATTCTCTTTTGTACCAGCTTTGGGTCAAGAAACAGAGCCTTTACTGATACCTGCGTAATGACAGTCGTGTCTTGAACATATTAACCCAACTACTGACATATCCATACCAGTCTTTTAATTGGTATTGGTGACACTGGTATCAAATTGATAAACATTTTTGAAAGTACACCACTACTTAAGTTTTCTAGGAACTTTCTTGGAGCTAATGTTTAATATTAACATAGTTCAGTCCATTTGGTTTGTTTGTGAGTTTACTGCAATAGTTATTTGTGATATAGACCCGTAATCACTAATAGCCGAAAAAGAAATATAACCAATGCTCGTATTGAAGATAACTGCAAACTAATACTAACATCGCCTTAGACGCTTACAGTAAAGAAGGGAACCACGCAGGATGGAGACAACGATCCTCAGTGTCTTCTGCATGCCCAACTTTCCTTGCCCACCTCATCTCAATGACATCTGTGAACGCCACATTTTCAAGATTACATTTAAAGAAATGTGCTTAAAACAATCCAGACAAATATGAATAAAAAAAAAAAAGAAACACATAATGTAATGGCTTGTACTATAACAAATCATACAATGTATTCAGTGTTTGGTCTCAAAAATATAAATGCACAAATCTGGATGCTAATAAAAGAAGCAGAAGATTACTAATTTCCTTTTAATAAATGTGACACCCTCAGACTGAAGCCGCTCACTTTAATTCCTTTTAACAAAAGATGCCACACTTAAATGAACTGAAGTTAATGAGTAAGTACTATTGTAGTGGTTTTCTCTGCGTCTTCGCACCATGTCACAGGAACAAAAAACGTACTTTCTCTAAATGGAAAAGACCATAAATGTAACCTTTACACAATGGAGTTATTTGAGATTTAAAATGTTTCTGCTTAAAGGGAGGTTTCAAGTAATAGGGCAGCAAAATTCTTATACGTGAAGCACCAATTATGCACAATATTAAATTGTACGAGCAGCTCAGATAATCTGTACTATCGGTTTATGTTATCACCATCGCTTCTGATTATTGCAGCTTCATTTATGAGAAGTTGTGCATTTAGCCATGCAACTGTGAAATGATTCAGTCCATTAGTCTAGCACTTTGACCTAAATTGAACTGCCATATAGATATTGTTGATTATTTGGTATCCAAACAAACTAACAGCGGTGATTCATTACAATCCCATTAACATTCTTGCTTACAGTCATATATAAGATCTAAAAGTTCTGCCCAGTTGATGTGATAAACCTGGTGTTTGTTCCAGACAAAACCTCAAAATTGCTTTTCTGAAACTTGTAAAAGAAGAATCTGAGCTGAATTTGACCTCCCAACATAGGAGCTCCATCTCCAGACTGCTTAAGAGAAAAACAATCCTTCTCAGAGTGACTAATATCATTTTGATGAGTGTTGATGTTCGGATGCGTTCCATCATTGTTTATTCGGGTTTTAGGAATAAGTTTTGACTGACCACAGCTTTCTATTGGACAGACTGAGCCTGTGGGTGGGAACGCCCATTACAGCTTTGAAATTGTTCTCTTCATATCCGTTAAATATTGGTTCTACTTGTCCCACAAATTAGATCAATATCTACTTGCTCTCAGTTTCTATTGTCAGTGGTGGCGATCAGGGATCCCTTGTCAGGGATCAAGTATGAGACCACTGTCATTTTATCTCTATCTGCTTCCAATGCTGATGTCTTACAGATCCACAAAAATTTAATTACACTGTTAACGAACCAGTGACTGTAGCATGCTGAGATTGTAACGATAAAAACTGGTTTTCAACACATGGCAAAACAAGTGATCTGCCGAACTTTGCTGTTTGGTTTAACAGTCAAACTTCAATTTTGCACAATCTGCAACAAAGCTGGTGCAGTTAAAGTTGTATGTTATTTAAATAAAATACACCCTCTCTTTTCTCCTTTAAAGACTGCGCACATGTTACATGCCCTCATCTCCTCTCACACCTTGACTATTTTAGCAGCGTCCTCACCAAAAACCCATTAATTGGCTCCAGACACTCCAGCCACCAGGCTCTTAACAAGAATCGATAGAAGCCCTGTGTTACTCTCTGTACATCCCACTCCCACTAGATTTGAAAATGGATTTTAGGATCTGTTCACTTTTCAGGCTTACATGCACTAATGTGGAATTAACTATAGCAATGACACAAGGCTGTAATATAAACAAAAACAGCACAAAGGAAGAAGCGACTTTAACCCATGCAGATGACAGAAGTTACTGAAGACATGTTATAGAGAACACGGAGGTGGCCTCCGACTCTGGAATCAAACATCCCGTCACATTTGTCTGTTTTCCACTCTTTTTTTTAAATGGTAAATGGCCTGCATTTGTATAGCGCTTTTCTAGTCCACAGGACCCCAAAGCGCTTCACACTACATTCAGTCATCCACCCATTCACACACACATTCACACACTGGCGATGGCAAGCTACATTGTAGCCACAGCTGCCCTGGGGCGCACTGACAGAGGCGAGGCTGCCGGACACTGGCGCCACCGGGCCCTCTGACCACCACCAGTAGGCAAACACGGGGTTAGTATCTTGCCCAAGGATATTTGGCATGCAGCCAGGAGGCAGCCTGGGATCTGATTAGTGGCTGACCTGCTCTGCCACCTGAGCTACAGCCAGGTGGTTTTTTTAATGACCAGAGGCGCTGCCTCCTGCAGGTCATTAGAAATACTACAACTGGCTACACTGTAGTCTACACTGCCTTTAGTTTACAAATTATAATATGATAAGCTTCCATATCTTGGTATCATAAGCTAAATGTAGCCAGTACAAAGAATGGCAGTAGAAAACATGGATCTTACAAATGACGGCATATCACTATAATTAATCACTCATCTATTGACCTTGAAGGAGAGGTCAGAGGTCAAATGTGCCATGATATTTTAAACCTTTATAAACTTACTATATGTTGACAGTACACATAAGAATCATAGCTTCTAAGATTTTTGTCAATTTTAAAAAATTGTCATGTTTTCCAGTAAACTCACAGATCATCCTCCAACCAAACAAATCAACATCTCCTTTAATTTCCTGTAATTTGTTCTCAGTGCGTTTTTCACTTGTGAGAAAAGAAATAAAATGTCAGGATTTACCAGAAAGCTGGTGCTCATCGCACCAGGTGCATTTACATGTGCAGGCAGAAGCTTGTGCAGTGGGCTGCAGCTGAAGCTGTTCTGTTGGGCCCCAGCAGTGCATGCAGGATGGAAATGCATGAAATTATCCTGAGCTACATGGAGAACTGACTTAACTGTGGAAAATCAAAAGGAATCAAAATGTAAATGCAAGCGCAGTCCATATTTGTCTTTTACCTTTCTAGCTGAAAGCATTTTCCAAGAAGTGCACAACCGTACAGTCTGCTCTGACGTATACATTTAAATACATAAACATACCCCCCTACCACATTACATCTCGTGTTACTGCCAGAATAAAAAGGAAGCACTGGCCCTCCAGACCAAAATCTCTCAGAGAGACAAGTGTGGGCAGGTTGTGCTCCCGCCTCTTGATGCCAAAGGAGTGTCTTCATTTGACTGAGAGTGGTAGCCTTGTATCAAGGCTTCCCACTGCACCAGCCTTCAGATCTCAATTTTCGAGATTTGTGAGCCAGAAAGTGAGAGAGGGAGAAAGTGAGCGGGAGAAGATAATCAGAATGAGTGAAGCAGCGAGACAGAGAGGGAGCGAGAAGACGACGGGGAAAGAAATTAGCAGGACTCTAATGTAATTATATTAGGGAGGGGTGTGCTCGAGAATATTTGCTAATAATTTGGAATATTTGAGGGATGAGGACAGGAGATAAAGGTTTTGGAAATAAAATACAAATGACTGCTCGCTGGTTTCAAGCTCTCAGTTTATCGCAGGCTCACTAAGTATTGCTTGTTCAGTTCTTTATTGGATTCAGAGTCCGTTTTGCAGTACATTTGCAGGCAGCATGAAGTGATTGGAGTTTGAAAGTTTGTCGTGGATTTTGTCTTCATTCCAGCATTGATTTTAAAGGACTCTGGTTCTAATATACACCCACAGGACTGCACACTAAAAGAAGCCGGAGAAATGGGCTGAGAAAAGGGAGAAATGCTTCCATCGCATCATTAATGAAAAATCAAAATATAATAAAGCTCTTAAAAAAGAAAGAACACACAGGAACAGTAGTTGGAACGTGAAATTAAATTATGAGACATCAGTTAAAACATATTTGCACACTAAATGCAAGTATAAAGCTTTTCTCAGATATTTAAATGAGCCAATTTCAGCATTAAGCTTTTTAATAAAGTGCATCGTACACAATGAGAGGCGGTGAAAGGCGTACAGGAGGAAATAAAGCTGGAATTATGGTGTGGAAACTATGACGCTGCTCGCTGATTACATGGCCACTGGGAATCGGTGACAGCCTGAGTGGCAGATTTACTGACAAGCCGTCTGACTCACTGGGTGACTCGTGCTTATTTGTTTATGCTAAATTGGGAAGACCAGACATATTTAATGTACAAAAATATCAGGTTTATTTGAATGGAGCTTTATTTAAATATTAATCTCAGTGCTGGTGTGACCGGGAAAAGCTAGAGTCACCTGCGGTTTGGTCTTTCAAAATCTCTACTGGTTCATTTATGGTAGAGGTTAGCCGATCGATACAGATATCGTTAGGATAGGTCCCAAAGCTGGTCGATGCTTTGTTTCTGTCATGGTCCTCCGTTTTTTCCTGGGTTTGCTGTTTTCACCTCCTCCTGCAGGGCAGCGTTTGGAGCCCCCTTTACCCAGATCACTGTATATACTTATACAACTTTGTGGTAAAAATACATTCCCCTTTTGATTGCACAGTTTGAGTCCTGCCTCACCAAGTTCAGCATGTAGCACACTGACTTATGTTAAAGAAAAACAACAACCCTCAAACGTGCGCTATGAAAAATATCTGAACCTTTTTGTGCTGACTACCATGTCTATTTTATTTGTAGCCTGTAGCACATTTAAACAAGAAAAGCTGAACTGAGGGCTTTAGAGACGGGCACGTCCACATCTCAGGTCTCCAGAAATTAAAAATACATTATTATAAGCTGAAAGGTGTGTTTTGTTGTGTTAACTATTCTCTCCTGCATAAGCTCCCTTTAGAAGTTAAAAGTATCAGTATCGGTATCAGGATTTACTTGGTATTGGGTCGATAGCAAAATTAGCAGTATAGCTCAGGACTAATTTGTAGACAAGGAGCAAACTGAGTCCAGCTTTCAGAGGCTCCTGCAAATTCTTTAAATCTATTTCTGTCAGTGCTGCAGAGATATTCACTTTGTGATCTTAACACTCCACACATTTATACTGCATTCATACACCCTGCACTGTAACACACATCCCGATTACTGTCTCAGTTTAAAGTCAAGATCATTTAAAATGTGGCCAAAAGAGTCTTCCTGTAAAAAGAGAAGGGACACTGCTTCTACAAGCAAGTTTGGCCACTCGGCAGCAATTTTGGTACGGACTTTTGAAAATGATGGCTCATCCCGCTGGAGCACCTAACAAGAGCAATGCTCATTCGTGACTAGGGTAAGGAAGAAAAATGACAAGTATGCTCACTTACAGCTCACAATGAACATGCAGCTGTAACTGTGGTGAACCTCTGCTGTACATGTATCAGTGCAACAACATGCTTTAACAACAGTTTTTATGCTTCCTGCTCAGCTGTTGATTGGATCCTTCTGGGCTTCTTCTCACTTTGACCATTATAAATGTCTCCCACAGATTTCTATTCATTTAAGTTTCGATCCTTCCAGTCTTCAGCCCCACTGATGATCACACAATTCATGCACAACTAGAGGAATTTGAACAGCAGCAAATAGACACTGGTGAATTCTACAGGCAAATAACATGGGCAACATCTTTACACAGCTGGTAAGCACAGTCCATCCACTCTGATGTTTCAGCACCAAGATTTGATTTCTGAACACCAACCAGAAGAACAGCCTTAGCTTGAAGCTTCTTTGTCTTAACTCTAATCCTGGTTCTCTTCTCTCTCTTTCTGCGCTGATCACACCTCTTATGGCATTTGGTCCAGCAGCTCTGGTTGACAACTGGAAATTGTTTGAAGGTTTTTGTGCTTCCCTTTGATCTTTGTATGACTGAGTAGAGGACTTCTAGCTGACTTTACTTACTTAAGCAAATACTTCTTAAAGTGAAAAAGAGGAAAATTAAAAGCAAACGGAAGTTTAATTTCAGGAAAGCTACAAGCCACATGTTTCAGTGGTGAATTTAAAATTCCAAGTTCACCTCTAGCTTTGGTCTTTGTGCTGTTGTTATCCTTGCGAATGACGTCTAACTGCTGATGCATGATTCCAGCTTGTCATGCACCGACCGTTTTCTATTATCTTATGTGTGCAGCACATGCAGGCTGGGTGGAAAAAGCATGTGTGCAGAAAACAACAGAAGCCATTTAACTAATGGTGTCACAGGGAAAGCTGCCTAACAGGACAAAAAGAGGGAAAGAGTAGAAGAATGAGCACAGAGACGGACTCTGGCAGACTCAAAAACACAGACGATAGAAGCCTTAGTCATAAGAATACGCAAAGATTTTTACTGCAGAGCTACAACCAGACATGCAAGAGACAGCAGGTGGATGGGTTTCCAAAGATGAGGCAGGCTGAGGTAAAAGATACATGTAAGTAGAAGGGGAACAATGCAAACCAAGGAGCTTGATTGAGCCTGACACGCTACCGCTTAAACCACTGATATAATCTGGCGGAGAGTGGGTGGATGAAGTCCTTAAATACCACATTTAGATGATTAGTTGACACAGAAGAGGTGTACCAGCCAGGAATTCAGCAGGAACCAGTAAGTGGGCACACTCCTAAGTGGACCTCATAACCCCAGTGAAACATGTCAACTCGCACACATTGTGGAGTTACACACCGGGAGGGGGAAAGAAAAGAAAGAGAGAAACCTACACTGTAGGCAAAGGGAGAAAATAAACACAATAACATAATAACTATTCCTTTCACAGTATAACCACAACAACATACACGCCAATGTATGGGCCCCAAAGGCACAACTTTAAGTTGATGCATGCATATGATGACAATATACACTACATTGCTTTGAAAAGTCATCATAATTTCCTTTGAACATTTGAGACCTCGTGTGCATGCTCACCCACTCATTCTGTCTCCTTATAGATTATTCTTTCCATCTCATTTTTTTTTTTGGGGGGGGGGGCAACTCTGAAAGCCATTCATCGTCCCGTTTCTTATTTTTTCTGCCACGATCTGCATGTGTGCCTCGAATAACTCGTGTATGTGCGTGCCGTGTCGTATTTGTATGCCTTTGTCATATCTGTTCATGCCGTGTCTCTGTTTTTGTGTGCCACAGCCAGAGGCAGTGGTGGGAGGTTAGAGGTTAGATGGAACCAGCTTTTCAAACCCCAGGGATCAGCTTCAACAACAACAACACCCCCCACCCAGTCTGTCTGTCTGTCCAGCTCAAGCCTCCAGCCCAGATGGTGCCAAGCTCAGGGATCACCAGGCTTGGCACTGACATGCAGAGACACTCGTGAACACACATACACACCTCCTCGAGCGAGAGCTATACACTACATCCCAAAGTAACACCTCAGTACAAACTGAGCAGCACCAGCGCGCTCCACCCACCTTCCAAATCGAGTAAAAACGCAGAGCCTGGAAGCTCAAGTCCTGGACTTCCAGGAAAAACTGCAAGTGTAAGCAATTTGTGCATGTAGTTAAGTCAATGTATCATTCAGTGGAATATTTTAATTGAATGCATTATCAGTTTTACCCTAATCATTTTATAATGATGCCATGCTAATGCAGATGCAACCACAATAAAAGTCTTCATATTTATTGTCATGCACCAAAAGTCTTGCTTGAAATTAGAGCATGTTTGTGCTTTTCTCATAGGAGTCATTCAATGATTGGCATCAGTACTGAAGTATGATTGGTGGTTTGCCTTTATGTTAAATGTGGGTGTTAATTCACAGCATTTGAAGAAAAAAAAACTGTACAAGTTAAAGTTAGCTTCAGGATGAGTAAAGGTGCAAAATCCTAAATACCTACTTCACAGAAACAGGAAATAAGAGCAGCATTTGCATTTTTTAGAATAGTTAATTCCTCTGTGCTCATTGGTCCATGTGCTGAGCTGATGGTACAAAACAGGAAAGTGATACAGCGTGGCAAACACTTGTGTCTTTGTGACGCCACCTGTTGTCAGTACACTGACAATCAAAAGTAATCTAGTGGTTTAACACGCCGCCCTCTCTTCGAAATATGGTCACTTTTGATTCCAAAAAACCAACATGGTTGTGACCAGAATGCTAACACTGAGACTTGAGGGTCCATTCTATTTACATCTTTTATATACAGTGTGTAATAAGACTAACCTTTGTTTCCTTTACTTCTTACCTGCCATGATTCCCGGGAGTTGCCAGACAAAAGGTGGTGGCCAGGGTTTGAAGCTGTTAAATACAAGGATGGATAATTGGACTGCACCACCACGTCCTGCTGAAGGGGAGAATGTGTGTTTTCTTTAATTAAAAAAACAAGTATTTGTACTTAATTAAATATTGAGTGGGCAGCACGGTGGTTAGCACTGTTGCCGTACAGCAAGAAGGTCCTGAGTTCAATTCCACCATCAGGCCGGGGTCTTTCTGTGTGGAGTTTGCATGTTCTCCTCGTGTTTGCGTGGGTTCTCTCCGGGTACTCCGGCTTCCTCCCACCGTCCAAAGACATGCAGCTTGTGGGGATAGGTTAATTGGATAATCCAAATTGCCACTAGGTGTGAATGTGCGAGTGAATGTGAGTGCGAATGGTTGTCTGTCCTTGTGTGTTAGCCCTGCGACAGACTGGCGACCTGTCCAGGGTGTACCCCGCCTCTCGCCCTATGACAGCTGGGATTGGCTCCAGCACCCCCCGCGACCCTGAAAAGGATAAGCAGAAGCGAATGGATGGATGGATAAATATTGAGTTTAGTAGTTTAGATTTTCTTCTTTGATCTTTATTTTATTAACAAACTAGACTGTACTGCATCATTTGTGTGGTTTATGATTGTGTTGTGTAGTTACCCCTCGTGTGTCATAGTGGGCTGATCAGCCATTATATACACCCCTGTGTCATTTCACTTTTAGGTCAGTTATGCTTGTTTGGGCAGTCATTTGGTGTCTTAACTTTGTAGTCTTTGCATGACTTTAGTTTTGTTTCTTTGACTTCTTTTATGAGCTCAATATTTATCACTTTTGTAAATATAATTTTGGGTTAAATAAATGGAAATCCTATTTTTCTAATAATTACTGTTACGATCAACTCCATTACAGTTCTGTTATTAATGTTAAACTAATATTGTGAATCACATTTTCTGTTAATGATTATATATTTACATACAATGTTGTATTTGTGTTTTCATGACTAAGGTAAAACAGGACATGACAGTTTTTCTCCAAAAAACACGTGTTCCTAAAAACAGACTCTGCTCTCTGAAACATTAGTTATGCATTAATCATCCATTTCTTAATTCTTCAGGCTAATTAACAGGGAAGTCTTGGACCCTTGACCTCTATCTGCTCCAAATAACTGAAAGCATGAAACAGTATATAAAAGTTAAATAGAATCCCTTCTGTGAAAGTTAGCAATAAGATGCAATAGTATGAGCCGAGCCCTCAGCTGATGTGGGCTGCTGTCGCTGGCATTAAGACTGTCTGAGCTTGTCTTTGTGGCCCACGTGAACTAATCCTATGCTCACGGTTTTATTTAGTACGCAGTAAATAGACAGTTTATATAGACAGTCAGAAAACCCTACAAACACACCTCTGCAGACCCGCTGTGACACCTTCCAGCTAAATCCACCGTAATCATTAGAATGATTTAGACAACAAGTAACACCAAAACAGACAAAACCTCCTCTGGCAGCAGCATGTAGACGAGCAATAGAGTATACTCCAAACATATGTCTCGATTGCTGCTGTTACTGTAGCCAGTGTATTTCAGTGTGTCGCCGTAAAGCCAGTGGGATTAGAGCCGGCCTGGGGTCAGATCTGGCCCCCTTATTGGATGTTGAAGAGTGACAATTTCGGAAAAATTACACTGAAGTTTGAGTTTTTAAATCTCACTGATTGCATGACTCATGATTCGATTCCCGGGCTTTTATAATTCTAAATATTACTCACATTTTTAATCTGTCTAAATCAAGGTGGTGGTTGAGTTGTGTTCGTTTTGTGTTATTTTGCAGTGTTTTCACTGCTCTGGTGTAAATGGTGTGATTAAATTAGGCTGTATGTGGCCCACACGCTAAAATAATTTTGGCACCTCTGCTTTAAACCATCTTTTGTTTCTCAAATAGAAACTTACATGCACAGTAGAAAGACTAAAAGGTGCTGCGTGCTTTTCGTATTTCCCTTGAAGCTTTTTCATTTCACATATATGCTGGAATGTTTTTAACACAGAAAACAGAGATGAAGGGCTCGTGCTGCTTACAGCATTTCTCAGCACAAAAGTCAGCATTAAGCCTTTCTCCTCTAAAACGCTCCGTGCTAAATAACCTTTCCTTTCATTTTTCTGGAAGATTTGTCCTTGCAAAACCTGTAATTTTCCTTTTTCTTGCCTGCCTTGCCTTTTAAAGACGGCTTAAGGAAAACAGTGACCTTATTTTAACCTGTATCACTTATCAGAAAAATATGAATGTTTTATTTGTATTCTTCAACGAGACTTATTTCTCCTCATCCTTCTGAATTGGCTTTTTCTTAGGAGATTCTCAAATGGAAATGACATGTTTGGTCTCCCCCGAGTGACCCTTGTTCATATTTATATACTTGGCAGGTAGAGCGGGTCCTCCTAACAGGATAGTAGACGTGCTGTATATTTTTTTGACAGGTCGATGAGACTGGAGAAAGCATTATGACATCCATTATTATTATTATAAATATTAAATCAGCATAGCATTTTGTACATGACTGCACATGTCATTATCTCCCAGGAGAGATTCATGACTTTCCCCTAAGTCCTCCACCCTATGATGCAAAGATCAGTCTAGTGGTAGCAACAGAGGATCATTTCAGCTAGAACTTTTAATCATCCTCTTTACAAGGATCTACTAAAAAAAACCATTTTGAAAGCTGAGAGGAATTACAGGAGTCGAAACAAATGCGACCGGATGAACGAAGAGCGGAAGAGAGAAAAAAAAAAATAAGGAGAAAGGTTAAAAACTGCAGAGAGGAAAAGTTTAGAGGAATCAATAATACATTTGGTTTAAACCATTGTACATGCTCTTAATATTCAACAGCTTGCTGTTGTAAAACACAAATGATTATGACAATTGTACCAAGCAGCCAAGCGTGCAGCTTGCTGAGATATTTATAAGACATTTCGATAAAGGATGTCTCACAGTGGGGTGGAGTGTCTACAACATCAAACTCAATTGCTGTTCACCACAGTTTTTGTCACTTGGCATTTACTTCAACAAACCTCGATGCAGCTGGAAAATCATGACGAAAACTCATGTTTACTTTTATGCTGTCATAAGACGGCACGGTTATGTTCTGAGAACACCTGCTGTCTGTAGTCTTTCATTAATTTTATCAGTTCTCGTCTTTTTTTACCGATGAGTTTTGGTCGTGCTTTCATCCAGCCTATATCACCCGGACTCCTGATTCTCTCACAGGGCTGTTAAAATGACTGAGCCATCTGTCTTTTCTTTGCATTTTGCTTCTATACCACCCAGACTTTGTTGTAATAGAGTAGGACTGCAATAGAGCATATTTATGGATTTAATGTTTAAAGAAAATGCAGGTGTAGGGTTGTGAGATACTGAGTGGATCCTAGCCTCTACTGATCAGCACAGGTATCATCTGCGGAGAGAGAGAGATCTAGGTGAAAGTGGATGAGCTTGTGAGTTGCAGCAACAGTGAAGATTTGCAAGCTGAGGCCTTACTTGAGATTTCAGGTGAGCAGGTGGGGGTCCAGGGTTCAGCTGGGCTCCTGTGGAGAGTGGGCATGGAGGTGAGTGACGGGTGGTTCCAAGAATCCTCGAGGAGTATCAATTAAAGGTTGAGATTGTGGGAACACTGACTTATACTTCAGAGAACAGGCTGTGGGCTTCAGGCAGGACACTAGCAGACAAACCGTGTGATGGGTTGGTGGCAGTAACACACAAAGATAAATACATATCTGAGTGAGCCTAGCTACCACCGTATGAACTGACTTAGACCAATTGAAACAGCAGGTACTTAAATCACAGCCATAATGAGAGGATTCATGCCAGGTGAGGAAGATCAACTCAGCCCAGCGAACACTGACCTGCCCACTTCTCCACCTGGAAAACAAAAACACACCCAGAAGCACCCACGACTTCCCAAACCCTGAAACTTTTCAGGCTGCTTAAGGAAAGAAAAAATAATGCATAATAATATATAGTGAGTTTGTTTTATTGCCTTCTGACTGTGAGACCAACAAGCTTTGGCATTTACAACCTAAGTGCAATGTGATGACCTTACATATTTATAAAAAAAACTTTTAAAAAACTATATTAAGACAAAATTCACTTTGCCACTGCAGTCTCACCAACCTTCACTCATTCAACATAATATGAGGTTTACAAATGAGCGAAAGCTCATTGAAGGCCGGACGGATGATTGACTGCAAGTGAAGGAAAACATTACAGCAGGTAACCGTAAGCGGCTGTACAGCAATGAGAAGCAGTTGCTACATGAACAACCACAAAATTATTAAAGGATAGGAAGCAACAGTAATGGAGCCGCTCTTCTGACAGACTCTGACAGGCAGACAAAAGCTAATCATCAAAAACATACCCACACTATCATCTTTTCAGTAATTGTAAATATGACAGAGAAAGCTACAGAAAGTAGTCATTTAGAGGAGGACTTCTTTACCATAATAGCTCAACCACAGCTCTAAATTACAGCAAAAGTCACTGTTGCAGACTGCTTTGCAATACATAACAGGAATTAAAGTTGCAGGATAATTTTGAAAAAAGGATTTTGCCTTTAATCTGTCCTCATGAATCAACAGGACAAAAAAAGACGATCTTGCAATGAAATCACACCAGGAGCGGCTTCAACGAGTTCTCAGTGCATGCTAATCATGGAAAATGTGATATATGTGACTTTAAATCAGATAAGCATACAAACACAACATTTAAGAAGACTGTATGAGAGGGAAAGGGGAAACAAGCTCTTTAGCTTTTTTACCACTGACCCCTATTTTTAAACCCACTGGACCAAACTCACCTTTGATTTTGTTCTTTATTCTGACTTTTTATGCAGCTGTAAAGTTCTGTGACTGCGTCTCATGATATTATCTCACTGATAAAGTCCGTGTACAGACATACATGCACCTGCCAAAGGACACTGCACTTTCTCTGCAGTGAACTGTCCTCATCATAGTCCCGTCTCTAGCAGGAGTCCCCAGCAACACATTCAGTTGCTGGGGCAAAACTGAACCAGAAACTAAACTGGGAACAGCTAAGGCTAACTATGAAAACTATGACATGGGAACATGAACATGAATCTGAGCAGGAGCATGAAAAAAAACCAAAAAACAAGACTTGAGTCAGAGAAAATCTGAACGGAAACATGAAAAACCATGAATAACCCCAGAACGTAACATTATCTCATAAGTAATCAAAAAATACAAAATAACTGAAAATGCTGGGTCACAGACTCCGCCCCCTGACAGACCCTGAAATAGTTTAAATGGGTGAGTGGCTGGAAGGATGGATGAAAAAGTTTAGTAAGTCACTGTTACTACTAACCAGATACTATGAGATTTTCCAAAGAACTGACAGGCATTCTGGGTATGATAGCACACAAATGATCCATGCATGCAATATAGTGTCTTTCTCTTTAATTTAAGACTCCAAGTGATTTGTACAACAAATCTCTTTCACCCAATCACACAAACATAACTTACACTGCTTTTATCTATGCATAAGCACCTTATCTAACACCCAGGGTTTGGTCTCTGTGGTTAGCAAGTCTTTGCAGACAAGCTGACACCTTCCATGCAAACTATGGGTGACAGCAGCAATTTTGTAGTGACTAAGTCAATCAGAGGTATTTAGTGCAACATTGTCTTTGCAACTTATTTTACCCAGTTACAGCCAGCAACCACTTGCCAAGCAGTAGGTTCCCAAGGGTTCGCCAACAAGTGTCTAGACGTGTGTTTTCACTGGCAGGGCAAGACAGAAGTCTGTGGCTACTGTTAACCTCGGTCAACAATCTGTTTAAATATTCAAGACATGTCAAATGTAATGTAACTGTCAGTGGCTGCATTAAGAAAAGGTGAGTACAAAAAATATTTTAACGCAATAAGTATTTGCACAAATTTTATGTGTCTTAAGAATTTGTTTATAGAGAAAAAGGTAACTGGTTTTCCAGCTAAAAGTCTCGAAGCATCTAAAGCAGAGAACTCTAATGGCCTAATAATTAAACTGATTTAAGTCAACTTTTGAGTCTTTGTTTTGGAACTTCAGTCTGAGCTCAGAATCTTAACTGTCAAGTCTGCAGCTCTCAAAACTACCACAACCAACAGGTTCAGTGGTTTGATGAATAAAACATGCCTTCTGACTCAGAGTGATGTGATTTGTTTACAGATCACAAAGGCAAAGTTAGTCAGACCAAGAAAAATGTTGTAACCTTGGAGTGGGGGTGTTTGTTTTTTTTATTGTTAAGAAGCGATCAGAGAACAAACAACCTGCCTTTGAAGCTCCACCTGGTGTCGCTCACCTTCAGAATCTGCCAACAAAGATCTAACGCTAACCCCAAGTGAAAATGAAATGTTCCCCCGCCCAACCGTCATTGCTTCTACACACACAGACACTCATCACATCAGATTTTGGTCTTGTAGTAAGAACACTATGTTTTTAGCCATGCTTCCCATACTCTGATTTTCTGAGCCTCGTAGTGAGGGCTGCAGGTCTCCATCATTACAGGAGCAGCAGGGATGTTGGGGGCAAAGGGCAGTGCGAAGTAAGACGGAAGCGAAGCCACCCAACCTGTCGGAAGTTATCACCATGCTTCAGTGTGCAGACAGACTGGTCAACTGGGACTTCATCTGCTCTGCTACACTGGGGAATGATGGGAGCAGGCTATTTCAAGTTGGAGGTTAGCAAAAGGCCACCATGTGGAAAGAGGACTGACAGGCCGCTGTTGTTTGAGAGCTGGCATCGATCTGAGCGGGCTGCTTGACTGAAGCTGCTTTGCGCTGCTACAACTCTCAGGTCTCACTTATTTATTGTGTCTCCTTTTCTCTTTTTTGATGTCACCCTGTCTGCAGGGTAGCAATTGATTTTAAGGTACTTTAACTGAATTGTATAAAACAGGCAGTGGCCTATGCAAAATTAATAATCCTCCTAACCTGGCAAAAAATTTGGTTTGTTACAAATGCTAAACATAGAGTTAATTTATGTAATATATGGTGCACATATACACTATATATTACAGGCTGCAATAGGCCTAGACTGTGTTCTTAACTCACCACCCCTCTGCTCTACAGTCATTAGTTCTCATTAATCTTTGCTCTCTGTCTTTGTTCTTTCTCCCATTACTGGTTACGGCACATGGCTGCCCCTCCCTGAGCCTGGTTCTGCCAGCTGTCTCTTCCTCTTAAAAGTGAGTTTTTCCTTCCCACTGTCTCCAAAGTGCTTGCTCACATGGGGCCGTCTAATTGTTGGGATATTCCCTGTGTCATTGCAGGGTCTTTATCTTACAATACAAAGCGCCTTGAGGCAACTGTTGTTGCAATTTAGTACTATATAGATAAAACTGTATTGAATTCAATTAAATAGTAACCATGCATGCTAATAACACAATGTTTAAAATGTAATATTCCAGTTTTGCAGATGCTCTTCTTCGGTGTTAAAATGTTTTAAGCCTGTTACATGTAAAAAGTGATGGGACTTAAAAATGAGAGCTGCAGACAAGTTATTTGATTTGAAATCTCTGGACATACAAGCTGGTGTAACTGATGCTATACACTTTTGCATGTTTTTCTAGCTACAACTAAGAGTATGTGCATAAATTAACAACATTGAATGCTGATGGCTTAGGACTACTCAACACAACATTGCCAATGAAAGTATTTAATTTTAACAATCTTTTGTATATAAATTTTATAGAAATATCAACCTTTTTTCTTTATTCACATCTGTAACAGTGAGTGAGAATGGATGACAGTGGAAGGCGAGTAACTGTCATGGTACAACATGTGACTTTACAGTAAGGCATACTCCTGTGATGGCAACACTTTCCAAATGATAACTAAAAGCCAGATCAGGAGTTTCAAGAATGCAACTTAAGAAAATACCACCGATTAGAAATATGTTGCAGAAGCACACATCTAACACAATGAAGGAAAAGATTTAGGTAATGTGTGTTTTAACTGTATGATTCATATAATACTGTAGATACATGCTTGTTATTTACCATTTATTGCTAGCTGGGGACTTCCGTCACTTTATGGTCTCCACAATAACACTTCACTTGTGTTTTTCTGAGATTTGGTTTGTTTGTTTTTGAGCTTTGGTAGCATATATTTTCTATTTGCTGGTGATTTCTTAAGGTGGAGTGCATCTGACCTCTGTGGGACACCATAGATTTCCCAGCTAATTCAAAATTATCAGTATATTTCACTTTGAAGCCCTGGGCTGTGATATATCAAGTGCTATATGAGCACACACAATCTTCTGTCAATGCTACCTTTGGTTAGTCCACGTCTGAATGGACTCTATCCACAACATTTTCCTTTGCCCACCTGCGGTCAGGTGGGGAGTAGCAGACTCACTCTCCATAAAGCATAAAATGGATATTAATTTATTTAGTTGTTGACTGTTCCAGGATAAAACACAATGACATTAAATGAATCAAAGGGTAAAATGTAAAGCTGGAGCTGTCTGCCAAGCAACCACAAATAACCCTTTCATTCATTAATTGAAATAAAGAAAAATGACCAAACTGCACAAATAAGCATTTTGTCACATTTTATATCGATATCTCACAAACCAGACACAAACTCTCTCTCTGTCTCTTAGAATATTATTAATGTGGCTCCAACAACATTAAAGACTTGTGCTTTTGTGTGATTTCCCTTTGCTCCTCTCACTAGTTTGAAGTGTGGAAGGCTCAGGTAGATGAAAGTGATGTCACACACTTTTATGCACTAATGAGAATCTGGCAGAGTTTCAAAATCTGCTGACATTGAAGTGCTACCAAAAACAATTTGATCAAATCACACCCATGTAGGTGATTAGCTGATTTTAAAACGTCACCTGAGGATGTGCAAGGCTGTAGCTTTGACTTTCTAAACAGATCTGTACTGTATTTAATCTTACTGAGAAATCATAATGATAATAAAGATCAAAGCTATGCTTTCAGCACCTGCAGTACCTTGGAGCATACACTGCTTGCTAGCTTTTTCCTGACATCTGTAACACTGACAAAATCATTGCTTCATGTAATTCACTCATGTAGAAGTCCCAGAAAATGTGTTTTCTCTCCGATATAAACCTGTGAGCTATGAGTGTGGCTTTCTGCGACATAACGGACAAAACTCCCAAAACATTAAGATGTTATTCATTGTGAAGGTGTAACATGACAAAAGGCTTTTTTTGGGATAGTCCTCTTAGTGAGAACCCAACATGGTGTCTAAATAGAAGTTTAGCGTCTCTATCCAAGATCCCAAACCTCAAATTTCCCCCAATCCACACACTAGAGTGTGTTTGTGGATGATAGATGGAGAAAAAAAAGCATTTGTGTGAATGGGTGAATGAGGCTAGCTTAAATATTCACAGGAAAGCGCTCTACTGTACAGTATAAGCACCAGTCTCTTCCTAAACTGACACTGACAAATGAAACTGCTTTGAATGTCAGAGCATTTGCGAGTTGTTTCTACTAACACTAAGTATTGTTTGAGGTGACTTTTTTTTTAAAATCTTCAAATATACACACACTTCATTGCGCCGCCAGACTTTTCAGAAACAAGTGTAATCAGGCCTTTCTCTCTATCCATCTTGACACCCTCAACATTTGATTGACTGGAGTGTTAAACCTTCTTTGATCTGCAGTCTATCATAAAAATTGTCATCTTGTCAGCCGTAACCCTCATATCAGAGCTACTCCCTTGCTCATCTAAAAAATTCATTCCAAAACACATCAACAACAAAGGGATGAGGAAATTGTCAAAGTATTGCAGCAGGATTGCAGCAAACTTTGCACCTCAGAAGATTCATTTTCTATCCAGCCATCTCTAAGGTCCCTCTGCTTCAGCTCTTCCTTCACTACCTTCTTTGTACTTTCCCCTCACTAAACCCTTTCCCCTTTTATCTGTTGTTGCTCCTTTTGTGTACACATGGAGCTCTGTTTTGTGATGTAGGCGCTTTGTAAGTTTGAAACATTGAAAATGAACAAAATGAATCAGCTTTGTGCGCTATGACTCAGTGATCTGGGAAAATCTGATTAAAATGATCTTCTTATCCATGGCTCACATTTGAAGAAAAAGTACAACAATGGTTTCATAATTATTGTATGACCGTGCAGTTTGACTTCTTTCCTGTGACGATTGCCGGGCAAATATTGACTTTGAGATGATTAACCTAATCCTAATGGATGGGTGGACGTGTTGGTTTGGTCTCAGCACTCGTAACGGCCTCCTGTTCCGCAGGAAGGGGCAGATGTTCCTGAGAACGAAAACCTTGGATGCCTCTTGTGTGCTAACACTCAGCAAATGGCTACTGCTGGTGAACACAGTGGAGTGACCAGACAGTTTTCTTGGGAGCTGCTCATGATGGGTAGAACTGTCACCTCACAGCAACAAGGTTCTGGATTCAAACCTTCTTTGGGTCCTGTGTAGAATTTACCTGTTTTCACTGTGTCTGTGTGGATTTTCTCTGCTTTCCACACAAAGTCCAGAGACAGGCACTTCAGTTGGTTATTCCCAATAAGTTGCATGAAAATTTGCATGAATGAATATGCGGACATGGATACAAGTGTGTATGTAACACTCTTCCGACTCGACCGTGTGCTTTCGTCTGTAGATGATTTGTGATGTCTTTAATCAGCTCAACATCTGTCTGAAGAATTAGGATTTACAGTAACGTTCAGCCTCACGAGATGATCTCGATTTCTTTTTTCACTAGTTCTCCTGTACATATATTTATTAGTTTCAGGTTGGCCATTCTTGTATTTTGCTCGTTTGTGTTGTTGTGTTTGCACATCTCTGTTGCTTGTGGGGCTCGCACACAAGAATTTCACTCGCATGTGCTGTGCCAGTGTGCCTGCACATGTGATGTGACAATAAAAGTGATTTGATTTGATTTGATTTGATTTGATTTGCCGTACTGACCATAGATTTTGGTTCAATACATAGAGAAATAGAATACTCTCCTACTCCAGATGTGGCTTCGATATAGCAGTACGGACAGTAATGAGGTCTCCACAGGGCGTGCCATGTCTGTGAAGAGTTTGAAAGTGGAGCTTTTAGAGGTTTTCTGTACATTTTGTTTAGAATTAGTTGAACACCAAGTGAAACTTAGTCATTTCAAAAGTCCAGGTAAAAGCCTGGGTAGGCAGTCACTAAGTGGACCTCCTGAGAAACTGGGAAGCAGGGTGTCTTTACTTAGGACAATACGATTTTCAGTTTCCAACAGAAAAAGGGGTACAAGGGCAAACTGGCAGAAACAGAGCTAGGGCAGATTTTTCAGACTGTATTAATACAATAACCAACAGGAGGTCAAGTGGGTCAACAGCTCAGGTGATGCAGGTGATGGTAACACTGATATAACAGCAGGTAAAGCAAGTGGGAGCGAGTATGATGGCACAAGGAGCTGAGAGTCAACAAGAAAGAAACAGCTGAAGCGGGCAACGTGCCATCCTTCCCTGTGCTCCCATAAGATCCTTTCTTTGCTTATCTGCTTCATGATCATCACTGTTGATATTAGCATGCAGAGACAGTGTTGCCTGTGAGCCCTGGGACTGCTACTTTGACTCAGGGCAGACATGATGTGCGAGCCAGAATAATGGAGCAGTTAGATGATGTGTGTGTGTGTGTGTTTGAGCGGGGAAAGAGGAAGGAAGGGAAAGGAGGAACGAGGGGTTTGTTTGGGTGTGCATGCCGTAGAGCTCTGTGTGTGTGTATGCAGCAGGTTTGCATGCATGAAGAGCGACTCTTGAAATGAGGTTTTTCTTGAACATGCATGCGCAGGATTAGTAACACTGGGGCTGGCACAGATTTACAGCACCTTACGCACACATCATGACATTTTATGTAACACTCATAAACTCAAAACATACCATGGCTTGTGCAGAGATTTGTCTCGCGGCAATGTGCGTACCTGCTATGTTGTTCCACAGGACGAAACTGTGATAGTGAAACTGTTAAATTTCTCTCTTATTTGGTACACACTGGTGACGGCAGAACTTTGGGACAGAAAATGTAAAAATGTAAATTTTAGATTTGGAATATGTGGTTAATGTTGCAAAAGGATCGATTTAAGTAAAAAATGCAACTGAAAACAAAAGAAAGTTTAGAAACTGAAGCTACTTGCAGATTCTCTGATTCCATCTGGATGTTTGAGCTGTTTTGAGCTTTTACACTGGATGACCTTCCTTGGAACAACCCTCGAGAGATTCCCGTCTCCTCCTGGGAACAAAACGGAGAGCTTTTGCTTGTTAGGTGAATATGTAAACCACTACACTATGAAGCCACTAAAAGTAAGTCTATAAATAATTATGAAAAAACAAACAAACCCTAGTCTACTGGGTGAAAATGTCGTGACTGTTTCCACCACCTGCTCCTGCTTGCTGACTTGAACTTTGTCAGCCTTTATATCTGTGAAGGGAAGAAACGTGACATTGGAGCCTAACGGAAGAGACTAGGCCAACACATGAAGGCAGTTAGAGCCTTTATTTTGAAAGCGATTCACTTTTCACTGTGGACTAGTGGAGCTTTTGCACATTTTGATGTAAGGAGTAAAGTGATGCTAACCACTGCTCACATTAAATAGGTGATGGTAATTAATCTTCCAACTCACCATAGCAAGTTTGTTGGTATGTTGACCAGTTTGTTACAACTAATGACAAAATTCTAATTTCACATTTATGACAAAATTAACAGCGAGGAAAATGTTAATCCACAAAAACATTTTATTTCTTTTTACAGTCAGTGAGTCACTCTGTCAAGGTTCAAAAACTAGTGATCGTTTTTGTCGGACCTGCTGCTTATCCTTACCTGTGACCTGGACAAGGGTAGTGGCAGAAAATGAATGCATTTCAGCCTTTAAAGGATATAATCGTCATTCAGACAATCACTCAGCTCAAGTTGTTCTGTGTAAAAGGGGAGGCTGTGCTGTTCAGACTGTACGTCATTGGTTGCTGAACTGCGTCACTACCGAGGTTGGGTTAGTTTGACATTTTCTAGTTTTATAGCTTAGGAAATGCTTCTTTTAGTTATAATTAAAGTATAATCTTTATTTCCTATTTGAAGAGGCTCAGTGAAAAAAAGAAGTACTCTTTCCACTGCTGCTAAAGCTAAACATTGTGTTGTTGTGCTTTAATGATTTCTGTTTGCTTGCCATCCTTCTGTAGCGGCGCAGCACCACGGCACTGTTGACAACTTCTGCTTCAGAGGGACAGTTGACTTTCTTCAGATAAACGCTGGCCTGCACAGGCAAACAGAAACTTCTATCATTTCTCCTGGATGACTTCACTTACCAAGCAGATTGTAAGGCTGCAAAGATAAATTCCAAACCCTTAAAAACTATGAATGTTTTTGCAAATGGTCAGAAAGTGCACAGTAGGAAAAAGATTTTTACACACAGTAAAATAACTGCATTATAACTCTGACTTTTTCTAACCTATCATCTTGACTATGAAGCAGAGAGATGGCTGACAATGACAGGAAAGACGCCTTGTCGTGACATTAAACAAGAGATGACAAGATAATTATACTTTGTGTCATATTTTTTTCCTCTTCTGCCTTCCCGCCTCTTCACTGCGAACTTTGTAATGATGGTAACATAATGGTGGGAATTATGTTTAAATGATTGCAGAAGCTCAAGTGTCCACATGCTGCATAAAGCAATAGAATAACTGTGACACAGCTCAACCACACTTTACAGAGGGGGAAGAGAAAAACAGAGAGCACAGAGAACACACGATACAGTAGAACTGAATCATAAACCTGAGGTTACATTTAATAAAAGGCCAGTGCTGTTCACAGGGAAGCTTTTAAATGTCTTTTCTGAAGTGATTTGAAAACTAAAAATTACACCTCCTGAGCTCTTCAGGCAAGCCATCATTTAAAAGTGCTCGAGCAGTCAGGAGTTCTTCAGGATAATTTGTCTAAAAAAGTAAACTTGTCTTAAGTCTGGAAAGTGTTTTTCTCTTTTTTTTACTCCTTCAGAAACTAACTGAAAATGATGATGATGATGTATCATCTTCGGTCAATTAAATGCCGTTTCTGTTTATCTCCATTCTGGATATGCACCATTTTGCAGGTGCTTAAGCGCTTATCTCTGTTTTGTCTATGAATTCTAAATGTGCATTTTTTAAAAATGCTCAACTCTTCTAGCTTCAGCTTCCAAGAGAACTAAAGCCCCATCTGGTATTGACAGGAGACCTTATGCATGGAATAAGAACACTTCGTCTTAAATTTGAATAACTGGTACTGAGTCTATGACCCAGTGTTTATGTGTTTTCTGTTCTGTCTCCATGTTTATTCATCTGTTTCCCAGTCGTGTTTCTTGCCTCCTCTTGTTCCTGCATTCAGTCAAATCGTGTCTCAGTCTGTCTAATGTTTCCTGTTTTACTTTGATAGTCCTGTCCTGTGTGCATTATGCTCAGTTTTGTTTCACTTGTTTCGTTAGTCTGATTAGTTTGAGCTGTGTTTCCCTCCTGTTTCCCATATCTAAGTCCTCTGTCTTTCTCTGCATGTTGTAACATTGTCTCTATGTGGTTGTGCATCTCTCCTCAGCTCCTGATTCCCAGTTCCCAAGTTTCTAAGTTTCCAGGTTCCGGTTTACACATCTGTTAAAGCTGCTTCCGTCAGTTAACCTTAACCTTCAGTTAAGCGGTGCGATCGCGTTACTATTTTTCAACAAACAGACGGAAGCAGCTGATTACGTAAGTAATGTGGACGCTACAGCTTTAAGCAGCTGCGCGCGCTCCCGCGGACAATAATCACGATCACTTTTTGGCACAACACCTGGATTTAAGGGGGCAAAACAATTGTATGAGTGCTGCTGTTTGACTGAGGAAGAATAAAGTAGTCGTGGTAAGCCAATCATCAGTGATATATACCAGTTTATAAATTGTGTTGATAGGACACATAAAACCAGAGTCATGATAAGCAACATATACGCCTGTTTTTCCTCAATAGTTTCATCACGTTTACTGTCTAAGGACAGCGCAGCGAGCACTCTCTGCTTATGAGCAAAAACACGCACAAAAGAAATAAAACAAGGGAAGTTTTAGGAGTGAGGAGAGAGAGAGAGAGACAGCAGAAAAAGAGAGAGAGCGAGTTTTGAGATGGAGAGATTTGTGACGTTTAGCGTGTTTGCAGTGTGTACTTACTGTGTTGTCTTGTGTAGTTAGTGTGTAGTGTTGTGGATAGTTTTGTGTTGTGTGTCAGAACAATGGGGCGACTGCTGTCTCCAGGTAGAAACAGGAGTGATACACCTGCTGCTGTCAGACCTGCAGGTATCAGGCTGTGATGTTCTTCTTTATAGTGGACAGAAATTATTTTTTTGGAGTGGCACAAATAATTTGTGTGGCATCTTACTGAATGCAGAACAGCTGATTGTTATGTAAATAGTTTGAAATGGTTATGAAAAAAATCAAGGTAAAAGGTAAATGTATCATATGCATGGCTTGATGCCCTGGAAATGAAAACAGGGTAAGATTTTGAAGAAGAAGACTAAACTCAAACTTCTGTATGTGTTTTGATGTTTTTTCGCTAAAAGTATTGGAAGTAACCATTACAAATTAAAGCAGATCACAGCTATTTTGTAAAGGTTTTTGTACCTTTCTTTCAAGTCTGGAATAAAAGTGATGTTGTGCTTCATACATCAAAAGAAATATTTAAGTACAGCATCATTTTCTGACCAGACATTGACCAGACAGAATTTAATATCTCCATTTTGTCTGTGGACGGTTGAGAATGAACATAGAGTGACCTCTGCAGTAAACTCGATTTTACCGGCTCAGAAAGAAAGAATATCTAACAGCTGCTTCCCGTGTTTCAGGTAAGGGCTGGCTGGCAGCATATTAACAGAGAGTGAAGTCAAGGGGGAAAAGACTAAGATGGAAGTGATGAATAATGACAGATGACATGACCATGTTGCCATATCAGGTTTTGTTGACCCAGCAACCCAAAGAAGGCCTTGGCAGCCAGGCTCCATTTATCTGACAGGTGTCGAGAATCAGACAGGCTCAAGGGTTCCTCTCAATTTTATCCTCTTATCTTTCTTTTCTTTCCTCATCAGCCTTTTTTTCCCCAAACATTCAAATCCCTTGAGCCTGTCTGCAAGGAATTAGGAGGATCAGGTTAGGGAGAAAAGAAGACGTGACGGGAGAGTGGAAGACGAAGGAGTTGGGCGTACATCACAAAAGAGGCAAAAACAAGACAGTAAAGTAGAAGCTTATCCCTGAAGTTCTGTCAATTAATTCTATATGAATGAGACCACAAAATCAAAGAAGAGACTACAACAAAGGGTTCTAAGAAGAGGAGAAATGAAGGGCAATGAACCAAATCACAGACAGTCAAAGATGATGAAGTGCAACAAGCCCACAATGACTATTGTTAAAGTGTTGACCCCCTCAACCCCCAACTGTCTTATCATAATGATGAATATAAACTGTTACATTTTATAAAACAAGATAAAGTGGTTAGTTTTCTCAATTCAGTGTAATTGGCTAACAAAGAATGGCATTTTCCCCACACATCTCCACCCGTGTTGGACATGGTTGCCAACCAACAAGATTAAAGTTGCTGTTTTGTCAACAGAAAAAAGAGAAATTGCTTCCCTGCAGGATGTATGCTACTGCTATGACCCAACCACTCATGGCTCAAACTCTAAAGTTGTCGAGGACATCGGAGTATGTTCTGGATTTGAGAACCTTGTTTCTGTTTATCGTTTAGCTAGGTTTGGGTATCAAAACTACTGGGTGAGGTTGGGAAATAGCCCTGAACATTCAAAACGGTGCATTCATTCATCCATTTCTCGCAGCTAGATATGATGAGCAATTGATGTATCGTGCAGGTAAACCAAGGAGACTCTTCTCAATAATGTGCACCATAATTTCCAAAAATTAGCATCATCACTGTTCAAAAGAGTTTAAACCAGCAACTAAGACTGTAAATCTATGTAATCTGTGGGCAGACATCCTCTCTACTCTTTAAGATTTAAAGCTTTTAATCCCTTATAACCTCTATAAATAAACCCAAACTGAATTGGTAATAAACTAAGAGGAGGGTGATTTTTTTTTTTTACAGTCATAAACAACACAGACTGCTGGCTATTGCAGAGAATATTGGTTTGAGACACCGCACAGGCTTTATTTTTCATCAGTCACTTTAGTTAGTGAACCTGATGTACAGGTGGTTTTGTCAGCGTCACTAACTGGAGCCCAGTTCACTATTGGTGCAGCTGGTGTCTCAAGGCATGAGTGTCAAAGAACACCTTGTGTTTATTTCTAAAATGCTACAAAAAACTGCAGCATTTGATGTCCTCAAATTGAGGAGGATCTCTCACGGGAACAAAGAAGGAGGAGGAGGACAAGGAGACGAGGCAACAAGCAACCAAATCAGACAAACACTGAAGAGGCGGTTCAGTTATTAAAGCACCAGCCACAATTTCTGTTCTGCCACCTTCTTCTGATTCCCCCACTGAGGAGAAGATGAGCTAACATGCACCGCAACAGCATCAAAACGGTTTTTAATCACACTCTGAGAGGTGTCAACTCATATCAGAGACATTCATCACTTCCCCCTGTGTTCTTTTGTAGATAAACATAACAATACAGAAAGTCATTACACAGGTGGAGAGATAAATCTTCAAAAAGATTTCCTCTTTCCTTGTCTCCATCAATTCTAAGCCAGGCACTGCAGTCATTTAGATTGGGCACTATCTACGTGTAGGGATTTTTGGCAAAGGCTTACAGAGAGCAGTGAGAAGACTGGAATTTTAAAAAAAAAGATGTGATGGGAATTTTGAGTAAAGACCAAAGAAAAGTTGTTGTTTTTTTCTCGTGAGCCACGAATTTGATGGAGAAAAAATATATACAGAGTTGCGCTGCTGACCGACCGTGTCCTCTCCCTGCGTTAGACGTCTGTGCCCTGGGCAAGTGCGAGGAGAAAATGCAAGCAGATACAAACATGAAAAGTTGCAGTGTCTTTGCATCCTCCTCTCTTTCTCTTCCTGTATCTTTCTGCTTGCTATCACTCCTCCCTACACCACCTCAGGGGAGGTAAATGACTGTGCTGTGAAGGCAGAGTCAAGGCTGTTTGACCTTGATAGCAAACCTGCATTCCTAAATAAATATTCAGTGGCTGAGGAGCGATGGCACGTGCCTTTAATGCTCCAGATAACAGGTTATGTACAAGGCCAATGCTTCAGTTTGGTGCCTAGTGCCACTATGGACTGCAAAGTTGAGCTCACAGGAATGATTCATTTATGGATTGAATAGCTGATCATCTGTAGATTCAAACAGACACACATTAAAGCTTTGCTTAATTTGATTGAATGTATACTTTTCATGTGCAATTAACAAGCACTCAACATGTGATGTAGTTTGAACTTACATCCCTTGATGTCCTTTAATTTGTAAATCATTAAAATCACGTTTTGATGTGTTTTTTCCTGTGAATTGTGTTTTAAAGATTACACAAAATAGTTTCAGTGTAATTAAAGAAAAGTGTAAAATCACTGGAAGCTAAAACTCAATCACTAGTAAAAAGTACAGCTCACGGTATCAGATGGTATCAAAGAAGAGGAAGCCCAGTATAACTTGAGTAGATTCACTGGGATGAGACAGTGGGATGTATGTTGGGATTGATTTGTATCATTAATACTTTTGCCATTTATTCTCCACCTTATTACCAACAAAGATGAAAATAAAAGATTCAAAGATATAAAGTGCTTTTAGTCTTTAAAATCCCAAATTTGCCCTGGTTTTTCCATAATAAAGATATATGGGAATGGGTGTAACCTGCTCAGTGGTTTTGGAGTCCAGCTTTAGTGGTTTAAATAAACATGTGAGCCAGAAGTGACTATATTTAGACAACATGCTGGAGAACAAAGATATGGTAGCTAAGGAACACTACCAAGCTTGATTAAGCTGCACTCACAAGTTGTACACATGCAATAAACAGACAGACCGAGCATTGCCACAAGCCAATTATCTCTCCAAGTAACTGACCAATAAAATAGTAGAAAACACCAAAACTGGAGTGCAGTATTCTTGGATGGCATTTGTCAGATAAATCCATTAAAATGCTCGATAGAGCATCGACACCACTGCCATGTTTAAGACGCCAAGCTCATTGATGGGAATATCAGCGCTCACAACGTAAGAAAAAGTTGCTACTGCTGAGATTGAATTTACCAATAAGGAATAGAACAGGCTAGAACCCAGAACTTCCTTCCACAAACTAACACAATAAGTTAAAGTTCAAGTAATAAGTAAAGCTGTGAAAAGAATACCACGGCCTCCATCAAATAAACAAAAATGCCAAAACGAGCACCAGAGGGTTCTGGAAAGCTGCTTGGTCTTGGAGACAAGACTAAGCACACAGTCTGTTAAATAAAGGACAGAGCAATCATTAATCAGTCCCACCTGGTGCACCTGAGAGAGAGAGAGAAAGATGAGGCTGGTACGGCGAGTAATAGTTTTAAAGAGGTTTTTGCCTTCAGTTTGGAGAATCTAGTCAACAACTATTAACTTTAAAAACATAAAAACAAATATAAACAGAACTTGTCAAAATTAATACTCGTGCAGAACAGACATTAACAAGAAATAAAAAATAAACCACCTTTCCAGCAGACTAATGGAGGAAGGATGTCATTAAGGCTTGCTAAGAGCGTTTCATAAACCTGTGCATGCGTGTGTGTGTGTGTGGTTGGAGTGATATTCAAAGTGGGTGTAGGATTACCTAGAAGCCCTACTTGTTAGCAAGTAGGGCTGATAGATGAGACATCATGATTTGTAATGACAGCAGTGAGCAGAGAACCTGCAGAGGTGGAGGCATGCTCTGGAGAGGAACAATCATAGTCATATCATGTATGGTGCACTATGGAGGCACTAAACTATGGAGGCACTAGACTATGGAGGCACTAAGGTGGCTAAGAAAAATACAAGTGGCAGAGCTGAAGATGTTAAAATTTTGATGGACAGGATTAGAAATGAGTCCATCAGAGGGACAGCTCAGGTTAGAGGGGAAGGCTGAGATGGTTTGGA
Organism: Aulonocara stuartgranti; assembly: GCF_965226115.1. NCBI lineage: Eukaryota > Metazoa > Chordata > Actinopteri > Cichliformes > Cichlidae > Aulonocara > Aulonocara stuartgranti. The sequence continues at coordinate 4,026,364 of NC_138946.1, forward strand.
CCTGTGCACAGTGGATATACTGGACAATGGAGATGGAGATGGAGCTGCCAGGCAGGAGGAAAAGAGGGAGACCACAAGGAAGACTCATGGATGTAATGAAGGACGACATGCAGAGGGTTGGTGTGTGAGTGGAGGATGCTGGGATAGGGTAAGATGGACTATAATATAAATGAATATAAATGGAATATAATGAAATACTGTTAGGAGATATAAACTATTTCTCTTTTTTTTCCCTTTGCGTCCTTCAGGCTAGTTACACTTGCCAGTTTCCATATGCCAAAAACAAGCAGTGCTACAAATACATTGGTATTTGTGGAGCTCCAGAAAGGGCTAAATTGTTTGTTTGCCTTAAACGCTAAAGAAAAATTGTACTACTAATGAGCAACCTAATTAGCTGAGCTTCTGTACCTCACAGGTAAATAATTAAGACTCACACATTTGTTTTCACATATCTACTGATGCAGGCTAGAGGAAGCAACACAGAGACAATTAAACCAAAAAATCCTCTGCCACCTGGACAATGACAGAGTCACTACTTATCTACTAAAGTTCAGCTCTACTTTTAAATGAATGAATGAATTTATTTTAATGAGTAGTAGTGACACTTAAAACATTAAACCTTTGAAACTTAGTTTCCTGTTAGGGAGAAAAAATCTGCTTCTCCGTTGTTTGATGATAGTTCAAATCCCCAAAAGACAAATTAATGAGGTACTTTATCAAATAATGTATGATTCTTTAAAAATACGTCTCGCTTTGTATTGCAAATGGAAGTAAAGTTATTTAAAGAAAAAAGTAGCTATTTTCTGCCCCAAGAAATAAAACAGCAGCTTCTACATTAACTAGAAATGATAGCAGCCATGAGCCAAACAATAGAGAAAATCCCAGCTAACAGCTAACATAAACATCGTGTCTGACAGAACAGCTTTTAAGGCTGAGGCCAGGACAGAGCCAAACGTGTATTTAAAGACACGTGAGCTGATTGGATGAAATACTTTAATCATTTTCGCACAGGTGTTCCAACCTGTTACCACACACAGTGGCAGCAGCATCCACCTGATGCGTGATGTGTGTAGAGATCTGACACTGTGTGATAAGCACCTGCAGAGCGGCCTCGGAGCACAGGCCGTGCTGCCGAGCAGCAGTCTCTGGGGATGAAACGGATCGAGGGAACATCCGACTGTAAATCAAAGCATTTTCTACTCTGCTTTTATTTTATTACACTTTGAATATGCACCGATATACCTGGATCCCAATAAAGCACCTTTGATTTTCTATCAGACTATGGATCTTTCCTCTGTGAACCCCATCACACATGACCGTGGAGCCACAATCGCACAAGATAACCTGAGAACAAGAAGGACGAGTGAGCTAAGAACAGTGACAGTAAAAAGAGAGCGAGAGAGAGAGGGATACATTACACCTCACTCTATATCATTTCACCTGCAACATATCACACACCTGGGAATGCATAATTCTTATTTTCAATAACTAGGTGAGGTAGGATGACAGATAAGATAGATTTTAGACTCCCAGAGGAAATTTGTCACAGGCGCATCTACTCAATGAATTAATATGAAAATACAGAGTGACACAGCCTTTATTGCTCACTGGCTCACACGCTGCTATTTTAACATTACCCATCAGTCAACATACAAATAACAACACGTTTGTTATAACAGTAACTGCACTCAAAGGGAATGCTACGCTTTCTGCTTTCCCAAGGCAAACAAGAACCACTGATGACAGTGTGCTTAGATGTTGTGAGACTGCAGTGATGCATCATATAGAAAGGAAAAAGTGCCAGTTAAATAAGAAAGAAATGAATAGATTTTCACACCTAAATATCTTAATGTCTGTGTGCCCCGTAAAGGCAAACATATTGTAGCCTTGAGGTGACTGTTGTTGTTATTTGGTGCTACATAAAAAAAATGAATTGAATTAACATAACATGCTAAAGACAAGATGCAACAATGCCTTGTCTCCACTCCATGAAAAATCAAAGCTGTGAGGAGCTGCAGTGAAGCCACTTAAAAGAGGTCAAAGCAGTCAAGAAATAAAGATAGAAAACATATTTGTATACGAAGATGATAGAAAATGATAGTTTGTTGATGAATCTGGTGACTGCAATTACCTGATGAAGTAAGTGATCCCCTTCACACTATGATGACTTCCACACAGCACCTCATAGCATTACCATTTACAAATGAAAGACTCCCACAATTCAAGGGGATGATGGAATATTTCTGTGTTGCCTCCAAATTCCAGTCAAAAGTCATTAACTTGCACTTCTACAGCAACTCGCAGTGCTGCTTTCTGACAAAAACATCACTTTTCATGCAGTGCCAGGAGCTTGGACTGTTTACTGTAGGTCCAAGCCACACGGGCCTACAGAGGAGTTGGAAACCTCCTGAAAACCAGTGGTGGTGAGGGAAAATTCGCAATCCCTGGCAGCTGGTGAGTGAAACTGACTGCATACTGTAGGTGTACAGAAACACAAGGCAGTTGTTTTGGTACTGAAAAATGCATCACAACTTCAAAGGGAAAGTTACAAATGTTGTAATGTGTGGTGTTTGGAGACCAGTAGGAATCATCAGTCAAACTTTTGGTGACCAAAGTCCTCTGTTAGTTGTTGTGGTCCTGAATGTATTCATCCAGGTTTAGTCCTTTTTCCTTGTACTCTTGCGTACTAGTAACCTTTCGGCCTCTGAGTGTCCGAGTAGGAAAAATGAAGGAAATGCAGAAGTGCTTTAAACCTGAATTCTATCTGAAAACCAGCAGATGGCAATAGTCTTGGTTGCCAAAAGTCATCTAATCTTACAGAAGTCTATGGAAAACAGCTTTCTAACTTGAGCTCTGTAAACACGTTCCTGGACAGTAACATTTTGGAGAGTTTGGACTCAGTCCCTCTTCTCTGTCAAAACAGAGATCCATCTACAATTTCACTGTACCCACCTCTCCCACCACATTCAGTTTTTGCAAACAAGATGTCAGAGGTGAAAATTCTCATCTCTTCAAAATGGGACTACAGAAACCAGTAGCTATGTCCATCTATGACTTATGTGCTAGCTGACCAGCCTTAGCTTGCTTCCTAATGTACTTTCTTTCTGAGAAAAATACCTGAAGACAGCATCACTGTTCTGTCCTCATATGGACTTTGTGTTGAAATCAGTGTTGTACTGGGACCTTCGGTGACATTAGTGGAATCCATATCTAATCTAATGTTAGCTAGTGTTCTTCAGTGATGCCACTGACCAGAGTCACTGGAGCGATAAGCCAGTGAGGCTGAACGTCAAATCAATATGTTAGAGGATGAAAAAAGCCACATGGGCCTACTGTACTTTTAAGAACATTTATACATCAATCATAAAATGTAGCAATAAAATAATATAATGGACTTTTTTCAGGTCATTCCAGGTCACAATTAAAACTGCTCAGCTCCATCTTTCTTCCTAAGCAAATCAAACCAGTGGAAATCACTTCAGACACACCGTGACAGGACAGTTTTTCTTTTTATCTCAGCTCTTGGTCCCTGTGTCCTCGGCGGCTATCGATGGTCTTTGATGAGACCCCTGAGTGATTACAGCCGGGCTTCACCTCTGTGCCCCAAGCACCCCACAACCTCGCCTAATTTGTTTTCTCACCAAGCAATTAAAAATGCAGCATGAAGGAAAGGGCTGATCAATGATACCTGGCAGCCACAGAGGAAAAGGCTCAGGCTGTCCGGCCATCCATCTGTGGCCACCTGCTGTCCATTTATCTGTCCATCCACATAAGCACATAAGTTCCTTCTTTAATCTACCGTCACCCACTGCTGACCTTGGGATAAATAAGTGTTTGTCTTGCTACGTCTGTGCGTGTGGTTGACAGGTCAAGGTGGTAAAGTTGTTTGTGCAGGCTTGCGTGTATGTTCCTCTCTGGAGGTTAAGGCCACAGTGTGAAGCAAAGCACTCACATGTATTAACACACAGCTATACACACTCAATGGCATTGAGCACCTAGAGTGGAAGAAGTGTCTGTTTTATCAGCCAGAAAGGCCACCACAACAAACACACAAACAAAGTCCAATAGTCATAAAACATGGATTTCGTTTAGTTTACAAAATATGGATTGTAATGGGCATACAGGTCTACAGTTTACAACAGATAAAAACAAATGATGGTAAATGTGAACACAGGCCTATTAACATTATTCATGGAATGCCTTTGAATTTAATCAAATAGTCAAAGGATTTTCAAAGAAAGAAAAAAGCTAAGAAGAAAAATGAAGATGTCCAGTTTTTAAATGAATGCATAAACTGAAAGACTGCATGACTGTGGAGTAACAGGTAATATACAGGTGTAATAGGAAGCCGCTGAGCTAGCGAACTGCCTCATCACAAAATGCGTCTATTGCATGTATGAATTTCCATAGTTACTGTTTTTGCTCGTTGCCAAAAAGCAGCAGCGAGTGTGGGAGAAAAGCGAGCAGAAGCCCACCAAAAAGTGGACACCCACTTGGAGTTGGACGGCTTTAGATCAGCAGCAGTAACTGCTCCACAAAGGCAGAATTAAAAAGAAAAAAACTGTTTGTGTGCTGTTGCAAAAAGGCTGAGTTTCTGATTGCCTTTCTAAATTCCAAATTCTTAAAAAAAATTGTTTCCTGTGAAACATAATCCCACAAAATCAGAGACACAAGGTCAAGGCACAGGATGGCAAGAAAGAAGCAATCAGAAGAATTTTGATTTTCACATTTTTTTCTTACCTCTTATTTAACCCTCCTGCCATCCTTTAAAAAACTCACACCCATTACCCTAGGGACCATTCTCAGCCACGCCCAAAAACGCCATAAAAAGACCATATATCCATATTTTATTCCACTTTAAATTAGCCAACCTTGTAAAACTACTTCTCCCTGAAATATTCATGTAAAGTTTTAATTATATTTTCGTTGTTTTAACCCTTCAAATCCCAGTGTTATTACATGAGCGCCCTGTGTTATAAGCCCCAAAAAACAAAAAACGAAACTAAATATTTCCACAAAAAACCAGTTGAAGTAATATGTGATTGTCATTATAAGTAGGCCTTTAGATGGACCAAAGATTGGCACCAACATACATTTTGACCTGCCATTATTTTTTGCATTTTTTTTGCAATTTAAAAATTAAAACTTCAAGGCCCTGAGTCTTCATTGACATCCAAGAAAAGAAGAAAAAATAAAATCATATAATGATAATTTGGGGTTGAAAAATAGCGTTTATAATGGAAGTCAATGGGCAGGAAATGGTCCCCAGGGTGATGGGTGTGGGGATTTCTGCTGCTCAGCCATTTTAGGCTGATTTAAGGAATTCACACTGGAATATTAACATTGACAGGTAAAAACTATCCTGTGGCAAGTTTGGTTATATTCCACTGAACACAGTGGAAATGGCAGCCATTTAACACATAGCAGTGGCACAAAAAGGTCCCAAGAAGGCAGGAAGGTTAAAGGTTTTAAGACAATTTGCCTGCGAGAAGTGTTTCATAACATGAAGATAGAACATCTACACTCCTTTATACAGCACAGATGTAGTTTGAGTACTGTTTAAGATTTATTTTAGAAGGACGACAGAAATGATGGAAAGCTAAACTGGAGCAATGATGACACTGTCCTATCCTGTGACCGGTCCTCTGTACTGCTGCCATTTAGAGAATCCAATTAGATAAGACCTCAAGCAAATGTCATCAAGACCAGCTGCTTGGAATCCCTCAGTCTGGACAGATGGATCTACGTGAGCCACCTGCTGGGATGTTGTCTTTCTGTCTGTGTGTGTGGCAGGAGTATTATGTACCTTTGTGTACATCCATGTATTTGTGTTTTCATCTGTGTCATTAGCACAATTAACAGCTCATGTAGAAGAACTGAGGACTTCAGTGTGTCCCCCGAGTATGGTGATTACATTTGTGTTGATGAGCCAGATGCTGCACATGAAGCTAACTATGTTTGCTAAACGTGTGCTCTCTTCACATGATGGCAAATATCAAAATTGTATTACTTGGCTTCTAAATCAAGACGCTGTCACTCAGGATATCTGAAAGCCTGGATGCACTGCACAGGATACAGGATGAAAAAATGTACGGAGTGAATCCCTTAAATAATTGTTTTTAAATAATACATGACTTCTTTTTATTTCCATCAATCCATCCATCATATCTCTAAGACTGATCCCAGACACTTTTCAGAGGAACCTCATTTCTGCTGCTTGTATCCCAAGCTTCATTGTTTTGGTCACTACCCAGAGCTCAGGACCAAAGGTGAATGTAGAAATGTAGATCAGCAGGTAAACTCTCTGTATCACCGTAGACGTAACACCATTACGTCTTACTAGGATGGTCAAAATACCCCGAACTCCTAAAGGACCCTAAGAAATGTGGTTAAAGCATCCTCCAGGTCCACAAAACACACAAGTTCATTATAAAAACAGAACTTTTTAAAACTTAAAACGTCACAATTACTTCAATTTGAAGTAATATAGTTATGCTGCTGTCTCATCTAGCAAAGTTCTAAATGTGGGGCTGCTGTACTTATAAGATCCCGAATTCTCCAACTTTTAAAATATAACAATATCGGTGTCAGCTGGCTGGATAAGCAAATGTGTTTTATCATAGATTTAGATGAACAAAGGTGAACTCTGACCTGTGAGTCTGCCAGAGCCTACACAGAGACAGGGATCACATTTGGTTTTATATGATGTCAATGAAAGTCAGAGTGAATATTCAAAGGGTTTCCCAGCATGACCCTAGGGCAGTTAAAGCAGATATTTAAGCTGGTTTGGCACATCGGTCTAAAGGCAGCGTGTGCTTCGTGCGCTCCGAGAACATACAGGATTAATTTCTGTAGACTGAATCCCATCTGTCAGGAGAGCTAGATTCACCAGAATGTCAACTTTGACAGTTATGACATCCACAAAAGGGTGCATAACCTGTTGTGTTTAATCTCTCTGTAACATATTATTATTGGAATAGAGACATGGAATAATGTCATTATGGCTAAAAGTTCACGGTCATCTATTTCCTCACCATTGGGACCCATCTTCCTGGGCTTTCAATTAGTCGAGACCATTTCATGGTAATGCTGCCATGATAAGCAGCAAATGACCAGCTCAATTACGCTGCACACAAATGAAGCAGCAGTGGAACATTTTGAATTATGATGGGCAGTTACCTCTACACTCGTATAGCCTTTCAGCGACCTCTTCTTTTTGCTTTCATCTCTCTGTCTTCTCTCATTTGCTCTATTTATTCTTCACACTCTTTCCTTCTTTCTCTTTTTATTCCCTGATTTGAGTGGGAGTAATTAATTAAGACATGAGTCATAGGATGCAGGAATTATCCTTACTGGCAGCTTGTTAGAAATCACACTTCACTGTACAGGACCTGCTTGACTGTTGTTGAAAAAAAAAAAAAAACAACAACAATGCTGTCTTGGAAATGATGTGTGGATGGTCATGACCTCTAATGGGTCACAAGTATGTAATAAAGCAAACTGTGAAAGAGAAGAGATCCTTGTCCTTCTCTGTGAGGGTCAGTGAGAACTATCCCCTCATACACTGCAGCATCATGTGGCACACTATCTGCCTATTCCACACAGCCGAGAGGACCCAAGTTGCAAGTGTAGACGGTCCAGCTCATAGCAGCAGAATATAAAAAGTGAGTGGTTGAGATAGCGTGCAGGATATCAGTTAGTACCCAACTCCTGATGGAAGATTGCTAAAAGTAGCTGAGAACAACAACACTAAGGTGCTGTGGGACTTCAAGTTCAGGTAAGTACAAATACACTGTAAGTGCCCTGTACTTTCTGGGGTGCTGTCCATGTTATGGAGTAACTAAAGTATAAGTACCCTGCACTTACAGTGTACTTGTTTCATTGTTTCTTGCAAAAACCTGACATGTTGCCTACAAATTGTACGCAAGTACACGGTATTTGTGCCTTATTTGTGGGTTGTGTTATAAAGTGTTACCCAAGTTTAACCAGACATAATGGTGGCTGACAAGGAACAGAAGAGCACAGGTGTGATAGATGTGATAGGAACATGCTCCTTGTTATCTAAAATATAACCGGATGGTGGCGTAAATTCTCGACCATCTCACACTTCTGTTTAATCAGTTTTCTGTTTGACATTTATTCAGCTGTGTGAAAACCCCGGAGGAACCGTCCCGAGGGATTAATAAAGTTTTATTTAATCTAATCTAATAACTTTAATCTCAGCCAAACCGATTTACTCACGAACAAATAAAACACTGAAAAAGCCAAACAATAACAGTTTTAAGTTATCAAAGTGACTTATATATCATGTTTAACCTGAGTAGCGAAAGACCGCGGGGGGTTGAAAACGATGTGCCGGGAGTTCACTGTCCTCGCCGGCTCAGATATTTGAAGTTTACACAGCTACATTCTCGCCTGAAAATATGCTAAAAGTTCATTTTGCGACTCAGAAAGAGAAATAAGATTAATATTAAAACTAAGTAAATACCGCCATTGTTGTAAACTGGAATTGGCTGGCCCGCGCTATGAATTCTGGCATATGGTTTTTCAATTTTGTTGTTCGGGTGGAAAATCAGGAGAAATTCAGCAGAATGGTGGCTTCGGTAGATTTTCGGGAGGGGCACTGAAATTCGGGATTCTCGGAAAAATCGGGAGGGTTGGCATGTATGCCCAGTGGTAACAGGCTTGAAACAGACTTACCACACACAATAATGGTGGGTGTCACAGGCACTTGCTCCAGTTGTACCTCATCTGCCAGACATGCATCTTCAACACAGAAAAGCATGGACGACTCCTTCTCTTCAAAGTAGCTGAGCAGAAGCAGGACCATCTCTTTCACATCATCTGAGCAGCCACTCTGTGGTCCCCGCATCCTCTGAAGCCTTGCATAAGTCTGAAGGAATGCCTTGCTTTTGCTGACAGCAACTGTGGTCATGTAGTCCAGAAGCCTTTTCCTCTTCAAATCCAAATTTCGTGTGAATGTCTTTTTGAGGTCAATCCCAGTAAGTTCCTTGAAGTGGACAGACATGCCAAGTTCATCAAACCACTGGCCACTCCTCTCTAAGGCATTTGATACTTTTCCCCTGATTGACATGTTGACGCTGTGTGTAGTAAGTGGACTTCATTAGACTTTTTACCTCTTCTGGATTGGCGTCAGCTTGCTGGAACATCACCTTGAGTTTTTCCATCTTTTGCTGTTGGCTCTCTGAAGTTTTTTCAAGAGGCAGAAATTCTACATCCCATTGAATGCACCCGTATGTATCCTGCATTGCTGCTCTTTCTTCTAAAGGGATCTCGTCTGTGTGGTCTGAGTCAGTCTGATGTTTTCTTTTTCTTATTTTGGGTGTTGAAGTGCGCCTTACATTTTCAATTCTGTTCTGCAACGGTTTGATAAGGGTAAGGTACACTGTAACCCAAGACTGTCCTTTGTCACAGAATACAGATGGTATTCTGAGAGGAAGATGCCTTTGTGGATATCCATTAGATTCTAATGGATATCCACAAAGGCATCTTCTAATGATTAGAACATACACAGATGAGTCATTTTGAATCAAGATGAGTAGAAGTTCACCAAACTCCATACACTCGTCATTTCTGTACACAAGAAACTGTCCCTTTTTATATGCAGTGCCCTTGTACTGAATGTCTGTGGTAACTGTGGTATTGCTTTCTGAAAATGCTAACTCCCTGACCGCATGCTGAATAGTGTGACTGCAGAGGTTGGGATAAAACGCACAGCTCTCCTTCACTTGCAGCAGCTCACGGCATTATTGCCCAGCTAAAAGATAAGCCTGATACATCTGATGACGTGTTGACAAAGTTTGACAAATATTTTTGAAGCTTTTCAAGTGTCTGGCACATCTTTTGAAGTAACTGTGTTTACATTCAAACCTAAGCGTCCATAACCTCATCAATGGACCAAATTTCAACAACAGTGCTGAATAATGGCGCAAATAGTGGTGCTTGGTATTCCCCCCCCCCCAACAGCCCTTTTGAATGTCTCCCTAGTATGGCCACAACACCTCACTCTTGGAGCACTTTTTTGCCACATGTATCGCAAACCAGGTCTCAGCTGTTTGTGGAGGTAAAATAAGTCCACACATGACTCCAATTACGCTCAGCCATTGCTGTGAGTGCGCACGCCAAGGGGCTGCAAGACATTTATACAGCCGTATTTCGCACATGACTAGGAAAGTCGGAAGAGGAAGTAATTCCTTTGAATGTAGACAATCCGAATGTTATAGTTTCTTTCCACTGTGTTCCTGTTAATGATAAACTACAAATTTATCCTAAATTACTAAAATATCGACATTTTAATTTGAGAATCGATTGGATTGGATAGAACATAAATGATTGGTATCGGAGGAATCGATATTTCAGGATCGATCCGCACATCACTAGCCTACAGTAGCTTACAGCTCTGTGGAGAGGAGGCACCATAGAAATCCTATGGGAGGCACTGTAAGTTTGTTTAGCTTGTAATAATGAGACATTGCTAACCATTGCTAGTCTAAGTATCACACTGCAATTAAAAGAAACATAAAGAATACAAGCATTATGACTGAACAGAAGCATTACTTAGGCGTTAAATAATACTTTCTTATAGGTTATTCTACAATAGGCTGCAAATAGCCCGAATGATTTAAAACAAAAAAAACACATAATGTAAACAATTGTAATTGTATATTTTCATGTAGCCTATAAATAGAGAGGCAACCTCTCAGGTTCACAATGACATCTTCTGTGAAAACATTTTTATTAGTCCTATCCCTGAATTTGCATCATTTCATGAATCATGTTAAAAGTAGGCCCAGTTCATCCATGCAGTATAAACTTGTAAAGTGACTTACATATAATTCTTGTATTTTTAAAAACAACTGACTAAAACTATAATTTTTACAATATTTGCATGTCAAATTAACATAATTGTTTTGTTACGAGTATTAAAGTATTTCACTGTTTTTGTTCAAAGTATTTGCAGTTTTAACCAATACATTTGATTATAATCACACATTGATGTTGTAAATATAACAAAAACATTATATTTAATAGTTTACAAAAGTCCACTGTGATTGAAGCAGAAACATTGTGTTTTTGAGTTTACTATACTTTTCTGTAGGGATTTTACATGGTTTTTATGTCAAATTCACTGCCATTTTTTACAGTGTAGAGCACAGGTCAGGAAACGAGACAGGCGCAGACGATCTGGAATCATGGGAAGATAGAAGGAAGCAAAGCTCAATGCAAGATTCCAAAGAAACCATCTGACAAATTATAATAAGAACCCAGAAAAATCATAATTAAGCATGAATACAAAAAAAGTCAGAGGCAAGGGAACACCATAGGACAAAGGCACAAATAAAAGACGAGGCAGAGGAAAGAACAGATAGGAAAACAGTGAGAGGAACTGCACATAATAAAACAGAAAATGAAGCTGAAAACCAAAGATTCAGAACAAACATTAAAACCAGAATCCATCTCAACAGGCATTCAAGGTCCAAGAACACAATAAAACACAGTACGCACTGGAAATATGAAGGAAAGTAAACAGAACTCCAAAACTCTGGATACGAATCAGACTCAGACCCACATTCTTATTGTTTATCTTCTGCACTTACTTCCAATATCATTTGTAAATATAATAAACTTCTGTTCAGCTCAAAGAAACTGATGAACCTTGCAAAACAATAGCAACCAAAATGTTTATTTCTCTGAATTCAACCTGAAATTTATTCACCTTTGTTTCATTTAGAACATTCATCAAAACAAAGCCAAAAAAAGAATGTGCTTTAAAACAGAGAAAAAACATCACCATAAGGCTCACATTATGTCTGATAGAGATGCACCGATGGCTTCTATATCGCTCTAGACTAGAAAAGCCTCTGTTCTCATGACTATATATATACATACATAATGCATGAGTTAACATACAGTGTTCTTCAGCAGCATTCTTTAGAAATTGCTTAAACCTTTAATATGATGCTTGTTCTGCTGTTGATCAAGGATGTGAAGTTTATCTAACTGTTGCACTCAGATTAAGTCACACTGGATACAGATTTTACACGAAATGTAAATGCAAAGAGAAAGTGAGGACTAACCTGACACACGTTTAGCATTTAAAGTGCTGTACGTCCTTTGATGTAGCTTCCTAACTATGGTAATACTTTTTATTTTCCAGCAGGGAGAAATCATGACAGCTGTTCTTCACTGACTCAGCTGAGGCACATCAAAGGCTCTTTATACACCAAGAAGAGGATATCACCACGTCCTCAGGAGGTAACCCCAAATGAATGAAGCCACTATAAAGCGGGATTTAAAATTTTATTTTTTAAAGATTTATTTTGTACATCACTTGGATACTTGCCTTAAGTATGAGTCAAGAGTGAATTTACTAAAGAGGTGATAACGAAAGTGGGAGGATTCCTGTAAAGTTTTATGCACATATTTGCCTTATCCGACAATTAAATTTGCCAACGTAATGCAAATGTTAATAGGAAATGTAAAGTTACACTTTTGAAAACATCCATCAATTACAATTATTATAAACACTCTACTTTTAAGCTTAGGATTACATTTTCCTTTTGGAGAAAGCTTAATGTTAGGGTGGGATCAGCTGACCCTGACCATGCTGCAATAGACCTAAACTGCTGTGGGAATTCCAATGTTGCACTGTTTCTTCTTCACTCACATCTTTTCACGGCCCATGCATTTATACACAACTCTGCATTTAATCACTGGTTATTATTATCCTCTGGCTCTCTGCCACAGTGATTCTTTTGCCTTGTCTTCCCTCTCTCCCCTCCACCCGGTGGCAGATGGCCACCCTTGCCTGAGCCTGGTCCTGCTGGAGGTTTCTGTCTTTTAAAGGGAGTTTTTTCCCCACTCTCACCAAGTGCTTGCTCATTGGGGGGTCATCTGATTGTTGGAGTTTTCTCAGTTTTCTTTGTATTATTGTAGGTTCTTTACCTTTAAATACAAATCAAAAACAATGCTGGAGGTGAGCATTGTTGTGATTTGGTGTTATATAAATAAAATTGGACTGGATTATTGCACCATCTTGACTAAGTACATTTTAAGTTATACATGTTGCATATGGCAAAACTAAGATAATATACTCATAATATACAAAGTGTGAGGAAAAAATGTGAGAAATTGACTCTCATGTTCAGGAGCATAGCGTGGCAGTCTGCCCTGTTCTCTGTGCAGCTGCTATTTTTAGATTTCTCACTTGAATGTTCCCTTGCATGTGTGCCTCTGAGATGTGTGCTGGATCTCTTCCACTGTGTCAAATGGCGACCCTTCAACTTGATTTTCATTTTTCGTGAAGTGGACAAAGTTGCTGGGAGGCAAATCTGATGAGTGGTCCGGGTGGTGAGCAAAGATTGTTTGTATGGCCAAAAAAACTCCTGCATTTTAGATGCGCTCTTAGCTGGCACGAGATGACAGGTTGGCATGCACCGCAGGTCAGAGCTGTTCCTCTGAATGTTCTCCCTCATGTGCCTCAGGTCAGTACAGTAGAGGCTATCCTGGGGGATGACTTTATGGTGAATAGTATGATGAATATTGAGAAAAATGACAAATTCTCTCCCAGCACATGAAATTCCAATCAGTTTCAGTTGGAAGCACAAGTTGCCTTTGCTGTCTGTGCAAGTTTTTGGTCTGTAGTGAAATCTCAGCACACACTGTATAAGTGATCAAAACAGGACTTCCAGGGAGAGATATAAAAATTGCAGCCACACTGGAAGCTCCCTGCACATGGAACAAAAGCTCACGCTGCATGGGATCTACATAATCCAAATCAGATATGGCTTTTGACTCTTTTGGGCCTTTTCTCTGAGCCTTTTGAATACAAGCAGCATATGAAATGTTATAGCAGTAACATTAAATTATAGTGTGTAGGTATGAGCAGGTTGAAGTGATGGTTTCTCCAACTGTGTTGGAGTTTTCTGAAGGAAACCCGAAGATTTCACATGGAGCCCAGATGATTCACCAAATGAAGACACTCACATCATTGTGTGAAGTGCACAGTGCACAATACTCAAGTTCCTGATGCCTCTGAGAGAGAACATTATAATTAGAATCAGAATAACTTTATTGTCCTCATCAGAGTAATTGTCATAATAAAAACATTGATAACAATCAGGACACATACAAACGTATATACAAATGAAACGTCAATACAATTATAGACATGCAAAACAGCATCGTATTATTAGCTCAGCGGTCCCCAACCTTTTTTGCACCACGACCGGTTTATGTCCGACAACATTTTCACGGACCGGCCTTTAAGGTGTTGCGGATAAATACAGCAAAATAAAACCAGTAGCGGTACCAAAAAATTTTTGGTACCAGGGAAACAGAGTTGACGATAAAAACTGATAAAAACCCTGAACAACATAAATTTCACACCCGAGCCTCAACTATCACGGCCCTGTAACAAAGACTCCAGTCCATGGCCCGGGGGTTGGGGACCTCTGTATTAACTGAATTTGGCACAAACTGCCCCTTATATAACTCTTTAATAGACAGAGACATTTTACGACCTGGTGCTCAAAATCAGAATAAAGCGTGTGTGACAGCAGACTGAGCTTCCATTCAGGCAACAGTGTGATGCAGCTTACCTCAGGGGTGCCCAAATCCAGTCCTCGAGAGCTACTGTCCTGCAGCTTTTAGATTCATCCTTGTTCCGACATACGTCAATCAAATGAATTGCTTGTTACCAGGCCTTTGCTAAACTTGATGGCATGCTGAAGAGGTAATCCCATCATTTGATTCAGCTGTGTTAGAGTAGGGATGCATCTAAAAGCTGCAGGACAGTAGCACTTGAGGACTGGAGCTGGACACCCCTGGTTTACCTAATGAGGCTTGTTGTCAACCAGTGACTTTTCCAGCAGCTCTGATCAAAGTTACTATAGTTAACTAAAATAAACCAATGCAAACTAAACTAGATTTGAGTGCAAAATCATGAAAAGTAATTCAAGTAATAAAGAAAACTTTACAGATACTTACTTTATTTAATTCTTGTTGATGTGGCTAAAAATGTCTCAAGACTGAGAGAATCTAAACGAAAAACCCTGAAACTATCTGATGTTTGCGCTCCATCTGCATGGTTTTCCTCAAGCAATTTAAATGCTGAGTCAAACTGTCACTATACATTTACTCAGGCTCGGTGCCGCTCGCTCTGCTTCCACCTTGAGCAGCTTGGTCACAAATCTTTCTCTTCAGCATCGCGGCCTCTGCTGTTCACCCCGTGTAGACTCTATCAATAATAGACTTGACCTTTTGTTTGAGCAATTAACCTCGACTATCACCTCTCATTTGATGTTTATCGACTCACTAGCAAAATGCAGTCTTGGGAAACATACAGGGAATTATTGAAATTAATCTGGAGCATGAGCGGAGCTGTGATCTGTCGTCAGCTGAAGGTCGAGTGAACTGGTTGAGCGCCGTATCCATTTCATGTAATTATGCATGCATTGATTGGCTGCATTGACAAGCTTACAGTAACTACTGGAGCTAAATTAAAGAGGTTAATTAACATGAAGAGATTTTAGCATATGCCAATATGTAATGATGTGAAAAAAGCTGAGGTGTAGCAGTTGATTTTATGGTCACCGTGCTTTCCACTTCATCAGTTTGTGCAGCTCACTCCCTTTTCCTCTTGCATTTTTACACCTGCATCTCACTTTCCCCTTCTCCATCTTCCTTGAGTGTGTTACCATCTTTGCATCCTTGTATCCTGGCATGCTTATTCATCTTCCTTTAAAAAGAAGCCACGTTGCCCCAATTAGATGGACAATTTAATCTGATGTGAAGCGAGGACATTGGTGGTTTCTACAGAGATTGCATCCTTAATCAGTTTCTTTAGACGCGCCAGTAAAAAAATCATATTTTTTTTCTCTCCCCCGAGGCAGTGGCAGCTAAACAGGACACAGAGTACTATGTACCATCCCGGTTTAATTTCAGCAAACACCATTTAGGCTGTGTAAGTGTGATTGCTGCTGTCAGTCACCTCTAAGCTGGTTGAAGGGAAAAAAGTTGCGGAAAAAAGTCCTGAAACAGTCACATTTATCTTTATTCAGTAATGTTCTCAGTGCACTTAGTCCTGCACAAAAGACCGGTGCACTGTGAATCATAACATTTTAATACAGAGACTACTAAAGGAAATGTGCGGCGATTGTTAGAGTTGTATCTATTTGACAGATTTCAACTTGTGCATGTAAATAAGTAGTCTTAAGTTAGTCACAGAGTTATTATTATTATTATTATTGTTATGTTGTGCTATTAGAAAACACTGCTGTTGTGATTTGCCACTATATAAATAAAATTGAATTGAATTGCATACGTTTTCATTGCTATGCAGATGATACCCATCTATATATGTCTATACGTGAAATCAGATAGCACAAATCATTTAAATTACAGGCATGTTTTAAAGACGTAAAGGTCTCAATGTCCCATAATTTCCTTCAATTAAATTCAGACAAAACTGAGGTTTTTGTACTGGCCTGGAAAATCTTAGGAACGTCGTTTTTGACCAGGTTATGTCCTTCAATGCATATATTAAATGCTCTTCATTAAGCATTGGTTTCATCTCCATCATGTCTGATCCTATTAATAGCCCGCCCTCATCCACCCACCTTTTTGTGAAGTCTTTGGTCGTAGGGTATTACCAATTTTTTTTTCTTTGGCTTCTTGCTCAAATATACTCCGCACGATAGAGCACTGAGCTCTGCATTTAATCATTAGTTACTATTAACCTCTGTTTTTATTCCTCAAAATGTCTTTGCCCTGTCCTCCTCCCCTCACTCCCAACCGGCAGATGGTCACCCCTCTCTTAGCTTGGTTCTACTGGCGGTTTCTTCCTGTTAAAAGGGAGTTTTACCTTTCCACTGTCACCAAAGTGCTTGCTCATATAGCGTTCTTTTTCTATATAATGGTAGAGTCTTACAGTATAAAGCACATTGAGACAACTGTTGTTGTGATTTGATGACTGTGGCGGAGGCGTGGCCCCGGGCGCAGCTGCAGGGGAGGAGTGGAGCGGAAGGCTCAACGGGGCGGCGCCGCGAGGCTGGTAAGAACAGCTGATATTGTTTATGGACTAATGATGGTCTCCTCCGCTGTGTTTATAGTGAGACGAGGAGGAGCGGCCAAGAGAGATCAGCTGGGCTCGAGCTGTCAGACGGTGCGACTGAGTCAGCTGTCAAAATACAAATATATCAATAAACGTGGAAGTTGGCTATACCTGCCTGTGTGTGCGTGTGTCTGTGCTGGGTGTACTCTACAAGTGGTGCCGAAACCCAGGAAGAGTGCCGGTGGGGAAATGTCCGACCCACAGGCCACGCCACCCGCCCAGCCTCTGCAATTCTTGGCGCAGATGCTGGCGGAGATGGCGACGATGAGCCGGGATCAGGCGGCCGACCAGCGTGCCCACCTGGCCGCGCTGCGGGAGCAGACGGACCGACAGACGCAAGTTCTGGAACGGCTGGTCGGGGCCGCTGCCACGCCGAAGCCCTTGCCGCTGTCGGTGTCGGTGCCCCGGATGGGGGACGGGGACGACCCACAAGTTTTTTTGGAGACCTTCCGGGCCACGGCGGAGGCTTGCCAATGGCCGCGGGAGGAGTGGGCTCCGCGGCTGCTCCCCCTGCTGTCTGGGGAGGCACAAACAGCGGCCCTGAGTCTGCCTCCGGCGTCGAGGAGCAGCTTCCCGGACGTGAGCCGGGCGGTGGTGGACAGGCTGGGGCTCACCGCCGAAGACCATCGCCGGCGGTTCCGGGCCTGTCGGCTGGCCACAACAGACCGACCATTCGCCTGGGCCCGGCAGCTGCGCGACGCGGCGGTTCGCTGGCTGCAACCGGGAACATCGGAGGGCGAGACGAAGCTGGTGGACAAGGTGGTGCTGGAACAGTTCACGGAGGGATTGCCAGCGGAGACGGCGAGATGGGTCCGGTGCCACCGGCCCGCAAGCCTGGAGGTAGCGGTGACGCTAGCGGAAGACCACCTTGCCGCTGGAGCAGGGGAACCCGGGGACGCCGGACGGAGGCCGAACAGACAGGCCCCAGTGCCGGCCCCGAGACGCCGTGTGCCGGCACCAGGGCAGGCAGAGCGGCTGCCGGCGCTGAGCCCCACTAACCCTTTCGCGGCGTTGGTGCCGTCCAGGGCAGCCGAGCCAAGTGGAGCCGCCCCCGAGCCACGGAGAGCAGCACAGACGCCGGGGCCGGAGTGCTGGAAGTGCGGGCAGCCGGGGCACCTGAGGAGGGATTGTCCGCTTATGGAAGTGGGGCAGGTGTTTCGTGTTGCTGGCGCCCCAGCACCCTCCCCCGGTCCAGGAGGGACATACAGTATTCCGGTAAGGACTCGAGGGGGTATACGCCAGGCGTTGGTGGACACGGGCTGCACGCAGACCCTCGTACACCAAAGCTTGGTTCGCCCCGGGGCATTGCTGGAGGCGGAATGGGTGGAGGTGAGGTGTGTGCATGGTGACGTTCACAGGTATCCCATTGTGCCGCTGTTATTAAAGTATAAGGGCAAAACGCATAGAGTAACGGCGGCGGTTAGCCCGCGCCTGTCGCACCCCCTGATTCTGGGTACCAATTGGCCGGGGTTTCATCAGCTACTGGGGCAGTACGCGGGGGTGCGATCACGACCGGAAGCGGGGTGTAGCGTGTGCGCGGCATTCAGCGGTGACGCGGGGTCGTCCGACACCGACTCCGGGGGGGAGGAGCTGGCGGGTCCCTCACGGGACGTCCCGCCGGCCCCGGAAGTGTCCCCCATGGGCGATTTCCCACTGGAGCAGTCTCGTGACGGCACCCTACGCTCAGCCTTTGACCAAGTGATGGCTATTGATGGTCACGTGGTGCGCCCTGAGGCCGCGCAGACCTACCCGCGTTTCGTCTTATTAAACGACCGATTATATCGAGTGAGTCGTGACACTCAGACAGAGGAAACACACACCCAGTTGTTGGTGCCGCAGGGCCGCCGGGAAACGCTTTTCCAGGCGGCCCACTATAACCCCATGGCAGGGCATATGGGCTATGAGAAAACTCTGGAGCGAATAACGGCCCGATTTTATTGGCCGGGCATCCGAGCGGATGTGCGCCGCTGGTGCGCGTCCTGCCCGGACTGCCAACTTGTTAACCAGCCGGCCATACCGAAGGCGCCGCTGCGCCCTCTCCCCCTCATTGAGGTCCCGTTTGAGCGCATCGGCATGGACCTCATCGGGCCGTTTCACCGGAGTGCACGCGGCTACCGCTTTGTGTTAGTCCTGGTGGATTACGCAACGCGGTACCCGGAAGCAGTTCCGCTGCGCACCATCTCTGCAAAGAGTGTGGCGCAGGCACTGTTTCAGGTCATCTCCCGAGTCGGAATCCCGAAAGAGATACTGACTGACCAGGGCACGTCGTTTATGTCTCGTACACTGCGGGAACTGTACGAATTACTGGGCATTAAATCTATTCGGACCAGCGTCTACCACCCTCAGACTGATGGGCTGGTGGAGCGGCTGAATAAGACTTTAAAGTCCATGATTCGGAAGTTCATTAACGAGGATGAACGCAATTGGGATCACTGGCTAGACCCTCTGTTATTCGCAGTGCGGGAGGTGCCCCAGGCCTCCACGGGATTTTCTCCCTTTGAACTGCTGTTCGGCAGGAGGCCACGTGGGGTGCTCGACCTGATTAAAGAAAGCTGGGAGGACGGTCCGAGCCCCGCCAAAAATGAGATTCAGTACGTGTTGGACCTGAGAGCAAAACTCCACACTTTGGGGAGGTTGTCACGGGAGAATTTGCTCCAGGCTCAGCAGCGTCAGCAACGCCTGTATGACAGAGGGGCTAGGCTCAGGCAATTTTCACCGGGAGATAAAGTGCTTGTGTTACTCCCTACCTCCAGCTCGAAGTTGCTCGCCAAGTGGCAAGGACCCTTTGTGGTCACACGGCGAGTCGGGGACGTGGACTATGAGGTCGCTCGGTCGGACAGGGGAGGAGCCACGCAGATTTATCACCTCAATCTCCTCAAACTGTGGCGAGAGGTTGAAACCGCTTCTCTGGTGAGCTTGGTGAAGGAGAGAGATGAGTTGGGGCCGGAGGTGCCAAATTCTATCGTTCCCGCCTCCCTCCCTTGTGATGACCATCTCACACAGGCCCAGAGAGCGGATGTTGTCGCGTTGCAACAGCGTTTTGCGGACGTGTTCTCCCCCCTGCCCGGCCGGACGTCCCTCATCGAGCACCATTTCGTGACGCAGCCTGGCGTGACGGTGCGTTCACGGCCCTACAGGCTCCCGGAGCACAAGCGAAAAATCGTGCAGAGGGAATTGGCGGAAATGCTGAGGATGGGAGTAATAGAAGAGTCGCACAGCGCCTGGTGTAGCCCCATCGTTCTGGTGGCGAAGAAGGATGGGTCTATACGGTTCTGTGTCGACTATCGCAGGGTGAACGAAGTGTCACGCTTTGATGCCTACCCCATGCCTCGGGTCGACGAGCTCCTGGACCGGTTAGGCATGGCCCGCGTTTTTCACGACACTGGACTTAACCAAGGGCTATTGGCAGATTCCCTTGTCTGCCGAGGCCAGGGAGAAAACGGCCTTCTCCACTCCGTACGGTTTGTACCAGTTCGTGACACTTCCGTTCGGCCTGTTCGGGGCCCCGGCCACTTTCCAGCGTCTCATGGACCGGGTACTGCGTCCGCACGCAGCGTATGCTGCCGCCTACCTGGATGACGTGATCATCCACAGCGACACCTGGGCGGAGCATGTGCTGCGGGTGGCCGCGGTCCTGGAGTCCCTGAGGGGGGCGGGGCTCACGGCCAATCCGAAGAAGTGCGCGGTTGGACGGAGGGAGGTGCAGTATCTGGGGTACCACCTGGGGGGCGGGCAGGTGCGTCCACAGGTGGAGAAGACGGCGGCTATCGCATCCTGCCCGCGCCCCAGGACGAAAAAGGAGGTGAGACGGTTCTTGGGGTTGGCGGGTTACTATCGTCGCTTTGTGCCGGGGTTTGCGCAGCTAACCAGCCCCCTGACCGATCTCACTCGAAAGGGTGCCCCGGATCTGGTCCAGTGGACGGGGCCGTGCCAGGCGGCGTTTGTGCAGGCGAAAAAGGCTCTCTGTGGGGAGCCGCTGCTTCACACTCCTAACTTTTCCCTCCCTTTTGTTCTGCAGACTGACGCCTCGGACAGAGGGCTGGGAGCCGTTTTGTCCCAGCAGGTAAGGGGGGCCGACCGCCCTGTCCTATACATCAGCCGGAAGCTGGCAGAGCGCGAGCGCCGGTACAGCACCGTGGAGAAGGAGTGCCTGGCCATCCGGTGGGCGGTCGGCTCCCTGCGCTATTACCTCCTGGGACGCTCATTCACCCTCTGTTCGGACCACGCCCCGCTGCAGTGGCTCCACCGCATGAAGGATGCCAACGCCCGGATCACCCGGTGGTATCTGGCGTTGCAGCCCTTTAAGTTCAAGGTGATCCATAGGCCGGGGGCGCAGATGGCAGTGGCCGATTTCCTCTCTCGCTCGCGGGGGGGGGAGTTGGCTCGGCCGGACGGCTCCCCGGCCTCGAACGGGCGGTGGGGGTGTGTGGCGGAGGCGTGGCCCCGGGCGCAGCTGCAGGGGAGGAGTGAAGCGGAAGGCTCAACGGGGCGGCGCCGCGAGGCTGGTAAGAACAGCTGATATTGTTTATGGACTAATGATGGTCTCCTCCGCTGTGTTTATAGTGAGACGAGGAGGAGCGGCCAAGAGAGATCAGCTGGGCTCGAGCTGTCAGACGGTGCGACTGAGTCAGCTGTCAAAATACAAATATATCAATAAACGTGGAAGTTGGCTATACCTGCCTGTGTGTGCGTGTGTCTGTGCTGGGTGTACTCTACAATGACATATAAATTGAATTGAACTGAATTAAGCTTGCCCTATATGAATCAAACTTAAGTCATTAGTCAATAGCCAATGTGTTTCCAGGTTGACATTTCACAAAATAATTTTCATCGAATTTCCCCAAAAACATTGTTGACCATCTCCATCTTTTTTTAGCTGTTGTATTTTGTTACTCGGGCACAGTAAATGTAACTCCAGTCCAATAAAGGTCTGTGTTGTGGCTTTTGAATCTTAAATCAACTTGTTGTCCTTTTGATATCTTTTTAATAAAAGAGCAGACAGCAGTGGTGATTTGAGCCATCCATTTACTAAACACCCATCTGCCAGTATTCTGACACGCTCATAAGTATTTGAAGAGAAAAACACAAGTGAGAAAGATCCTCTGTGGCATTGCGCCTTAACCGGCGTCCCCAGCCAGTCACCGTGGTGATAACCAGTAAACAGATTTGACAGCTTTCGGCAAGATGGGCCCTCAGTTGCAGATTTTAATCTCCCCAGGCGAGCTCTGGCCTGCCTGCTCACCTATTTGTGTTTCCTCTTAAAAAAGCCCCAACAGCTCAACATAACAACATAGAAAAAGCTCAGTATAATTCTGCCTCTTTGAAAGACCCCATCTTTTTAAGTCTCTGCTAAGTGGGATGAGGAATAGAGGGATGAGAGGAGAATAAGGTGAAGAGAAACATGCCAGTCTTCTACTTCTTCTTTTTTTCACCACCCAGTTGTGGTCTGTCTCTCTGTGTGGTATATATGTCTCTCTTCCCTAAATCTTTCCCTCCTCCTTCTCCTCCCTGCTTCCTCAGTAATGAGCAGAGTAGTGCAGAGATTTTAGCAGCCTTCTTCTCATTCCTCCTCCTCCCTCAGCCAAAAATGGAGCGGAGTCTCTCTGGGAGAAGAGAAAAGCAGAAAGCTGTTTACTTGGTTTTCACTCTCATTATCTGCAGAACCGAAGGTCAGCCTGTCAATACACCCGGGCATGTTGGTCTTTAGAAGATGGGTCTTTCAAAAAATTGTGAATATAAAATAAAAAAATTGCTGCACTTCTGCCATAATCTTTAATGTCAAGCTGCAGGCTCAACAAGTTTCACTTGAAATGCACTGAGGTGGAAAGACTGGGGAAAGGGTATGTTTTGAATAGGAAAACAGTGAAGTGATGAGTTGCATGTTGATTAGCTACTTATCCACCACTGACAGAGTTTGACAAATTTCTCAAATATCAACTTTTGCATATTTATACAGACAGCAGATAACTTTCTTTCCTTTTTTATTGGTTCCTGAAAGTCAAAACACTCCCCTGGGAGGCTGGGGTATGACGCGATTGGCTGAAATGCCAAAACAAGTGTTCACGACTTAAATAAATCATTTGTTCATGCGTCAGTTGCCAAGTTGTGGCTATAAAGATATTTATTTTAATGCACAATGCCTAGTACCTCTCCAGTGCAGACCTGGTTTCCATCCACCTGTTTTTAGTTCCCTTCATTTCAAGAACAGCTGTTCCTGTTCCCTGGCATGACTCCTTTTAAATTATGTACAGGGAAGTATGTTTGCCACCAAGAAAACATGCTGCTTTAAAAAAAAATCACAGGCCATAAATGACTCTCACTCAGTTTCATTGCAGTGTTTATGACAAAGCTGTAGTAATTCTTTTAAAAGTTTTTCTTTTAAGCTGGATATGCTGCCAGACACAGGACAAATGCACAACTGATTTCTTTTTTCATCTGTCACTGAAAACATAATAGTATTTTTAACAAGTTACGATGCTGCTTCCTAGTAATTCGTAACTCTTAAAATCCTTGTGGCCTCCAGCTATCAACAAAAGCACTCCGGTGTCTGTGGAAAACACTCTAACAAGTGTTGCAATGGGTTGATTTTGGTTGTTTGTGACAACAATTGTGAAATCAGACACTTCAGTGTGTGCATGTAAGCACAAAAGCACTGCAAAAAAAAGTTAAAATAAATAAAACTATAACAAAGAAGCAAAAAACATGAGCATTTAAGATTTTTTTTGCAAAAATCTTTTTTATAAAATGCGTCCCATTACTTTAGCTGTTCACGCAGCTTCACAGGTGCTACTGTAGATCTGAGAGTAATAAGGAGCTGCAGAAAATGGTGATGGACAGGATCTGCGTTAGAGGAAAGAAAAACAATCCAGGCAGGTAGAGTATAACATCAAGCTCACATCATAACGTCACTTTTTATTTACTGATTTGTGGATTTGACCCACAGTGGCTGGATAAACGTACCTAACTCAGGCATAATGAGGAGGAAACAGCATGACACTGCGAGCAGCTCGCTGTTGACACGTGAGGTATCGATCCACAATCTACACACTAGCTTCAAAAGTGGACGTGGACCACAAAGCTCATGAAGGCTCCTTCAAAATGATGTATGAATGCCTCGAGCAGAACTGGCTCCACCACATTAGCCACGAGCCCATTATTTGCTTATACAAGTGACTGGGCTGTTCTTATTTTGATTGCCTGAATGTAAATTTTGCAGCCATTTAATTACATGATAGTAAATTTAACATCACTACATAATTACTGTCAAGCAGGCCAGCCTTATTTCTTTTCAGCATCAACACAGGAGGTATAGGCATCCACAGTATTGATTAAATGGTAAAGATCATCAGGCAGATTTTGCATGACGAGCAGGCAGGATTATCAAAGTCCCCAGTTTGGGGATTAGTGAAGAAGCTGGTAGCAGGGGGATCTCTGTCAACAATCAATGCATCTTGTTGTGCAGCTGAAATTTGTTTCTACAATTGCATGAATTCATTAAAATAACTTAGGACACTGAGATTGATGGGAGACTGTTGCAGGGATCAATGTGATTGGTTTTACATTGAGAACAAATCACACAATACATGGAGAAAGCAAAGGCAATCTAAACTAAGTTAGACCTACATAAAAAGTGAGACAGTTAAAATAGCTTTAACCACAATAGCCTTGTATAACCTTGGTGCATTGGAGTTAGAGAGACCACGCTGCCAGACAGTCCATCATTCTCCATGAGAGGAATACAGTTATTAACTTCTGAAATCCACATCCAGTTGACAATGGTAGATGTGACTTCCAGTTCATTGTCATTTTTTTGGCAGTGAGCAGTAGAATTTCTGTAAGCCATCAGGCTTACAGAAAAGAGGTAAAGGGACTCTGGCAACCTGAGAGGTTGCCCAAGAGGTAATTTACAGGATCTAGAGGAAAGGTAACCCCATAAATCTTAGATTTTAAAACCTCACAGACGCTGCCAAAAATGTTGTAATTTACTATACTGCCAAGTGGAGTAAAGGAATGTTTCCTCAGCCAGATCACATCTGAAAATGAAGGTGATGATTTACTGTTCAATCTGCTGGTGGTGACCAAAAAAATAAAAACATAGATTCAAGAACATAGACTCTGAAGGGTTTCTAGGGTTAATTCAGAAGTCATTCAGGAGGGGCTCCTCTGCATCATGTTAGTTTTATGGTATCACCGTTCTGTCTATTTTCATAGGTATTTGCCTGGCAGGAGTTGGGAACTCCAGGCCTCAAGGACCAGTGTCCTGCAGGTTTTAGATATCACACCTAAAACCTGCAGGACACCAGCCTTTGAGTTCCTCACCCCTGGCCTACGAGACCCTGTGGAGTGGGGTGTCATCCTTTGCAAAAGTGTTCCTGCGCAGTTCTCTAAGAAAAAAAGTAACAGCATGATGCTTTACTGCGTGGAGGCCAAATGCTGACTGGCTGACACGGCAGTTGGAACTTGGAAGGGACTGAAAGTGGCATTCACTGGAAACAGGAAAAAATGAAAAAACAAAGATTTTTTTTTTTTTTTAAATTGAGCGTTTAAAGCAGGGGTGCCCAATCCCGGTCCTCGAGAGCTACCGTCCTGCAGCTTTTAGATGCATCCTTGTTCCCACACACCCGAATCAAATGAATGGCTTGTTATCAGGCCTTTGCCAAACATGATGGCATGCTGAAGAGGTAATCAAACCATTTGATTCAGCTATGTTGGAGTAGGGATGCATCTAAAAGCTGCAGGATAGTAGCTCTCGAGGACTGGGATTGGGCAGCCCTGGTTTAAAGCATAGATGGTGGATGTGGACCGGCTTTCCATAGCTTCATATGGGCTGCTAACACACTGCCAATACAGAACCATATTCAGCCCATTAGAAGAAGCCAGTTAATGTGGTTTGAGCATCTAAACTTACTGGAAGTTTTCCAGATATGCATTTACACAAGTATGTCAAAACGGAAGAAGACCCCAGGGCTGATACTGAGACTGATTGGAAATGAAAAGATATTTAAAAAGTAGCCTTCTTTCACTAACTACAAACCTTTGGTTATGGTTATTAAGTTGTTTCTTACCTTTCATTTATTTGATGAGACTTCCATAGAGATCATATGAAACTGTTTCAGAGAGAAAGGGGAAGGTGCAGATAAACTAACTACCCTGTGTGGTGTACACTGCCTCATTTTGGAAGTGTCACACTGCATTTAAAGGCAGAGGGGTTTTACTCGAAGGTTTGTCTAGAAAAAGGAGCAGTTATCTGTCAAATCAAGTCAAATCAAACAGCAGATAACCACCGCTTCAATTTGCATGAGCTTAAGTAAAAGTTAAGCAATGGATTTGTGTGAGAGTGGTGTGACATAACAGGGCAATTGTGTTGCAGTTGTAGATGTTATGTAATAAACTTTAATAATATCAATATTGAATTGTGTAGCACAAAAAGGTTTGAAAGCAGGTCTTAACATTAGCACTGATTATGGAAGATGTAAGTGGTGCATTTGTGCTTAAATGCCCACCACTTACACTCAGCTAATCAAGCTCTGAAAAATGAATAAATAAATTAATAAAACATTAGCTGAACAGCTTGAAAAACTTGATTCTTATATTGATTTTTTCTTTAATACAAAATGTGAAGCTATGAAGTCCAACAGCTGTTCATGTGTAAAAGCAGGTAGACTAATGACACGCCACAGTATAGAGGACGCAAATGTTTACAAAACTTTGTGGCCCACACAAGTAAAAGATGTTTGAGCAGTTCAGTGTCAAGAAAAACGTTAAATTCTTCTCTGGCAGTTCAATCTGCAGCAGCTTGCAGCGGTAGCATGTATTTACTGTTTTGAGTGCCTGAGGAAAACCTACTTTTGGGGTATGATATTGGATAAAGTACCACCACTGGAGACACTGCACTGAAGACAGTTTTCAGGGGAAAACATTTATGTGATAATTTGTTACTGTGTCATGACATTTTAAAGTTCAACAGAGGTTTGTTAGCATTGTAAAAGCTGCATTTTAACCTGTGGTTACGCATTCAAAAATTTTGCAATATCGTGTCTAATCAATATTAGGAGCAGTGCTAGAGAAGAACAAACAGTTGAATCACTGATTTGAAGGATTTTGCAGAGCTTTTGAAAGGCTACATAAAAAAGGCACGGTAAGTAACCAGCTGTTCAAAAACAAAGGCATTAACCTCATATCAGCTGTAAAAGGTGGAAATTGTAAAACTGCTCTGGGTTCAGGTGAAAGTTTGTCTCGTTTCTAACAAGTGAATCTAATTCAGTGTTGATGATTATTTTTCACCCCATTCTGGTCTCATTTAAATAACAACTGGCAAGCATTCTTCATTACCATTTTTATTGCAAAATATCAGCAGGTATTTAATGACAATGTTGCCTTTTAATTTAACAAAGAATAAAATATAAAGTTATCATTTTGTTCTGTAACTAATACACAAATGAGCTGTAATCTATTGGGAAACAATGTAAACTGTAATCTAAGCAGAGTTTACAATAATATAAGCAAGAATGAGATGAACTTTTCTTTTTTTTTAAATTAATAAAATCCTTTAAAATGTATTTTGTATCCAGTAAAACCTTGCAAAGCCATTATTCATTATTATATTATGAGTTCTACAATCATGTTATATTATAACGGCTTTACATTTTTTTTTTTATCTGTTGGAAAACAGGTGGTGTGATTTATACACAGTGGCTGTTCTGGGGTTCGTTGAGGCCTCAGATAGAAAATCACAGGGGGCCCAAACAGAGTTTGTTGCCATTAAGTTACAAACTGAACTGAACCAACAACAACAAAAAAACAGTATAATCAGTTAAAAGTAGAATTCTGAACTTGTAGTTAACATCATCTTTTGGTTGATATCATTAAATAAGAAAAAAGACAAGTGACAAACAATAATTAAACCTCCAAAAGAAATGATGCCAAAAAAACTCTAAATCACTCCATTACTGCTATTTTACAAGACATTCATTCACTGTTTGTTTCAGTAACATTGCCCAAGACCAGGCTGACTAATATAAAGTTTTAATACTGAAACTACAAGCTTCTGTGTTCAGTTACACTCAGTCACATAACAGACGGCAGAGATGGACACACCAGGCTAGCTCACTAATTGTCGTGGTCCTCCAGTCCCCATGGGCGTCTCTGCTGGTTCTCTCTGTTACTCTCCATGCTTGGTCTCTCTCTCTCTCTTCCTTTCTGTCTCTCCTGTGTGTGTGTGTGTGTGTGTGTGTGTGTGTGTGTGTGTGTGTGTGTGTGTGTGTGTGTGTGTGTGTACCCACCTTACCTTACAGGTAAGGTGGGTAACCCAGACACTGTAAGGTAAGGTGGGTCAATAAAGCTCACCTGGGACAATAAAGCTTCGTCTTGCTCACCTTTTCATGATCAGCTAGTCTGCTGGCAGTCTACCTAAGCAGGAGACAAACCTTCACTCTTTGCCTGGGCGTTGTCGGTCCTTGGGGACCCCAGTCGGCCTCAGGCATGTGCCACCTCTGTTTCTATAAAGCAAATGCCTGGAAAAGCTGTCCTCTGGGATACTAAAATTATTTTTATAATACAGTAACTTAGAAAAGCCTTACCCTTCTCTATTAACATTTACTGAAACTTCTTCATGCTGTTGTTTCTGGTTCTCCTGTTAGTTGGCTGTTATTGCACGCCGAGCTGTCATGTCTGAGCTAAGGTCACAGAGCCAAAAGGAGCTCTGACACAGCTGAGAGAGGGAGCAGCATCTACATAGATTGCTAGCAGGCATGACTTGACCTCACTTTGCATGCATTGTTGTCTTTTTGTATTAATTGGTGCCTCTTGTTTCAAGTCCCACTACTAGATCTAGGATCATCAAATACACCTTTTTTCTCCAGTGACTGTCTCAGTTTTATATTTGATGAAACAGCATGCACACAGTTTTATTCATGAATTTACAAAGTATTCTTCAGGTGACCCTCAGTGTCTGAGTGTGACTCCTATAAGGTGCTATATCAGTAAATTTAACAGTAATGCCTTGTAGCCCCTTGCACAGGTTCTTGCTCGAGATTGCTTAAGGTTATTTAGATTGTAATACTGTATGATCAACAACACTGTTACTGTTCACATCTCTATCAATAATAATGCAAATTAAAATAAACTGTGTGAAGTGCCACTGCGCAGCAGTTACACAAGTGTTTAGGCAGATCCCAGCAGGTCAAACCACAACAAAACACTGCAGTGTACAAATGTCAGTGTCGCTTAGAGCTCCGGCATCTTCATGTCTTTCTGTCTCTCTCCGTTTTACTCTGTACGTGTGATGGAAAGGTCACCTGCTCAGAAGGATCCGAGCCCTCTATGGCTGATCTCTTCATCACAGAGCTGCCACACAGACCATCAGTAAACATGTACGCACTCCACCTCCTCCTGACCTCCTCTTGTACCTCTCACTATGTATGAGGAGGTAGAGTAGCTCTCCACTAATAAGAGTTCATCTTGTCAAATGTGCCACATATACCGTGTCAGCATCAATAAAACACTCTCATAAATCTGAAATCCTGAGCACTACTTGGAAAAAAGAAAGAAAGAAAGCAGCCTAACTCCACTGGGGAAACGCCGGTAGTCACAGATGTTTGAAGGATGTTAAAGCAAAAGCTGTTTACTTAAAGGTTATGTTTTGAGGTCATGTGACTACAGGTGCATCTTTGTGACCTGCTCAGTAAAAAGACAAAGCTTACAGTTGGGAAAGGTTTGCTGTCTAACTTTGTTAAAGGGTTCATTTGGACAAAAATCCATGTTGTTTTCATGAACATTACCAAGTAGTTTTGGTAGTAGACCAAACCATAAGAATAATACCCCCAAAAACCTCAGTCATAATAATAAGAGATCTATGTAAACACAAACTGGTCTTACACAGAATGTGACCATGGTCTCCCAACTGAAAAAGTGAACTAGATATAAAACAAATTGTACAGCCACGATAATGTAACCCTCTGGTTTCCGAACTCAGCATTTTGAAACTTCGACTGTAATCTTTCATCTGATTTCATGTTTTTTGGAGCAACAAGTGAGCACATTCAGGCTTGATTTATCACTTACCACTGACATGTTTTGTTAGCATGCTCAGACGAGTGCCAAGAAACAGACCTAACACCAACATTTCACTCACTGATACTGGATTACAAACTTGGTGCCTTCTGAAGTACTTTCATGGGATCTGGCTGTGGTGCAGCAACAACAGCACAAACATACTCGAGGTCCAATTCAGAGAGTCCGCTGAAGGTGAAGGTTAGCAGACACTAGTCAGCTTCAGAAGCCTACGTGGGAACAACTGTCTGTTTCTGGTGCTAATCCCCCAGATTTAAGTCTCAACTGCATTCCAAGGATGAGTTATAAGAAAAGGATATCATGGCAAAAAACATGTTTTGTACTATAGTCATGCTATTTTGGTGTCTGAATTTTAACATGTGTGCCTATGCTGGCTAACTTTATGCAGAACTGCAGTATTTGGCGGCAGTATTACTACCATATTTTCTGCACTATAAGGCACACTTAAAATCCTATAATTTTCTCAAAAATCGACAGTGCGGCTTATAATCCGGTGCGCCTTATGTATGAATTCTGGTTGTGCTTACTGACCTCGAACCGATTTTATGTGGTACACGGCGCTCAAAAATCTGTCAAAAATGTTTTAGTATGACTTTGGTAGGCTACGAAGCCGCACCGCTTGATGGATTGTCGGAGCGTTACGGATACCATAGTCAGGAGCCTCGTGGAGTAATCTGGGTCCAAAACGACGTCTGCTTCAGGTCCCAAAGTCAAACAAACACTGGAGCATCACAGAGTTAAAAACAGTCTAAATTCTTTCATCTTTGATAAAATTATCAGTGTTGCTGCTTTACCAGGTGTAACAATTAAGTTTAACATCCAGGAATCCATGAAAACAGAATTTATGAAATTTAGCAGGAAGTTAGCTTGCTAGTTTCCTTTTTTTTGTGCCTTTTTTGCCTAGCTTGCTAGTTTCCACCTAAACATAATATAGCATGTTCTGACTGAGAGATTTCTGAAAAAATAAAATGTACAGCTCTGCTGTCACTTCCAACATAAATGAAGACAGAAAACTTTTGGACCAAACTTCAGTCAGGAGAACAACTGAGATAATCCATCCACAATACGAGGTTAGTCATTAATATACTGCAACAACATGGGAATAGAGCAGCTGTGAGAGAATTCAAAATTAATGAATCAAGAGTACAGAAGTGGAGGAAGAATGAGTTGAGTAAAATTTGACTTTTCTGACTGTTTTATTTCGCTTATTGTGCCTTATAATCCGGTGAGCCTTATGGTCCAAAAAATATGTTACTTTCCTTTTTCAGTGGTTGCTGTGTGTGGCAGGCTGGAATGGAGGACCAAAAATGCAGACTCAAAGGCAGAAACTAAACTCAAAAGACAGCTTTATTGCAGGCACCGAGAAATACAAAACAAGTTTGGAAAACCACATGAACCAACCAGGCGAGGGGAACACACAGCGAGGGATGAAGGAGAATGCAACGCCAAACAGAGGAAGATGGAGACACTAAATACAAAGGAGTAACGTGGGAGTGAGGATCAGGAGGGAAACACAGCTGTGACTAATCACAAAAAGGAGACCAGGAGGAAGCAAAACAGAATACACAAACACAGGATACAGGAATGTCAAAGTAAAACAGGAAATACACGAACCTAGAGACAACGATAACTAGATGTAACATAAGGAACACAGAGGAGGCACAGTAACAAAACCTAAAGACTAGAAATCACAAGATATTAAAGAATAACTAAGGGAGCAAGAAGCACAAAAGACTAAACCATGAAAAACCACTAAATTACAGAATATTGAACACTGGCTCACCAGACCCAGGTACCCTAACACCTTTTGATTAAAAGAGCCCCACCAACACGGCCTCCCCTATTGAATTAGAATTTTCTCAGACTTTGTTCAGTGTCATTAGAGGACTAGACTTTTTTGGAACACATACTGTATATACTGCAAGTGTTTTTACATCTATATGTGTAATAAAACAAAAAAAAATCTCATTCGACTTCATATTTATTTAGGTTTTAATAAATTGTCAAGTATCATAACATGAAACAGAACCACAAAACTCCAAAATACAATAATATACATCAAAGGAATGTAGCAAGACTGGGGCCAAATAAATCTCTACTTGCCAGAGTGAAACATTTAAATGTTATGTAAATGTTTGCTATGAAGCTGCACTTTCTAATTGACTCTCAATTAAAAGTGCCAAAAATAACTGAGACCATAACTGAACTGCTGCACAGCAGTAAACCCAATAATTTAACTCATATGTTTTCTTTTCCAGAATGAATAATCCGCTTTGTCATATTGTTCAACATCATTGTGAATGCATGTGAAAAGGTGCTCCCTTTCTATTTCTTTAGTGAAAGGTTTTAAGCAATAAATCTGTCATGGTATAAATGTAAATAGGTAACTTAAAGCTGAGAGTATTTTATGTGTTTTAATAATATGTTAAAAAATATCTGATATGAATCTCATAGGAAAACTGTAGAAGTGCAAAGGGACAGAAAAAGCCTGAAGGAGGAATTGTTATTTATAAAATGGGTCTGTGTCTTACGTGCATTAGTGTCGAATACAGAGTGCGCTGCTCTCTTTCTCCTCAGGCAAAGGGTATGAATATAAATGATGGCATTTTACTTTGTGTAAAGATCCATGCATGGACAACACACATCTTAGCGCACACAGTGTACATGTCTCTGCAGTCACATGATTGAATACAGCATATATTACACAGATAGAGTACATACAGCTTAAAACACACAGTGATGTGTTTGGATCAGGTTGTGGCATTTTTACACCTATATTTTGTGACGTTTCCAGACGTGCAGATCTTATTACCCTGACGATACCTGGCTGTCTTTTCGCTGCCTTTTTGTAGTTCCTCGTTTCCTTCACCTCAGTGTATAGCCTGCATGATCTTTGACTACTTCAACAAGCTGTTCAGTGTATGAACTGTTTTACAGTAGTAGTTTGTGGATAGAGTGGGAGGGGCAGTCTCACTACCAGTCTGGCAGAGTGACCAACAGAAAATGTCACTGCGATGTTATCTGTGTGTTTCCATGCCCTTTTTCTTCTCTCACTTCATCCTGTGCTGTCTAAACACCACCTCCTCTCAGAGTTCATGGATTCACCTCAGCATGCTGAGGTGACATTTAATCCTCAGTAGTCTTTTGGCCTGAAGGGAATTTTGCTCGTTTAAGGATCAAAAGAAAAACCAATAGTACACAAAACTCAAATTCATTTTATAATATTCTGCACATACCAAGGAACCTTGGTTTTTGTTTTCTATTACTTAGACTGGAAGCACA
Source organism: Aulonocara stuartgranti (assembly GCF_965226115.1). Taxonomy (NCBI): domain Eukaryota; kingdom Metazoa; phylum Chordata; class Actinopteri; order Cichliformes; family Cichlidae; genus Aulonocara; species Aulonocara stuartgranti. The sequence continues at coordinate 4,059,851 of NC_138946.1, forward strand.
TTTGAAAGGGATGTCTTAAAGGCCCCAGTATGAACAGGGGGCATGCTTGCAACAGCCAAAACCTGACTGTTCTGCCTGCTGTAATCAGGAGTAATGCCAGAAAGTTGAGAGTAATGTCAACCTATGTTTAACTGCAGAAAATAAAGTATCATGGAGGTGCACCCAAATGGAGATGTCAGGCAAACCTGACTGAACAAAACTTCTTCTTTCCTTAACGTTTGTTGGCATTTTGCTTCTGCTGGAACCACTGCGTATCAGAATAAATTCATAAGTTATGAGCTTTTGTACAGGAGTAAACGCTGTGGTGGAAAAACTCATTTTTACAAACGACCACATTTGCAAACTAAACAATATAACACCAGTTCAATAAAACAAACACTCACTGAAGAGTCAATGATCTTCAGTTCGCTTATTAGATTTTGTTGACAAGGCACATCAACAAGACTGAGCTTGTTTGCATGCCTTAAAACCAGCCAAATCAACTGAAATACTGGCGTCGCACAACACAAACACGCTTTTTCCTCAGCACCACATAACCCCACACATGAATCAGTCCCCAGAGCAGTGTCATCCATCAGTGTACATATCTTTTATTCTTCTTCTTCTATATTTTATTTATTTAACAGGGACAGTGCATGTTAATGGACATCAGAAAAGGACTATAAATCATTAACATGTCAGATTGTTGTGAAAGCTCCCATTTCCATCCACATTCCCTGGGCATGTCATAAAAAGCACACATACAAGTAATCCATCATAACAAGTTAGAAATAATCACAGATCTGGTTTGCCATGATCTGCAATTTACAGTGCATGTTAAAATAGGATATGCAGAGTTTTCCTTGGTAAGCATCGTCAGTGTTTACTTTCCTTTATGTAGGGTTATCTGTTTAAATGTGGTTCGCCCTATTGGGCACCTCACAATTCTATTTAGTGATGGCCGTGGTGCTAAATATAGCATTAGTCCTTTGCTTAGTAAGTTATTCACAGGTGGTGGGACACCTTAATATATAATTAATATAATATCATTATATACATAAAATAAATATGGTGAAATATTTGATACTGTTTTTCCAAAATGTTACCACAATGAAATGAAAATTATTTTTTATCAAAAAATGCTTGCTTTTAAAGGTGATTCCATCGTTTTGACCTATCCTGCAACAATAGCAGTTATTGGAAAAAAGTCATTTCTTGAAGAAATTAATTTTTATCCATTAGTTTTTCAAATTTCCACCAAGTTTTGACAAAACAAATATTTAATATTAATGTTTAGAGGTTGTAATCTTTATAAATGAATCTTGTCCAGATGTCCCTCTGCTCACCAGACTACAGCGTCACTTTGCAGTAATGTCAAAATCAAAATGACATCCCCGACAGTTCTATGTAACTTGTTTTTTTTTCGTTTTTCTTTTGATGTCATACATGCCAAAATTCACTATTTCATCAATAAGACCACTTTAGAAAAATCACAACATCCTAGGCTAGGTTGCCATTATAGATCATTGTTTATTAGATTCCCCTTGTGTTTTCTCTCCCTCCCTCGTTTAAGTCCTCCTCGCCATTCATGTGTTTCAGTAATGTCTGTCTCCTCTTGTTTTCCCCTTCTGTCGTGTGTTTCCCCCCAGCCATCATGTTCTATTCTAGTCTCATCTCCGGCCCCCTTTTCCCTGGTGTGTATTTATTACTACAATAAGTCCACGTGTCTTAGTGTGTCATGTGTTTCATGTCTGTGTGTCCTATGTTGTCAAGCTCGTGTTTTCATGTCTGCATCCTGTTTTATTTTGAAGTGGTCTGGTGTCCCGTGTTCAGTGTGTTTAGTTTCACTTCCCCTGTGGCTTCATTGTGTTCATTCGTATCAGCTGTTTTCCCATGTGTTTCCACTTCCCCTGATTCCTTGTCTGTTCGTCTGCTTTGCCTGTTATGTCATGCATGTTTCCAAGTCTACAAATTCATGCCATGTGTGTTCCAGATTTTCCACATCATGTCTACATGTTTATGTTTATTTTCTTGTTCTAGGTTTTTAGGGTTTTTTTTTAATGTTTAGCTCACCCAGTTTAGGTTATTATTTAGTTTTGCCTTTGTCTTTGTGTTGTTTTATCAGCCTCTAATAAATGGCTCACCCTTTGTTAAAATCAAGTTTAATTTTGCTTGTCTGCAGTTGGGTTCACCTCCTCACTCCTGACTTCTCTGGCAGACTGTGACACATTCAAGATGATAAGATTGTATTTAAACTGAGTTGCATGACTTTTAAAATGCCAAGGAGTCAAATGGACTCCCTTAGTGGTTTTAGTGTTAAAAGTTTATATAGTGAACCCAAGACACATGTGGTTAGTTACAATGTCAAAACAATTCCTTTATGCAAAAAAATGTTACATCATCTGCATGCATTTGAATATTTTGGGATATACAGGTCATAACTATGAAGTGTGAATAAATTCACATAATTCACATCAGCAGTAATGACACCCAGTTACGCCAATCGGAGGTCACCAAAATCAATATTAAGATAAGATAAGATAAGACTTTATTGATCCCACAACGGGGAAATTTTTGCATCAGCTCAGGTACAGATATATGAAGGAAATACAAAAATACAATTAAGTACAATCAATGAAAAAAAGTAAGATAATACACTATATACAATGGTAGCATACACAGTATGTGATTATGGATATAGTTGGAAATATGGAAGACATAAACTATATAGCTTGGAAGGTCATGGAAGGTCCATTATGCATGAAGTGTTGACCGTGGATGTTCACAGTGTCCAGCGACTTATGACATCGTGATTGAGGAGTTATAGAGTCTAACTGCTGTTGGGATGAATGACCTGCGAAAGCGCTCCTTCCTGCAGTGAGGGTGTTTCAGTCTCTGACTAAAGGAGCTGCTCAGCCCACTCACATACTCATGCAGTGGGTGATGTGGGTTGTTCATGATGGATGTCAGCTTTACTAACGTCCTCCCCTCACCAACCACCTCCACAGACTCCAGGGGACATCCCAGCACGGAGCTAGACCTCCGCACCAGTTTGTCAATCCTGCTCCTGTCCCTGTCCGTATTGAATCTCTGTGTAACTTTGCCAAAGCAATGTGGGACTCTGTAGTTTTCTCTGGTCCCCTCCCCAATCAGACCAGGAGTGACATGTTTAGCCGCATGTTCTCCTTAAATTGCTGCCTGTCTGAGTGGTGTCCCAGAAACGATGTGGGCTTCATAGATAATTGGCAAACCTTCTGGAGGAAACCTGGTCTTGTTAGGAGAGACGGCATCCATCCCACTTTGGATGGAGCAGCTCTCATTTCTAGAAATATGGACAAATTTATTAAACCCCCCAAAATATGACTATCCAGAGTTGGGACCAGGAAGCAGAGTTGCAGTCTTACACGCCTCTCTGCAGCATCTCTCCTCCTGTTACCCCCCCCCCCCCCCCAAAACCCCATCTCCATAGAGACTGTGTCAGCTCCCAAACAGACAAAAATCAAACTAAAATTCAGCAACAAAGAACTTAAACATAAAAAAAATCACAAAGAAAGAACAATACAGCATCCACATCTGAACCAAAGAGTAAAACTGACATGATCCGTGGGAGTCCCTGGAGGGGGTTTCCTTCTGTGGCTGCTGAGCCATCCATTTGGGGCGGGACTTCAGTGCTTCAACTGAGCCTCAGCTGCAAGCAATCAGCGGGAGACCTACTTCAGCTGACTCAACCGGCTCCTCCTCGCCAGTTTGTTCTACTCTTCTCGGTGCGGAGTTTCAACCCTGGCTTCACCATACTGGGACAGTCCCTGTCTCCCAGCCTGCTCGCCCGCCTGCCCTCTAACCCCCACACTTCAGCTTGAGACCCTCCAGACGCTTTCCACGGACCTCTGTGCCCTCCCCTCAGTGATACTAACCCGGACTGGCACAGTAAGGCGAACTATTCTCCAGTTTCTAGTTATCAAGCTCCAGTTTTCTCTTCCGATTATAACTACCTCTCCCTCTGTTACAGAATATTCATTCGGCTCTCTGACCTCTTCCTCTTTTCTGCAACTAGCCTTATTGGGGCCTCCTCGTCACTTTAGGTCACTTTTTTTCAAATAAATATCACTGTAAGCATTCCCCACCAGTGTTTGTCTGCATTTTTGGGTCCACTTTCCTGGGCGAACCTGTTGGTTCATGACAGAAACAGTGAAATGTGGATTATTAAATATTAGGTCTCTCTCCTCCAAGTATCTGTTAGTACATGACTTAATTGATCAACAAATCGATTTACTCTGCCTTACAGAAACCTGGTTGCAGCAGGATGATTATGTTAGAATGACTCGGGGGTGTTGATTCATTTAAACTAACTACCAGAAATCTCGAAGCACAGGCCGAGGGGGCGGTGTGGCAGCAATTTTTCACACCAGCCTATTAATCAATGAAAGACCAAGACAGACTTTTAATTCAAGTCCTTAAAGTCATATTCTTTTATTGTCATGACTTTATTTGAAGCTATTTTTATTTTTGTATGATACCTGATTTATATAGAATATGGCTGAAGTAAACTGAAGTCTAAAATAATTTACTATTAAACAAATGACTAAGTAACTTTATATAATTCACATATAAAACTATGAATTGTAATTTTAAATGGTTTAAAAGCATGTAGAATAGCATATGTAGGCAAGTATATTTCTCCTTTTTTTATTATCAAGAATCAAAGACAAAGGGAAAAAAAATAGAAACAGGGCAGGGTTCAGCGGTTGAATCATCCGTCCCCACCAATGCCAAAACCAAATCTACGCCCTTGCTTCAGTCCCAACTGGACTCTGACTCCATTACATTTAGCCTAAAGATTATGTTGTATATATTCAATGCATACATTGAGTGGTTAAACGCTACCATTGAATGCAAACATAATAGAATAAGCACCATGGCTAAGGTGTTATTAGCTAGCACATAATGGTGTGGAATAGCATATGAAAAGCAACAAACGCAATTTGGCAACGCAGAAAGTGAAACTGGTGAGTTAATCCTATACCTGTTCAAAATTTTAAACTGTTAATAATAATAAAAGTAGAGCAAACATGTGTGTCTGGATAATGTCTCGTCCATGATAATATACTGATAATGCTTCTTTAGAAACAGAATTGATCAAGTTTAGTGAACTGCCACTAAATAAAAATACTTTAAGAAAAACAAGATTCTTGCACTTATAATACTTATAATGTATTCTTATAATACAAATTCTTTAGATGTTTTACTCAAAAGTTGGATTTTAGGTTTGTGGTGTAAGGATATATGCAACAGACATTCATTAAAAAGTAAAACAAGTGTATGAAATACGTTTCATATTAACCGAAAGTTATGTTGAAAAACTGAAAGAGGAATCTTAGTTCACATTCTCTCTTTTTCACCTTTGTTCTTGGGTTTATTACAAATTCCTGATTGCCTCAGTTCTTTGTTTCTTCACTAATTATTTGGCCTCCTCTGCTCATCTTTTACACATTTTATTCTTTCAGATAATATGGAACAATATTGCTTTTCTCTCTCCTTTCTCCTGCTTTCTTCTACGCTGGCTCACTTTCTCTCCCTGGACAGTCTCTCAGACAGCAGAGTCACAAACCACATTAACCTTTAAGAGCTAAAAATCAATGTCCTGTTGTTAATTTGTGCTAATTTGCTTCCACTTAGTTTTACAGCAGCCTTCCCTTTCCACTTCCCACCCTGAATTTTTAAACATCTGCTTGCAGCTGATGTGAACATATGGCAGTTCTATCGCCTGCACACTTCCAGACATTAAGTAGTTTTGTCTGTCCTCAGTGCATGTATTGAGTGCCCTCTTGGGACCAGCCTATCACCAGGAAAAAAACACAAGTTGCATTTAGTCATAGTGCATAGTTTATGAGGGCACGAAGAAATCTAAATAAGACTCATTCATGTAGAATTTATTCCTTAGCAGTTTCAATTCACATTAGGTCAACATATATAGCTAAACCTGTGTGCATGTAGAGTCCAAGAAGATGAAGTTAAAAGCCATTCAGGGAGCACAACACTGAAAGAATACAGAAAATATATTAAACTGGTGAATGAATTAAGTTGAAAGTTGAAGAGAGTTTTTAGATTTTACAGCTGAGCATTGGGTGTAAACTTATGATGATATTTAATTGTGTATAGATCCATACCTCCATAAGCACATGTGCATTAGGAAGCCCATAACCAAAAGGTTGAAAACGCTACGTCCAGATGAACAGAATCAGTGGAAGAAACTTTCATCACTCATCCAAGTGACTTCTTCAGTCTCAGCAAGCTGCAGGTTTCCCCAATCTTATAAACAGTACATTTGCACAATCATTGAAACTAGTCCACTGAATGAACAATGGGCTGGGAGGTCAGTTCCTTCATCAGTAATATGCAAATTGTCATGCCCATTGATCAAAAACCCCTGATCAAAGCCCATTGGTCGAAACGAAAACAATACATCTGTCATGGTCCGGGTGTGTGCCAGTGTGTCTCCCTCCGAGCCGGCGTCTCCACCCCGGGGAGGGGCCTCAGTGTTTTTGCTGATCGCTTACACCTGTGGGTAATTTAGCCGGGGACTCTTAAGGCCAGCGTACTCAATCTCTCTTCGCCAGATTCTCTGCTAACATCAGTCAGTGCAGGCCACCACCATCATTCCCTATGTATTTTGTGAATCACCTTGCCTCACTGTATGTTTGTTTTTTGTGCGCCTCTCTCTCAGCTACACCCAACTGTCAACCCCTGTCGAAGAGCACCTATTTGGATGCTGGACCATCTGGCAGTCCCACAGGCTACACCCGAATTACCTACCTGCCTCTCTGCCTCCACGCCAGGAGTTTTTTGGATTTCACACCCGGACTACTCACCCCTCTACGTCATCTTCGACCTCCTTTGGCAAGTACGCAGTACGAAGAAGGATTCTGAACCAGCAACATATTCATATGTCTCCTTATCCGTATCTGAACATCTGCACTCTGTTACAGTGACCCCGACCTTTTCCTGGATCGAATGTGACTTGCTTTCCAGTCCAATCCCCGGAATAGCTGTCCTCTCTGACCCGGACCAGATCATTACTTAGTTTCAGTGGTGGAACGTCGTACTTGTCCACTCTCACCTTTTTGTTTATGAATATTTTTGGAAACATTAAACATTATTTTTAAAATCTACTTACGAGCTGTTCGGCGTCCTGCGTTTGAGTCCTGTCACTCGTCCAAAACGGTCTCGGCTGTAACAACATCCAGATGAACAGAATCAGTCTTTTAGGATTTATTTACCTGGATGACTGAGCATGCATCAAGACATTAGGAAGCTCAGCTCCTCCTGAGCAAAAAGGTGATTGCGCTCAAGTATGGTTCCATGTATCATGACAGTGTTCCAAGTTCCATTTGATACTTTTCCTGTCCTATCATGAATAAAATATAGGTTTATGAGATCTGGAAGTCATTATATTCTGTTTTCATCTATTAATTTTAAGCAGCGTGCCAACTCTTTTGGGGCTGATTTTAGTTCATTCCCTAGATTTGCTTTCCAGGTGGCACAGCCCTCACCTACTGACCTTTCTGTTGTAGGTGAGCACCCAGTAAGCCAGGCCACATTGAAAATGCCAGCTGGGAGCAAAATACGTGCATGTGAGCCCATTTTTGTAGGACAAGTGTGTGTACATGTGACACTGTGTGTGTGCGTGCGTGTGTGTGTGTGTTCAGGGTACCTACTTTAAAATCAGAAGCAGAGTTTGTCCCCTTGTTATTGTAGCATCTCATGTAGATAAATCAGAGCCACACTGTGTTCAGAGAGTGGTCCTGAAATCCATAATGGATCCGAATGTTTGCAAGTGAATACACAAACTCCAAATCCTCTGCCTGCTAGACAGGCTTCCTTTAAGGAGAAATGCATTATGGATGGCACCATGTCACCACCAATAGGCCTCTGGACCTGAGGGAAAGCCTTTGGATCCACTTCCTTGTCCAGAGTATACAAAAGATGAGTGTATGAATGAATGTGTAGAGAGAGAGATGAATAGAGAGGTAGATGGACAATGGTAGAGTGGATGGATGAAGGTTGATAGATGCATGGCAGGTGAATGGATGGGGAAGGTGTAAATCGTGTGCTGAATGTATATATGGGTAGAAGTAATGTTATGTCTCTACAGGGTCATTTGAGTCATTTTTCCCATAAATTTATGGCTTTGGTCACTTTATACCCATCAGATTGTCCAACAACACCTCTAGAAACATTTGAAAACCCTTAACGTATTTACTGATAATAGGGAACTTTAGTTTCACACCCAGGACTTAACTATTGTAGCTCCAACATCAAGTAGGATTTTCAGTTTCCATCACTGTAAAGTGTTAGTTCGGTTAGCCTTTAATGCCATTTTTTCTTGTTCTCTTTATTCCACATCCCACTCCCTCCTGTTTTTTCTCCTTTCCTGACTACATCCCATCTTCTTTTCCTTCTTATCCATGTCTATGTTTCCCATTACGGTTTTTGCCTCTTCTTGGCTAATAGTCGAGTATCTGCCTGTGAAGCTGATGAGGCCCATTAGTGTGAGTGAGCCGCAACAAAGGAGGATCACAGCTCTGCAATGTAATGTGATGAGCTTCCTCACTCTTATCAATTCCAGGAAACATTAAAGGAGTACGGGAGGAAATGCTCTCATTTCATACACCTATAATTAAATGACACAGATGGGTTGATAGTCCCTGGACCATTGTGAATCCAAATTAGGGAATGTAATGAAGAAAAGCACTTTTAAACTGAATATAAACACACAAAGACTGCTGCATTTTGCTTGTTGCTTTCGACAAATGTATAAGCTTGTAGCTGTAAATAAATCGGAAAAACGATAAACAGCAATCTGTACAACGTATTACATTTTTTTATTAGAAAATGTTTTGATATACCTGTATTAAATGTTGGGGTTTCTTTAAGAAGTTTTGAGCACCAAGAGAAGTCCTTCTGGCTGAATATTTTATACATGGAATATAGATGTAGTCCTACAACCGCTCTCACAGCCCTGTGCATACAGAATGTAAGTTATGGTTAGAGCACAGGGGGCTTGGGGATCACGGGCCACAAAGTGTGCTCAGACTGAAAATGAAACAAAAGTGGGAGGTGACACTGATGTAAAAGTGTGAGACACAAAGACGTAATAACAGCAAGAACAACGGTTTTTGTATGTTTGCCTAAATCTGAAAAACTGACTGATCAGACTGGCAGAGGAACCAGGTGGCACAACAGGAACATTTTTGCCATAAATCAGTAGTAATTCAGTCACAGATGAAGTTCTATGTATAAATCTTTATGTTTGGTGGATATAACTTGTTGTATAGCAGTTGTTCTGATCTGCTCCAACTGTTAAAGCTATTGAATTATGCTTTTTTTTTTGTGCAAATTCACCTGTTCAAACCTGCCAGAGCTGCAGTGGACAGAAATATTAACGAGACCTCTATTCTGAAACTTGTGTAAACTAAAAAAAGCATATGAAACAATACAGACATAAGATTTTCTTCTGCTATGGTTGGTTGTAGCTCAGGAGGTCAAATAGGTCATCTTCTAATTGGAAGGTTGGTGTTGGATCCCTGGCTAATCTAGTCAGCATGTCAAAAATCCTCGGGAAAGATATTAAACCCAAGTTGCATAAAACCTCAGAACACAGAGGTTATTACAATATGAACACTAATATATCTGATATGTCCAGTAACCCTCTAAAATCCAAAGCTGTGTCTACACAGGAAGTGACTGGCAGCAAGGTGGTGACCAGAGACTGTAGAAGTTCAGTGACATCAGGTGACTACAGGCAAAAACTAACTATAGACAACACAAAGCATGCCATTCCTGAGATAATCTTTTCTCAATTTTGAGGTGAGTGTGAATGACACCTATGATTGACATATGACTAAATCAGAGGGTTACCAGGCAACCAGAGTCTGAATGTCTGCGAGACACCAGCTATTAGCTTCAAAGTGACAGTTTAATTCATTAATCGACCTTTTTATGGTTGCAGGTTAGGGTTCATTGGTGAGAAACTCTACTCAACAACAACAAAATAAACTATCACAGCTATGCAGATGACACACAAATATATATCACAATGTCACCAGGAGACCGAGGCCCTGTACAGGCTCTTGGTAAATGCATTGAGGAAATCAATGACTGGTTGTGCCACAATTTTCTCCAGCTAAACAAAAACAAAACTGAGGTAATAGTCTTTGGCGCCAAAGAAAAACGATTACAGGTCACCAGAGAACTTCAATCTATACATCTAAAAACCACAAACCAGGCGAGAAATTTGGGTGTAGTGATGGATGCAGACCTAAACTTAGAAAAACACATTAAGACAATAACAAAGTCAGCTTACTATCACCTCAAGAATATATCAAGGATAAAAGATCTGATGTCTCAACAGGACCTGGAAAAACTAGTCCATGCATTCATCTTTAGTAGGCTTGATTACTGTAACAGCATCTTTACAGGTCTACCTAAAAAATCAGTCAGACAACTACAGCTCATTCAGAACTCTGCTGCTCGAGTCCTCACTAAGACCAAAAAAGTGGACCACATCAGTCCAGCTCTGAGGTCCTTACACTGGCTGCCTGTCCGTCAGAGGATAGACTTTAAAGTTCTGATGCTGGTCTATAAAGCTCTGAATGGTTTAGGACCAAAATACATCAATGACCTCCTGACCCAGTATGAACCATCCAGATCCCTCAGGTCATCTGGATCCGGTCTTTTATCAGTTCCCAGAGTCAGAACCAGACACGGAGAAGCTGCATTCAGCTTTTATGCTCCTTATATCTGGAACAAACTCCCAGAAAGCCTCAGATCAGCTGAAACACTCAGTTTATTTAAATCCAGGTTGAAGACTCACCTGTTCTCAGCTGCATTTGAATAAAGCACCAAATCCACACTTTAAGCTTAAATTTCAAAACTTACATTTAACTACTGATTTTATCTACTGTTCTGATTTTATCTGTTTTGATTTTATATACTGTTGTTTGTTTGTTTGTTTGTTAATTAGTTAGTTAGTTTATTTGCTTGTTTTAATCAATTTTAAATCATGCTTTTTATTTGTTCTTGTTTCTAATGTCTCTGTAAAGCACTTTGAATCACCTTGTTGTTGAATTGTGCTATACAAATAAACTTGCCTTGCCTTGCCTCAAAGCCTAACCCTAAAGTGATTGCTTTGTTTGTCTTCCTATTTGCAAAGAACAATAAAAAACAAAAACAAACAAAAAATAAAAATCCACCCAAAATATTCTGATAATATATGATTAGGGTTGGAGTTACAGTCAACACAGATAAAGATTTAGACCCCACAGGGTAACCACACTCCACATGTTTTCATAATCTCATAATATTCATATTTGTTTTGTATTTAATTAAATGGTAAATTGAAAAAGAACAGAACAAAAGCCAAACAGAAGAAACAGCCTCAGTAATCTTAGTATAACAGATGAACAGACACTTTGAGAGAAGCCCAGCACTCCCTTGGTACTAAATCGCATCCAGGCTCCAAATTCATCCTCATTAGTTTCCCATGATGAGTTTAATGAGCAGCTCGTTCGGAAGGTTTGGCTTGGCCGCTGTCCTCTGGGTCCTCTGGCATCACAGGCCCGAGAGCCCCTCGGATAGCAGAAGCTGATGAAGCGACATCAATCATCAAACAGAGGCGAGGAGATGTGAAGGAGAGACAGAAAGAGGAAACAAATCAGAGACGCAGAGAGGAAGGAGAAAACAAGGGAGAACGACAGGGAACAATGCACATGGAGCTGAGACAGGGTCTCCCAGTGGATGAGGGACAGTGGAGAGCTCATGATTTGCAAAGCCACATCCATCATCCTGCAGAGGAGACAGGGTAAGGGAGGAGTTGGGGGGGAAAGGAAAAACGAAAAGAAACGAAAGCTTTGAGGGAAATCAGTTTTTCTTTGACAGAAAGAAATAAACAGATTAAAGTAGCATAGCACTTTTTTCCATATGATGGTGAAGTATTTGGTAAATGTTCAAAAGTTCCTGATTCATGGATCAACAGAACCACCTGAATATTATGTCTGTGAAGGTTCTCAGTCATCCAGGTCATCGTAGGTTCGTAGGTCATATTAGTTTCCTGTAAGTGTTTTTTAAGAGTGCAGACCCTGGTGCTATATCTTGACTGTCTATATTAACTGAACAGGACTTCCTCTACATGCTGCTATAGGAAAGGTTTTATTTAAGTTTAAACTAAATAAATACAACAAAGTGCTTGCACTGCACACATCACCAGTTGACTGTGTTAAAGCAATGATCATACTGCAGATTATGTTCATCCCCACAACTGCTCAACCAGCTGCTCCTCAGATATCTGAAGATATTCCCAGGCATACGACGGTGGCGTCAGATGCCTGATCGTGTGTAGTTATACTGCAAAGTAAATTCTCCACAGATCAGTCTTCGTGGTTACAAAAAACAGGGAGGCATGCAAACTTCTGTGAAGACCCCAAAAGGTTGATTCTGTTCATCTGGACGTAGCGTTTTCAGTGGGAGAAACGTTTCATCACTCACACTTGAAAGATGCTACCCTTCATATCTTACTTATAGAAGTGTCTCTGTTGCTACATCTACTTATAAACCATCACCAGTCTTTCTCTTACATGGTGTTCCACAGGGTTCTGTTCTTGGCCACATTTTTTTCATTGTATTTACTTTTTTTTTTTAGATCAGATTTACTGATATTTCTTATCATTGTTACACTGATGATATTCACTTTTAAACTTCATTGTGGTTCTAAAGCTTTATTGTACAAAATGTTTTGAATTGCATCAAATCTTGGACGTCAGATAATTTTCTCAAGTTGAATGAGAATAAATCAGAGATCTTTATTTGTGCCTCTGCCAGTCTGGTCCCACAGGTCCCACGGGAAATTCGATCTCCTGGTATGTTAACTGATCTATTAGAGACCTGAGATGTTAAGGATTTGGTTCAGTCTTGTTTTCATCAGCTGAAAAATATTAGTAAATTTCAACATATTATATCCAAATCTAACATGGAGCCTTATTCATGCTTTTATTTAACCTTGCTTGGATTTCTGTGATTCAATCTTGACTTGCTTCTTCAAAAACCTCCTTGGATTGTCTACAGCTCGAACAGAATGCTGCTGCAAGGCTCCTTACCAGATCCTCTTAATATTTACAGGTCACACCACTGCTGATCTGTTTGCACTGGCTACCCATCCAATTTAGAGTTCAGTTCAAGATTGTGGTGTTTACCTTGCTGCTGGGGCTTAAACCGTTCACAGTAATACTTGGGCAACGATAAGAAAATGAAATACTGCAATAGAATATGGGTAAAACGCGCAGGCGCAGTGCCTTTGTTTACATACGCATATGGCGGAAAAAGCATGGCGGTGATGGAGAATGAGAAGAGCGAAAGCAGATCGTTGAATGAAACGGATGAAACAGAATTGGTTTGTAAAAATGCTGCAACTTCAGTGGTGGAACTAGTTTAGCTTTTGTCCGTCAGATACACAACAAAGCACTATTTTTGGTAGCGCATGCTAGCCGGCCGTTGTTGTTACTGTATTTTTTGGAAAATACGGCGCACTTAAAATCAATCCTTAGATTTTTCTGAAAATCGACAGAGCCCCTTATAATCGCGTGCGCCTTATGTTTGAATTCTTTTTGTGTTTACTGACCTCAAAACGATTTTATGTGGTACACTGTGCTCGAAAATCTGTCAAATGTTGTAGTATGACTTTGCTAAGCTACGAAGCCGCACCGCTTGATGGATTGTTGGAGCATTACGGCTATCGTAGGCAGGAGCCTGGCGGAGTGATACGTACTGTGCTTCAACATAATGTTACTGTATTGTGTGTGTATAACCTCTTTTTAAGTTTTGTGGAGATTACACATGGTTATGCTGAGGATATGTCGGCCAGTTTCCACTGGAAATACCTTTTGGTTAAACTGTCAGCAAGGAATTTGCATTTGCACTGTTACGTTTTTATATAACTTTAATGCACACAAAAAACAGCTGCTTCTTTAAGTGAAAATACATTGATGGGTTTTTTTTTTTTTTGCACTAATAAAGTTGTGGAGTTGTAAAGTATTTTGTCTAGTGTCAATTATATCATCAGTTATATCGTTATTGCAAATTTTCAAATGTATATCGTGATAAATATTTTTGGTCATATCGCCCTGCTCTACTTGATGCCCACCTATATATGCAAACTTTTGCAGGTATATGTCACTGGCAGGACTGTCAGGTCTTCTGTTATCCATCCCTTTGATCTGGGACTCATTTAAAAAGCATCCGAAGACTCTTTTAAAACTGGCAATTGGAGAGCATTTCATTTTGTTTTATTATTTATTCCTTTTTGCTGTTATTGGTGGTTTTATTTTATGTGAAGCACTTTGTGATTTTCCTTTCAGTAAAAAAGTGATTGTCTCTATGATCTAATTTACAGTAGCCACAATCACTTAACCACATGTGAGGCTAAATCAAGATCTTCACCCTCAGACTAAGACTGATATGTTGACCTTGTATGCAACATTTGTTTTGAAGATGTGGCATTTTTGCATCTCATGTTATAGTCAACGCACCAGAATACATTACTTCCACTTGCGGAAACACCTTCTCCCAAAATGACCAATTGACTGTTCCAGGTATGAAAATGAAGCTGAAGTGCCTTAAACTCTCATAGTCTACGGTGAAAACAACTTTGGCGTTAGCAGAACACGCAGCCCAAGCCTTTATGACTTTGAACTAGAGAAGTGCTGACCTCACTAACCAATGGCTTGCTCTAGGATAGGTAATATTAACACAATCTTCACTCACCACCCACCCTACTTATCATTTTTTTTCTCCCATGTTCCTTGCGGGGCTCCGTAAAAAATATGTTTATTTATTTATTTTTTATTAAGGAAAGGTAACTACATGTAAGATAGAAAACCTCACAGATTTGTCATGTTCAGTTCAGTTCAGTTCAGTTCATTTTTATTTCAAACATTTCAAACATGTGCCTTCACAATCATTACAAAATATCATTCCATTATTTGTTTGAAAAGGAGTAGGCTGAAGTATTTACTTATTTGTCCCTACCCCCTCAAGTTTTACCTCTCATTCATTTAATTTTTTTTTGTCTTAAATTAAACAAACAACATATGAAACATATAAACATATGAAGTAAAACAAAACATAACATACATAAATCAAAAACAAGAAATTAGCAAGCCCCACCACAGTATAGTTTCTTTCATATGAAAAATACAGAATGTGTATATTTGCAGATACACAAGTTATGGAAAAACAACAAACCAAAACAAAACAAAAAAACAACCAAATGTGGCGTAATACATGTGATTATATCAGTAATGTGCAGTAATCATAACTGTAGGTGGTTTGGATTTTAAAGAATATAGTGCATCTTCATCTAATAAATACTTTTCTTATGAAAATGAAACACATTAAGATCAGTAATCACCTCGATATAGCCACAAAATCAGAGATAAGTGGTTGAGTCAGTATCAGTATTTCTCATAGTCTTATTTAAGTGCCAGATTTTAGAAGCCATGGTCCACCCACACATGGGCATGGTGTTTTCACTTACGCTGCCTGATTAGACCTGTTCTTAGGTGTGGGTGTCTGCACACTAATCTTGGTGGCCTTCTTCACAGCCCACCTTTTAGATTTGTCATCCTGAGAAAAACATAAACGTTACTGATACTCTGGTACATGAATAAGTCTGACAAGACCATAAGTCCACGGGCGTTTTTTCTGATATTCTTCTGCACTGCAGTTTAGTGTCATTCTCACATTAAAGGACCCAAAAGCATGAAATGTACACGAGCATGTAAAGATGTAATCAAGTTTATTAGAATCAAAAATGTATGTTCTCACAAGACTGGATGAATCATTGCTGGCATCATTTTTATCTTTATTTCATCAGCAACCAATTATAGACTAAGCCTTGATCATTGTGACAGTGCATTCTCTGGGGTGATGGCCCCTCCCACAGACTAAGATTTCCCCCTTAAAACATGCTCCTCGTGCTTCTAAAATGGCATTCATTACTTGTGGCACAAGTGATGATGAGCAGCATCGCCACTTGTGCCACAGCTAAAAGGAAAAGGAGCACAGCATGTAATTGTCAATGCGGCAGAGGTTTGAATGACTCTAATTAGACAGGAGTAGCACTTCTGGAAGACACTGGAAGAACACCAGGTTGGTTGCTAATTATAGTGCAGGCTTAGCTAAAACATTTCCTTCTGCTCCACATCCTCTTTGACAATTAGCTGCTGAGCTAAATGGGAAAGTTGATGCCTCAAAGCTGATTGATGGGATTGGCAGGAGTGCTATTGGTGTAGGCGTAATCAGATGGGTGACCAAGAGCAGAAAGGACATCCTGGGCATCCTGCCGATGATGAGATTAAACCAAATCAGTGAAAGACTCAGATTTGAGTCAAGGGAAGTATATAGGCAAGCTACCACACAGTACAAGCTATTTTTTTTTATTAGACTTTATAATGGTTTAACTAATGAGGCTAATGAGAGAATTCTGCAACATGAAAGCTGATTAGATGGAAAGAATCAAGAGCTCCTGTCAGTGGTGGCTACTTCCTGCAAGCTGTTTTTACCAGTGTTCACAAGTTATGAATCAAATATATAAAAGTAGCTGTAGAAAGGACCTACATTCTTTATTTGTTATCCCAAAATGGAAATAACATCAGAAATCATCCCAGCAAGCCTTGGTTTTCTGGTAGTGAGTCAGCAGAGCACAATATGAGGACCATAAAAGTGTAGCAGCTGAACTGACGACATGGATGATTCAGGTCATTGCTCTGTGGAGAGCTGAGGTGGAGCCTCAAGTCCTTTCTTGTTTGTTAGCATTACACCAAAAACTGCTTCTAACTTTCGATAAAAAAGAATCACCTAAATTCGGTGAACGTCACAATCTTCAAAGAAACCTGTTAAGCTAATCTTCTAATCCATAGCTATATGTCATGGTCCTGTTATGGGCTATGTACTAGTTCTATATTGGTCTCTCTTGAGCTCAGTCTTCCGTAGTCTCATCTCTGTGTCTTTCAGCTTTCCCAGTCATGTACCCATGTCTGTCTGTTTTCTCCCCATGTGTCAAGCCCACATGTCTTGGTCTCAGTGTTTGTACTTCCTGTTTTATTTTGATGGTCTTATGTTTCATGTCTATTATGTTCAGCTATGTTTCCCCTGTCTTGTCAGTCATAAGTGTCAGCTGTGTCCCACCTGTGGCCTCTTCGCTCGTTATCCTCCTTGTGTACATGTTGTCTCCATTCGCCTCTGCTATATGCTGTGTCCTCCTTGGAGTATTTGTACTTGTCTGTTTTTCCTAGTTTTGTTATTTTGTAATTTAGTTTAAAAATCATCTATTCATTTATTCCCTGTGGTCTGAATCCTGTTTTTGGGTCGTACCTCAGTCAGCCACCGTGACAGCTATATGTTTTAGCTTTATTACTGTAGCTTTGCATGTTTCTCATGTTTTATTGCATTAACAAGGTTTTTAAAATCAAACTTTTCCAAGATTTTTAGTAGATGCACTTATGGTATTTATTTGGAAATCCAACATGCCTTCATTCTCAAGATATCATATTTATAAAAATGGATGTCCATGCCAACCGCCTGCCAGTCCGCCAGCCTGCCGATGGGGTGACCCCATCAGCTTTTTACAGCTGGACATCTTAGTTCATCAACTGTCTGAAGCAGTATGTTCAGTTCCTCCTCTTTAAGGCCACACTCTCTTTAAGTCACCCTTCTTCTGACTGGCTGTCCTTAGCAGGGTAATCATGGGATCAATGTCACCTGATCAATGATCTACTCGGACTAACGACATCTGTGTTTGCAGGTCTGCCAAGGGAAATAGCGGACAGACTTATATGCCTCATATGTCAGCCTTGTAAGGAAAGATTGCCCTGCATCGAATTCATGGAAAACCAAATGATCTCTCATCAGTTAATAAAGTGTAAGTGACACTGAAGGCCAGGATCTCTGCTGAACTGACAGGACGTTCACAAATATTCATCTCATGTACAGGCTCCTTTTGGAAGGTATAATAACCACATTTTATAGACGAATAACCTGGGAAATGTTCCTCAGGATATTGTCTCTATAATTGTTTTCAAGCTGTTTCAGCTCCTCTTCACTCAGTGTAGCCTAACAGAATAGTTGGTAAATTATTTCTTGTTTTTTGCTGCATCTTTTAGTAAATACATTGTGTGCATTTGTTTGATATGCATCCCTTCAATGCTGCTGCTGTTCCTACATCCCTTTCTTATTCTTTTATCTTTGATAATAGTCTTCTTTATGGATCAGAACACATGTTTCCTGGCTTTGATGTTAGGTTTTATCTCTGGAACTTTAGTTTAAAAGCCTTTGTTCAGTAAATTGAAGAGTATAAATTAAAAAAAAAAGAAATCCAACAAAACAAAGAACACACTATAGAAGAAACTTCACTATGATCACAGCTGTAGCTTGCTGTTATAGTCTCAGTGCCTAAATTATCAGTAGCCAAAAGGCTATAAATGAGAAGGGAAAAACCCAGTAGTAATGAAATATTTATCTAAATCTCTGAAGACAGAAGGTTGACTTTGGTTTCCGGGCTTTGGAACTTTTGAGAACTTTTAAATTCAGGTTTTCAACCTGGGATATAGTTTCATACAAAGCTAATATAATAGGTCTCTGTCACAACCCTGCTAGTTATTCTAAAGTCTAGATTACAACAAGTGCTCGCTGGCCATCACATTACAAGCACAGCACAAGAGGAGCTATTCCTTAATGCTGACATTGCAAACTACTTCATTCAGGTTGCCTTTGAGGCCTTACGTAATTACTTCAAACACTACCTGTAGTGCCTTTCAACAATATCATCTCTTGGATTTTCATGTTTGGGTGGTGAGCTCAAATCTAAGAGTTCAAGAGAGTGTGAGTTAATTAAGTCGGGAGAATTGGTCCATTTGACTTTTTCTTGACTAATAAACATCTACCTCTAATAGTAATGCTGGTTTTTATCTTTTCACTCTTGGAAAATTGCCAAAGCAGAGAGGTTTACACGTTTCACATATATGGAAAAAATAATAATATATTTTAAACTTCTGTTCAAACATGTTGGTCTTTCGTTCCGGTTCAAAATTAAACAGAATATTGTTTTTCTGTCGAGTCCTACAGGATTTGCATTCTGATATTTCGTCTGGTACTCTCATGCTTAGTGGATTTGAGTCAAATTGAAAGTTGATTGTTGGATGGATATGAACATAGCTGTGACGCAGCCTCTAAATATATTTTTTAAAAAAGGACTTTTGCCTGATTTTCAATGTTTCCCTAGAAAATGTATCATGTTAACATGTGGTTTAGTAATGACACAAATCGACAATTACTTGTTACATGTTCATGTTCAAGTTTACAGGAACCTGTCGATTAATCACAATCCACACATTGCCACAGGCTAAAGATAGAAAGGTGTAGTATCACTGAGGGTAAATGTTACTGGCTGACTAGCCTGGCTGCGCCCCCCAAGTGCATATGGCTACACAGTGTGGGTGGATTTTCCTTTATAGCTGAGCTATTTGCTGGATGAGGACAGACCATTCCTGATGCATTTCAGGTTAGGCATCAGGAACTGTTCAATAATCTACAACTTTCAGACATGGCATAGTTCTGTGAGGTATTTGTAGATGGTGAAGTTAATAGAAAATTTTGAAATATTGTAAAGTCCAGTTCTTCTTGGTTGCACTGTTGGCTGGTTTTGTGCAGCACCAAGATTACTGATCTGGCTTTCATTACATTTTAGGATCATTAGCACTTTCTTGATTTCTCTGTTGTCTCTACCACCATCATCAGGGTGGACCATACAGTCCATTAATTTACAGTAAATACTCAGAGGCTGAAAAAAGTCTTATTAGCTTTCTATCACATTTTTAGTTTGCTGGACATGTTCTGTTGCTTAGTGCTACTATTTTTTTAAAGAACATTTTTCCATGTTTTCCCTTTTTCTGGTCTAAAATCAATGTCTAACACTAGTCTAGTACACACCGAACGTGATAGAAGCAACCAAAGAGTCAGGTTTACATGTAAAGTCAATGGAGAAGCACGATGAAGCGCGACTGGGGGTCCCGCAAAACTTCAGAAGTAGATTTGCGGCACAAACGCTTTTCTGCCTGATTCGCGCGAACAATTAGTGCGACTGAAGCGTTTGAAGCACGAAGTAAAATACGCGCTGCATTTTATGTGGTGCATTTTGTGCATTCGCGCTTATTGCATGTGCCGCTCAAGTTGGAAAAATCTGAACTCCAGCGTCAAGTCGCGCCACGACAACCAATCAGGTGACAGGTGTCAGTGATGCTGTGACTGAGTGAATGGAGTCACAGCATCAGCAGGACATGGATACTAATTTATGTAAATCAGGAAAGCCACTACATAGGTTAGGGACAACAAATGATAACTGAAGCGCCTGAAACTGACCTTTTTTGTCACTACTGTAGCACCAACTCCTGGAAACCAGGAAACCAGGCTCAGTCATTTAAAAAAAAAAGAAAAGAAATCAAACGAGATCAAAAGAGTAAACATTGGAGTAGAAGACAGAATTTGTAACCAAGTTTCCTCTAATCTTTTGAGCTTTTCTTCTTTTTCTGACAGAATGAACAAAAGTAAATCAAAAGAGTATGTCATTGGCCCTGAAGCCAAGCTTTTGTAAAGCTGAGTTATGTGATGATACCCAGTTTAAGAACATGATGACTAGAGCATAACAATGATTAAAAAAAATGGAGGGAGCAAATTAATGAAAACAGACAAGGATAATTTAAAAAAGAAAAAAAGAAAATAACCAACAAAGAAGTTATCCAAACAAGAAGGTCCCTCAGAAGCTTGCACCAGCTGAGACAAGATCCTGCAGGGTGGTACGCAAATGCCCAAATCGCAACCTGTCAAGAAACCAAAATTCCGCTGAAGCACGTGTCCTTCCTCAGCCCTGTGGAGTCCTCACACAGTTTATTATTCATTTCCAGGCATCAGTTGTGGCTCCTAGCCATATTTTCAGAGTGCAAACGAGGAAACATTCTTGGGGCGCGCCAGGCAGCAAGACGAGGAGTAGTGTTAGCACTTCAGCTCACTCCAAAGGTGTTGCCAATCGACGCAGACGAGCAGAGCACCACAGAGGAATGGAAGGGACGCAGAATAGCATTTGGCTAGGCACTATCATTCTAATAGCAGCTGTCTGTGAATGACGGCCTTCGGCACGGGATGCTAAATCCACCTTGTGCTGCTGAACAGGCCTGCATCTGCTTATCTCCCTCAGAGAGCAGAAGAACACTTCTGTGCTTCATAGACAGGCTTCGGCTAAGATGTTACTAGCTTGCTACAAAATAGAAAATTACTGAAAGTTATGCATAGTTGCACAATGTTTACCTTAAAACATTGTATAATTAGACAACAACTGAGAATTACTGAGAAGTCCCTACAGTGGTATATCCAAAAACTTACTCTGTGAATCCACTATAAAAAACAAAAGGCATCTCATTCAGTTGAAGAGTGTCCTACAGTTAGTGTGACTCCCTTTTAAACATGATGGCAGAAATGGAGCCTGGTCTGCTATGGTCTGTATGTTATGTATTGTGATTTGTAGGATTATATCATGTTCAACAGAAAATGTCTGCTGGTTGTATGACTTTGTAAATATTGAATACTTGCACATATTGGAGGCACTGTTGAGTCTGCATCTCTTTTACCCTGTATTTCAAAATTAGTCATCTGTTTCTTTTATGAACATCCTCTAAATATTGAGCGAGGGTTTGGGCATTTCTCTCTCTACTTTTAAATCACGTCTCAAAACCCATCTATCCAGAATTGCATACCCTTGATCCCGTCTTAGTCTATTTTTCCTTGCTTAGCTTTTATACTTTCACACTTGTTTTTTTTTCTCATTTACCTTATGTTTACATTTTATTTTGCTATATCTTATTATATTGTATTGCTACTAATGTTTTGTACTATTGTCAGGTGACCTTGAGGGTCTGAAAGGCGCCTATAAATAAAATGTATTATTATTTATTATTATTTCCTCTACCATACCCTACTGTAGAGGTGTACAACATTAAAAACATACCCTACAGTGATGTAAGCTGTGCTGTTAATTGTGACAAATTTCAAAAGGACAAGGTCCTTTCCAATCAAATAATTTGAAAACGCTGAAATAAAAAGGCTGTGCTAATCACAGTTTGGCCATAACGAACACCCTGTTCGAACATAAGAGTGTCCATAAGTGCACGTGGCACCAGGACGCTCTAGGCCGTAGGTCGATGATCGATTTTGTAATCGTATCAGCAGACCTGCGACCATATGTTCTGGACACTCGGGTAAAGAGAGGGGCTGAGCTGTCAACTGATCACCACCTGGTGGTGAGTTGGATCAGGTGGCGGGGGAAGACGCTGGACAGACCTGGTGCACCTAAACGCGTAGTGAGGGTGTGCTGGGAACGTCTAGCAGAGGCCCCAGTCCGCGAGATCTTCAATGCACACCTCCGGCAGAGCTTCAACAGCATTCCGAGGGAGACTGGGGACATTGAGTCCGAATGGACCATGTTCAGCGTCTCCATTGCCGAAGCTGCTGCATTGAGCTGCGGCCGCAAGGTGGTTGGTGCCTGCCGTGGTGGTAATCCCCGAACCAAATGGTGGACACCAGAGGTGAAGGGAGCCACCAGGCTGAAGAAGGAGTCCTATCGGGCTTGGTTAGCCTGTGGGACTCCGGAGGCAGCCGACAGGTATCGACAGGCCAAGCGGAATGCGGCTCGGGCAGTGGCTGAAGCAAAAACTCGGGTGTGGGAGGAGTTCGGAGAGGCCATGGAAAAAGACTTTCGGACTGCCTCGAAGAGATTCTGGCAAACCGTCAGACGTCTCAGGAGGGGAAAGCGGTGCTCTACCTGCACTGTGTATAGTGCTGGCGGAGCGCTGCTGACGTCGACTGAGAAAATTGTCAGGCGGTGGAAGGAATACTTCGAGGACCTCCTTAATCCCACTGACACGTCTTCCGAGGAGGAAGCAGAGTCTGGGGATGAGGGGAATGACCCGCCAATTTCCGGGGGCGAGGTCACTGAGGCAGTTAAACAACTCCTTGGTGGCAGAGCCCCTGGTGTTGATGAGGTCCGCCCCGAGTTCCTGAAGGCTCTGGACGTTGTAGGGCTGTCCTGGTTGACACGCCTCTGCAATGTTGCGTGGAGATCAGGGGCAGTACCTGTGGACTGGCAGACCGGGGTGGTGGTCCCCATCTTTAAGAAAGGGGACCGGAGGGTGTGTTCCAACTACAGGGGGATCACACTCCTCAGCCTCCCTGGGAAAGTCTATGCCAGGGTGCTGGAAAGGAGAGTTCGTCCGTTAGTCGAACCTCGGATACAGGAGGAACAATGCGGTTTTCGTCCTGGTCGCGGAACACTGGACCAGCTCTTTATCCTCTCCAGGATACTTGAGGGTGCATGGGAGTTTGCCCAACCAGTCTACATGTGTTTTGTGGACTTGGAGAAGGCATTCGACCGTGTCCCTCGGGGTGTCCTGTGGGAGGTGTTGCGGGAATATGGGGTGTCTGGCCCATTGCTACGGGCCATTCGATCCCTATACAACCGTTGCAAGAGCTTGGTTCGCATTGCCGGCAATAAGTCGGACTCGTTCCTGGTGGGTGATGGGCTCCGCCAGGGCTGCCCTTTGTCTCCGGTTCTGTTCATAATTTTTATGGACAGGATTTCTAGGCGCAGCCAAGTGGCGGAGGGCTTTCACTTTGGTGGCCTCAGAATCTCATCTCTGATTTTTGCAGATGATGTGGTTCTGTTGGCTTCATCGGGTGAGGGCCTCCAGCTCGCACTGGAACGGTTCACAGCAGAGTGTGAAGCAGCGGGAATGAGGATCAGCACCTCCAAATCCGAGGCCATGGTTCTCAGCCGGAAAAGGGTGGAGTGCCCACTCCGGGTCGGGGATGAGTTCCTGCCCCAAGTGGAGGAGTTCAAGTATCTCGGGGTCTTATTCGCGAGTGATGGGAGAAGGGAGCCGGAGATCGACAGATGGATTGGGGCTGCAGCTGCAGTAATGCGGACGCTGCACCGGTCCATCATGGTGAAGAGGGAGCTGAGTGTAAAAGCGAAGCTCTCAATTTACCGGTCGATCTACGTCCCTACCCTCACCTATGGCCACGAGCTGTGGGTAGTGACCGAAAGAACGAGATCGCGGATACAAGCGGCAGAAATGAGCTTCCTCCGAAGGGTGGCTGGCCTCTCCCTTAGAGATAGGGTGAGAAGTTCGGCCATCCGGGAGGGGCTCAGAGTAGAGCAGCTGCTGCTCCACATCAAAAGGAGCCAGCTGAGGTGGTTCGGGCATCTGACAAGGATGCCCCCTGGGCGCCTCCTGGGTGAGGTGTTCCAGGCATGTCCCACCGGGAGGAGGCCCCGGGGCAGACCCAGGACATGCTGGAGAGATTATATCTCTCGGCTGGCCTGGGAACGCCTTGGTATTCCCCCGGATAAGCTGGAGGAGGTGGCTGGGGAGAGGGAGGTCTGGGCCTCTTTGCTTAGGCTGCTGCCCCCGCGACCCGGCCCCGGACCAAGCGGATGAAGATGGATGGATGGATGGATGAAATAAAAAAGTTGGAAATTATTATGTCTCCATTTCTTAGTCTTTCCCATTGGCGCCAATAGCTCGAACTTTCTGAGGTCTTTTGGATGTTTTTTAAAACACAGAACGTCTGTTTAGAATCACCCATCTTGAGTCCACACAAGAACAAATTCAGATTTATACAAAATGAAATACACTAAAAGACCTCAAAAAAGCAACACACAATGCCATGATCTAAAGAAACAGCTGAGAAATAGTCTTTTGAATCTATTCACCTGAAAAATACAACAGAGGCATTTTTAAGACTTTAGGACTCCAGTAAATCACAGTGTGAGGTATTATCCACAGTGGTGAGCCTTCTCAGGAGTCGCCAGCCTACCAAGATGACTCCAAGAGCACATAGGCGACTTGTCCAGGAAGCCACAAAAGAACCGAGAATATCTAAAGAACTGTAGGCTGCACTCGCCTCCATAAAGGTCAGAATTGATTAATTCAACAATAAGAAAGAGAGTGGGCAAAAAAAAAAGGCACCCACCGGTGAGTCAGGCAAAATTTAAGAAGAACACGAAGGCTCGTCTCACATTTGCCAGAGAATATTTTGATGATCCCCAAAACTTTTAGGAAAATATTCTGTGGACTCACGAGAATCTTCACATTGTGTTATATCTGGTATAAAACTAACATAGCATTTCACAAAAATAACATATCAACTCTCAAACATTGTGGTAGTTGTGTGATGGTCTGAGGCTGCTTTAGGAACCATGAATTCTGCTCTCCACAGAAAATTCTGAAGGAGAATGTTCGGCAATCAGTTTGTGCTCTGAAAGTCAAGTGCACTTCAGTAATACAGCAGGACAGTGAAAAACACCAGCCCACCAGTCAACCTCTGAATAGCTCACAAAAATCAAAGTGAAGGTTTTGGATTTGCCTAATCAAAAAGTTTAGGGGTGAACGGTAAGTTGGTAAGAGAAAACACAATTCTCCTGTTCACAGGAACAGTTCAGTTCTGGATTGCAGAGAGACATATTCAACTAATTGGGACCGTTGCCAGGAATCAAAGACACACAAAACATTAACACAAAGACTTCACTAGAAATTCCAGCTAGCACCAGAGAGCCTGATTACCACACACAGGAAACCTGTTCAAATTGACAGCATTTCAGCTGTCACAAATCAGTAAAAAGTCAAAGTGGGCTGCTAACCTTTGGATCCTATTAGCTACATTTATCCTATACTGAAGGCTAAATTGACTAGCTCCAAAGAAGGCGATAGTCATTAAAACAAAATGAGTATAAAATCACTTTTGAGAATGACCTTGTACACTTGTAATGCCGGATATTTCTACGTTTTCTTGAGTTTAAAAATAAAAGGTCAAGTTAGTTTGTTCTTCTTAATTATGTTTACCTCTAACTTCACTTAATGCACACAACAACTTAACCAAGAGACACTATAATATCAGCTGGCCAAACTCCTACAGATGTGAGGCATTCGTATAAAAACCTGCTTCAGTCCGTTCTTACAGCAGTGAAAATATCACACGGCTTAAAGATTTGGCAACTAAAAAGCTTCCACACATCCTCTCTAATTCAATTTCCTTACCCACTCATTAACTTAGTCGTTAATTAAAAGTAGTGCCGTTTGGGTTGGTTCAGCCTTTTGGGGAAATGAAAAGCAGGATGGTTCGTGAGGCTGATGTATACTGAGATTTTTCGCTGAAATCCTTTGAGCTAATTGGAAACTGACACAAGGCTGCACCAAACATGTTTCTGAGCGGTTTACAGTTCTTTACAAATATGCTTAAATGAATGTGTGGCCTGAGGAGCTGCAGTAACTCCCATCTGTTCTTCTTAAAAAGAAGCTCACTATAATTTCAGTAATTTTAGTTTATTAAGTATTGATTGCTTCTCTTTTAATTTTTAAAGGCTTTAAAGTGTTAGTGACAATCTACAAGGCAAAAACTCTCCTAGACACGGATGAAAGAAATGTCCCCGAGTCTTTCCTTTCCAATGGATCCATCTTCTTCCAAAATAGATGAAGGTCAACTTTTAAGGCACATTTTTGAATTACTTTCATAACATCTCGAAGCTTTAGAAAGACTTTTAAACCATGGATTCATTTATCCTCCCCATGCTCTGGACCTATTGCCAAAATTATTTATAATTTCAGACAGTGAGAGTGGGAAGCTGCCTCCTGGCAGGGGGAGAACAGGAAGAACACCTGGGAGCAAAGTTATATCTTTAATTAATTAACTCAGACAATGTTATCTTTCTAATTCCAGAGGCAGGTTTGTAAGCCAAAGGGTCCTGGTTGTAGGAATATCAACTCAAGAAAAAGGAAGCGATATCACTGAAAGTTACAACAAGGTTCACTTTCATGAACAATCCCATTAATAGAGAACCCAGCCAAATACTGTGTTTAGGATGAAATATGACATGCAGTGGGTTAACATAAATGTGTGTGTGTAGTATATGGTCTATTATATTTTGAAACCTGAACATTGATGTTATGGAACTGTTGGGATAAAAGTGCAATAGTGTGGTCAGGCACATTTCCTCAACATTTCTGTGCCGCTTTTACTCATGAAAAGTTTAGTTTCACTGTGTTTATTTAGAACAATCAAATCTGTTAATGTTTGGTCAGATTTAACACCACACACAAAAGGTACTATGAGTGAACTCTTAAGGAGCAGATAAGTTCTTTTTACTTTATTATTATCTTTTGCTTTTTGCTGTTTTATAGGTTGGCTTCAGAATAAGTCTGGCCTTGGATTACATGATTCTTTTTTCACAGCATCATTGAAAACGTTACTCTATGAGAAATTCAAAACTTTGGTCAAAGATTTAACAAAATTTTATTTTATTTTTTTTAACTATTGGCATGATGACCATGATCACAGGACTCATGCCAGAAGACCTTGTGCTATACAGGGAGTGCAGAATTATTAGGCAAATGAGTATTTTGTCCACATCATCCTCTTCATGCATGTTGTCTTACTCCAAGCTGTATAGGCTCGAAAGCCTACGACCAATTAAGCATATTAGGTGATGTGCATCTCTGTAATGAGAAGGGGTGTGGTCTAATGACATCAACACCCTATATCAGGTGTGCATAATTATTAGGCAACGTCCTTTCCTTTGGCAAAATGGGTCAAAAGAAGGACTTGACAGGCTCAGAAAAGTCAAAAATAGTGAGATATCTTGCAGAGGGATGCAGCAGTCTCAAAATTGCAAAGCTTCTGAAGCGTGATCATCGAACAATCAAGCGTTTCATTCAAAATAGTCAACAGGGTCGCAAGAAGTGTGTGGAAAAACCAAGGCACAAAATAACTGCCCATGAACTGAGAAAAGTCAAGCGTGCAGCTGCCAAGATGCCACTTGCCACCAGTTTGGCCATATTTCAGAGCTGCAACAAAAGCACCCAAAAGCACAAGGTGTGCAATACTCAGAGACATGGCCAAGGTAAGAAAGGCTGAAAGACGACCACCACTGAACAAGACACACAAGCTGAAACGTCAAGACTGGGCCAAGAAATATCTCAAGACTGGTTTTTCTAAGGTTTTATGGACTGATGAAATGAGAGTGAGTCTTGATGGGCCAGATGGATGGGCCCGTGGCTGGATTGGTAAAGGGCAGAGAGCTCCAGTCCCACTCAGACGCCAGCAAGGTGGAGGTGGAGTACTGGTTTGGGCTGGTATCATCAAAGATGAGCTTGTGGGGCCTTTTCGGGTTGAGGATGGAGTCAAGCTCAACTCCCAGTCCTACTGCCAGTTTCTGGAAGACACCTTCTTCAAGCAGTGGTACAGGAAGAAGTCTGCATCCTTCAAGAAAAACATGATTTTCATGCAGGACAATGATCCATCACACGCGTCCAAGTACTCCACAGCGTGACTGGCAAGAAAGGGTATAAAAGAAGAAAAACTAATGACATGGCCTCCTTGTTCACCTGATCTGAACCCCATTGAGAACCTGTGGTCCATCATCAAATGTGAGATTTACAAGGAGGGAAAACAGTACACCTCTCTGAACAGTGTCTGGGAGGCTGTGGTTGCTGCTGCACGCAATGTTGATGGTGAACAGATCAAAACACTGACAGAATCCATGGATGGCAGGCTTTTGAGTGTCCTTGCAAAGAAAGGTGGCTATATTGGTCGCTGATTTGTTTTTGTTTTGGTTTTGAATGTCAGAAATGTATATTTGTGAATGTGGAGATGTTATATTGGTTTCACTGGTAAAAATAAATAATTGAAATGGGTATATATTTGTTTTTGTTAAGTTGCCTAATAATTATGCACAGTAATAGTCTCCTGCACACACAGATATCCCCCTAAAATAGCTAAAACTAAAAACAAACTAAAAACTACTTCCACAAACATTCAGCTTTGATATCAATGAGTTTTTTGGGTTCATTGAGAACATGGTTGTTGTTCAATAATAAAATTATTTCTCAATAATACAACTTGCCTAATAATTCTGCACTCCCTGTACTCTACATCTGATGCTGGCAGCTTGAAGCTACACAAAATCCGTCCATCCATTTTCTGCTGCTTACCTTATTCCATTATAAAGCAGCTTTGGCCCATAGACGATGAAGGTGATTTTAGATCATGTTCACATGTGGCTTCTTTTTTGCAAAATAGACCTTTACCTGCCCATGTGGATGGCACTGGCAAACGTTACCGACAGAGCATATTGATTGTTGGCCTTGTACCTTGCACACAGAGATTTTTGCACTGTGAGTAATGAAAGTTTTCAAATTCTTTGCAATTTTTACATTAAAGAACATGCACCACAGCAACAACGTGTCCCCAACGTGTAGAGGCAGATAGGTGAACTTCTTCCCATCCTCCAGTCAACCTTATTAGTTAGAAAATGTTCCTCCAAAGGTGTAGTCTGCGTCTGTGAACACCCGTGTGTACACCTGTGTGGATCAGCATGCTTGTATTCCAAAGGTTTCTCCATGTAACAATCTGCTAGGGAGTGTGGGGAGCCATCGCCCCATCCCCCAGGGCATGAAGCAGGTATAGAGGAGACCAGGCCCCAGACATCCAGAGGCCCCAAAGTACGAGGGCCTGAGGAGGACCACCAAAGTAGGGGATCCATGCCACCCTCCTGGGAAGAGCTGAGTAGATCCCCAAACGAGAGGTCACCCAGCAGCCACGGAGCAGAGGCCAGAGGGCGTTGCAGTGGCGTGCCCGCGGACTCTGCTGGCAGCCAGCTGTGCCAGAGAAGACCGGGCTTCAGGCCCAGAGGCCAGAGGCCTGAGGGCAACCCACTCCCCGGAAGGGGCCCAGCCAGGTCACAGGCGCCAGGCCCCGCCAATCGGCCACCAGGAGTGAGCCAGTACATGCATGAGCGCCCAGCCCCAGTCGACAAGAACCACCAACACACCAACGTCTGAGGGCATCAGCTACCAGCAGGGAGTGTGGTGAGGGGAGATAGGCATCCGTACTTTGGAGGGCCTGAGATGTTCCCAGAGAGGTCGAGTCTAAGACCCAACCTGACATATAAACACAGACGAACAGGCGCACGTGGACACAAACGTGCATTCCCACCCCCATATACACAATCCAACGTGTAGACAGACACAAATAGACACTGCACAGACAGTCACACTCCCCAAACATACTCTATGTCCCAGGTCCAGGTACCCCCACCCCCAGAGGGGCAAGCCGCACCTAGACCCAGGAGATGTAACCCTTTTCTCTGGGGTGGAGGCAAGCGGACCACCTCCCCTACACCTTTCTTGGCTGCTGCCTCAAAGCACATTGTGCGCTGTCTATCTTGCGTGCTGCACAATAGCGTTTAATATTTAGTATCTACTGTTATCTACTGCTTGCTAGTTTATTGTGATGGTGCTGTATTTATTATGTTGCTCTTTTGTTTGTTTTCTCTTCTGGTTTTTTTTTCTCCATACAGCTGATCCAGGTGTTTTGTTTGTTTTTCTTTCTTCCCCCCTTTCTCACCGTCTCTTCTCCCCTCTGTTTTTGCATTGTAATTTTATTCATATTTTACACAATGTTTTAAACATTTTTCAAATTATAAGCTTTATTCATCATCACAGCTTTTACATGTTATGTGTTTACTGTAGATGGCATTCCAGGGACTGGGATGAGTACTGAGAAAGGGGCTTTTGACAAACAAAAGAATGTACAAACATTTCAGAGGAGGTAATGAAAAACTGCAATGTTAGTCAGGAAGTCAAACAGTTGTCTGATATATAAAACAAACAGGTTCCAAAAGGAAAACTAAAGTCTAGGAATAATAGGGGACAGCAGAAAAGTGAGGGTAGATATTGACAAAGGAGACCCAGGACTGCATTTATTGTCACAGTCTGGCGAGGGCAGACTGTATGAATTGAAAAAGGACCCAAAACGCAGACGCCAAGGAACAGGGAACAGAACTTGAAATGTTAACAAAAGGCGAGCCGTTTAATAAGGCTAGTAGAAGAGGTACAAACAAAGGGCAAGGCAAACTGAAGCAAAATTAACACAAACCTAAACTGGGGAATCTAAACAAGCAATAAGAAAAACCTAGACAAGAAACTTGGAAGCATGGCATGGGAAACATGGCGTGGACAACAGACGACCTGACAATCACACACTGAAAACAGAGGACTTAAATACACAGGAGGTGATTAGGGGAAGTGGAGACACATGAGGAAACAGCTGGCACACATGAACATAATGACGTCACAGTGGGAGAGTAAAACTGAACATGATGAACACAGAACACCAGACCTCTTCACAATAAAACAGGAAACATAATGAGACATAGACATGACAACCCGAACTTGACAACGTAAGACACAGACATGAAACGCATGAAGAGCAGGGGAGATTTAACATGGTTGGAAACACGAGGGGAAAATAATAACTAGAAACACTTAGGCATAATAATACAAACTTGATAACATAAGACACGCAGCATGAAACACGAAGGGTGAAGGGAAGCTTAAATACAGGGGAAGAAAACACAAGGAGTCTAATAACCAAATGAACTTAGATAACCTAATGAACAAAATAAACTCAAACTTAAAACGCTGGGTCAAGAGACCCAGGACCATGACATTTATACACAGAGGACCAATTGAAGACAGGTGAAAACAAATGAGGACGGTGATTATAATCACCAAGAACAGAAAGCAAAGGAAGCAAATCAGCCAGAGATATTCAAGGAAATTCATAACCAAAATAACAAAAGAAAATAATGCACATGAAATTGGAGAATTAGAGGGCGGAGAAGACAGAGCAGCATAAAGCAGTGACTGAGGTCATGCTTTTTAAATCAAGTGGCTCCAGCTGTGTCCCTGACTTTGACCTTTCCTCTTTGACCCGACATGAAAAATCCAGCATCACTAATTTAGGTGTAAAAATGGACCCCAGCCAAAAACTTGATTCACAGGTCAATGCTGTGGTTTCAGTTGAGGCTGTCAAAAATTAAGCCCATTCTGTCGAGATACCACCTAGAGCAGGGGTAGGGAACGGGGAGCAGGGTGGGTGTCCTGCAGGTTTTAGATGTGTCCTTGATCCAACACAGCTGATTTAAATGGCTAAATTACTTGCTCAACATGTCTCTAAGTTCACCACAGGCCTGGTAATTTGATTTGATTCAGGTATGTTGACCCAGGGTGATCTGGAGATCTGGAGGCCTGTAGTTCCCCACCCCTGACCTAGGGACACTGATGCATGCACCTGGATTATTGTAATTCTCTTTTGACTGGAATTAGCCAGGCCTCCCTCTCCTGTCTACACCTGGTACAAAATGCTGCTGCATGATTTTTAACTGGTAAAAGCAAACAAGAGCACATAACCCCAGTTTGATTCCTTTCATTGGCTTCCCATTCAGTTTCAAATCCATTTAAAAATGTCTTTGTTTGAGCTGCTTCACCCTTACATGCTGTCACATGCTCTTAGATCAGCTAACTAAATCCAGAGGAGACAGAGCTTTCAGCCTTTCTTTGTACTAATTCATTGTTTTATTCGTGTTCTCTTATTTTTTTTGTACAGCACTGTGGTTATGTTGTTTTATAGAGATTTAGAGATAAATTGAAAGTGATTCATGTAAACTGTGATCCCAACACAGCATCATACGCAGCTACAGGAACTTGTGTTTGAGATGGGTTAAGCTTGCTGAAGTGTCCTTCTAAATCAGTGCGTCTCACTTATTTTTGTTACACTCCCCATATTGAAGAAAAGGAAAAAGAAAAAAATATCACCTTAAAACAAAGAATAACTTTTGAGAAATTATTTTTAGTCTGCAACAGGAAAGATTTAAAGTGCATGTAGTAGTACTGCAACTCTATAAACAAAACTATAAACATTTTTTGACTGACTTGAACCATTTGATTCTGAAAAATAAAATTAAACAAAATCAATAAATAAATTTAAATTGATCAGGAACATTAACTACTACAAATTAACTATTCAGTAGACATACTGGTCTTTCCTAGTCTCTCACCGTGTTCACAGTGAAGCCAAGCGCTACATACTTTTGTTTGTCTCATTATTTCGCCTCTCTACGCATTTCTTTTCATCACTGTTAAATATTTTTCCTTTTTTCCTTGAGGGTTTGTTTACTGCACTTCTTATGCATGCTTGGTGCAAAAACCCCTGCCACCTACTGTAGTGGATGCGCAATTGCACTTTATTCTACTACGGCAAAAAGAAAGCATGTTCCCCACAGTGTTAAAAAACAATCTGTAAAAATACAGTACAATCTACTGTATAAATATGAAGGAATACATAGAAATGCACATTTAAGGATATAAAGAACTATATATTTAATGAGTTACAGTGAAAAGAAGCTTGGAAATAGTAATATAAACAGAAATTTCAGGTAATGATACAGAAAATACACTGTGAATAAACTGATATGTCTGTGAAGGTTCTCAGTCATCCAGGTCATCGTAGTCACAGTCCTTTGACTGTGAATAAACTGAATTTTCCGTTTTATAGCTGAAGGAAATGTCCGTAAATAGTACAGAGAGTATACTGTAAATCTACAGAATTTTCTGTTTTATCATTTACATAAAAGTCCGTCACACTTCCGTAAAAAAACAGAAAATGTACTGGCAGAAAATTACCAGGACATTTTCCGTTTTTCTACGGAATATTTTTTTACAGTGCATGGTCACACATGGCCCCCCTCCCTGACATCGCACCTTCCCACTATTTGAGAAGGACTGTTCTAAATGATGGGTTCCAGTTAATGTTTCACCACTGGAACTGGACGAGAAATAATTCAAAATACAAAGTAATTGCAGAAGATTTTTTTTTTTAAGTTTTCTGCAGAAAGTGTCATATTTTCCAACTGTTGCTGCAATCTCCCTGTGTGTCATGTGGGAATCTCTATGCTCCTGGATTGATGTATTATAGAGATGCCTGTAGAGACCGACGTTCTTGTTCAGTCATGCCTCCAGCTCATTTGAAAACTGGGAGGTGCGCCCCCAGCTGAAACAACACCAAGGCGCATCCCGTTCAAGTGCCATCATTTTTATCACAGGCCTCAATGTGCAACGAAAACAACAGCAGCACAAGCTGCCTGTAAAACCTAGAGCTGTTCACTGATGGCAAGCAACATAAACAGAGCTCTAAAAGTGAACATTCGATAAAACATATCAAAGTGAAAGCGATCTCTCTCCTTACATTTTAAATAAAGGATCCCATGCTTCCCATTTGCATCCATCTCCTTGCGGCCTCAGTTGACTACTGTTTCTAGAAGCTGACTCAGAGTCATTGGAATCTCTAATTTCTGCCATTTTTATGGGTGTGTCAATTTCCTGTTAACAAAGACTGGAGCTTGTCAAGCTGAGAGGTCAGCAGCTTCTCAGCCATTGTGTAACAATGTGCTCTTTGAAGGAGATTGATGTGAGACCAGCATGCATGTTCCTGCCTCTTCTTTCACTGCTCAGTTAGATAGATAAAGGTCTTATGAGGTTTACTTTACATACACAGAGGGTTGTACCATTATGGAGTGGGACTTTGATTATACTCGCATAAAGTGGCACAACACAGGAGTAAGCACAGTTTAAAAACTAATTAGAATGACAAAAAAGTTTTGTTTTTTGTTCTTTATACGATAAATAAAATTTCATTTGACAACTCGTGTAATTAGTTCAGCATTCAGATCAGTAACTGTGCTGTTGATTAATATATTTGGTCTAATTTAGCAGCCTAACCTCTCTTCATGCTCTGTCTGATATTAGCAACAAACTAACTTTCTTTTGATTGGTTGATCCTTGCACAGAGAAAATGTGCACAGCAGGTCGACAGGGTTCTGTGCTGACAGACAAACGTTTTGGGTCACAGGGATTACATGAAAAAACACTGACCTCATTATTTGAAACTCCAATAATGTGAAAGTGTGTGTGTGTGTGTGTGTGTGTGTGTGTGTGTGTGTGTATATATATATATATATATATATATATATATATATATATGAATGACAGAAAATACCTGACAAAACTGTAGATTATGATCCTACCGAGTTTTCTGTCCATAGGCTCATCTGTTGCTCATTAAATGTGTCAAGCATCCTATACTAATGGTGTTTACTGTCATATTGGGAAGTGACAGAAGTTGACAGCTCAATAAGTATCTAATGGTAATGACCGTTGACTTCAGCTGTCATATATGGAGAGCATCTACATCACTGGCAATAGCAACATAATTATATGCCTGAGGAGCAAATGAAATTAAAGGCATTTAGTGGCATGTCTTTGATATTACCCAGAGTCTTTGAAGCCACAGGGTAAATCAGGAGAAAGACTGACTCTAATTTCAAAATAAGTTGATGATTCAGTGGATAATTTGATTGGTGGCGATTTACATACTGCATTTGGAGCCATTAATTGTGCAGTGTAGCAAGAAAGGCAACACACTGAAATTACCACTCCAAATGTAACACGTGCAACAAGCAATGTAAGCAAGATTTGGATTTGGATTTTTTCCTAATGCTGCTCACTTCTTCCTTTTTTTGTCATTTTCTGGTGGGTTTACAGAACACAAAGGTTGGACTCAAATCAAGTTTATTACAAAAAGAGCATAATATCAACAAAAACAATTAAAATCCTAAAACTACTGAGACAAAGTACTACACAAAATGGAGCAAAATTTATTATTAATAGTTGCTTAAGGAGAGATCACTGAATGGAGGAACTGAGCTTGAGTTATTGGGAAGCAGAATTCCACTAAGTCATCAGGTGATTAGACTACAATGACCCATCACAGAAGAATGAAATCCCTGCAGTGAAATGAAATCAGGACGGAACCACCTGCCAATTCTAGATATTGGTGGTGGTGAAGATGAAGATAGAGTTTTGGCTGAGGCTCTGAGTGACTGGCGTGAGGTGGAGATGAGGAGGAGGCGGATTTCGCAAACACGTTTGAAAGGAAAAATGACAGAACACTACTCAGATTTAAAACATGCAAAATGGAGGCTGGCAGAGAAGGTGGGCAAAAAAATGTTTGGACTGGACAGTAATGATGTCACAATTGAGTTGGACAACTTTGGAAAGCAGAAGTGATGGAAAGAATAGATAAGCAGACAAGCACCCATGAAAGCAGGCAGATGAGTCATTACAGAGCTTCCTTATTGAACCAAAAGATAAGCATCATTATTAAAGTGCAGTCACCAATGAATTCCCCTAATCTGGACAAAATGTATATTTTATGCAATATTTGGATTAAAATACGAATGCTATAATGCAAAGCCTCGGGTTTAGGGCTTTGGAAGATTGTCATGGATGCCAATCATCGAACCACCAACTTCTTTTGGGAAGAATACTAACCCCAAATTGCCCTCCGATGAATCTGTTGGTGTGAATGTTACCTAGAAAGCATTTAAGCACAGAAAAAAAGTTCCTGTGTGAATGGGTGAATGAGGCATGCTGTGTAAGTAAAGCAGAAAAGTGCTACCGGTATATAAGAACCTGTAAGTTGCGATGTGCGTTAGTCTTATTTGTCCAGCTCATCCAGTAGATGCGTAATTGGATTGAGATCTAGAGAATCTGAAGATTAAGTCAACACCTCAAACTTGTTGTTGTGCTCCTCTCCTCCTTCTGACCCACTTTTGTACATTATCCTGCTGTGGCCACAGTCATGAAAGAGTACACAGTCGGCAACAATCATATGCATGGGAGCACTTAAGACCTCCCAGCAGAACATTTCCCAAAGCATCAAACCACTGCCTCTGCTAGCTTGGCTTTTTTTTAAGTGCATCCTGGTGACAGGTTTTTCCCAGGTAAGCCACACACATGGACCCGACCATCAATGTGATCCTTCACATCAGACCTTCTCCAACTGCTCCGTGGTCCAGTGGACATGCTCACGTGCCGATTGATGGTGCTTTTGGGGGTGGATATACAGTGGGGCAAAAAAGTATTTAGTCAGCCACCGATTGTGCAAGTTCCTCCACCTACAATGATGACAGAGGTCAGTAATTTGCACCAGAGGTACACTTCAACTGTGAGAGACAGAATGTGAAAAAAAAAAAAATCCATGAATCCACATGGTAGGATTTGTAAAGAATTTATTCGTAAATCAGGGTGGAAAATAAGTATTTGGTCAATAACAAAAATACAACTCAATACTTTGTAACATAACCTTTGTTGGCAATAAAAGAGGTCAAACGTTTACTATAGGTCTTTACCAGGTTTGCACACACAGTAGCTGGTATTTTGGCCCATTCCTCCATGCAGATCTTCTCGAGAGCAGTGATGTTTTGGGGCTGTCACCGAGCAACACGGACTTTCAACTCCCGCCACA
Source organism: Aulonocara stuartgranti (assembly GCF_965226115.1). Taxonomy (NCBI): domain Eukaryota; kingdom Metazoa; phylum Chordata; class Actinopteri; order Cichliformes; family Cichlidae; genus Aulonocara; species Aulonocara stuartgranti. The sequence goes on from NC_138946.1 coordinate 4,097,186, forward strand.
GATTTTCTATGGGGTTGAGGTCTGGAGACTGGCTAGGCCACTCCAGGACTTTCAAATGCTTCTTACGGAGCCACTCCTTTGTTGCCCAGGCGGTGTGTTTTGGATCATTGTCATGTTGGAAGACCCAGCCTCGTTTCATCTTCAAAGTTCTCACTGATGGAAGGAGGTTTTGGCTCAAAATCTCACGATACATGGCCCCATTCATTCTGTCCTTAACACGGATCAGTCGTCCTGTCCCCTTGGCAGAAAAACAGCCCCATAGCATGATGTTTCCACCCCCATGCTTCACAGTAGGTATGGTGTTCTTGGGATGCAACTCAGTATTCTTCTTCCTCCAAACACGACGAGTTGAGTTTATGTGGCACACCCAAAATGCATGGCCACTTTTGTGTTAATCATTTAATTTAATTTATTTAATTTGTTTATCAGTTATTTTCTGTGGCTATTAATATCCAAAATGACTTTGACAACATGACCAACCTAACCAGTGCATTATTTTGTCACATAAACTGTATAGAAGGTACAAAGAAATGGAGCAACACCCCAGGCGGAACTATTATTCCAAGACAGGTGCAACCCGGTTGCTTTAGGGGGATGGACTTCCGCCCACGAGTCAGATGCAATCTGAGAGGCAAACCGAGTGCACTGTCTTCATTGCTCCTGAACTTTACCTGTGTTTGCAGGGATTTCTTCTTTGTTATTGTGGCACCATTCCTGGGGCCCGTAACATTTATACCAAAAAGTTCTACTTTGGTTTCATCTGACCACATGACATTCTCCCAATCCTCTGCTGTATCATCCATGTGCTCTCTGGCAAACTTCAGACGGGCCTGGACATGCACTGGCTTCAGCAGCGGAACACGTCTGGCACTGCGGGATTTGATTCCCTGCCGTTGTAGTGTGTTACTGATGGTGACCTTTGTTACTTTGGTCCCAGCTCTCTGCAGGTCATTCACCAGGTCCCCCCGTGTGGTTCTGGGATCTTTGCTCACCGTTCTCATGATCATTTTGACCCCACGGGATGAGATCTTGCGTGGAGCCCCAGATGGAGGGAGATTATCAGTGGTCTTGTATGTCTTCCATTTTCTGATGATTGCTCCCACAGTTGATTTTTTTCACACCAAGCTGCTTGCCTATTGTAGATTCACTCTTCCCAGTCTGGTGCAGGTCTACAATACTTTTCCTGGTGTCCTTCGAAAGCTCTTTGGTCTTGGCCATGGCGGAGTTTGGAGTCTGACTGTTTGAGGCTGTGGACAGGTGTCTTTTATACAGATGATGAGTTCAAACAGGTGCCATTCATACAGAATAAATTCTTTACAAATCCTACCATGTGGATTCATGGATTTTTTTTTTTTTTCACATTCTGTCTCTCACAGTTGAAGTGTACCTCTGGTGCAAATTACTGACCTCTGTCATCATTTTAAGTGGGGGAACTTGCACAATCGGTGGCTGACTAAATACTTTTTTGCCCCACTGTAGGTGAGCAAAGGCTCCCTGGCTGATCTGCAGCCATGCACCCCCATACACAAAAAACTATGATGCTCTGTGTAATCTGACACATTTCCATCAGAACCAGCATTCTTTTGCAATCCGAGCTATAGTAGCTCATATGTTCCTGATACTAACACATCAACTTTGAGGACGACATGTTCACTTGGTCCCTGATATATCCCACACCTTAACAGGTGCCACGATGATGAGATAGTGTTATTCACTTCACCTGTCAGTGGTCATAATGTTATGTCTAATCGTTGTGTGCTTTCTATTGTTGGACATTTTAACATGGGAGTTGATGAGCATTAACGCCCCTTTTCAAATGAGGCTGGAGTTATTTTTGAGACCAGGAAGTTTGTGCTTGATCAAAGTTCCAATTCGCAGAAATGGCTGTGGCCTTTGGGGCCCCGAGCAGTTTCTCACTTCAGTCTTCCTGCTTCAGTTCATCAGTTCTCTGAAAAGGCAGCAGGGCAAACAAAAACAGCTGTGCATTGTTTTTTACCTTGATTAAGCCATGTACAAATAACACACGCACAGTAACCACATACAGTTCTAGACAAATGACACTATATTCTTTTGATCTCTCTGTTTATGAGAGAGACATTTCATCACCACACCTCATCCTTTCATTTGATTTTTTTCATTTGATTTTGATTTTATTGATTAGCATTCAAATTCAAATCTCAGTGAAAACAGTGAAAAAAAAAAACAAACAAACAGTGAAAACAGAACAAAAATCTACCATAAAGAAAGAAAGCATGAGACAAGGCTAATCAAAAGGTATTGGCTGAAGCATTTGCTTATTACGCCAACCCTTTTCACAAAATATCTTTTTGTATGCAGCTCCTGTACACAGGGCTTGAAGAAAATAATAAAACAAAGCAAAAACCAAACAAACAAACAAACAAACAAACAAACAAACAAACAAACAAAAAAAAACAAAGAAAAAAAACTTTCCACCTTAGATAAGTAACTACATCAAAGCAAAAGAATCAAGAGGTTGTTGTTGTTTCTCCTTTTTGCTCTTTTCATTCTTGATTTATATATTTTCCTCTGCTTCAGTTACCATCTTAAATTAGATTAAATTTTAAACACAGATGTTCTGTGTTCTTAAAATCTACTATTATTGAATGAATGAATGAATGCAGCCATGTTACATTTTAGAAATGATGTAACGATTTGCAACATGGGGAACAATTATGACGGAAATAGCATTGGATTGATGTGATAATACACAACGATTTGGCAAGCTATTTCTTTTAAATGATTTGTTCCAGCATTGCACTCATTGACGGTTAAAGGAAATTAAAATGATCCCACAAAAACAACCCCCCGTGAAGTTCTTATATCGGTGGCATGTGTTAAAAAGCCGTTGTGCTCTATTTTAAGCACCCAACCACCTGGCTTTTACACATCTTTCATGCTACGATCCTAAAATGAGAAGAACGTGAAAATGAGCTGTTGTTTCACTTCTGATTGCGCTGGTTAATTTGTGACAAATTAAAAAACAAAATCCAATATAAGAACAACCGAAACAGATTAAATGAACTGATTACAGCATATTGTCACGAGTTTGCTGAGGGATCTCTAAGTTCTGTCCACCAAACTGAGCTGTAAGAAACTCACTGCAACTGAAGTGTCTTTGTCCTCCCACCAGCTGCTTCTATTTAGTGCCAGCACATGATTCAGAAGTGGCATAAAGAATTACTTGCATCACCTACTGATAAAAATGTCTCAGAAGCCTGATGCAAGGTCAATCAATCAATAATCGGTGGGTTTTGACAGACTAGCAACCACATACTGAACTCCAAAGCGACAAAATAAGCTGTTTCACTCTCCTTTGCTTTCCACACAGACTTTTCAGTGTTTTGTCATTAAACATCCTTGCTCCAAGACCCTCACTAGTTTCAGGCTCACTTCTTTCAGAATTACTTGCTGGCAGCTTTCAACATGTCAAATAAGCATCTGCATTTCCTTAGGTTGACTTTAAGCTGATTCATGCCTCCAGAAATTGAACTTTTTTAATCAAACAGAAGAATCTTTGACTGTGAATGTGTCTCCAGTGATACCGCTGTCATTTGGTGAGAGTTTAGTGTGAAATCCTGTGCGATAAAGCCCGTAGGTAAGACCTTAGCCAGAAACGGCATGACCAAAATAAATGGAGCTAAGCTTTTTAGGACGTCTCCAGCTTGGACAGCATTGGTAGCCTAAAGGCTCCGAAGCTAACCTAGAAAAACCAGACCAGGAAAATGAATCTGCAACGCTTTTCCCTCCTTTTACAACAATCGTGGAGGTTTTTCAAACTGACCACTAAAGTTTAATCTGCTTACTGAGCTTGCAGACTTTCCAGGTATGGCACTATATGTATTCAAATGGGGGGGGGAAGAAAACCTTCCACATGTGTAATAAAAGGACAGGTTGTCAATGGGTTGCAAATTAGTTTCCAAGCAACCCAAGCTGAATTGACAGTTGAGAAAATCTCGAAAGCTGTGTTTCTGTTTTATCCACTGTGAACTCACTGTTGTGTGTGTGTGTGTGTTTGTGTGGCTATGTCATTTTTCTTTAAACAGAATTTGTTGATCTTTTTTCACATATACACTGACTGAGCGCTCGACTTCCTTCGATGTCTGAAGCCTAGATTGGGATTCAGAAATAACAGGGGGTGTAAATAAAAGGAAAAAAACAAACAAAAATATATATGAATTGTGATAGATTCTTGCCACACTTTAGAAGGGAAAAAGAAAATTAAAAGTACTGAACATCTGAAGAACATATAGGTTAATATTTCTGGTGTTGTAGGCACCTTTAGGGAAAAATGTGTATTCCCTGACTGGGTGGCATGTAGTTGTTGGAGACTGGTTAGTGACCCCCCTGGCAACTGTGAAAAACATGGAAAAATGTGCATTTCTCAACCAACTGGCGAAAACTTTTTGTGATTGCTTTTATTGGTAGCAGTTGCTGCTGTTGATATTATCTATTTGCCATATTTGGTTGGAAGTGTGGCTATATTCCTTGTGACAGTGATACACCGTTAATCCTTCGAAGCACAAAGTTTAGCCAACAACTTTTCAGTTTGTGGACATGAGAAGAATTATTTCTCATCGTCTGTGCTCTGTACTGTAATTGCCCTTCTGTCTCGAGTCTGCATCATTTGGGAAACACATAAGGAATTATCTGGATATGTGCATCAGTCCAGCCTGCCACAGTTCAGTTTGTTCATTAAACACTGTTGGCAGTCAGATGTCAGCTGCCGTATCCTTTTACCCATAAATCCTTGTATTTTGGCATTGTTTGCTCATTACATTTACTCTCCTGTCAAATGTCAAAAGAGTTGGGTTGTCAAAGGACTGATCTCAATTCTTTTCTCTTTCACAGTAAAGCACACTGAGACATGTATGTGATATCAGGCTACACAGAGAGATTTGAGTGATGGCTTGCGTGGATTATAGAGACTTTTTTCAAGTGAATAGTTTCCTGATGAAACCCATATTGCTTGGTGAAAGAACACGTTATGCAGCCACATTAGCTACTAAGAACTGTCAAATCAGCATCCATTTCCAACATCATGTTCATGCTAGTTGTCCAGAGAACCCGTAGCTTAGTCTCCATATAATTATATAGCAGTGTTGTCATGGTTCCCCCTGTCCTGCACTTGCTGACCTGCCATCTCTCTTTCCCCCTGCTCTACTTTGGTTCTATCTAGTGTGTGGATGGATCTGTGCATCGACTTTCCTTACCTCCTCCTGCAGTAGATGCGTCTTCTTTAGGCTAAGGTTGGCACACCTGTGTCACACTTACCTGCAGTATTAACTCTGGTTCACTTCCCCACTCTTTGCTAGGTCTTTGCCTACTCAGTGCAGCAGAGGTGTTAAGGCTACCATCAAAACTTACCTTTATGTTTATGTTTGTAGCTTTATGTAGAAACAGTGGAGAACTGCACTGATTAATCCATTAATTGAATACATGCCAAACCTTGACCTGTAATACTTACCAGGGTACATCATTAAAACTTATTGAACCTTTAGCAGCACTTCCTGCCTCTGATCCTTCCTGTGTAGCCATAGCAGATGTAGTCTTTTGCCAGTGCATTTTTGCATTCTTTCATGCATATTTTAACACTTTTTTGGATGTAGTGGATTATTAATGCTTATTAAAGACCACTATTTTGGACTACCAACCAAATATTTCATCACATTTCTATCATGATTGCATTTTTTCCTTTTGGAGTAGGGACTAGCCTCAGTTTTCAAGGGTCTGTATGGATTTTAGGATGCATTTTGCAGTTATCCATCTCAGCATCAAATGTATGTATACATCTTATTAACTCAGCAGTCATCTTGTGCACACATTTTACTTTATCACATATTCCACTTAACACGTGCCAGTACGGAATGTGGGTGTCTTACAACTCAGTACTGTGCCTGAACAGTTCCTGTGTACTGATGAACTTAAGCTGCAGCTGTTCTACAACAATCTGTGGTATGTAGGAGATGCAGTGTAGGGGACTGTTTGACAAGCTAGTGTCCAAGTAAAGCTTTAACTTCTGCATTTCTCTGCTTCTTATTTTCATTTGAACTTCAGATCATTTAAAACATCAAAACAAAAGCTGGCTTTGAGCATCTCATTTGTGATTCTGTAAAATAAAACTGTATTTAGTCAGTTCAAAAAAACAAATGTGGTATGAAGATTTAAGTCTTACAATGCTAATTTCATTTGAGTGGAGCTCATCACTTACTTCACACAACATGTTAGCCACAAGCGGTGCCACCTGTGTGTTTCCCTTTGTTTTGGGTCAGATGTAACCACAGGTGGCCGGATCAATGTGAAACATTTAATTACTGTTGTGACAAATGGCAGAGCCATTTAGCAGGGTTTGCTGAGCAAATGATCCCAGTGATTGCAGTGGGGGAGTGTGCCATGATTCATACTGACAAGCCATGAATTATTAAGCTGCCAGAGCTGGCTGATGCCCCGAAGCCATGTTTCTCTTTGTAGAAGGAAGCCCAGCAGGGGCAAACAAAGGGGACACAAGGGGATTTCAATGTGAGCCACCCACAAGGATGGAGCTGATGGAAATTTGGGTTTGTATTGGAAGTGCCAGGCGAATAAGAAACTGAGGGTTTAGACATTCCCGCAGTGTAGTTTGGGAGAAGGGAAATGACTCACGAAAGATGTAAGAAAAAAAAAGTAAATACACTCACTGTAAAAAAAATAAAATAAAAAAATAAAAAATATGTATGAAGGTTAGTGCCCACGTAGCATGAAAAGAATATTATGTAACTTGATTTACATTAAAAACATTTTGACATAAAATTTTTACTCCATTAGACACGGTTGACTCAGTCGTGATAACCTTAGAGGCTTTACTGCTATGAAAAATCCCAAACCTGTAAGCTGATTCAGAGCTGTTTCATTTATGGAATTCCCAAGAGCTCACAGTCTTCGCTATTATAAAATGAGTATAACTATCAGGGAATGATTTTCAACATCTTTAAGATGTTTTATTCAGCTAGAAATGTTGAGTTAGCAAATATATCTTACTGGACTACTGTACGCACATATAAAAAACAACTGGAAAGAGCCAGGTAGATCTGCTAATCTCAGGGCCATCTACTCATGTTCTTTCATCCATGTAGCTTGTGACACTTTCTCTATGCTAGAAAAGGGAAACAACTCCAATCTATGGTGACACACCTAACTGTCGTGTTGAGCTGGGCCTTGATTTAAACAAACTGTGTCGTCAAATGGCAAAAGAAAACTAAAATTAGATCACTATAGCAGTGCACTGATTTGGACATGGTAATGGCACAGCGATAGTTAAAGTAGCATACAATAAGAAGCTGGGTATGCAAATATGTTCTCAATCAGCTAGACCTTACAGGAATATCTGTGATTTGCTGAGGTGAGGACAAAGGCATGTGGGATTGGACGAGGGGGGAGGCACATATTTCAAACATGGTCAATTTCCTGTCCCATTCTCAAGATGTTTTTCCTTTTCTTTTTTCAGAAACAATGTTAAATATCAACCATAAACACTACACTCCGTCTCTTTATACGGTGCCATTCCCCTTGCCTGCACGGAGTTTTTCCTCTTCTTTCTTTTGCTGTTTTGGTGAAAGTGCAAGCACCTAAAGGTGACGTGGTTTTTGTGCACATTCCAAGCTATCATATTTTCTTTTGACTCACAAAAACCACTTACAATATGAGGTTTTGAAGAAATTTTACCATCACTTTCAATCCAATGACTAAAACTGAATCAGAACCACATTGTTATTTTCTCTTTTCTTTCTTTGCACACGTGTAGAGTCAGTATATGTCCGAGACCATAAGAGAGGCAAACTGACTGAATACATGTTATTATATATCTATTTCTCACTCTGTGGAGCACCAAATTTCATATTATTCTGAACTTTACAGTTTATCATGTCCATGTTAAAATATTTGAGCTACTGCAGAAAAATGAAAGTTCAGGTAATCGTGATTTAATGTTCACTTATTTAGAAATAAAATGAAAGTACAACAAAGAGTTACATCTCAGTGACTAACACGCTGAGTGAGGCTTGTACAGCACAGTTTCGAAAAACATTGGATTGGATTACCAGGACAAAGACGCTTCTCTCTGAAAAGATGATGACAACACATCTTAGGTTTGCAAAATTACACCTGAACAAAACATGCAGTCATTGAATTTAATTTGAACTTTTCTGTATTTCAACAAAGTCAAACAGGAGGCCAACAGCTAAAGCTTGGTTGAAAGTGGGTCATTCTGCCTGACAACAGTAAATCTACAGCAGAATACCTAACTTTTGTGATGAATCCCTTCAGACCTCCATGAACTTAAATGCTGAAAAAAAGATACTCCTCAACAAAAATTTGAAAACCATATAAATCCATACGCAAAATAATGACTGCAAGTTATTGGTACTGAAGTTGGTTCTGTGAGCTCTTTAATGACATGTGGTATTTAGTGTTTTACAGCACTCCATAGAGTCATGTGGAAATTTATTTTTTCATATGGATCTCTGAAACTTTGTAAAATTTACCAAAATAATACATTTAAAAGTTACAGCTAGCATACGTAGCACATTGGCCGTGGCAAACATCACACTGTTTCAATTTCATGAATCAATTTTTTGTGCATTTTATGCAACCGATGAGTAGCTATATAAAACATCACAGGGTGGGCAAAACCACATGAAATCTCAACACTGTGGAAAATGAAAATATGAGAATTAATTAAACAGTGGACATACTGCTCCAACTGCATGTGGTGCATTATAAAACACCAAAATCATCCCTGACAGACAGATTCTTTACTTTTATGGTCAGTGGTGCATTTTATTAAGTTTTCTAAAATATTATCAACTTTTTTGAACTGTTTTTATGGTTTTTATGTATACACTGTTGTGATGCTCTGCATGTCTTCTGTTGCACTTTTCTGCAATTGACAGTTTCCCTTGAAGAGATGATGAAGGTGAAGTGCAATGAAGTTAGCTACAGTATGAGCAGGAAATCACTTCAGATGGGACCCATAATCTTAATTACTCTTGTTCAGTTTGGGGCACTTGGGGCATGAGTAATAAGTAATTTGGTTATGTTTTACTACTCATTTACATTAGGAGCATTTTACAGAGTTAAACATGTTAATTATGAGCAGCTAATTTGCGGTCTGGTGCTAATAAGCGTTACATAGGAGACTACTGAGAGAAAAAACATAGTTAATGAGTCATACACTACGAATACATGTCAACTAATAACCGGTAAATAGGATTTCTTGTATAGAAAGTAATACCCGCCAGGCTTCTGGGCTTTTATGTATCAGTCTCGTTTTAAAATGAGGAACTAGCTGTTGGAGAAGCTACACGGAGTGACAGATTTATCAGCGCGAGCCAACATTTATTTGGTTTAAGTAACGTTTACAAGACATAGTCGTGACATATGATGAGCTGTGTTTTATTTCCTTGACATTTTTCTGCAGTGCTGCCAATAATAGCTTATGAGGTGAAGTTTCCCCGGCAGGGTCGCCGAGGGCTGTGATTCCCCCCAGCACGCCGCTGCCTCCTCCTGACCTAATTACCACAAATAATTGCTCAGAATCCTCCATCGCCAGGTTTCCAAGAAGAAACACTTAAATATAACATTGTGGATGAACAGATATTTCACATGCATTTAAAGCGCACTCATAACTTTTTACACAGATCTTCTAACTTCCTAACTTTTATTAAAGGTAAAGTCGATCATTTTGAGTTTATTTAATAGAATAAAAGAACGTTGCACTGATAAATATACACTGATTTGTGTGTAATTATGTCTTCCTGCAAACTGATGCATTCTCACAAACATAGAATTTACCCATTAAAATACATTAGAGTGGGTGCTGTTTTGAGGAAGCCGCTATGTTGTCCTGCTGTCTTGAGTACAGTGGCCAAGACGTGCATCAATATTACACCTAACTGTATTTTATATATGGGGCTAGAGACCAGCCATATGCTGTGGAGGCAACTTCTAATTGGTGTGTGCACCTTCTGTCATGGTCCTGGGTCCTTTTGATGTCATTTTGTATTAGGTTTTATGTTCATTTTGTTAGTTGTGAGTTTATTTTGAATTGTCTAAGTTTCCTCATTTAGTTCTTGTCTATTAGGTTCCCCTTGTGTCTTTGTCCTCTGTGTCCCTTTCGATGTGTTTGGTGTTTATGTGTGTGTCCTTGTGTCTTGTTTCCCTTCTCTGTTCCAATGTTCCTCTCCTTGTGTTTTATTCCATGTCCACCCCATGGTAAAATGTTTATTTTACCATGTTCCAGAGCCGTCGTGTCTCTCTTGCCCCCTCTTGCTTCTTCTGTCTCATTGTGTCTAATTTATCACAGCTGTGTTTTTTGTTCCCTTGTCATTCCTGGTGTATTTAAGCTCTCTGTTTCCCTCTGTCCAATGTCGCGATCTCCCTCATGGCTGTGTGTTTCTCCGTGTGCCTCTCTGTGTGCTTAGTTTTGTATTATTTTCCCGTTCAGCAGTACAGGCTGTGTTTTTGAGTCAAAGTCCTGCCTATGAGTCTTCATTTGGGTCTTATCCTGTCTGCTTTACACAGCCATTTCATGACAGCTTTAAATTTAAGATATTAAGACCGTACCTATGTTGTATCATCTAAAAACAATGCCAAAGTGAAAGCACCAGCTAGTTATAACCTAACATTATACCTGCTAATGTTCAGTTTGAGAGTCCTAAAAGTCACCCATTTTCTTCTGATAAACAGTTTGATCATATTGTCACATTGTTTGAGAGTTTATTCAGCATCCAATAATGCTAGGTCCACTTCAAAGACACTAAAAACAGCTAGCAGCAGCAAAAACAACAGCCATTACAAAAAGAAGAGTTCAACATATTCTCAACAACTCACTTCAGTATCACAGCCATTGGATAGAAGTGAATTTGATGCTTAAAGGGTAACAAAATGCATTTTTAAATTTTTTTTTTGTTAGATCTTCTCCCAGCTGGTCACATCTGGTTTAGAAGAATACACAGCTTGAGGCTAAAGAATTTAAAAAATGGTTGTTATGCCCCTCTTTTATATACAATCTATGTGCTACTCAAATGTCTTGCTAGTCACAAATGTTTAGCCCTCTACTTCTATTTTAACTTTTGTTTTTAAATGAAATGGTTTAAACCAGCGGTCCCCAACCTTCTTTGCGCCACGGACCAGTTTATGCCCAACAATGGACCGGCCTTTAAGGTGTCGCGGATAAATACAACAAAATAAAACTAGTACCGGTACCAAAAAAAAGAAAATTTATTCATAACACACGTGAAAAGACCCAGGAAAACCAAGTAAACGATAAAAACGATAACAAAATAACGCTGAAAACCGATAAAAACCCTGAAAACTATACATTTCACACCTGAGCCTCAACTCTCGCGGCCCGGTACCAAACGACTCACGGACCGGTGCCGGTCCGAGGCCCGGGGGTTGGGGACCGCTGGTTTAAATCAACCCTTAAAGTCCAATGCCACTTTATCCCAGATGCAAAACATCCAACATCATTATGCGTAAGGTCTCCTGTGGTGGTGATAATTTACACACCAGACCTGTTTTTAGAGGCCTACAGTGTTCGCATAGTGGAGGAACATTTGTGTTTTCCACACACATGCTTCCTACTTTCACTTTCACAGGCTCTAAAAGGTACTTGGCCAGGTTTATGAAAAAATTATTATGATTTGGAATAGAAGACATAAAAAGTCCACTTGAAAATAAGCAGGTGGGATTGACCCATTTGACTTTTGCCATAACCAGCTGTATCACTGAAGGAATGAAAGGTGATCAAACTGCATTATTATCATTGTCATCTGAGTATATGGTGATACCTGGTTATTGTCTGATTCCAAAGTAGCATAGCAATTTTTCAGGGTGACCCAACTTTACACAGACTCTACTTGAAGTTTTTGGGACCTTGGCCTCTCGTTCACCCTACCTCACATCTGACAAGGAAATTGGCAATCTGTGTCTGCACTTCTACAATGCGCATCCCACCCATCTGGAGCTTTAAGTAGGTCAATACAGATTCGGATACTTATATGCAAGTGCACATTTGGCTCCTGCAGGTGCGATTCCTACAATCAGAGTCTCTGGGATTTAGCAGTGGATAAAAAAAAAGTTGGTGCTAAAATGACTTCTAGGATGACTTTAACTGGAGTTTTTACTCTCCGTCTCTGTCTGGTTCACACCACAAACATGTGCAAATAGCGTGAACAGACACAAACACATGCACTCACACACTCTCTGTTGAGCTTTAATTGATTTTTCTCTTGCTGCAGATAAATCCATGTTCCGCATCTCATGTCTCTGTCTGCAGCCCTTGTCTTCTGGGCTGGTAAACCCCATTCATCACATACAGCTTCTGCGTGCACCAACCGGCATGCCAGCGCCTCTGTAACAACCTCAAGCTGCCCTTTCAACACCCACAAAGTCAAAGACGCGACGATGACAGTGCTGGAAGATAATGAGTTCAGTTATCCTCGGGCAGATTTACAGTACACTGTTTCTCACACTGATGTAAACTCCCCTTTATTTTGTCATAATTAGTTGAATCAGATCACAGACACGCATGCTCTCACACACAGATGGGATATTATGTATTCCCGGTTCACCAAAAGGCCTGGAGCTAATTTTAGATTCCGCATTTGTCAGACTGGGCTAACTCGGTGCTTGTTAGCCGTCAGTTACAGTACAGTAGAAACGAACGCATCAGCCGCTCCTCACTGCACAACACTTTTTTTATCTTAAGTAATGACCATATTTGCATCAACTGTTGAGACAATGATTTATATTTTTTCATGCATTTATAGGTTTTTCAGGATATTTTAAGCATCACCACCTAACATTTCTTATTTACATTAGAAATATAATGACTTTTGACTTGACTTTAAATATGTATTGCATTCTATGTTTGACCAGAGCTTACATTAACCAAAATATTGCACATCATTAACACATTTTTCACAGTGATGGAAAATTCTGAGGCCTGTTTGTCATTTTGGCAGAACAGAGTAGATCTATGGTAACATTAAAGAACACATGCAAGAATAATGCTATGGAAATATCTCTTTCATAACATAACAGACACTCAGTCATCCTCCTTCATGGCCTTAAAGCACATCTTTGACGACTACAGGGTCAAAGATGGAGAAGGTGTTTATGTTGGAGGATTTGCTCTCGGTTAGGTGAATTCTTAGAGCTAGGCCGTGTATGGGCATGGTTGGGCTCAGCCCACACAAACCAAAAGTGCAAGAAAACTATTTTCATTTTGGTTTAGTTCATAGAAAACATGAATACTGATTTGAACATGGTGGGCAGCCTAAAGCTCGCCTCCAAAGTTTCTCACTGATAACCTCATTAAAAACAACAAAGGTGCAAACACAGCAGTCAGAAAAAGCAGAGACTGTGTGCTCACTCTGTGTGCTCACTGATTGAACAGGTGCCCATACATTTTGCAGTTGAGTTTAAGTCCTTTGCTGTTGCATTCCTATGCTCTATTTCCTGTCTCCTCTTCTGATCAGTCAAATTAAGACCCTGAAAGAAAAACCAGAGGGTGTATCTCAGAGCGGGCAGAGGTCTACCTTTATGAAAGAAGCAATATAAGAGATGCAAATCTCTGCTTGTAATCTCTGTAAAAGTCACCACACACCACTGTTTCAGCATATAGAGACCATCCTACAGCAGCTAAACATAGGCTGAAACAAATGGGTGACTTTGATTAGAAGTTTAGTCAGGGATTACACACAAAAAAAGTCATCTCAGAGATGCAAGAAACTCAAACCACAACTGGATTATTCAGGTAACCTCTGACCTTTGTCTTGCCAATGATAACCACCCTAGAATTCTAAACTGTCTTCCCCTGCATACCAGGCAAGGTCTGGGCCTAGTTTGTGGATCAAATAGGACCACTTTCAAAGACTTTCTGTGACTCCTGACCACTTCCCTAAGAGAAATGTTCCTCCGACTATAAACGCCTGGCAGTAATGATGCTGGTAATTTCAGTTTCCAGTGTAGCAGCAGAGGGAGCATTCAGCCTTCAGAATAACATAAAACCAAATGCAAAAAGTTGTTCTGGAAAAGATTTAACACAAAAGAAAGCACCACCCTCCCTTATTGCATTTGATTATACTCGAGCAGTTAAAGTTAGTTGCAGATTGTTTTCTGTTTAGCCTCAATGACTGCTGCGTTTTAGTTCCTCAGTTGTAACTGCAGAAGGAAACAAAATAATTCATCTGCTTTATGTGATGTTGACATCAGCAGTGACCCAGAATGTTCTGCTCTTGTTCTGTCTGTCTTTTCCCTTAACCCTCTCAAGGCAGGCGTTGCCGATTTGCAACAGTTAAAAACTAACAACCTGATTACCCCACATACATGTTTTATGAGTTTTTGTTACTCAGGAGTACCACTGCAGGACTTGGTTGTGCATTAGCAACAAAAAGTTTAATTTGAGCCTGAGAGGGTTAATGCTCTTTCAAATGCACACTTTTTTTATGTTACTTAGTGTTATTAGCTCTCTTCCACAGTCTGTTTTGTCCTGTCTTCCTCCCCACTGTCTCCAATAGATTGTTAAATGTTATCTAGTCTAAATGTTTGTAGGATTTCTACATCGCTGTTCTACGTCACCCTTTGTCATGTCTTTGCTTGACTTTATTTCCTCTTAAGGACATAACTTTCAGATGCTTTTCACCTGCTATAGATAGCTCTACCACTTGCCCAGTTTCCTCAGATTTTTTAAGGACGGATTGCACACTGTGCCAAGATTTACCAACTTTTCAGCTACTGGCTCTTTGAGAATCACCTTGCTGTTTCTCTTTCCCTCTTTCTTTCTCCCCTTCTTTCCCCCAGTCAAGTCTGTCCCGTATTCAGTAAGTGAAAATAAAATAAACAATAAAAGGTGAATCAAATGGACCATTACGGCAAGGCTGGGATGGTCAGTTTGGTAAAGTAAATCCGTTGGGCATCTTTCTTTGCCTTTAGACAACAATTCTGATGGCAAAAGAGCCAAACGGGACAGGCAAAAAAAAAAAAAAAAAAGAGAATCACCTTGCTGGTAAAATGCTATTTTTTTTCCCATGTGAAACTGTGTTGTATGTGGGATTTTCATTGATTCAGCCAAAGAAATTGGCACTATTTGTTTATTTATTTATTTAAATTATGTCATTTTGGGGCAGACGTCCACTAACAAATTGCCAAAATATACAATTTTAAATGTTTTTTTGCTAGACTGTTCATTCTCTGTCCCTGAGTAACCATTACAGACTTGGTTGATAGGCTGTGTTTTTGTATTAATAAATGAATGCAAACATTTGTTTTCCCTGTACAATCGTGTCTTTTCTTTTCTTTTTAGCTGGTTGAAAGTTCTTGACATGTCTTCAGGGCTTTAAAATTAAGTTGTTTTTCAGTGAATTATACATAGTACATAGTAAAACCTGAAGCCTCTGTGCAGGAAACAATTCCTTTTTATATCACACACTAAATTAATGTTACGACCAAACAAAGCCGAAATGGGGTTATATCAGTTTAGTTTTTCATCTACCTGTGGAGAGTTCAGCACACCCTGCTGAGGTTCTTGTGATAAGTGACAGAGCCGTCGTTTCAACTCAAGTGAGGTGAGCAACACGTGCCACAATTCATTTTCCCTCCAGCTCTCAAAGTGCTGACTGCTGAGGAGAGAAACGAAATGTGCCATCAAAGCTCACCTTAGCCTTTATTCCTGTGTGAACCCAGCTATGTTAAACACGATGAGGTCCCGCAGGGCACCCAGCAGGAGAGATGAATCAAGAGAAGCTTCGATCCACACAGAGAGAAGGTCGGCGTTCCACCGGGGCAGTTAATTCAATATGAAAATCCAAACACAAGAGCCATCATGGCCCGCTGTTTGATTCCTGACACTTAAAAGTGTACTTCTAAAACCACTGAGTCCAGCACTGGTTCTGCCACAGGGACAAATGTGGAATGTCTAGTCTTCAGTGGTGTACCGGGCTCGAGGCACCTTTAAACGCAAACTCAAGGATAGGCAGCAGACCGGGGTACAGTCTCCCACCAAACCCTGAAGCGTACCCCCACCCAGGATAGCCACCAAACACAATAAACTAAAACAATAAAGCAAAACAACAAACAAGTGCTTCGATGGAAGGGCAGCACAGCCACCCAGCTGAAACACACTAACTAAAGGGAGTTTGCTCAATTACAGTGAACACCATCACTCACCCACTTAAAAGCAAAACAAACTGACATTCAGTCTCCACTAAAATGTCCAAATATCCCGGACGAGCCACCACTTATGTAATCATTGTGTGGCCATAGCTCTCCATTTTATGGTTGGTCACTAGTATGCTTGATTTACTGAACTTTTTGGATTAAAGTAACTTGTTGTGGTATAGGGCCACTTGTATGTGACTGTTTGTGTGGTGGAGACAACAGATCACTTAGTTGTGATTATTTGTTGCTACTTTTGGTTTTGTGTTGTAGCAGATCAGGTAATCATTTTGGGTTTGTGACTGTTGTGCTCCTTTGTGTTGGTCACATGTTACTTTTTGTCTGTTCAGTGTGGCAACTTCAAATCCTCATGCCCATCCATGCTTAGAGATGCCAACTATAACGTGAACACTGTGCTTCTGTTAGCTTTAACTTTTATTCCAGGTTTGTGGGTCAAGGAACTGAAGGCTTCAGAGGGGCTTTTAATAAATTTAAGGGTCCTAGAGGAACCCTTTTAAGGGAGGAGGTGTTACGTCCCTCTGCAGCTTTTAATCGTCTCAGTGTTTTCAGCTGGTGCTAATTGGCCACACCTAGTCAGGTGTGGATAAAAGCATACCTGAGGCAAGCTTTCCGGCAGTGCACTAGTCTTTGCCTTGGTGGCACCAGCCATTTTAGCCAACCTGGTTTTCCATTTTAGGATGAAACCTCTTCTCACCCACACTCTGTTATTCATCTCCTTTTTTTTATGTTGCGGCTTTTGAGCCGGGTCGTAACAAGCAGAAAAGGCAAAGGAGGAACTGAGCTTGAAATAGCTGTCCTTGGAAAAAAAAATTACTCCAGGCATTTTCATCTCACTGTTACAAAATCGGAGTTTTATCTAATCTCAGTAATTTGTTTTTTTTATCATCCAAATTAAAAAAAAAAATGTAACCCAATCTTCCCAGTTTTCATAGTTATTCTTCATAGGTTTATAACTTCATAATGCAATTAACCAACTGTATTGCTCCTCTTGTAATTATTCCGTAAATCTAAAATTCTAAATTATTTTTCCATTTATTTTATATGAACAGGCACTAAAACTGACAGAAACTGTATTATAACTGTTCAGAGAGCCAGCAAAGCAAAGGAGACGGGAGCTGTTACATTAATCATCCTGCAGCCGCTCTTCATCGCCTCCTTTAATCACACTTCATGTTAAAAGTGACTTTGGCCTTGTGCTACTCTTTCCTGACATGCCATTTTATCAAATGGGAAGACAGATTAAAAATCACCACTGACAGCAAACCCGAGAAATCTAATAATTTGCATGAAGACTTTTTGAAGACTGATGGAAGGAGAAAAATACAAAATTATGGCAAAAGACTGGCTAAGTGACTCACTAAATGTATGTGGTGTCATTAAGACTAAGATTAACAAAGAAAAAGAAATAATATACTTATCATGTCATTTCACCTCTATTTAAACCGGAGGAGTCTGAAGCTTTGCAGGCAATTACATGATACCACTAAACTCTGTGAATTTACCTCAGCTAAGCAGTCAAAAGGGTGTCGCCCCGACTGTATATGTTCACACAGTGTTTTCTAATCAGGCACGATAAGTGAAAACACCTATGACAGTAGGCTGTGGGTTTCTTTGCAAATACTGTGAATTTTCTCCTGCAGACATCGATGAAGATATTTAATGATACAACTCTTTGTAACTTATAAAGTGTGAAATGTTTCCAAACTGTGGATGTCCGTCTAAAGGTTTGAGAAGGTTAAGACTGGCTCATCTGTAACACCTTTTATATGAATATTTGTGCGGGTGGAACATCCTGGAGGTCCCCCTTTCCACTTTAAATTTGGTAACTTTAATTCAGCCACTAAGATAATTTCCCCCTGCTGCTCAGCCTCTGAGAAATGATAATATTACTCAAAATTCAACCTTTTAAATAAGGCTGACCTGCTCTTTTAGGCTTCATAGCTGAATCCAGGTAAGAGGTGTTATTCCTCATTGACTCCTCTGATTAAATCCACACAGATATGAAAAAAAAAGATATGTAGATGAAGCTGGGCAGATCAGATGAAACTGTCTTCAGGCGATAATACTCGATGTTGTGCCTCTGCACAAAATTTGAACCTTTAGGACACACTCAGAGGAAATGCAATCATATATACATTCAGGCCAAGCGCCTTTTTTAGAAATAAAATGACAACATTATGGGTTGTGAGTCAGAGTGGATCCACGAGGAGGCTCTTACTGTATCTGTGTGAGCATCTAAGTGTTTCACCTGCCTGAGAGATTGTTTGTCACCTGTTTCATTACAGAAAGGTCATTAAATAATTCATAAACCACAGCAGAGGTTGCTTTTACATGAACATTCAGCATTGCCACTTTCAAAGAACTTTGCTCTAAATTGAGATGCTTCATTAATATTTGACAAAAAACAAAAAATGCAGTGATCACTCACACTGAAGCAAACCATAGAGTACGACTCCTAAAGCTGTTTTTGACTAAATGAGGACACCTTCACAGGAGAAATACAAAATAGAGTGAACTTATGCCCCTTTGCCCCCCAAAAATGAAGACTTGCTAAGCCACATGTTGTGAAATTAAAGTTTAAAAGACAAGTTGCCAGAAGTTTTAACAAACCATGGTCCTGGTGGATGTGTACATGAAGTCTCAAACATTTATTTGGAAGGGTGGGAAGTTGAGTGCTGAAGTATGGGTAATGAGTTTGGTCCAAAATGGATGCACAGTGTGGTGTAACATCTAAATCTCCACGCAGTCCCTGGCTCTCTCTCTCTCATTTAGCTGTGGTGTAGAACACAGCTTTGAATTTCATTTCAGGCTGTGGAGTTACTTACAGACAACACACTTCCTCATAGTTGTGCTCGACATTAAAGAAAATCAATCAGCGTAATGACGGGGAGTTTTAATCTACTGAGGGCAGCAATGGATCTGAAGCAGCTGCTAACACACACATATGTACATGTGTGTGTAAAAGTCAGGAGATCTGAGGGATCAGTGACGCTACTTTCCACAGAACTGATTGGTCAGTAAATGGTTATTGTAATACCTGTTGGTCTCTAATTTTGAACATAACCTGCTCCGGAGCAGATTTGTGGAGCAATTACACCATCCATGCACTTCAGTTATATGTGAACTGCCTTCATAATAATGGAAACTAAGACTTAACCAGAGCTTACCTGGGTAGACTAAAATTCTAAATCTTAATGCTCATACTTGGGAAGCTAAAAAAAAAAAAATAGGCAAGAGGTAATTTATGGGAAAGTTCATGTAAAAATTCAAACCGGAAAACACAACAACCCTTGGGAATGGCAATAAAAAAAAAAGATGTAATAAGCTGGTGACTAGGGAGCATTACACAAGTGCTGCACACACATGCGTGTGTTATCAGTACATACCTTCATCTTCTGTTATTGCAAGACAAAGGAGTGAAAGCAAAGAGACACAAAAGTAGAGTTATTACCAAAATAAAACAGGAAGTGAGAATCGGAGGCACAAAACAGAGACTGTGGCCATTCACAATGAAAATATCAATTAAAATGCTAAATTCTGATTTAGCAAGAAACCAGAAAAATGACAAGTCATAGAAAGGGGAATAAGCTGAAACATCAAAGGCTTCGTCACTTTAGGATTCACAAAAGAAATCAGGAGCAGATAAAAAGCCTGGGTTCACATATATATACATATATACACCAGCCATGAAAAGCCCTTTAAGTAGGCAATGCAACTTGGAATTTAATATAGAATTTGACTGAAAGCTAAAAAAAGAAGCCAGATTGGGGTGGTATGTATTTGATCCCTGCATTGAGGGGACTACACATGTCTCCTAATGAAGTGTGGAAAAGAACGTGCAGGGCCTTCATACTAATCACGCTGTGGGGGTTGTGAGTGTGCTATCTCAAAATGAAAAGAGAGCAAAGGACTCTGAACTTGTTAAGTGGATTTTTAATACCGAAGCAGAGATGATAAGGATGAGCCCTGTGTGAGGACATTTAAATTCAGGATAAAAGCAAAAAAAAGGTGACATCAAATTTTTTCCAAGAGATGATCATCAGCTGCAGAGATGAAGAGACCTTTGCAAAAAGGGAATTAACTTAACCAAGTGCTTTGACTCTCACCCAGCAATACGCAGGGAGTCATTCTGTTTCTGTCTTATACATATACTTACTCTGTGGTGATAAACAAATAAATCAAATAAAAGTTGCTTAGCAGAGACCTCAATTTTAGAGATATACTTGTCTTTATTTTCTACATTTATTACACAAGAAATAAATTATTTAAAAAAAATCAAACAACAAAGTGAAATGGTTCAGTTTGAAGCTAAAGCTTACATAACATCTATATAATGAGACCATTCGTGGTAAATAAGAACTTCTCATATTTAATGCTTCTTCTCACTAAACGTTTATCATAATACTGAATAATTATGTTTTCTGTATATCCTTTTAAAATTTTACCAGGACAACAGTACCAGAGTATGACCAACACACTAAATACAAAATAAGACTTCACACTGGTCCTAACCACAGGTTTCACAAAATTGCATTTCCTCTTAATTTGTATTTCTTCTTCTTTTTAAAAAAAAAAAAAAAACTGCTTCTGGATACTAAGTGGCAATTAGCCATTATTTGTTTTGTGCATTTGAATGTGAAACTACAAAATGTTCAAATAATGGATCAAATAATGGTTTGTTGACTCTCGATTGGGTTTGTTTGTTATCATTTATAGTTTTTAAAAAAAAAAATTATAATAAAGTAACTGAGTTGATATTTGTCTTTTTATTTCCCCACACCTCTACGCAGTATGTCATGGACAAATGTTAAGTGAATAATATGAAATGCATAGACGACATCCACTTCTTACATGACTGAATATAAACGATGTGAACAATTTAACCATGATCTCATTCCTAAACATACACTTAATGTAATTTATGCTTAAATTTTTTTTTATGTGATGTGGGGTCAAATAGACACAAAAAAGCAGCAGGAGCGTGGCTGAGCTGGCGACTGCATCCGTTTCATCCTGCTTCCTGGCGCCCCTCTCTACCTGTGAACATGAAAATTCCAGTAATTGCTTTGTTCATGGAACTAGAGAGAGTGTATCAAGAGTTCATGTAAAGAAGGCGCTCAGCAAGAGTTAGGATTATAAAAAATGCTGTCAGTGCATAAAATAATGACGGGAGTTCAAGCGTTCATTTACAATGAAATGTCACAGGTTTGCTCCTCGACCACCACCTCTGCTCTTGTTCTCATCTCAGGCGATTGATCGGCCAGAGGTATTGATTGGCCGAGAGCACTAAACTGTGGCTGCAGAAGTTTTATATGTGGCTGTGCTTGCCAACGTGTGTGAAAACATGTCCACATGGTAGAAATTATGCCTCGTTCAATGATTGTTTGTCCTGTTTCATCTGAAATCCTCAGCAGTAGAGCCATTTTCTGTTTTAATCCATCTCCGTGATTCCTGACAGCTTTTGCTTTCACATTGCTCATTATAATCACTTTCCTGCTAACGCTGTGGTGATATGAGGGCGCTGCTTACTCTTCACTTAGAGGATGATGGAACGGGCTGTATTCAGTGAGGGTATATACATCCAGCTAACAACCTCCTTTTACTAATGAGATTAAATGTTTATGGATTAAGTATGTTGTGTCCAATATGTGATGCATCTGTTTATGGCCATAAGAGCACATTTACTTAAATAATAGTTACTGGTCAGAATAAGAATGATTACAGTTTTCTCCATTAGTGATATAATTAATAATAAAATGTATAATATCCTGGTAGCCTTTGATTGTGTTCAGTGCCAGTATTTCCACACACGTCTGTAGATAGTCACCCTCATACTGAACAGCCACTTTCACATCAGACTTTCAGATAGCACTGTCACCTCACAGGAAAGAGGTCTTGGGTCTCCTTGGTGGGCCTTTCAATTTCAATGTTCTCGCCATGTCTGTATGGTTCCTCTCCAGACACTGCAGCTTCCAGTTACGGTCCAAAGACATGCACGAGGTTAGGATAATTAGTGATTCTATAATAGGATGTTGTTGCAACAATGGTTGTATTTCTTTCTGTGTTAGCCTTGCAACAGATTGGTGATTTGACCTGTGATTTGGGGAGAAATGGGGTACACCCTGGACAGACTCTTATTTGAAATCAGATTAAAGTACCCGTTCATGAACTACAGTTGTTGGCTTCTTTTTTCAGATGTTGCCACCTGGGGACAGTTAAGAAAACAACCAGTCTGAAATTTCATTAAATGATATTTTGTTTTTTGCAAGATAGAAATCTTTTGTAGTTCTTTTTTTTTTAAGTTTGCATTTGCATTTCAAAATATGAAGTACATTGAGTATAATGAAACATTTGACTTAGCTATAAAAGAGCACATTTCAAAGCATGGGCTTCTTAAAGATACCAGAAAGGACAGAAAAGAAACTGAGAATTGAGCAGCCTGTCTTCTCTTTACTGTCCAACAGCATTCAGCAGCCTCATAATTATTTATACAAGCGTCTGTGAATACCAATCAGGGCTGGCTGATGTGTTCCTGCTGTCTGTTTGGCAGCAAAAATAAAGGGCAGCGCGGGAGCTGAATGTTCATCATTTGATATTAACACCAGACAAAGCAGGCCTCTTTGATCAAGACCCAAAGGTCAACTGCAACAGCTGTTGCGATGTGCCGACGTGAGACAAACCTTTTCTTCTTCACCCTAGGGGATGGCAGCCTCCCACTAGGCAGGAACTGCGCCACATGTGTGTTTGAGAAATCTCGTAACAGAGTGGTTTTGGACGGGGGGGATTTTTGAAATCCTCTGGAGGAAAACCACAAGCACCATCAGTCCTCTAGAGTGACACCTTCCCAATAGCTATACCCTTCATATGCTAAAAGAATGCTGACGTCTATATCCTCCGTGTGTGTTTTCACCCACTGAGTCATACTTTTTGTTTTTTTTACCTGATCTTTTTCTATTTTATGGTTGTGTTTGCGGCAGACATGTCATTCCTTTCTTTGTACACAGCGTCCATCAGTGGCTACTTAAATGCAATCAAACATGTAGCTGACCAAAGTTGATGCCTTTGTGGAAGAGACACTTTTTACCATGATGAAAGGATTCCTTGGGGCTTTTTTGTTTTATACCCTCTCCCCTTTGAGTCACTTTGATGTATCAGAGTTTACAATGACATGCGGCACTTTTGAGGTGGGTGCATTGTTGAAAAGGTTCAGTTTTACAGAGAACTCCACTATAAATCATTGTGGTGTGTACAATTGTAGAGTGTGAACCTTATAGGAGGGGAATAATCATGTAGGCTTTCAATCATCCAGGTCATGTGGGTCTTGAGTGTTTAGAAAGAAGACGATTGGACTAACTTTGTTCGTGATGATATTTCATGTCTCATGTACGAGACTTCTTAAGTTCTGAAGAAGATTCTTGGATGAAAGGCAAGACAACATCATAGAATGAAGTCCAGTAGGTTTATTTTTAAGTATTCAAGACTTTGCAAGATGTAATTGCTGGGATGTCTTTTCACCTCACAATACTAAAAGTGAGAAAACCAAGTACTGACTTTTTATTCAAGACCTTATAATAATCTTTGGACAATCAACGATTTAACAACATCTTCAAAAGGTCCTTCTTTGGTCTAACCAAGAAAATGTGTTAAGGTCATAGACAAAGTACGTCTTTTTGACAAAACATGAAAAATGATTTGTGTAATTTATACAATGTTTATTTTACACTGTCAGCATGCAATCATTTTCTAATTATTATTAAAGACAAGATGACTTTCAGGGAACCCAACAACTTGTATTTTCTAGACCTGTACTAAGCACATGTAATGAAAACCCATTTTGTATATTAGACCAGTTGGTAGAAAACAAATTTGGGGTATCAACACCAGGAAGGTGAGCAAGTTGAGTTTATTTTTATAGCACTTTTCACAGACAGATGTCACACAGTGCTTCACAAGCACAGAAGCCCAGACCTCCCTCTCCCCGGCTACCTTCTCCCAGTCCAGCCGAGATATATTATCTCTCGGCTGTCCTGGGTCTGCCGCAGGTCCTGCTTCCGGTGGGACATACCCAGAACATCTCGCCCAGGAGACATCATAGTTACGCTCAGCTCTCTTTTTACCATGATCGACTGGTGCGGCGTCTGTGTCACTGCAGCTGCAACACCAATCCATCTGTCAATCTCCTCTCACTCGTGAACAAGACCCCAAGATACTTGAATTTCAGTTTCTGAATGTCTCCAAAAGTGAATCTATCCCCATAGACTCCCATGCTTAAAGAAGACTGGTTCTAGTCTCTATAGCTAAGCAACTGCACAGAGGCAGTGTCACAGCTGTATACTAGGCATCATGTCAGCTAAGTCAAATGTCTGAACTGGATTTCTGACCAAAAAACTATTCAAGAAGAAGAAAAAGACAGTAATGAAATTTAAGGTGTGATAAGGTGTGATGGTCCACAAACTAATAATTATGATGAACTGTGGCTATCTATACATTTTAGTTGCGTGTTTACAGAAAGCAAGTCTTTTGTGGCTGCACAGGGATAAAAGAATAAAAGCTATGAAGGCTGCATCTTCTGCTACACCAGATAAAAGCCCCATTACTGTCATATAAATCTAAATATAGACATGCTATGTTCAATTTTTCACATAGTTATTTATCATGTTGTTTATTTTGTCTTTATTTTGATTTTTGTTACTCATGGAGTATCGATTTCCATCCATGTGCTCATTTATAAATTGTTCAAGTCAGAAACGACTCTCACATTACTGTTATACTATTACTCTTTCTTCACTCTCTTTACATTTGATCAATGCCCAGAAAGTCTAAGTGAATCTCCTTTTAACTGCAGCACTACAAGGTTGCTGCCTGCTGCCCTTGTGCGTGTGTCATTGATTTTCCTTTACATCCCACCTTGTAACTGTGCGGTAACACAACTTCACTTGTCACTGCAAATGCCAACCACTCAGGTATTCTTAAAAAGGTCAGCATTTTGTTGGATGTTTAGCATGTCAAAGGGATTACAGGAACATTTCCCCAGCAGAAGGATCGCTGTGAATCTTAACACATTATTGGAATGGTTGTTTGACACCGGATGACCTCAAGCTGTGATAGCGACGGATGGAGAGAGTGACTCCACGCACCATTTATAATTCATTTCTTCTATGGATGTACCTCTCAAAATTTTAAACTGTATTCATTTTTCACTTTCATAATTACATGACTTTTAGGTTCCCACGTGGAATATGAAATTCAGAATTAATATTAATCACAGCCATAGCTCCATATCTTTACTAGGAATATGTTTCTGCATGTGCTCTGGAGGACACTCTCGGATCAGCGCTGTGGATACTATAATAAAATGTTCTTTATTCATTTTTCTTCTTAGCGTGTGTATGTGTACATTATTCATCTTAAATCACATATTCACAGAACTGCCTACATGTCTAATAAAATTACAGCCTGAGATGAGATTCTAACAAATGAAAGTCAAGTTTTTTCCTAACAGGGTTGAAATGCATTTTCTCTATTAACCTGGATTCTAGCAAATGCTTTGCAGCATAAAATCTAGATCTTTTGTCCCTTATATGTTAATGTATGCAATGTTGAAAAGTAATATCCTTTACTCCATGACACTTCTTAAGCTATAGTTATTAGTTTCTGACATTTATAAGTTAGTTTTGATTTAAAGATCACAAATAGATTGTTTGAATTACAAATGGCCATTTAACCTTTGTAAATTTCCATTTCCATTTTTTTTCATTATCTCTTTCCTGTGACAGTAACAAGGTGGACTCAAACCATAATACCAAATAACAAAACACACAAACTGAAACCGCTGGGTCATAAGACCCAGGATCGTGACAGTTACTGCCAGCAGATCAGACATGCCCCTCTCCGTCTCCAGACATATCAGAGTTTTTTTCACTGAATGTCTGTCTAACAACCTTAGATGATCACCTTTCAGTAACACTGGTTACTAGCTAATAGCTAACATCAGTGCTTACCAAGACAATACTTTAGGATATCCTGAACAACTTGCCTCAATATCACTATCATCACACAGAACGGTGCTTCACTGACTCTTCAACTTGTATCAGACTCCTTTCTTAAAGCTTTGCAGCCTCCTCCAGAGAATGTGGATGACTGCAAATTGACACCTGAGGTAAACAGTGACACTTACAGACTGTAATTATTACTGATGAAAACCAGCCAAAGTATTTGGGGTGACTTTGGGGTAAAACCGGATACGGAATTTGAAAGTGCTAGAAACTGCACTTTCTGCAACAGCCACTTGAGTCTTTTTTGAAAAGTGAGTCACTAGTACAGTTTAAATAGATAGTATCCCCCATTTAAATTCAGTTACTGCTTTAGATGTGAGGGATGCTTGCGGTCTGCTAACGTGACCTTTCCAACTTGTTTGTGGTTTTGGGGCCTTTCGGAGCAATGCGGTGCATATTTCTAACAAATAGTTGTACTAAAACTCAGTCCAAGAAGTCTAGATTGGGCTGGACTCCTTTTAGTGTTTTTAGCAAGTGCCTTGACGATAGACCCATACAAATTATGGAAGCACCTTACTAACCAATAGTATAAGCTGTTAATCAAGCACTTTAACCTCTTGTCCAAGTCTGATCATTTCTGGGACCATAACACCCAGATAGTCACGACTATAATGAATAACTAAAGGCTCTAAAACAAGAATCTACAAATCAATTAGTGGCTATATCCATTTCATATGATTTCATTTGTCCTCCACTCAGTTAATGGCACTGAATACTAATACTCATATTCCACTCAGCAGCTCCTTTGCTTCTTTTCTCCCGACCGCCAGAGGAAGGAACAGCTTTTTATCCCCTCAACTGTTTACATATTTGATTTTCCAAGACACCTACAAGTTGTTCACATCCACAGTTCAATGGAGGCGATACTGGCACAAATTGACATACGGTAAGCTTTTTAAATATTTACTCACATTATGTTCCTATGCGAATTTGGCAGGCCTTATTAAGTATGCTAGTAAATGTAGCTTTGATTAATAGATGATGCTTCTGACTTGGCCATACTGCTGCCACAGATGGTGACCTCTTTCTTTATTTTGATGGGGAGAAGGAGAGGGGGTGCGCAAAGGGAAAAGAATAAAGAGGAAGGATAGAAGCGGGTTGGCTGTTACACAAATTAGGACACAATGATCCTTCACTAAAGAGTTGTGTAATCCAACTATAATTTTTTCCAACTTTGTAAAGAAAGGCTCAAATTACTACTCCAACAAAAATGTGCAGCTAAAAAATGTAAACAGAAAGCTCTGAGCTTTCTTTTTACTAGAGGACAATAGCTTGTTGTTTGAAAAAGTCGATTTTTTTCAGTGGCACTGTTACAACAACTACACTCTTTCTGGCAAATAAACTAAGAAATGCCTTTTGTACTTCATAGGTATGAAGAATATTTTAGTGTTGTGGTTTTCTTTTAACAATAGAATGAAAATAACTTTACATACAATGTTAGCGCTGTTGAACTAAAAACATCAAAGGCGCCTTTCAGCACCATGGTGATTTACCATCTGTGTTAGTAGACTTCATCGGATATTAATGACACCTATTTAGCATAACTAGATAATAATAATAGCAAAATTATTAATAATAAACTGAAAAGAAGACAGAAATATAAAATTATAATACCTCAGTTTTACATTTGTTTACTCATCTTTACTTCTCTTGATTTTGATGTTTGTCCTAACCTCTGCTGTTTGATCAGGAGTGGTGCATTTCTGTAGTCATGAGAGTAAACAGTCACACAGTGGATCCACACTGATAAACCAGCTTCTTAATGAGCCTGACACTGATATGCAGCTATTTGGTGAGCTGCACGCGGTCCAAGTGAAGCAAAAATATATTTGAGTTCTGCTGCAATTATCTGTCATTCGTATTTGGTAAACAGCACAAATGTATCAATTTGCCATAACCGTTGTGTTACATTTCACTGTCTTCTCAACCAAGAGATCTAAAATTTGCAGCCAGCTCTTGGTGCAAGTGTTCCACTGAGTCTGAATAAGGTTGTGGTTTGCCCTTTGCAGTGACAGCTGGGTTAAATTTGTTTGTAATGTGTGAACTTTTTGTGTTGACTATATAAAACCAAGCAAATATCCAAAACTTGTGCGTCTATATGTGACAGGAATTAGAAACAGCTAAACAGAAGGATGGCAGGAAAGGGCACTCACAGGAAAAGCTCAAGCTAAAGGATGTGCAAGACTACTCAACGAGGCATTGAAATCTAATAATCGGTTAAATATATTATTTTCATTTACAATTTCAAAGGTATTATTACACAAGTTGGACTACCTGGGGCTGCAGCACTGACACATGTCTTCCCCCTCCCTAAACCAAGCAACCAAAGTTGTAGCAGCACACCAGCATGAAACAGACCAAGGCTAGCACTGCTAAGGTTAGCACAATCAAAAGCACCACGTTTCAGCAACAGTTAAAAGGTTTTATTAATGATAATATTATTTATTTAACGAAAAATCTGATTAATATTTTTATATATTTTCAACCCTCTGGACAGACGAGCTCTACAGAGGGTTGTGCGGTCAGCTGAGCGCACCATCCGCTCCGAGCTCCCTGACCTGCACTCAATCTACAGCAGGCGGTGCTGGACCAAGGCCAGGAAGATGGTGAAGGACCTCAGCCATCCCAACAACAGACGGTTCTCTCTGCTGAGGTCAGGAAAGCGATTCCGCTCCCTGAAGACCAACACAGAGAGACTGAGGAGGAGCTTCTTCCCGCAGGCGATACGGTCTCTCAATCACACCACCACACAGTACTGACCCACACATATGGTTCTTACACACACACACTGGACATTCTGGACATTGTTTTTGCACACATTGTTTTTTTGCACAACACTGGTCACTATATTCTTCATTTCCAGTTAATACTTGTACAGCTGCTGTTATTGTGTATATTTTTTTATATTTATATTTCTTCATACATTCTTACATAGTTCTATATTGTGTATTTTGTTGTACAGTTATTTTATTTTCAACTTTAATTTATATATTTTATCTTATTCCTTCCCAGTTAAATTTACCCTTCATTCTAATTTGTGTTGTACAGTTATTTCATTTTTAACCTTAATTTATATTTTATTCCTTCTTAGTTAAATTTACCCTTTTTAATTTTTCATATTTATTTCCTATCTTATTCATAGCCTTTTCCTTTTTTGTTTTCTTTAGGTCACGAGCAGTTGTCCAAGCATTTCACTACATATCGTACTGTGTATGACTGTGTACGTGACAAATAAAATTTGAATTTGAATTTGAAAATACACACAAAATATTTGTTTTGGCCAAGGTTTAACCTCATCCATTTAAAGTCTGCTCAGCTTTAAATGTTTTCTGTCTTTTAGACTTGTCTAATATTTTCTTCTAATTTAATTTAACGCACATCAGTTGCCAGGAAGATCCCTCGCTGATACATGTCTGGATCATCAACTTCCAGACCCCTGGGCCTAAATATGTCTTCAGTATTTACACAGAGTGTACGTATACAGCATATTTTAAATCATTATGTGAAATACAACTGTCACAGTAAAAATTCACTAAAAGCTTAAAAGTACTTGATCTTGAAGCCAAAGCATTTTCACGAGGGAAACTCAACCACAGTTGGATGCTACAGCTAGCCTCTCCATTAGCATGCACGCCATCTTGCTGAACATTTTCTCAGCAACTTTGATGTAAACTGTAACGTTTTCATCCTGATTTAGTGGAACAAAGTAACTGTCTGCTGTCAGTTTCCTTAAAAGTGATGAACCAGGGTATTCTCCCCCCTCCTCTTTCTCTTGGTTTTGTCTTTCATTGGCTAACCTCTCCTCTCCTTGTTTCATTTATCTCAGAAGTACAGTAGCATCAGTAGCTGGCAGAACTTGGGGGAGGTGTAGGGGAGAACTGGTTTAGCACAAACTGTGCTTCCAATTAAATATTTTTTTGCATACTTTTTAATAATGGATAGTTTCCATTTAAGAAAAAATAATCCTGGTCTTTTTTTTTCCGCTTATATGTTCTTTTTATGGCCTAAAATGTGTATCGGCCATTAATACTGTGCCTGCGAAAGAAAAAAAATTGTATGATGAATTCTTTAGCATCAAGCTTGAAGCTTTTAAGGCCCTGTCCTGCTGACAGGTTTTTTCAATTACTCGGGCTGACCCCTGCTCACACTGCAGGTGGAAGAGTTGTGATTTACTCTGTGTGAGGTCACTAGACTCCATCAGAATAATAGGAGCGCAGCTTGTCCAACCTAAGCAGGTCCAGTGAAGCTAAGAGATGTCAGGGATATGTCAATTATACATCATATTTACTTTCATGTTTGTTACTCTGCCCCAGCATTCTCATCCCAACTCTCCCTCTATTCCGTATGATGCCCTGAATAAATAAACAGCAGCTCTAGTAAGCCTCTGAATTCATGAGAGTCCATCGCAGTGCCAGATTGCTGACACCCCAAGTGCCAATTTATGAGCACGTACACACACACAGCTGTGAAGTGGTGGTTGTTCAAGTGGCAGTCATACACACACACGAGGCATGTCATCTGTCTCACTGCAACCGCACCGCCAAGCGAGGAAAATATAAGAAACTGGGAGTTCGGGGGGAGAAAATGGAGTGATAGAGGGAAATTGTCTTTGGTGAGGTATATGTGTTTATTGCATGCAAAGAAAGAAAAAAGATTTGATTTACTTCTTTGCTGTCAGACTGGAGCATCCTTGAATACACAATACATCTGCTTTCACTTCACTTGCAAGTGACAGAGCTGTGTCTATGCGTTTTGACAATACGGCAAATTAGGAGCCAGAACGCCTTTGAATAGAACTCTGAGAATTTAATCAGTTTTCTAAAACAATCACAGGAGACAGTGAAAAATGAGGCTCAGGAGCTATGTGGAGGAGAAAACAAACGTCTAACAGAGGCTTATGTTTTTATCTGTTGGATGTTTTAATGTTAGTATGGTAACATCTATATTTTCAACCGCAGTTATCTGACTAAAGTTTTGACGATGGCTTAGTTACCACGTAACTATTGTTTATGAACCCATTGCTAGTCACCTATGGAAAATCATCAATACATTGAGAACAGTGGATAATCTAAGCCACATGCAATTTCCTATCATTGCTAATGTCAAATAATATTTACTTGAAATTTTTCAAAAGAAAACTCAGTTGCTGATAATTGTTTTCATCAAAATAAATCTGTTCACAGTCCAGCTGTTTTCCAGAGTTATGGCATCACAAAATATTAAACTGGAATCGCACAAAGATCTTTATGCAACCAAAAATGTGAAATTCTCTTCCCCTGCCATTTTCGGCATTCTATTTGTAAAGATTAAAACTCTTATTGGCGCGAGCAGAAGGAAGACGTTATCCTCGAGGGTCTTCTTTGCTGTAATCTTTTCAGATTCTCTTGTGAGAGCAACCACGAAGAACTGCTGTTACGCTGAGGATAGATGCATTTTTTGTGGATTTTTTTTAAACTAAATGTGTAACTATTTCAGGAAAATACATACACAAGTATTCCTTTGGTCCTATCCTTTGAGCAATGTAAAATCCATCAGACATCTGTGCAGCTAGTATCATTGAAACTGAGCACACTCAAACAGACTAGCAGTTAAATGGGTGTTAAGGTTAATTTGGGGTTGAACTGTACATGTAAAAAATAGCAGGAATGCTGCAACATTTTAATTTTTTGAGCACTACTGTTGCCTTTGTAAATGATGTGTCAACAACAAAATCAAGGACGTCTGAGAGAAATGACGTGTTGTGTTAATGGTTTGGTTGATTTGGGAGTTGCACTGCCTGGTTGAGCGCTCAGGAAGTGCTGGTGCTTTTTCCCAAAGCCACATATGCTTTCCAGTGCCCTACTTTCAATTCTAAAGTAACAGCTATCTGAATAAGGTGCAGGCAGATAAAAGGCTTAGCTCTGTTTTCTATTCTTCTGCCCTTTCACATCAAAAGATTTGACATTCAGGCTGGTCGCAAGTTTAAAGAACAACAAAATCAAAATCTGAGAGCCTTTCGATTCATTGTACCTTTTCTGCTTGTACTGTGTAATTCCTCCCCCCCCAAACAATAAAGAGACTATTACAATGCACTGAAGCAGGTAATTACTGCAAAACTAATTAGCTCACTAGTCAAGGAGCTAGAAATGCAAAAACTGGGGAGGGTGAGCGAGTTTTCTGTCACAAAAAGAAAAGGGGGGAAAAATGCAATTATATGGAAAATGTATGGAAACGTAGCACGTAAACAACAGAGCGGGGCAGTTAAAGAAGAGATCCAGCAAGATGGAGATTAACTGGAATATTAAGACTCACAATGTGTGCTATAATCACACATACACTGTCTCTCTTATTAAATCTGTTTTTATTCCCACGTCTTGCTCTCATTCTGTGGCCTTCCTCAAACCGTCGCTGCGCTCACTCCGAATGTGCCTTTTCTTAATTCGCTCTCTTTCTCATCACTTTTTTTTCTCCAGTGCACCTCAACAGATCTTTCCTTGCTCTTATTACATTTTCTTAAGTGTCACAAGGATCCAATTACTATTTGGCCTTTTCGCAGAGGAGGACCGTATTATGCCATTGTTCACATGCAGACGGATGGATATGATGCATTTAGTTAGCTGCTGTCTCCATTCACCTTGGCTCTTAAGCCAAATCATGGAGGTTTTAAAGCAGTCTCATCTTGTTGCTCATTATGTTGCTTCATTATTTTAACATATCCTCTTCAGCATGAATTTATTTTGCTTGGTTTGTCCTTATAGAATCAAACCAGTGTATTCCCATCAGTCTGAAAAAGACAACTACACAACAGTTACAACAATTACACATTAATGCAATTGTATTTCTTTTTTGGACTACACTAAGTTTTAATCTAACAAAGTATATCTACAATGACTATGAACTTGGATGGAAGACTGCCTTTTTCTTTGATAATACTGCAGAGTTTAGGGAGTTAATAAAATATATCCTTAAGACTCTGCATCACTCAGTGACTGTCTTCTACAGATACAACATCTTTGTCATTCTCATTAAATGTTTCCAGCACATCTGCACAGGTTGTTTAATGATATTTTAGAAGTTATATACATTAATGCAGTTTAATTATGTAGAATACAGAAGGTAGACTGTAAAATAACATTGTTTACTGTAGGTCAGTGTAGCTGCCTGTAAATGAATTTTCCAGAGAATTGTCTCACAGTTGGTGCCTGTTTGATAGACAGGTTCACTAAACGCTTGGTAATAAACACGATAAATGTTCAAGGTGGCATATCTTGGAGCACTTTCACCTCTGACCCTTAGTGTGTGGTAAAAGTTATCATCTGTAACAGGAGAGAGGAAGTCTGCAAAGGATTGACTGGTTGGGAGCGGCTGGGCTTAATGATCTCACTTGGCCCCATCCACAAATAAATCTGTGAGTGAGTGAACATTACATGAATAACTGTGTGATTCATCAGTATTTGTGGTACAAAGTTTGTTTGCATTCTGTGAGCAAAGTGAACCAGACTATATACATGAACGAATGACAAAGACCCGGCTCTCATTTTTAATTTAAATGTGACCTCACTAATATCAGTACTGCTAATACACTAACTGTAATCATAATAATAATAACAAGAAAATTAAAATGCACATAAAGAAAACAGTACTGGATTTAAAAAAAGTGTAAAAATGTAATTAATTTAAACGTATTTGGATACTAATTAGTTAAGATGATTAATACGTATTTATCTTTCATTAAAATGACTTCATTTCTGCACTGTGAATCTAATTGTTTGTGATCATTTCACAGATGTTGTAGATTACAGATTTCATTTTTCCCCATTGTAGCGAGTTTTAGCGAATGACCGGTTCCCCTTTCTCAACATTTTGGGATATTTTTTTCATATTGTGGTGTTTTCAACAACAAAACAGTTCATATTCTCTCCCATCATCTCTCTGGTTGTGATGGGGAAAGAAATGCTGCACCTTTTCGTGCTTCTTCCTCAAACACGATTGTTTTCATTTCTTTAATTGGACTTTTCTCTGCCTTTCTTGCAGTGGGCATGTGTGCGTGGTATTATGCAGATATAATGCAGATGGTGTGTTGGCATGGTGGTAAGACAAGTATGCAGCTTCATGAACCTGTGTTTTGTGCAGGCCAAGATGATTTTGATGCAAATATTAGTGAATGAGACACACTTTTTCTTTTAAAGAATATCCTTTCTGCTCGTAAGTCCTCCAGTTGTAATCTTCCAGATTGGTGGCTAGGCTCATGGAGACTTAGCTGCTCATAGGAAGTGATGTGGTTAACCCTAAGCTTCAGTCTACTGGCTTATTCTCCCCGTACCTCCAGATACTCTTGGGCTGCTCCAGCTTCCTCCAGGAGTAACTTCCAAATTGTCTGTTCACAAGAACATGAGCAGGAATCAGTGATCTGTCCAAAAATTTGGAGATTTGTTTCACATTTAAGGGCATCAGAGGAAATCAGCAATCTGAGAACTTAAAATTCTTCTCTTTTCCTGCTTTCACTGGTTTTGAACTTTGAACTATTATATGTATCTATCTAAACTGTCACTAATTTCTGTACATAGCTACGGGGGACTGTGTGCGTTACTGTAGACCCTTCAGACTAAACCAAACAGGAAAGTCCAGAGAAGAGCTTGAATCACCCAAGAAGGAAAATGTGTGAAATACAGAAACTGACATGATGGAAGTATAAATAAGCCAGAAGGCGAGACGTAGGCAAAAAGAAAAAGAATAGAGAGACAAATAGAGCAATGTCACTCTTCCCTCTTTCTTTCCCCAGACAGCGTCTCTGTAATGTCACAGTGTTTCTGATGTATGCCATCGTGTCACATTTACTTACGGCGGTCCTCCAGCATCCTCCTGCCAAATCCCTGCAGTCATGTCGGTTTCTGAACCTGCCACTTTTGTGTCAACATCTATTCTGTAACACTTTAGTTGGGACATTAAGCTTCAGGCCTCGACCGGAGTGACAAATCTCCGCTGTGCCCACCGCGATCCTGCTACGGTCAGCTCCTCTGTGTTAGAGTCACGCGGTAGGTGGAGGTGAGGGCGCTGTTTGTCTTGTGAATACAGATGATTTCACATCTGACTGGTCTGTTGCCTATGATGAATCTGAAAGTGCATCACAGAGGGAGGATTTTTTTTTCTTCAAGCTGGCGTTTCACTTAGTGATTAGACAGATGCTTAGTCCAGTGGGAGTGGAGCTTGTCAGTGACAGCTGAAGAATTGGGAGGATGAGGAGTCGAGAGATAGATGGAGATAGACCCAGAGGGATGAAGGGATCATTCCATCTCTTTACCACTCTCCAGTTATTCATCTTTACATCGCTCACTTTACGCTTTCTTTTCTCATCCATCTCCATCAGCGCTCCTCTTCTTCATGTTGAATTTCTCTATCTCATCATTCTTATCAGTGTTTCCCTTCCCTTTATTCCCATTTCTGAATATTTCTGTTTTATTCTATATATCCTCCCTTTTCTGATTCCATTTTTTCAGTTTATGCCTTTAGCCTCCATTATTCCATTTCTAAACACCCCCATCCTTCTACCTGGCATTGCATTTCCCCTCCACCTGGTTCACTTCATTCTCTCACTGCACCCACTAGTTCTCCTATTCCTATGGAACGTGCAATTTAATGTGCAGTGCAATCCACCCGCTGTAATGTTATTATGCCAATCTGAGTGTGGCAAATGTGTGTCAGTGCAGCTCTTTGTGCACACAGTTGTTGTGTGTCTTGTAATTCTGTTTCAATTTCTCAATGTAGCAAGCTTCAACTTGGCAGGAAAGGAGAGCAAAATGTTTCCCCTTGACAAATCAAAAACGCTTAGTATTATATGAGTCTAACAGGTTTAATAAAGACTTCAAGGTCAGGGCCACATAGACTTACAATTTGCTTTTGACCGATAACCATATACTTATGTGACTGGTAAAGAGTAAAGAGTCCCTAAAAGGCTTTTCTACTCTGAGCACTCAAAGCGCTTTATACAAGTAACTCATTCACCCAATGACTTTTTTTGTGTAACATTCATACACATTCACACTCCGATGAATGCATCAGAGAGCAACATGGGTTTAGTATCTTGTCCAAGGACATTTGGCACACTGGTGGAGCCTGGGATCGAACCACCAACCTTCCGGTTAGTAGCTGACCTGCTCTACCTAGCTATAGCCACCCCACTGCCCCTCGAATGTGGATTATAAGAACATCAGTAGATCCTGGAGCTCCTTTCTTCTCCTTTTCTTTCTTTTTTTCTCTCAGGTGAAGTTGGGCAGGCGCGCTGGCTCGCTGCCCCGCCTACAGGTGGAGCTGCTCCTGCCTCCTGGGTCTGGAAGCACACCTGTTCCTCATTTGCTTATCACGTCTCTGGTCTTAAAAGCTCTGCCAGATTATTGTTGCCCCCGCGGTGGTAATCAGAGTAAACCAAACCACGGTACACAACATGTTTTCTGACCTTCATTCTTTCGTTTCCTCTCCTAGTGCCCCTGCCTGGTTTGATACTTGTTTAGACCAGAGCAGTCCTTTAAATCAAGGTTCATGTACTAAGGACAACTGGCCATCTCTTGTTTCCACTTACTTGAAACTTGCCCCCTCCTGCTTTCTTCACCTGTAATTTCAAGAATGGATTCCAGATTTGCTAATAAAGTGTATAATACTGGTCAACATAAGTAAGTCCAACATGAACTATTACTGTCCTCTCTTGCACTCTTCCATTGCCCCTGAACTTACCTTACTTGCAATGTACTTACACACTAAAAATTACTTGTTTCTTGTAAAACCAGTGATACAGGTAAGTCATTTGAAGTGGGTAATTTTAAGTATTGCACAACTTCAGGTATTTTACAGGAAAGGAGACAAATATTATTTGGTTAGTAATTTCATGTACTGTGTAAGTAGTTGTAAGTACTGTTTAACGTCTGTGTATTTAAGAGGAAAGGGAAAAGTATTTTTAAGTGCCACACAAGTAACTTCAAGTACTGCATATTTTCTACGTAATTCTGCAGAAAAACAAACAGTATTGCCTCATTTTACATCATAAATAGACTGTACTTTTTGGGCCACAGGCCACAGTATAATTCTCCCCTCCAAAGAGACGTGAAGGGTTCAGGTTGTTTGGCTGTCTGTCTGTTTGTTAGCAGTGTAGCATCCAAAGTTTTCAAGATATCATTTTCAAATTTTGTGTGATGGTATATACACATAACAGCTCAGATCAAACAGATTGAATTTTGGTGAAAAAAGGTCACACCAAATGTTAGAACCAGTTAAATACTTTATATTACAGTTTTTTATAGGTCATCTTCAAACTTCACAATAATATACACGGCTTTTTAATTTTTCAATACGACAACCTATGACATCATAATGACGCCACCATATTTGCAATGAAAACATCATAAAACATCAATGTGTTAGCATGGCCCCTGAGTATTTACTGTTTTTAGTACGGCCCTTGTTATTTCTTTGTTCCCTGTAAAAAGCTCACTCGGTATTTGTAGGCCTCAGAGGCTGTATTATAGTGTTTCCCAAGCCTATGAATTTGCATTGGTTTCTGAGGGTCTTGCTTCACTTTGGTCCACTTTATTTCCTTGTTACTTACAATTTTTAACATGTAAAACATCTACAGCATCACCAGTCTCTCAAGTCTTTGTTCATCAGTTTCTCTTTTCTTTCATGCATTCCCCATCTCTCCTTTTTTCTTTCCATCACCTTTGTTCTGTCATCTCGCTCAACTATATATGTCTATATTCCCCATCCATCCAAAAACACCCGAGCCCTCTACTGTTCATTAATCATCAATCTGTCTGCTGTTCTCCATTATTCTTCTGCTCATCACACCATCCCTCCATCCTTTACTTTTGCCCTTTTGTGTTTTTTCTCCTCTCCATTGTGCTGACAGCTTATCATCAAACAACAGAGGACACTGTAGTTGTACCTCTTGTGACTACACCTGTCTCTCTCGGTATATATGTTGCCTCGCTCTTTCAGCCCTCTCAAGTGACAGCAGCTCTTCAGCTGGTCCTGTCAGCCATCGCAGATGTCACCCTTAGTTCACCTTTTACCTTGTCACTGCCTCTGCTCTGATTTCCCTCCCATCCAGCTTTTACTGCTGTGTTCCTTTTTTAGAATAATGATTACCATCATAAAGTGACACGCACGCTTATTATTTTATTAGCAAGCATCCATCCCTCTTTTCACGGTCAACCGCTCACCTTTTCTGTTCACATCATGCAGGGTGTCACCAGCATGATGCCTAAAACACATGAAAACAAGCAAGAACACTCTTGCAGGCACACACTGGCACCTTTTGCAGACATCTGTTCAGCTCCTTCCTGTCGCTGCGGGCTGTAAATCTAAAATCAAAGGTTTATGACACACTGGTTGTGGCAGAAGCAGAGGAGGTGACGATGAAGCCATTTTAAAAGGACCACAGCTGCTTCAGAATGCTTGTATTTATGAGCTACACAGTGACTGGGATTATTATACATTTTATTTATTATTAGTGGCCAACATGGGCATTAGTTTGTCCATCACATTATGGTTCTGGTAGTAAAGGGACTGTTGAAATATGAGAACGCAGGGTCATAAAATATAAACAACCAGGCAGATTGTAATCAAGCAAGTATAACCATCAGGCAAGTATAAAACGAGCCAAGTGACTAAGTAGGTTCTCGGGTCTTCATTTTTGTGACTTGGGTCCAAGTCTGGAGTCTACAGCTCTCGTTTTCTGTTACTTAGCTGATTTACAGTTCAGTCTGAGCTGCTTAGACAAGGATGCGACTTCAGCTGTTGATTACTGACAGTTGAATCTGAGTGGACAGTACAGTGCTTTATATTTCTCTTCAGACGGTTGCTTATGTGAGACATTAGCGGCCCAGTGCCATGCCCATCTATGAAACATAAGTGTGGATCATGAGGAAGTCCAATCTATCTTCCTAATACTTTATTCCTACCTTTTCTTTACTGGTCTGCTAGGTTAACCTAGTGTGCATGCTTAGATACTTTGACATTGTTTTTTATGTAAAAGGAAAAGGATCCATCACGGTTGTCTTCAGACATTGTGGATCTTCAGTGGGTTTTTTATTTCACAGAAAGCACCAAAACTTGCGATTTAGCCTCTCTGATAGATTTATTTGTTTTTCACAGGATGACTTGGAGGATGGCTTGTTTAACTTGCAGTGAGAGCTCCTTTGCCTACATGTTGTGGGTTCAAAGCAACAGCTGCTTTATGCAACAGCTACAGCAGGGAAAACAGTGGAGACTGCACCATGACCAACATTATTACTACTGTGTGCAATGAACTTGCCACGTGCTTATCAGCACAGACTAACTCAGACTGATTGCAATGTGTTGTCAATCTGTCTTTACAACATTACAACTGTTTGCAAACCTTTGCCAGTCTATCTGAGAATGATTGGAGACTTCAATTGTCTTGCAATTGAAAGTAGTCGCCAATAGACAGTCAAGTTCTGGGTCACTAAAGAAGTCTTGCAAACGGTCGAACAATCAGACTTTTCCTTGGCGTAAGACACAATTACAGCCAACTCTAGCATAATTGGTGGAGACTAAACTAAAAAAAGAACTATTTTTGAAAGCTCTAGCTCACACCTAACTGCTTATTATCATAGTCTACCATGAATCAATCACTACTACTGAGGACAATATACTAAATTCTTACATAAAGTAACTATCAAAGATTTTCCAATAATTCTGTGCTGAATCCCCTGACTGTCTGAGAAAGAAAAGCCAGCCTTGCATATATCAAAACAGACAGAGAGAAATAAAAAATGGTAAAAAAAAAAAAAAAAGAGTATAGCCGCACTATGTAGCTACCTGGGAATAAGCCACACTCCTGGATTTGAGAGTTTTATATGTGCAATATACTGTATGTGACCAAAATTAAGCAAAGGCATTCAAAATATCCCTTCTGAGCATCCCATCTGTCATGTGGCAGAGACACGTTGCTACAGCTTCTCGCAAAGTTTTTATTCACCATGTTTTTATATGGCAGGGAACATGGAAGAATTTTTAGGAGTTTGTGGGTGGTGCATGGGATATTGATTATTCTGCAAGGTGTTGTTCAGGCCCACGTGGCACACTGTGCAGAATATTGATCATTTTATTTGCATGCCACTCCAGATGTTGGGGAAAGTTTATTTGATTTACAGGCGGTAGGAGGTTGGCAGAGTCACTTTCTCAGCAGTTTTGTCTGTACAGGGCACACATGGCAAACATGAGCGAAGCAAACAACCCCTACTCGCCCATATGGACTCAAACATTAGTGCTGTCACACAGTGCCATCTATTGTAAGGTGCACCAAAAAAACAAAAACAAAATGCTGACGCACTTCTGTTTGTTTACACGACCTAAGAGGCCCGAGAAAAGTTCAGCTATAAAAAGTTAAAGAAGCACATTATTTCCTACTCAAAATGGCCTCTGTGAAACCTGTGGGGGAAAGTACATCACTGCAGTCGGTGGCTTTCTGAGGGAGTTATTTTATAAGAATGGAAAACAATTCAGCCAAAACACTTTTTAAGTAATGATTGTTTTGGATCTTATGATAGCCAGTGCCAGATTGCAGGTTCTGTAAATAAGATATTTCTGAAATTCACAAAACAAAAAAACACAGTATTGACTGTTATAAGATATAAATGTGCTTGCAGGATGTTGGTCTTGCAATGTAGGCGTCTTTCAGGTCAAAGAAATGGTTTCAACATTTTTTGCTTTTACACAAATAAACT
Organism: Aulonocara stuartgranti; assembly: GCF_965226115.1. Lineage (NCBI taxonomy): Eukaryota > Metazoa > Chordata > Actinopteri > Cichliformes > Cichlidae > Aulonocara > Aulonocara stuartgranti. The sequence goes on from NC_138946.1 coordinate 4,138,194, forward strand.
GTTGGACTTATTTTGGAATTCTTGGAGTTTCAGCAGGTGGACTGGATTATGGGCAGTAGGCTCGGGATTAAAATCAGTGGCCTCTGCATGTATGTTAGAATCAATTAACCTATAGAAACTTAAAAGCCAAGTAAATATAAATTAGTCTTCAGAAGAGAATTTCTTCCTTACATCTGTGTTTGTATTTCTTTCATCTACGTAAGTTGTGAAAACTGTATATTTTCCTACTGTCACAAAGCAAATAGGAACCAAAATAGTCTCTTTGTTTGACTGTAGGGACACGTAAATTATACTTTTTGTGGCAGTCAGTGTGACTTGAAACTAGAGATGGCATGATGCCATTTTTTTAATGTCCGATTTATGTCATAAATTTGGATATCTGCCGATACTAACATGAATCCGATAGTCTATTTCATAATCAATAAAACTGTTTTTTTATATCTTGCTGCATTTTGTATAAGTTCATACTCAAATTTAAAAAGACAAAACACTAAAGCTACACTGAAAAAAATGCAATAGGGTGGTTGTTGAATTTGCATAGAATTACTTCATATATCCAGCATGACTAATTTAAATTTCACATCTAAACATATTTTTGTCTTTTAATTTTCACATATTCTTTAAGAATATTGATTCTTTTAGAACAAATCATGTTGAAAAGAAACAAGTTAGTCGTGTTTTATCCTCAAGCTCCGCCCCCTGGAAAGGAAAAATCGGCTGCACTGTCCGCCATTTTTGTCTCTCGCTTTGGAAAATCTACTACCATCTGGAGTTTTACACTTGAAGGTAAATAAGATTTTAAAGCAAACACACCAGTGAGAAAGAGTGTAGACCCTTTACATATGTGGACTTTTACAGGTATGTGGGCTGTTTATCGAAAACCATGAAAGGCTAATGTTAGGCTCCAGTTAGCTAATGGTAACCGAAATTATGCGATAAGCAAATTAGTAATTAACATATATAATGTGAGTTAATATTGTTTGTATATTCTTTCAGTCTAAATTAACAGACTATTACAAACTTGCATCGGTGTCTGTAGTAAGTGGTGGTACCTGCAGTGTCTTAACCATTAAACAAGCTAATGTAGGGCCGTTTGTTGAAACATGTCTGCTGCCAATGTGACTGCTCACACACGGTAACATTACCAGCACATAGCCACAGCCGCTATAAACATGCTGAAAGGTCAATCTAGCTTCTGTAGTCAGCAGCTGGAAGACTCAACACAGACCCAAGATTCAGTGTAACGGTTATCTAAATGTTGTGTGTCCTGTTTGTAAGCCCAGAAAAAGAAAGTAAATAAAATGACGACCTTGAGCTTCAAGCTAATGTAAGCGTAATGCTATAGCATAAAGCGACTAATGCAATGATGAGGTTGTTAAATTAGTAAAAATACAGTAAATATATCCAACATGAATCAGTTATATTTTTGGTCTAAACATAATTAAGTCTCACGCCTTTCACTTGTTTTAGAAGGATGTTCAGTCTTTTAAAACCAGTCATAACAAAATAACAGAAAATAGTTACGTTTTCTGTTGAAACTCCACCCCCCAGGGTGTGTTCTGCGAGGGAAAATTCACTGTGGCGGTCCGCCATTTTTTGTCTTCGCTTCGTTTACGTTTGGTGCTGAGCTTTACTTTGTCGAGGTAAACTGAAAACTACATGTTTGAGAGGAAACGAAGAGAACATCCATTACATGGGGAAGTTTTTCTCATGAATTGCTGTTGAGCAACATAATGTAAAAAACAAGTCATTCCTTAAGTTAACTAACGATAATGCTAGCTTAAGCTGCGGGACAATATTATGTGCATTAGCTTTTTTTCAGTGTGTGCCCAGTCACATCCGCTTGTTTTTTCTCAGTGAATACAGACTAACAAACTCGTGTCCATTTAGTTAACTGGTTGTACCTAAAATGTTTTAGTTAAACAGTTAAATAAGCTAGTTTGCCATGGGGTGGGCTCTGTTGGGGGGGGGGGGGGTCTTCACTAAAGTCGGTTTATTTAGGGCATGACACCTATGCAGTACTCATTAGGAGAGGAAGTGCATGACGTGGGGCTTTATTTCATGTTCTGGGGCAGTGAATGTAATGTACTGATAACATGTTAAAGACACACAAAAACCCAACAAATTATTTTAACTGATTTATAGAGAGACTGAGAGGAGGGCTTAAAGAGATAAAAATAATGACAATATAAATATGTTAAATTTATTTTTTCTGTATCGATATATGGTGCTTATCCCTGCTGAAGGGCAGATTGGTGTTGCTTCAGAACAATTCTCTAGCGCTGTTACGTAGAGGTGTTACAGTTAAGGTTTTAATAACATTATTTTATTTACTAGTGAAGATTTGCATATGTTATCTCACATTCTGTAAGGTAAATTTTCTGGAAAAGTCAAATTAACTAATTTAACTAAGTATTAATGAAAGACCTTGATGTGTATATGACAATAATAGATGTAGTTTCTGGGTCATTTGGCAGAACTGCAAAATGGCCAGAAGGAGGCAACTGCTGTGGTTGCAAACAGGCTTTGGGTGGTATGGAAGTAAGGGCAACTATGGAACTGCTCAGCAACATGGGACCCATAGCTAATAAATAGTAATATGACAAAAAATAACAACTTTGTGTGGATGTAACCTTGTGAGATTTGAGATTTTGACAGCATTTTTATGTGACAACTTCTCTTTTTAGATAAATGCAGAGTTTAAGCACATTACCACCATGCCACTGCAGTCCAGATTACTCTCGCAGATGGATGTGCTATCTGACAAACTAATAAAGGTCTTCAAAAGGCGAGGAGGACAAATAGGAAGAAGACTTCAGAACATTCTGGAGCCCACGGCCCAGGTAAGAAAAAAATTAATTTGTGTATACACTTTAGGGAAAATAATAATTTTAACAAAATGCTGCTTGTCACTCTATGCCAGGAGTATGTTGAAAATCACCTGGGATTTTCACAATTTACCATGGATGCGTTTTTTTTTTTCTTCTTTTACCTGCATTAGAACTATGCGTGGAGTTCATAGTTGAACACCTCTCTGTGCTCTGACAGTATTCTGCTTCTTTGCATGGAGATTTCACTTCATGCATTACCTTTTTAAGCATTCTGAGGACTCAAATCACATGCTGTAATGAATCCATTTTTGTTCACCTAATGTGTTAATGTTAACATTTTTTGGAATAGTGACACAGATTAAAATAAGATTTGGTATAATGTTCTTTGACCAGTGTTCTGTTTAATTAAATTTTGGAATTCTGCATTTTCTAGGCCACAGATGAAGCCATTATCCAACAATCTAATAAGGAAACAACCATGGGAATTTACATCATAAAGTCAAGAGATGCCAATGGCAGCCCTGAGGACATCCGGATAGTCCTTGAAGGCCAGAGAGTCTGGCAGGATTTGGATAACTATACCCTAGCAGCTGCAATGCTGTTTGGACTAATGTACACTTTGAACCTCACCTACCCACTGGAAAAGTATACCTTCGAGGTATTATAGAAACTGGTTATGGAGCTCAAAAGGAACAGCCTTTCAAAGAATGCCCAGGTTTTCAGGACCAGACTGTACGATTGAACAGTTTTCCAGTTATGATGTGGGAACAACATGTTTACCTCTTCGAATATGTACCATCCTTTCTTTTAAGCCAGCACTGGTAAAGTTGCAGTACATAGTGAAACTTATTTTTCTGGCACTTTTCAACTTGGGGCCTTTATTACTGCAGTTTTCACTTTTCAAGCCATGGCTCTTTTAAAAAAAAATTAAAACTTTGAATGTCCATTTTTCTCAATGGAAATGGTCCCTTGCACCAATTTCACCAGTTTGCAATTTTTTTCCCAAGGTGCACCACTACAAACAGATTGCATCGTCTAGTATTAGTGATTGTGATGTTTAGTGATAGAAGCAAGCCAATACTAATCAGTTTAGGTCTCTTGGTTGTGTGCCTGTGGGTTATAATGTTATTTTAAGTCTCTTCTTTGTGTCATTTTAATAATTACACCCCTGTTGCCATATTACCTTACCTTATGGCTCTTACATTTAAAAAACTATTTTTTACATAAGCGCGATGTCATAAGGCCCCACAATGTTGAATTCAACTTACAGAAGATAACTTTGAGGAATGTTGTGGAATGTTTTTCAAGAGATGCATTGTACAAATATGACTCATGTATATTTTGGAAGCCTGAATTGAAAGTCCGTTGTTACAACTGTGTAGAGCTGGGCGATAGAACGATATAACTTTTACTCGATAGAGAAATTAAGCTATCGCGATAGACCTCGCCGCTCTTGTCCTCAAATTAAGTAGCGCAGAGCCGAACCAATCACAGCCGCAGCGTCACGTCGCGTGACTTGTTACGTACAGCACAAGTGCCAAGCCGCACGTGTGTTTGTTTGGGAAGCAGCCAGCGCCTAATGGAGGAAATGAGTGTGCCGACTAGAAAAATCAACCGAGCGTGACCGAAGAGAAAACAGATGATGGTTCCAACGCCGGAGAGATTGTCGAACGGAAGAGCCATAGAAGTTCCGTAGTGTGAAGGTATTTCGGCTATTTCAAGTCTGACAAAAAACAGAGTAGCGTGCACTGTAAATTGTGCCGAAAGCAAGTCTGGAAATACAATAAACTGGTGCATGCGTCACACTGTGCGCCACATTATTGTTTCGGTGAAATTAACTTCTACAATACTGTTAATTGTACTCTCTGCAGTGTTTAAATGCTTACATATACACACAGTTACTGTCCGTCCACACACACGACTCTGTTCTGCTTCTATGCCCCAGCTTTGTTTACTTTTTCAGACCGAGGCTTCTAGACTTCTAGACTTCTGATTGGCCAACATTTCTGCACGGTTAGGAATCTAGCGCCACCTGCTGCTTTGGCATGTTCATAGCAGCGTTTTCTTTCATTTCTCCCTTTATGTGTGGACGGGATTATTTTTTAAAATGAAAACGGAAAATCTCCGCTTTCAAAAATACCCGTGTACGTGTGGACGTAGCCTCAGTCTCTGACTGGAAGCGCTAATTCGTCATTCGGCTTTTGTCAGACTAAAGTAACTGTTAAAACTGTTTGAAAAGCTCAGCTATACAACAAGGAGAGATTGAGAATTTCCTTTTAGTTCTCAGTTTATTTGATATTGACAAAAGTTAGTCAGTTTTGTCTGTTCTTCTGTAAAACAAACTAAGATTTATTTTTAGAATTAATATTTTGTTTCTAAGTGGAATTGACAATTTAGTCTGTTTCGTTTGTTCTATTTTGAAACTTAGATGCTTTAGCGGCTGCCTTTTGTGTAGTTTGCAATATTTGCCTTTATCTATCTGAAAAAGTCTCATGTTCCTTAAGTACATCTACCCTGTTGAACTTATTATGGGAAATAAATATTTAAATAAAAACAAGCTGCTGATTATTTCACATTTTACTTGTGAGCAACGGCACATTTAAATCTTACAAATATAGTTATTTGGCTTATATCATGATAGATATCGTTATCGCCTGAAATGAAAAAAACATATCGTGATATGAAAAAATCTCATATCGCCCAGCTCTACAACTGTGTAGTATTTTCAAAAATACAGGTCATTGTTCAAAAATGTTTTGCTTATTTCTTTGATTGAAGAGAAAGTGTGCAGTACATACAGTAAGATCAGCCTTAATTTAGTTTTACTTATTGAACACTCAATTATATATTAGATTATATATTATATATTAGAAATTTGTTATAAAATAAAATAAGCTTACCATAAAATAATCTTGTCAATATAACATATAGTAGTCCAGTACAATTAACACAAAAAGTTCATGTCTGATAAACAAGTGGTTTCTATAAATATTTGACCGGAATGAAAAACATAACAACAACATAAAAAAGTCATGTTCATGTTACCAGAAAAATGTGTGCAGGTATAACATAAAAAACTAAGGTTAACCAAACATAACTTAATTTCGTGCAACCGCTTACAATAATTTTTTTATGTTTATCCCACTGATTATTTTTTTCAGTGTATTCTATTACACTTGTATGCAATAAATACACTGCAAACTGTAATTTAAAATGCAATTTTATGTAGATTTCCAAAACTCTTTGGTTCTTTAAATAAAGAAGCACAATATCAGCACAAAATAATGTTTATATTCAACAACTAAAAAGAACAGGTTGTAGAATGGACCCTTTTATACTTAAAGCTTAACATAAATAGACATCCAGAGTGGAAAGCAGTGCAAATAAATGCAAACATGGCTTCATGACACTCAGCTTTTATCAAGATGGATGTCAGTGTGAAAGCTGTGTCTATCACTTTTAACCTGAGACTGAATTTTGTGTAATTTATATACAAAACTTAACACAAGTATAAAAATATATATATTTACTGTTTAGCCTGCAACACTGCTTTTTTCAAAGTAAAACTGAAGTCTAGTCTTTGTACGCTCAGACTTTGTAATAACAACACACAGACGTCCGAGCTCCATATATTGGTTGTTAAGCTTAATGCAGGAATGCTTTACAAACATTCGGAGATGAACTTACACACTTGCTTTACTTCTCTGTGATAGCTTGCTCGGAGATGAAATGCCGGTTTAGCAGCACGTAGCGAGGCTCCAGATGCTTTCATTGTAAAGTAACTCCAGACTGCCAACAGGTGTCGCACACAACAGCTGCTCTATCACGTGACGCATACTGCTCCAACGTGCTAAGGTCAATACCTGGGTTACCCCATATCACAAGTTTTGTGAGGTACTTTTGTGATATTTAATGGATCGGGTTACATTTTTTATTTGTCCCAGATATTCCATCCAGTAATTTAGGTCAGGATCGGACCGATACCAATCGGATCGGTCCATCCCTACTTGAAACTAGCGTAAAAGTGTCTTCGCTGCCAGCACCATATATGTTTGAGAGACAACAAGGGCTAAACGTGTTTCATCCCTGACCTAAATCGTGATCTTAGTCAAGCAGTTTTCATGCATGCACTTAACGAAGCAGCAGAGGAAAACACAAATTAAATTAAGCAAGTAAATTAGTTGTTTTTTTTGTCAGGTGCACAGTAATACTCAGGCTCTCCCATGACTACAGTTATTCTCAAGTCACGCTGTTGTTCTGTTTCATTAGAATTTAAGGTCATGTCAATGTGACTCCTGCTTATGAGTAAATGGGTCTCAGTCAAGATTGGCACAATGAAAGAAGTAAAAAAATGGTTTTTGAATATTTGATTTTTTTCAGCCAGCATGTTTTCCTTGTATGCAAATCAATTCATGAATCTAACCTCACCCCACATCCTGTTAATGAGAAGCAGCGAGTGCAGTGCTGTGATTTCAGAGCATTCATACTGTACCTGTGTTTGAGCTCAGCTGTCTTATTATCATCATCATCATCATCAGTTTCCAAAACATCATCAAGCTGTTTAAATAACACTGTGCTGTTTTTTTAATGTGATAAGAGATAAACATATTACAGCTTCTGCACTCATCAGATGTTACTGGAAATAGATTGATATTCCACCATCACAATAACCCCGAGCTGTTTCATCTGCCGTCCGTCTTCTTATTATGCAGACTCATCAGATCACGGCGGGAGAGCCAGAGGACTGAATATGACTGTAACTAAAACAGTGACCTCAAATATTGGTTCAATGCTATTTTTCTTCACGCTGCTATTTTGAACTTAATTTGTTCATTTTTGGGATGAAGTCGACTCCATAGTCGCACTCGCTTTTTCCTTCAACAGCAGGCTTCTAGACACCATGACAAAGTCTTCATTAACATGATATTAGACCCATCTCAGTGCCGATTTCATCAACATTGTGCAGGTACTGCAGGACCAATTAATAAAACTAAGAGAGTCCATTACACTTTAGTGCAGATTTCTTTTCACAAAGTAGGCCATTGGTGTCTAAGACTCTGAATGTCATTAGCAGGGATAACCAGGATGTCGTCCAAAAATGAGTTTTGCCCTCACCAATGAGAAACATGACGTTTTCTGCATCTGTTGCACAAAACTACCCACTTCATCGGACTCAGCTCAGAGGCACAGCTCCAGATTACAAATCCTGTTTTAATAAATGAGTGGGAGCTGTCTAAAAAGTAAATTAAAACAGAAAAGATATCAAATGTTTAGACTGAGACCATCTTAAGAACGAAATGAGCAGGTTCTGACAGTGGCAACAAAAGGATGGAAATGTGAAGAAAGTGGTGGAAACAGCGGGAGGATGGCCGCCGCCTTCTAAGCGCCACAGTGCTGAGACAAGAATTTAAACCCTTTGCTTCAGTAAAAGTCGTTCTGTTTAAACAGGCTGATGCTAAAATTTTTACAATCATGTTCATTATGTAAAACGACCTATTTAGAGTCGTGTAAATTATATAATTATTATAATTACTGAGTCCTTGATGTATATCATTTTAATCATTTTACTTAAAATAATGTAATTTAAATACTATTAGCAGAATTGTTATTAAGGACATATTTTCCTCTAAAGTAATCAGCAAAATTAAAATAAATGACACTGAATAAAAAGTACATATATTTTCAAAACATAGTGGATTTGAAGTAGAATTTTTCATACAAAAGTACAAATACATTAAAGTCAGTCAAGTTAGGACACAGCCTTTCAGGAATTTACTGTTTCAGCTCTTTTTTAGGCTTTTAAAGACATTTAATACATGTTTGTGTGTTTTTTAGATTAATTATTAAAATGTAATTGTTGTACAGCCATTTGTGACTTTTATGTCTTTGATAAGCTACATGTACAAACATAGGTTAGAGGTTAACTTTTATCATTGCTCCAATTCCTGCTCTTGTGAGCACCACATGTCTTTGATAACTTAATGATAAAAGATCCTTTAAAGGACTTTTTCTGCTCATTTAATCTCTATAATTTTTGCCCAGGACTCCAATTGAGTCTTTTTGAGCCATACTGCCCCAACTTGAGTCTGAATAATCATTTATCTTTGCGAAATAAGCTGTTTAAGCTGATTTCTTTTACCGCCTCCCTCTGCATAAGTCAAGAGGGTGTCGAATTCTGATGACAACAAATTTGTTTTCAGCTGGAAAAGAAAAATTGATTTAATACAAAAACACAACTCAAACCTTTAGTTCATACTTGTTACTGAAATGTAGTGGAGTAACACTAAAGAGTGCTGACGTGGTATCTATTGATCAAAAATAAAATGGACACACACCAAATGAAGTCACCATTTAAATTGTCAAATTAAAAAAGTCAAATTAAAGTTCCTATTGTTTTTGTCTGCACGTCGCGCCTGTGTTGTGCAAAGGCTTAATTCCACCTCAAACTCTCTGAAACTTCTGCGAGTTACCATTTTTGCTTTATTTTATATTCCCTATAAGAAAAACAAACAAACTATATTCAGCATATCAGCCGTTCTTGCTGAAAAAGCCACTGCATTGCATCACTGGCCAAAATGTAAATCACCTTGCATCACCGGAATGAAAGAGGTGGACGCAGCAGGTGAAGAAGCGAAGCAGGCGAAAGAGGCCTGTAGAAGTATACCAACAGTATGATAGGAGAAAAATAACAGCATTTGAAATAGAATGAAAAATAACCTCGAGCGGGCTGCCTATCATGGCTCATCCACTGACTCCTGTTTGCTCTAATTTATACATTAGCTGCTGAGGCCCTGCTTGTGAGGACACACTCTGCAGACTCCTGGCGGTGGGAATAAATAGTGCTGACATAATATTATGCACATTTCACCCTTATAAGTAAACTTTAAACTGGCTGCCTGGTGGCTGGATTCCAAGGCACAGTCATGTATTGTGTCTCAAGTCTGAGATTAGTATTTCTTTTTTTCTTCTTCATGTGATTTATCCTCTGCTGGAGGGGTTTGGTTTCCTCATATCATAGTATTTCTCTCAAATGCAGTTTCCAGGCAATGTGGACTTTGGAATAATTTAGAAATAACTGCTGCTTGATGTGGGAACAAAATGATTTGCAGTAGCTATATGCAGAGCTGCTCGTCTGCATCGAGATACTTTTGTCTCTTTCCAAACCTTCGTATCAGTTCTCTCCTTGAAACTTTATTCTTCTCTTATCGTTTTCAGGTTTCAAGGTGTGCTCAGATGCTGTTTATCAGTGACTCACAGTAGTTACAGAAAAGAGAGTGAAAGATGATGGGAAAGAGTAGTAAAATATCACATGCAACAATACTAAATTACACTACTGATATTCCTAAAATAATCAGACACTAATCTATAATATGAGCTTAAAAGGCAAAAAGGTTACATTCTAGTTTTTCTCTGAAATGCTATTTATTTCTAGAAGTTCACTCCATGAAAGAACTGGACAGGTGAGCACATGTGAGTTAGCAGGTGAGGAACCAAGCAAGCAAAGAGGCTTGCTTGGAGGCATGAACTCCACCATCAGTGAGGAGAGAAGGACCAGAGTTATGTGCTGCTGGTGATTTTAGATGGGAATCAGGTGTGCTTGTGGATTCTGGGGCAGCCACGGCTGTACTTGTGAGAGGACGGGCTGGTCTGAGTGTTTTACAAACTGTTGACCTACTGACAGAGCAATCATCTCTAGGGTTTACAGAGAATGGCCTGAAACAGAGAAAATATCCAGTGGGAGAAAATGCCCTGTTGATGTCAGAGGAGAGTGGCCAGACTGCTTTGAGCTGATAGGAAAGCAGCAGTAAGTCAAATAACCACTTGTTACAACCGAGGTGTGCAGAAGAGCATCTCTGAATGCGGTGAACACTGAAGCAGATGGGTTACAGCAGCAGCAGAAGACCACACTGGATGCAACTCCTATCAGATGCAATCTCATTGAAATTGTACAACAGATGATTGGAGAAAATGTTGACTTGGTGTGACAAGTCTTAATTTCTGCTGCAATATTTGGATCACAGTTTGGTGTAAACATGAAAGCGTGGATCTAACAGTTCAGGCTGGTGACAGTTTGGAAGGACTAGGAAGGTCTACCTAACATATATATTTAATTGAAATATTTATATTAACTGAACTGTCTTTTTACACCTGGTTTTTAGTGGGATAACTCAAGTGTGGATGGATTAGCATTAAAATCTCAGAGGTGGAGCTTGAAAGTGATAAACTTCAATCTCAATCTGGATCCAGGAATTTTTGGGAGCAGTTGTTGGAGCTGTGAGAAATTTTGAACGCTGAATAGTTTCCATCAAATACATATTAATCTGAAATAGGAACAGATAGGAGACACATGGATCATTTTAACTAAATATCTAAAAATAATCAGGATCTAAGACTTCCACGGTGTGGAGGAAACTTTCAGGCTTGGCTCAGAAATACACTTTTGGATTGCTCTTCACAGTATGCTCTGTAGGCTTACATGACTTCTGTCCTACTGTCAGGGTCAAGCAGAAACATTGAGGCTGCTGCAACTTATGGACAACATGCAAAAATGAATTCAGGGTGCATGTGGTTTCAACTGGCAAAGCGAATGGAAATTTGACTGTAATGCTTATCGATCCATACCCACTTATAGTTTATTCAACCGACTCTCCATTGAAAACTGGTCCATATTGGACCCAGGATTAATCTACAAATGGCAGCTATGAAGTAAGCCTAATGATGCAAAACTCAGTCTTCTGTATAAAACTGCGTTACAGTCCACATACCCTAATAAATCACACTCTTAGCATTGGCACATAAATTTGGCATTGAGTGTAATCTGTGACTAGTCGAATTGCTCAGTAAGCTTCTGATTCACAGGGATACAGACCTGCGTCTTCAGTGTCCTGGGCCAAGCTCACAATAGGTCAGACCTGAAGCCTGTCAGAGGGTTCAAGGCTTTTCTGTCACATTCTCACCTACAGGCCACTCAGAGTGACCGGCTATCTTTACTAACATCTTTGCACTGCAAAAGGAGAAAAACAATGCAAAGTTAAGACTGGTTTAACCTATACACTATGTCAACGCTGCTGTTCACTAAAACAAAGTAAATTCGGCCTTTCTGTCACCCTCAGCCAAACAAAAACTGCTTTTCATTATCACTCAAACATACCAAACCTTTACAAAATGAGTGTTCAGTATTCATTATTAAAATGCAAATTTTATGTTCTTTTTAATTCATTGCACAAATGGATTAAAATAGTGCAGTGGCCTCAATCGACGTCAAGAACAATTTGAGATCTGATTAAGTGTTATTTTAGTTCTAAGTGAGAATAAAAGCCCACAGGAAATGCAACAGCAAGCAGCTAATTGCAATAGCACAGGAGCTCCAGTGAAAGCAGACACACAATCAGCAGCTCTCTGCCTCAGCTAGTATACTGCTCTACATACTATCATGTTGATGTCAACTAAAAAGGCAGGAGTCTTGGTGGGATGAGCTACATGTGGTTACATGAGGAATGCAATGTGCCCCTTTCATTGTGCCGGTAGAATATAACTTACAGATATCAAAGTCCCAAAGCCAAATTAGTGGTGTGGAAGAAAATGAGAATATGGTTACAGTTGCACTGTGTATATGTACCTGTAAAGATATCATATTAAAAGTTAAAGCTTTAAAGCACCGATTAGTCCACTAAGCAGAAATAAATCAAAACAGTATTTGTTGCAAACCACCTTTTGTCACTGGAGCTGCACCAGTTTACCTGCAGGTGCACTTTAGGGCTTAGCCTGATCCAGTATTTTGTCTCCTCACATAATCCCAGACTGACAGTGCTGAGATCACAGCTCTGTGGGGGCTATACCATCTGTTGTACCATCTCCCTCTGCTTCACGTGGCTGCAGACAGCACTTTACGACTCCAGGCGTTGCATTTGAGTGAGGCCTTCGTGGTATTCTGTGATCAATACCAAATGAATGACTTTTGACTTAATCGACTGAAGAAAAATACATTTTATACAATGTTTTCATGGTTCAAAATTATGACTAGGTATTGCTTTTTTGTCAAGCTAGTTATGACAAGCAAGGAAAGCTGAAGGGCAGCACAGTGGTGCTGTTGTTAGCACTGTTGCTTCACAGCATGAGGGTCCAATGGGATAAAGTACTGATATAAATAAAGATATTCAGATTTGATTTGCAAAATCCACGTCAGAGGCCTTCAAGCATCTTCTGCTCAATAAAGGCTCAGTTATATCCACCAGTTCCAGTTAGTATGACCCAATGGCTTAGCCACACCTAACATATAGCACTACAACATATATTGATGATCTACAGAGTTTCAGTGCAGCAAGTTTATAGTCAGCAATAAGTGATGGATGAAGTAAGACTGGGAAAAAATCACAAGTCATCTCCAAATTTCGCTTGGCAACCTCTGCACTGCCTTAGGGCTTGAAAAAATTTGGACTCTATAACTGGTGGAAACTACTGTGTCTCAGAGACCGAGATCTTTACAACAGCAGTGACGCTTCGCATGAAATTCAGGTTAGTTTGAAACAGAAGCTGCTGTTTTCTCTCTCAGATTTGAGACCTGGTGGTGAAGTCACAGTGTACAATGAGAAACTGATCAGAAAAGGACTGACTGGAAAACAACAAGATAATATTTACACATTCACTTGTGGATGTGGTGGGTCCATTTTTTACTTTGTCTCTGGATGACCTCTCTTATGCATGACCACAAAAAGATCTGACTAATGGTCTCTTTTTCATAATAGTCTCATGTTTTTACTTATTGAAAATTCTGGCCTAAAATACACATGAGCAAACAGAAAAACACTGCAAGTGCACAAAAACACAAGAGAAAGAGAAAAGGCATACAATGGAAGTGGAATAAAACACAAAGAAGAAGAAAAAACTAAAACAGAAGTGTTTTTGGAGACACAGCTCTGAAAGTGACAGGAACCAAATAATGTGAAGGACTGAGACAGGCTTAGAAGCAGAGGATTCATCGCTGTTGTCAGGGAGGAAAAACATGCAGGTCATGTGTGTTTTAATCATGACTCGTATAATACTGTAGATACATGTTTGCTATAAGCAGTTTACTGTTAGCTTGTCACTTTAGCTGTTATTGTGTCCCCCAAAAACACTCTGAAAATTGTAAATTGTTGATACTAACTAAATTCTTCTTACTTTATAAAATCTTAGTCATGGTCACTTGTAATAAGCATGAAAACCAACCCAAGGAGAAGTTGTGATGTGGACGAGGAACAGGTAATAATGGTGGGGAAGCAGTGGAGGCCTGGGAAAAATGAGAGTGAGCGACGATGGGGTTAGACAAATGCTGTGAGGTGAGAAAGGTGAGAAAGGTGAAAGGGAGAGGAATGATGAAGGGATGACTTAATGAGATGGCTCAGGATGACAAGATGAGAGAGACGGCAAAGGACAGACGGGCTTAGAGTGAAAACGAGAAAGATGTGAGGGAAAAGAGAAGGGAAGAGGACAGAGGAGAGCGTATATAGAAGCGTCAAGATTATAAGATGAAAATTAGAAAGTTGAGAGAACAAAGGAGAGGAAGAATGGATCTGTATCCAGCAAGGATGTTAATGAATAGGTCAGACAGAAGGTTGGGTGGGGAGGTGGGTGATGATGAATCAAACAAGGCCACCTACCTGATCTTGTTTCTCTTCTTTGACAAGGTAGCATCAGAAGCTAGGGTGCTTTCCTTGAGGCCCGTGATCCATTACGTGCACCTCTATTATGATACATCAAAAAGGAAACAACTCCACAGGGGGAGGTTGTGGATGGGGTATTACAAGGGTTATCATTCTGCCCTCTGCCCAAAGTTTCAATTACACATCTGCTTAACAGTTAAATGATTCAATCTGAGTGAAAAGAGTTGGAATTTGCATGTCGTGCATCGTTTTGTTCAAATCAAACAGGGCACTAAATTAGCTCGAGCTCTCGTGGATTGCATCGAATGTCAAAAAGCTAAGCATCCAGTTTTTTTCAAACAGAAATTCCTGTGAATCGTTGAGAAATCCACTTACTGCTGTTCCGTAGGTATTTCAACAATCCTTAAAGATCCCCTTACTATGTAGAATAGTAAGGGGATCTAAAAGGTATATTTCGACTGCTGGAAACTCCCACCTGTTCTTGTTAAGTCTGAGCAAACCTTTAAGTTCAGCCTTGCCTTGCTTTCACTGTTGTTTTTGTTCACTCCTCAAAGTTAAGGCGTTTCTCAAGTTCTTGTAATCTGATGTGATTGATCTCCAATAATCAAAGTACACCTCCATAACAGAATGAGAAAATATTTGTCTCCCCCGGCAGATGTTCGTGCTAGTTTTTGGTTGTGGCTCGTGTTGCTTGGTTGTCACTTTTTTTCATCTCTTCTTGTTATTCTTTCTGCATCTCATCGCTGCATGCATAAACCCACTATTTTCTTTTTCTATCTTCTCAAAAACTCCATAAATTTTATTTCCACTGCCTCCCTGTGTCTCCCCTTCTGCTCGCTCTGCCTTCGTCCCCTCTTGTTTTAAGTTTGGCTGCCATATAATCATTGAAGACGTTAGAGGTTGCACAGGGAGGTTTATGGAGTATTTAGTATCAGCGAGGGACTCCTTCTTTTAATTTGCCATTGTTTATCTGTTGTCGGGTAGCTTTAGTACTGCCTGGACTTACCGTCTAAGTCTAAATGGGAGTGTTTATGCTTTGGAGTCTGTAGTTCTATGGGTGAAAGCACCCATGGTGGTTTTCATCCTGTCAAGACAGTGTACGTCTGAGTTTTTACAGTCTGGGTGTGTGAGTGTGTGTGTGTGTAAATTACACAAGAAGCTGATTTGCTTCTTGCGTAATTTAAATTGCTTTGCTGCACACTCGGGGGCTATAGTGAGGTCAGAAATTCTGCTGAGTGCACTGAAAACAAATCTGCAAATGGTTATTTATTCTTATAGAGCACATCCAATTTTATCGCTGCTACACTGGGCAGAATTTTTATAAATGGTGAGGTTAAAAAAACTGTATGTGAAGAACACTTAAATGCAAAGGATTTGTCTCACCTCTGTGGCCCTATTTAAGGACAAGAGATGCTGGCTCAATTGATAGCAAAGTAGTTCTGAATGATCAAGGAAAGTGAATCGTGTGCCTTGGATAAATGTAATGGAGGTAATGTGCTGAGGCTGTTATAGATCCCCCTTTGGTGGCTATCTGTATTTACACAGCTTTTTCTTTTTATAGCTTTAAATTCTTCAGAAATATAAGAAACACTTGCAAACAGCTGCAGTACAAATGTCAGCTTATTAGTTACCACAATATATATAACTTTTGCTCAAGCACCACAAGCCATTCTGTGGACATCCTTGCAGGCAGTGGTCATACACAGGCAGTATAAACCATGTGTACCAACATTTCACACTCAAATCTGAGCATAAACTGTGGGGTGCCGTTTGTAAAACATGCTGAAATTAATGGCAACATTTTTCCACATTTATCATCGTCATTTTTTACAACATTTAGTAAAATATTTGTAACTTTTTATATTTAAAACAATTTTAAATGTTAACTCTAAATATTTGAGAATGTAAATGAGCATGTATATGCATCTTTTCGTGCGTTAGAGCCTGGACCCAAGTTCAGAAGATGAGGCTTGAGGTGAGGAGGAAGAGGATGACATTTTATTAAGATGTCGGTGCTGCCATTGATTGTTTAGCCTGTCAGTACTTATCACAGGGAATATTCAATGGGGAAAAATAATTCCACTTGCCTAAAGTGTTTTCAAAATCCCTGACATTATAAGCCAGTGTCACACAATATGCTGCCATTATGTTACCAATAAACAGCACCAGTGAGCATGCAGTACTAAAAATCAGTATGTTCACTTAGTAGTTCCCAAGATTGTCAGTTTTCTTTAGCAATTCTTGTCTCGTTTGGACTGCCTGTGTTTTGTTTTATTATATAAAAAAAAAATGTATATCCTTCCTAGCTGTCCGGGATTCTTCGTGAATAAAGTAGACAGTTGCTTATTGGTTCATTTGGTGCAGATTAGGAGTCGTAATGAATCAAACACCTCTTGTTATGTGAGCTCGCTGACAAACTGACAATTCTACACAGTGCTAACTTAAACCTCAGGTTCTTTCAGGTACTACAGGAAGTATGTAGGTATTCATTTAAAAAAACAAAACATTAATTTTAAAATCACACGTTGACGATGCAGTGCTGTGTTGGACTAATGTTAATGTGTTTATTTTCTGTGTTCTTTAAATTATATCTTTTATAGGAAAAGAAAAAGGAACTTAGGCCGTAACATTCTTTCGGAGAAGACTGACAAACTTGTTCAGTGTCGTGGCAAAATAGGCTACTTAACCCTTTAAAGCCGGTCAGAGCGGGCACGCTCCGTTTTGCGTAACTATTTTTAAATCCCGGTAGCACTGCAACCATGTAAGCTAGCGCAATATTTTTTTTTGCATATGAAACCAGAGGAGTTGTACTTACAGTGGGGCAAAAAAGTATTTAGTCAGCCACCGATTGTGCAAGTTCCCCCACTTAAAATGATGACAGAGGTCAGTAATTTGCACCAGAGGTACACTTCAACTGTGAGAGACAGAATGTGAAAAAAAAATCCATGAATTCACATGGTAGGATTTGTAAAGAATTTATTCGTAAATTAGGGTGGAAAATAAGTATTTGGTCACCTCAAACAAGGAAAATCTCTGGCTCTCACAGACCTGTAACGTCTTCTGTAAGAAGCTTTTCTGTCCCCCACTCGTTACCTGTATGAATGGCACCTGTTTGAACTCATCGTCTGTATAAAAGACACCTGTCCACAGCCTCAAACAGTCAGACTCCAAACTCCGCCATGGCCAAGACCAAAGAGCTTTCGAAGGACACCAGGAAAAGTATTGTAGACCTGCACCAGACTGGGAAGAGTGAATCTACAATAGGCAAGCAGCTTGGTGTGAAAAAATCAACTGTGGGAGCAATCATCAGAAAATGGAAGACATACAAGACCACTGATAATCTCCCTCGATCTGGGGCTCCACACAAGATCTCATCCCGTGGGGTCAAAATGATCATGAGAACGGTGAGCAAAGATCCCAGAACCACACGGGGGGACCTGGTGAATGACCTGCAGAGAGCTGGGACCAAAGTAACAAAGGTCACCATCAGTAACACACTACAACGGCAGGGAATCAAATCCCGCAGTGCCAGACGTGTTCCGCTGCTGAAGCCAGTGCATGTCCAGGCCCGTCTGAAGTTTGCCAGAGAGCACATGGATGATACAGCAGAGGATTGGGAGAATGTCATGTGGTCAGATGAAACCAAAGTAGAACTTTTTGGTATAAACTCAACTCGTCGTGTTTGGAGGAAGAAGAATACTGAGTTGCATCCCAAGAACACCATACCTACTGTGAAGCATGGGGGTGGAAACATCATGCTATGGGGCTGTTTTTCTGCCAAGGGGACAGGACGACTGATCCGTGTTAAGGACAGAATGAATGGGGCCATGTATCGTGAGATTTTGAGCCAAAACCTCCTTCCATCAGTGAGAACTTTGAAGATGAAACGAGGCTGGGTCTTCCAACATGACAATGATCCAAAACACACTGCCCGGGCAACAAAGGAGTGGCTCCGTAAGAAGCATTTGAAAGTCCTGGAGTGGCCTAGCCAGTCTCCAGACCTCAACCCCATAGAAAATCTGTGGCGGGAGTTGAAAGTCCGTGTTGCTCGGCGACAGCCCCAAAACATCACTGCTCTCGAGAAGATCTGCATGGAGGAATGGGCCAAAATACCAGCTACTGTGTGTGCAAACCTGGTAAAGACCTATAGTAAACGTTTGACCTCTGTTATTGCCAACAAAGGTTATGTTACAAAGTATTGAGTTGTATTTTTGTTATTGACCAAATACTTATTTTCCACCCTGATTTATGAATAAATTCTTTACAAATCCTACCATGTGAATTCATGGATTTTTTTTTTTTCACATTCTGTCTCTCACAGTTGAAGTGTACCTCTGGTGCAAATTACTGACCTCTGTCATCATTTTAAGTGGGGGAACTTGCACAATCGGTGGCTGACTAAATACTTTTTTGCCCCACTGTACATCTTATGTCATCAGCTTGTCCTAGGTCACAGTTTCCTTCCACATATAGCTTTACAAAAATTGCATAAAAAGCACTTGCAGTTGCAAAAACATAATATTCCAGAAACACACTCTGCCGATCCGATCAGCTGTTAGTAACTCTTCCTACGTTGGAATAGACGTCAGCGGGAACTATCGCATGTCCGCCATTACCTGCCCGAAACCGTAAGTGACGTCATTTTCGCAGAAATGTAGTTTTTTACCTTCAGGGCCTATACAAGCATTTAGTGGTGTTTTTAAAGGTTATCTTTGACTTTATGACTTTCTGTGTCGTTTCTGGGATGCTTAGGACTCATATTGCACTGCTGGAAATAGTTTATTTTGATGCATATGCTGTTTTTTTGCAAATTTGCATTGCAATATTTAATTTCGTTTTTCCTGCAGTATATAAAAATGGTGTATTTCAAAAATAAAACTATGAAGACACTCAAAATAAATTTCCTGTGCTGGGAAACTATTTTGTGCAACTTTTGTGTATTTACACTTTTGAGGGATAAGCC
The DNA here is from genome assembly GCF_965226115.1 of Aulonocara stuartgranti. NCBI lineage: Eukaryota > Metazoa > Chordata > Actinopteri > Cichliformes > Cichlidae > Aulonocara > Aulonocara stuartgranti. The sequence continues at coordinate 4,157,630 of NC_138946.1, forward strand.
TCTTAAATTTCTCTAACTAGAAATATAAGTTAAAAAAACAAAAATGATTTTCAATTTTTTTGTAGTTTATTGCACTTCTTTGCGATTTATGTAATTACTATGCACTTAATGCATACATATTATTAAAATTTGGGCTATAATGGTTGTATTGATGTATATCAACTTGAAATGCTCCCAAAAATGGCTCCACTGCATGTAAAAATATAATATAAGCTCTGGTGGACTTGGTAGGTCTTAAAGGGTTAATATTTATCTTCCAAAATGGTCACTGTGTCATTTTAGGCTATTATACGGTCATAAATTTTTCCATAACTTGGAAAAGAAACATGTAACACCACTGGAGCGGTGTGCAATTTTTCACAGCTTGACATATAAGGACAAAGTCACTATTCCACTTGACAGGTCCAACAATTAATGTTCATGTATGTAATCAAGGTTTTAATGGATGCATGAGGGCAGAAAGTATTACACATATGACAGATTTTATATAATGCTGTTCCCCTGTTACACCGTAGCTCCAGATATATTTACATATTTTGTGTCTGTATATAACTTGTGCATATCTTTTTGTGTAGATACTTGTGTTTTTGTGCATTGCACACATTCCCTGTGTGGGTACCTTATCTTTAGTTATTTTATTCTCTTACCTGAAGAATGTGACTGTAAAAACCTACAAGCTGCCAATGGAGAGACGCCTAACTGTGTTTCTTTGTTCTGGTAACAGTGACAATTAAGATCTATCCTATCCTATCTTATCTTATCTAATGGGGACAACTAAACGGTTGCAGGTTGACTGAAATTATATAAAATTCTAGCTTTGTTTTTGAAAAGGAAAATAAAAATCTGATATACTTGGGTTTTTACTTTTTTTTCTTTCACTGTTATACAAGGACACATCATGAAGTGTGGACCATGAAGGTGAAAATGAAGTAGGTGAGGCATTCCAACCAAAAACCAAGCTTTAATAGTACACAGTGCACAATATGTACAAAAAGTGCACAGACTTTATTTTTTACTTCCAGCTTGAAATGCCTACATGTTGACACACAGCATTGACTGATTTAGCCAACAGTAATTAGTTGATATAAGATGATAATTATGCAGCCGAATAGCTAAAACACTTGTTGGTTCTTTAATTATTGGTCCCAAGGGTCAGTCACTTTAATCAGCTGTGCACTGTGTTTACTGGCATCACATCGCCACTAGCACTGCTTCAGATGGTGAAAACGATTTGTGGCACTACTTTCCTTTGCAGAAATAGTTTTCAGTGTGTTCTGCTCTGGTTCTCTGTCGGACTTTAGATCTCCACACTACTGAATTATTTTCAACAGTGACCTTGTTTTATGAGCTGTTGGGGTGTCACGTTCTGTACCACTGTTGCTGTAAGGATTTGTTAAAGTTTGCTGCTGTCATTTTATCTCACTCACACTTCGAACATTCTGTTGTCTATTGACTGGAGTAGCCCAAACATTAGCACACGTCCTTCGCTGCTTCTTGTCCTACACTCTGTGTGGCAGCCTGTGTGGCTTTGACTTTATTCCAAGCATTTGATTGGTTCAGCTTAGCACTATTTGCATCCCTGGCCTTTCATGCTGTCTGTCAAAACATGACTATAATGACTTCCTCTATAGAAATATCAAATGCATTCAATATAAAGTTGATAGAATAGTTATTTTGTGTTGACCTTCTATGAAGTAAAAGAGGATGCTTCTCTCCAAGACCATACAACGTTTTGTAGCACGAGTGCTCTTATTGTTTCTTCTTTCCTGGACAAAGATAACTCTAACACTGATGCCCAGGAAAAGGAAGCAATGCAGAGCTTAATATGGTCTTTGATTTATGAGGTTAAATGAACCAAACAGAAGAGTAAACACACTCCCACGGCCCTTTCCTCTGCCAGCAAATCCTGGATGATGTCCTGAAAAGAAGCTGACAAATTAATGAAATCTCTTCTGTGTTTCAAGAGAAGCCCAGCGCTGCGGGAGAAGCCTGATGCAAGAGCTAATACGCAGTGTGCGAGTCCATTTTACACTGTGTTAAAGGAGATGCTGCCAGAAGTTCAAGGTCTGGAGAGGTGGTGTGGGCTGCTGGAGAAAGGCTGGAAGCAGCACCAGGAGCAGCAAATGTTTATCATATCACACACAAATGCACACGCACAATGTTACTGACACATTTCCCCAGACAGCCATGATGAGCCAAGCCAATTCAGGCAGAAAATTGTTAGCTTCCTCCCAACCGCTCTTCAGCTCAAATGTATTATTATCTCGGTTACATCCTCCTTATACCGCTCATATCTTCCCGTCTTGCATTCTGCCACCCTCCGTGTCTACATCCCTCGGTTTTCCTTCTTTTCCCTCGTTCCTCTATGCTGCTCTCTGCTTTTATCACTTAATGCTGGTTGTGCTCTTTACGTGGAAGGGCACAGGAAAGGATGCAAGGAGAGAACATGAGACCGAACAAAAGCAGGCAAAGTAGTTCCCTTTTTTCCAGGTGTAGTCACAGTGAGAAAATGCAGAAATGCTTCAACTGCATTTTCTCTCCCGGTGGAGCTAAGACAGTTGTAACAAAGTTATAATAACCAGGACGATCTCCTCTCCTTTCTCTCATGTACCTCACACATCAGGTTCCACATAACAGAGACGTGAAAGCATCGTATCCTCAAAAATAAGCCCCGTGGCACAATGTGGGAAAGGTTCAACTTTGTGCAAATATCAACTTATTGATGCCCTCATTAAACCAAAGCACCTATGTTTGTAAAAGTACTTCAGACAAACTGGGAAAGCAGGTCATCATAGCCAGTGGCTTTTGCAGTCTGTTTCTGAAGAACAGGAACAAACAGGGAAAACATATGGAAATGTATGCGTTGACAGTTGGCACTGATTACCTAATCAGGGCATTTAATATGTAAATAATGTGCACAATGCAAATGTTCCTGAGACCTTCAGGCTTTTGACAGAAAAGAGATCTACACCGAATCTGTTAGTGTGACTGAGAGGCAGAAAAAACTGACATCGAAGGTAAACCTGAAAAAATATTCATTTCTGAAGTTCCTCAGATTTTTCTTATGTACAACCCACGTCTGAAACGCCACAGAGACAAACAAAAATAACCTCCATGAAAAGAGTATTTGAGTAGGAGCATTTTTTGGATTCAAAATGTTTTTGTTTGAGCTGCTCTTTGATGTTTAAGCTTATATATATTTACATACGCACACGCACAAACACAGGGATATTTAAACTTGGAAAAGGTGGAGGAGTATAAAAGGGTATCATATTCATATTTAACCCTTACATATTGTTTGGTCAATAAATGTCTGAAATTTGTTTCCCAAAGTGACCCAAAGTAAAGAAAAATGAAAATATTTGAAAGTTGGATGGTCTTGCAAAGGTGCTACACATCTTTGTACTTTAATGTTTGGGGTCAGATTTGACCTGTGACTATACAGATGGATTTTTGCATCAATGATACTTTTAGGGAACCTTGAAACTATGAATGCTGTGTCTTTGTGTATTTTTTTATTAATTCGTTTTTGGTACAGATTTATAGCAGGTTATATAGTAGTGTAAACCGGTTGTAATTATTGTATGCAATTACATTTTAAATGAAATATATTTTAATCATTAAAATCTATGTTTTCACTTAATGTCAGAATACTTAGTGGCCTGTAATTTCAGTTTACCTTTGATTGCATCTCTTTTGTCAGCTACCTGCATACAAAATGAGGGCTGTGGTCAGCACTGGTTAAAAAACACTGGGTTTCCCTTTGGCTCCACTTTTCAGCATGCAGACTTAATGTCGCGAACAGGTATTTTTTTGAATGGTCACCTAAACCTAAAATGACATGAAAGCTAAAACTTAACAATGTCCCCACAACCTGTTTGATTAAGGCTGCTTTTGCTCCTGATCCAGTCTTTCAAACTGCTCTCTGGATCACCCTGAGGAATTAAATTGAACAGAATTGAAATTGGAGTCAGTGCGTCAAGGCACCAGGGCCAAAAGACACCTTGTGCATTTGTTTTCAGATGCCAGGAAGTTTGAAAAAGTGGCATATTTGATGTCTGGGAAATGAATGTTGTCTGTTTGAATATTGTTCTTTTCTGATTTGCAGATCTTGGCAACTGTATCAAACTTGGCAGGCTCATGGTTGTGGAACAGTAAGTGACGTGTCAACTTTGAAGTTGTTTGGATAGGTGGTTTTTAAATTTTGGCTAATGCTTTTCTGTTAGGTTTTCAAAATGTTGGTGCTGGAATGATTTAGCTGTGAGTATTACCTGTTATAACAGGGTCATCGATTAAACATTCAAAAGAGTTTTCATCTGTTCAGTGAGCGCATCCTTAAAAGGCGTCCTTGTTTCCAAACAGCAACATGAGTGTCAGCGCTGCTCCTCAGACTCACTGCATGGATGCTGGTTACGAAAGCAAACCAAATTTAAATGGGACCTGCACAAAGTGGCCTCTGTTCCTTTTGTTCACTGAGTGTGTCCTGCCCTCCCTCCTAACATCCAACTGTACTATTTTTGTTCATCCGTTTTTGAAAAGTCAAACACACACAAAGCTCAAACATGTAATGGGCATATTTTGAAGCTGCACTGTAGCCTACTAGCTACTGAAACCATGGATGAAAGGTTACGCTTTCATGGAGTGGTTGTCACGAGTTCTTCGATCACAGTGCTGTTAAGCAAGACAATAAAGATCAAATCATTCCCTGTTGGCACTGCTGGTGCTGTGCATGCTATATTCTCTTCAGTTTAAAAGTTCTGCATTGAGAAAGTTTAGTTAATTTGCATGTGGCCTTTCAAGAGCTAACATAAGGGTGTGTTGGCGGTATGGTTGTAGGTAAAGGCAGTGGTATTTGCAGACTGGAGTCATAGCCACAAAACTAGTGATGAAACATTACTGTGCTGGTGTATGGTACATGCTGTACTCGAACCGTACGCAAAGCTCAGCAGCAAAGTTCCTGTTTTGGCAGCTGTTGCCACTGTGGCTTGGAGTCACGCGCTATGCTATACAGCACAGCACAGTCCATAAGGATTTGAACAGGATTTATTTGGCACCTAATACCGAAAGTGACTATGACATATATTCAAAACAGATCAACTTTGCAGAGGATAGCCTTTTTTCATATATCAGGTCCCAAAAGGTAAAAAAAAAAGGTTGCTACTTCTAAACTTTTGTGCCATGACCTACAAGTTTATTGTGATACTCATTGTACTATTTCACTGACACGCTGGGGTATAATCCATCTGCATTACTGATTAAAACTCTGAATGAGTCCCTTTGTTTAACACTTGTTTTCTCACTATTGTGACCCCACAAAGGATCGTTGAAAGGGCCAGCTATTTACCCCAGTTTTTACCATTTACTAACAAAAGAAATACCAATTAAGTTAAACCATAATCTATGATCAGCACTAAACAACAACAAGCATGAAAATTAAGGCCAACATTAAAAAAAGACAAGGAAACCACTCGGACGAACTCACAAAGGGGCTGCATGATCTGTGGTCCTCCCTTTAACTTAAACCTGCAGCAATGCCCATGAAGCCCAGACTACTGTTCAAAAGAAGGAAAATTAACAGAAGCAATGTTCCACATGTGAACAGATATCAAAAACAAAAACCAACGACAGAGGAGAGAGAAAGAGAACCTGTTTCCTGCCCCATTTGTTAATTCTCCTTCAGGCCTGACCACACAGGTGAGGGGAGAGAGCAAACACCACGAGTCACACAGGATGTTATGATCATATGCACGCTGTTTGTTATTTGTTGTTATTTTGTGAGAGACATCTCTCCTTCAGAATGTGTGTGTGTGGCTGCACTGTGATGTTGTCACAGGTGGAGCCCAGTGACTGACATCCCTCTGTTCCCAAGAGGCAGCATTTAGTTATTGTTTTGAGAGTTGACAATTCTTGGAAGTTTTCCTTCCCACTGTCACCGTGTGCTTGCTCATAGGGCATCGTCTGGTTGTAGGGGTTTTCTTTATTATCATTGAGTCTTTACCTCGTGATATAACCTTGAGGTGATTGCTGTTGTGATTTGGCGCTATATAAATAAACCTGAACTGCACTGATGGTAAGCTTGTATATGTCGTTTTGGGCATTGGCCATTCCTGGAAAAACGACTCCACTTGAACCTCAAATAATAGGAGGTGACATGAATTGGGGCCTCGTGCAGGATTTGGACATGAGACCTTTGACATCAGTGTTTTGATAAGCTATAAGTACTGTATTCAGCTTTTCATTTTTTATTAGATCAGCCACTTTTATGTAAGGAAATGTTCAGACCAGTTCTCCCTTCTTTTGACAAACTCACCTATAAACACTGGAGAATCCATTGGTAGATGGAGGCTATAAGTGGAGGATGATGATAAGATTTATTGCAAAAATTAACTTTTACAAAAGCTGGAGTCCATCAAGAAATTGTACAAATTGTCAAGTAAAAGCTGATGGAAACACTGGATGTCATTGAGTCTGTGACCTTTTGATTACAGACTAAAAGCTGTGTCGCACAACCTTCCATTCACCTCTAAAACTGCAGCACCTAAGGTACTATTTTGGAGTTCCTTCAGATATAGGTATTTGCTTATTTAACTCCCCTGTGGGTATATGTGTATATATACAAATATAGCAACTATTTTTCTTTTGCCAGGCTTTAATGTAAGGCCCTTATCTGTGTGTTGCTTTCTGATAAAGCATGAATACAGTGGGAGAGCTCTTTTTTCTACCTTTGTTTTGCCCCTCTAAGCATCCGCCATCAATTACACACGGTTTTCTGGGGCTATGGATAATTGTTGTAATTCATCATGATTGCTGGAGAACAACATTAAAGAAGGCAGTCTGAGGGTGGAAATCCTTATGAAAGCAGACTGATGTCTGGTGACAGACGTTTTCCACTTTTGATAAATGGAAACAGTGTAAATACAAAGAGAAGCAGTTTTTCTCTGACAAATTCTCCCCTGCACAACGTGTAATTCAAAAATTGCAGATATTAAATGCACTGCAGCAACCAAAATTTAGAGCCAAATTCAAAACGGAGATATTTCCGGTACGGCTGCCATTCTAAGGGATAGCTAAGTTAGCTCTAATGCTAAATAGCTATAATGTGGGGAAAAAAGAAAGTAAGTCTCCATTTTATACAAACAATGGCTCAGTGTTCACAAGTCTTTGTGCTTTGACCAAAAGAATGAGATCTTACGTATAAGAGTCATTAGTGAGCTTCCGCTGAATGGTGTCTGGCTCTTTCTCAGAGATGGCTTGCTTAAAAACACCTCGGTGTGCCCCTGGAAAAGCTGAAAAAGGTGCATGTAAGGAAATGCTTATCCGGCTGTGATCCAGACCTGGGTAAGCAATAGAAAATGGGTTTAATGATGGATGGAATGGCTCACAGGACACCTCAAAGTTCAGAGAGCAGCTAGTAGTGATAACATATATATGCAGACATGGTAGTATCTGTTGTTACTTGCTCCTCTGAGTATACTGACTACATTTTTTGTGTGCTGGGTGACCGGTGACTTACAGTAACAGTAACATCAGAGTCTCCCGTTTCATTGGTCTGGTGCTCTCCAGAGCTCCACATGTCGGAGATGTAATGGAATTTTCTGTATTTGCTTCGATCTTCATACTTCTGGCTGTTGTTGTTCATTTTATATTTGATCATTTTAAATTGTGTTTACATTAATCTCTTGAACTCTCTAAGACATTTCACATGAACTAGAATGCTGAAGGTTACGTTGATGGTGAAAGATGCATCAATCATTAAACCTAATTTTACAGTTAGTTAATTTTGTGGATATGGTATCATCATGGACAATTAATTTACAAAAGTCAATTCAAGTCAAAAGTCAGTTTATGTCAACATAAATGAATCAAAAATATTTTTCTTGGATTTAGCCATCATGAAAATGGTGCTGTAGTTAGTCGCTAACACCTCTGGTCATTTCAGCTGTCAATTCCCTTTCGCCACTTCAAAAGTTCATCAATTGGTTTTATAGATCATTAAGTTACAAAGCTGTCAGACCCACTTGAGCTTTCGCTGGCCTCAGGTTAAATCATGCTGAAACCCCTGCTGTCTCGCTAATTTTATTGCTGAGACAGAGTAGGTGGAATGAACTGACCAGAGACCTTTAAAATATATCACATCGGCTACACTCTGATGGCACGAAGACAAAAGCGACAGCTGGCGGCATAAATGTCAAGAGAAAAAGAAAAACTAGACGTAAATGTGATATTTAATTTACATTTTTTCCACTTTTGTTCTCTTTTTCTGCCCTCTGGTTTCCTCTCAATAAGAATAAACTGACAGAATGAATGAAATGTCACACAATCGGAGAATTGTCTCGCCTAGATCTTAAAGCCAGGTTTGGTAGAGATTTGTTTCATAACTTCATAGTCTTATAACTAGTATTGTTTTTGAATACATCACACCCATACAGATTAAAGGATTAATAAATGAGTGGAGAAACATAAACATATCCACATAAATGGACTTCATGCTACAATTAAGCAATTACCTTCCAAATCAGGCTCTGTGGTGTGTATTAACATGCTGAACAGGTCCAGTGGATTTAGTTTCTGATCAAACTGATATTGAAATGAGCTTACAGCTTCAGTCTAAAAGACTCCTCCACTGCCTTGAGTTTCAACAGTAGGAAAGACCCGGGTAAATAAGGTCAACCGCCCACATTTGATGACTATGATGCTCATGCATTAGCGCGATATGCAGTTGCAGAACGTGATCTGACTCTCTAATCTAAAACAATCTCTCCCCAACTGCATCGAGAGGGACATAATAGTAGGGTTGTTGTGCATAACCCATTATTACAAAGATGAATGCACATTTGAGAGTTGAGTGGAGCAAAAGCCAGAAAAGGCACATGGCCTTCAGAGATGTGGATTTAAGCAACTTGGTCAGAAGAGCCATCCATCACAATTTTCTTGACAAGCATGAAAATACACATGTAGCTTATACCTAGATAACAGTAGAGTCCTGAAATACAGTAAGGTGGCTCTGTAGGGGTCCTTCGGCGATATTGTTTGGATTCACGTACAATAAAGTGCCTCTGCAAAACACTTCTGAGTTGTCCTGAGTGGTCCTGACCATCTATTTCAAAATGACAATGCCCCTACACATAAATGGTTTGATGTGGATGAAATGTGTTTTTCACTAACTCTAGTAGACAAAATGAAGCTGTTCCTATTACACCTTAAAAAGACACTTAATGTTATTAATTTTAACTTAATTGGTCATCTGCCTGTACATCAATCATTTATTCATGGAGGCTGAAGAAAAAAGTATCTCCTGGAATATAATTAAAGTTCTCTTCAAGGTTATTATCGTTGACCTTGTCTCTTGAAGGCAGTTTTGAGACAGAAGGTGAAATGTGAAGAGAAAAAATAAAAGCAGAGCATCCCCTTCCATTCATGCTCTGCTTCCCCTGGCTTGACGAACACCTTACTAATGACTTCTTCCTGATGCAGACCAGCTGTTCATTTTTTTTCTCCTGTATTTTAAGCTCTATATGTTTTTTTCTTTCAGATAATTCAAGGGAAATCAGGGCTAAGCCGAAAGACAAAGGCATATGGAGAAAACTAAATAATATAAATCCAGAAAATGTAAAAAGAAGGAATGAAGAAGAAAGAAAAGCAAAGGTCACAGAACAATCAACTGGCAATTACCTACTAATGACTCAGACTCCAGGAAAAATACATGATCTAAATGAGCTGCTCAGATCCTAAGTCTACTGATGCTGCATATATATTCAGTGAAGACGCCCCTGAGGCAATCCAGCATGTAACAGCAGGGTGCAAGATGCTAGCAGTCAGGGCATACATGGAACGCCATAACAAAGTGGCCGGTATAGTACACAGAAACATCTTTGTACTACATTCCAGTATGGCCTGGAAGTCCTGAGGTCAAAATAATGCAAGCTAAGGATGACCGAGACAAACTGGTGAAGGCTAAGCAACCAGATTTAGTAGTTGTGGAAATGTAGAGGAAAATGGCCGTAGTGATAGATGTAGCGACACCGAGTGACAGCAACATCAGCAAGAAGGAACATGAGAAGCTCGAAAAATACCAAGAACTGAGAGAAGAATTCAAGTAGACGTGGAGATGAAGGCAGTAGTGCTCCCAGTAATAATCGGAGCCCTTGGTGCATTGATGCCCAAGCTAGGCAAGTGGCTCCAGCAGATCCCAGGAACAACATTCCAGATCTTTGTCCAGAAGAGCGCAGTCCTAGGAACAGCTAAGATACTGCACAGGACTCAGGTTGGTTGGTTCTGTTCTTTCCTTAAAGCAAAAAGTCCAAATAAGTTATGTTTGGAATAGTCAAATTGGTTATTTTCATAAGGAGAACTGGGTTTTTTTTAAATTATTTTCCAGTTGTTGTGGTTTTCACAAGAGCAAACCTCTACCTCAAGTCAAAGCAGAATTCTATACCACCAGGTATCATTGCACTCGTAGCAGGCGTGAGGCCAAGTGAAATGGCAATATATATATTGATTTTAAAACAGCACATAGTTTTGCTTGACAGTATCTGCCAAAATAGAATTAAAGTAGACCATCATAAATACAAGAAAAAGAACTGGTTACAAAAAGAAAACACAATGTATGGATCATATGATTTGCATACTAACCCCTAACCCTAAACCAAGTGTGAAACATTGGGAATGAGAACTATCACCTTCAGGTCCAAGCCAATTGTTCTCAGCTGAAACTACGGAGTTGCTGTCCCAAGTGGAGGGGTTTAAATAGTCTTGGGGTTTTGTTTGTCAGTGAGGAGAGAGAGAAGTGGGAAGCATGAAAGTGAAGCTCCTGGATAGGCTGCTGACCCCCACATCCAGATAAGCAGCACAAAATGGACAGATCGATTTTTTTCTACTGACTCCTTTTTTATTAATGACATCCCATGTGAATAAAGCAATTTCAGATGTCATTTTAAAGATATTTGAATGAATAGCTACCGTCCAATGAGCAAACATATCAATATGAATCAAAGAGGCAGTTCCACTTCAATATTTTTTAAATCTTAATTTTTAAATGTAAAGAACATCAGTCTGTAGCTACTAAACATGTACAAAAATGTAGGTATAATACATTTAAGCATCCTTTTAGATATTTAGTGATGGGCTCTAGTATACAAAACTGAATAGTTTTATAATCGATTTTTTAAGTGGGTTCAACTTTTTTGTGTTCGTGTGGTTTGTGGAGGCATCCAAAATCATAAAAAGGGCACCGTGACCCTATCAGCAGCAAGGCTTCCCAATGTTGATGTATGATCCAATGAATCACGAAGGAAGAACAGTTCCATTGGTTTTCTCATCAATACCTTTCCTCACCGTGCTGCTGTCTTTTCATCCACAAAATGCTCCATTACTACAAACAGCCTTCTGACCTCCAAAGGATAAACACTGGCAAATGACAGCTGGCACATACAACATGTGTCATATTACACCTATTTGTGTCAGTAATGTGGTTTGCAGATAAACTGCCTATATTCTTTAACAGTGGTGAGCTTTTAATGGAATACTGTGCATTGTATTCCATAACATCATTGAACTTTATAAATATGAATGAATTCAGTGTGGGCACTAGAATGCATTGTAGCTTCTGAATACTCTGCCTGCTGCAAATCATCAGCTCCTGCAATTCATATGCAACCAATTTACAGTTAATGTTGAAGGGTAATGTTTGCCTACAAACTTACAGGGAGCAAATACGACGTCAAATGTTGGTAGAAGTGATTTAGGGTGAAAGGGGAATTCTATAGAAAATAATGTTTACTCAAGTCATATCTTACCATTGTAATCTTTCCAAAAGCACGGCTAATGCTATATGAAATGCTGACAGTGAATGTTGAACTAAGACGTTGTATGCGGATGATTTCACAGTTTACATTTTTATGTCCAAATGCAAAACTATTGATCATATGCCAGCTGATCGTGGGTGAGAGGCAAGGTACACCCAAGATAGCCCAATCGCAGGGCTAACAGAGGGACAGTGTGAGTCACACAAGTGAATGCAAACTCCACAAGGACGCTGCTGATTGTGAGATACGTGAGAAGGTTCTGTGTGCCGTCCATAAAAGGCTTTCCAGCGATTAAAGTTATTAATATTATTTAGATTAAATTAGTTATAGGTTTTTTTCATTTTTTTCAATGCATTATTTATACTCGTGTCATCGTTGTTGTTATTTTACACAAATGCAGAAATGCCCGAAGCTTCACAAGCTGCAGTTTGGACTGGACTGGAAGTGGACCCAAAGTGCAGGGAAAATTCATAAAAGGAGATATGAAACCAAAATGGGGGGATACAGGAAAAAAAGGTGCATATGAACATGCTTGCATGTAAATTGGGGAATATTTGGTTAACTTAGCAGGATCATAACCAGCTTTTGTGTAACTCCTTATCCTAGTCACCTGTTAGGGTAATGAAGGCTGTGAATCGACATAATGTAATGATGGGTGTGCTGAAGTCCCTTCATAATACATATCACAGGAATATCACAGTGCAATAAGGCAGGTTAAACAGACGGCATGACACAGTGAGGGACAGGACTATTTATACACAGGGAACTGATTTGGGACGGTGACGGGGAACAGATTAAGACAATTAAGACCATGATAGAGGGGAGGAAGTGAAACTCAACATAAGCAGAGCTGACCTACAGTTACACTGTAAAAAAAAATCCTAATATAAAAGTATTTTACTGTGTATTTTACAGTTTGTACTGTTCTTCTAGAATATCATTAAACTTACATCAATAGACTGTGATTTCACATTTCAAATGTAAATTAACGTAAAATCACTGTAATGTAATAAAACATAATTTTCTTGTTTTGTAAATTTGTCTGTACATATGCATATTTAGATTGTTAAAATACATTCACAAATGTATCATAATTTCACAAATATTTGTCCGTTATTTGAAAGATTGAACTGTTAAATTCAAATGTAATGCTATGGAAAAATATATAAAATGATTCCTATAAACTTTTTTTTACATCAAATAATAATTATTATTATTGCTATTTAGGGCGATTGTGGCTCAAGAGTTGGCAGTTCGCATTGTAATCAGAAGGTTGCTGGTTCGAGCCCCGGCTCGGACACTTTCGGTCGTTGTGTCCTTGGGCAAGACACTTCACCTACCACCTACTGGTGATGGCCAGAGGGGAATTCTAAAGTGGAATTGTAAAGCGCTTTGAGGGTCTCAAAAAGCGTGATATGAATGCAATGTTATTTAAACCAACTGTTAACTGTATATTCCTGTACATTTAAGTATTATTATTCATATTGTCGCATTCATTGACCTTGTTTACAGGTAATTTCATTGTTTAATCACATTAAATTGTTCCTAATTTAATGTTTAAAAGCACTTGAAAAAGGCAAAATCCTATGTAAAATTAGGGCAACAAATTGTATTTTCATTACTGGAAATAACCGTATTTTTACGAGTAAGTTATTTTCTGTTATTTTACGGTATTATTTTGGCACCCCAGCAACCTATTACTGTTTTTTTAAGATGTTTTTTTTTTTCTAACAGTGTACCAGAGACACCAGAATCACATCAGATACTGAAAGAAATGGTTCGAATAGTTTTCCCCTCATGGTTAGTGAGTGTAGTATTAGAAGTTTTTCCTCAGTAAATACATAAAAAAGCCTTGAAAAAAAATCAATTAAAAAAATGCTTCTTTTTTAATGCCACACACCATTGTATCTGTCCAGGGCAGTAATATAATAACAATAAATAATAGAATAACAATAAATATAAAGGAATGGCACTGAAGCAGTGTGCCAGTGTAGGTGCTTTCTGAGTGAATAGCGAATGTTTCATAAATTAATAATTTTCTGTATTTTTTGCTTCAGGAATGAATTAGGCCTCATCATGTCTTTCACCCATGTGTGAGCTCACGGTGTATTTTCAGGACCTGCTACACAAACACAAATCTCTACATGTACAGGCTCAAATGCACACATTCAACTTATCATCTTAAAAGATGCCGTTTCAGGGCAGCTGATGACTACGCAAACATTCTAGCTTTAAGACAGGCAGTTCGATGAAGCATGGTGGATCAAGGCTGAACCAGAGAGTTAAGACACTCTACTGAAAAATTAATGACCAAACACAGACATCTACATCATGTAAACACTACAAATAAGATGTCTCTATCAGCAGAGAGCAGAAACAGAGCAGGTTAACGATCTTGTTTTTATGGGTGGTGCTGAACAAAGGCGGTGAGCCTGAATTATGCAGCAATCTCAGCAAAAGCCATGAGCTAGTTATAGCTTGTGTTGCTCCTAATTTGAGTTTCTTGTGAAAACAAACCCTGTGAGTACACACAACAACACTTGCACTTACATGAAGACTCGTTTCATAGACACACGGGCTGATAGACACACATATTTGTGCTTAACGCACGAAGCTGGCAAACCTATGGCATAACTTTCCTCAGGGGAAATATGGTGGAAGAAAGTTTCTGTGCAAAAGTAATTTAAACTTTGTGCGTATAAAATGATCATATCTCCAAATGCAAAGTCAAATAATGCAAAATAAAACTGATTAGTAAGGCTTACAAAGAAGACTTAATTAAGACATGAAAGGGTTTAAGCAATAAAAGATAACTGAAAATAAATAGAATGAAAAGTGAGGTTTCCTTTTTTTACGGCCAACAATCAGTAGGACTAAGCATGTTTGTATATGACAGCTGAATTAAATGCTGTCATAATCTGTTTTAAATATTAAACTATTGTACAGAAGTGACTAAATATGTTTCTGTAATGGCAGATATTTATGTGTGAGTTACTGTAAACCTGTTACTGTTCACATGTGAAATAGCACGCAGGTTTTTAACATCTGTTAAGCTCTCCTTTTGTCCACAATCTTGACAGACCTACTTATATCACATCCAGTCACTAATTTAATCTAATTTTCACCACACAACCACTCAATCTAAGTCAACAAACCACTCTAGCTTCCTATTGTTCTTGCAGAAAGTAAGAAGCTAAAATGCTAAAATAATCAGCAAATGCTAGAAATGCAAGGTTAGCAAGACTGTACGGGTGCATTGTACAGACAGAGATGCCCACTGAATAGGGTTGATGCCCAACATATTTGGATAACAGTCTCTTGTTAAAAGTTAACCATACTATTTTTTTTAAATTACATTAAAAATACTTCCCAAGGTACAAACACAACACAAACATATCTAAAATTAAGCAACTAGCAAGGTTAATGAAAGCTATCCACTAACTGCTGACCATGGTAGGATCTATCTGTTAGTCAGAACCACCACAGGAAAAATTATACATTTGTGTCATCAAAAGTAACCTCTTTACAGTTACTTTTGAGTTACTTTTTCAGAATCTACATGGATATTAAAATCACCCAGGATAATTATTTTACTTAAGCTTAGCACTAAATCAGATAAAATGTTGGAGAAATCAGATAGAAACTCCGAGTAAGGACCAGGTGGACAATAGGTAATAACAAATAGAACTGTTTTTGAGCTTTCCAGTTAGGGTAGACAAGGCTAAGCTTCTGTAAGGCAGAGTAAATCTATTTGTTAATCACTTATTAACTCAAGTAATAACACTGAGAGAGATATAATGTTTAATAATCCACTTTTTACCATTTTATTCTTTGGTGCAGTTTTGGATACTATAACGTTCTTATAAATAAATAATGTTCTTTCTTTGTTATTTTTATGTTTCATTTCTTTCTTTCTTTCTTGCTTAGACTTTGGGGTTTGGGGGGAAAACAGGAGAAGAGAAGTTTAAGAGAGGCTGCAACTCAGTTGAGGTGTTTAATAAATTTGGCCAGATTTCTAGAAAAGACAGCTCCTCCATCCAAAGTAGCATGGATACTAACTCTCCAAATAAGACAGGGTTTTCTCCAGAGTTTCCCAATTCTCTAAAAAGCCCACATTATTTTTGGACAACCAGCAATTTAAGGCAAACATGAGGTTGACTTGCTGTTGGAACCAGATTCAAGTGGACATTAGATGAACTGTAACTTTGCTGCAGTTAATCAAAACAAGGCGCTTTATATTGTAAGACAAAGACCCTACAATAACAGAGAGAAAACCCCAACAGTCAGATGAACCTCTGTGAGCAAGCCAGAGGGAGAGGGCAAATTATAAACACAGAGAGTTGCTTTTGCACATTTTGATCAACATTTGATTTGATCAATTCAGCTGAATTCAGTTGCATTTATATAGTGCCAAATCACAACAAATGTTGTCCCAAGGTGCTCACAGTTGCTTCAAGCTGCTTGTTTTCATTAAGTCATGGACAACTTCCATCTTTTTGTGCCACCTACTGTAGATATGCCACTTCAGCTCAGGTGCATGTTTGTTCTCGAGGTTAGGTTGATGCAATATCCAGACACGACCATAGTACATTCAATCTAATTAAAAATAAATAAATAAAAAGGTGAAGAGACTGACAGTGTCCAAGAGCTTTAAATCACCTCACTGTCAAAGTGACATAAGTCTAAACTCAGTCCCCAGTTTATAGCGCAGTCCCACAAACATAAAATATCATCCTATTTGGTACACCTGTGTGTCCTAATCATGGGAGCACTGTCCTCGTCCCCGACAGAAACCTCAGGAGAGCAGCTAGCACTGTCTGCTCTTGTTTTATACATAACCAGCAGGCTAATCTAATTACTCTGTGATGGAAGGCAGTCAATTTCACAGTCAGTCAGACACTTCTGCTGCCTAAAAATTAGGGCAACCCGAGTTTGATATATGAGGCAATAACCTGTAATGTAATGAAGTCACCTTCAGACCAAGACCTCTGTCATTGAAATAATAATGAATTATAACAAGTATAATAGTATTTGGGTTTAACACGCTGAGAGTCTCTATCTCTCACCTCTTCTTTGGTCTCTCGCTCCTGCTGAAATGAATGTGTTCTGTCTTTTTTTTAAAGTTCATGGCAGAGCCTGTTGAGTGGACAGTTTGACTGTTGGTATTAAATGAGAGATGCATAAAGTGAAGTGTCAAATACCTCCAAGACACAAAGATCACGCTAATTTATTCAGGTAAAGTGGGGGGACATAAAAATGTAATCTTGAACTTGTCATTATAAAAGTGTCATTGGTGAAAAAAGGTGCTCGTGCTGTGGAGCAAAGCAGAACTGCTCAAATGCTTTTGGAGAAGCTAAAATGCTGCCTGAATGATGATCGGATGTGACTTTTACTGAGAATAATTCAACAGGTGAACACCATGCATTCAAAATACACATGAAACATGCAGTTTGTGCAACAGTCACAACCTCAAATCCATGGACTGGTGTTCCTGGAGACACATTTTTTGCTTTGTTGTGAATCTGAAACAGATTTTTCATCTCTCTAGTCTCATATGAACTCATGAACATGCACTTGAAATACTTTTAAATGGGGAAAAAAGCCTGGACTCCAGGAGTTGGAAGGGATAAAAATCAATTTGCCTTTCAGGATCTCCTCCAAGACCTGGATCAGGGCATCAGTGAGCTCCTGGCCAGTCTGTGGTTCTATTTGGTGGCTTTTTGTGAACTGATTAATAGCCTGCCAGAGGTCCTCAGCTGGATTGCAGTGTGGGGGATCTGAAGGCCAGTCAGTGGTATCAATGCGTTTGTCACAGTGGAACTACCTACATACTCTGACCACATGATGCTGGAACTGATCTCCACGAGGACAAACCCGGGTCTGTGTGACCCTCCAAGGTTAAGCCTTCCCAGACATTCACTGACCGATTACCAAACCGATCAATGTGGATGATATTTCACCCACATTTGCTTGGTGTGAACCTGCTCTCATCTGTGAAGAGAATGGGATAACATTAGTGGACTGGCCATTTCTGGTGTTCTCTGGCATATATCAGTCATGCTACAACTGCTGGAACCCAATTCTGCTCCTACTAAATCTGTTTCTGACAGTCTGATCAGAAAAATGCACAAGAGTGGTCTACTGGAGGTCATTTTCTAGGGCTCTAATAGTGTTCCTACTGCTCCTCATCTCACAAAGGAGTAGATACTAGAATTGCTGCTGGGTTGATGCCTTTCTGCTGCTCTGTTGAGCTCCTCTTGTGTAATGGTGTATTCGTTTATGTCCTCCAAACTCTTGAGACTGTGCCAGGAGAAACAGCAAACCTTCTTGCTACACCTCATCTGGACACGCTCTCCTGGAGGAGGTGGACTACCTGTGCAACCTTGATGAGCTCAAAGTACCATCTCATGCTAACAGTAGTACCAAGGACACTAACAAGAAGCAAATTCAGAGAAAAATATACCTAGAAGGGATACAGGGAGTACAGTGGTCTATGGCCACCACCCACAAAACCGTTCATTTACACCAGAGCACATATAATGGATTAGCAATAGTTTCGGTCATCAGAGAATAACACACAAGCCATTTAAACTTCAGGTATCTGAGTGTTCCTGTAAATCGGTTAAGCAGTTGTGACAATTGCACGCATAATTCTCATGTTTTTAAACAAACTTAACATCTTTCATCCCTTTTCAGTTTATTCTTGCTGCTCTCTTCAAGCATCAAATACACCGTTTCTCTGCAGCTGCAAACTGCCCACACAAATTTAGGAACTAACTGCTGTATTGACACAATTTGTCTTCCACATGCGATAAAATATTATCTCCAAATAAATTCTGCACTTCTGTTTGGTATTCTCTGCTTTGTCCATGTCCAGGAAAACATTTGACAAGGTTTTGATCGAGTTATGCGCAGTATCTGTCAACATTTCAAAACATTCAGCCTCTTTTTTTCATTTTTTAATATGAAATGTGAATGAGTGCATTAATGTATGTAAATGGCTGGTAATAGTTTTCCAGTAAGGGATGATAATTCACTTTACTCTTTTTCACATTTTTCATTTCAAAGATTAGATTTAATGAAATAGTTGGAAATCCAAAACCATACAGTTTTATTAAACAGCTGAACAGGCTACAGAATAACATAAAATAAGTTCTCCTATTGGGCTTTGGAGTGTCTTTTTACAAACAATTAAGAGCCTTTTCTTCCTTTTTTGGGGTTAACTTAAATTCTATTTGAATTTATTTATTTATACATGTTGTGCCATGTCATAACAACAGTCACATCAAGGCACTTGATATTGTAAGGTTAAAGTATTAGGGAAGAATCCCCAACAATCAGGTAAACCTCCTATGAGCAAACACTAAGCGTAAGTAAGAAGGAAAAAGTTCCTGTAAACAGGTAGAAACCTTCGGTATAATCAGACTATAATCATCTGTTTCTGCCAGTTTAGGAGAAAGGTAAGACAAATGAAAAGAGAGCAACAAAACATACTGTGGGAGAGAGAAGCCAAATATTTAATGATATGCAGCATTGTCTAAGTAAACTGTAGTACAGCTTAGAAGTAATAAATGCGTGAACTAGATTTTTTTGTTCATTTTGAAACAGTTTACATTGTTGGAGATAAAATAAAGCTGTCCTACCAATTTGTTTAATTCATAGATGTCAAACATGAGGCCAGAATCGGCCTGGCAGACTCGAATTCGGGCCACTGAGACATGAAAGAGGACAATGATTTTGGAACCAGTCCATTTACCTAAGTAATAGATAAACAATTATATGACAGAAACATTTTTCTGCTAGATGTGTTTTTGGCTTTCAAAATGTGTCCACAGTAAAAAAAAATAAAAAAGAAGAAATGAAAAGAGAAAATTTTTGATCAATTAGCAAAAAAAATCAGTTTGGAATTACAAGACAGTCTGGGCAATCTGTAACTATACACATTTTTTTTTTTTTGCTGACAGATTTCTTGTATTTAGTGGAGAAACGTTTCTCTGTCGTGCAGGAAAACTGAGAAATTCTGTTAAAATTGTTTTTCTTATATTAAATGTGTCTCGGGGATTTTAAATGTGTAGTCAAACGTCTTTATACTCACAGAAAGAGACGTTTCACCCGTCTGGGACACTTGAGACCAGAGAGGCCTGTATGTGGCCCATGATGTAAAATGATTTTGACATTCTTGGTTTAGTTGCTCAGGATATAGCCTGGGTAAAAATTACTCCAAGGTAATGTCTTCCAGAGTGAGTCTCAGCAATAACCTGCGTTATATAACGATCCAGGATGAAAGTGTGTAAAAAGAACAAGACTGCTGTGGTATAATACACTTATAGTTTCGTCTTTCAACTCATCCACCGTCAGTCTCATTGTGTGCGTTTCTTTTTTTTCCATGTATTTGTCAGTCATTTTCCATTTGTGAACTACATAAAACTACATTTGTTCATGAAACTAAATGAAGATACAAAGAAATCTGCATTTAGTGTACTGGTGCATTTTCAGTTTTGCCAGCAATCAAGGCAATACACACAGTCATGTTAAAGTTCTAACATTCAACACACTCGTGAAAGTTTTCTGTTTTTTTGATGTGATTGTATTTGCCACATAATATTAGTTAAATTAGCTATATGAGTAGCCTTCTCATCTAATACTACGTATTACTTTGGCTAAAAACAAATAATGATTTGATTTGATTTTGTGAACATGTGCAGTATGTCCGATTTCTGTGTGTTTGTTTCTGCATGAAGACATTCATATTATAGCTGGAGTATGCAGTATTGTCATCGCCCCACGGGGCAGTGTGGACAGCCAAGTTTGTGAATGCAATAACTCGAGAGGCGAGTCTCCAACGTCTGGTCTGCAAAGAGTCAAAGAGTCCAGAGAGGAGGAAACAGAACATGGTGTGATTAGCTAAGACAAATGAGGTAGAAAGCTAGGCAGACAGACAGACAGAGGGATGGAAGACCTACAAAAGGAGGACTCTCTATTTTCAAATATTTTTTTGTCTTTTATTTCTTTTGTTTTTTTGGTTCTTCAAGAATTCTGACTGTGAAGTGAAGTTCAGCGTTGTGAAATCTAAGTGGACAGTCTCCTCAATCCAAAACAAAAAGAACAAAAAGTTGAGATGGCAAAATTAAACATATGAGTAACTGTTTGCAAATTGGACACAGACTCTGTAAAATGACACAATTATGTTGCACTAACTGGTTTTATATTCAAAGCCACCAGATTCACTGGTGATGCAAGATATTTCCCAAATATCCAAGGCATGAATACTGAATAACTTTTTTAAACCCAGGTTGGAAAATGAAGGAGTGCCAGAAGCCAAATACTGGTAATTTCTTACATTCATGGATTGAGTATTTATCTGGGGATTTTTCATCTTTTTTTAAAATCAGCTTTCACTGATTTCACTAGAATAATGAAATAGGGAAACCACTGAGATGCATTGTGCCAAATTCAATTTCAAATGTTTGCATTCAATTCAAGTGTGGTAATTGACAACTGTTCATCACACTCACTTCAACTTGGAGAGTGATCGTATGAAAGTTCCAGTGGTCAATTTCCACCAGTGAGAAGGTGCAGTTCTTTATTAGGATAAAGATGTGTACTTGGTCATGTGTAGTTAGTCTTCATATTGTTACATTCTTTGTCTAGACGTGTATTGAACGCAACAAGAAATTGGCCCACTCCCGCTCCACCAAAGCAAGAACCCAAACAATAGTATCTTCTAAAATGCTAAGCAGCCATTTATTTGCTTCAGCAGTGAGCAGTGCCAAAAATAACAAACAAAACTCCCTAATGGTCCCTATGCTTTCCTACACAAAATGAAAACCAAACAAAAGACAATTCACTTACCTAACTTTCTACATGAAAAACAGGAGAAAACTTAATCAACAAAAATGGCTTCTCACGCCTACTAGGCTGCTGCAGTGAACAATATATACAAGGTGAACAAAATACTCAATTGCTACTTTCCAAAATTAAAATAACAACACCAGACACATACACACACACACGGTTATACTTGCAAATCACTGGGCACAGACACTCTATCAAAAAAAAACGAATCAAAAGCTCATGCTATTTGTTGGATGGTGGAGGCTAGTAGAGAGGGCCAGGTGGCTGTCATCTGGTAGCTAAATACTGGAGGTGATAGCCAATTATCCAATCCAAAGACAGGAAGAGACTCCACCCAACTACTCGGCAGGCACGCCCAGGTGTCCAACTCCTAAAAGAGAAAGAGAAAGGGGAAAAAACCCACAGCCATCCTCTGGTGGGAGGAGTCACGCATAAAACAAAACACTGACAACATTGGATCATAACAATATAATATAACAGATAGGTAAAAAAGAAGACTGACACCCTGCCTTTGAGCCCTTTCATGGATTAGTAGGCAATGTTAGATGCTGCAGTATCAACCAGGCTAACTAGCAGCTAGCCGATACTTGGCTTTCTTTTGAAGGAAAGCATTTTTAACTGAAAGTTTTAAGGCAAAGGAAATCAGCGCCTGCCCTTTAGCATCTTCATCAAAGGACGGGACAGAAGATTGTTTTCACTTTTTGCAAGACTTTCATGTCTTTTATTGTTCTAGAAAGAGCGAGAGTTTTACCTTCATCAACATTTTTGTTAACAAAGACCAGCACGTGGACGTCATCTTTAATTAATGCAAGCCTAAATGTAGGTTAATAGCTTCCATTTTCACAGATAGTCAATTTGACAATATTGAAGCTCTCATGCGCCTAAGAGAAGGCGTTTACTAAAACAGTGGCTAAGTGTCACTACAGAATTTGTTGGAAATATTCAATATAATCATGCAGAACCTAGAAGCTGAGTGGTGGAGGCATTATTAGTTTTTATTTCTTTTGATTGTATTTATGCTTCAAAATGGCATCAAACTTTCTAAAGCTTCTTTTCTGCTATAATCTGAAAGCTTTGTAAAAATGGCTTTTTGTCAAGGGAACCCGAAAAAAGGTTTTTTTGGCCTACGATAAGATCCCTGTGGCGCACAGTAACCAAGAATGTCAAAGTGGATGATAGTTTATTATATGTCAGAGAATTCAAATCTTTCAAACTTTCTAACTGAATAAATCGTGCTGACAGTAGTTAAATCTAACGACTAACTGAAGGCATCTGTGTCTTTGTGCTGACATCAGAGTTTGAGCACTGATTTTGCTATCTATTTTATCCACATCTATTTTTGCTGATGTTACCATCACTAAAGATAGGTGTGCCAAGGAGAAGGGGATACAGGAAGCAAGGTTTAGTGTTGCAAAGTCCCCATAAACAGGACTGAGTCACAACTGTAGTTGTAGTAGACGTAGTTAGAGGAGATAGAAGAGGAGAGTAACAATACTGAAGGGAGTAACTGCATTTGTGTATTAACACATCAAACATAATGG
Organism: Aulonocara stuartgranti; assembly: GCF_965226115.1. Classification (NCBI taxonomy): domain Eukaryota; kingdom Metazoa; phylum Chordata; class Actinopteri; order Cichliformes; family Cichlidae; genus Aulonocara; species Aulonocara stuartgranti. The sequence goes on from NC_138946.1 coordinate 4,180,830, forward strand.
CTTAGTTGAGATGACACACGATCTGTGTTTTGACATTACAAGTGCTGTGTGTGTGTCCTGAAACAATGTATCTACAGCTAAACCCTGTGAGCCAAAAGCTCAAGGTTAGCACTGCCATAAACACTCATTATGATGTCAAAGAGGGGGAAAACCACAGATGCACAAAGCATACAGAGCTCTGTGCATCTGTTCAAATCTGTTGTTTGCAAATGATAGGCAGTCAGACATCAGACTTTTTAAAACAAGCTTCCTTCTGTGTTTTTAAGCTGAGAGGCTATTTCAAAGCACAGCATGAAATACATTTATAAATATGGAAATTGGGATAAAATGTTCCCCTTTGTTTGATTTTTTTTTTGTTTGTTTTTAACTTTTGCAGTTTTTTATTCTGCAATCTTTTGTCAGATCTGCCTTCCCTTTCATTTTACTTAATTTTAATTTACCATTATTGCTTCTTTATTCAGCAGCACTGAAGGAAATCACTGATTGTCATCAGCTTTTCATGTGATTATGGAAATAGCTTCTGCTAAAAAGCACGGTGGCACGGTGGTTAGCACTGTTGCCGCACAGCAAGAAGGTCCTGAGTTCAATTCCAACACCAGGCCGGGGTCTTTCTGTGTGGAGTTTGCATGTTCTCCCCGTGTTTGCGTGGGTTCTCTCCGGGTACTCCGGCTTCCTCCCACTGTCCAAAGACATGCAGCTTGTGGGGATAGGTTAATTGGATAATCCAAATTGTCACTAGGTGTGAATGTTCGAATGAATGTGAGTGCGAATGGTTGTCTGTCCCTGTGTGTTGGCCCTGCGACAGACTGGCGACCTGTCCAGGGTGTACCCTGCCTCTCGCCCTATGACAGCTGGGATTGGCTCCGGCGCCCCCCGCGACTCTGAAAAGGAGAAGCGGAAGCGAATGGATGGATGGACTTCTGCTAAAATATCGATGAATTCACTAGAAAGAGAGCCTCTTTTAAAGCCTTCAGACCATCACTGCCATGTTACCGTTATTAATGTCTGATGACAGATTGTTCATGAGCATGCCGTCCTTATCCATCGGTATGATCAAAGCCCCAAACAAAAAAAGAATCAAAATGTTTGTGTGAACAAACATTTCTGGCACTTTTCCCGGGCATTCCAGCGTTCTGTAGTCTGTTTGTTTTTTGCCAGCTTTCAAGGTGCCTGAATCTTGTAGTTTGATTTTCGTCTGATCCTTTTGTCGTGCCTGCCTTCCTTATTTTTGCACCCGTTAAAATCCTCTTTGATACAAGTAAACTGTGTGTTTTGCCTTTGTAGCAGTCATGCAAAAAACTAAGAAAATTAAACGTATTAACCTTCAAAGATGAGTTCAGAAATCTTTTAGTTCTGGTACCAGTTTTGTCACTAACAGCAGACTAAAGTAACAATATGAAAATTATTCCCCCAGTTCTTGGCAATCTGTTAAAAATACAATCGAGCAATCACACACCTAATTATGTTTTTCCTGAAAGTTTAATTTTCCGACACAGATGACAGGATAGGGTACTCCACTCAGACCTTTTAAATATTTGCTGTTGTTTGGTTTCTTGTAGAAACTGTTTTTCTGAAATACATTTATCGTGAAAATAGTTGATGTCAAGGAGAAGAGAGATGAGGACACAGCGGTTTATCATTCTCTATTCTAGGCTTTATCCTTTCAGAGTTTCCTTTATACACTCTTCCAAATCTACTCCTTTCTTCTGAAAAGGGAACACAGTTAAATTATGCTCCATCCTGAATTTTACAAGCTGGCAGGCCGTCCCTGAGGCCTCCATAGAGGCAAAACAGAAGATAGTAAAGAGAAGATCAGATCATCATGATCGAAAAGGGCGCCTCTGAGCTTCACCCTTTCGGGCCTTTTTACCAAATGAAGGTTTTACCAAATAGAGGGAGCCACTCAAAAACATCCTTCACAGCTCCCAGTGGAAAACAACTTTTCAGGTTTCAAATCCATCTCTTTCTTTTTCAGAACAGAACTGGATGTACTTGTCACAAATGATCTGCATCAGTTAGAAGACACTGAATGTAAAAAAAAAAATCCCTCTCGTCTGCAGACAGACAATGACGGAGATTATGCAGCCGCTCGGCGATCAGTCACCATTATTTTGAATCTTTTAAATGCAGCGATGAAATGCATTATTCATGTTTACCTGACAGTGCCAATTACCGAGTACAAGTGAATCCAAAGAGCTTCTCCATTATTTATATTAAACAAGAGCTGGATTAATGCACTTTTAAATGCCTTATCTTAAAAAATGCTTTATTATCATCGTGTTGTGTGTAATTATTATTTTTTTCCCTCACAATTCTCCCCCAAAAGTTCATAAGACCATTTATCTTTTAGAATTAAGTGACCTGGCTTCAAAATTAAAGGGAGCAAAATGCACATTTTTGTCAGTGTTTGTTACTTTGTGACAAACTCAGCATCGAACTGCAAAAAGTTTTCCAGGTACGCCCAACAACTGCCAGCTCTCTGCGTCGTTGATCATATGTGAAGAGAACAAATTGTGTATAATACGCCCCTGGACTGTTTTTACTTTGACGTTACAAGGCTTTTAGCTGGCAACGGCACTGCCCCTATTTCCCATAATGCCTCTGCACAAGGTCACTGAGTTATTGAATTCAGACAGTGAACAGAAACACAGTGGGTTTCCAGAGGCCCTCCAGCAAAGAGACAGATGAAACCGAGGCTCAGAAGCCAACTGACAGGTGTGTGTGTGTGTGTGTGTGTGTGTGTGTGTGTGTGTGTGTGTGTGTGTGTGTGTGTGTGTGTGTGTGTGTGTGTGTGTGTGCATAAAGACACATTCACTGTTTGCAGTTTCATAGTTATCTGTTTTGACCTTTAGCAAACCTAATTGTCATATGCCATGTGTAGTCGTATGACCACGTTTATTTTTAGCAGGGGGATTAACACTGGCAGGTGAGTGTTTTCTCCCACAGACAATTTTCCTTCACTTTACTGTAAATCCTGACTTCAACCCCCTTCTTGCCAGCTAATCAAACATACAGCAGCGATCAAATGTAACTACTTAAAAAATAAAGACAATGTCAAAATGACAATTTGTTTCCGCAAGCCCGTTAATACTGAATTCATGTTATGGCCTTGTGTGTAAAAAGAAAATATATACCTCCATTGAATATGCATTTTTTTGTCTCAATAAAAAAAATCCTTTTAACCAGATGAAGGACAAGACGGCAGTATCATTCATTATTTTCCTGGAAATCAATTGCTGGAATTTTCTCCACAGTAAACAACAGGAAGCCATCATACATGACCAAGCAGGGACCAGCAAGTAGGCAATTATCCAGTCTGGCATCAACAAAAACTGTTAGGTTAAGGTTAGAGATGAATCAATTCATGCATGGCTAACTCTTGTTTTAGCCTCGTTCTCCTTTGAAAATGTGTTGACCAAGAGGGCAAGCAGAATAACACGACTGAGTCAAGTCACCACAGACCAAAGACCTGCCATGAACCTGTGGCACCACAGCCACAAACACATCCACTTAATGGAAGAAGTTAGAGGGAAAAGCCAAAGAGAAGAGAAGGCTTTGGATAATTGAAGGGAAACAATTACGTTCGTTTCCAGCATAATTATTCTTGAACTTTATTAGAATTACTTTGCATTACACAGTATTTAAAAACATCCTTAGTAATTTTGTACTGGGCAACCACTCTTCTGGACAGAGATCTCCGATGTTGTTCCCGGGTTCTGCTGGAGCCACTTGGCTAGCTTAGGGGTCACTGAGTGCTCTGATTACCACTGGGACCACTGTTACCTTCACTCTCTATCTTCTCGAGCTGTTCTCTGAGCCCTTGTTATTTCTGCAGCTTCTCGTGTTCCTTCCTCCTGATGCTGGTGTCATTCGGTATAGTTACATTTATCACTACGGCCGTCTTCCTCTGCTTGTCCATCACTACTACCTCCGGTTGGTTAGCCATCACCAGTTTGTCTGTTTGTATCTGGAAGTCCCACAGGATCTTTGCACAGCCTGCACCTGCGCTCTTGCCTGGTCCAGTATAAGACACTTCTTCTACCTGCTGGTGGTACATGTCATGCCTGTCCTTGCATCATGGTTCCTCCTCTTGTTCCTCTTCTTTCTTGGGTTTCTGCTGCACGAGGTAGTCACTAAGTACATGATCACTTTTGTGATGCACTCATGAGTGTTCGTTGTTTCATCCTGGAAAGTGGTTCTGACACAGAACAATCTCAGGGTTCTAGATTTGGGGTGAAACCCTGCATGCATGGTAAGAAGTTTTCTTGTCATGATGTCAGTGGCTTCTGTCTGCGCCCTTGCCCAGCTTATTATCCCAGCAGAGTATCTGATGAGAAAAAGAACAATAGCGCCCTTTAAGGACTCAAATAAGTTGTCTCTGAGTTTTTCTTCTCCTGGGACCATTTTGAATTCCTAGTGTTCTGTGAAAATGTCACTGCAAATAATTTAAGTACAGCTCCTCACCACTGGCATCTAACTCCTAAATCTTTAAGTCAAGCTCCTTAGCAGCTGCACACTGGCGTCTGGGGATTTACTCGTCTGAAATAGTGGAAACACGGATGTGAAGCAGGAAGAGGAGATGACATTCCCTGGATAAACAAAAGTTGATAAAAAGTGTGTGTGCATCCTTGACATTGTGTGATACATTGTGTTTGCAGTGCTGGTGATGAGTGGAATACAGAAGGCATGTGAACAGGCTGTTTGCGCTGCCTCTCAGACTGCCAGGTCTGTCAGGACGAATGAGGGGTCTGTCTGCGAGAAGCCCCAGTGTTAGTTTCTGCTGAGCTCTCTGGTGCCTGATCCACCTTCATCTGTTCTGCACTTACAGATAGAAAGGAAGAGAGTAGCAAGGAGCAGTGAGACCATGATTTACAGCCGAGTTGGAATGAGATAAAGGAAGGAAATATTTCAGTGTTTTTTTTGTTTCTTTGTTTTGGAGTTACAGTGAAGTATGTCATTATATTTTTGTTTTCTTTCTCTTTTAGCTTGTTACAGTGACTGGCAACATCAACCTGCCAATTATTTATTGTTTTCAATGATCATCTGCTCTGGTCTCATTTGGTCGGTCATTGTTAGTCTGGTTCAGCCAGAATGTTTCTATTTGCACTGTGAGACGTTTTTATCCTCTCTATTTGAAACCCTGTTATGTTTACATTTAATGCCCTCAGGATAGAACATCAACACTTGATCTGTAACTGTATTCTTCTTTCAAACCATATGAAGCATGTATGATATCTAGGCTAAAAAGTATCTGGTGTCTGTCATCAACTACACACATTTCACATCCTGATGGTTGGATAACAGACATGAAATGAGACAGCAGGCCAGCCTTTAATAGTATTGTATTGTCTTAAATCACAAGCCAGTGAGAATGTAATCAAGCTATTTATAAGAGAAAAAATGTGACGTGTAGAACATTCGAGCGTAACATTAGCTGCTATAATGTTAGCTCATAATCAATTGCTGTAGTTGTTTGGTCAGCTCTTGTGAGCTGTCTAGAGACGAGAGTGTTGCATGTCTAATGTGCTAACAATAAGTACATGCAACAATATTGTAACAAATAAACATTTTTTGCATGTTTTTCTGTATTAGAGCCCAGACTTCAGTTTAATGATGCTGCTAAGGTGAAGAGAGAGTGTGACATTTTATTTAGATGCCGGTCGTGTTGTTTTCACTTCCCTGTTGAGGGGACCCCTTCTCAGATGATAAAACAGAAGACGTCTGAAGATGCAGACACAAATTGAGATTTACCTCCATGACATGTGGATGAACTCGTGTTCTTTGTCCTCCGACTTTGGCGTACTACACATGTGGTCGCTCTGCAGCCACATACATGAAATGCAGTTAGGAGCAATGGTGATGTCCATCTCGGCCACTGTATTCAAGATGGTGGGACAATATGGCCACTTCCACAAACCGACTCCCATGTATTTTTACTGGATTAATTCTAAGTTAATGAGAATGCATCAAGTTGTTGGAAGATGTAATTACACACTTAAGGTATATTTATGAACACAACATTTAGTTTTTCTATTAAATACACTTAAAAAATGACTTTACCTTTTAAATCGAGAAGTCCTGTGGGTCACGCTGAGGTGAAAGCTGTGCTGCTTCCTGTTTCACAGTTCATATATAAATGCACATGTGTCATGTTTTGAGGAAGGATTGTGGGCATTAATACATTTAACATGCAAAGTCTTAAAGCTATATTTCAGGATGTTGAAACTCGATGGTGGAAGGAAAATGCAGTTTCTTTGAGAGGTGCTGCCGGGGTTGGTGCGATCTGTGCTTAAGGTCAAATGGAGAGACGAGGAATCAGCAAGAGCAGCAGTCAGAGCAAACACTGAGAAGCTGTGAGTCCTGCACTTTGTGTGGAGCAATAGGTAGGACCCACCACTACCGGCAGCAAATACACACACACTTACAAGCAACATAAGGGTTACTTTGTGTATGCAACTCGTCACAAACAAGCTGAATTGTTAGGATTGATAAAAAGTGCTGGAGGCAAAACTAATCCTTAGTGGGTGGGTTCAAAGAGTCAGTATAATTTCCTGGTGCAAACTCCACACAGGAAGCAGATTGATTAAGAATCCTGCATGTTAAAGCTACTTAACAAAACCCTTCTATATTAAAACACACTGATCAAAATGCAGATATGCTTATTCAATACACAAGCAATGAACTCTACTAAATGGCTCATGGTTTTCCTTCAATTAATAATGAAGCAACTTGATGTGTATAATGGGTAATTAATTAGCACATTCATCACTACATGAATGCAGAGCAGATTGAGGCAGCTGTGATAAACAGAACATTATTGAAGCTCAGACACATTTTTACATTTTCATGATTTCAAATCAATCGTCCTTCCTGAGGTCTTCTAAAATTACACTTATCAATCAGAAAACTAAACATGTCGTGTCATACGTTGCGGCCGAGGCGGTCTGGTGGATAAGGCAGCGGGCAGTAGAAATGCAGCTGTGTTTTTCTAGAGAGAGCGATGGAGATATATTCAGGTCAGCTAATTAACAGATGGGTTTGAAGTAAAGATGTACTTGAAGTGGACGAGCGATCCAATGAGGAATAACAAAAGGAGAACAAAAAGGCTGAAGGGAAGACAGACGGAGTGGAAGAACAGCCGGGGCTGAAGAAGAGAATAATAGGTTGAGATCCAAGGGGAAAAAAAGCAAACCTTACTTAACCTTGACTGACCTTCAACCTTATTAAGGTTCAGCTTTGCATTTTATCAAAACCACAAGTGCAGTAATTAATCTCACTCAAATGTTTGTGGTCACAATTAAAGGCTTCCGTTACCCTGTGAAATCATATTGCCAGACAAGATTTCTTTTTTCTTATCCCCACTGGACAATTTTGTAATTTCCTGTACAGGTCTTCTCGCTACTGAGCTTTTTATTCAACACATCATCTATTATCATCTCTGTACAGTGCATACGTTGCACACAGCAGAGCTGTGGTTTATTTGTTATGTCCTTTATTCTGATTTATGTGAGTTTAATTCTTGTTTTTATTTCTTATTGTTTTGTGTGGAAAGACTTTTATTCCTGACATTTCACCAAAGCATATAATTGTAAAAGATATAACGTTTTGTTGCATTGCTGTCTGATATACTGAAGGGAAACATTTTCTATATGACATAAACTTTCCTTTAGATAATATAACACAAACTAAGAAAGACATTCAGATAATCTGATGAAAAAAATAAGATATAAAGTGAGTGAGTGACGGGGAGTCGGAACAACCCAGATGACCGTGCAGGACCATCTTTGGTGAACGAGGGAGAGTGATGAAGATCAGACAGACATTCAAAGTGATTTCTGAAGTCATTCTGAAAATCACAGAAAAACACTGGAAGGTTGGCTGAGGTGGATTTCTTATGTTCCTGTTTGAAATATCTGTCCTTTTTTGTCTTTTCTTCCTTTAGAGTCTATAAACTTTAAATATCAGCCCAACGGGAATCAATTGTTTCAAGTTTGAAGCACAAGCAATCATCTAAAATTTATGTAAAACAATTTTAGGTATAGATTGGGATCAAATAACCAGGAGAACAGCCGAAAGAAGGACTTTGGATTCATGGTTACGAATAAATTACTGTTTCTAAATATTATTTTGTGATATGTTTAAATCCTTCAAGAGCAGATAATTTTTAAAGTACAAATGTAAAACAATGAATGGTAAAACAGCATCATTAAGTTTAAACAATGCTTGTTTAAATGTGGCCTTGTTTTCATCTGGTAAATGGTAATGCTAGGTTTATAATGCCATACAGCAAAGTATCCTGATGTAGAAAACAGTAGATTTAAGCTTCTGCTTAGTTTTTTCTGAGACATGTTGACTGTAGTCCAGCTCAGCACTGCCAAAAAAATTCTCCACTGTGTTGAGCTGCAGAATTTTCTAGTAAACAAATCTTGAGTTTATAATCTACACACTGGCTTCGTCAGGATGTTTGGGTTGGTTGGAGGGTGGACAGAGCTAAAGATCTTCCAAGGTCAACATTTGGACAAAGACCTAAGGTTGAGGTATCAGAATAATCCTGGTTTTAGTGAAATAGTTCTTGAGCATCCAATAAATTTTGAGTCTGTTCTTATCAAATAAAGGCTTCTATCTTTCTGTATTCCCACACATGTACTGTAATAAATATTTATCCAAGCTGATATAGAATTGCAACAACAGAAGAAAGTCTTCTCTGCTTTCATTATCTATCAGCCCCGGTGGACTAATGAATAAAGCCCTCAAGATTACTGCTTGGACTCACATCTGGAGTTGTGGTAAATTGGTGCACTGGAGATGTACAACGCTTAACAAAAAAAAAAAGAAACAATGCAAAGTTTCTTTTCCAGAGTGGCTGAAGCTCAGGAGCTCGACCACATCACTCATCCTGTGGAAGGTCGGTGTTTCAGTCAAGTCACTTGACAGCCGTCGTTGCAAAACCTCTCAGCAGTAATTTAGGTACCTTTAAATTTCCTGTCTAAGGGGAAGGAGAGAGATCTGTGTCTAGATTTCAGTATTCACTGGGACTGCATGCACAGGATCACCAGTCAAAAACACTCAAAAAGACTGGATTCAATATTTCACTCCAGAGTGGCTCATTCCACCAGCACAATGAACAGATGGCATGCTCACCTGTACAAAATGAGAAGACATGCCTGAAACAAAAGTCAGAATTTTTGTGACTCTCATCTGTCCTCAAGCATCCTTACAGCTACACGACTGACTCCTGTGTTTCTCTGCTTGGCTCTTTGACAGCAGAGTCAAAACGATGTTAGTGGTACACAGTGTGACCATGGATTTCTTGTGCTCACTGTGTGCTGTGTTTTGTCCCTGCAACATCAGAGGTTTGAGGCCCAACCTCCCAGTATCTTTCCTTCCCAGTGGTGCTTTGAGTGATAACGTTAAAACGAACATTTTACGATTTATTGAACAACAGCACTTGGTTTTATAAAATCAGGCTACAAATTGGTATCTATGCTCCTAGATGTATGATGCAGCCCAGAAAACAATTTCAATACTTATTAGATTGTTTTGTGTTAACTAATTAAAATTGTGTGATCTATGAACTGCTCTTCTTATCAGACAGTTGTTTCATTTTGTTGTTAATTTAACTCAAGTAAGTTTTGTAGTAATATGATTTTATCCTGAAGGAAAAGTATTTTAAGAAGCAAACTAACCTAATCATGGCTTTTTTGGCTCTTTTTTCTGCTGCTACAAAATATGAGTTTTTTGCCCCAAGATAATAGCTGAATATCACTTTAAAGTATTTTTTTTCACAACAAATAACCTTGGCTGCTCTTCAGTTTTAAGGGAATGACACCAAAAACTGGCACGGCTGTTTGTGTTTTAGGCTGATGAAAAGGTGTTCTTGGGCACTGGCTGTGCCATTGTGGATTTCTCTGTGATTTTCCAGCTCACAACCAACTGAGACAATGAGTCATGAGTCATCAGAGGTGAGCAAGCAATTCAAAGTGCCTCGTTTGGTGCTCTGCAGAGAGGCTCCCTGCAAGCCAACAGTCTTTGTGCCGTTATTTTGTTCTCTGGGTCAAAGAGCCAATAATGGAGCCATGTAGCCACCTGCTGTTCGCCGGTGCTTTCCGTCCATCACGTTGTACAATAACAGCAGGACAGTCAAAGGACAAAGCCATTTATCTTAAAAATGTCTGTAAACAGGCTGAGAGGTTGATAGGTGACAGACACAACACACAGCATTAATGTGACAAAGAGAAACGAAGTTAATTACATTACGACACATTAACAATTAGCGCAGCTGATTCTTATTTTCACGACTGATTGATGCTATTATTGTTTTCCCATTATACTAATTAAATGCAATGTCAGGAAAGTTTTTAGTATCAATTTAAAACCCTGAAGTTTATAATATCAGCTGCTTGATATGGACCTGATAGATTAGTGTCTGTTACAATGTGTTTCTGTGATACTACCATAACAGGGATTTAGGGTCTGGCCTCAGTATTATATATGTCAGTAACATTGCAAATAGTATCTGTAAATTACGGAGCCCCGCAGGGGACATGGGAGAAAAAAAAAATTAGGGAGAAAAAAAAAATTAGGGAGAAAAAAAAACAATTAAGACGGACTTTTGCGAGATCTCGCAAAACAAACTCGGGATCTCGCAAAAGTATTGCGAGATCTCGCAAAAGTTTTAGCCGCATTCTTCGGAGGCCGCCAGCTCGAAGCCGACCGGGAGGTCGAGGCACGATGTGCCGGGAAAGCGGTGTTCCTCCCGGCTGTAGTAGGTCTCGACCTCCCGTTAGCTTCGAGCTAGTGGGTGTCAGATCTCCAAAAACGTCGGAGCACTTTTGCAAATATGTGATGTCTTGTAAACCGAGCAGGTATCTGACGTTTACACAACTACATTCACGCCTCAAAATATCTTAAAAGTGTATTTTGTGACCCAGAAAGAGTAATATTACAACTAAGTAGCTGCCGCCATTGTTGGAATTCAACTTTCGCGAGAAAGTTTTGCGAGATCCCGAGTTAGTTTTGCGAGATCCCGAGTTAGTTTTGCGAGATCCCGAGTTTGTTTTGCGAGATCTCGCAAAAGTCCGTCTTAATTTTTTTTTTCTCCCTAATTTTTTTTTTCTCCCATGTCCCCTGCGGGGCTCCGTAGTAAATAAATTCAGTTTCTCACCACAACTACTTACATTTAAGCTTCACAAGAGCACAGTTTAATGCATCTAAAAATGAGAAAATTTTAAAATTAGGCTTAGTAATGTTTAATTTTGAACTTTTGTCACAGCTGTCATGTGTGTTTTTAACATATCAATGATTTTTTTCATACAAATTGTTTTCATTAAATGTATACTGTTAATCATCTTCCAATACTTTTGAATTTATTTATTGGAACCATAAAGATCCACAAAGCCATAAAACCTGATATTAATTTAACCAACTTGTCATGTTGTGTGCTGCGCGACAGGCAGGATGAAAGACCCTAATGTAGGACTCAAGACGGAGGAATAAACTCAAAACGGCAGCTTTTATTGCTGGAAAAAAATAAATACAAAACTCAACTAGAAAACAAACCAGAAACTGTAAACTTGGCTCTGGCTAGAAACACAGAGGAAAATAATGAGGGTATGAGACACAGGAGGAGAGCACAGCTGGGAGTAATCAAACATGACCAGATGAAGAGGAAGGAAAACTGAAAACATTAACAAAGGACAAGGACTACCAAAGTAAAACAGGAAACATGAGACAGTTCACAAAGATGCAGACTAGACACTAAGACGTGGAAACATGACAGAACTAACCCTACACTAAACATGAGGGCGACAGGAACCCAAACCTAAGAACTAGAAATCACAAAACAAAGAAGAGCTAAAGAGCTAGAAATATAAAACAGAACCCAGGACCGTGACACAATTTCCCCTTCAAGGTTATCTTCCTATGCACCACTGGACGATGCAGCTGTGTAGTGCAGTGTGTACTGCATCTCCTCCAGTCTGTCAGAACAGTCACCCTTTAACCTGAATTTAGTTCCAGGGAAGAAGATCAACAAATAATAAATGTCCTGGCAAAAACTCTAAGTGAGAATCAATAAATCTGTTGTGCTCATTTTCCTTGCCTGTTCTCACATTTGCTTGACATTTGAACTCAGTGTTGACACCTTTCCATTTAGCACTGGGGATGACTTCATCGTGCACAACAGAACCAAAATAATATCAAAATAAAATAGGAAGTATGGCACAGTCATCGCTCCCGTTGTGCTTGAAGTTTAGACGCATTCACTGAAAATGTGTGGTTGGTGTCTGTGTTGTAGCTGAAAACTCAGCTTTCATAACCAGTGAAGCTCCGCAAAGGTCAGGTCAGTTTGACACAAAAGTTAATATCTGCACTCTGCACAACTTTGCAGTCTGTTATGAGATCTCAAATTTACAAGTGTGAGGGGTCATAATGAGGACCAAAAACGTAGGCAGCGGAGAGCTGCACAAAAAACATGATTTTGAAGTGGAAATGAACCAATTTTAAATCAGGCATGCACCTAATACTGTGATAGAATATTTGAAAATAGAGCAGGATGGGTAAAAGTCACAGCGTCATTAAAATTTAATTCCCCAAGTGTAATATTTTCTGTTAATAACACATTTGGTCATGGCTTTTGCTTCAAACTTATTGCTTTTGCTTATAAGGATATTGTTTTTCAAACTCAAAGCCAGTATTTGCATTTTAATGACAATTATTTGTGCTTTCTGAAGCATGCTAAAGTTGTATTATATATTTGTTATTTGTACTCAGTACTTTAATACGTTTTTCATGCTTTTTTTTTTTTAAAAATTAGATCTTTTAGTGAGACTTTTATATAAGGAAGTTAAATAAAGGAACTAAGACCAAGATTAAAAGGCAACCATAGCAAGAAAAATAAACCAAAATAAACCAAAGTAATAGCAAGTAGCAAAAGTTAATAGAGGGAAAGCATTGATATTTAGAATATTCCATAATAAATTTCTTTCCTGTCAGTCAGACAGTTACCTGATGCACTGTAATGTTTTACTGATGCTATGCTGCTGTGCTACAGTTTTAGTAGTATTTTCTTAAACATACAAAATTTAAAAATATACTAAAATCAGCTAATACTTTACTGTGCACACAGAAAACTGTGTTATTAACTTTGTTATTAATTTTTAACTTGTTCATGCAATCTGTGCTGCCAAACAGACATGCGAAGACAAACTCCACAGGCCTTTTGTCTTCATGTTTATTAATCCAGCTGTTGTGACAAGCCTTGCATGTAATTTCTGCCTCACTATGTTCCCGCTCTTCATCGTCAAATGCAATTAGCCGCGACCTACTTTATGAGAAGGAGAAATACTGTTCTTTAATTGCCTCACATCCTGGAGAGCAGCGAGTGGGGTACGTTTCATATAATACTGCCAGTCAAACTGCGGGAAAAGAACTGGGAGAAATGTTAATGACGCACGTTCGGGAACACTTATCAGGAGGTTAATGAGTAATTACTAACTTTCATTTGAAAAAGAATGAGAAAAGATCTCATTTCACTCACATTATGGCTAATCACGGGAAAATTTATGGGAGAAACATTAATTGAGCAGATATATGGTAGTTGCAAATAGAAACACAGCCCCCCAGTACACCAGCTATTTATGGCTGTCCAGAGTTTCTCTTCTTTACACCAAACTCTGTATTTCTATAATTACTGAAAAAATTATTCTGCATTTCTACAAACTTTGTTATGGTTTAAATGTGCCAAAACAAGGATATCTACAGATTATTATATTCTACATGACAGCTTTACATTTTATATTAAAAGGAAACAACGGTGATGCGTAACAGAAAAGCTACTGAAATATCTGGATCAAGAATGCAATCTATGCATAGTAAAAAAGAAATTTAACCTCAGTCAAGTTGAATTACAAACACCACTAAGTGCGGCACATTTTCTTACTCTTAAATCCCCCAAATTATTATCTAAAATATACAGAACACTTTCTAAATTAGATGAATCAATATCCCTTCCTATTGCAAAGTGGGAAGCGGATTTATCAGTCAGCTTAGACCAAAACTTCTGGTCTCAGATTTGCTTAAAAACCTTTAAATTAATTAAAAATCCCAGTCTGCAATTAATACAATACAAAATACTACATAGAGTGCACTATACAGGTCATCGGATGTTCAAGATGGGCTTTACATCTTCCAACAACTGCTCACACTGTCAAGGCAATACACCAGACAATTACATCCACGCTCTTTGGTTCTGTCCACCAGTGCAAAAGTTTTGGCGCGAGATATGTGAAGACTTATCAAAATGTCTGAAATGTAACATTCCAACCTCCCCCTTAGTGTGTTTGTTGGGCAGCTTAGATAATGTCACTTCAGAAAAGAATATAGCCCATATGATTTTCACTGCCCTATGCATAGCCAAGAAAACAGTCCTCATGAACTGGAAAAATAAAAATAATCTTAATTCTAACCAATATAGAAATTATCTATTAGATTACATTAGTCTTGATACAGCCTCTGCCACCACATCAGATCAATTGCTCTGGACTCCTTTTATCAGCTCCATCACCTAGTGGGGGTGGGGGGTCATAATTTGGTCCCACCTTCACTGTTGTGATTGGTGTGGGGGTAGGGACAGGCTTAGGGCGTCGGGGGGTTCCCCGGAGGCATCTTCCTTGGGGGGCTCAACCCGGGGTAGCGGTCATGTCCGGTTGGGGGCTCTGTTGGCTCTCAGGTGACTGTTTCCTCGCGGCTGCGTGCAGCGGGGCTAGGGGAGGGTCTGTGCTGACGGACGTGGGTTACTGACCTGGTAGCCTGGCTGGCCCTGGGTGGGTCCGGGATGGGCGTGAGGTTCTGGGGGCGCTCCGTCTCTGGGCTGGGGCCCGGGCCGGGCCTCGGGGGCTTGGATCCTGGTTGGTGTGTTGCCGGGGTTGTGGGCGGGTGGGTGCATGGGGGCCCGGCCCTGGAGCCTGGTGCCGCCGGTGCGTCGAACCGCCTGGGGGGCTCTTCAACTGGTGGGGAGATGGTCACATCTTGCAGGAGCTTTCCTCTCTTCAGGAACTCTCTCTGCAGGAGGGGGAGATACAGGAGAGGTGGAGGAAGATCTCAGCCTGGGCGTTTACTGTCTTATGTAGTCTGGAAGATGAGTGGATGGTGGGGTGGGTGCAGTTTTCTCTGTGGTGGGGTTGGGTGGACTGTCCCGGGCTCTGTGGGGCCGGGAGGCGCTGCTGCACTGGGCCCCGGTCTGGATGGGCCTGGGCCCCCTTTCCCTGGCGGGTCGCGGAGTGTGGGAGTGCCTACTGGGGTCAGCGAGGGAGCTGGCCCCAGGGAGGGGTTACCTGCCCCTCCCTTCCTTCCCTCCCCATCTCCAGCTGCCTTTCTCTTCCCGCTCCACCACAACCACCCACACATGCAGGGCCTTGGAGTGGGGGTATGTCACCAGGGTGCAGAGGAGGCTACCCCCCGTCCCCCCCCCGTCCCCTTCTGGCTGCCTCTGCCTCAATTTTATCCCACAACTTATACATTCACATTATTCACACTCTCATTACACATACATATAGGATCTTGGGGGTGGGCACAATCACGGAGTCCAAAGTACCATCAGGGTGTACACCCCACCCCTGGCGTCGTTGCCCACCTCTCAATTTTAAATACACTTAGACATTGAGGGCTATCAGGAGGGACCATGCGCTTACCTGCTGCTCCTTGGCAGGTAGCTCCATGCCCTCCTGGGTTTTAATTGCACCTTAGAACACACATGCATCAACACTACAATGAGCGGGTGGAGGGAGGTTTGGAGTCTTCTCCCACCCCCATTCTCTGCGGCCTGCTGGAGCGGGAGGGCTAGGTGGAGTTGGCCGTCCGACTGCGGTCTGGAGTGTGGGGCCTCCCTGCTGCTACGGAGTCGGGGTGGTCTGCCTCTCCCCACCACAGGGAAAAGGGTAACACCACCTGGGTCTGGGTGCAGTTCCCCCCTCCAGGGGCAAGGGTACCTAGACCCGGTTTATAGAGTACGCTTGGGGAGTGTGATCGTGTGTACAGCGTCTCTTTATGTGTGGAGTAAGTGCATATGAGAGCATGAGGGTGGGAATGGATGTTTGTGTCTGTGTGTGCCTGTCTGTCTGTGTCTATATGTCAGGTTGGGTATCAGACGCCACCTCTCTGGGGACATCTCAGGCCCTCCAAGGTTTGGAGGCCTATCTCCCCCTACCACCACTTCCCCTGCCAGTGGCGGACTCCCTCAGGTGTCGGTGCGTTGGTGGTTCTTTGTGTCCGGGGATGGGCGTTCGGGTACACACCGGCTCACTCCTTGGCGGCCGCTTATCGGGGCCTGGAGCCTGGGGCTCGCTCGGGCCCCTTCGGGGGTGGGGTGCCCCCGGCCTCTCGGCCTGGGGCTCGGTCACTCAGGCACAGCTGGCGGCCGGCGGAGCTCACGGGCGCGTCACTGCAACTCCCCCTGGCTTCTGCTCCGCGGCTGCTGAGTGAACCCTCATCTGGGACTCTCCTCAGCTCTTACTGGAACAGTGGCGCGGCTGCCCCTCTGTTGGTCTTCCATGGTTTCTTGTGTTCTGGGGGCCTCTGGATGGCTGGAGTTTTGATCTCCTCCATACCCGCTTCACACCCCGGAGGACGGGGCTGTGGCCCCCCCACACTCCCTAGCAGATCGTTACATGGAGAAACCTTTGGAATACAAGCGCGCTGATCCACACAGGTATGTACACGGGTGTTCACTGCTCGTAGACCCAAATTACACCTTTCTTGGCTGCTACCTCGAAGCACATCTGTCCTGCGTGCTGCACAACAACATTGAATATTTAGTATTTACTGCTGTTTACACTTAGCTAGATTAATGCGATGGTGTTGTGTTTAGTATGTTGCTTTGTTTCTTTTTTTTTTTTGTCTTTTTTTGCTTGTTTTCTATTCTTCTCTCAACAGGTGATCCAGGAGATTTTTTTTCTCCCCCCTTTCTCACTGTCCCTCTCCCCTTCTGTTTTTCCTTTCCTTCCTCTTTCTTTCTCCCTTTCCTATCTCTCACTCATGTCTGTCCCGTCTGTAACATCTGTAAATAAAATATAATAAATAATAAAAACAAAGATCGACCAAATGGACCAATACGGCAATGCCACAATGATCCATTTGGCAAAGTAAATCCATTGGGTATCCTTGTTGGTCTTCAGACAACAATTCTGATGGCTAAAGAACCAAATGGGACAGGCGGGAAAAAAAAAAAAAAAAAAAAAAAAAAGAATGCAATCTATGCAATAGCTGGACTCTCATTTTAAATGATGTATCAGCTGATGATGGCACCTCGAAAGCCAATCTCTCAAAAGTCAAAAGTTTAGCGCTCTGTCAGTGAGAAGGCATATCTTTAACATGGCTCAGGCACAAAACTCTGGCTGTTACCACAGAAGCCCCACTCATCTGCTGAGGGGCAGCCAATCAGAAGAAGGTTGGTTAAAGGGATGGAACTGGAAGCTAGAAGATGAAAAATGCAAATGTTTGCTTTAGACAACATGAACTGAGTGGCTTAATGAAAGCCCAGCACTGAGGTTTTGCAGACACATGACCACTAACTTGACGCTAATTTGTCCAACATTTTGGACATTAATAAGGTTCCAGCAGAAAAACAGGAAGAAGGTTTAAAGTGAAAAATATGCCTTTTAGAACATGCTGTGTGCAGCTTTTCCTTTGAGTAAAAGTTGTATTTGCATCACACTTTTTCAAGTCATAGTACCGCTGAGCTAGCAGAACGTCAGATAAGGGACAACAATAAAATAAATATGGATTATTTTGACTTTTGACGCAAAGCTACTCAGCTCTAAGAGTAATTGATATTGAAAATGTTGAGGTGGAAATGACCAAAACAGATCCCCTTCATTGATAATCAAAGAGTTAGTCAACTCCTTACGTCCAAGAAGCAACTGTTGATGAATCTGTAGGTGGAAGCTCCTGCAGAGCCTATCAGGATATATTGATATCTCTAAAGACAAAAATACTGTATTTACTTGAAAACTGCAGTAGCCTGAGTCATTAGGGCAAAAGCAGTTATGATGAGGACGTCTGTAAATAGTATTATTAGATGTTGTGTGTGCATGTGAACACCAGATAATTAATCATAATTGCTGCTCCCTTTTTCTGCCCATTACTTTCACTTTTCTGCTCACTAATTGCTCTAAGTAAGAGCAAGTCAGGAGGAAATATAAACCTACACTCTCAGCTTCGCTTTTCAGTCGTTACTTTGGAAAACTTTAGAAGGGAAATGTTTGGAAACCAAAATGACAGGCCGTACAAACCAACTGTGTTACATGGAAAGGGGCTGAAATTAAAACTAAAACTGCAGAGATGTTTTTTTTATGAGCACCTCTACATCCACCCCAGAGGTGTTTGACAGTATCAAGAAAATAATGTCTCAAAATGGACAAAGGTGAGCTGCACCTTTCACTGCAAGGTGGATTAGAGCCAAATGAATCAATCAGAAGTTAATACCTTCCTGGCTAGTCCTAACCGTGTTTCTGACACACACACACACACACGCGCACGCGCACGCGCACACACACACACACACACATTATTGCCCACACTACTGCCAGATAACCCTGGAGTGTAGACTGATTCATGAGGCGAGTGTCAAGTACAAACCAAGGACACCTGAGCACCTGCTTACAGCCAGTACAGTTGAAGAGGGTGACACACACACACACACACAAACCTAAGCTTATAATATAAACTTATATAAAACACACCTGGCCAGATATGTGCCTTTGGGCTCCGGTGGAGTAACAAACTAAGAGGCACTCACACAAACGCACACATACAAACATTTAATGAGAAGTAACAAGCAGGTCCTGAGGCACTGATCTCGTACAACAGAGGCAACCTTGTGTGAAAAGCACTGCCTTGATAGTCTTAATCTGTTGATTGGAAATACTTTACAGCAGAAAACACAACACATTGATTAAAAGGCTCGTCGTGTTATTGAAAGGGTGGTGATACTAACGTACTACTGTTTTACTTTATTATTATTATTATTATTATTATTATTATTATTATTATTATTATTATTATTATTATTATTAAAACAGCTACAGACAAAAATATATTAAAAACCCACTTTTGTATACAGGTTACACAAATCTACCCCCAGGACTAATTATTAGACAATTTTATATATTTTAAGTGCAGTAAGAGGAGAAAGTCTATGTGCAGGAATCATATCAAATGTTAAATTCATACTAACAAATTAGCATTTATTTAAATGTGACAAGGATAGCAGAGGTTGCAGAAGTTAGCAATGTCATTTAACAATAAGAAGGCTCTGGATTTAAACAGTTCGTGCGTCTTGGTCATTGGCTTGTAATTAAGATTTGAGATAAATAAATCTTTGAGTTCTGATTAAGTGTTGTAAATGAATAATAAAAGAAAAAGATTAACACATTTGCATCATTATACTGAGGAACAGATTTGTCAGAAGAGCTGTAAGAGCTGTATCCACAAACCACAATGGTACAAACAAGTTCCCTTTCACGGGTATGCAGTACTTCAGAGGGTGCCGCTGCTGTACTCTTACAGGTACAACATGGCATTGTTTTAAAATATGAAGTATAATCAATAGTATATTTCTAAAACTGTCTGGTTCGTTCACAAGTTGGTAGAAACCAAAGAGCTAAAAGGAAACACAAAACTTGAAAACGTAATTGAACAATGACTCACAATTAACACCATAGTTACGCTGTAGCTTCTGAATTTTACACACAGTGCATTAGGAACCTGATATAACTGATCCCAAATAACAAAGCACAGCACAGCATATACAGCCTCAGCCTGAGAACAGCTAATAGAGAGTCAAACGAATAAGAATACTACTTCCACATGTGGACCAGCTTTGACACGCACAAACAAACACACACAAACACACACACAGATTATCGGTGCAACTGCCAGATGACACTGGTGGATGAAATCCAGAATTGGCCCAGAACTGATTGCTTTCTGGGGTCCAAGTAACCAGATTTGCCATTTGAGGGTTTGTTTGTTTTTTTCCATAAAAATATTTACTGAAATAATAATAATAATAATAATAATAATAATAATAATAATAATAATAATAATAATAATAATAATAATAATAATAATAATAATAATGATGATGTTAAAATGAAATCTCTAGTGAGTTGAAGTAACTCCTTTATTTTGTTAATATCAGAAGACCAAATCTCTTTATATCAGCAATGGATGGGTCACAATAATCTCTTCAGAATCGTCTGTTTTTAATTTTTTCAGGCGCCTGGTACCTGCTTACTCACATAATCTGGGTGGCTGCATCTGTTTACTTGGTTAAACTGTGCAGAAACTGTAGAGAACTCTTGCTGGTGATGTTAACTGAATTAGTATGTGTGCATTCAGAGTCTAAATGTGATTTACAGTCAGTGGATTGAGTCGTGATCCAGGCACCGAGAGTTCACTATTAAGCCTGGAACCACATTCATGACCAATATCACTCACACAAATACACAGCTTATCACACTGTTATCACTAATGCACACAAAAAAGTAACACGTTCTCTCCTGTCTCCCTGGTCGGATAGGAGAGGTCAGAAGTTGGCACTGCATCAAATTCATGACTGTCTCCTTCCTCACTGGAAAAAGGGCGAGCATCCAATGGCTTCATGGTGAGGAGACGATGCCTATATAGCAGCTTCGTACTGTCATCCGGATTAGCGTGTCATCAAACAGCATTAAGGTCGTTGATCGTCGCGTGACAGTCGGGAAGGGCAAGCCAATTATGTGAGGTGAAGCAATGAGAACAGCACATTCACCAGGTTCTGTACTGCAGGACAACTTCAATATCTCCACCTGCACTGTCACAGCTGTTCTCTTCACTTGTCCGTAAATAATGTTGGATTTGTTTCTGTTCATTCATCATCAACACATGCAAGGTTCTGCAAAAATCTCCTTTTTGTGCTCTCGGACAGGTTAGTACGGTCCATGGCTGAGAGCGTACTGTAACTCCCCTGTAATTCAATGGAATTTTAATGTAAGTAAAAATAAATAAAATAGAATAAATAAAGATGTAAAAAGTGCAGTGTATCTTAATTAAGGAAATTACAATGAAATAATTCAATTATTTATATTACTTATAGGATTATTAGTCTGCTTTAATGTAAAATTTATAGCTGTGCAGGACTTTACTCACACATGATGTAAAATTACTCATGCATGAATTTAATGTACTTATAGTAGAACTAATTCTTTGTTTTGTGTAAAACCCAGACTTGTTCTAGTGTACTCTACGTTAAGTATTTATAGATAGATATAATTGCAAAATAATTTAAAATGAAATTACACTTAATTACATGGGAATAATGCCCATATTTGTGGTCTGTATTAAAAAGTGTCAATCTCTGTCTCCATTTTTCAACAGAGCCTATCACAGTTTGTCTATTTCAAAAGGACAATCTACATCACTGCACACAGACAAACAAACACAGTACTTAGAGGGCATGCAAATAACAAACATTAAAGAAGCAAAGTGATTGTTTAGATAAATAAATAAATAACACAGCTATAACATTAGTTAGCCAGGCAGCAGTTCGTCTTCGTGGGGTCTTTTTTTTTTTCTTACTCCCAAAATATAAACAGGAATTATGGTTTCATAACACCATAAATCTTTTGTGGTAGACTTATGAGACCTCCTTAAAATGATCCCGCTGCACAAGCGCACACACACACACACACACACACACACACACAGTGTTGTGTTCTCAGGCCAGCAGCGTCACAGCATCTCGTCCTTACCTGCAGGCAGGGAGGCTGTGGACAAGCCAGGAGGGAAACAAAGGATGTTTTTTTTCCTCAAAAACTAAGTTGTAAGACACTTCCTAAAACTCCATTTGGGTCCAGACTCCCAGAGGCTTGGACCCAAGTGAAGGATGCCAGGATGTATCTATCTGGACTTACAAAGAGTACTGACACTGTTGAGCATAGCAGGATAGAGAAAACTGAAAAGTCATCACTAGGAAATCTAGTGTATGCACTTTTCTAGTCATAAAAGCACTTTAGACCTATAACTATAGTCTGTATTCACATAGCAGTTTATTCTCTACATTGCATCTACCTCACATCCACGGTCAATTTACAATGTATGTAAACAGACTGTGTCAGGAGGCCCATACAGGCACATGGAGAACTCTACATAGAAACACTCGAGCCAGGATTCAAGCCAGGAACCTTTTTTCAGTGACAGGACAGCCCACTGCAGCAACCTGCTGAAACATGCAGAAGCTTAAAAGAATTCTAAATCAGAAAACACGACCTGAATCAAGGACGCTAACTGAATTAGTATGTGTTCTCACATCGAACTTCACAGCCAGGAGTTTACATGATAACAGTCTGTTCCTAAAATGGAGCAAACAAATCATAAAGGGAAAAGAAACACAAAGAGAAAAGATGGAAAGACAGACGTGCTGAACAAAGAAAGGACGCAGGCTTGGAATCTGAGGAGTATCCGCAGGACAGGAACTTCCAACTGAAAAAAAGAGTCTAAATCTTCATCACTGCAAACAAACAAACTCAAACAGACTCATTGTTGCCACAGGCAAGCCAGGTTTCTAGCTGAGGTGGAAGTGAGTGGCTGCCTTGGGTCATGAGTAGATATTTACCTGACTATTAATGAAGAGTGGACTCTCAGAGGCCAGGAGGTCACAGTTCCTCACTGCCAGTATCCACTGGGGTTAAACCATTTCATCTGACTCATTGGTTTTCATGTGAAATCCTGGTGGATGTCATTAGAGGATTCCCTGAACTTCCCTTAAAACCGAAGAAAGAGAGAAGGTAGCTTTGTTCGGTTTCATCGCAGTACGTTAATTATGTGTGAATATATAAAATATTGAATATTAAGTACTTTCATGCTGGTGTAACCACAACTTCCATTAGTGGTAATCTGTGTTACATAAGAGGACCCGTAACATTAAGAATGATCTGAATGATCTCTCAGGATACTTGCAGCACACCTGCAGTAATACTGTGGTAGTGATGTTATTCGGTACCACCTGTTGGGCAAATTTCAAAGTAAAATGAATTGCTGAGATCAGGCTCAGTTCTAATGCACACCTGCTTTCACCCTGTGTGCTCCAGCGATGACATGGACACAGACTGTGCCGTTCTACATTTTATTTTGCTTGAATACAGGATTTGGTTTCTGCAACACAAGCAGGAAATATATGTTCAATAAGGTGATAGTGCATGTAAAGTGTGCTGTGGACAAACATTACTCTCGCCCTATGGTCACTGCAGTATGAGTTATTATGGGCACTTTGGAAATAAACAATGTGCAAAGGAATGCTGTGGTCACTACTATGAAGACTTGAAATTAATCTATGGGTTATATATACAGACAAGAAAGGTACACTGAAAAAAAGCATCTGACATCACTAAGATGATGCACAACTTAGCTAAACATATAATCTAGTTTTCTGCTAGCTTAATTAGCACAGACTATCTTAATGTCTTCAACCATCATGCAAAAAATTATTTGCTATAAAATTGCACAGTATGAAGTCTTCATTCTAAGACTGCAGAGCATTCAGCCTTCGGGCTCCTCTTCTGTGGAACCAGCTCCCAGTTTGGATTTGGGAGAAAGAGACCCTCTCTGCATTTAAGATTAGGGTTAAAGGCTGGATCCAGTGATCCTATATCATTCCTTTGGTCTAAGCTGCTGAGGGCTTCCCATCATGCACTGTGCTTCTCCTTCAGTCATCTTTTCACTCACTATCTGTTTATACAGCTCTCTGCATTTAATCATTGGTTGTTATTAATCTCTGCTTCTCTTTCACAGCGTGTCTTTGTCCCCCCCCTACTGATCATGGCAGATGGCCACCACTCCCTGAACCTGGTTGTTCCATAATCTTCTTTCTGTTAAAAGGGAGTTTTTCCTTCCCACTGTCACCAAAGCCTTTACCTTACAATATAAAGTTTCCCTGGCACGTGTGATGGGTTAGAAGAACACAAGGATCTTTTTTTGTTTCCTCCTGACAACAGATAGACAGGAAATAATGCACAATGATCTGAACTGATGCATGCAAAGCACTGCACCTTTTCTGTACACTGCATCTACGTTTGTCACACTACTGCTAGACTTTGCAGTAAAACCATTCATAGTTCATTCCATCCACCAGTGTCACACTGTTGTATAACAAACACTGCAGTCTGTAAGGGTCACCAGCAGGGATTAGACTTTCAGTGTTATTTCAGTGGTCAGCCTCCAGATGAGCCCACAGTCTCCAGAGCACCAGGAGGGTGATGAGATTCAGCTGAATATATATGAGCTCATCTGAAATTCAGGTTTGAGTTCAGGGAATGGTCAGTGTTGTCAAACCTGGACTGGACACATTTTGTTCTTAGACCTTTTGTCAGTGACAGCTGAGGGAAGGAGAAGTCTGTGATTCTGGCTCAGAAGCAACATCCATAGCTTTGTGTGAAATACAGAGGCGTGTGTAATTTTCACAATATGCTATTTTTGACATCCGTTGCTGTTTTCCTTATATTCAGCATGTTGTGCAACATTAGGCTATTATTGGGATGTGATTCATGCCTGAGAATGGTTCATCTTTAATTCACTTTTGTAAAGATGCATGCTTTTTTCCCAAGCAGCTTCTTTTTTTTTTCTTTTGTTGTTGGTTTTTGCTTTTGTGAAAACAAAATTAAAATAGATTAAAATAGATACTCACTAATGTGTGAAGCATAGCTCCCACCGCCTCTGTGCTGCTTTCTTTTCATATTCTTATTATTTGCGTTCAGTGACAAATTAAAACTGATTTATAAACATAATGGCTGTTTCTGACCCCATTTTCAGGAGAGAATTAAAGTAATGGTGATTTGATATCTATTTCATAAAGCATAAAAAACTTTTTTTTTCCTGGTCATAAACAGAAAGTGCAACATTTTCATCTTTAGAATTTTGTTTCAGCAGTGAAGTGAATTTTTATTGCTAAGAAATCAGTCTCTCTCTCTCTCTCTCTCTCTCTCTCTCTCTCATTGGATTTCTTAAAATGTTTTAAGAGCTAAGCACACACCTATTTTTTCCAGGTGAAATGTAAAATAATATTTAGGAAGGAAAGTTACCTGATCCTTGAATTTGAATGTTTATAAGACATAAAAACACATGACACAAAAAAGCTATTTAGCTCACAGGGATGTAATCACTCTGCCATTGCTGGTGCCAAGCCCGGATGAAAGAGGAGGAGGGTTGGGAGTGGAGTTAGCATTCCCACCCTGAGAAAACCTCAACCGCTACAGAAACGCCAAAAAAAAAAAAAAAAACAGGGACTAGAAATCTCTGGAGATCTCCTTGGCGGCCCATACCCTGGGAGGCAGTAGTTGTAGTGATTTAATCAACCAGTGTTAAGTGTTCACACATTTTGATTGGCAGCAGTGCTGCACCTTAGCAGGAAATGTCATGTGGCGTTGACGCTTCTCCTGTTCTATCTTTCTATAAAAGTCTTTGGATTTGATAATGGCTGACATAACAATTTTCTTGACAAAGCACACACGAGGAGAACAAGACAACAAGTGAAAACAATCAGGAAATCAAGTGAAATTAACACAGAATCAAAAGGAAACTAAGCTTCAAAGTAAAACAGGAAATGAAAGAGGCCAACCCAGACATGGATGTGAGCCAGAGGGAGGTACGAACAGTTACCAAAGGCACTGTTACAAATGGCAACAAAAATAATGACAGGCATGAACTAAACACAAACAGTAAACATATGAATAAGAGCTGTGGGCCACTGCTTGCACTGTCATCTCATGTGTGGGCCACTTTAGAGTTCAAGTAGTACAAAAAAACCAAACAAACAAACAAGAAAACACGACAAATATTTCTGAAAATGTTTTGTTTTGTTTGTTTTTTACATTTCAAATATTGTATAATAAGACAAAGCTGCAAATGTGAACACATATTTTGTTTTTCTCACTCTTAACTAACTGAACCTTTCATTGATCTACCAAATAAACACATTGGTACTCTTTTTCTGGCCAGACACGCGGCAGCACTTCTGCTACAATTTTGTTCATATTTAACAAAATAAAAATGCAGACATAAGTGTACACATTAGTTTTTGACTCTGACTGAACTAACACAACCAATCCCTTAACATGTTTGTGCTCTCTGCTCATATTGCCTTCATTTTAAATCATTTTTGCCTTTTAAAGAACTTATTTTAACATTGCATTCAACAACAAAGAAATCCTCCCTAACAAGAAAAGTAGCTTCAAGGGTCAAATTGTATTATATTTCTTCACTACAACATACGTGGGGGTGACTTGGGCCACAAGTGGCCCCCGGGCTGCGAATTTGAGACCCCTGGTATAAAAAAAGTAGACAGGTTCCCCTAGGGGAACCTACAACTTCACATCAATCTGACAACCAGACATGCTTGTGTTACTCACTCAGACTCACATCAGAACAGGAAATAACACAAAATGTAACTAAGATTCAAATATGTTAATTAAGAATTAGAAGCCAGAAACCAACATCTTAGGGACCAAAACCAGAGACTAGCACTCAAGTTCCACTCAGTGTGTTCGTTTGGTTCTGACGTTCATCAGAGGGGAAAATGGGGTAAGCTGAGTCAGTGGTTCTGCTGACTGACCTTTATCTGTTATGCGCATTTTTAGTTTGAATGAGCGCGAAAGAAGATGAATGCATGAAAATGTGTTTCTCCTTCAGCTCTTTTTTTGCCAAACAGTTTTTTTTAATCATATTGAACTGAATGTGTTTAAAATACTTTAAGACCCCAAATTTGTTCTGTTTAGATAACAACAACAAAAAAAGTTTATTTTCAAAACTTGTGGCCTTTAGAATAAACCATTGCTTAAATGTTTGTCTCCTTTCAACTAAGCAACAACCAGTGCTTGGTCACTAAATTAATTTCAAACTGAATCCTCACTATAAATATCAATAATAAATAACTTTATAAGCCTGTTCAGCTTTTAAATTTGATGGACAGGAGGAGTTGAGACTTTTTCTTTGCAAAAATATATTTAAAAATTCCATGACATTTTTTTTCTTAACACCTCCGTAACACTCCTTCATACATAAGAGCTGCTGTGATACATAATTACACAAGAAAAAGAAACAGTAAAATCTACAGTTTTCTTACTTCGAGCCCTGTATGCAGTTGCAGTGCAGATGTGTGTGCACCATGTTTACTTCCTTACAAAGAACATGTTAGTGTTTCTTTGCCAGTCATATACCAAACACCCAGCACGCCCCTGCGGGCGGTTTATCCTTCAAGCTCGGGTCCTCTACCAGAGGCCTGGGAGCTTAAGGGTCCTGCGCAGTATCTTAGCTGTTCCCAGGACTTACATATATATATATATATATATATATATATATATATATATATATATATATATATATATATATATATATATATTTTTTTTTTTTTTTTTTTTTTTTTTTTTTTTTATCATCACTTTTATGGAAAAATGCCTTGTTAGCTGACTCAAATATTAATCCAAGACTGATATAGCAGAGTATTTGTGAGGCAGTCTCAACTGTCAACATGGTTTGGTTACCATTGTGAGAAACAGAAGCACATACTATAGCAGGGGCCATATTTAATTTCCTTTCCTCAGCGATTCTGTCTAAATAAATGATGATAAAGATCATTGTTAGCGAGAGCTGGAAACTGGTAGCAAACCGGGAGCCTACAGGGTGCAAATGTCACTCAGATATCCTGGAGGGGACCACTGCCCTTTAATGATGGATTATCGTGAGCTTTATTATGATCTGTCGTGGCTTAACTGTGAGGAAGCATTCTTTCCGTGGATTCATTTTCCTGCAGGAAGACAAATAAATGAGCATCGCATAAAGGAGGGAAAATAAGTAACACAAAAGTTGGATTAGGAAAATTGCAACTGGCTCCTGCCATACTGTATAAAACTTGGGGGAAATTTGTTAAGGGATGGTATTGAATTAAAATTGTTATTCCTTCAAAGTGATATGAGAGCCCTTGACAGTGTGTAATTGCAATCAGTTAAATTGCTTAATTGAAATGGAGAACCGTGGGGAGCTGCAATTTCCAGGCAGAGAGAGAGCAGAAACGGGTAAAGGGGCGAGAGAGCGAGAGGTTTTATTTATTTTATCCTAACCACTTCTAACTTTGTTTGCATCCATCTATTCAATTAATTAATATTGCATATTATGTTGTTTTTCATTGTGAGCAATGTGTCAGAGTGACTTATGAAACTGCCATAAAATCAGCTATTATAATTACAATTAATTGTTTCCACCTCACCTTCAGTAATTTTAATAAGCGTTCAGTAATATGCTTCCCGAACGAGCACAAAGGTACGTTTTTACGTTTAAAAAGCAGTAGTGCATGCCCAGGTCAGTGGGACTGTTATTTCCTAAAGAACCTCTGTCGATGATGCAGTATGCAACAGTCTGAGGAGCTTGGAAAGAAAAGCGTCTGGACTTCTTTCAGTTTCTTGAAGACGTTTCACCTCTCATCCAACAAGCTACTTCAGTTCTAAGAGCAATTGGTGGAGAGTCCCAGACTTTAAACCCTATTGGGAGTGTCCCTAAGAGGGTCGTTGACTAACTATTGATCATGTGCCTCATGACATGAGCCAAGGTGCGTGGGTCATTATCAGCAGAGGTTTCGGGTGAACCCATTGTGAGTCCTTGTCTCAACCTATCTTGTGACCTGTTGAGATCAACTGATGCAAGATGTGAGTGGGTGTTAATGTATCTGGGAAGGGATCTCAAAACTGGATTGTAAATAGCAGTTGGTGTTGTAAGCCACCCCCTCTGTTCGAGGATGGTTGTTCACAGTGCACATAGATGGCTTCTTTCTTCTTCCTTCCCTTCTTTGTCCAATATGTAAACACTGGCATCTTCGAAAGAGTGACCTTTGTCCTTTAGATGCAGATGTACAGCTGAGTCTTCATGGGTTTATGGAGTGGCTATTTGGTTTCTTCAGTGAAGAAGAAACTCCTCGCTGCACTGCACAGCACTATGCTGTTTAATTTGTGTTTGGGAGTTTTGTCTTTGGGATGAACCAGTGTTTGTCTGAGTGTATGGCTGGGTCTGAAGTACACTGGCATGTCGTGCTTGGAGGAGACTCTCCTGAGTTTCTCTGATATACCTGCTACATAGGGGATGACAATGTTGTTCCATTTGTCCTTCTGTTTCTCCCTAGTTGATGTCAGATCTTCTTTACTGTCTGTCTTTGCTAAATTTGATGAAAGCCCAGTAGGGATGACCACATGTTTTAAGAGCTTTCTTTACATGTGTGAAGAACTAAACAAGGTCCTAGAACTAAAGCTTCTCAGATGAGAGGTGAACTGTCTTCAAGAAACTTAAAGAAATCCAGTCACTTTTCTTCCCAAGCTCCTTAGAGTACCATGAACTGGAGAAACATAGAGAAAAGACAAGAAGAACAAAATGAAATTTACTGGCTTTTGAACTTCCATTCTGAAGTCTTGAATTTAGCATTTAGCACATACTGCTATTTTTGTTTGTTTGTTTAGGAATAAAAGTGCCCATATTTGTTGTGAGAGACTGTGATATCACCTAATGCTAGACGGAGATATAGGCTAACTAGCAGCACTGGGAACATCAGACCATCCTCCTGCTAAATAATTTTCTTCCCCCTGGCAATGAACCAGGCTGCTGACTGCAACATCCTACAGAAATTACAGAGTCGCCTCCCACACTATATGGAGATTTGCAAAAAAGGGGGACCCGCTGCAAATGACGCAGTAAAAATCATCCTCATCACTTTTGTCTAAGTCTGATATGAAGGCATCTTTACCATTTCATATTAAAAATCGAAGCACAATTTCAATTCAATTAAATTCAATAAAACTTTATTGATCCTGAAGGTTGACCCCGAAGGAAATTGGGTAGCCAAATAGCAAATGGAAAGGTGATTTAAATCTTGTGTTAAATATTTAGCATATTTGAGTTACCTTAAGCTCTCAATTAGATTCTGTATAAGTACCATTTACCATTGAGATAACAGAAAATGTAGGCTACCTGGTGTGAGCAAAGTTTGCTGATTACTTCTTACAAAATGAAATAGTGTTAATGTCCATATCAAATGTTACTGATTGCGCTCCATTTTCTCCTCATCTTCTACATGAGGTCAGGTGATTGTGGCAGAAAGAGCTACAGAAAACTGGCACACTGGATTTTTTTCTTTCCACTTCTAGTTCAGGAAATCAAACACTTCCAAAAAAATCAAAATCAAAAACCAAAAAAAACAGCCATATTATTTGTTAGTATTGTAAATTCTCAGAAATGTACCACCACAAACATTGTTGTATTTGCACTAATGTAATCTACTCCACTCTATAATCTACTCTCCTGACAGATGTTACAGGAAACTGGCTGTTGCATACGTTTCTTCTACCCGACTGTAAACATATATATATTTTCTCTCAAGTTTAACTTTTCAAAATACATTTTAGGGTTGGGTTTTTTTTAGCATTATGTTGGTAATACAGCGGAGAGAAGTCAGGAATGTTGGGAGACATAGCAGGGAAAGCCATGCAGTACATGACCCCAGGGCAGACTCAAACCTGGGGCTCTACATTAACATTGTGGCATTTGTCTCGCCTGCTCAACTCAGTGAACTAAACCAGGATCCCAAGTTGAACTTTTTAACACGAGGGTATGTGGGCGCTGACACGCGTTTGAAGCCAGACTCAAGTAACCATCTAAGAAAATGTAGTTTTGGCACTTCAATGTTTTCTTAATCCTGAAGGTTGCTGCTTGGTTTACATATGATTAAATCATTTTATTGAATTTGTTTGCTGCTACGCTGATTTAGAAATGTACATGGGATTCAGTGGATAAAAACCATTAATGTACATTATTGCAAAAAAGCTGCATTAAGGAGGTTGTTTTTGTTCCCCTCGACTATAGCTGTTTCTCTAAACTCATCAAGCATTTGAATAAAAATCTGCACTTTTACTGTATTTTTTATCATTCAAGCAGCCTCACTGAAGGAGAAACAAAAAGATGTTGAAGGGGTTGAGTTTTGCTACATGCGCAATAGTGTATAATCAGGCTTTATAACAACGTGAGTTATGATATTTCACAGGCCTCTTTGTGGCCTGTGAAAGTGAGTGTTAATGTAATAAGTAGATAAAGGCAGCAAATGGAAATCTGAAATAAGAGAGGAAGAAAGAAGAAATGTAGGACTTTCATCAGAGTTTTGGGCAAATCAGTAAAAGAATAAATGGAGAAAATGAGGGAGGGGGAACAAAAAGGATAGCTCCCCTCTATTAGTTCATCCAGTTTCCAGTTAGGATAGAGTCCTCTGATTGAAATAATACATTTGGAGTGTTAGTAATGCCACCTTAAGTGCTGCTTGAGGAGAAGGGCGAATTAATCGCCTCCCTGACTCGATCTCAGCCAATTACATTATCCCCTGATTTATGAAACAACAGGCCTGTATGCCACCATAACCTTGAGGGGAATAGACACTGAATAAAACTGTTTTTTTTCCAAAGGGATTCTAGAAGGAGAATAAAAGAAATGTTGAACATTAATTGTTAATGAAGTTTTATGTTAATAATCTAGCAGTGTCTCCGTGTTGTTTTTGAAGGTCCTGTTTTAAATTCTTGTCCTTGGTTTGGTGTTATGCAGGCATGATGTGAAAGCATATGCACAGGGCCACTGTTATGTGTATTGATAAACAAAAGAGCGAATGCATTTGCCAAACGTAACAGTGGTATCCTGCACAATTAAATTGATCAATTGAAATCATTCCTTTAAGGTCAAAATGGAAATGATCTAGAATATAGTGCGTTTATGGTCTTACTGACTATAAAAACTACTAAAAGTGCTTTAGATTACAAGCTACCATTCATTCACTCATTCATACACTCTACAAACTCTATAAACTTAAAACATGTTAATTGCCTCACATCCATTGCTAACCTTGTTATTGTGAGGTGTTCACCACTGCACCACCATGCCACCCAAATGTGGATATACTTTTACATTATGTGAGAGAGAGACAGGAATCTGGGAATAAATTAAAAGAGCGGGCATAGAAAAACAGCTACAGTGATATAACAGGTGGAAATATCAGAAACTAAAACCTAGTAAGCAAGTATGCCCTATGACTAAACACCTTGTTGAACCGCATTTAGCAGCAATACATCACTGTGGAGTGATATCACGATATTGTGATTTGCAGGTATTTGTTTATGCACAGCTGCCTTAAGGTCCGACTGAGGTCTGGATGTCAACTGCATCTTCCCAACATCTTGATTCTTTTCTTTTTCAGCTGTTCCATTGGATATTTGCTGGTGTGCATGGGATCATTGTCCTCTTGCATTGAACTTTGGCCAAGCTCTAGCTGCTGGACAGATGGCCTCACATGGACAACTCAGTGACTGTAAGGTGCCCAAACCATCACTGTGCTCGACAGTTGTGCTTCCTCCATATATGCCATTGTGTTTAATAGCCAAACATCTCCACTTGTCCCATATCTACCTGAAGAACAATTTCATTCCCAAACCAACAACATGTTGTTTACAAGCCCTTTTGTTTTCAGCTGTAACTTTATTTAAAATGAATAAAAATGCATGCAATTTTTTGTACTTTTAAAAGTGACTGGAAACATTACAAGACTAGCTATTATTAAATAAATTCATCAAAGCATGGCACAACATGGTAGTTCTGTCATGGTCTCTATTCTGTTCTTGGGTTTATTTTTCTATTAGACTTTTTTTCCTTGTTTGGTTTTAGCTTTGTGATTGTCTGTGTTTGATGTTCATCGTATTTCCAGTTTATGTTTGTGTTAAAGTTTGTTCCCCATTGTTTCTTGTCTTCCCGCTTATTATTTCTCACGGTCTCCTAAGAGCTGTGTCTATTTACCTCCTCCACCTGTCTTGCTGTCTCGATAGGATTCAGCTGTGTCTTGTTAGCTTTCAGTTTTTCTCTGGTTACCCTCATGTGTATAAATAGTCCTGCCTACTCCTTAGTCTTTATCATAGTATCTTGTTTAGCTTCCTTTGTGTTTCCTTCCCTTTTTCAAGAGGCTTTTTAGACATTTGCTTTCACCATTTGGACTTTATATTTTAGACTTTTGAAACAATCTTAATGAAAGGTTGGTTTTTTTACTGTATATTGGCCAAATTACCCAAAAGCAGGACTTTGTACTTTTTTGTGAACTGCAAGTTTCAACTCATACCTTACAGTAGTTTAAATTCAGGGTCAGGACCTTCTGTGTGGTGTTGGTGCGTTTTTTTTATCTGTATCTGAAAAACAAATGAGATTCTTATTCAAGAATTGAATAAGTTAGACTTGAATAAGAATAAAGTAACACCCCTTCCCATGCCTGTGTTGCCCTAACGCCTAGGTCATTGCATATTTGTAGTATTTGGTAATATTTCTTCCAGCACATAAGTTTAGATTTAACTCAACTACACCTCAGCCCTTACGGTTTCTGGGCTATAAATCTGGGAGTTTTAGCCTCTAAGGGATACCATATCAACTTATGTAAGATTACTTGCGCTTGCATTTTGATAAGGATGACAAAGTGGCACAAAAAGTAGCACGGTCAAGGTTTTTTGTTTTGTTGAGGTTTGTTTTTTTTCTCAATTTTCTGTGGCACTAAAAGCAACATAAACTGCACTATGGCGGCTGCTGCTGCTCCACATGTTACAATGATCTGTGATGCACTTAATGCTCTGTATTTCATGCATCACACAAATTGTTAACACCCTGCGTAGAAAAAAAATGATGTTTTCGAAATGAATCCATCCATGATGATGAAGTGTAGCTGACTTCATCAGCTCAATCTGTATATACCTCATTTTGAGACAGGAAGCAAGTTAGTCTGTATATATTTTTCTCTTAATTAAAACTCTGGGTAAAAACCTTGGCTCCAACACATACTGACATTTGCCCACTCACACCTTCTCTAAGCACATTTGAACATTTTTCCCATCAGCACTTGGCTCGTTCTCCTCCAAATGTGTTTAAAACAAAGGGTGGTAACCGCACGCACAGAATTTTGATATATTTTGATAAGCTGGTAGTTTTAAAATGCTCAGTGAAAACCAAAGAAGGGGTACAACTGGTTTTGAGTCTTAGTATCACTTTTGAATGAGACAAAATTTCCTTGAAAATCAATAAGATGGTAAATTTTCTCTAATTTGGTTTCAAAAGTATTTTCCAATACAGAGGTTATGAAAAATCTGGTTATGAAAATAAAAACACATGCCACATAATGGTTCTGCTGGGTCTATAGGGAGTTCCCTAAGGTTCCCTCTGTGCTTGTGGGGATTTCTGTTCTTGTCTGACATCGAAAACATACTTGTTTAACTCTCATCACTGCATTTTTAAACTACCGTAGTCCTCTAGATGCTTAATTGTTTGAGTGCACAACAAACTTCTATTACATCAGCATTATGCTATGAAATGCAGCCCTGATGTTCACAATCTTGACTTTACCAAGTGGTATTTGAGGAAAAGGCTATTTTTCTTTGTGCTATTCTTTTTTCCAGTAGCACTGTGATTTGTATAGATTTATTGCACTTTTAAACTTTTTTGGTGAAACTTTTTCTCATATCTTTAATTGTCCAATTTTTCCAACCGTTGCTTGGTTTAATTGGTTTTGACCATGTGGTATTTAAAGCTGCTTTTTTTCATTGATTTTAAGCTTTTTCTCTTGATTGCTGAACTTCTCAGTGCACTCTTCAGGTCATCCATTAAAGCCATCATGACTTTGTAACTTCTATAAAGTCAAACTGGGGCAGGGGGATCTGACTTTCAGCCTCACTGTTGGAACTTCAAACATCCAACTCATACCCAACACATGTATGTAGACAAATGTGTCAAACATTTCCTTCAGCTCCTTTTGTAAGACGACAGATTTCACTCGTAATGGCATGAGCGTTCCACGTGGAGACTTTCTATGGGGAGTTTTGATGAATTACAGAGCTCTTTTTTTTTTTTTAAAGCATTTCTATACAGGAAGTTGAAAGAGATGTATGTAAAGAGATGATGCTCTTTAAACCTTTTAGTTTTCTTCACTTTTATTGTCCATTGGTTCTGCTGTCATCGCCACAACTTTATTTATGGGTGCGTCTAAAGAAGAAAACCAGAAAAGTCCACGATGGCACCAGCACTTTGTCTTTTGATGGGCATTATGGGTGATTGGATTGTCTGTATCAGCGTGTTGGCGGCTGAGGCAATGGAGACCCCGAAGCTGATTAAAGGTTGGCGCCATCCGCCGCCTCCTAAACAGCTTGTGACAGGCTGGAGTCCAGCAGGCTCCACGGAGGCTCCTGCTGCAGCGAGGCGGAGGTGCCATCGCTACTTAGACTGCGTGTGACAGGAGCAGCTTCACAGAAGGATGAACAAAACCCCCAGAAATCAATGGCCGCAAGTTTGCTGCAGTCTGAGAGCTGATCTGATTACTGTTGCTTGTGGATTCATGAGAGAGAATAAAAGCTAGCTCCCCAGAACGTCCTTTTCAACCACTGAAGACAAGGCTATCTGGGTTTTTGAATGGCAGACCCACAAACAGCCACCTAAACAGCTGCACACAACAGTAAACACACAGCATGGAGCGAACATAATGGCTCGCTACAACACAAAGTCCCTCTGAAAACAAGTTAATGGCTGCTAAAGGCATACAGAGATGGAAAGGACAAGTATCCTCACAGAATCGGGGAGAAAAGAGCTGTTAACAATAAGTCTTTAATTGTTTGACCTTTTTGTTGGGTTCTTTAAGCTCTAATGACATTGATTATTTCTATAGGTATCCAAGTGAAGCCACACAACATTTTACATTCTTTGGCCACATTAAATGAAAGAAAAATATTAAAATAAAAAGGGCCTTGTCATAGTTTTTCCTTTCTGTTCTGTCTTAACGATGCTTGTTTTGAGCTGACAGCTTTACATGAGCCAGTTTTGTTGTTTCATAAAAAAAAAGGTTTTAATAATAAAACATAAAAGATTAAATGCTTTGTCTTTTAATGACTCTTAGCATTTTTTTTTTTTTAATCACATGAATGCTGGACAATGGGAGAATCTACAAAAAGTATATTAAAGATGCATGCTGCCAATTTAAAAGTGAAGCCAACGTTGAAGAAACTATGAAAGACTTCTTTACACCTCACATTAACTGCCTTAGTTTGAACCGTGGTAAAAATCAGTAAAGTATGAGATACTCGTGAGCTCTTCTGTCAAGTTGAAAGAACACACCGTTGCCCATAAATCAGTATCTGCTAACTGTCCACTTGTTTTTACAACTTTACAGTTAACTGAACATGCTCACAATGAAGAGCATGTAGAGTATATGTTAGGTCTGAAGAACACAAATGTGCTGATACTAATGTGTGTACTGTATTTAGCACAGCTGTTTCATTCTGTCTGCAATGCATGATTGCAAAGGGAGCACTGAGACATAACTTGCATAGATGATTTCTTGAAATGGAAATAGGAAATGGAAATAGGAAATAGCAATTTGAAATTTATAAGGTAGAGAAAATAGGGTGGCCCTGCTATAACCCCAACCTAGCAAACATGCACTAATGCTGCAAAACACATCGCCTGTGCTGACTCCTCTCACACAGTGAATCATTAGCAAAGACAAAAGCTTGCAGTCCAGACAGTATATGTCCAAATGAACTAATAGCGTCAGTGTTTCCAACTAGTACTCTGCAGATATGCAGGTGAATCAGCTCAGTGTGAGACTTTAACAATGGCTGCCCCTGTACAGGGACTCCTTGCATTCCCCCCTGCTAAGAATGGCTGAGTTGACAGTGCAGGCCACATTAGGCAAACGACCGTTTTCACATACACAGAGACTTACACTCAGGGTCAAGTGTTGGAGTCCATTATCGAGATCAGCCTGTAGAGGATCCAGGTGTCTAGACACAGAGTGCATTACATGATTAAGGGGAGTTAAGCTGCCGCGCAGGTCGAGTGTGTATGTGCAGACCTGTTTGTGTGTACTGTGCGAGTGTGGCGAAGATGAGGAGTTAAATTTTGTCCAGCTGCATAGAGCTCTCTTTGGACCAATCCCTGGTCATCCAATTTAGGTAGTTTCCGAAAAGACTGACAACAGCTACTGCAGCATATTTTACATATGCAAAATATATATATAAAACAATCTTACATGGTTATTAAATCTGGGAAAAAACAGAAGTGGAAGCA
This sequence comes from Aulonocara stuartgranti, assembly GCF_965226115.1. NCBI lineage: Eukaryota > Metazoa > Chordata > Actinopteri > Cichliformes > Cichlidae > Aulonocara > Aulonocara stuartgranti. Next base: position 4,218,015 of record NC_138946.1, read on the forward strand.
AATAAGCACAAATTGACTCTAGGCTGCACAGTCTGCTGCAAAGATGTACCTGTGCAAGATGGAAATATTTCAGTTCTAGTGAAAAATTAATACTTTTCCTGAGGCTGTATGACTACACTGCAGGAATGTACAGTGACAAGACGAAATGAGAGAGAAATTTTTCGAGAAATGGCACACCAAAGTGCAATTTATTTAGTTATATATGTTTTGTCTTAACTCTTCCTCATGCACACATAAAGCTTGCTTGCTCTTCTCTATAGAAGATGGAACATTTCAATACATTAATCCATGCAAGTTCAAATAAAATGTACTTTTATATTAAAGTGAATCAAATTAATTTCAGCCTGAGGCAGCTCATTTTCATGAGGTATTGGGGAGACTAAGAAATTACTATGTACCTGTTTAGACCAGTAGAGGGCAATATCTATAAAAAGTCTTGGCTGGTAGATGGCAGAAGATAACCTTCAGCAATAAAAATATACTCCCAATGTATCATAAGGAGTAATGCCTCCAACAACAACCATTGTTTTAAAAGATATGACTTCATATTTTGGCTCTAGTGATCTGGGCCTGTTGATGCCAGAAGCTAGCATGCTAAATAATCAGCAAATGCTAGGAAATCTGATTAGCTTCAAAGTGAATGCAATAATTGATAATAATTGATAATAATTGTACCTCCGAATTCTTCAACTTCACTTCAAACAGCTTTATAGTTAAAACTAGGACAGTGATCCCAAATACACATCAAAACTGGTTTTGGAATAGATAAAGCAGGCTAGCATTTGGCTTCTCGCGTCTTTGTCTTTCCAACTTTCTAGGGGACAATTAACCAAATTTTAGTATTTATGCATGTAAATATTTAAGCCTGTCTGTATAATTAGACCCTGTGTGCATTAGAGAATGTTCAAAATGAAGTAAATCTTGTGGCTTAGTTCTTTTTTTAAAAAGTAATTATGGATGCATGTTGTACAATCATTCCACCCCCCGGAAAAAGAATAGTGCAAAGAATTCACTAAAAGCTCAAACTTACTATGAGATTCATGGTCATGATGGGATTATGCAAACTTCTGCACAACTGTATATTTCTTTTCATCTTCCATCCTGGACAACTGAAGCATTTTCCACTGCGAGTGCAGTGCAGATAGTTGGAGCATTTTAACCTCCAAGACTAGGGATGGGTATCGAAAACCGGTTCTTGTTGAGAACCGGTTCCCACTGTTTCAATTCCTTGGAATCGTTTGCCACTTTTATAAACGATTCCCTTATCGATTCCAGTCGCCCTGAATGACGTCATCACGTTGAGTAGCGTCTTTTACCCAGTAGGAAACACGGCGCCTGAGCGGCACAAACGCTCAAAAGTTTGGTTACACTTTATGAGAAAGGATGACAACAGGGCAACGTGCAATACTTGCAAAGTAGAGATTTCATCAAAGGGAGGAAACACTACGAACATGCAAAAGCATTTGCTCAAAAAACACGCGATTGCGTTCAACGAATGTCGTGTTTTTGATCCGCTCCGGACTAGCGAAGCTCAACCCAGCAGCAGCGGTAGTGTTTCCACGTCCTCTCCCGTTAATACTGCAGGTAACTAATCAATTAGCATTGCACATTATGTTAGCGCGATTTACCTTATTACAAAACCTGCTATTACTGTGCGTTGCATTTAGATAACCATGATGAGAGAGACAGAGTCTGGCTGGCTCAGATGCTGGCAGTTCTCGCTGCAGTCTACCGGTAGCGTCTCCTTTCAGGCCAGGATAGACGAATGTCACCCAGCAGTGTCTAAGTTTGTGGTCAAAGGCTTGCACCCATTTGCCACAGCAGATGCCCCCGATTTCACTTTGGTAAGTGAATGTGTTTAATTGTAGGCAGGGACATTACTGGATATTGTGTAATTGCTACAGAATAATTTATGTTAAACTTTGTTATTGCTACAGGAGAATATTTATTTTATTATTTTACATATACATTTTTTTTCCTGGGGACCCTGTGACACCCCATTGAAGAGCCGTAGGCTGTGGATCTCTTAAGATCTCACTGTTGGGTTTGTAAGGCCATGTTACTCCTAAATTTCTATCTTGTTCAAAGAGAAGATATAAAACACAGTTCTAAGCTAATCGACTTTAGTGTTCTCCTTTTTAAAAAAAAAAAGAATCGATAAGAGAATCAATAAGGAATCGAATCGTTAAACAGAATCGAAAATGGAATCGGAATCGTTAAAATCTTATCAATACCCATCCCTATCCAAGACCCAAACTCTTTCATGGCATGCAATTACAATTTCTCTTTGTTTTTAAATTCATCAGGTCCCAGTCAGCCCAAATAGCAAAGAATTACCAGATTTTTTTTTTGACCTGATTTTTGTTTTTGAGAAAAATGAGATCCACATATGAGGACATTCGTTTTAAATGTTGATAGAACAGTGTCAGTACAATGTCCTCGTAAGTGGCCGTCAGGACACCAGGTCCTAGGAGGATAATCTAAACACTACATGAACCCTAGTGCTAAGGCGCTAGTTGACCTCATGGGTGCAGAAAGCATAATCAAGCCTTCACAACTACCTGCATAATAGTGCAAACTTTAAGGCTCAATAAAATTTAAGCAGGTGGTTTGTTAAAAATTATAATAATTTTAAAACATTACTGTTACCCTTAAGTTTTTATGAATGAAATTAGCTTTAGAGACCAACACAGGCTACACCATATGTTTATTTGAGCCCTAAATTTGGGCAAATTAACATAGGAGGGATTGACTCTCTTTTTCAAGTCAACCCCAAGTGGCCAGTTGAAGAACAGCAACTTTTGATACCATACATTTATCAGACTTGAAGGTTGAATTTCACTGCTTATGACCAAGAACCAGTGTAGCTGCAATCTTTTTATTTGTACATTTTATTTTGCAACTAACTGGAAAATTGAGAATGACGAATCTGCATTATTGTGCTTTGTAGTTGTGAAGATAATCATGGTTTTGTCTGCTGATTTCTGCTACTGTCCCAGGGTCAATAACAGTTAAATGGATTTGTTTATGTTCTGTTAAACACCAAAAGGTCCCTCCCACAGGCAATTACAAGATCATGCTTGATTTACTGGATGTGATACGTATCACATTTTCACTCAATGAATCATTTTAAGAATGTAGTCACATGCTTGTTTGGCAACTCGGATGATGGGTTAAAGAAGAAATGAGATGCAACCATGAAGAGAGAAGTAAAACCAATGAAATTTAGAGGAAACTTAGAGGGGAGAGAAGCAGAAGGACAAAGGGAAGTAAAGGAGAACATACAGATACCTGTAAACAGATTTGAATGACCCAACCTTCCTCGTTGAGATGCTCCACATGCCTAGACAAATAACGCACATCAAAATTCTCCCTGGCTATGAAATCACACATAAACCTTTATCACTCTCAAGCTCTGACATTTAAAAACACCTCAGAGTAAACAGTCCCTCATATAACCAATACAGCCAAAGCTCTGTTTACGAGTATAACCAATATAAGCAAGCCTCCGTTTACGAGCCTGTCGGTTGTTGTGCATCTGACATGCTCATCGTTGTCAAGACTGTGTCTGAAAAATCAATCTCAATCTGGGCCTTCTGAAGTCACCCGAATTTACTCAAAGTCATTGGTCCATTTTACAGTCACCAGCAAAAGGTCCATCGATCACGTCCATCTGTGGCTTTACTGCGTGTATGACAACAAGCCTGAGTGACCATCGTCTGTCTGATGATTTTTGTTCCACTAGACTAACTGCAGGAAGGAATGGTGTGAACTCTGCCAGGTCAAATTTAAGCACTTCTGCTGTTATTGCAGCAACTTGTAGTTTATCCCACCAGACAGAATGATTTCTGAAAGAGTCCCTTCAGCTGAACCACTAAAAAGAATAAATTCCTCTAACAGTGTTTAGACTTTTGGGTGATGTAGAAAACAAAATCGGCCTTTAATCTCATAACCCTTGGACAACACTCCTTTGGGAATGACTTTTTTCAGATTTACTAAAGAACACAGCATTGAAAATAAAACACCAGTAAGAACACCAATCATGTAATTACCAGTTACAACACGAGGGTCCCCTCATGTATCCTTGTGATCACTGGTTTGACTCCAGGATGTTTGCTTTTACATCAAAGATGATGTTAATAACACAGCTTAACATGATTTTTACAATAATAAGAAATAGTTAAGGGGGGTGATCCTGTTTATCCTTGTACGTACGACTCATGTAGACTTTGTGAAATTTCAGGTTTCATCTCCTCACTTGCTAGTTTTTTTGATGTTTGTTTTTTTATAATGCTTCTTCGAGTCCCCACCCAACGTCCAGCCCGGTCTCACGGCTGTTTTTGAAAGGGTTTCGTGATTATTTCACAAACTTTTCACAAGTCTTTTTTTTTCATGTTTAAAAGCACAGGGAGTTAAAAGTTTAACAAAGTTGGCAACTGTTATATTTTAACAAGGTTCAAGGTTCAAGGTTCTTTATTTGTCACATGCATAGTTATACAAGTATAACACAGTGAAATGTAGCCTGACACGCTCCTCGACATGTGCAAAAATTGGGGGGGTGGGGGGGTGTAGAGGAAGAACATATATATATATATATACACAGTGGGGCAAAAAAGTATTTAGTCAGCCACCGATTGTGCAAGTTCCCCCACCTAAAATGATGACAGAGGTCAGTAATTTGCACCAGAGGTACACTTCAACTGTGAGAGACAGAATGTGAAAAAAAAAATCCATGAATCCACATGGTAGGATTTGTAAAGAATTTATTCGTAAATCAGGGTGGAAAATAAGTATTTGGCCAATAACAAAAATACAACTCAATACTTTGTTATTGCCAACAAAGGTTATGTTACAGAGGTCAAACGTTTACTATAGGTCTTTACCAGGTTTGCACACACAGTAGCTGGTATTTTGGCCCATTCCTCCATGCAGATCTTCTCGAGAGCAGTGATGTTTTGGGGCTGTCGCCGAGCAACACGGACTTTCAACTCCCGCCACAGATTTTCTATGGGGTTGAGGTCTGGAGACTGGCTAGGCCACTCCAGGACTTTCAAATGCTTCTTACGGAGCCACTCCTTTGTTGCCCGGGCGGTGTGTTTTGGATCATTGTCATGTTGGAAGACCCAGCCTCGTTTCATCTTCAAAGTTCTCACTGATGGAAGGAGGTTTTGGCTCAAAATCTCACGATACATGGCCCCATTCATTCTGTCCTTAACACGGATCAGTCGTCCTGTCCCCTTGGCAGAAAAACAGCCCCATAGCATGATGTTTCCACCCCCATGCTTCACAGTAGGTATGGTGTTCTTGGGATGCAACTCAGTATTCTTCTTCCTCCAAACACGACGAGTTGAGTTTATACCAAAAAGTTCTACTTTGGTTTCATCTGACCACATGACATTCTCCCAATCCTCTGCTGTATCATCCATGTGCTCTCTGGCAAACTTCAGACGGGCCTGGACATGCACTGGCTTCAGCAGCGGAACACGTCTGGCACTGCGGGATTTGATTCCCTGCCGTTGTAGTGTGTTACTGATGGTGACCTTTGTTACTTTGGTCCCAGCTCTCTGCAGGTCATTCACCAGGTCCCCCCGTGTGGTTCTGGGATCTTTGCTCACCGTTCTCATGATCATTTTAACCCCACGGGATGAGATCTTGCGTGGAGCCCCAGATCGAGGGAGATTATCAGTGGTCTTGTATGTCTTCCATTTTCTGATGATTGCTCCCACAGTTGATTTTTTCACACCAAGCTGCTTGCCTATTGTAGATTCACTCTTCCCAGTCTGGTGCAGGTCTACAATACTTTTCCTGGTGTCCTTCGAAAGCTCTTTGGTCTTGGCCATGGCGGAGTTTGGAGTCTGACTGTTTGAGGCTGTGGACAGGTGTCTTTTATACAGATGATGAGTTCAAACAGGTGCCATTCATACAGGTAACGAGTGGGGGACAGAAAAGCTTCTTACAGAAGACGTTACAGGTCTGTGAGAGCCAGAGATTTTCCTTGTTTGAGGTGACCAAATACTTATTTTCCACCCTAATTTATGAATAAATTCTTTACAAATCCTACCATGTGGATTCATGGATTTTTTTTTCACATTCTGTCTCTCACAGTTGAAGTGTACCTCTGGTGCAAATTACTGACCTCTGTCATCATTTTAAGTGCGGGAACTTGCACAATCGGTGGCTGACTAAATACTTTTTTGCCCCACTGTATGTATGTATGTATATATATATATATATATATATATATATATATATATATATATATATATATATATATATATATACACATATGTGTATATATATATATATATACATATGTGTATATATATATATGTGTATATATATATATGTGTATATATATATACACATATGTATATATATATACACATATGTGTATATATATATATATACATATGTGTATATATATATATATGTGTATATATATATGTATATATATGTGTATATATATATATATATAAGCAAGCAACACATTTGTGAATAATAACATATTTGAAATTCATGTGAAGAACTGAGTCAACTTGGGCATGAAAGGTAAAGTAGCTCTCTACTGTAGCACTCATCCAGTGTTAACTCATTCACTGCCAGCCATTGGCAGTGAATGAGTTAAACCCATTGACTCATTCACTGCAATTGACGGCTATAGACGTCAATGGCAGTGAATGAGTTAAAATGCTATGCTTTTACTGGCCTTTTAATGATTACATATGAGGATGGACTGATGAAAAGTACAAAATAAATGTTGTGTTCAGGAACTTAACTCAAGTCCAGCAACCTGAATCAGTAGATTAAAGGTCTGACCACATCAAAATCACTGTCACTGTGCTCTGAGTAATTCTGTCAGGCAAAGTCAATGGAAACTGTGCAGAAAGGGCTCAAAAAGGGCTGATAAGCAGAAGCACACCTCAGCATCTGTGAGTCTCTGAGTGTGGATGTTGGTAATGGCTCAGTGTTTGCTCTGCATTTGCTAATTTCATCTGTGTTTCTTCCAGTTGTTCTACTTTTCCCGTTTTGAATTTACCCTAATTGTTGTCTGGCCTCATTTTCTTTTTTTTTTCCTCCCTTTGTTTGTTTCACTATGAGCTCTCTTAACACCTTTAGTAACTGAAAGACCAAAAGTGTTCAAAGGATTTTATTGCAAATTATATTCACAAGATCTTGATGAAAAAAAGCTAAAAGGCTAACAGTACCAAACACAAATATGCTGAGAAGAATATTTAAATTTTCCTAATTTTGTTCAGTATCTTCAGTGTCTTGCACTATCACAGACTTGGCACTAGTGGTGGCAAGTTTCTGCACTGGAACTTTAACTTTTTAATGCTGATGTCAAATTTGAATATCAAGTGCCAAAATGTAAACATGAAACTCGTTTGCAATTACTTACAAGCATAGTTGTTTTTTTTTCTCGTTGTTGTTGTTTTTTTTACAGGGAAGCACTGGAACAATCCCACTTCCCACCCTTGGTCATGCCTCTGTGTTGCTGTATAGTGTAGAGTTTCCTCAGAGCAGATCTAGGAGAGCTATCCCCATCAGTCCTACTCTACAGTCTACAGAAACTGCCTGCAATTCATCTACAGATGCACCAGAGGACACTTTTGATGTAATCTTCTATATACAATAACAAAAAAGTTCACTAAATGTATATATTTTTGCACTATTTTGCAAATACATCATATGTATTTTAGGAGATCTCAGGGTAGTTGCCATCTAGGCCTCAAACTATGGACAGTATAGACAGTGAAATGGATGTAGCTTCTTTGTGTGAATGCCAAGGGCTAGGAATGCTGCAGAGTGAGTGGACTGAGACAGCTCAGTCTTTATTGTACACAAAGGAATTACTCGCACAGAGATTTTAACAGGAGTTCACTGAAAGAGGGGGAGAGCGATTAGTCCAGGTGATACATTCGGGGGAGAGTTCCGAATATTGCTCAGGAGGTGGGAGAGCTGGCTTGTGTTCACAGACAGAGTGACTGCAGGGAGGGGCATTGGTTTGCTCACAGTGGGTGCTGGAGGTCACAGGAGGGAGGCTGGGCAGGTAACGAAGGCAGAGTGTACCGTTGAGAGTTTTCAGCACTGAATTACACCTTGGTTTTGGCAGGTGATATGATCCATGAAAGGGGGACGCTCCTCGGCCATGTGGAGAACACTCCAAATACATCAACACAAAGATGTTAAACTAGCGAACTCAAGGGGATGCAGGAAAAGCATGGAGCCTGATTATTACACAAGGTGTGCAGACAATCTGGAAGAGACTGGATGTAGGAGCTGGGTGTTAAGGGGTTGAAGGATGAAGTGGTTGGGCAACAGGTACAGAGTGGGAGATCACAGCTCCAACCAGAGGTGGAACCATGCCTGCCCAACCAATTCTTGACCTCAGTGAGAGACCAAAACACAAGTGCAAACCAGTGAAGACAACAACATTTAAAAGGGAAACTGGAGCAGAAATGACATAAACATGCTTTCTTTGTAATGGCCAGTAAATGCCAATTCTGGATTTATTTACTTTTTGAATCCTGATTGTACAGAAATGCTCCTACTTTCCCTGTTATCCATACTTTTTCCAGACATACTACTAAGGATATTGTCTCAGTCAGTAGTGTGAAGCATTACAGAGTTAAATAGGACATTCGTTTTGTAAATTGTGGCCCTCAAAAAGGCTGATAAAGCAATCAGATCTACCCTCTTCTCAGGTTTTTAAAAAGCTAAGATGACAAAAATACTCAGGTTGTAGAATCAAGAACAAGACTTTATACTTCAGTGGGTCATGTGACATGGCTATGTCCATTTTTATGTACAGTTTATGCTCTAAACATATTACGGTAGGCCGTTCAAACAAGCCACGACAATCTCATTGATGATGAAATTTGATGGAGTAGAGCCTACATCTGGAAAACATGTTCAGGTGCTAATTGTACATTAACTCTCATAACTAATAGGCAGTCATGCTTGCTTATACTTAGCCTTGAGCAAAAGGAAAGGAAATAAGAGCGTGCACTTTTTCCACTGCTTCTCCAGCCACACCAACAACTTGTCGTCCTTGAGTTTCGATCCTCCTGGAATCTTCACCGCAATCTGCTGAAAGATGAGGTTCATTTATCTTAAGTAACAGAGACACACAAATTGCTCTGTGAGGTTTCGCTGCTCACAACAAACCGCAACCTTCCCCCAAAACAAACGTGCATGCAGCATTTCCAAACCAATTACGGGCATAATTAATGAAACCCAGCACCTGTAGTGCCACGACAATCACAAGAGAGGGGACAGTGAAAAATGTAGCAATCAAATTAATCAAGCAAAAGGCACAGACCAATTACTCAGAAATCAGAGAGAGTATGGTGCCTCGCTAGGAGAACAGGTGATAGTTATCATTAAATTAGAGGGAGATCAGCAGCTCGTGTTGCTACATCATGTGGGACCTTGATGCACCGCAGGGCGGGTGCCGCTTTTTTTGTGGCCTCTGTGGCAGACAAGGCAGCCCATATGCTCAATTGTTTAAGAGGAGGGGAGGTGTTGAGATAGTGATTAATGAAAATGTTAGTCACTCTGCAGCAGAGGCAACACAACAACATGTGGTCTTGTATCAAGACCTCGTGTACTTCTGGGCTCAGTGGTGGTCCTGTACGAAGGGAGTGGGGAAAATACTCGATCATTTCTTAGAATAAAGGGTTTTCTGTTTAGCAAATGACTCTGCAGTTTTAGATGATCAGCACACTCAAATGCATCAGCGCTTACTGCAACACTCCGACACGGCTCTGTGTGAGAGATGATTTTATAACAGAATTAAAACAAACAAAAGAGAGACAATCGCTCTAAAGCTGTCTAACGCACATAATAGACAATGAATCGTATCCTCCTGCTATAAAACGCAAACTTTTTCTTGTGCTTGGGACTTTTAAGGCAGTAGTCATGCATTAGATGTAGGCTGCTTTGTCTGGCCTAACCAAGAGACCCACCAAGACTAAGGCCACCAAGGAACATGCTTGCAGTATATGTACCATTAGGTAGCCATATTCTGAGCTTTAATCATTCCAGATTGTTCTTTGGCACTAGCTACAGTAGGTCCTGGTGTTTGATATGAATGCTAAACCAAACAGTATTTCTTCCAGGCTAAATGAGTTGGTTTAGCTCATTAGCTGATAGCCCGGGGCTTGATGTTTACCCCAGAGGTATGTTATACGATTTAGTAAATCAGCCAGTGCTTCATTTATACTTCAGTTTTTGAATTTTTCTTGATTAGACTAGTAACAGAACATTTTCTCAGACACAAACCTGCAACTGCTGGGTTTGTAAAATTTATTGAGTATGAACAAGATACAGATTTAATCATTCTAGATTATGTTATGTTTGAGTTTAATGGTTCATTGCCACTTAAGTGCCAATTATTTTCCACTTGAATTTTATTTTTTTCTAATGTTGGTTGACTATCTAATTTGTTGGGGTGAGGGTCTTATGTCTTAAGAAAATGTGCTAGTCCACACTCAGGACTGTGGTTTATGGTGGCACCTGGCGTTGTAGTGGTCGTGGGCTGTGTTCAATAAAGATGTGCTGTGTTAAGCACGATTATCCCTTCTTGACCAACCTTCACTGGCTCAGTTAACCATTCATCCCCCAGTTTACCTAAGCAACAGCTCCCTCTCCATCAAATTCTCTCTCTAAGTGTTAAATTCTAAACAGTTGCTCACTTGGTGATGTTCTTTTTCTAACTTGTTACTTAGCAGAACCACTTGATCCTTTAATCCACTAATTTATTGCCATATTTTGTTTTATATAATAGAACTGCTTGTAACAGCTCTTGTTCTAGACATCTTGGCTTCCTAAATTAAGCATAGTGCTAAAAAGAGTTTGGTGTAAAGTGTTACTTTGTAACATTACTTTTCAAAGTAATGTACTACAGAAATCACATTACCTTTTTGGTAATGCTGTAATGTAACCCACTATTGTACTAAATGTAGCAATTACATTACAGTTGCAATTATTACCCTTCATTTCAGGTCATTATATGGAGAAAAAGTAATGTAATGAGTAGAGTTACAAATTACTTTTTCCATAATGTGTTTTAAAAAGAATAATATTTAATGTATTTAGTATTTAGTTTTTGTGAATGTAGATATCGGTGTATTTATCTGAGAATGGGTTGTTTGCACCAGATCGCCATTTACAAATAAAATCTGGTTTATAATCCAAATTTTTCAAAGGAACAAAAAACATCATCTTTAACCCAATCTAGAAGATAAAGGTCCAAAGAAAGTGTCAACTGTGTGAATATGAACAATAAAATCGGGTTAATAATAACATTATGTAAGTAAATCTGCTTCCGCCGCTGTCCAGAGCTGTGGAAAATACTCACATGTTAAACTTATACTGCTCATACGAACATGTAGAAATCTTTCCAGAGGAAAAAAAAACACAACTGAAAAAATGCTAATCCTGCAGGGGAGTGATCTATATATCTAAATGTCATCTAATGGATTATTGGAACTCATGTGTAAAGTTCAACATAACATTTAATATAGAAAGTTTAAATATATTAAAAGAAAATCTTACTCTGCAGCGCAGATTTCACAATGATAGGTTCTACAGTAGCTGACCTCAGGGTGTGTAAAGACTTCTCTTTGGTACTTAAAACACAGCATTGTTGAAAACTGAATGTTTTCTGACTGCAAAGGTACAAATGTGTCCACTGTGTGAATATGAATATTGACAGGGCTAATAATTATGAAAGTAAATGTGGCTGTAATTAGCCTGCAGTTGTGTATTTAATTTAATTGTGCTGCACACAGCTGCAACTCTATTGTTGTTAAATGGTCTTGGGAGCGAGGACACAACAGATATAGTTAAAAATATTGTTTAATTCAGTCGGTGGTTCTCTTGCAAATCATATGAGCTCAACAAATAAAAGGTTTTAGTACATTAATCATTCTCGCTTTTAGTAATATATTGCTATATTATATTTAAAGATCGAGGATTGCAGTTCCCTGTAGAGGGAATATGCACACTTCATAAACAATATACACACTTTATTAGTTGCAGCTGGCTAATTCAGGGTTGGACTCCCTTTACCTTCAGAGCTGCTTTAATTTCTCATGGTATTGATTCAACAAGGTGCTGAAACATTCCCCACAGATTTCGGTCCATATTGACATGATAGTATAACACAGCATCCCAAAGGTGATCAACTGGATTGAGATCTGGTAACTGTGGAGGCCACTGAAGTAAAGCAAACACTGTCATGTTCAAGACATGTTCTTCTAATCCAGTCTGAGATGATTTGAGCTTTGTGATATGCTGGAAGCAGCTATAAGAAGGTGGGTGCACTGTGGTCATAGAGGGATGAACATGGCTAGCAACAACACTCAAGTAGGCTGCGTCATTTAAATGATGTTCAATTAGTGCTAAGGGGTGCAAAGTGTGCCAAGAAAACCATTGCGTGGTGTTTACAGTAAATGTTTACTCTACCATCTAAATGTCACAGCAGAAATTGAGACTCTTCAGACCAGACACATTTCTCTAATCTCCCATTGTCCAGTTTTGATGACTCCATGTGAACTGTAGCCTCAGTTTCTGTTCTTAGCTGACAGGAGTGGTACCAAGTGTGATCTTCTGCTGCTGTGGCCCATCTGCTTCAAGGTTTATCATGTTATGTATTCAGAGATGCTCTTCTGCATACCTTGGTTGTAACAACTGGTTGTTTGAGTTATTGTTGCCTTCCTGGCAGCTCAAAGCAGTCTGGCCATCTTCTGTTGTTCAATTTGCCATTTTCACTTCACCTGTCTTTCTGATGGTGATGTCTAATTTGAACTTCAGCAGATTTTCTTCACCATGTAAACACGTTTAATGCACTGAGTTGCTCCCATGTCATTGATGTGACTGGCTGATTAGACATATCTATAAACAAGTATTTCAACAGATGTAGCTAACAATGTAGCCAGTGAATGTATATCTTCATATGATCATCTAACTCCCACTTTGCAACCAGGTTCCAGGACAAGATTTCCAGGAATGGTGAAGCTGATTTCTACGAGAACTGGTTTGTAGTAAATATCTATTGCTTAGTAAGCAAACCCTGATCTTGACTTTACACATTGGTTTCTTCTAATGTACTCTGAGCACCAAAATCATTATTAAGGTCGGACAGTGGTTGGACAATAGTTGGCTAAAGCAGGTCCCAAACCTTTTTTGCGCCACAGACCGGTTTACGTTCGACAATATTCCGACCGGCCTTAAAGGTGTCGCAGATAAATACAACAAAATAAAACTAGTACCAGTACAAAAAAATATATAAGATTTATTCATAACACAGGGGAAAAGACCCAGAGAAACTGAGTTAACGATAAAAACAATAAAAATAAAAAAAATAACACTGAAAACCATAAATTTCACACCCGAGCCTCAACTCTCACGGACCAGTACCAAACGACTCACGGACCAGTACCAGTCTGTGGCCCGGGGGTTGGGGACCGCTGGGCTAAAGTGTTAAACTGCATGAAGCCTCACCCCCCGCCCCCATATTGTTTTACATACAGTATAGATGTGACCAATGCACTAATGTATCAATATAGCCATTTCCAGAGTCTGCCAGTTTGTATTTCCACTTACCTGTATGGAAGATTTCATTAAACTTAGTGAGCACGAGCTCAGTGTGAATCCATTAAAATTTGGAGGTGATCCAAATCATTTTCTTTAAAACTGTTACATACAGGAGGTCATTGGCCTTGATGAAGCACGCATTTTCTTAGTGGCCTTTTATTCTGATATAATTCGACTGAGTTTTGCTATAAGTGAGATGAGTTTCAACTTATACCATTTAATTGCCCTACAAAAAAGAAAAAAATTGTCCGCTAAAATCTGTTCGGCCAAAAAGGTATTTTGCTCTTTAACGTTTGTAATTCAAATGCATTTGCATCAGGCAGTATTTCAAAAACCAAACAAAATAAACCCAAAAGTGACTAACCTGTCTTCTTGTGACTTGGGTCATTTGTGTTGCAGTGTTTTATACTGCTGAAGCGCAGTCAAAGGCAAATATTCAGGTAAGCTCACTAAAAAGTACTGCTGTATTGCGGTGTACATATCAACATATTTTTTTAAGGTTCTGCACAGAGTTTGATCACTCGGAGTAGTCGGTAGAAGCAGGCATATATTCTCAGCAGTGTACCGGGCAGGAGAGGGATAGAGTTCATCGCTGGTTCTTAAATCAATCCAGGCTAGAGGCAGTTTTAATCTACCAAATATCTGGGTGGATTAAAACATAAATACTTAATCCATGCTTGCAGGTGCTCATCAAGGTAGCTATAAGTCTGCTTAGTGCCAGTTGTGCACTGTTTGTGTGATATATCACTGTTTGCTTTGCAAACATGAAGTACAGAAATGTGAAGTAAAAAACCAGTTAGGTCAGTTTAATGGTTTATCATCACCCAGTTACAATTATATATTTTTTAAGCATTTTAGTCATATAGATATTTTGTAGTTTGGTTCAATAAAATCCTTCAAATAGTGTTTGCTTTGGGTTGTTTCTTATTCATGAACAGAACATACAGTAAATGTTTTCAGCTTTTATTCATACTGGTAGTTGTTAGTTTTATATGATACTTTGAGTGTTTGAAATTCACCAAAATTTGCTGCTCAGCACAGATACCAAAATAACCATATGTAAACACCAAGTGGATTCCATTTGGTTGGGATTAGTTTGTTATCTGTACTGTACAGCTGGGTTCAACTGTGCAGACACATTCAATTTTGTGCCATTCTTTGATTCACGCTTCAGAACTGGCCCAGCTTTGACACCAGGGGCACACCATCTCATTATACTGAATCACTGATTGTGAACTACATTTGGAAATGTGACTAATTCGTTATGCTTTTAAAATTTCTCTTTTAACTTATTCTCAACTGGAACAGGAACAAATTCATCATTAAACGAGCAGTGTACAAATGTCATCATCATTATAAAACTCTGATGACAAGAGCTTTCATTAAAACAACATGTTCCCTTGGTACAAAAATATGACACTAATCACAGACACGATGCACAGTCAGCCCAGGGAAATCTGCTTTTTGCTTTAGGAGCATTTTTAAATAATAACATACCATTAAAAGAAAAAAATTGATGAAATTGGCTCTGTGCAAATGCACCAAGCACTTTAAAAGCTTCTACCTTATGATACAACGTCCAAATCAATTTTTTATTAACGTGATAGAGAAGGACAAAAGTGGAATTCAGATGATGTTATGAAAGTTGGCTAGTGAGGAGCTCAGGCTGGATGGATGGGTAAGCAAAACAGTGGAAGTGATCCTGTTAGTGGAGCTCAGCTTTTCCTAGCCATGTTCACTGTCTGTGATATGAAAGATTCAAAGACTTCCTAGATAGAGCCTCTTCTAACCCCTCTAGGTTAAACACATATATTGTCTTGTTAACTGAATCTTTAGTCACGTGGGTCTAGAGACTGGCCAGTGAGCCCTGAGGAAACCACCAGGTGTAAAGTCAAACTGTGTATTCTCCAACTGGTCGACAAGTGTCGCTGGGTGAAATCAATCCACCAAACAGGCTGCTGCAAAAAATCTCCTTGTGATTACTTTGATAAATAGCAAACTGCCACAGTTCAGTTAGTAGTTTGTAGGTTGTATAGAAGCAGGTGAATGCTTGCAGGCAAACTTGCACTTTCTATGCAAAATACAATCTGCTAAAAAACAAAACCATACTAAGGAGGTTTTCAGTGCAGCACCTCAGTAGGTTGTGGTCAAGGTCAAGCATCCAGCTAGCACTACTGAAGAGTGTACATTGTTAGGGTTGGCTGTGTGGCCCCAAAATGCAAAACTAGAAAGATGAGAAACAAAAATTAAAAGCAGCTTTATTGCTGAGCTCTTACAAAATACAAAGAAAAGAAGGTTAAGAGCAAATAATCGAACAACTGAGAGTCTTTTAGGAAAACATACTATGAGGATGGACACAGCCATGAGGGAGAATGCAACAATATACACACACAAGACAACGAGCGAACAGGCAACAGGTGGGAGGACAGTTGAAACCAATCGCAGATAATGAGACAGAGGAAGCAGAATTTAATACAAAGCACAAGAGACTATCAAAATAAAACAGCAAATTACTAACACTGAGACCAGGATGAGGACATATGCACTTGACACAGAGACAGAAGATAAACAAACACAGAGACAAGGTTGGAGGACAGAAGAGGAATACAAAAGAGAAAAATAAAACATCCATGCAACTAAAGGCACAGATAACAGGAACAGAACCATTACACCAGGCCATCTGAAAACCAAAAGCACAGACTAAACCTAAAGAACTTCAGAGCAGGAGCACAGAGCAGCATTAAATTACACCAGAGGGAACTTGTATAAGATAAGGGGGGGACAAGACATGTAAACCCTAAGAAATAACACAAAGACAAATATGCAGAATGCAGAACCATAATACAGATGTCAAAATAAAAATTAGCAAGTTAGAGAAAATGTAAACATCCCAAAACTCAAAGCCATGGGAACCATGACCTAAACATAGTAATGTTTTTCTTTATTTTAATTTTATTTCTTCTGGGGGGTTAAGTGGCAGGTGATTTCAAAAGAAACGAATAAAATTGCTTAACAGAAAACCAACCATGTGTCTGCAAGTTGAAGCTGCAGTTGCTCCCAGAGAGAGGAAATAAAGCATCAAAGAGAGGCTTAATTTTTTTTTTCCTTATATTAATATGGCGTGCAGTTCAGTTAGCTTTGCACAAAAATAACTGGTAGTAAAAATCATCCAAAAAGCTGCTTTTACTTTTGGTACATAGAGTCTTCAGAATCTGCACTTTCCTACTTAAAGAAGTTGACTCTGTATTTCTGTTTTTACCAGAATACTTTTTAATCTGCACTTCTTCTATTTAAGTTACGTGCAACCACATCCCAGCCAGATGGGGGACTACACATTGTTGCCTAGTGACCAGGCTGTCAGCTGCAGGCCTCTAGTCAGGCTCAAAGTGAAAAGCCTGACTGTAACAGTCGGCCAAACTAAAGTCAAGATCAGGTTTTCTCAAAAATTTAATAATCATCATATCAGAAACTGACTGTGTGCTCTTATTAATTATGTTAATGTTATTTTATGTTGTGGTCACTAATATCACAAACATAAATACAAATGATTTGTTTTTCCCAATGTAACATTAGTATTTTTACTTCTATTCAGAGAGATCTGGCGTATATTTTCATCTGGTTAAGTCATTTTTTGGAAGAGATTTGATATTATTATCTGCGTTCAGTCAAAAGCAGGACAAGTTTTTTTAGAGCTACCAGAACTTTTTCTGTAATTTTACACTTTTATCATGTAGAAGAACTCAGATGTGTTGTTGAAATTTCAGCTTCTTTATCTTATATTAGCACATCTCAAGTATTAAATGTGTCATTAAATGTCCTTTCACTGATATAAAGTGGAGTTTCACTCATCCGGCCCACTCAAGGTCAAAGTGGGCTGTATGTGGCCCTCGGTGTAAAATGAGTTAGACGTCCCTGCTCTGCCAGGACTTTTGCCTCAACTGCCGTTATGCTCAATTTTGTACTCTGAACGTTTTTACTGACTAAACTGAACCAGCATTTGTTTTGAGTTGTTTGGTATTCATGTGCACATTTTTATGTATTTCCAGCTTTAAAAATAAAAAAATCAATGCTCTGATGCTTTTATCGCACAGTTTGAATTGTAAGGTTCACCAAAGTCAGCTGCTCAACACAGATACCAAAATAACTAAATTCTGGCACCAAGTAGATTCCATTTGGTTTGGATTATTTTGTTATCTGTAATGTACAGATGGATTCAACATTTTTGCCATTTTTTTGATTCGCGAGGTTCGTAAAATTGGCCCAGCTCGGACACCAGGGACACACAATCCCATTAAACTGAGTCGCTGATTGCGGAAAGCATTTGGAAATGTGATTAATTCCCATCTTTTTTTCTTTTTTTTCTTTTAACAGCTTGACTGGAATAGGAACAAACACATCATTAAATCAGCAATGTCCCACTGTCATCGTTATGAAACTCAGTTTGACGCCAACATCTTTCATTAAAAAAACATGCAGCCTTTCAGGGTCCCGTGTTCCCTCTGTATGGAAACATGACGCTAATCATGGACACGGTGCACGCAAAGCCTGGGGAAAACTGCTCTCGTCTTTAGGAGCGTTTTTCAAATAATACCATTAAAAAATAATAATTGATGAAGTTGGCTCAGAGCAAAGGCACTAAGCCCTTTAAAAGCTTTCCATCGTCTTACAATACAATTTCCAAATCAATATTTCATTAACTGGATAGAGGTGCAATGTTCCTTGTTAATAAAGAAGGTTTGGCTCAGCACAGAGTTAATGTTTAGCTTTAGTGAATTTTAGGAAGGAGGCACTGTAGCTTCTGATGTTCGACCAGGCCTCCCACACTTTCAGTATATTCGCTACCCCTCCAGTACACAGTCTCACACATGCATCATCCTCCCTCTTATGGTTTCTGCACTTATGGGCCTTTTTATGACTGGTGTCTGATGTCCAGCATCGCCAGGCATCCGGTGACTTTCCTAGTGGCAAGTCAGAAAACAAATATGAGCTATTTACTTGTCAGAGAAAATGCAACACTGTAGCTACAGAGTTACGTTTAGAACAGCATTAGCTTAAGACACTGCATTCATTGCACTACATTAGCGTACTTAGAATTTTGGTAAACTTAGTCAGATTCATGACCACAGCTAATAATCATCTCTAACTGGTAAGAGGGGCTGCATCGCATAAACACACCGCTGTGATAGCTACATCGGCATTCAGATTCACCCTTCTATCCATTTTCTTAACCACCAACAACAGGGCTGCAGTCGGGCTGAAGCCTGTCCCAGCTGACAGTGGGTGAGAGGCGAGAAACACCCAGCACAGGCTGCAAGTCCATTACCAGGATAACACAGAGAGACAGGCCACAGTTCATGCCAACACCCACACCTACTGACAATTTAGAATCACCAGTTTAACCTAATATGCAGCGAAAACCTAAGCAGGCACAGGGAAAATGTGCCTGATGATTTGACTGCTGATTTAATGAAACTGTACGAGTTGGCAAGTCAATCCCATTTAAACTGGCTTCTTTATGAACTATTTGACTGCAGGTTATGTCTTTAAATTTCTGCTTTTAAAAATGTTATTGAGGTGTGTTTAAGGTCATATGATGATATGCTTGATCCACCATGTACATCTGCTGAACGATCCATACACCCATCTTCTTATCAGGCCTAATGTCAGGGCTGGGTCTCTGGCTCCATCTGCCATTTCCTTCAGCTCTGCTGGGAGATACAGAGGTGTTCCCAAGTCAGCTGAGAGTCATAATCTCTCCAGCGTGTCCTGTGTCTGCCCTGGGGTCTCTTCTGAATTTTATCTTCCTGAGACGTCATACTTAGGCAGGTTCCATGAGGCATCCTAATGCCCGAACCACTTCAACTGGCTTCTTTCAGCGTGGAGGAGCAGCCGCTTTGCTCTGAGCTCCTCCCAAATACCCGAGCTGCTCAGCGTATCTTTCACAATAACCACAAATTACCACTTTGGATGAAGCTGAATCTCACTGCTTGTATCTGCTGTCTTAATTAGACAACAGTATTGTCTTGTTAACTGAATCTTTAGTCACGTGGGTCTAGAGACTGGCCAGTGAGCCCTGAGGCAACCACCAGGTGCAAAGTCAAACTGTGTATTCTCCAACTGGTCGACAAGTGTCGCTGGGTGAAATCAATCCACCAAACAGGCTGCTGCAAAAAAATCTCCTTGTGATTACTTTGATAAATAGCAAACTGCCACAGTTCAGTTAGTAGTTTGTAGGTTGTATAGAAGCAGGTGAATGCTTGCAGGCAAACTTGCACTTTCTATGCAAAATACAATCTGCTAAAAAACAAAACCATACTAAGGAGGTTTTCAGTGCAGCACCTCAGTAGGTTGTGGTCAAGGTCAAGCATCCAGCTAGCACTACTGAAGAGCGTACATTGTTAGGGTTGGCTGTGTGGCCCCAAAACGCAAAACTAGAAAGATGAGAAACAAAAATTAAAAGTAGCTTTATTGCTGAGCTCTTACAAAATACAAAGAAAAGAGGGTTAAGAGCAAATAATCAAACAACTGAGAGTCTTTTAGGAAAACATAATATGAGGATGGACACAGCCATGAGGGAGAATGCAACAATACACACACACACACACACACACACACACACACACACACACACACACACACACACACACACACACACACACACACACACACACACACAAGACAACGAGCGAACAGGCAACAGGTGGGAGGACAGTTGAAACCAATCGCAGATAATGAGACAGAGGAAGCGGAATTTAATACAAAGCACAAGAGACTATCAAAATAAAACAGCAAATTACTAACACTGAGACCAGGGGCCTGTTCTTCGTACGTCGCTTACTACATCCAAGATCAAATGACACATCCAAGATCAAATCATCGCGCTAACTGTGAGCTCGCTAATCCGGTTCCCCGAACACACCTGCTGTTGACGATTACTACAGCTGGACGCAGGAATGTGACATCACTGGGTGTCGTAAAAGGGGCTACGCATCGATAGTAGAAACATTGATCGGCAACCCGCTGATTGGTCGGCGAAAATGTCCAAGGGGCGTGCTCGGTATTTTCCGGCAGCAGAGCAAGAACTCATGAGTGAGGGATTTCAGGAGTTTCAGAGTTTAATTACAACGCAAGAGAACACTGCAAAGGCTGCAAAAGCAAGGAGAGAGGGCTGGCAGAAAGTTGCTGACAAATCAAACTCGTAGGTAATTTAATAATAATAATAATAATGGATTGGATTTATATAGCGCTTTCCAAGGCACCCAAAGCGCTTTACGATACCACTATTCATTCACTCCCACATTCACACACTGGTGGAGGCAGCTACGGTTGTAGCCAGGCTGCCATATCGCGCCATCGGCCCCTCTGGCCAACACCAGTAGGCGGTAGGGTAGATCTATCATATGACACTATATTGTCCAATATCATATGGCATTATATTATATTATAATATGTTATATTATATCCCCTTTCACATTAGAGCCACAACAGGACCCACAAGAACATGGGAACAAGTAAAAGTGGAATACAGGAGTATTCTACAGAATGGTAATATTTATCTCTTAGATTGCTTTGCGTCTCTTGGCAAGGTAATACTGGCCTGTAATACTCTGTTAGTTTGTTCATAACAGCAACCAAGAAAAGGGCAGAGGAAAAAAAGACAGGTGGTGGTCCTGCACCCCCTCGTCAACAAGTTGGTTAAGTAAATAATACCCTCACGGGAATATCGATATCTCTCTATGAGCACACTGTCGCGCTGAGCTAAAGGATCCTGTCTGTCCCGCAATATACGCTGAATTCTGAGGACTCTCCTTATCAATCTTGCACCTTCCGCAATGGGTTGGTCGCGTATACGGACAGGACATGGCTGCGACAGGCTTCCCAAATCCACCTTCGCTTTTATAGCCGTGGTCTCTCATCTTGATTACACGAAGTAATTTACAATTACTACTCTGAAATATGAATTACATCTGTAATAATCACATACATGTAATAGAATGTTAATAGTTCATTTCCCTTTTTTAGGAAATGACCTGTATGTATCTGTGTGACATCAATAAAAGGATCAAGTGCTGCATTATCTTTAGTTACATTGATAATATTTATTTATGGTGAAACAGTGGAAAAATATCGCTGTTGCTTTCGTATAAATGAAGCGGACATACCTGCGTGGCCGCGATCTAATCCTGTTTACATAAAGTAAACCTGCTCCCGAGCAGGTTTACGCTTACGGCTCTGTTGCTATGACAGCAAGTCCCGGATGAGCTTCGGGGAACCGACTGATCCAGGATCACGCGAAATCGTCAACAATCTAATCCGGCTAACCTACTTAGCGAGGTACGAAGAACGGGCCCCAGGATGAGGACATATGCACTTGACACAGAGACAGAAGATAAACAAACACAGAGACAAGGTTGGAGGACAGAAGAGGAATACAAAAGAGAAAAATAAAACATCCATGCAACTAAAGGCACAGAAGACCTTCTATGACTCTGTGGTGGCTTCTGCTATCTTTTATGGTGTGGTCTGCTGGGGCGGCAGCATCTCTGCTGGGGACAGGAAGAGACTGAACAGGGTGATCCGAAGGGCCAGCTCTGTTCTAGGATGCCCTCTGGACCCAGTGGAGGTGGTGAGTGACAGGAGAATGGCGGCTAAGCTGTCATCCCTGTTGGACAACGTCTCCCACCCCATGCAGCAGACTGTGACAGCACTGAGCAGCTCCTTCAGTGGGAGACTGCGGCACCCACGGTGTGGGACGGAGAGATTTCGCAGGTCTTTCCTCCCCACTGCTGTCAGACTCCACAACAAAGACTTTAACTGAACAAACACACACATCCACACATGTGCAATAACACTAAGTGCAATAATCTTTTCTGGCATCGTTGTATTTTTACTCAGTTGTATATAGCATTCGTATTCTATTTTTATCTTATTGTATATTTTTATTCTATTTTATTCTACTGTATATAGTATATTATTTTATTCTATTCTGTACAGCTGTGTACTGTATTTATTCTTATTGTATTCTAATTTTTGCGTCATAACTTTTGCACTGTCCACTTCCTGCTGTGACAAAACAAATTTCCCACGTGTGGGACTAATAAAGGTTATCTTATCTTATCTTATCTTAGATAACAGGAACAGAACCATTACACCAGGCCATCTGAAAACCAAAAACACAGACTAAACCTAAAGAACTTCAGAGCAGGAGCACAGAGCAGCATTAAATTACACCAGAGGGAACTTGTATAAGATAAGGGGGGGACAAGACATGTAAACCCTAAGAAATAACACAAAGACAAATATCAAGAACACAGAATGCAGAACCATAATACAGATGTCAAAATAAAAATTAGCAAGTTAGAGAAAATGTAAACATCCTAAAACTCAAAGCCATGGGAACCATGACCTAAACACAGTAATGTTTTTCTTTATTTTAATTTTATTTCTTCTGGGGGGTTAAGTGGCAGGTGATTTCAAAAGAAGCAAAGAACAAGAAACAAAGATGCACTGCTTGTATCTGCTGTCTTAATTCTTTGTTCACTAGGAACAGTTTAAAGCTTAGGTGAGAGAATAAGAACGTAGGTGGGCTTGTAAATCCACAGTTCTGCCTTGGTGCTCAGCTTTCTCTTTGCCAGAGCAGATCAGCACAGCGTCCACATTACTGCACCAGTTCATCTTTCAAATTCCTGAATTACTCTTGTTACTCTTGTTCCCAAGACCCACAGATATTTCACCTTCTACACTTTGGAGGGACAACAACTCATCCATAGCCCAGAGTGGGCACTCCACCCTTTTTCAGCTGAGAACCATGGCCTCAGACTTAAAGGTGCTAATTCTGATTCCTGCCGCTTCAGCTTGTGCTGCACACTATTGAGGTATGAGTTGGAGGATATCACTCAATCAAGCCAGAAATGTGCAGACTACTTCCTTGCACCATCCTCTGATCTTTGGCTGTGTCTCCAAATTCTGTCCTCATAAAAATTATGAGCAGAACTGGTGACAAAGTGCAGCTTTGGTGAAGTTCAAAAACAAGTCTGACTTATTACCAGATGCTCTGAGCACAGTCTGAATAGTACATGGTCTGAATAGCATTTAACAAAAGGCTCAATGCCAAATACCCCATACTCTGAAAGCATCTTCCATTGGACACTGCATATGAATATTCCAATACACAAAACACATCATGTAGATGGGAAAACTCCCACATATCATGAAGTCTCCTCAAGAGGGTAAAGAATCTGCAGTATTCCCAGACCAGGATCTATCCAATAAGAGGAAAAATGAGAACCAGTAGCAGACATGCAAATTTCTCCTTCTGTTTGTGACAGTGTTGATGAATTGCCTGTTGCTGTGGAAATACCTTCTTAGACAAGGGTAGATTGGAAGAAAAAGTAAACACATTATGACTCACCACCACGCGTTTATAGCGTTATTATTTTCCACAAGCATTAATTATAGTTTCTGAGACATGTTTCCAAAAGCTCTATCACCAAGATTTCAAATAAATACTGTCATGTTCTGGGGGTCTGTAAATAATCAAACCACTGCATTCCTGTTGTCACCCAGGGACCTCCTGCAAATGACTTGTTTTCATTCCCTTCCATCAGCTATCAAAGCACAGAAAGACAGAAAACACAGCAGATGCACACTTTGACTGTTCTCCTGTAGAGAAAGTCAAATGTTACAAAAAAAACCCCCAGCAGAACGAC
Source organism: Aulonocara stuartgranti (assembly GCF_965226115.1). Lineage (NCBI taxonomy): Eukaryota > Metazoa > Chordata > Actinopteri > Cichliformes > Cichlidae > Aulonocara > Aulonocara stuartgranti. The sequence continues at coordinate 4,242,326 of NC_138946.1, forward strand.
TTCTCATCACATTTTTGCACCAACATTTGACAGATAATTAACACGTTTCACAAGTACAATAGAAAAAGATACAAAAACTGACTGTCGTGCATTAAATGAATCAACAACACTGTGCGTGCATGCCAAGTTCTTGCATGTGGAAATACATGCGAGTTTCTGTTCAGTAAAGGAGAAAACAATGAACTGTAGAGCATCTGTGTGGACATTTGATTAAGTATTGTGGAGCTGTAATGAAATCTTCCAATGCACATGCACACTATTTGAATTACCTCAAGTCAATTTTACTGTAACAGTCTTTAATAGTATGTTCTCTGTCTCTGCCTGATGCTCATCGTCTCTGTATTATACCACTTTGTGCTGAGAGCTGCAGCATGGGTGACAAATTGAAATATTGAAATTCATCTTGATGAATTGAAAGACATGCGGTGCGTACACCCAGTAGGATTCTGTCAGATTGGTTTCTGTGTGTCGCTCGGTGGGTGTGTCATGTGGGATGCGATCGCTCGAAGAAGCCTGAAAACACACGGCGGGAAGCTGTCCTCTGCCCCATGTGAAGCGTGACTCTCAGGCCTTGAGTTGCAATATGCAGGTGAAGTCAGTCATGATGCAACAGTGACACCCAGTGCAAGGAAAATACTGGAGGAAACACATCAAGTATTTACTGATCATTGTGGATTATGGAAATTATTGATAATGTTAAAGTTATCTCATGTTTTAAATCATATAGTAATTTAAACATCCAATGCTTGAGCACTTTAAGCATGAGGGGGGGTGACTAGATTTTATAATGAAAATAAAAAGTGGGCCATACCTTTTATCACCATAATGAATCATTGTAGGGTTATTTTAAAGGGCCGGCTAGCAGAGGGGTTACTTATGTTGGGCCGACTAGGTGTTTAATGATATTCAAACAGTAGATCACTGACACTGTGGACAAAGTTAGAAATCGATGTGATCACTTCTAAAACACTTAAAGAAAAGAGAGGACTGCAATATAGCTCTCATTTGCTGTTCCTTTGCATCATGTGTAAAAACAAATACCTTTGAATAGCCAGAGTGCTTATGCTGAAGGCAGATATAATATGATTTAAACTGGGATCAGACTCATAATAATCCAAATACACATGCTGGCTCAATGGGAGAATAAAGGAGGAAATAGTGATATAGAATAGAACGGGAATGAAGTTTTTGACTGTCCCTGACTCAGGAACACACTGTACTCCCACATCTGCATTATATACTAAACTATTCTATATAGTTCACTATACTGCCAAACTGTTAATATTTCATTTCTCAAAAGCAACAAGTATTGAAGTATTGCAATGACCTCATAATTCATCAGCACAAAATCACTTTATTTAGTACTGTGAACTCAAGTGAGGCACATTTTCCCTGACAAGTGCAAAGACTGAATATAAATGTGTAAGATGAGAAATGTTATGCTGGTTATTTTAGTTATGGAGCCTTTAGCCCAGGGGTGGCCAATCTCAGTCCACGAGGGCCGGTGTCCCTGCAGGTTTTATATGTGTCCTCGAACCAACACAGCTGATTTAAATGGCTAAATTAGCTCCTCAACATGTCCTGAAGTTCTCCAGAGGCCTGGTAACAAACTAATCATGTGATTCAGGTGTGTTGACCCAAGGTGAGATCTAAAACCTGCAGGACACCGGCCCTCGTGGACTGAGATTGCCCACCCCTGCTTTAGACCATGATTGCTGTTGGTGTGTGATATGGTTTTATACAGTTTAGCCTGTATGACATTACAACCACAGATGCATAAGTGCGCTAAACTTGTATTCTCTATGAGGGTCAGTAGGACAAGACGCAGATATCTGTATAACCAGCAACAGGACAGCTGATTGTACGTATACTAAAATGCCTTCCCTGCAATGTGTTAATTGCAATTAGCAATTTTCCTGCTGACATTATGAGCTTATTCGCTAGTCTCAAGTAACATTGAACATAACACATATTCATTTCGTAAATCATGGTACATTTTAAATGTATAAAACCAGGATATGCTCTACTGTGCAACTGACAAGTCGCTAGCCTTTGATTGTGCATGCTAGCCTTTCACTATTTCACACCTGCCATGTGGTTGTGATGTCTCTCACTGCCATCATTTACATACAGTCTGTGGTACTTATTAAGTAAATCTGTTCACCGTTTATCTTCCACATGGCTGTGAAATGACAAACTCAGAGGCATCACCAATATTATTTTTGTGGATGCAGATTTATTGTATTTCATGTGTTTTTAGAGTAAAAAAGTCTACAGGAACATAAAAAAAACTACAATTAGAAAAAAATGATGGCAGTATACTTTTTCAACGGTGGAAAACACCAGAGTGCGCTCTAGCTGACAAGGATTCAAGGTGACCACACTCACGGTGCAGTTTTTCAGCCCGCTGCTAACCTGCTGGGAATATTTAATGTTCAAAAGATCATAAGATTGTAAGTAGAGTATCCCTCATGTTATTTACCATTCATGTTGAAGAGTGAGGAGACTGTGTTGGTAGCTTCCTATTCATTCCAAAAACAAATAAGCTGTAACAACAGAACAGATGAGGACTTAAGTACTTCACTTTCTGCTTCCTCTCTTTACTCTAAGAACAGATGCGTCCCTGTCACAGAATCACAAAGATAAAGACTATAAGGTAAGGATGTTGTTGCTGTTTTTGTCTTCTTCTTCTAGGGGAAAAGAGGTGAACGTCATTTCATTGGAGGCTGTCCAGAGAGCTAACAAAGTGTTCCATGTCTGGATTTGTTTCTCAAGGGCAAAGCATCCAGCGCCGGCCAGCAGGCAGCCTGCTCTGCCGCTTTTATGCCGAAGATTTCATTTGGGAGCTAACACTATTTTGCGGCTGTCGTTCTCTGCACACTGCCACCGCAGAGAGGCTGGAAAAAAAACATAAAATGGAAAAGTTAAAAGGAAATGAATAACACCCTCAGGCACTCCCCACACAACTGGCTTCTGATTTCTATTTGTTTCTCAATCCGAGCCTCTGCTGAGCCGCCCAGCACACTGACCGACAACAGACATTAAAAACAAATGAAAGAAAGCATCATGGCATCTCATTCTTTCATCAAGGTGTGTGTGTGTGTGTGTGTGTGTGTGTGTGTGTGTGTGTGTGTGTGTGTGTGTGTGTGGTGGTCTGGGTTGTGTAGCGCATACGCCTGTGTACAGAAGTGTTTTCAATGCACAATTTCACCCGTCATGAATAATGAACTCCAGACAACTTAAATCTCTCCTCAACTTAATTCCCAGTGCTGGCAGCACGTTTGCTTGTCTTGTTGCAGGATGAGTTCATGCTTGGAAAGATATGATACATAATTCACCCCATGTAACCACCGAACTCCAACATGGCATCCCTGTGGAGGGGTGACGGGAGAGGTGTTGCTGTATGGAATCATAGTTCCTCATTTTTGATCATTTATTTATGTGACGTGTGAAAACCACAGCACACAAAAAAACCCTCATAAATATTTCATCATATCAGTCACTTTGGACAAAAGGTATTAGGATTCTGGAAACCGTGCATAACTTTTGCATTGACTTACCCTGCGTGCTGTTGTGGTTATTGGAGACTAGTCTGAACTGATTCACATGCAGTTTAGTTCAAACATTATTTAAATCACCAAACCAAGCAGAGTCCACTCACTGCTGTTACTGATGAGCCTGGTATGCTGCGTAATCCTGCACCACCACCTTTCCACACGTTAGTCTTCACGATCATAAATACTGATTAGAAGTTTATTTCTGGGAGCTAGGGGAAGAAATTCTGTCATGCTCGTGGGGAATCTGAAAACTCTATCAGGAATGGGGGGAAAAAAAACACAAAAAGAAAGACAAACTAAGGCAAACTTCCTGGTTCAATAAAAAAAGCTCATTTTTGTATCTTAGCATTTCCTTAATCTCAATCCTACTTGCACATTGACATCAGTAAGATGAATTTTTTATTTCATTTATTTTTTACTTTTTATTTGTATTTTTTGATGACCCTCGCAGTAACATACGCATTTCCCCAGCGTGGGATTAAAAGTCTTTGTCTGTTGGTTTATTTACCCATAGTCTAAATCTAATGTATGTATGGAAGTGTGTATGTTGGAATGAATGTAAGACTGTACGTGTGGCTCATGTGTTTTAAAATCCACCCCAACAATATGGGGGGGGGGGACATTGAAGCTCAAGATTTAACAGTGAGGTAATGGAGCAGATAAAAAATGGCCTGGTTAAATGTGTTTTGTTTTACTGAGTGGTAGAAGCAAATAGCAGTGCCTCACAAATCCTGAAAGAAGTCCACTGCCTGTGCAAACCATTGGTGCAAACACAGTCAGTGGACCAAACCACTGTGAGGTACATGAGAGGGGTGCGGTGCCACCCCAGCTGCACTTTTAGCTCCACCCCTGCAAAGATGTAGCTTTTTATATGTTTTTTTTTAACAGATCTACATTTATATACTATGACTTTGACATAGTGGAAGAAGTATCGTCCCCAGCATCCATTTCCAGAATGTTTAACAGTAACAGAAACAGGATCAGCTGATTCAGTTCTGGTTCACAGGGACCCCAGACAGGTCACCAGTCTGCTGCAAGGCCAACACACAGAAACAGACAAGCATTCCCACTCATATAATAATTATAAGTGATGATATTGCTAAATCCACTTGTTTGTCATGCAAATGAAAGTCACCGGTTGTTACCTGTTACCTCTAATGAGGGATTTATGGTCTACTGTTTGTGTCTGTTTGACTAAGCAAACAGAGGAATTGTGGGAATTCAACAAATCTCCAGAGTCCTGACACCCAACAGCTACTGCATGTAGATCTGGCCAAGGCACTACCGCACCAGGACACTGAGAAAGCTCAGAAGAACCAGAGGATCTTCTTCGGGTCACCAGGCGAAATCTTATCAAATATTTTGTACTCCTGAAGCGACTCTAATGATCGCTGCTTAATTAACTGACTGTGTGGATAAATTCAATTCACCGAACTTTCTTCAGTGTATTTAAAACATAATCATTAAAACAACTCCTTGCTTAGATGGTACTTCTGTTTTGACTCTTTACATTCATGCACTGCTCAGAGGACCAGCTTCTCCAGAGACTGTGATCTGCTCTCCACGCTCTGCATCATCCTTCTGGGTCATTAAAGCCCTCACGTCTCCTCCTCAAATGAAACAGCTTAGCCTCTTTTATGTACTGCTGACCTGGGCTGTAGAACACCTCGCTGGCCTCCTACTTGCAAATGGACAGGTGAATTCCTGAGAGCTAAAATGAGAGCTGCTGATACTGGGAGGTGCTGAAAGGTCTTTGCGGGGCAGTAAATGGTAAACAATGTATTTATCAGCTTATCTAAGAAATGCAAATTTGATTATAACATGTTTAGATGCATTGATGCTGTCTGGGTGTTTGCCACCACCTGGAATAGGCTCCTGTAACCTGTCATAAGATGCATCAGCAGTAAGGTTTATTGATGGATGGATAATGTCATTGATTAGTGTCAAAAATGAATATTGTCTGATATTGTAAAAAATCAAAGATGAATGTTGGTTTCCATCACAAAAACTCAGTATGACTATATTGATAGACTTAAACTAGATGCCTACTTGTTCTAAACTGTAAATAAAATCCAAACATGTATTTCTTGTCTGTGTGTGTGTGTGTGTGTGTGTGTGTGTGTGTGTGTACACTGTAAAAAAAGAACATTCAGGTTGTAACCTCAGCTGAGAGAGAATGAAGAGAAAAAAAAGGAGATAAAGCCTGTTGCTGTTTGCTGAAGTCAGTGCTTTTGTGTATGTGTGCTGTGGGACCAAGACAGCCTCCAACCTGAGATTGAGGGCACTTGTCTGCTGAAATTGGGGCCAGCAAATGGCATTTTATTTGAAAATGTACTCAGAACTGCTCAGACCTGATGTGGGCTTTGGAGGGACGGTGACAGGCAAATACACAAACTCACATCACGGACAGGAACATAAAAGCCAATTAGGAACAGCAGAGACCAAGGCTCTGGGCTTCGACAAAACACTGCGACCTTTCGAAAGTACAAATTCCCAATGAGGAAACACTTTGATGTCTCCTCCTGAGCGTCATTTCCAACGCATTCAATTCAATTTATTTTGGAGAATAACAGACATTAATGACGAGCGTGTCTGAGAAATCCAAAAGAAAAAGGCAAGCAATAAATAGATGAACACATGAAAGACACCGCATTCCTTGGGAGCTTTAGATAAGAAAGCAAAGGCAGCGGAGGAGTGGATTCAAGTAGCAAATTGAGGTTGAACAGTTAACAACGAGGCCGAGCTTTATAAAGACACCTGTTGCTACCTGTGAAATCTCATTGTAAACACTGAATATTTTTCCTCCATTCTTCAGACGAGGCTTCCCAGCCAAGCAACTCACTTTCAGCTTATGGATTCCTGCAGCTCTGATAGTGTCTGCGAGTCAGACTCTCACAGAGCTGGCATCGAAGTGAAGGGATGAAAACCAGCAATGCTGGCAGATTTGCTTCAGGGGAGGAGCCGTAGCAACTGCTGTCACCCAAACATGCTTACCACATACAGAGGAGGAAGGCTGTGACAGGGTGACACTTGGGGTCTGTTTTCACCTGGGCATGCACTGCAGGAACTATGAGGTTTTCTTGAGGTGCTGTAGGATGCTTTTTCCACACATGCAGCCATTTTGTGGCAGCAGTGGGATGAAAGGCACAGCTGAGGGAGTGTCACTGCTACATCAGAGGCAAATTGCAGTGTTCATGTCAGACGTTGCTGTGGTATGTGCAAAGCTGTTAAAAGTAAAAAATCCTCTTTTTTTTTCTTACATCTGCTCACAAACTTCCAGGAATGTGCAACTTTTAAATTGGCTGCACAGCTGGTTTTCAGCTCTAGATGGCTACAGCACCAACAGATTATTTCTAACAGATGCTGTGGCACAACACTGCCCCAAACAAACACTGTGAAATCTAAAGCAATATATTTGATGTAGAGCTAACTGCTTCATTATAAAGTAATAATTAGAATATTTAATTTATCCTGTTCAGGGTTGTGGGGTTGGTGAGAGCTAAGTACGCTCTGATCAGGTGACCAGCCCAGGGTTAACACCAGTGTTGGGTAAGTTACTTTAAAATAGTAACTTAGTTACATTACTAGTTACTTCTCTCAAAAGTAACTCAGTTACTTCAAGTTACTCGTTACTTTCAAAGTAACTAGTTACTAGGGAAAGTAACTTTGGTTTTACTCAGAATTCTCTTGTTAATGTGTTGCTTCCATAACTTTGCCAGTCTTCTAGCTTGCTTACTTGCCACAAGTGCACTGTGCCACCTACCAATAGAAAGAAAAAGATAATGTGCATATTTCCACGAGAGAAATCCCACGCCTGGACCGTCATTGACCGCTGCCATGATTCTAGCCTACGTCACAGTGTCATCTGCGCCTTTTACATCCAACACAAAAACTGCAGTCGTGGTGCTTTCGATTGTACTCAGAACTCGGAAATTCTGCCTTCCGAATAGGAAGATGTAGGCAACACCAGACTGCAGATGAGCTGCATACAGAGCTGGACTGGGACAAAAAAATCATCCCGGGCATTTTGACTAGAAACTGGCCCACCATTATAGGGAAAATCATAAAGCCTTTGAATGAAAACAAACACTGTTGTGACAGTGATGTACACTGTTTTGATGGTATATATGCATCAATCTATCAATCGTTTGTTGTAAGATTCAGATAATTATTTTTTAAAAGCTAGACATTTTAAATGAGAATAAGAAAGAAAAGTATTTCTTTGTGCCCCCCTTTCCCTGTTAATGCCCTACCTGGGCCCCTGGCAAAGCTTTGCTAGACCCGCCCCTGCACAGTTACCAGCTGTCAGCTACTTAGAAAAGGAACCTGGTGTTATTTGTCTCTCAGAAACAGTTCATAACTTCAACTCATTCATGTCACCTAAAAGGTAAACCTGTTTCTCCATCACCTGCTCAGCTCTGATGATCCAGTAAGGACATCTCCTGGTTTCATCTTCATGTTTCCCTCTCACCAGATAACCAAACCATATCATGACCAGCAGCTTTTTTGCAGCTGTGGCTCCAGCAAACATCAGCTGACACTAGAAATTAATATTAAATAAATTCTAACAACAGCTGATCAAGCTTAAACGTGCTGCTGTTGTTTAGCGCGACATCCGCTGGTTTCCTCTTTCGGCGCAAAGTGGGCGATAAACAAACAAGAGAGAAAAGACGATCAGCTGATCACTGATCAGTTTTCATGATTGAAGTAGAAACGGGAGAGGGAGGGGGGAGAATGAGAGAAGAGGCAGCTGTGCAGCGTAAAGACACAGAATAACTCCAGCTTTGTGTCTTTTTCATTGTAGCTGAATTACGGGACAAACTGTTCCTTTTCACCTCAATAAGAAACGCGTAATATTTTCTCTGAATACCAGACGGGACGGTTGGCAACTCTAATAACTTATGAACAAAATAAGGTTCAACATCATTAACTTCATAGCACCCACCCAGCTGTATAGAAACTCCGTCATGCTAGCTAGCACGCAGTACGGAAAAAGTCAGAATAACGAAAATAAACTCCACCTAAACTTGGTTCATATCTGACCCAGAGAGACTGCAGGTCATAACTTCTTACCTGAAGTTCAGTTCACACTTGGACCGGCGGCCGCCTCGGGTCTCTTTTCCTTCTGCGTCCCCTTTCCTTCATCCACCTGCTGGCCTCCACCACTTGCTAATGTTACTGAATCTGTGGAAGCTCCGCGATAGCCACCACACGAAGTAACGAGTAACGACCCTATCTAAATCCCAGTAACGAGTAACGCGTTCCTGATTTTGGCATAACTAGTTACCGTGCTCGTTACCACAATAATAACGTAGTTACTGTAACGCGTTACTTAATAACGCGTTAGTCCCAACACTGGTTAACACACACACACACACACACACACACCCATTTACACTTAAATTTAGAGTCAGCAGTTAATGTAACATGCATGTCTTTGGACTGTGGGAGGAAACCAAACTTCTCAAAGAGAACCCACTCAGGACCAGAGACAACATGCAAACCCCACACTGAAAGGCAATTTCTATAAAATAATAGAAAATAATTCTATAGAAATGATCATATGTGCATCGCTGACAAGCTTCTGATATTTTGTTTTTAAATGTTATTGTGGCATCCTGCAAAACTGCATTTGTATGTCTCCCAGCAGCAAACCTTTAATTCTAAAACAGAGTTTTTATTTATTATGAGGTTGCAGGTGTGGACGAAAAGAAGGTCAATCAAAAACGCACAAAACTTAGTTTGAAATGCGTGTTCAGCTCAGCACAGTTACAGCCGAAACCAATACGAGCACTGGAGTTGGTACTAGCCCTCAAACTGATGTTGATTTGAATTAGCATTTTAATACAGAATATACATTAAAATATATTATTTGGGATGCATATTTGTCATAAGAACGAGACACAAAAATACTTTTATTTACATAAAATATTTGGGGTTAATCAGGTATTTTAGTAATTTAAACCCTACTGGAATATATCATCAATATGTTTGATGTTATATTGAAACTTCTGACTGTATCAGCCCACATTTCACTGAACTCTTTGACTTTATAAGCAGATGTTGAAGAAGTGGGAATTCTTAATGTGTAATGGCAGGAACTGAAATGTACTCCCCTTCAGTTATATAATACACACTTGTATAAATTCAGCCCTTTCTTTCTACAAAATAAAAGCTTGTTTTTCCTGATAATACACTTGATTACTTTAGGCAGATTATGAAACATAATAAAAAATAAATAATTTAAGTCTTTTCTTATTTCTGCACGCTAATTGTATTTTTCATAAAAAATATTGTTGTAAAAATAAGGCTCAGAAATTCTCATGTATTTATTTACAGAAAAAAATGATACATACACATAAAAATGTTTACAGTGAGATTGAAATGGTGTCAGATGTCTGCTCTACAGACTGTGGATGATGGTTCGGTTCTTCAGGGACTGGACGTACTCTTTGGCCTGGTCAAAGCTAGTCTTCTTCTCAATTTTGGGTGGTGCGCCCTCCACCAGCTTGACGAAGTAGTGGCAATAAACTTTGTCCATTATGCCAAACATACCCCTGCCGTGGTAACGGATCCGTTTCAGGTACTTCCCTTTGCCAGAATACGACTCGGCTGCAGGAGCAAAGAAAGGATGGGAACAGAGTGAAGTTGAAAGAGGGCAAAAGATTTGGAGGAAGAGAAAGAGAAGGGATAAGTTTTAATTTGGAAGAGTGCCCCGCGACGAAAACAGGCCAAAGTAATGAAGGCTGTGCCGGTGGACTTCAGGCTTCTCTGTAATAATGTTTGCAACTCCACATGAATTACTCTGCACAGCATCTCATCTTAAACAAGGCAACAAGCTACCTGCTTTCCATTACTAAAGGTCATTTGCTCACTTTTAAAGGCATCTTCTTGCCTTTGGTGAGAGTGTGTGAATTGATTTGACATTTTCAAGTAGTTTCAGAAAAAAAATAAATAAATCTTTGAAAAATGTCCCAAAAATAATAATAAAATATTTAAACAATATTGCATCTTTAACTTAAAAGCATGCATATTTAGTGCATGTTTTTATTCTTGACAACTTAATGTTAAGACACAAGAGCCTCATAGAGGTTAGCACACTGCATTTACACAGCAGACCATCTACCTAGAGGCTCTGCTCTGGTACTAATGTGCAGATGTTCACACTCACCTACAAACAGGTTGGATTTGTACTCTACATTGTGATTCTTCACTGCCATCTCCTGAGCTTCAAGAAGGACCTGAAACACACAGGCAAACATTTATTCATAAACTTCAAGCTCATAAAGGATGATGTTAGAATGGTGTGTGAACACAGCTCAAACATCTGTAGCATAAGCAGTGAAACCAGGAACGCTTTAATCCAACAGGAATTTGATTAATCTTCACTCTGAGATTGTGTGCACACAAACACACAGTAACAACCAGTTAAAAGGGTGACCATGCAGCTCCAAACCTCTTTCATTATTTTTGCTCCTTTCTTGTCATTAAACTCCAGCTGTGCAATGGCCTCATCGATGCTCATCCCTCTGATCTGGGAAAAAAAAAAATTAAAAAGAGGCTGGACTAAATAATCAAATCAAAGTTTCTGAACAGCTGTTAGGACGGCAAGATGCTGGACTGCTTTTTAACTCTGGCATTGAGCTTAAGCCTACAAACCAGAGCAAGTCTATGAGAACATGTGCCACAAACACAGTGGAATGTGTGCACATACACAGTCTAGCGTTTTGAGATAGAACATATTTAAAAGAATCCAATTGTCTTGGACTAATGTGAAGTATGAAGAACAAACTGAATATATGATGATCATGACACAAGAAAAGTGATTTTTCAAAATTACAGTGTTTTAAATAAAGAAGCTGAAATAGCTCCTTGAGCATTTCTGATCAGATGACAACTTTAAAATATGATGCTAACTCTAAGTTCACGTCATTACTTATGGCTGTACACTACAGATCAGGATGGAGCTGTTGAATGATTTGAATATATAGTATGTCTTACCATTTTGGCCAAATACCACATTTTGTCTTTGCTGTACTTAATCTGCCTCCTACTGTGGTGAATCTCCTGTGGGAAGAAAAGACTTCTATCAGCTCCTGTTCAGGACATCTTTTCACTCTGCATCACACACTGGCAGAAAGACTCACTGCTGGTCTGCGAGGCTCATCAGGCAGCTGAGGTGGATACACTTTTAGGTTCCTCCTCTCCCAGGTTTTGGATTCCAGGGATGCGCTGGTGTGGAGACATGAGATCTGCTGGGAGCCACCTAGAATCTGTAACCTGGGAACATGGAGAAAATGTTTCTGAGGTGGGTTCAGTCCAGTAGTGTGAGGCAGGTGTACACCACATCTGTCCATCTGTTATTTTCCACTTATTTAAAGTCAAGTCATTGTGGCAGCAGGCCAAGCAGGGTAGTCCTGACATCATTCTCCCCAGGAAGAGAGATGAGGAGGATAGGAGAGGGGGAAGGAACACTCCACTTATCACTTACTCCCCTGGAGGAACTGGAAAGTGATGCTTTGTAATAAAGACTTTCTGGTGTTGTTAATATTGTTTCCACTATTGAGCCGGTAAGAGATGGATCCTGTCTTTGGTGCTTTGGGGTTTTCTTTTATTAAACCTATGTATGCTATTTACTTTTCTCCCCCCCTTTCCTTCCCTTTGGTAACTGCACTCAACTTCACTCAGATCAAATCCCAGTCAGACAATTATGGGAGGCTTAAGAATGGATTTTTTTTTTTTTAATAAAATAGCCTGCAGTTCATTAGCCTTCACAGTAATTTTTTAACCTCTCCCCGTCTAAGTGCATTATTCCGACATGCTTCAGAAAGACAATAATAGTCCCTGTTCCTAAGAAACCCCAGCCCAGCTGCTTAAATGACTTTTGCCCCATAGCACTGATGTCTGTGGTCATGAAAGGTGCTGAGAAACTGATCATAACTTCCATCACTTCTTCCCTGGCTGCCACTCTGGACCCTCTAAAATATGCGCAGATCTGATGTCAAAGAATGACAAATCTGACTGCCAGGATGAGATTAACCACCTGTTGACTGCTGTAAGGAGAACAATCTCAAGATTAATGCCTATAAGACCAATGAGATGATAGTGGACATTAGAGCAGGGTGATATAACCAAAAATATTTATCACGATATACATCTGAAAATACTTTACAACTCAACAACTTTATTAGTGCAAAAAACCCCCAAAAAACCAAAAAACAAACCCATCAATGTATTTTTACTTAAACTAGCAGCTTTTTTTTTTTTATGTGCATCAAAGTTATATAAAAATGTAACAGTGCAAATGCAAATTCCTTGCTGACAGTTTAACCAAAAGGCATTTCCAGTGGAAACTGGCCGACACATCCTCAGCATAACCATGTATAATATCCACAAAACTTAAAAAGAGGTTATACACACACAATACGGTAACATTATGTTGAAGCACAGTACGTATCACTCCGCGAGGCTCCTGCCTACGATAGCCGTAATGCTCCGACAATCCATCAAGCAGTTCAGCTTCATAGCTTAGCAAAGTCGTACTAAATATTTGACAGATTTTCGAGCACCGTGTACATAAAATAGTTTCGAGGTCAGTAAACACAACTACAATTCATACATAAGGCACACGGGATTATACAGGGCACTGTTGATTTTCAGAAAAATCAAAGGATTGATTGTAAGTGTGCCGTACAGGGAGTGCAGAATTATTAGGCAAATGAGTATTTTGTCCACATCATCCTCTTCATGCATGTTGTCTTACTCCAAGCTGTATAGGCTCGAAAGCCTACTACCAATTAAGCATATTAGGTGATGTGCATCTCTGTAATGAGAAGGGGTGTGGTCTAATGACATCAACACCCTATATCAGGTGTGCATAATTATTAGGCAACGTCCTTTCCTTTGGCAAAATGGGTCAAAAGAAGGACTTGACAGGCTCAGAAAAGTCAAAAATAGTGAGATATCTTGCAGAGGGATGCAGCAGTCTCAAAATTGCAAAGCTTCTGAAGCGTGATCATCGAATAATCAAGCGTTTCATTCAAAATAGTCAACAGGGTCGCAAGAAGCGTGTGGAAAAACCAAGGCGCAAAATAACTGCCCATGAACTGAGAAAAGTCAAGCGTGCAGCTGCCAAGATGCCACTTGCCACCAGTTTGGCCATATTTCAGAGCTGCAACATCACTGGAGTGCCCAAAAGCACAAGGTGTGCAATACTCAGAGACATGGCCAAGGTAAGAAAGGCTGAAAGACGACCACCACTGAACAAGACACACAAGCTGAAACGTCAAGGCTGGGCCAAGAAATATCTCAAGACTGGTTTTTCTAAGGTTTTATGGACTGATGAAATGAGAGTGAGTCTTGATGGGCCAGATGGATGGGCCCGTGGCTGGATTGGTAAAGGGCAGAGAGCTCCAGTCCGACTCAGACACCAGCAAGGTGGAGGTGGAGTACTGGTTTGGGCTGGTATCATCAAAGATGAGCTTGTGGGGCCTTTTCGGGTTGAGGATGGAGTCAAGCTCAACTCCCAGTCCTACTGCCAGTTTCTGGAAGACACCTTCTTCAAGCAGTGGTACAGGAAGAAGTCTGCATCCTTCAAGAAAAACATGATTTTCATGCAGGACAATGCTCCATCACACGTGTCCAAGTACTCCACAGCGTGGCTGGCAAGAAAGGGTATAAAAGAAGAAAAACTAATGACATGGCCTCCTTGTTCACCTGATCTGAACCCCATTGAGAACCTGTGGTCCATCATCAAATGTGAGATTTACAAGGAGGGAAAACAGTACACCTCTCTGAACAGTGTCTGGGAGGCTGTGGTTGCTGCTGCACGCAATGTTGATGGTGAACAGATCAAAACACTGACAGAATCCATGGATGGCAGGCTTTTGAGTGTCCTTGCAAAGAAAGGTGGCTATATTGGTCGCTGATTTGTTTTTGTTTTGTTTTTGAATGTCAGAAATGTATATTTGTGAATGTGGAGATGTTATATTGGTGTCACTGGTAAAAATAAATAATTGAAATGGGTATATATTTGTTTTTTGTTAAGTTGCCTAATAATTATGCACAGTAATAGTCACCTGCACACACAGATATCCCCCTAAAATAGCTAAAACTAAAAACAAACTAAAAACTACTTCCAAAAACATTCAGCTTTGATATTAATGAGTTTTTTGGGTTCATTGAGAACATGGTTGTTGTTCAATAATAAAATTATTCCTCAAAAATACAACTTGCCTAATAATTCTGCACTCCCTGTATTTTCCAAAAAACACTGTAACAACAACGGCCCGCTAGCATGCTCTACCAAAAATAGTGCTTTGTTGTGTGTCTGACGGACGAAAGCTAAACCAGTTCCACACCACTGAAGTTGCAGCATTTTTACAAACTGGTTCATCAGTTTCATTCAACGATCAAATATACAATAAACATAACAACACGAAATATAAAATATTAGAAAATATCAGGAGAAAGTAACGGACCCCTGGAGTTGTGTCACTGGTGTTACACTGTAAGAATTTCCTAAAGTTCTATAAGGAATTGCTCGTGGGAAGAACAGAGTCTCTTCATTCATCAGAATTCTTCTTTGTTGTTTCATAATTTCATATGAAGGTTTTAGCTGAACTCGATGGTGTTGCTGTGTGTTTGCCATATTCAGCTTGTTAATAATTTTACATCCATCAAATATTTTAACTGTTAAGCAAATAAATTGTGGTACAAATATCATACAATCACAATTACAACAAACCTGACTGAAAATAATACGTCATAACAAATCCTAATAAAAGATCCTTATTTGTTGCATCATTATTATTATTATTATTATTATTATTATTATTATCATTATCATTATTAATAATAATAAGTCAGCACATGCAGTCTGTAAGCAAATGTACAAAAACTTTTTTTTTCAAATCATTAAGCTGACATTTTTGTGAACACATAAATTCAATACGCTAATTAAAGGTTTAAAGGTTAAGATTTTTGTTTTCCATATCCTCTAAATCAGACATTTCAGTTTAATGACCCTGTTCCACATTAACTGCATTATATTGCATGCTAGAGTTGACTGGGGAGTAAATAGTAAGGGTGTTGCTGGTTCTGAAGAGCACTGGGATGTCCTATTTGTAGAAAATATTTGTGACTTTCTCTGAGACAAAAACTGGTTTATCTCAACTGTCACACAAGCTAAGCCACATAGTGCATGCAGTACAGCAAGGAGTGCTCAGATCTGCACACAGGAGAAACCCAACAGTCGGTTCACAACAGGACAAGACCCAACTGTACATGTGCACCAAAAGCATGAAGGTCACTCTTTCAGTGATGCCAGTGTTCACATAATAGTCATGGTCTCGTGATGGGTGATCAAAAATAGATCAACGACCCTCAGGACTACCTTCAAAGGATATAAACCCACCTAGAAAATTAAATAAGCGGGACTATACATCATTTCTTTTCTTTTTTTTTTTTATAAACTGAAGCAACATCTTGGATGAGAGATGAAACGTCTTTACAAACCTAAAGAAATCCAATAGCCTTCTTTTTCTCCCAAGACTAACTATGCTGAGTTTCTTGGTTACCTAAACTTGAAGAAATAGCGGCTGTAAAATTAAGATAACTTCCTACACTGTCTTCAATTGATACCCGGAATTCCCACTCTAATGATGCAGGACTGGGTAACATAAAAAGCCAATCTGAGCTGGATTTGTCCTTCTGCAGAGAGCGTTAGCGGTACAGCTAACCTGCCACTCGTATTGATGCACTTACCGTGAGAGTAACACCGAAGGTATACTCCTAATAAAAGAGACACCTGAAAACGAGAAGACATCACTTTACTTAAACTATAGACGAGGTTTATTATAAATACAACGAAACGGTCAACTATTGGCTAATATATCTGCATTTCTCTCACCACGTCCTGTCATTGCAGCCGCCATGTTGGTTTTTTACGACATTCATGCCTTCGCTTTATGGCAGTGTCAATATTAGTCTATTGCGTTTTCACAACGCATGTAATTCCTTTACTTTAGTTATTTATCGTCATTTAAATGTCGTGTTAAAAGGGAAATTAATAAATAGCTTTTGTTTTTGTTCAAAATAAATTTTGGAAATTATTGCTTTTAACTCGACAACCTGGGATTTTAGATTGTCCCAGCTAGGCTTCCGTCGTAAGCACCGGTAGGATTTACGACACCACGCTGTGTGTACGGTCATAAGTGTTGTAGCTACGATAGTGCAGGTAACATGTGAGAAGTTTGGATTAGGTTTCTAGGACTTTATTAAAGAAAAAAAATATTTTTAAAGTATCCAGGGCGTCATGCGGGAACGGTCGCTTCCCGCCTCTCCCAACTGGTACTGCTCGCGCTGCAGTGATGTCAGCAGCAGCGGTTTGCTGGGCGTCGGGGCCAAAAACATCATCTACTTGATAGATGTGTCTGTATCTTCGTGCAGAGTGGCAGGTGAGTGAGCAGTCACCGCTGGACACCACACATAGCACAGACTTGATCGTGGCATTCATGTTTTAGTCCCCGCAGCCAGAAACACCGCGTTAAACTCAGGTACAACGTATCTGCCTGACCAAATCGGAGAGATTAGAGGATCTCGGGCTTTGATGGGCTGCAGTAACCAATGAAAGGATTTTACAACATTCGATGGAAATAAAAATGATGAACTTACCAAAAACACCACAAAAGTCAGTGTGAAAAAATGTAGTGACAGGCTAATCGATTGTGGTAGTTTGTATGGCCCTCATGTGCTTGTATTAATTTCTGAGAATGTCAGGGCATGCTCCTAATGAGACGATGGATATCCTTTGGGATCTTTTCTGTGATCTGTACCAGGAGCTTGTCCTGGTGCTAGTCTGTACACCCAGGTGGCGTCAGGTTGAAGAAAACACAATGGCAAAAATGTGTTTTATTGGATTTAGGTGCGGGCCAGTCAGTGTGGTTTCTTCATTCTCCAGGAACTGCCTGTATACTCTTACCACAAGAGGCCGAGCATTGTGTCCAGCTCTCCTACAGTATCTTTGTGTGTCCTATAATCTCCTCCACGTTCTTGAGACTGTGCTGGGAGACACTACAAACCTCCTGGCAGTGAAACTTAGTGATGTGCCATCCTGGAGAAGTTGGAGTACTTACCCAGGTTCTATAGGGTCCACTGTTTTCTACTGACACTGACCCCAGCCAAATGCAATGCTAGTAAAAAAAAAAAAAACCCAAAACAGTCAAAAAAGATGAAGCGGGAAAAATGTAATTGGCCTCCACTTGTACAACCACTCCTGTTTTGAGTTTGTCTCATTGTTGCCTCACCTTTTGTTGTTGTTAAATGAGGGTGGGCAGGATGATGAAGGACACAGGGTGGTCAGGCAGGCTCAGAATACTGGCTGTTTTTCACCACAAAGCCCTCACTAAAATAGACCTATTGTATATTTTATTTTCTTATTGAAATACCAGTAAAAGTCCTTCATCAAATCATCTATTTGGATCACTTAAATGTGAAGAAAATCAATCTTTTCCACTTCTCCCACTCACCACTGATTTACGAAAGTGCCTGCACAACTAAATTAAGAAGAAGCCAAAAATAAAGGCACGTGTATGCAGATGGACTGTTTATTTAGATTGGCACTTTAAATCCAGCACAAGTCTGTGCTCTCTTTCTAGCAGTGATACTTTTAGCATGCAGGGGTGAGTCTAAAGGGGGCACAGAGGGCATCAAGTTCAGAGCTTTAGTAGCTGTACTCTATTTTATACATTTCTAATGTAAAGTTTGTATCTAGTAAAACCTCATTATTTACTATTATAGATTAAGTTAGAAGCTGAAAGCAAAAAAGTAATAATTATTAGTATATTTTCTCCAGTTTGTCTTGGGTTTATAACTGTTGGAAGCTAAAATCATAATTGAAATTAAACAGATTAATCCTCCAGTCGCAGTGAAATCAGTGTCCTTTTCTGTGTGTTTTTTCAGGTGAGCTCGTGGGCCATAAGGACTTGGTGTCCGGCTTCTCGTTTTGCCAGCATGCAGGGCAGAGTCACATCTGTGTCAGCTCCTCCAGCGATGGCAGTGTCCGTTTCTGGGACTCCAGCAGCAAGACTCTTATTAGGGAGCACACAGCTCATCAGGTGAGTGTCCTGTCCTGTGTCCACTAACACAGAAAGAGGTTTTGTGTCGTGCTTGCGCCCCCTACAGGATGTTGTGTGCTCTACACCAACTTGGAAGCAGCTTGTATGTGTGTTGTGCCGTCTCACGTTGTTTTTTTCACATTTATATGAAATGGTCCAATCTCCTTGATGAGACTGGACCCCTGACCAGGTCTGGAGAAAGAAAGTTAAGCATCAGAGCTCGACAGGACTCAGTGGGATGCGCAGCAAAAACATCGTCTGCAGCAGCTCTGTGATTCTCTCTCGAGGGCATTTTTAAAACAGTCGTCAAGGTTACTGAGGGCATTGCATATTTATTTTCCATTCTTTGCTTGAGCAGATGCCTTAAAGCAGTATTTTGTCTGTGGATTCATCTGAATAATAAACTGCATGTAATGACATGTTGGTTAAATATCATTGGGAAGATGTTTAAACCCAGAAAGGATATTTATTTGACAAATCATGAAACGCATAAAAAAACGTTAGTATATTGATTCATCATGCCAAAATGTTAACAAAGGGTTTTACATTTAGATAATAGTATCTGGTGTTTAGTATTTGCTATAAATGTCTTTGGAAGCAGCTCACTGCCCGTCAGCACACACCTGACTAAGAAGAACTTGTGACACGCACTCACTCGGGTCTCTTTTTGTCCACAGAGCTCCGTATCAGCGCTGCACTGGTCCCCTGTGGATAAAAACCTGGTGGTGTCCGGGGATGAGAAAGGCGTGGTGGTCTGTCACTGGTACCACACGGGTGACACGACCAGCTTCTTCCCTGAGCCCAGAACCATCTTCTGCCTCACCTGCTCTCCTCATACCTGGAACTATGTGGCTGTTGGGTAAGGATACCAAGAAAGACGACCGCTGGACAGATTAGTCTGCTGGATCATGAACATTAAAGCACTTTGCATGAACGAGGGTAGTTTTTCTGCATTTTACCAAACTGACTGTCAAAGGTTACATTAACATTATAAAGTGAGTGAAGTGGGTCTACTACTAAGTGTTTCAAAGTAGTTTTTATCCATAAAAGAGAGAACTCGCTTTAAATTTTACTCGTGTGAAGGGCAACTTTCTGAGCTCAGGTTTGTTTGAGGAAAAAAATGTCTGAAGAAACATTTTTGATCAGTCGAGCATCTAGATTACAGTTCTTTTAAAGTCTTTCACAAAGCTGTAGGTAACAGACAAAAATCTCAATAAACATGTTTTCATGATCATTTGAAGTCTTGATTGTAAATGAATCAAAATTTAAATTCAGTGAACATGATGTCGGTAACTGTGACAATGCTGCTGTAGGTACAAAGATGGGATGATCGTGCTGATTGATGTGAGTAAGAAAGGCGAGGTGATTCACCGTCTCCGTGGACACGACGATGAGATCCATGCGCTGGCGTGGTCACCTTTGGCCCATGAAGATGCCCTCTACACCAGACCTGAAGACGGTGAAGGTAACGTTGTGTTTCTTTGTATTATTGTCGGGTCTTTAGCTTACAATATAAAGCACCCTGAGGCAACCGCTGTTGTGATTTGGGCAGTATTTAAATTATCCTCTTTATTTTTCTTTTTAAAATATGTTCGTTGTGCACGAAGAAGCCAATTCAACACAAGTATATGAGACTTTTTTTTTTCCTCTCATGTAATAGCAACCAATGGAGTGTCTGGAGGAGGTGGCTGCTATCTCGCATCTGGGAGCAAAGACCAGACTGTAAGGCTCTGGAGTACAGCCAAGGGAAAAGGTGGATTCATGTTCATTTTTAAGATTTATTTTTTAATTGATGCTGCAGAAATCAGCCTTGAAGAAGAAAATGTTTCATTCACTATGAGTGTTTAAAATTTCACTTAAACACGAGGGTTAGAGTTTAGGAAAAAAAGCACAGTGTATACAAATTCTGATCACCTCTGAAGCTCGTGTTAGATTTTATTTCCCTCCCCACACGCAGCATAAAAAGCTTTTTTTTTTTTTTTTTTTTGATAACTCCATGATATGACAAAGGTTTACCGCAGGTGATTAGATCATACCTGGTGTAAGACGTAATCCTTTTAGCATCTTCACCTTCACCTTGCAGGTGTCATGACTCTGAAGCTGCCCTACCTGAAGAGGAGAGGCACCGCAGTCGACCCCGGGGTGAAAGAGCGTCTCTGGCTCAGCGTTCATTGGCCGAAGGGACGGCCGACGCAGCTCGTGTCCAGTTGCTTCAGGTACAGTGTGTGTGCAATCAGTCAAACGGTTTAAAGAAGATTTTTTTGGTTGTTGACTGAGTAACAAAATGATCACGACAAGAAGTGATTGTAAAACTGTGGCCCGTTTTGAATTTTTCCTCATCACTTTAACATTTACATAACTTGCCTGCTTTAATATTTTTTCCTTCAGTATAAAAAACACAGACTTTTTTTTTCTCTCTGTTTCAATGAAACTGTGATGTAGCTGCAAGCAGCAGAAATTGAAGATTGTTATTTCAGGATTGTAACAATTGGGAGCAAAATCACTTGTAATTGCTTTTTAGACCTTTTTATTTGGCCTCTAATTTTCAGGATATTGTCTGGAGGTGTGTTTGTCGAAAGTCTCTTGGCAAAATGTCAGGAACAAAGCAAAATAGAACATAAAACAGACCCATTAAAATGTAAAACGGTAAAGTGCTTTGTCAATGCTGGATTTAGTTTCCTTTTTTTGGGCTTCTTCATTAGCTGTATCCAAGAGCTTGGCTGATAATTGAGTTGATAGGCTTAATTTGGTGTCTCCCCAGTGGTGAGTTGGTCATGTGGGATTTAACCAAGACAGGGAAGCAGAGGTGGACCCTGTTCGGCACATCCTCAGAGGGTCAGAACCACAGCAGGATCGTCTTTAACATGAGTTCGGTTCACCTGCAGGATGGCAGAGAGCTGCTCATCAGCACCTCCATGGACAGAGAGGTGAGTGACCTTTGAACTTACAGTACATGGCCTGTGCCAGTATGGAATTCAGTACAGGCCAGTGGGTGTTTTTTAACTGTAAAGCTCTTGCGAGGACAGCTGTTGCTGCCAGCCCGTATCCTCCTCTGTGGAAAGTAATCGAGCAACAAAACCCAATTGGCAGTGGGCTCACGCGAATCAGGAGACCTCCTTGGTGGCCAGAGGGAGAACGAAAGCCAAAGGCAACAACCGTCTGACACCACGGTCTGATTAATCTCCCAGCACTAGTTAAGATTCACTCGAAGAAGCTTTTTTAGCCATGAGTGCACTGCTGTGTTCCAGCGTTCATCTGGCCTGTTTTTTAAAGTGGGAATTTTGCATGAAAGCAAATAAGGATTTCTGTCATTTATTATTAAACTGCCTTTAAAGAGGGAAGTTCATTGAAAGCTGGTTCATTCTTCCAGGTTAAGTGCTGGGACCTGGCCTCTCTGGAGTGCTGCTGGACTCTGCCCACCCTGGGCGGTTTCGTCTACGCCCTGACCTTCTCCCCCGTGGGTACTGGATGTCTGGCGCTCGGTGTCGGTGACAACATGATCCGGGTGTGGAACACGCTGACCACTCAGAACAAGTACGACGTCAGGTCCTTCTGGCAGGGGATCAAGTCCAAAGTCACAGCGGTAAGGAGTTTCTTTTTGCAAAGCACAGCTGATTTATGGTTAACTATTAGGGACAATAAGAGACATGATCAGTTTATACCCAGGAAGAATATAAATGGTTTACTTCACTTTAAAGTCTGTGTGTGTGAGGAAGTTTTCTGAAAGACGTTAAAGGATGAGATCTCAGATCAGTAAAGAAACAACTTCTCGGATGAAAAAACAATTTGTCGGCTGTCCGAGTGTCTGCTTTAAAAAATGATCCAGCGGAGCTGCTGATGAGACTTTGAGAGGACATTAAAGTCAGACTTATGTTATCGGCTTTAAGCAGCCTTTAAATTTTATTTTGTTCTTCAAGCTTCCATCATGATAGTGGCTAAATTATTACAAGCTTGTTGCTGTTCGCTGACACAAAAGATGAAGTGCATAAAAAAAGGGTTTCATTTGTTGTAGCTGGCGTGGCATCCGACAAAAGAGGGATCTTTGTCTTTTGGAACAGATGATGGGAAAGTTGGTATCTATGACGTCTTCTCCAACAAGTAAGGTTCATTTCTCTAAGATTAGCTGTCTGACCCCGCCCCATGCTTATTGTGTTTATTGCTTGTGCTTGTTTCATGCTGTTGCCTTGATAGACGATCGGTGACAGCACGTACAGAAGCATATATCAGTGTGTGTCGGTGGTATTCAAAACACTTTCATTGTTTATGAAGAAGCGTATGTGTTAAACTTTGGTGATCCATGCTGTGTTTTTCCACAGAGGATCATTTATGTTCATTTGTAAAATATGATCTTTGCTTGATTCCCTTTTCAAAACATCATTATGTATCTCACTTTCTTTTAATTGGCTGCCCCTCGTCTGGCTTCCACAACCGGAACTGAGGGCTTGTATGGAACACCACCTCCCCTTCCCTTTTCCGAGATTCCCAAAACAAACTTCAAGCCTTTCCTTTGAAAGCAAAACAAAATAAAACTGATACTGTGATCTACAAACTGCATCAGACTTGCCTAATTGTTAATCAAATTTGCACATATTAAAGAGCTTATACTCCTAAGAAGTAATTTCAGAAGTGTTTTGATTTTGGCACTGGTACCAATCTTTGGGGCATCATTTAGTGGATTACAGGGCTTTACCAGTGTCTGAAATGACCATACAGTGAAATCCCATCAACCAAAAGACCCAAAGCATAAGTAAAACACCTATTTAAAATGTGGCAGCTGTAGTTCAGGAGGTACAGCAGGTTGTCTGCTGATCCGAAGGTCGGTCTGGCTCCTCCGACCTGCATCTCAGAGTGTCTGCGGGCAAAAAGCCGAACTCCAAACGTTTCCTGTGATGCATCTCTCCAAGAGCAAGTGCATGAATGCTATGCTTAGAAAAAAGCACCTGTAAAAATGAATGTGAAAGAGGTTTGTGGTGATCTCATTATTTGAATCTGTGGTGTTGCTAACTTTCATCCACCAGTATTATACCAGCATTTGACAGAAAAAAAAGGAAATGCAGAATAAATCAACTTGAAGAAACAAACAGAACTTTAAATAATTTGTAAGAAAATTGCTTTCTTATTTATTTATTTTTATGCAAAACGTCAGAACTGTTGTGATTTCAGTTGGAGTTTGACTTTGTGACTTTCAGAAAACTTTTCAAAGTCTATCTTTTGCTTGTTTTCTGGTGCGAGTCTTGTGGTTTCTTCTTATACTCCCTTGAGGCCTGTTTTCCTGCAGCTATACACATCACACATCCCTAACCGAGCGTTTGTTCTGCTTCATCTCCTCCCAGGCCTCCTCAGATATCGAGCTCCTATCACAGAAAAACGGTGTACACGTTGGCCTGGGGGCCCCCGGTCCCCCCAATGTCATTTGGTAAGTTCTTAATGAACTCTTAGCAACTGCTGTTGTTTGCTCTGAACGCTCTGACCCAGCAAAAAGCCTGGCAGTGGGACACCAAATAAGCAGAGAGTCAGCGAAAAAGCCCGACCATCTCTGCACGCCTTTTCGTAATCGACCCTGTAATTGAGTGAGCTGAGAAAACACTTACTCCTCACCTCCTTCCTCTTGAGCCGCATGTGGGGAAATCAAGACGTAGGAAGTTAATTTTACCAGCTGTCGGCAGATGACATTTTGATTAGCGTATCAGTCACTGGGCTTCAAAGCCATAAATGTAATTGTTGCACTGCCAAAAATTCTGCTGATGGCTCCTAAACAAACAAAAGTAGCTGCTAATTAGTTTACCCACAGCATTGGCACCAGTTCAGCTCCATTCGTGGACTTGTGATTGGTTCAAATTGTCAGGATGACTTACAATAGGTGTGCAGAGTAGATCAGGACCAGCTGCTTCTCAGGGCTGTCAGCCGCCATGCTTCCTTTGCTCTTTACATTAAGGCTTCTACATACCTGGTGTTCACAGATTAGTCTATCTTATCTATATTACCTATAATAATGCCTGTGTATATATTGAATGGGTAGTTATAGTAACCAAGTCTTTAATTCATTTATATCTTTGAGACTTGTGGTCCTTAAAATGTTTAAGTTCAGCTCTCCTGTGTGAAGATTGCAGTCGTGAAGTCATTTCAAGTTAAAGATGCCATTACAAATTTACGATTTGCTCGAATTAATGAGGTGTCCAATTAACTAATCATTTAAGTTCTAGTTAAAAACTAAAAGTATTTACTGTAATGCAGTAAAATGTCTTTAAGTAATTGGCTTTAACACACTGTTATGTAGCGGTAAACGCTATCAAAAAACACTTGAAACCCACAGTTTGTCCACAGTAGACCTCCGTCATGAAGACACTGAGTTTTATGTTCTGTGTGGCGTTCAGGGACAGCAGGAGGAAAACCTTCCTTTAGTCTGTACAGCTGTGCCGGCGAGGGCGTCATACTCCAGCACGATCCATACAAGCTGAACGGAGAGGCGTCGGACATCGACAAGCTCATCAGAGATACTAACGACATCAAGGTGGGAGGGGCTTTGATGTGATGATGATGATGTAATTATGCAGTCCCTTTATCCTCAGATAAATAACTCAGAAGTATTACTCACTGATCCTTTTTGATCCTAACGATTCTTTCTTTAACACGTAGTTACCCATAATGCAGTGGTGGAAACCACTGTCACGCACATGAACGGATCATATTTGTAAGGGGTGGGGTAAAAAAATTGATATAGGATTATGTGGTGATATTGTATGGCTCCAGGGATGACAAATACCAATATTTTATTAATTAAATTAAAATATTCTGGAAATATTATGCACATGAGGGCTCATCTCATTCGCCACCTCCCTGAGATAATGCTAGCTTGTAACACTGGTTAACACTGGACACACTTAGAGCTAATTGCAGGATCGTAGCACATTCCTGGTTCTACAAACTTGTTTAATCTGTTTTTATATGCACAACATTGCTCACCTCTCTCTCCTCCACTCTTTGTTGTGTGCTCCCAATACGATGAAATCCTTCACTGACAAACGTGGACGCCCTGTGAAACAAAAACTAGCCTTTCTGCAAAAGCGCCGTTAATTTAACCTCTAGTTTTAAATCAGGATGATTTAAAACTAGAATTTCCCTCTTTCTTTTTTTTTTTCATGTTTCGAGAGGATGGTGAATATAAGTGCTGCTGAGATTAAAATATAATAAAGCAAATCTTCAGCAATCTATTGCTAATCACTTTGGTGGTCACTGATTCCTGATGTAATTCCCAACAACCTAACTTTGTACTGAAATAAGATCAGTTATCAAACAGGACTCTGTTATAGGCTACATTGCAGATAAAGGCACAAATAACCCAGCCTGACACCCTCCTCACCATCATCTCACTTCCAGCACCAAGCAAAGAGAGCTTTGTGTGCAGTTGGTAAGATGGACAGTAAAGCAGTCACATGTATAGAGACGTGTTTTTGTTGCTTTGTAGTCTGTTAGCAGGACTTTTATCTGTGCAGAGATTTCATTAAGCCCTCAGTGAACCAACAACATGTCAGGCAAAATAAAACCTGACACACTAAGAAAGCTGACAGCACAAGTTCACTCTGCAGGTCCTTTGTGCCTGCAACAGTTTGTTTCATGTCTGCTGCTGAATGTAAATAAAGGAGATTTGAATAAGTTACAAAGGTAAAATTTGCTTCCCAACAGCACAAGCTGTCTCCACACACCGACCTCAGCTGGAAGCCAGATGGGAAAGTTGTTGCCATCGGCAACGAGGATGGGTGAGTGAACGGTCTGGCGTGACCCATCTTGTAACACACCATCAGCAGCCGGCGGGAGTCCTCTGAGGGTCCAACTGTCTGCTGACAGTGTCTGGACTCGAGGCTACAGAATAATGAATTTTGTTCTGTTTGAACTGTTGCCCCCTCTTATCTAGGTCGCTCTCAGGGATTATGATTGGGTGCCACACTGACACATGTAGATGTCTACACTTCCTGAACCAGCCAGGTTCAAAGCAAACCACATTTGATTTATTAGATGCAATAGAAAATGGCTTGCAGCTTGTTTGTTTCACTTTGTGGCTCATCATACGTCTTCACAAGCAACTGGATTCATGAACCTACAGAGTTATTGCACAACTCTGCAAAGTTCTCACAGGTCATTAAAAAGTCCAAAGGATGAGGTCATAAAATGTGTTTTCTGTAGGTGTTAGAATGTATGGATGGTGTGTTTAAGATAATAAAAATTCAGGAGGGCACTCCTGAAGTCAGGAGATGCACTTTAGCATTTTTTCAATAGCTGTAATGTAACTAATAATGGTCAATATTCAGCTGTAAAAATGTAATTTTTTGCAGATATCTTGGCTACGTTGAAGTAGCTGATGTCTAAAAAAGCATATCAACAGCTGGTAAACCCACTGTACACAACCTGCCAATAGATGAAAAGCACAGCTGGTAGCTGGTTGGTGAACAAAGTCAGATATTTCTTCTGTAATCTCATACGTTGCATCCCGTACTGCCTTCTTTGTTTGCTTGTCGTCTCGGGACTACAGTTGCTTTTCATTTCTGCTTGAAGTGTTTTTGTGCTTTTTGCGACCAGCTGACCAGCTGCTCTGTGCTGCAGGTGTATCGACGTATATCAGGCTCCCAGTCTGAAGTTGCTGTGCAGCATCCAGCAGCACCACAAGATCATTAACACGTTACGGTGGCATCACGACCACAGCTCTGCACTTGAGCTGCACTGCCTCCTGGCCTCGGGCTCCAGCAACGCCATCGTTTACGTGCACGATCTCCGCTCTGTTATAGGTGAGTCCTCTTTAACATGTAGTATGTCAACCGAACTGTACTGCAATCCTCATTATGTCAATTTGGAAGAATCTAAACTGTCAGTAAAGAGCGAGTAAAAAGGTAAATGACATATTTAAGGCTTTGATGGCTGTGGTTGTATTTACATCAGTGTTTTGTTTGTTGTGCAGAAAATCCTCCAGAAAGCCCCATGGTGCTGACGGAGCCCTATCGGAGGTTGTGTGGCCATACGGCTAAAATCACCAGCATGGCCTGGAGTCCGCATCACAACGCTCGGCTCGTCACTGTCTCATATGATGGCACAGCGCAGGTCAGTGGATGGGTGTAAACCTGTAAATGATGGTGGTAGATGCATAAGAATCTCTACCTCAACACGTTGGCTTTTCAGTTGGTAGACGTGTTTTTATGTTGCTCTCAGCATGTCGACACATCTTTGGGTTTTATTGTTGAATATTCTTGTTCTTTAGGTGTGGGATGTTCTGGAGGAAGCAGCTGTCTCTAACTACAGAGGACACGTTGGTTATCTGCTGTGTGTGGACTGGTCCCCTGTGGATCCAGATGTGATCTGGACTGGAGGGAAGGACTTCACCTTGCAGGAGTGGAGCGTCTCCAAACAAGAGTTCACAAAGCCGCCTAAAGGTAACGCCAGAACCGTAACCAGCACAAAACGGCCTTTCTGTCTGACCAGCAGGCCGTGACACGCATATGCTTTCAGGGAAAAAGATGGTCGACCTGAAAGAGAAGATGAAGGCCAATACGAAGCAGAAGAAGAAGAACAAGAAGGCTGGGCCATCGGGGGCTGAGGGAGCTGCACAGCCAGAGGTCAATGGAGCGCCGGTGACAATCGGAGAGAGGGCAGTGACGGGACAAGGGGTGTCAGGTGAAGATGACGAAGATGAAGCCAGCTCAACAAGCAGCCCAGCACCTTCACCAGGTAGCAGTTCAGAAAACAGCAGTTGCCATTTCAAGATTTTCTGCTACTTTTGCGTTGAAGCTCCAAATATTTTCTGTCTTTCAGCCACATTTGAGATGCAGAGAAAATCCTCGGCTGCTGTAAAGAGTAAAGACAAGCCAGGTATGCACAGATGTCCTTTTGAAACGGGTGTTTGGCACATTTCTGTATGTAACCGTGCGTGTGTCTATCTTAAGACTTAACTGGGCTGAAGAAGAAAAAGCCTCGCTCCATGTTGCCTCTCAGTACATCCATGGACCACCGGCCCAAAGACGAGCTGCTGCAGGACTGCATCACTCTGGCTTCTGTCAGACACGACAACAGTAAGACCACCATGCAGTTTATCGTTTTAGACAGTGATTACTGTAAAGACTATACTTTTAATAACGTTTTATTTAAAAATGTAACCCTTTTAACCTTTTTTTTTCTGCTTGCATGAAAGCAAAATGAAGCTGATAAGCAAATATCATCTGGACTGTTCAATGAGCGTGTGCATTTATATTCCAGCACCTCCCACAGGCTGTGTCCCAGGCCAGGGAGATCATATCCATCTGGGCCTGTTTGCTGACAGACAGGCTCTGTACCGCATGTTTGATGCAGAAGGTGCGCTTTAGTTTTTCGTCTGAGTCTTTAAAGTTAAAGTGGTGAATGCGTGTTCAGCTCTCGGAACAAGCTTTAAATGGAGAGGAGTTCTTTTACATGATGTGTTGGATGACTCATCCGTTGTGACGTTGATGTTGCCCTTCAGAGGAGGGCCACGTGGAGGCGGGTCACTTCGACTCCGTAGTGTACCTGCGGCTGTGGAGTGGCGACCTGGAGGGGGCGCTGCAGCTCGCCACAGAGAAAGGAGAGCTGAACGACCACCTGCTCTCCATCGCTCCCATGGGTAAATGCAAGAATATTGACTTAACCTGAGACTGAGCCTTTGCAGAGTGTGTGACACTGGCACAGATGTAGGCAGAGAAAAAAATGTATTGGTCCTCAGGTGTATCATCAAAGTGTTTATACTATATCTGGGACCCATAACGTCGTAACAAAAGGACTAACATATTTTATTATTTTATGTTTGTTCATTTATATATTTTTTAACCTTCTCTATTCTTTTCAACTGTGACCACTTCCACAGTGTCAGTGACTTTGATCAACAGAAGCCCACTAAAAGAAAAATGTTAAAAATGGAGAGTGTCCTCTTCATGCCACCTGCAGCTGGGCCCTCTCTGTGCTGTGTTTTATTTATTTATTTATTTATTTATTTATTTATTTATTTATTTGGGGGGGGGGAGTAATTTTCTTATTTTAGACTCTGAGGAAAGTCTTCATTCTTCATTCCCACCATCGTTTGTTTGCTTTCTTGACTCTGGTAGTTGTTCCCTGGTTCCTCCTTCCTACTGAAGGCTCAGTGACTCGTATGTAGTCTCAGTTATACAACTGATGCTAATATTTATTTCAGTCTTATTTTTCTTTTGTTTTTATTTTTCTGAAGAAACTAAGAAAAAAATTCATTTCAAGTCTGTTTTATTTATATAGCGCCAGTTCACAACAATAGTCACCTCAAGGCGATGTAGTATAATACAGTAATACAGGGCAAACCCAACAATCCAATAACTCTTTATGAGCAAGAACTTGGTGGCAATAGGAAGGAAAAACTCCCTTTTAGCGGGAGAGAAATATAATAATAACTAAAGATTAAAAGCAGAGCGGGGTATAAACACAGAGTGAGTGAAAAGGGTGAGTGCAGAATAAACAGTGCATTATGGGATGCCCCCAGCAGCCTAGACCCTATTGCAGCATAACTAAATGAGAATTCTGGGTCACCTGATCCAGCCCTAACTGTATACTATATTAAAAAGGAAAGTTTTTAAGCCTAATTTTAAAAGTAGAGATGGTGTCTGTCTCCTGAATCCCAGCTGGGAGCTGGTTTCACAGACGAGGGGCCTGAAAGCTGAAGGCTCTGCCTCCCATTCTACTTTTAAATACTCTGGGAACCACAAGTAAACCCGTAGTCTGAGAGCGAAGTGTTCTGTTAGGATCGTACGGTACTATGAGGTCTTTTACATATGACACGGTTTGATTATAAGATTTTGTATGTGAGGAGAAGCATTTGATTTGACATAAATTTGATTGTGACTTCCAGAGGGAGGAAGAGAAGCCAGTGTGGGGGGAAATATGCTTTCTCTTTGTTGTCCCTGTTAACGCACTCGCTGCAGCTTTCTGGATCAGCTGAAGGGTTCGTTTTTGAACATTTAGTCAGTGCAAAATGTATGTAAGCCAAGGGATAAATATCAGCTGCTGACAGGGTAACTGTCATCTTATGGCCATGTCAACAAATGGGGTCGATATTTGCTAAAAATATAAACGGCTCGGTTTCTTTACTCAGCTCTTGATCCACTTTCTCTGCTTTTGGTGTAATGGGAAGTGTTTTATTTGCTCCTCCAGCTGGGTTCGTGGTGTGGAGCCGGACAGTGGAGGCCTTCGTCAAGCAGCTGTGTCTGCAGGAGCAGTACCTGAAAGCGGCGTCCCACCTGCTGTCCATCAACAAACTCTACGAGGCAGTCGACTTGCTGCGCTCCCACAAGCTTTACAGGTTTGCTTTATTTACTGTTGCTTTGTTTTGTTCCTCTAAATAAAAAAGTTCTGTTCCAGGTTTGTTTGCTACATATTCTGGTGATATGTTTTGTTCATCTGTTATTATCAGGGAGGCCATAGCGCTGGTTAAAGCCCGGCTGCCAGCAGACGAACCTCTCCTGAAGGAGCTGTACACGTGTTGGGCTGCAGTGCTGGAGAAAGATGGGCATTTTTCTGCAGCAGCTAAGTGGTGAGAAGTGTTTAGAAAGTTTAAAGTTGCTCTTAATGATTATTTAAATTGCTTTGCAAACATTGTTAAATGGGTCCTCTCTCATTGGTTTGACATCATCTCCCAGCTACCTCGCTGCCGATGCCAGCTTTGACGCCGCCAAGGTCATCGCCAGGAAGAATGACGTCTTGTCACTGAGGACCGCGGCCAGTCTAGCAAGAATCTCAGGAGACTCCTCTCTGGCTCAGTCTCTGTCGCTGAGATGTGCCAAAGATCTGGCAGCCGCTAGAGACTGGGTCGGAGCACAGGAGGTCCTGAGTTTGCAAGACAGCCTCCTGGTTAGTAGTCGGAGTGTGAATTTGGGTTTAGAAGATGAACTGAAAGTCTGTGAAACCTGTTCCAACCCTCTGCAGGTCCACAGGCTGCATCTCTGTGTGGCTGAGCTGCTCTCTGAGATGCTGGGAGACTCTGAAGTTAGTCCTGCAGCATCCTGCGCCTCCCGTCACCCGTGGGCGTCACCGGGTGAGCGTCACATTAGCATCATGGATCGAGTGAGAGATGTGTGGGAGGAGCAGTTTGCTGTTTCACATCAGAGCGTCGGGGCTCTTCTGCAGGAGCTCAAGTCTGCAGAGAGCCCAATGCCCACTGCTAACAGTCCTCTCAGACAGGTACAGACACAAACTAGGTACATAATTAATGATACGGCTGGAAACAAATGTATTATGTATAGAAGAACTGAAGCATGCACAACAGAAGATATAAAAAACAGCTTAAATATGACGTAGAAGCATATTTGAAGCAGAGAACTGAAAGAAAACTAAAGGAAGTCTTTTAATGAATTTAGACTAAAATCTTGTCCATGTGCCTTTCCATCTGCAGGTCCTGCTGCATTCATCCCTCCACCTGACCTGTGCTGTGCTCAGCTGGTTACTGGCTGATGATGATCAGCTGGTGACAGAGCTGTGGCACGCAGTGGCTTGGCCGAGAGAGGCCGGACACTTCTGTGTCTCTGCAGAGCTCTGCAGGCTGCTGTTCCCAGATGGTACGTCCTATTAACAGAACAGTGAAGTCATCTGTCCATCAGGGTACATCATATCAATCCTAAATGTGGTGGCTGCACTACTGAGACAGAATAAGGGCAAACTGACATTTTAGCCAGAAGATGAGCATTTCTTAAGTTCTGTCGCAGTCGTTTTGGCGACACCTTGTGGTGATAAGTGTTGTAACATCTGAGCTTAGATTCATGAGACTTTTATGCATGAATTTAAATGTTAGGACAATGTAAAATAACTGTGTTTGACAGGCATTAGCAGCTTTACCTTGCAGTGTCTCTCACAGGAGTAGACTGTATTTTTGGTGGTAGCAGAGGGAGGAGCCTCTGTATATATGTGAACAGGGTGACCACACTGAGCTCAGCGGCCTTTCTGGGCATGTAGCAGTGGTAGCCTTTTGCATTGCTCTGTAGCTGTTGCAGATACTGCAAAGCCACCCAGTTCAATTTTATTTATATAGCACTAAATCGTAGCAGTCACCTCAGGGCACTTAAATATTGTAATGTTAAAAGACCCTGAAAGAATACAGAGAAACAATCAGACGAGCCCCTGTGAGCAGTTTGTATGTTGTACTCTTTTCTGCTTTTAAGTAAATAAATAAATAAAAGGAATAAACAGGTTAATCTGCATTAATAATGAATACATTTCCTGAAAATTGCTTTTCTCTCTGTTGGTCAGGCGATGTCAGTGTTAGTTTTCGGAAACATCCCAAAGTGCTTCATCACACGGAAGAAGCAGCCAAAGCTGCTGCCAGCAGTCTTCAGGCTTTTGTCCTTTACCACCGCCTGTATGAATGCTGGTGGAGGACCTCGGGAGGCAGCCAGGAGATCCAGAACGGCCTCTCCCTGTCATTGGCTGACTCGTCTCCTGAAGATGAAATGAAGGATGAGGTGTCAAACGGAGGGCTGTTGGAGTCGGCAGAGACCCACCGTCCTGTGAGTGGGAGTTTTCATAAACTGGGCTTAGATCCATCACTCCTTCTGTGTGAGCCTCACGCTGCCTGCCAGGCCACACAGAGAGCTGTGAGACAGATCCAGCAGCAGCTCGCCGCCATGGTGCAGCAGCACAGCCAGACCCAGGGAGGGCAGCTCGACTCTGGGGAGAAACGGGATGACAGCCCTGCAGTGATTTCCACCACCAGGGAATCCTCAGACAGTCAGGACTCTGCTGAGGCTGAGCAGGGGTGAGAGCTTTGTGCCAGCTTCTTATGTTTTTATTGTTTATATGTGATTATCAGACCCATGATCATAGCACTATAGCCATGATTATAAAACTAGTTTTACTGCGCATCACTTTTTCTTTGAAATCTGGCAGGGCCATGTCTAAAACTAACCTCATTCCCATCAGTCTCAGCCATCTCGTGGTCTTATTTTCTTTGTGATTAACTTTGATTGCTGAATCAGGCGGCTGTTTCTTCTCCCCAGTTCTGAGGACCCGGAGACTCTGCTGTCATTATCCTCAAAGATGTCCAAGCATCAGAAAGAGCTGGCTGAGCTGCCAAACACACTCAAGGTACAACCAAAGCTTACAAGAGAGAGTCGTCTCTCCCAAAGTATCCTGAAGGCAGTCGTGGAAGTAAACCTTTCAGAGAGGATGTTAATGTTGATTCTGTGCGTGCAGTATTTGTCATTTCAACATGACAGTCAAGTAGTAAGATATACCAAGGACCTTTGTGCTCCCTCTATGATCTCCCACCCACAGAGAGAGAGGGGAGCAGTTTCATGTGTCAGTTTTGACCTGTTTCTCTGCTCACAGCTCTACCCTCAGGGTACCTGCTGGCTATCCCATCATGCTCCTTGTTTTTTTTCCATTTCTGATTAGCACAACCAGACAGTTTGACATCTTAACAGCAAGAAGTGCTTAGTATGAAGAGTTTAAGTTGCACAAATAGTTCACTATGTTGCAGATTTCTCTTCACATGTCACAGGAACTCTTTATTGTGATGTAAGATGCTCTTCAGTTTTTAGATGTATTATTATATTTGCAATTTAATATATTATTAGGATGAAACACTGATCCCCAGGGCTACAGAATGAATGTTTTTGTCTTTCAGGTGTACCCTCACCCAGATGTTGTGGAATGCTGTCTGGTTCTTCTGCATCTCAGCAAATCTTCAATGTCTTTCTCGGACTCGCTCCTACAAGAAGCTAAAGATCTGCTTCGTAAATATGGGACAAGTCCCTCTGTCCTGAAAGCCTCGCAGCGATTCCTCATCTGATTCATTTGCTGGCAGTTTGGGGACCCGTCTGATGGTCTGACTTCATGTCTCCGCTGCTACACTGACTGTTTACCTGCATCCACACAAAGCATGCTCAGATGTGTTCAGTCAGACACCTCAAAAAGCACGTGGTTCCAAACTGCAGACTTTACACACTCTGATATGTTTCTTTGAGTTTTCTGATACACTCAAAGCAGCATTTCTGCAGTTTTTTTTCTACAATAAAAACAAACTTAATAAAAAGTCCTGAGTCAGCTTGATTCCACATTTAAAAGTGCCTGAAGGAGTCTCACCAATTCTGAAGCCGGACAAGGTCAAATTATTTCTATAATAGTTACAATCACAGATTGATGGATCTACTGTATATTGATAAGAACTGGGCTGGATGGAGTAATATCTATTACCTTTGAAAGCATAAGAACATAAATGTCCAGCCGGACTGAACAAGAGCCCTGAGTTTAAACCCAGTGGAGAATTCACCAAAAGAGATGATGGCAGAGGTGACTGTGTGGAAAGTTTTTAAAGCCTTATTTTGGAGCAAAATAACCAAACACTGTTTTCACTGGTGTTTCTACATATTTAGTCCTAACTGTAAAAACCGATGCATAAAATATCTGCCGCTTCTAGAGACTGAAGTCTTAAAAAAAGAAACTGATTTAAAATGATCATGAAAAGCTTTTAGAACTGTGTGTGCATCAGAAGGTAGTGAAGGTGGTCTCTCACTACACAGCTTCCCTTAGAAAAACTCATACTAATGGTCGTCTTAGCACACCTTTGATATACACACTGACATGTCAAATTTCGTTTTCAATGAACATCTTCAAAAGAACATCACAGAAGTCTTTGTTGTATCGTACAGGCTGCTTGGACGTATTTCTTAATTTTGCCTGTAAAATTAAAGCTCACCTTTCAAAAACCATCAGAATTTTCTCTGTAGCACCAAATGGTTTAGGAGTTGAAGCAAAATTTAGGAGGAGATGATTTTCCTGTTTTCAGAAAGCTGTACATTTGTGCAAAATGCTCATCTTCTCTCTCCAAAATTATCAGAATTTTCTCTATGAGCACAAACTGTGATGGAGTCCATCTATATATCATTAACCCTTCTACACACAGACACACACTGTGTTTCTGTAAATCTACTTAAGAAAAGAGCAAATGCTTTTTGCTTGCATTGAAAATACAAAACAATTTAATGTACAACTGTTTAAAACAATGAAGAATGTAAAAAAAGAAAAGTGACCACAACACCTGCACAAGTGACCGTGGACAGTTTGATCTGAGGGTGAATGTACAGAAGGACAGCAGTTTGGCCAGTGAAGCATGTGAGTACCCAAGCACAATTATACACTCCAACTCCCACTGTTAAAAGTTTCTCAAAGTGGAAAAGAGCTAAAACATTTATTTGCATCAAAATTATACATTTTAATTTACAGGCCCTTCCAGCATTAACTTAAAAAGAAAGAAGGAAAGAAAAAAAAAATCCCTGCAACAAGAGAAGAGTCCGGCTGATGAAAAAGACCCGACCTTTCGTGTCAATGTTTGGTCTAAAAATCACAGTAAGATCGAGCAGCTGGTCCCATGCTGTAAAGAAAGATGTCACTGATGCTGTGAGAGAGAAGAAAACAAAAAAAGCTTTTTTAAAAAAGTCTTATGAATATATGGCCATATACTCATAAAAGTGACTAAAAAGAAAGCGGTGAAGGAGCCACTGTCACTTGGCAGGGCGACGCTCAAACAAATATGCATTTAGTAAAGTCTTGCCGAGGGACGTCTGAGAGCATGTGGTGGGGGGTCTGCTGGTTGGGTTTTAAAACAAGTGCATGTTCCACTTGGAGGGTCGAGCGCTCAGTCAGTGCTTGTTGTTGGTCTCCTCCTGGCCCGAGCTGGAGATGGCGTTCTGGGGTTGGGTGGAGCCCGAGCCCAGGCCGTACAATCTCCCACAATACTTTGCGTCGTCGATGTTGTCTTCGAAGAAAAGCTGCAGACAAAATATAAAGTTTCACTGACATGACTCAAACACTGTCTCAGGTGTGCAAACAGGAATGTTGTTTGATCAAAACTTGCTTAATTTGTATCTGATTTCCATTAGTTTAAATTCATATTTATTTTCAAAGAAAGGACGTTTGGATTCACAAACATGCTAAATAAGTCCAGTTTGAGTTTAGTGAATAACATTAAATATTTAAAGTGGTAAATTACATTAAACTACTGTAATATCTGATCTTTTGACTCAGATCTCCAAAGTAACTCAAAGTTCGGATAAAGAGCAAACATGAGCATTTAATAATGCTGCAGATGCCATCGTGAGTTCTACCAGAGATCAAACCGGTATCTGTGAGAGCGTACCTCCTTCATCCTGAAGAACGCCATGCCTGTAAGCAGTGAGTCGGACCCAGCCTGATGTTGCCGTCCAATCCTCTTCAGCTCCAGTTGGTCTGCCACTTCCTGTAGCCCTCCCTGCAAACACACCACGGTCAGATATCTGTCAAAACTCATCCTGATCTGATCTGACAGATGTCTTCTATTTAAAAGCGAAGCCATTAACAGCTTCAAGTCTAGCCGAAGCACCAACTCAGATGTAGTGACTCAATTATCCAGGTTTACCTTCAGGTTCTTGCAGCTTTTCATCAAGTACTTGACGTCATAGATCGCTGGGAAAAACAAGTTGAGGATCTGAAAGAAGTCGTGCTCCTCCTCGGGAAGGCGTGCATCCGTCAGGAGCTTCACCAAGTAGCCAAAGTCATACCCACTGAGGACCAAAGGACAAGAGGACAGCTGGGTTACACTGATGATGTCTAAAGAATTACTTACAGTCTTCTCTGCAGGAACGAGACTTATTTAAAATTATTTCCCGAAATGAAATTGAGAAATTAGGTGGACTGTGTCTTGGAGAATGTAACAGATGTCTAAACTGATCAGGTTCAGCCTTTTCATTTCCACCAGTATCCACAACTTTTAGTCCCAGGAGCTTTAAAGGAAGTCAAATGTTCCCTTCTTTCAGCTTATTGCTTCTTTGGGACACTAAAATTATTTCTCAGAGTTTAATTTAGATCCCGGTGGCCATGGAATCCATTTCCTTCAAACCTCCTACTCTTTGGTTAAAGTTCCTGGGATAGAAACAACGCTAAAAGAAACAGAGATTCAGAAACTCGTTGAACACCTCACAGATGCAGAAATATCACAGAAATACCTCTAAGAAAACGGTTCAGTTTGCTTTAACACTACACATGCTGAGCTTCATTCATGGTTTTAGAAAGGTCTGCAGAGAGCAACGTTACACCATTTATTTATTGTTAAAATCATTTTTTTATTGTATACAACTAAAAGGTGGTGTAGGGTGCAAACACACGACTGACCTGTGGAAGGAGAGCCACTTGACGTTTTCACACAGCACCAGGCCGGACGTCATGAGGAGCTCAGCAAAGTAGAGCGTGTCGATTCCCTCCTCTTCGTGTTTTTTAAACTGGAGGCCAGAGTTCTGAAGCAGGTCTATGGAGTCTTGCGAGTACATGTCTTCTCTGGAAGGAGAACCGGAGAAAAACACATTTAGTAAATTCACACCGTTTAAAAAAAAAGCTTCACGCTTTGAAATGTGCCTTTTTAAACAGCCAGCAGGTGGCGAATCCCGCAGCTGCAAAAAGACCTGCGGTTGTATAGACATCTACGGGGAAAAAAACAACCCTTTGGCTCTTTTGATCTCATCAGGTCACAGAGCAAATTGTCAGTTACTATTTCAAAACTTACCAAATATGACATAATGCTCATTTTGTATTGTCAAAGAGGGCAGCAAAGCAGGGTATGTCTGAAACTGTCAGTGTGCAGTTTGACCCTTAACTACAGGACTTTAACCAGAAGGTGCTGTAAAAGCCAGCTGTGTCCATCTTTTACATACAGTCTATGAGTGCAACAATCAATTTACAATTGCTCTAACATGATTTCAACTTAGTTCCAAAGACATGTAGACATATGGTGGAGATGAAGTTATAATGCAACAGGTGATTAAGTCAGCCCTTCTTCTCTACATTCAGTCACAGTCAGTACACCAAAACGTTCAGATGGTTGCAACACAATGAAAAGAATGAGGATTTAAAGAGAGTCCACTCACGTAAGGTTAAACTTGAAGTTAAACTGCCACGTTGTTGTGCCAGGGGGATAATCTCCTTCCTCATTCATGAACGTGAGCCCAAGCTGGATGATCTTCAGGAGGTCGACATTGCACCTCAGCAGCTGGTACTGGTAATCCACTGTGCTCCGAAACTCTCCAATCGGTCTGACAACAACTCCGGGGAACTCTGTGTCCTGGTGAACAATATCAACAAGTGTTTGTTTACAGTTTTTCTTCACTCAGAAATCTGTCATTACTCACTGAAATAAGAGCCTGAGAGCAGTGAAAGCTAAGGAAATGAGTAGCCATGAGTCTTTTAAGGACATTTAGGTAAATTTTATGATTAAATATGAAAATAATATTTGAGATCAACTGCCCCCCCCACAGAAAACATCAATAAACAGAGATTTTAAAAATAAATAAATGGGAGCAGGAAAAAAAGATACCAATAGGGCAGGTATCTAGAGACAAATGTCATTTGTAAAACCACAGCTACTAAATTAAAAAAAGACTATATCACAAAATTCACCTCAAATTCAACTGTGTAAAAACATTGGACAAAGAAATTAGGCCATCACGCCAGAGACTCACCATTGCAATGTAATTGTAGCTTTGAATAATCTGCCGAATCTTCCTCATTTCGTCCTCAACATTGCTCGCCCAGACCTCACAGATTATCTGACTGGAATCTGTAAGTGCGGCTGGCATGTTGGCAGGTCAGGTGAAAAAAGCCCAACAAAAGCACTCGTTACCGAGGCGGCGGGCGGCAGTACACCGAAAAAGGAAAAAAAAAAGAAAAAAGAAAAAAAAACACAACTCTGGGGGAAGATGAAAAGAAAACTGGTATCAGAAGAGAAGGCCAATTAATGCTTGTAACACGAGAAAAGAACACACACATATGGGAATACTTTTCATTTTCACATTAATAGAGAGGTTTGCAGTCAAGTCACTTAATTATCTGTATTCTGGTAAATTTTATTCATCAATTTGTACATCAGTTCATGATCGTAGGGTTGCCAGACAGTCAGACACTTGAGGTCGGTCTTATAAAGCAGGATTGGGTCTTATTAACACAACTTCAGGGTTAACTCTTTCCAGTGTTATGAGGCTAGTCCAGTGCTAAAGAACTCACGGCCAAATTTGTTCAACAGGGTATGTTTGAGATATGAAATCCACGCCTACTGACAGTTCAACCAATTCAATCAATTCTCTGGAAAAATCTTTGGGAAAACCAAAATAAACAAACAGAAAAAAAAGGTTTAAAGATCCACCAGACCTCAGTGCATGAAGAGTCAAGTTTTTGTGTTTCCGTGATGAGAAATTTGGGTTCTCTTGATTTTTCCTTGACAGCTATGCAAAATTTTGACACAACTTTATTGCAAATTACAAATTTGCACATAGGTTTAAGTCTACGTGTGAACTCTGTTTTCATAATTATCATTTACCTATAAAAACCAGAAGTGAAACAATGAAACTGTCGCTTTCAGCTTGTAGTAAGTTTTTACGGTGTTCACATTTTCTAATAGTATAGTTATGACCTCCACTGGAAAATTAGTTGTTCTCTTGCTTATTCATCAGTATGATTGGTTATATGCTGCCTCCACCAGCTTTTTTATGTAAACATGCTTTTAACTAGATAGAGAAACCCTGGGTAAACTTGTCGGGTTGATAACTACCTCCGACCACTTACCGTAATTGTCGGGCTATAAGCCGCTACTTTTTGCACCAGCTTTGAACCCTGCGGCTTTTAGTCAGGTGCGGCTTTTCTATGGATTATCCATGATTTTTGTCATATCGTAAGACGATTTGTTTTGTTTGTTCCGCTGTTGTACGGCACTACGTTGCCTGGCGGAAGGGCATGTGATCAGACACACAGTATCGGGGTTCAAGAGTGGTGTGTTGGTCACGTGTCCATCCGCCAGACAACATAGTGCCGTACAAGTAGCGCGAAAAACAAACTTCAAAGTAGCGCTACACGTTCAGCGGGAGTCGTGGATGATGTGCGGCGATAAACTTGCGAAAAGCAAGTTATGCTCAACTCCACCGGTGGATTCTGACAGCGTGGAAAAGTGTGAAAACATCAATGATCACCAACGGATTTCGAAGGGCTGGACTGCTGCATGATGGAGAGGAGGACCCCACCACGGCCCTTCTGAGGGTGTTCGACTCTGACACTGACAACGAGGATTTCTTTGGTTTTGAAAGTGACAACGAAGGAAAGAAGCTGAGAGTGGATGATGAAGCCACCCTGAGCCTGTTCGTATCTGACACTGGAGAAGAGGACTTTGGTGGTTTTAGTGGGCAGGAAGATGGTGGTGAATGACTGACTTTTCTTCTTGTTAAAGCCGTGTCACTGCACCTGAGCCTAAAAGGTAGTCTGAATCTATTTTTCTGGTGTGCTGTAGGTTATTGTTATGTACTACATTTGTTACTCATTTATGAAGCACAGTACATGTTTCCTACTTGTAATTACTGCTACTTGTACATATACCTAAAAGGTTATGCAAATATGTACCCATAACTTGTTTTTCAAAATATTAATAAAAGGGGTGTCTCCAAACAGCCATCTCTTTCCTGACAATTCCCTTTGTGCATATTCTCTTACATATGATAAGTCAACATTGAGACACCTGCGGCTTTTAGTCAGGTGCGGCTAATGTATGTACAAAACAGGATTTTCCCCTGATTTTAGCTTGTGCGGCTAATATTCAGGTGCGCTTTGTAGTCCGGGAAATACGGTAGTTAGATTGCTTATATTAGATAAATTAATCCACACAAAAGAGATAAAATGGGTACGATGGTTATACCATATCCGATGAAGCCAGTACAAATTTTTGTGTGATAAAAACATTGTGACATCAAGCACAGGATGATCCCATGCGTTTAGTGCGCATACGCTGTTGTATACAACCAGGATATGAAGGTACATGAGAGAAACTAGCAGCTGGAAATGTGTGACCCAAAAATAAACAAATGACTTCTTCATCAAGCACAGCTTGAGCTCTCCGTAGTAACAATCCATATGACAGGAAGAGCAAACAGTGGATGGAAATTAGTGATACGGTTGCATGGTGACAGAGGGGCACCTATTCCTCTATTTTTCAAGTTGCAAGTGGATCTCTAAAAACATTGTGCAACTCCTGAAAAAATATGGTTACTTTACTTTAGTAAAAAACTGTTCAGCAGTTATACTTCCTCTTACAATTTAAATAGTGAAATAAATACTATAAACGGTGCTTCAGCTAGTCATATGTCATCACAAACTTCGTTTTGAAATATGTAAAACGTTAGTAAATTAAACCCACTTTTAAAAAAAAATGTTTAAAATCAGTGGGGTTTTTTTGTTTGTTTGTTTGTTTGTAGCAAATTCCTGGTCAAAATCTCACTGGTGGACATAAAGAGAATAAATACATACATATATAGATAAGTACGTAAATAAAATCCTGAACTTTACTACAAAGACTACGGTATACAACGTAACGATTAAAGAAACTGATGGACATTATGGACAATGCCAGGCATCCTCTGCACACGGCCATTAACAACCAGAAGAGTCTGTTCAGTGACAGGTTGCTTCTCCCAAAGACAAGAACTAACAGACTTAAAAACTCCTTTGTCCCACACGCCATCAAACTGTTTAACTCCTCTCTGGAGGGGAGAGGGAGGGGAAACAGGAGGACAAAGGAGGGAACAACTAAGCTGTAGTGCCTCTTCACCTCACTGTGCAATACTTTTGTAAATAGTCAACGGTGCAATAGACTCAATACTTGAAATGTGCAATTCACTTGTATTTTTATTTTTATTCCTATTTATTCTATTTATCCCCTTCGTATATTTTATTTATATTGTCTCTGTATTTATATATATGTGTGTGTGTATAACTCTGTAACTTCTGTCGGTGCTGTGCTTTTTTGGAAATCGAATTTCCCAGAGGAACCCACCCGAGGGATTAATAAAGTTCTATCTTATCTTATCTCTCTTCTCTTAACGTAAAAAAATTAATATAACCACTAAAAACAGTAATCAGTACTATAGTCATATGGGTGTGAAACACGAAAAAACAACCGAGGATGTGCCGTTTAAACACGCAGCACCAAGAACAAATCAAAGGTATTTTAATTGAAGGCTCTTTCAGCCTTCTACCCGTTTTAAGTGTGGGTTATTCTACACATCCAGTTTTTAGAAGTATCGAGCTCATGAACTTAGACAATGCTCCAAAATAACTACCCATATAAGTACCCTGTGCTGACCACCGAGCGGCGACACTTTGTTCTTGAAGGACTTTAACCTGTTACTGAAAGGTGTCCCATTATAGTGATGCCTGCTGTTACAGTGAGAGGTATAAAGCGCCTTTGTGTTACCATGACATCATGAAGAACTCACATTGGCTTTTGTTTACGATACTAGACTAGCTAACCCAAATGCTAAATGCTAAAATGAAAAAAGCACAAGGGTCTTTTTTTGGGGGAAATTGTTGCTAAAAGTTTGAGAGCTTTTAATAACGTGCAGCTTAATTTTTTTTTTTTAATAAAACTGACGACACTGCAAAAAAAAAAATATTGAAGCTAGCACGGCGTTTAGCACGAATGGCTAACGTTTACGAGCTAAGCCTCGCGTTGTCGGGAAAGCTACCATCACGGAAACGGAGATTACATAAAAGCAGCTCTGCTTTTCTACATCTCATAGTCTCACTATAGTTGAACGCACTTCAACTACACCACAGCGCTGCTGTGGAAGAATAAAGAAAATAATTTACCTGAAAATTTCTTCAACGTACCCTTCCAAGCTAGGTGATAGCACCCCTATCTTCTTCTTCGCTTTCTTTCTGCTGTTGCTGCTTCTTCCTCTTTGCGTTTATTAGGTGAGAACCTTCAAATGGGCACTGCGCCACCCATCGAACCGGAGAATATAAAGTGATAAGATGACATGCTGGGGTACATTTGTTTCCATTTTTGGATATTTTCATCTTTATTTATTTTTTGCTTTCAAATATATTTTTACTTTGAATTCCCTAACGTCTAGATGGTTTCACTTCAGACACTTCAGGATTACCTTTAAATTTTTTTGTTGTGCTTTAACTCAGATATTCATATATCTACTTCCTATAACATATACATTAATAAATTTCACTGGTAATCTAATTGTAATGTTGTAAACTGTGAAAGAGGTGCTTTTACATTGATCTGGATAATCCCTCCACCATAAGAACTATTTTCTACCAAAGACACAACCACAGTGAAAACAGTCAATTAGCCAGACTGAAAAATTGAAATGATAATTTCTATAAAGGATTAACAAAAAACATGTCTGGTTTCTCATCAGACCAAGGATTCTGTCACGAGATTAATTTAGTCACGAGAAGCCAAAGAAAGTATGTGCGCACACAAAAAGTCAAAAACCACTGACAACATGTAACCCTGCAATTTAAACACAAAAAGCTTGAAGGAAGCACATTTATTTGAATCTCATCTCAGTAATATGCCATAGCGTACAGTATATTGCTCCATATTACTCCGAAACCATAAATTTACATGCCCACAACACTCAGCTGTTAGCAGTCCTCTATCTTCTTGGCAGACAGAAGTTTTCATGTTGGATAGATGACAAAAGGGGAAAGCAGGCTTATAACACTGACACTTACAATCATCATGTTTGTATACCTCACTAATGAGTTTTATTTTGCTGTGCACTGCTTTTTTATTTCATTGATGGAAAAATTGATGAAACAATGGTTTTCTACATGGTACCTACAGGCTTTGGGGATGGACAGTAAGGACAAAGCAGACATGGAGTAAATTATAAGCTGTGGCAGGACAGGATGTTCAAACTTTTTTGATTGTCAACATTTGAGCTTGTACATTTTTGTACAAGAGGTAACCAATCAATATAAAGTTGGTT
Organism: Aulonocara stuartgranti; assembly: GCF_965226115.1. NCBI lineage: Eukaryota > Metazoa > Chordata > Actinopteri > Cichliformes > Cichlidae > Aulonocara > Aulonocara stuartgranti. The sequence goes on from NC_138946.1 coordinate 4,286,798, forward strand.
CAACGGGAGTTTCAAGTTAAATGATAAACTGTACAGTATAAGAAAAATGAGGTTCATTTTGAATTTGTGAACAAAGCTGCTTAAAAAGAGACCAAAAGTATAGAGCAGGAAATGAAAATAATACGTCCCTTTCAAGATTTATTATTCTATTTCTCCTAAACAAACTGCAACTCTGAATCTCAACTCAGCATCGCTTAAACATTTAGACGATTTCTTAAAGGTTTATTTAAAATGCTCTTACAGAATGCAAGGGCATTAATGTAAACTATTGAAGCTATGTGACCAGCTTGTTGGTCTTTTTTTTTTTTTTAAATGCTCCACGACTTTTCTATCAAATCTAGTAAAAGTGGTGCAGTCGTAAAAGAAATGTTGGCTCAAAGTCTTCTTTAAATCTGAGGCTGTCTATAGAGAAAAAGAGACGTTGGCTAGAACGAGTGCTGACATGCGATGGTGCAAAATTTAAAATTGATATTGGATGTAAACCTAGAAGGATGTGGGTTTAAAACAAAGGGAAAGAAAACTCCAAATATCATCCTTCAGTTAGCCAAAAAGCAACAGAACTGTAGGCTTATCACATTCAGTCTGCCCCTGATTTAAGGACAAGTTGCCAAAAACTAAAATTATTGTGTCTTGAAGATTTTAGCAAACACACTTAGAGTCCAGCTGCTCCAGGACCAGCAATGATTTGCTTTGCAGTAAGAGTGAAGCCTCATGTCTACATCTTACCATTTATTTTGTTAAGATGTTCTTTTGGAAACAAGTTATCACTGGTTGGTATCCTGTATGAGATGCCTGAACTAAGTGAATGAATAACACCCAAGAAAAGGTAGTGTATTTTGTGCAATGAAAGTAAAAATTGTTCTGCGTTCATTATAAATCCACACTGTTCTTCTTCTTCTGTACACCAATGACTTCATATAACATACAGTCCAAATAAACCAGCAATGCGCAGAAAGGTAACACTGTTTGACAAGAAAACATTTTCTCTCCTAATCTCAAAGTAGATTTTGTCTTGAGCTGAAAAACCAGACAACTTAAACATTTTAAAGATATGTCAGTTCTCTGCTGAGACTCTGAGCCCCAGCTTAGTGGCTGTAGTGGAGTGCAGAGGTCAGGTTAGCGGGTCACTGCTGCGTAAGCTGAACTCTCCTCTCGATGTGAGATATCTCCAGTATTGGCATAAGGAGCTGGAAGGCATCCTGGATGTAAGATGCACTGTTGGATGCCTGTGTGGGATTTAAAAAACAAAGAACACGTTAGTATGAAATATCAATCTCCAAATGTCCATACTAATGTCTGTTAATCTATATGGGGTTTTAAAACTCAAACTTCTACAAGCAGAGATGAAGCAGGATGAAGTGGTGTGGAGGAACTAGCCAACCAATTTTAAATCAGCTTTTGCTTTTGGTCACACTTTGTATAAAACACCATAAAATCAAGTCTCAGCACAGTTTTCTCTGACTATTAGAACGTAGCTTTCGTGTTGAATAGCTGTAAATCTTCTCCTGACATCTAGTCATGTTTCAGTCATGAGCTGAAATAATATTTCTTTGACAAAAGTCTTAATTTACTCTAATATCATTGTAGCACAGTCCTTGTCAAGACAACCAAAAGTTAAAGTGCTCTGAGCAGCAGATAAATAAATTGTTTTGTTTATTTTAGCTATAGTAAATATTTTTGATATACTTTTCTTGCAATTAAGTAACAACGACAGTCAGATAACTGATTCTGTTCTGTTCTTCTGCTGAAGCAATGAGCTGATACGACTTCTTAGTTTTAAATTACAGGAAATGATTATATTGAGGTTTCTCCAGAACCCTACTGGCTGGAAAAATCAGACATCTAAAGTAAGTCATCAGGAATTTTACAGACAACACAACTAAGGAAATACAGACTAAATGAAGAAGGTTCGAGAATTGACCCCTGTGGGACACCAAATCAAATTTAAAAGGAAAGACGAGAACGCTTCTTGTTTTACACGAACGGACCTTTAACTGACATACTGAACTGCGAAGAATCCCAAAAGATGAGGATCTCTATAAAGTAGACAGTGCCAGAACCCCTGGTGTGTTGTATGTATTCGAAAAACAAAAACATTTTGGACAATTCATTAATGAACATATGTTGGCTGCAGTAATATGACAAACCTCTAAAAATACTCCTGTTATCAGGGGGTTGAGGACTTCTCCCTTCTCGTTTGACTGTAAAACAGAAAAAAATTAAATTAAAATGATCTCTCTGTGAAACAAAGAATTAGTGGTTTGGAAGAGAAAACACTGCAAAGAGAAGCATAAATTAGGGTTTGACATAAAAACAGAAAAATGTGGATGGAAACAAAATGATGAAGTTTGTGGCTAATGCAGATCTCCTTCTAAAATGATATTTATAATATAATAACTGTGAGACATCAGCTGAACTGCTTACTATGATTCCTTATCAACAGTGTGATAATATGAAGAAATAATAAACAAGTGGAGGTCAGATTAACAATAAATGACATCAGTGGAAAATAAAACATCTGTTACTTTTAAGACTTTAAATTTACATAGTAAATATGAAAATCGAAGTGTGGTGGGACAAATGCTTTACAAGCATCAGGTATCAGTGACGCCCTGACGTTAAAACAGATGGATAGGATCTTGAAACTTACCCCTGCTGCTGTCAGGCAGGAAGTAAACTTCTTGGACAGCAGTGAGATTTCTTTACACAGGACAACAGTTAACCTGAGAACAGACAGCATGACAAAAGGTATACAGTTAATTAAAGTGCACAGAAAAAGTGAAATATCCCCACCCCTGAGTCCCCCGCTCATGCTGTCTTACTGTGACAGGACGCTGGCCTCTGCACTGCCATTGGAGAAAAGGATCATCTCAGCCAGTTTGTGGAAAAGCTCGATGGATCTGGCCGTCAGCTCGGCCAGACTCCTGATAGCTGCAGCATGAACCTCCTGACAAGATTCAACACACACACCATTGCTACTTGGTCAAATCCTGCAGTCAAGTATTACCCTCAAACATCCAATACTTGCAATGTTGGACACTGAAAAAATATATATATGTTGATGATGTCAGTAAGACATACCTCCACACTATGCTTCTTCACATCCTCCTCATTTACATCTGTTTCCACATGCTGTTTGGTCAGCTCACTAATCAGGCTGGCGGAGCTCTTACAGGCCTGTTGGATGTTAGCAATCATACTTTAACAGGAAATTGGCGAGTTGAGAATTAGCAGTTACTGTAAATCAGAAAGAGACCAGTCTAATAGATTTAAAAGCTATGAGTGTATCTGACATATTTCTGTTACTTTTCCCATCAAATTAACGACAAGGGAGACAAGTTAAGGTCCTTGTAACATTTCGAATAATGAGTCAGAAACTGGCAGGAATATGATTCTGCACAGTGAATTGTTTGAGCTGTACCTTGCTCAGTTTGTCTGCAGTTGCAGAAACACTGAGGCCCTCCATGGCCTCCTTTAACTCCCTCTCAAACTCTAATCCGTCTTCATCTGCAATTAGAAATGCACCATCATTTATTTCAGGTTCTTCTTGCAGCTGTGAAACTTTTATAGCCGATTTAAAAGACATTACCTTTACTCTCATCAACTTCCTCATCATCGAACTCCACCAGGGAGAAGGAGCTTTTGATTTGGTCGAGCTCATCTCTGAGCTCAACCAGCTCGTCTCCTGATAGAGTCAAGAGCACCGACTTCACCTACAGCACACACAAGAGAAAATACTTTACTAGATTCCCCAGAAATGTAAAGCATAGAAACAGTGTCTTTGTATGTTTTTAGCTACAGCAGAAGTGATATTTTGGCAGAGACTTTCATTGTACCTTTGACTCACTCTCTCGAGATAGAATCTCCAGAGCTTCAAGGTGTGACAGACCCTGAAATTCATCAAACAGCATCCCGTAGTGAGCGACCACCTTCTTGTCTGAATTTGCCGAGTCTTTGTCTGCTGACTGCAGCTCCTCTCGCTCCTTCGCCTCCCTCAGCACCTGAGAAACAAAGAGTGACAGAGTTGAGAGAGTGTGACACATGATAAGGGACACGGCTCCAGAAATCTATGTCATCCACTAAGCTTTAAAGTCTTCATATATATATGTTCCCTCTTGTCCATTAAGTTTGAGTGAGATTTTAGGATTTTAGCTTGGTTTTGTATTTACTACCTACCTGAGAGAGAGTGGCGTTCCGTCTCATCAGTCCTTTGGTCTTTTTAAAGCCAGGATCACCTTCTGCTATCACGTCCATCGTCTTCTTCCCAATGAACTCAAGAGCATCTAGACCTCCTGTTATCACGGTCTTACCCTGTGAGGAAGCCCAGTTTAAACTTTTCTTTAAAATATGAGCTAAAATAAATTCCTAACTTTTGTCAAGTGAGAACAGTCGCACCAACACACAAGTGCTCTCTAGTTTTAAGCATCAGCTTACCGTGCTCTGGACGACGCTACTGAGTGACGACAACATTCCCATCGCACTTCCCACTGCTGACGATTCATCTACTGCTTTGTCGGGCTCCATGCTGGTGCCATCTACAGGAGAAGACACTAACGACATAAAAATCAATGTCCAAGGATTACACGAGAGAAAAAAATAATAATTTAAATGGGTCAATTCAATTAATTTCATTTTCATTTGGACAAATCTTTCCTTCACAAAGCTATGGGACTTGAAGGAACTCAGTAGCCTAAAGATGTTTAAATCAAAATGAAAGTAAAACTCTATTAATTTGCTGCTGTAACATCAGAAACGGAGTACTAAAGCAAATATATCCACTTAGCAATCTACAGGATCAACAATTTTCTGCCACACTCTGCCAGCTCCCGTCTTATCTGAAGTACCGGTGTTGCATTTTGCTTTTATATTAATTTTGAATTCTTGGCAGATCTCCATCAGCCAGTCCTCTCTGACTGAAGTGATCAACATCTGATTGGTTCATTAGCAGCAGATGAAAAGTCAAATCAAATGTGCCCATTAAAGTGTTTTGATACATCTTGATCATCTTGACTGGAGAGCCTGGCTTTATTGATCCTCCAGGTTCTAACAAACATTTTTCATATTCACAATAATGCGGCCTTACCCTTCTGTTTCTCTTCTTCCTCCACCTGAGCTGACAGTTCGGTTGGACTGGGGATTCCCAGTGATGTCTCAGCCTTCTCGATCACCTGAGTGATACCTTGGCCTAAACAGACAGAAGACATCAGTACATATAGCAGAGAAGCTTTAACAGTAACAGAATGAAAAAGGCCAAAGCAAGACTACGTTTAAACAACAAATGACTTGGTGTTGTACTATTTTTCAGAGGAGCCAACTGTGTACTTGTAAAGACTGAGTGATGTGTTGGATACTCACCCACAGTGGTCACAGTAGCTGTTGCTGTGGATAAGATGGATTTGCCCCAGCTGCCCCAGTAACCCCAGCCACCCTGAGACACGGTCGACTGATTGGATGTCTGAGAATGAGGACAGAAGGAGAAAGAAGAAAAGACACAAAACAGATGTTGTGAATGAGTAAAACAGAAAGATGACTTCAACAAGTGCCTTTTAGTGGTTTCACAGAAAACCATTAAAGATTATGACAAACGCAGCTTGTTTAAAACTCACATTTCACACAAGAATAACTATCCAACACATCAGACCATTTAGTCTAAGCCCATTAGGTTGTTAAATCATCCAATAGATAATTAGATGACATCGCACATCAGCAGGGTCATTAAGAATCTCATGTGAAAGTGTTATTGCACCCACGCTCATCAGGTATCACACTTCCCTGTGAGATAGCTTTACAGTGTCAACGACCAAACACACAAGCTTCTTTTGAAGATGTTTATGTGACATGATATGTTGCAGGATGAAAAAGAAGTCATGATGGAAATTATGGCTTCAGCTCTTCTCTTTTTGCAATCATCTTTAGTTCTTCGAGTATGAGCAGTACTTCAATTTCTACTACCTCTGCTGGCTGCTCATCCTCTTTTGGAGTCTCCTGAACTTTGGCCGCAGGCTGGGTTTCTGGCCTCCTCCTGGCTTTTCTCGTCGGAGCTACATCAGTGGAGATGTCAGGTGTGGATGGAGAGGAGCTGTCAGGGGTTCGAGCGGGAGAGACATTCTGCTTTTCCGGCGCTGCCTCTGCACCCTTGGCTGCTGCACAAGAAGCTTCACTGTCTGACATGTTACCAAATGTCTCAGTGCATACCTGGAAAGAAAGAGGAGGAAAAAAAGGCACTGCATAAACTCTGGCAATAAACAAAATGATTTGCTTGTTGCTTTGGATAGTAGCGGAAATGCCAGGTACTGGTTTGTAGTTAACTCTCTTGTGCACTTCTCACCTCATCACGTGTCAGTCGACCTTTCAACTGAGTCAGTCAACTTCACTTGTGAGTTTAATTTTTTTGTTTAATTATTATTATTATTATTATCATTATTAATAGTAGTAGTAGTGATAGCAGTAGTAGTATTCAGTTTCAATCATGAGTAAATTCAGTTCACCTCCCAGAGGAGTCCGGGTTCCTTTTTTTTTTTTCCACACTAACACACATTAAAAAAGTACTGAAAATTTTACCTTCATATTATGAATATTTTCAAATTAAAAGTCCCTTGATGTACATGGGCTGGGATTTCAATTTGTGTTACTTTTTCAGAATTTTTAAACCTTCATAACTTTATAAGTACATTTATAACTTTATAAGTTTTTACAGTTAAAAAGAAAAAAACAAAACAAAAAACCCAACGACACTTAAACTTGGATAAGATCTGCAATCGAAACATTTCAACAAAATCACAGCTTCAAAATCAGGATTTTATCAAAATGTACGTACAAAAGAAATGAAAAAAGAAAAGAAAGGTAGAAAAAAAAGAGACCTTTTATATGAAATTAACTGTTTTAGGGGGGGGGGGGGGGGGGGGGGGGGTGATACATTCTAATGTCAGGGAGATAATCACTAATTTCAAAAGACTTAGTCTTGTAACAGTGACTCCAGTAAATCAAACTTGTGAGGGAATCTCTGCGTCTTTTCATAAAAACAGAAATATTTTGACCGGGGCTTCACAAGAGGAAGAAACACTACATACTGCTCTGTTCATAAGCTGTTCTACTCATAAAAACGAGGTGCACTAAATGTTTCTTTAGCTTGGCCCTTAACCAAGGCTTTAACCAACTCTAAGGAGATGTATTTTCTTATGGGTTTGAAGCAGAAGCTTTTCACATCTCCAAGCGTTAAATCGTGGAGCTGTCAGGACAAATCTAATTATTCTTACAATATGAGATTAATGCATTAATCCGACTTTGCATTGCTTTTAGCTATCCATGGGAGCTGGAGGTAGTGATGCTGAATCATATTTAAGTACATAGAAAGTCCAAAGTGACAAAGAAAACAATCATCACACAGAAGAAAAAGTAGGAGTTTGTACAAGTATAAAGATAATCCATAAAAATGTGTGTGTCACGTTTTCTTGTAGTCCGTGGTAATAGTTTAGCGCTGGGATCAATACGTACTGGATGTTTACTGGATTTACTGTTAAGTTCTCCCTTTCAAAACGCTTGCTAACAGTTTAGGAGAACATCGAGTTCGTGTCTTGCAAGTATCCTTTACACGAGCGTCAGCTGTTTTTCTAGCATCGACTGCTGGTTCAACTATAATAAACTAATAATTTAATGAGAAAAAACAAGCTAACTTAAGTTCCTTGCTATTAACTCACCTTTTCTCCTGCTCAGCTGTCAAAGTCGTAATGTTAGCAGGTGACGTTAGCTCAATCAGCTAATAGTTGTAGTAGTTTCCGCTTCCAAATTAAAAATAAGATCCGCCTTTTATTGTTTCGGTTTGCACTTTAGTATCTACACCTTTAGCAACTTCTAGTTTTCTGACAAACACTTTAATGGCTCAGATTTTCGTGCTGTGGTTTTTCCACCCGGATTAGCCACGTCATATTTTGTTTTCAAAGTCTAGCTGTTAGTCACAATGAAAAACACGAATTCCTGTTATTCTCTTCAAAATAAAAGTATGTAGCACATTGATGCTCACAAATTGACTGTAACGTCAAACGTATTAATCTTTATAGAAGAGAAAAAAACAAATGTGCTCAAAGTTTAATTTACAAAAAGTACAAACTCGAACCGAAAAGTTAGGTTAGTAGTTTAGGGTTCAGTTTTTGCAATATTATTTTGAAATGAATCAGTCCCATTAGGGGGGTCTGTCGTCCTGGATTAAAAAAAGAAAACAAGACTTCCGGAAACGTCAAAATAAAATGCGCTTAGTTAATGTATTGCTACTTTAATAATAATAATAATAATAATAATAATAATAATAATAATAATAATAATAATAATAATAATAATAATAATAATAATAATGTTTAATTCTAACAACAATATACAAATACAAATGACTATTAAATCCCTTGTTATTACTTATTGAAAAAAAATAGAGAAACACGATTAAAGATAAAAACTGCTAATGAATCATTGAATAAATAACAAAACGTTCAGTACATAAACTGTTTGACTTAGATTATTTCTTATAAATCGTGTAAAAATGTAAAATAAATAAATAGGCGACAGTGACGTGATCTCACCTACCTGCATGGAAGAGTTGACAGAAAACCACGCCCATTCACTCATACCTGTACTAGGAAGTGAATGGATCGGATGGATTGTGCTTCCTTGGCTGGCACACTCAAGGTAAATTACTAAAATAATTGTAAAACTTCACACTGCAGGCGAAAGCGCATCAAATCCGACTTTTTTGACCCTATGCGACCCATATCCGATCATGGTATGACGGTGTGAACAGCACAAATCCGACATCCGAACTGGGTCACTTTCGTACGTGGTACTGAATCCTATACATATCTGATGTTTTTTGCCACTTGCTGATGGTGGATTTGGCTGCCTTGGTTTCTGTGGGCAACAGGTGGGAATTTGAATGGTTTTAGTTCGAAAACCATTATCGTGCCTGGGACGCTAGTGCGGTAACAAGAACCAGTTTGTTATTTAATCAAGCTGTGTCTGACCTATGTTATATTTCTGTTTAAAACTCGGTGTATTATAGCACCACAGTACCTTTTACTGATACTTTCAGTCTGTAAACGAATTAAGGAATTGCCCACTTTTCCGATAATTTATTCTGAATTGTTAGTTTAGCGCACTCATTAAGCATCACTGTAAATGTGCCTCACGCCTGTCCCGTTCGCCGTATACTTAATGTTATAACCGAGATTTCTTTTCAGTACACTTACACAGGGTTCAGAAAAGATAGATTAAAAAAATGAGCTAAAAGTGACTTCAGAGCAAAATTATAATGTTATTCAAATAAAAGGGTGATGATTTTGTAACTTAAATGTTGGGACATGGAGAAAAATGAGATCAAGAATTCAACAAAGTGCTCTGAAAAAAAAAAGATTAAAAAACAAACAAACAAGCAAAAAAAAAAAAAACCTCACTGGAAGAAGAGCTTAAACACAACATTTAAACTCAAGTGATTTCCTTTTAATTAAAATTGTCCTGTAAAGGTTTTATGTCCTGATGATTACTGCATAAAATACTAATATACTAAACATTCAAATTTGTGAAATGCAGACGTACATATTATAAAGACACTAAAGAGCTAAGGGCCTGTTGTCATATGACGCTACATCAGATTTGACCGTTGACTTTTCCTGTTTTGCAGGTTTGTCTCGTCCCAATGTGAGCTGAACCTGTGGCTCTTTTCAACATGTTTTTGCCTCATAATCCTCACCTCTCTCACTGGCTCGCCACATTCTTACTGCTCAATTGCTGGAAAGCAGGTGGAGCTCACAATGGGTCAGAGGTGGTGACCTCAATGCAGCGGGCTAGCATCCCACCCATCGTGGTGAAGGAGGGGTCGAGCATGCTGATTACGTGTAACGTGACCGGGACCTATGATAACATCAGCTGGTACAACTCTAAAGGACCCCTGCAGGGTGACGACGCAGGTAGGACGAGGAAATGAAGCAGCGAGATTTTGATCAGCTTCGAGTTCTTTTCGTCCTGCATGGCTTTTTTTTTATCTGAAAGCAATCAAATGAACTGAAAAACATACTTTCAGAGTTAGTGCTCGTGCTGATATTTCAGTGGCATTTAATTCTGAAAGTGACAAAAAGGTTTTATGTAAAGTAAGGCACATAAGCACTGCCTTTCAACCAGCATATCAATCACTTAGTCAATCATTGTTACTGTTTTTACCATGAATAATACTTTAGTCACAAACAGTATGTGGAAAAAGGAAGTATGCTTCATTTCATATATAAAATTTTGTGTGTTCAGACACTGAAAACTACGGAAGAGGATTAGGGCCACTGGAAAAAAAATCTGAGATTAAAGTCAGAATTCTGACTTTTTTCTCAGAATTCAGGAAAAGAAGAAAAAAAAAAGACGTACCCACTTAGTGGCCCTAATCCTCTTCCGTAGAAAACCCCCTGCTGGCCTACACTATGTGACACACTGCATCATTATTTATCTAACACAAACTGCAGAAGCAGTGTGTGATGAATTAAGTACATCTCATGATTCAGTAGTTTGCTGAACCACCTTTAACAGAAATAAATTGAAGGTCCGTTCATAGCAGTTTAGTCCGGTTGAGGTCCGGACTTTGGCTGGGCCTGTGCAACTTGTGGATTTGCTGCTGTGCTTAGGATCATTGTCCTGTTGCATGAGCCAGTTTTGGCCTAGTTTTAGCTGTCAAACAGTTGGCCTTTAGCAAACAGTTAGTGTGAGGTGTTTAACAAAAATCAAATACAGCTTATCAGCACAAACATGATGCTGGGTATTATTGCCAAACACATCCACGTTGGCCTTGTCTGTCTAAAGGACATTGTTCCCGAAGTCTTTGAGTCTGTTCATATGTAACTTTGCAAACCTAACTGGTGCTGCCATTTTAATAATTGGACTTCCATGAATTTTAACATAACATCCCGATGTGCTATAATGTGTTACACGATGTTGTATTTAAATAATTGTAGACCCAGGACACTGGCATTGAATAAAACCACCTTCTGTATTTGTACACTTGTTACCATGTCACCAAAAGGTCTCTGTAGGTATTTTAATTTTCAAATACTAAAGAAATCCAGAAATTGTCATTCTGGTTGACTTGCTGAACTATTTGTCAGCAGGTGACAGAGATGTGTACTGATTAGAGTTTGGAGAAAAAGAATGACTGCCTTCTATTTCTTGTCTTTGACAAATTGCCTTAGGTAATGCTGCTGATTAAGGAGATGAAGGAGATTTGAACGTTTTAATGAGAAACTTTGTGGTAAAAGTAAAAATATGTTGTGCGTTATTGCCGCAGGTGGAAGGTGGCAGATTCAAGAGGAAGGCATCCTGAACATCACCGAGGTCTTGTTTGAGGACCGCGGCAGCTACACCTGCGTTGCCTCGAGCGCCAGCGGCGGCACCCAAAACTACACGGTGACTCTTCGCGTTGCCTACTCTGACAGTGGCTTGGGGCTGCATTTCGTCGTTGTGTGCCTGGTGGCCTTCACCATCACCATGATCCTCAACGTGGCCCGCCTGTGCATGGTCAGCAGCCACCTCAAGGAGATGGAGAGGGTCATCAATGAGTTCTTCCGGACAGAGGGCACAGAGAAGCTGCAGAAGGCATTCGAGGTTGCCAAGAGCATCCCCATTGTCACTTCAGCCAAGACGGTGGAGCTCGCCAAGGTCACGCAGTTCAAAACTATGGAGTTTGCCCGTCACATCGAGGAGCTGGCCCGCAGCGTGCCTTTGCCGCCACTCATCCTAAACTGCCGGGCGGTGGTAGAGGAGACCGGGGAGACCGGGAACCCTGCGTCAGAACACATAGAGTCGACTGTGGCGAGAGGGAACAGACAGATTACTGCCCCCCCCAACCCCGACAAGGATGCAGAGGAGCAGGCACTGCTTTCAAGCAAAGGGCAAAGGAATGATGGAGGTGGTGACTACGTCAAAGTGTCTGTCCATACAACTTCTGAGAAGACCGTCAGTGAGGATAGAGGACCCGCTCATGTGCTCCCACCAGGCACACGAACATCTGTGTGATATAAGTAATGTGAATCCCATCAAAAACTAATTTCTGATTGCAAATTAGTGATCAAGAAATTGTTAAATTGTGCAGCTGATTATTAGATAACATTCTTATCTCCTCCCTTTCTTATTTAATTGTGTCACCAAGTCTTGTATTGAAACATCTTGTTTATGATAAGTTATGAATTCATCTGTGGACATTAAAATACTGTTTTCCTTCCTGCTTAAAACTGAATTTCCTTCATTTTGCACATCTATTCCTACGTTATGCTTGCAGTAATCTCCCTTTTTGCACATAATGCAACACACACAAACACACACTAACGTTTGTTTAATTAGTGATGATGAGGAAAGTGCAAAAGGTCCAGCTTTGTTCTCAAGAATCAAAAGCTGTTCCCTAACAGTTCCTCGGTCTCATTTTGCCTCAGTTTGATACAGCAGAGAATAGTAATTTTTTTTCCTCCTTTACCCTCTTGAATATATTGTATTCCTTTTTTTTTTTTTCAACCCTGCGTGTTGGCTCACCTTTAACTTTGCCTTCTTTGAGTTTTTCTGCACACAGCCGATGAAGCAGCAAGCGCTCATTATCCTCTTTCAGATATCATTTGCTACTCTTCACTTGCGTTCGCTTTGACAGTCAGTGAGCTTCCACAGAGCAAAATGCTGCAATGAAATGTTCTCGTATCGCCGTGTCGATTGTTTTCATGTCAGCGCTTCCTGTCACTCACTTGAAACTCGAAGGCAGATGTAAAAGCCGGAGAAATAATCATCCCAAGACTTATTCCTGTGTCACATATGTGTTTGTGTAGTCATTTGTGAGTAAGGATAGCGGCTAATTGCAGGTTGGGTTTTTTTCAAAATTGAATAAGTAATATGAAGCATTAAAGGGAAAGTAGCATAAATGTGATTCTTTAAATAAGCTGCAAATCTAGGATGCAATCATCGTGGCTGTGATGAAAAATTCCTGATTGTTTAATGGTCATATATATAAATCATTTCCCGATCTCTCTATGCCAGCAAAAACATCTTTATTATGAAGTCAGTTTATATTTATTATAACTTTCTGTGGCATAGTGACATTCAGCATCTGCAGAGTCATTTATTTCATTGTGAAACTTCAGATTAATCAAGTATAGAAGGGAAGCACTGATATGTCTGGTACAAGATGTTCACTGACATACATAGCCCGTGTATGTAGAAATATGTATATATTTTTTCCATTTGAAAAACAATTTAACTTAAGGATGTTTTCAGTATTTTAGCCTTTTCCATAGAATCTGTTTTATAGTTCTGAGATTTCACACCCTGAAACTAAATCAGCTGTTAAGAAAATGTTGAAAACCCTTCACATAGAGCTTCTTACATGTCTGTAACACACGTCTGTGTCGTGTGAGTAAATAGTGAGTCATAGTGGCACCCATACTGATTTAAGGAGTGTGACATGTTGACAGATTAATGAAGTACAAAAGGTAAATAATGACTCCTGGCACAATTCATTGTTTTCATTAAAACTTTATTAACAGCACAGAAATGTGTTTGGCAGTGTGCCTCCAACACCAGTATTGGTATTTGTTTCCATGGTATCTGTGAAAATATTTACAGCTTTGCAGGCTTCTTTACTGTGCATGTTAAAAAAAAAAAAAAGGAAATAAAAGCCTGTATTATATAGTATGAATCAGCACTGAGTCAGTGGCAGAACCTGAATTGTGTTTGCACATAATTCTACTGCAGTTCATAAAGGGAAAGCAAAAGCCTGTAATTCACAATTAAAATGTGTAAATGTCTGGTAGTTATTTACAGGCAATGCTCCAAATGAGCCACACAGTGGAGCTGTTGGGTTAAGCATCTCCAACCCTGCTACTTTCACAAGCTGTAACACTCCTGAAGGAAGCTTGTGCTTGCTAACAGATGTCAATGAAGACTTGATACCAGCAGAGAGAGATTTAGTGCTGGTAGCTGAACTGTCACATCTCATGGGCAAAGTGTTGATTTGAGGCCCATATGTCAGTGTCTTGCTTGGATTAAACACCGGATCCAGTTTAGAAAGCTGTTGTTCTTGTTGCAGACGCTGTCATTTTGCAGGAACTTTAGGTGAAAGTCTTTACATCTGGGTGAAGCTGGAAGATCTGGTAAAATCATCCAGACACATGTAAATGAATAAGGCTGGATTGTTATCCATTTTTATTTAAATGGAGCTGATCTGGTGTGTTAGCTTGACTTAAGGCCTTGAATTCAAATGTTCCCCAGGCAGTGATGCCTACTTTAATCTCACTATTTTAAAATCTTTAGAATAACTGGAATATCCTCAGACTTTGAAATAAATGAGACTGTACAGGGGTGTGCAGGTTAACAAGGGAAGACCTATGAACATTTATCCATGCTCGTTTTTGAAATCCACCCAGATACATCATGGACAGATGAATGGATCTGTAAAACATGGTGGAGGCCCTGTCATCAGCTGGATTTCAGCCAGTGGTCTTGGGATCTTTCAAAATTGTAATAATTTTGAATACAGAAAAAGTACCATAACTTTTTTATGAACCATCTGGAAAGCATCTGATTGGCAACAGCTTCATTTTTCAGCATCACAATGATCCCGAACACACTCCCAATGCAGTAAAATAATGCCAGAATGGAAGTGCTATCAGCCGTGGACTGGCCTCTCCAGAGCCCACACCTCAAAATTACTGAGGCGATGTGGGAGTATTGTTACAGAGTACTGACTTTCAAGCTCACTAGAACAACACAAACTCTGTTTTTGCTTCACATGCTGTATTTCCATGTTTCATGTTCCTAGCAACATATAAAGAAATAATGGATGGCTCAAAACTTTTGCATTGAACTCTATATTTTGTGGAGGTGCACAGTCAAGTACAGTTTTAAAGCAATTATCACAGCTTATATAAAAGACTAACATATATGTGGGTAAAGGGGAAGTAAAGAAATATGTTTTTTTGCCATATAAAGTACTTTTGCAAATTATTTGAATAAACTTTTTATTCTTTTAAGAACAAATGTGTATAAAGATAAAGGTGTAGGTGTTCTCAGGTCACATAAAAACACAATGACACCCCTACGTTAATCAAATCCTCACAAACACATAATTAGAATGGGTCTGGTAATGACAACTTTTCTAGGACAGACAGGCCACTGAATTCAGAGAGTGGCCTGAAAACAAAAAAGCCATCAGAGGATCTGCAGATTCTTCAGGTACAAAGAGATCTGACATACATTTGACCTGCATGAGCTGCAGGTCCAGGAAAAAGCTTTAGAATTCCAGAAAGAACATTTAAAGAAAACTAAGGTTGGCCAGTTTCGTGACAGTTGTTTGACCACAATAACAGCAGGCATATTTGGCACCTACCAAAGACAGCTTTTCGGGAAATGAACCTCACACCGGCCATGAAGCATGACAGGGGAAATGCTGCCTGAGGGACTGGGCAGCTTGCAGTCACTGATTCAGCTATGAGTTCTGTCTCATATCAAAAAACCTGATTGAAGGAAATGTGAGGCCATCTGTCCAAAGGTTGCATTTGAACCATAGGTTTGTGTTTTCAATAGTAAAATGATGATGATGATGATGATGAAGCATATCTACCGATGAATGGCTCAGGAAAACAATTTGCAGGAAAACCTAACTTTTTGCAGTAACTTTGGAAAAGTGGTTAAAGGTTTTGGAAAGCCAACATCAGAGTGGACAGTTGTGAAAATTAAAGATTGTTAAGACAAAGACAACACCAAGTCTATTCTTTTAGATCCGCCGTCCGGTTATCACAGAAAAGCAAACGACATTTTTCTGCACCTCGATCATCTTTGTGAGACTCCTCAAGCTCGTACAGTTACCAAGTCCGCCCTACCCGTGAAATATCAGTTTGGCGGACATCCCAAATAACAATAACCTTGGGCCTCCGTGTTGAATAACTCAAAAAAATCCATCCTTCTTCCTTTTCCTGTCCTATCTGGAGGCGAGCTTATCTAAATAGAATTGATTGGCCCGAGCGATCATTCATCATGTCGGGCCAAAGCAGACGTTTAAGGAGGGGGGAAGGAAGATTTTAAGGACAGGATATTTCCAGCAGGCTCCGGTGTCATTGAGGTAAACTAAATGAATCGATTGGACCAAAAAGGATGGCACTTTCTGCGTGTGCGCGTGTGTGTGAGGGAAATACAAAAGAAAAAAAATTTCCTCCACATACTTGAGCATGTGTGTTTGATTATGTATACATACTTAAACGAATGAAGCCGGTGCATGCAGTAAATCTGGGTCTCTTGAAATTAAATTGCTCATTAAATCGGGTTAGAAGAAAATGATTGCTAATTCTATTTTATTTGCAATCAGCCTGAAGGAGCTTGACAGAAAAAAGGAGCGCAGGACAATAGCTGATAAATTAGATGACACAATGAGAGAAGTGCTTGTTATATCTGTTCATTAGATGCAGCAGGCATGATTATCTCTACTATTTGCTCTGTGTATGTGTGCTTTCCCTTCATCTAGCATCCTCTCAGATTTGAGCTGCTTGTACACTGAAGGACAAAGGATACTTAAAACTTTTTTGCTCTGCTGTACTTTTATAACAGCATGTTAAGGATATCTGCCATTCCAGATCTGCCTCAATCAAAGCTTCACTACCTGCATTACACCCGTTAATATTAATGGCTGGTGAGGTAAGGGTTCTGTGGATCCCAGTCAAGTTAATTGTTACCAACATGGATAAAAAAAATATTTGTAATGCTTCATGCTGTGAGGATATCGCCGTGTTTAAAAGCTCTGTTCTCTAAAATGTCACTGTGTGCTTTTGCATTTGTGTTTTTCAGCAGATTAGATGGAGTAGAACAGACCTTTAAAAGCAAAATATTAACCACATTTGTGTGGTCTATAGCATCGTTTTTGGCCATGTGGTGCTAATTTATAGTAGCTGGTATAAATGATCTATTATATATCTGTATATTATTATAAAAAATGTGACCTCATTGACCTGAAAATGAGAGCGTAAAGCAAAATCCAGAGATTTCTTTTTAAAGTTTTATTAAACATGAGCAGATGATCTTTGTAGATTATCTGCAGTATAGTGGCACACTGTTGGGTGGTTCTAATAAACATAGTCAAAGTTTTAAATGATGAGGTAAACATATGAAAAAGTGATCCTTGTGTAGCAAAGATGTGGCTTCAGAGTGTTCTGAATGTAAGACAGAAACAGTTTTTCCAATGAATGGATGGATAATGAACACAGCAGGATGCTGGGCTGGAAAGACAGAGAAATGTAAGCCAGGAACACTGTAGGAGTCTCTCTCCAGTTTGCACATTTGGTAAATACTGCACATTTGTGGAAATAAATGTGGCTTCTCTATTGTTACTAAGGTGATGCTACCACGGTATTTGTAATTAATTCATGTGGCAGAGATTCAATAAGGTGCTGGAAACATTCCTCACAGTTTTTGGTGTGTATTGGCATGACAGTATCACACAGTTGTAGATTTACTGGCTGCACATCTATGATTTAACTCACTTGTTCTATCACATCCCAAAAGTGAACTCCTTGCCATGTTGAAGAAACCAGCTTTGAGATCTCTTAATGCTGTTCTCATTAAGAGATGGACAACAGAACTAGAGCAGGCTGTGGTGTTTGAACGATGCCCCCACCAACTATTGACACAAGGCAGGATGGATCCATGTTTTCATGTTGTTTACACCAAGTCCTAGGCAACGTTTTTCTAGTCTTCTATTTCCCAATTTTAGCTGTCTGGAGTGGCAGCATGTGTAGTATTCTGATGCCCATCTGCTTCAAGCCTTGACCTGTTGTGTGTTTAGAGATGCTCTTGTGCATACCTTGGTTGTATTGAGTGGTTTTTTCAGTTACAGTTGAATTCCTATCAGCTCGAAGAAGTCTGGCTATTCTCTGCTGACCTCTGGCATCAACAAAGCCTTTTCTCCCAGGGAACAGCTGCTCATTGGATGTTTTTCTTTTTCTTTTTTGTCCCATCCTTTGTAAACCCTAGAGATGTGTGGGAAATTCCCAGTAGACCAGCAGTTTATAATACCCAGAATAGCCTACTGCTAAAAAAACACAACATGTTAAAAGTCACTAAAATCACCTTTGTCCCCCTTTCTGATGCTCGGCTTGAACTTCAGCAGGTCATCCTGACCTTTTCTAAATGACTAAATCCAACAAACCCCTGCCAATCGGATTGGCTGATTAGATATTTGAACGGGTGCAACTACATGTATAAAGTTTTACTGTGTAAATTTTGAACAACAAAGGTTGCTAACAATTTATGAACATTTGCATTTTATTGAATTTCTGACCACAGTGATTCAAGATCATTCAACAGACATGAATGGCAACAAAATTAAATAAGACCCCAACATATCATGTCAATGCCTAAATCAATCAATCAAACAAACAAACAACACTGTCAGCTAAACTTAAATGTCTTTCTCCCTATAACATCATCATTTCCAATACCAATGTTAGCTGCATGATGATGTTATAGGGAGAAAGACATTTAAGTTTGGTTATTTGGTGAGTTTCCAAATAACCAAACATGCCATAAGATTATTATTCAAACACTATTCCAATTCCAGTCCATTTACCTCCTACCATTGCTTTGGTGGCACCTTGCATGACCAATGAGGGTGAGAAGTGTGCATCACTCCACACTCAGACTGTTTTGCACCATGGAGAAAGCTATTTCTTGTACTTTCTGTCAGTCCTGCTTTTTTATTTATTTATTTTAACAAAGGGCTGCATAAAGGAAGCTTTTATACTTAGGCTACTTTTAAACTGTATTTCTGTTTTTGCATTTACACAAAGCATCCCAAATGCAGGTTAGACATCCTTATTTTCAGATAATAATAATAAAAAAAAAAGCCAGCGTGTCGAAGCCTGGCAATGGAGCCAAGCAAACGTGGTAACAAAGTGAAGGGGAACTGATATCTGACCCGAATCTCTGCAGGGTCTCACTGCAACAAACCACACAGCTGTCAAGGGCTAATGGGAAATAATGGCAGAAGCAACATCATAGCAGCTCAATGGGGACTGGGGTGAAGGTATTGGGGTCACGTCTTCCAATGTCTCCTTGTATTCTTTGACAGATACAATCTGCAGAAAGTGAAAACATCTCGAGGGAAAACATGAAAGTGGCGAGTGATGACGTTGGCCAAATGAAGGTCACACTGAGAGAAGTCAGTGGGAGTGATTGTGTGCGCATGAAACTTTTAGGGAGTTGTAGGTCAGTCTGGGCTACACACACTGCGCCTTAAGACTGTCACAGTAGAAACTTCTGGGCTTGTCCGAGAGGTCATTTCTCTGATATTTTTCCTTCCTTGATCCAAAACTAAATGTCCCAAGGAATGGATAGAAAGTAGCGCACCTTTATTTGAGCTATAATTTCCAAAGCATTTTCTAGAAACTTGCAAAAAGAATGAAAGAAACAAATACAATCACCCACTTTCGTAATGAGGGGTTGTATATAAGTACACTTGCTAAACATTGTATCCATTTTCTCTGTTTGAAGTACAAAACTTTATCAAATGGTTGGTGCATAAGGAAATGATGCAAAAAGAAAACCAAACATATATTCTGACCTCACTTGTGCTTTTTAGGTATTAATAATGACACATACTGTAACTTGAAAAAGAGCAATGAAAAAAACTAAACAGAACAAAAGCCAAG
Organism: Aulonocara stuartgranti; assembly: GCF_965226115.1. NCBI lineage: Eukaryota > Metazoa > Chordata > Actinopteri > Cichliformes > Cichlidae > Aulonocara > Aulonocara stuartgranti. The sequence goes on from NC_138946.1 coordinate 4,306,489, forward strand.
AAATTTGCTTGTTTTTTTCCGCTCCTTTTGCACCGAGAGCAATTTGATTCCCAAAAGTAGCAAACATGGCTGCTTGCAGGCTATAATTTCTTGCATTATGTGAGTTTTACCAAGTCAGTACTTAAGAGCATTAAATCACAGCTCTGGTGTAGAGAAATCACCACAGAGGCCCGTTCCTTTCCATTATCATTCTTCAAATCAGCAAAGGTAATTTTAGTAATTTTTGTAACGTCTGTTCAAGCCTACAATTTAAAGCCTAAAAGCAGCCAACGGCGATACTTTATGCATCATGTGGCTATTTTTGCATTCATCCAGCAGGCAAAAATCAACAGGCTTCACGTCCACAAAGTTGCAGTTTTAAGTGTATTCATATTTCATACTTATTCGATCTTTGCTTCCATTCACGTCGACATTATTTTTCTTTTTTGAATGAAAAAAATCCCAATAAAATTCCAGATTGTTTAGAAATGCAAAGACGTTGTTTCAGCACAAATACATTTTATTGTAGTACAGTGGTTGTAGAGTTAGCCATCAGTGAGCTGTCACTGTTGGAGAACACATGTTTGTTATGTATTTTTTTCTTTTTGAGTACTCTTGACCCAAAACAAAAAAGACCTGGATTAGGTTTAGTCTGTCACATACCAGTCCTTCATTTCCTGGAAAATCACCCACCAAATGGGCTTCTATGTTGTTTTTCATGCTTTTATCATCACACACACAAATATATATATGTGTGAACGGTGTCTGACACATAAACTGAATTTCACAAGACATTTCGACATTTTCACACAGACATTACATAGCTTTTTAAAATTCTTTAGTAGTAAATTCTAGTTTTGAATAACTTTGTACTGATAACTGACATGTGTAGCCGACTGAGACGAACTATTGTCCTTCAAGTGACAGCTGTGATGTTAATGGCTAGATTTTTATTTTAGTTTCATTTAGCAAACAACCTCTGGCGTGTAATTTGGAATTTAGACAGTCGGTTTTGTGTTGCAGCTTTTGTTGTTGCTTTTGCACATATTGTGCTCTCACATACAAACTTCACACCACACTAGCTCAGCTAACAACATTCTGGCCTTGTAGTTATCAGGCCTGCAGTGACGACTCTCTGGGCTTCACTTGGCAGGGCAGGTAAATTAGATGACTCGGCCTTCCTCGCTCCGCACGTCTCGACTATGTGGCTGATGGGCTAAAGATCGTTCCTCGGCACAGACTCAGGCAGATTTACTGAGTGCCACACACTCTATAAATATGCAATAATGAAACTTATGAAATATTTATTGACCATCTTTTTGTCAGACAGGTGGGATATGCTCCTCTGTGAAATAAGACTCTGGAATCTACTGGATAACATTACTGTAATGACTGCAAGTTACTATTCAAGCCACTGTTCAAATGGAGGGTTTTAGCTTGGGTTATATTAGCATAAATCAGCCTAAACCAAGCCTTCAGAGGCAGTCTCAGGCTGCAGAGTGTTCATTCAGGGCTTGCCAACATGGGCTCCATATGAGCTGCATGGCAATATCGTTCTGTCATATTTAGGTCATAATAAATGGCAAGTCAATTATACAGCCTGTGCTCAGTCTTCAAAGACATCACACATTACTATTACAATATACGGTGTGATGTTTCATGATTTCAGTAGGCTCTAAGGGAGTGATGGAGAAGTAAAGTCAGTAAAGTTTTTGAACAGTAATGTGTTTTGTTTCCTTTCTGTAATGTAGAGAAGTCTATCATATATTATTACACAATTTAAACTGACCAAAACAATGAAAAAAACAAATGCATTTATGCTTTGATTTCATTTGCCTTTATTTTAGTTGCATTATATATTATAGTTACTCTTTCTCTTTTATTCTCTTTAGTTACTTTCTCCCTGTATTCTTTTTAAACTTTGCATTTCCCCACTATGATCTTTCACTAAACTTTTCTTTATGCATTTCTATTCTATGCAGTCTGTCATTCACAGTGTGTCAGGGTGAAATTAATGTGGATAAAGACAAAGGCAAACTGATTTGAATTAATTCATTTCTCCCTTTATTTTATTTATTTTTTAAATAAATTGTATTTTTCTTGTAGTTTCAGTGCTCCACAGTACTGCAGCATATTACAGTTTAAAATAAACAATAGCTTTGAGATTTAAGGGGGTGATTTTGTGTTTTAGTTTGCTTTGATTTAGATAAACTGTGATTAAAAAATATCCTAAACATACAGACTAGGCAAATAGTGGGACTTGGTTTCCTGGCCAAATAAGTCACATGATCGTAATCGCATCACGTGTTTCATGGCAACAGACCAAACTGAAGGCGGAGCCAGTGAAACAAGCACAACACATGAATATGCCTGTTACAACAAGCCTGATGGAGCTACAGCAGGGAAGATATTCTGTGTCTGCTGATATGTGTGTGTCACTGAATTCACATGTTGACTACAAAAGATCTCACACTGAAGCTCTACATTTATAATTTCATCAGCAACTGTTTTTTCTTTGTCTCTTATGCTTTGGTCCCCTGTGGCTGTTTACTACATTTCTACTCAGGTCATATTTGCTCAGGTACATCTGAGCTGAACATAAACAAATAAATTGCAGCTAATGGTCAACACATAATTACTTTCATTTTGTTGTAATCTGAAGGGCTGTGGGGGCTTAAACGAGACAAAAATGTCAAAAATAATCACTACTATAATTACTACCACATGTGTGAAATTAAATCATACTTAGTTTAAGAAATCTTGAGTTATGGCAAAAAAAAACCAAGTGTTGGGAAGTTTTTAACATCTAAAATCTAATCAGTCCATCATGCACTTCTATCCTTGGCTTTTGCTTAATCTTTGAAATCTTTGCTCTGAAGGATTTAAGCCATTTCTGAAGTTTGTAGTTTTTATGCTTTCTTTTTATGAATCCTTTTTTTCTCCGGTTTCCATCTTTGTTGTTTATTTGGCCTTGGGTTTTCAGACAGACAGCAAACAGAAACATGGAGAGTTTACTTCCTGTCTGAAAAGCCAGGCTTCACTGACTGACTGGTCAGGCTGATAATGACAGTGATTGATTTCTCCTGCATATAGCAGTTTTGTCCCTTTCCTCTCTGTAGCGCCACAATGAGATGCACCAGAGAAAGGCTGCTGATACTAAGGCCAACTTGTGTTTTGTACTCTGACGATGAGAAACAGCCATGTCTTTTGTTTTGTGAAAAAAATGCAAAGAGAGGGGTATCTGATGAATTTCATTGTATCTAAACACTGGATCTAAGGGACCGACACTAGTCTAGTCCATTTCCATTAAACATAAAAAATATGCCATTTCCCCCAAAACCTTGCGTTGCAGAAATCTGTCAAAGAAATCTCTTTCTTTATAAAGGAAAGGCTTTCTGTAGCCTTTCAGGACCATTAGAGTGGATTCATGCAGTGAAGATGGCTGCAGATGAGGAGGAAACGAAGGTTGAGTTTTTAGGATTAAAGGAGCGTGCCCTTGCGTCATTCAGCGAGCACAAAGAAAGCCGTCTTGTCCTCGTCATTCCCACGAGAAGTCCTATCGCTTTAATGGCCCATTTCTCCACCCTCCACAGCCTCATGCTTATTTCTCTGATGTTCTTATTAAGCTCCCCTGAGTGGCTGCTCTTGTATGACACTGACAATTTATGTAACGTCTTATTTCATGTCCAACTGCAAACCTAGGAGGCCACTGTCTGTTAGTGTCAATTAATTTATGTGGCAGAAGTCAGAACTGATTCACATGAATCATGCTGAAAAGACCAGAACCGCTCGCTTGTGCAGAAAAATATCAGCCCATTTTTCTTTCACGCGGCGTGTCGGATTTCTAGCAGTTAGGACGTCATTTTTTTTCTCGAGGTTTTCGTGTGACTCAGAGCTCCATTGACTCCCCGAATGAGGAAAAATCATACCCTCAAAACTCAAATGGATCTTGGCAAGGATGGAACGACCATCTCATCTGCTGTAATGGTTTTATTTTATCGTTTTGCGTCTCGCAGCTGAATGGTGCCGCAGACAAATGCTGTCAGTGTGTGTTTGTTCATTTGGCAGCACTTTTAACACATTGAGTTTTTCAGGAAGCTTTTATACGAGAAGAAACGCCACATGGGAGCAACAGCTTGTGTAAACAAAATCTTAAGCAAAACTACCCACCCGTAAACAACAGACAGCCTCAAACTCATTCACATGCACACACACACACACACACACACACACACACACACACACACACACACACACACACACACACACAAACCCATGCATATTCCCAACACAAACACGTCTCTTTTGCCCTCCACCTCCCACGGCGCTTCACAAGAAAAGCACTTTCTTAAAAAAAACCCTCCTACAGGAGGTCTCTTGCATCTTCACACCACAGGTTTCGATATCATTAACAGACGACTAAGCTGCTGAGACAGGAAAACCAATTAGGAGTCTGGATATGCCAGTGTAATGGAGAGACAAGACAAGTTACTTCAAGCTGTGAAAGCCTGGTGATAGTAGAGTGGAGTAATTTTAACAGTAACACCTAGAGAAATCTGCCACCACAAAATGTGCACAGAGATACTGACGTATCTTAATGCTGTAGACATGCAAGACAACTTTGTATAGTTAGTTGAGGAAGATTTCTGACATTTGAAAAATGACATAAAAGCTGCACTTTAAGTGTGAATAGTAGGTATTTTACAAACTGATAAAAAGGCGGCTCATGGGCACATGAGGCTGCCCTTAGAAATGAATTCATCCCTACAGATGAGTTGTTAAACTGTCCAACTACAAACAAAAAGCTGTCTTTGTCACTTTAGTCATTTTCTTTATTTGTGAAAACTGTCCAAGGTTGATTTTTTTCTTTAATAAGATAAGATAAGATAACCTTTATTAGTCCCACACGTGGGAAATTTGTTTTGTCACAGCAGGAAGTGGACAGTGCAAAAGTTATGAGGCAAAAATTAGAATACAATAAGAATAAATACAGTACACAACTGTACAGAATAGAATAAAATAATATACTATATACAGTAGAATAAAATAAAATAAATATACAATAAGATAAAAATAGAATACAAATACAAATACTATATACAACTGAGTAAAAATACAACGATGACAGAAAGGATTATTGCACTTAGTATTATTGCATATGTATGGATGTGTGTGCTTGATCAGTTAAAGTCTCAGTTAATAACAAGCATATTTAAATTTGAATTAAGACTTAAAGTAATTTTTAGGGGTGTGCCAGGTGTTTAAAACTGCCAGCTGTTCCTTAAAAAAAAGCTCCATCTTTGATTACCGACACTTGCATTTTATTTGTATGTTACTTGGCACTGATTGTTAAGTATCTGTCTCTGCTGGATCAGGTGATAACTTGTCTGCCCTCTGAATATGGTCACTTCTGATACCAGGTAAATGCTTTACAACAGCAGTGGCTAGATCCATCTTTTTAATACCTTCTATGATATTTTAGTACATTTTCCTCTGAAAAAGCTTTGTTTCAACTGAATGCAGCTCCTGCTCTCACAGGAAGACACTTTTTGTCTGTATATTGTGATAACACATGCTGAAAAGATTGGTTTGCTGGTCAAAAGTTTAAACAGTGAAACTGATCCAGGTTCATTGTTTTCTCTGTGCCAGCCTGTCCTCTGTGCTTCTGCCTAACTTCCATTCATCCAATCACAGCATGCGACTCCTCGCTGAGGCAGGCTCAGACGCTCTCCTGCAGGGATCTCGGCTCCTGCGTCATTCATGTGTCCATGGGCTCTAAAGCAGGGGTGTCAAACTCATATACACAGTGGGCCAAAATTCAAAACTGGAACAAAGTCGCAGGCTAACATTAATATTTATTGAAAAAAAGTCTTCCTTCAGATATAAGAATCAATCTTTTCTTATGGACTCAAACAAGTTTTGCTGAAAAACTGAATATGGAAGAACAAGCAAAGCTTAATACTAAACGATAATATATATATATATATATATATATATATATATATATATATATATAAATAAAAACACACAGCTCGCCCCTGCGGACGGTTTATCCTCTACCAGAGGCCTGGGAGCTTGAGGGTCCTGCGCAGTATCTTAGCTGTTCCCAGGACTGCGCTCTTCTGGACAGAGATCTCCGATGTTATTCCCGGGATCTGCTGGAGCCACTCGCCTAGTTTGGGAGTCACCGCACCTAGTGCTCCGATTACCACTGGGACCACTGTTACCTTCACCCTCCACATCCTCTCGAGCTCTTCTCTGAGCCCTTGGTATTTCTCCAGCTTCTCGTGTTCCTTCTTTCTGATGTTGCTGTCATTCGGAACCACTACATCGATCACTACGGCCGTCTTCTTCTGTTTGTCTACCACCACTATGTCCGGTTGGTTAGCCACCACCATTTTGTCCGTCTGTATCTGGAAGTCCCACAGGATCTTAGCTCGGTCATTCTTCACCACCATTGGGGGCGTCTCAGCATTTTGACCTCGGAACTTCCAGGTTATATTCGGCACAGATGTTTCTGTATACTATGCCGGCCACTTGGTTATGGCGTTCCATGTATGCCCTGCCTGCTACCATCTTGCACCCTGCCTTCCTCCACTTTCTTGGATTTCTGCTGCCTGAGGTATTCACTGAGCACTCGGTCAGTTGGGGCCATCTTTGTGATGTATTTGTGGATGTTCGTTGTCTCATCCTGGACTGTGGTGCAGACACTCACCAGTCCCCGGCCCCCTTCCTTCCTCTTAGCGTACAGCCTCAGGGTGCTGGACTTGGGGTGAAACCCTCCATGCATGGTAAGGAGCTTTCTTGTCTTGATGTCAGTGGCTTCTATCTCCTCCTTTGGCCAGCCTATTACCCCAGCAGGGTACCTGATCACGGGCAGGGCATAGGTGTTGATAGCCCGGATCTCGTTCTTACCATTCAGCTGACTCCTCAGGACTTGCCTGACCCTCTGCAGGTACTTGGTGGTTGCAGCTTTTCTAGCGGCCTCTTCATGGTTCCCATTCGCCTGCGGGATCCCCAGGTACTTGTAACTGTCCTCTATGTCTGCAATGTTGCCTTCTGGTAGTTCAATCCCCTCAGTTCTGACTACCTTCCCTCTCTTTGTTACCATCCGACTACACTTCTCCAGCCCGAACGACATTCCGATGTCATTGCTGTATAGCCTGGTAGTGTGGATCAGTGAATCGATGTCTCGTTCACTCTTGGCATACAGCTTGATGTCATCCATGTACAGGAGGTGGCTGACAACTGCTCCGTTCCGTAGTCGGTATCCGTAGCCAGTCTTGTTAATGATCTCACTGAGGGGGTTAAGGTCAATGCAGAACAGCAGTGGGGACAGAGCATCTCCTTGGTAGATCCCGCACTTGATGGTGACTTGTGCTATGGGCTTGAGGTTGGCCTCCACATCCCCATTGAGTTCCTGATGAAGGCTCTCAGGGTCCTGTTGATCTTATATAGTTCTAGGCATTCCAGGATCCAGGTGTGGGGCATTGAGTCATAGGCCTTCTTGTAATCAATCCAGGCAGTGCACAGGTTGGTCCGTCTGGTCCTGCAGTCTCAGCTGACTGCTTGGTCTGCCAATAGCTGGTGTTTTGCGCCTCTGGTATTCTTGAGCACAATACAGATACAGCCTAAACAAAAGACACAGTAGGAAGTCATTTTTCTACAGGGGTTTGTTAATTTGCCCCAAGTCATTGTGCTCTCTTGTAGGGATCTTAATAAAACATGATAAGTAAATGGCCTGTATTTATATAGCGCTTTACTAGTCCCTAAGGACCCCAAAGCGCTTTACATATCCAGTCACCCACCCATTCACACACTGGTGATGGCAAGCTACATTGTAGCCACAGCCACCCTGGGGCGCACTGACAGAGGCGAGGCTGCCGGACACTGGCGCCACCGGGCCCTCTGACCACCACCAGTAGGCAACGGGTGAAGTGTCTTGCCCAAGCACACAACGACCGAGACTGTCCAAGCCGGGGCTCGAACCGGCAACCTTCCGATTACAAGGCGAACTCCCAACTCTTGAGCCACGATCGCCCCATAAGTTACTGTACCATCACTTTAGTATAGAGTACTACATCCGTCATGTCCTGTATTTATACTACAACTGTTGCCTGCAAGATTCAAAACACAAGGAAAAAACTTTAAATTAGCTCCACTTGTTTCTTTGAGGTCTTCCTGGAGGAGAAGCACAGAAGCAGCTTGTCTGCTCACCTATAGCACTGAAGGCTCTGTTGTCTTAGCACCTTGCGCCGACATGTAGTCAAACTTGTTTTAGTACAACCATCTACAAGTATGTTCCAGTGTATTTGTTGCACAGTGTGTTTAAACTGATCCTAATATGCCAAAGACGTCTTCTCCGCTTCTCACCGACTCCCATACTGATGTGTTTTATATTGATTTCCTGACTAACCGGGTTTCCTTCTCTTCTCAGTCTGTGAGCATCCTGTGAGTCAGTTAATGGTGCGTTACTAACTCCGGCCCAGTCATCCTTTACATGCTGCTCTCACAAGAACCCCTTCACCCTGAATATCCATCACTGCTGGACTGTATAGTAGCGGCAGGCCTCCTCATAACATATTTATGAATGCGGCCCGAGGGAGGCCCGTGCTCTGAATAACAATATGACGTTCAGATGTCGCATTTTTTTCCGTTTATCACTTTTTCTTCCTCCTCCTTTTAGCCGTAGTTGTGATATAGATTAAAACACATCCATAGCATTTCCCACTGACAGCTGCTAGTGAGGTACAAGCTAGTTGACCTCAGGAGTAGAGAAGTTAAAAACAAACAAAAACCTCTCCAATTAAAGCAAGCATCCCCACAAAGAAAACCTCTACAGTGTGCTGATTATTTAAAGAAAGGTTTATGGTAAAGTGACTCTGAATTATATAAAGGTTAACTTTTTTGCTTTTTGATGCTTCATGGAGTGCTAAGAAGGGTAAGTCTAATTTATACACAGCTCCTGTACTCCTGTACATGAATATGCAAGATTTTCAGTACTGGAAGCTTTTTGGTTTTTGTTTGTAGTCTGTTTGTAGCTCCAAGTAGTGTTAACTAATCATGTTTGAGCAGGCTCTGGTTGCATGCAGGGAAACAGTCTGTGCTGAGGGCAAAGGAGGCAATGCAATTGCCAATATGCCATCCCATAAACATAGCAATTGTCTGCATTCATAAAGGGAACAGTCCAGAATATCTGTTCTCCACTATCCAGATATCTGCTGGCTACACCAGAAGCACTAAAATATAGGCCGTAGCCTGCAGACTGTGGTGGGTTCCCAGATTTGGGTAAGGCAGAAATTCTGCAATTTTAGCAACTGTTACCATAATGCTGTGCAAGAACATGATATTTTTTACAGCTTCTGACTTTACACAAGATATAAGGGAGAAAAATCAAACATGAACATCACAAATTTTTGATGAAGGTTATTTTCATTGTCCTAAAGGAGTCAGCCAGTAAATGACCAAAAATCACCAAAGCTACAAGCTACTTTTTTAAATGTTTTATAGCAACTATCGTTTTCATTCTTTCTTTGCTAAGACCATTGAGCTGATTTAATTTGCAAACAGATAAGAAGATGTTGCACTAGTTGCATCTGTGAAGTCCATGAAGGTAAACGGAAACTGACACCAAATAACAGTTTAGTGAATTCAAATTCCAATGTGCTATACTGACATGATATTCCCTAAAAACAATACTGTCAAATTATATAAAAATAAGATTTAGTGAAGTTAGTGTAACAATTTTTCAATAGTTTTTCAACAGCCAACCACATCCAATTTTGGACTCTACTAGAGCAGCTTTGCTTGATTCACAGTCCAAAATAATCCTTATTTATCTGATACTGAGCCCTCATCCATTGCCCAAAACAAGCGGTTTTGGCGCCACTCCTTTTTCAATTTTCTTGGTTGTACTTCATAAACACATAGGAGGAGGTGGGTGGGGTTAATGTGGTCACACCTAAGTGCTTGAAATGACGATAAGAAGTGTTGTGGATAGGCGTAGCTTTGGATCACGTGGTGTCGGTAATAATGATTGCTATATCACCTGTTCACGGCCCGAGGGAATTTTTGTGAATGAGTGGGTGATGGGGGAAGTCGACTTTTGCTGACCGCTCAAGCTTAGAATGTTTTTGATCACTGTTTTTCTACGGATTTTAATGATTTGATAACAAATAAAGGAGTTTTAACCTGGAACTTTGACTTACGTTTTAAACAGCGGGCGCGTCAACATTATTGCCCTATTCAGCTGCTCGGCGACTCAAAGGCTTGACAGTCGCCAATAAGAAGGATATCCCCCTAACTGACATCATACAGATCAAAGAGTAGAAAAGAAAATGCCTGACAGTCTTAAAACTTAGCTTTTTTTCTAATAATGATTTCAAACCTCACCCCTTGCAAAATATAGCATCTTTTGACAGAGAAACTGTCCCTCAACTTAATGTTGAGCTCACTTGGGTATTTGAAAGAAGTTTGTTTACTTAGTCTATGACAGCTCATTAGTACATTAGAACAATCCCTGTCTTCCAAAGGAATACACATAAAAAAGAAATAAGTTTACTGAAAAACTTCAGCTGTGTACGTCTCAGTGGGAAATTAAAATGCAGAAAACACAAATGTTATTGTTACACAGGAGCCACAGGATTGCTGTGACCTGGAGAACATTAACAAAATGCACAGTGTGCACCCGTTCCAAAGTCAGAAATATAATATCATTATTCCTGTTTGAAGGCTGAATGAATTTTACTACCTTGTGGTGTAATCCCTCTTTAGTTTGGAAGGGCCTTCAAAACTAGCAGATACGAGAGGTCACGGTGAACTACTACACTCCAGCTATGTATGTATGGTGCTCAGAACTTGAACGCATAAGGAAAAAACTAACTGATGGAAAACCACCAGAGACAGGACTACAGAGGACTGCAAATCTATTCTGTCACATCAGTTTTTGCTCTGTATTACTTCTCTCTCTATGAAAGTGAATCTATTCATCACTATGTTGGAATTAAATTGTTCCTCAAGGAGCCTTTACCCTTTCCAGTGTTACGTAGATATCAACTCGATTAAAAATGGCACTAATGAGGCTTGGTGCCCTAAATAGATTTAGGGTAAAGTCCCGAGCAGAGCTTGTGTTTCAAAAGGCTGTAGGTTACCTGCGGATGAAGGGACTGCGGGTTCGTCTTTGTGCGGCTCTGACTTAATCAGAATAGGCAAACCTTGCTTTGATCGGGTCATGCGGCATTTTTTTTTAGATCCATATCAGATGTGTCAGTTTAAACAGTGATACAGCTCTGAGCAAATACAAAATCTTTTGATCTTACAATTTGCTTTTTTCATAGTCGTGGACATGACAAGCATTTGCATGTGGAAAATTCCAGCTGACAGGGCCTGTGACAAGAATACCTATTCTTTAACAGGTGAGGCAAGTGCTCACAGTGGAGCCATTATCCTCCTACAAATGTTTAATTATACATGAGCTACAGTGCACCACTACCTTCCAATGATTAAAAAAACCCAACAACACAGAACTGTAACTGCACAAAATATAAAGACATAAAGTTTGTGAGTGATTGCATGTGTAAACAGACTGTATTCACATCAGTTACTGCACCATGGTCTACAATGGCAAAACACAACAAAACAGAAAAGTATTACCAATGTTCAGTCCTTTAAATGAAAAATTGAATACTTGGGTATTCAACAAGTCAGGCCGCTTGAGCAGATATATCCTTTTTTGTAAATATACATAATTCAGAAACATATACCTGTCAGCTTGAATGACTAATATCCCTCACTGTTGCGACTTTGCTGCCAGACTGCAGCTTTGCATTCCTCAACACTAACTGATTTGTGAGGGGTGTGGTAACGACAGTGTTAGCCTTGTGTCAGAATTGCGAACTTGTCCAGGGTGTACCCTGCCTCTCGCCCTTGAGTACCTGGGATAGCCTCCAACGCTCCCTGTGACCCTGATAAGGACAAGGGGAAGAGAATAAATCGATAGATGGTCTGACAAAGATTCTGTAGAGTCTTCCTGAATTGCTGAGGACACAACTCTTGCACTTTGTAGTTAAACAGGAAGCAGCACACCGGCTGAACACTGTAAGAGATAAAAGAAGACCGGACATTCAGTTCTTACTCTGACCAACTTTACATCCAAAAATTCCAGAAAATAGCTGGTTGTGATGTTTATGGTTTAGAGTTGGATAAGAGCAGTGTTTTCTAAATTGATTTGACACATCAGAGAATCGGGTATTAGTGAGGAGCATATAATGTGACAGCAGTTAAAATCCATCACTTCTTTGAAGACAACTACATAAATCTACCTGAAGAAAACAGTCAAACAAAAGATGGTTAGCTTCTCCCAACCAATGAACAACAGATTTGCATAGAAGTGAAACATTACTTCCGAGTGAAACTAGAGCACAGGATCTAACCAGAAGCAGCAAGATTGCGTCTAACAAGGTGATGGATGCAAGTTATATGCTTAAGGCGCTTATTGCAAAGTAAAGGTGTCATGCTCCAAAGTGCCTTCATCTGACATTACATTAAAAAGATATAAAATTATTTCAGATGACATAGAAATGTAGACATGAGTAGAGATGAGCTGTGAAATTTGGCTTGTCTTTTGTCCACTGGGCACAAAAAGTTTGAAAACCTCTGGGAAAGACAAACTCCGAAGCCCCAATTTAGTATTTGGAACAGTGCAAGAAGTGGCCCAAACCTTCATGTTTGGACCACATACATGATAAGTCTGACCTTAACAGAAATAATACTACAATAGTGTTATGTTCTTAAAATAGTATGTTTGTTGGTTGTGTCTGGAGTCATTGGTGATGATTTAGAACATCATCACCAATGACATTCCATTGGTGATGTTCCATGTTTAAGGACATCTGTCCTTAAACATGGAACATGGTATCCATGTTTAAGGACAGATTGGTTTAGGTAGAAGAACCACATGACCCTGTGGCAAGACCTGACCTGAGAGAGAAGTGAAGGCTAATCCAGTCCAATAAATATGGAGGAAAATTACACCTGAATCCAGGAATACATTAAAAAAACAAAACAAAACTCAGTTCTCTCTTTGTCTCCATCCCCTTTCATATGATACATTACTCAATATGGTTTCTTGAAATTTTCCTTCAAGGTCAACCTTGACCTTGGGCACTAACAAAAAGGTCAACCTAGGTACTCGTGTCACCCAAGGCCTAGTATATTATTGTGAAGTTTAAAGATGATCCATAAAAAAAATTATAAGTAATATAACTTTTTTACTGATTTTCACATTTGGTGTGATCTTGACCTTGAGCCGATTTTCACCTAAAGTAAATCAGATCAAATCAAATTCAAATCAAATTCAAATTTTATTTGTCACGTACACAGTCATACACAGTACGATATGTAGTGAAATGCTTGGACAACTGCTCGTGACCTAAAGAAAACAAAAAAGGAAAAGGCTATGAATAAGATAGGAAATAAATATGAAAAATTAAAAAGGGTAAATTTAACTAAGAAGGAATAAAATATAAATTAAGGTTAAAAATGAAATAACTGTACAACACAAATTAGAATGAAGGGTAAATTTAACTGGGAAGAATAAGATAAAATATATAAATTAAAGTTGAAAATAAAATAACTGTACAACAAAATACACAATATAGAACTATATAAGAATGTATGAAGAAATCTAAATATAAATAAATATATACACAATAACAGCAGCGTGATTTAAGTAATGAAGTGAAAACAATGTCCAGAAAGTCCAGTGTGTGTGTAAGAACCATATGTGTGGGTCAGTACTGTGTGGTGGTGTGATTGAGAGACCGTATCGCCTGCGGGAAGAAGCTCCTCCTCAGTCTCTCTGTGTTGGTCTTCAGGGAGCGGAATCGCTTTCCTGACCTCAGCAGAGAGAACAGTCTGTTGTTGGGATGGCTGAGGTCCTTCACGATCTTCCTGGCCTTGGTCCAGCACCGCCTGCTGTAGACTGAGTGCAGGTCAGGGAGCTCGGAGCGGATGGTGCGCTCAGCTGATCGCACAACCCTCTGTAGAGCTCGTCTGTCCTGCATGGTGCTGTTCCCGAACCAGGTTAAGATGTTTCCCGTCAGGATGCTCTCTATGGTGCACGAGTAAAAGTTCCTGAGCACCTTGGAGGGCAGTTGGAAGTCTCTCAAGCGTCTGAGGTGGTAGAGACGCTGTCGGGCCTTTTTCACCACGGTGTTGATGTGACAGGACCATGACAGGTCCTGCGTGATGTGAACTCCGAGGTATTTGAAGCTGTCCACTCTCTCCACTGGGCACTCGTTGATGACGGGGGTCTGGTAGTTCCTCTCCTGCTTAGTGCTGAAGTCCACTATCAGCTCCTTTGTCTTACTGACGTTTAGAAGGAGGTTGTTCCTCTGGCACCAGTTCTCCAGATTCCTAATCTCCTTCAGGTAGGCCGTCTCGTTGTTATCAGAGATCAGGCCCACCACGACGGTGTCGTCAGCAAACTTGATGATGGTGGTGGAGCTGGTAGTGGCCACACAGTCATATGTGTACAAAGAGTACAGCAGGGGGCTCAGAACACACCCCTGGGGGGCTCCAGTGCTGAGAGTGGTGGAGGCTGAGACATGTCCGCCCATCCTTACTGCCTGTGGTCTGCCAGTTAGGAAGTTGGAGATCCACTGACACATAGATGAGCTGAGTCCCAGATGCTCCAGCTTGGTGGTGAGTGTGGAGGGAATTATGGTGTTAAATGCAGAGCTGTAGTCTATGAAGAGCATTTTAACATAATTCCCCCTTCTAGTGTCCAAGTGAGTGAGTGATGTGTGGAGGAGATGAGAGATGGCATCGTCTGTGGAACGATTTGGACGGTAAGCGAACTGTAGTGGGTCCAGTGTGTCTGGTAGTGAAGAAATGATGAAGTCTCTGACCAGGCGTTCAAAGCACTTCATCACTACTGAGGTGAGGGCTACAGGGCGATAGTCATTGAGAGAAGCAGGGTGGGGTTTCTTCGGGACAGGAACAATGATGGACTCTTTGAAGCATGTGGGGATCACCGACTGAGATAAAGAGATGTTGAATATCTCAGTGAACACAGGAGCTAGCTGGTATGCGCAGTCTCTTAGGATACGACCTGGGATGCCGTCTGGTCCTGCTGCTTTCCTGGTGTTCACTCTCTTGAAGGCTCTCCTTACTTCATGCTCGGAGATGACGAGCACGTTTCCGGTGCTGGCAGTATCTTCCTGTCTGCAGCCGTTAGCGCCGCTAACACTAGCATCGTTGGAGACCTTAGCTGCAGCCTCGAAGCGAGCATAGAAAGTGTTCAGCTCGTCTGCCAGAGTCACGGCCGCGTTCGTCATACCGGTTGTTGGTGCTTTATAGTCCGTTATTGTCCTTAGTCCCCGCCACAGGCTCCTAGAGTCACTCTGTTGGAGTTGTGACTCTAGTTTCCTCCCGTAGCGCTGCTTCGCCTCTTTCACCGCCCTCCGCACGTTATATGACGCGGCTTTGTACGGGTCCATGTCCCCCGTCGTGAGTCCCGTGTTGTAGGCAGCGGTGCGGGATCTCAGAGCGTTGCGGATGGTTTTATCCACCCACGGCTTCTGGTTGGGAAACGTTGTGATAGTCTTTGTCTCCACGGTATCATCCGCTAGTTTCCCGATGAATCCCACAACCGCTTCCGTAAACACGTTGACGTCATCGTCGGAGCTGTTTCTGAACATGCCCCAGTCTGCGTCATCGAGTGCGTCCTGTAACGCGGCCACCGATTGATCCGTCCAGCGCGCGACCTTCCTCTGAACCGGAACTTCCTGTTTCAGCCTTTGTTTATATTTTGGCATGAGGAAGATGGCGGCGTGATCAGATTTGCCAAACGGAGGGCGGGATTGTGCCTTGTAGCCGTCCTTGACCGTAGTGTAGCAGTGGTCCAGTGTCCTTTCACCTCTGGTGGGGCAGGAGATGTGTTGATAAAAGTTCGGCGCTGCGCGTTTGAGGTTGGCGCTATTAAAGTCCCCCGTCGCAATAAGCGCAGCGTCCCGGTGTTGTGTCTGGTGCTGTGTGAGTGCCTCATGCAGCTCGCATAAGGCGGTGACCGTGTCCGCTTGTGGTGGAATATAAACGGCACTTACAATGACCGATGTAAATTCCCGAGGTAGATAAAAAGGACGACACATGATGGACAGTAGTTCCAGATTTGGTGTGCAGGAGCGTGTGAGAGGAACAACGTTCGCACTGTTGCACCAGTTGTTGTTCACCATTAAACACACGCCGCCTCCCCTTGACTTCCCCGAGTCCCGTGTCCTGTCCATGCGGTGAACCGAGAAGAACTCGGCCGGCTGGATGGCGTGGTCCGGCACCGCTGGGTTCAGCCATGTCTCGGTGAAGCAGAGGAGATTGCAGTCCCGAATGTCTCTCTGGAACTTTATCCTGGCCCTGAGGTCGTCAAGCTTGTTCTCCAGTGACTGGACGTTGGCGAGCAGGATGCTAGGCAGAGGTGTGCGGTGTGCACGAGCTCTCAGCCTGTTCCTGACGCCGGCTCGCTTCCCTCTAGGCCGCCGCCGCTTCCCTTTGTTCTCCCTCAAGATCTCACTCGGCCAGCTCGGATCCGGAGTTAAAAACTTCGAATTGTGAGTACATTGTATACCAATAGAAACAAGAGTGTCACTGTCATACCTAATGTACCCAATGGTGATGATTTTGCCGATTTAGAAACGCTGAAAACTAACTTAAAAAACAAAGACAAAGAAAAAGTGGTCGGAGCAGCTTGAGTTGTCATTCGTTACACAACTTTCGAAAAATATATCTTGAAAACTTTAGACAAAACCAACAAACAAGCAGACAAGCAAAAAGAATCAATTACATTCTCCCAGCCTTTTGGGGAAATGGGGGGTGGGCAGGTTGACTAAACTTGTTCCAAAGCCTTGCAGCTAGTTTGATGAAAAACTCTTTAGCCTCTTTAGCACTTGTATGTACGCTGGTTATTTTCAACAGGGGCTCGACCTCGACTCACCAGCTTGCTTGACATGCAAGTCTGCATGACAGGTTGCCGTGATTTGTCTGGTCTGCTGCCCACCACTCCTTGAAGCATCTTTAACCTGCAGTAACATCCTGTCTGTCTGTCGATTTGTCAAGACATTTATGTGTACCTTCAGAGAAACAGCGTACCAGTGTTAAGTTTAAGTACTCCATCCTAGGTGCTGTCACAGCAAGTTTAGAACAAATATCAACATAAGTGAAATGACATCTGGAGGATTTCAGGCACTTCAGCTCCCAGCAGCACCTGCACAAAGTCACACGGCCTGCTAGCTTTTGTTTACTTCAGGGCCATATGCCGAGAAATACATGTAGCTTTAAGCATTCGCATTTAGACAGGCACACAATCACCTCTCCCTGATGCATATGCACACACAGTAAATACATTCACGGTGCATCGGCACGCATTCCTTATAAAGCAAAGGAGGACAGTTATGTTTTCATCATCAGCACCCAAATCCACAGGAGAGGAAAACCAGAGGTGTGGACTCGAGTCACATGACTTGGACTCGAGTCAGACTCGAGTCATTAATTTTATGACTTTAGACTTGACTTGAAAAAATGTTCTAAGACTTGTGACTTGATTTGGACTTTTACACCAATGACTTGGGACTTGAATTGGACTTGAACCGGTTTACTTGAAAAGACTTGATATTTTACCCCAAATATAAAATTTAACATGCATATTATATAGAGATTGAAAATGTGACGTCATTCACGGGTAGAACCGCAAAGGATTCTGGGAACTCGTGGCAAGAGGTACTAGCGCACGCAGGCTTTCAATTAAAATCAGTTACACAGCGATAAAAAGAAACACAAAAATGTCAAGAAGCTGTTGTATTATTAACTGCAATAGCCGGTCGCATGACAGCCACGGGAAGCCGACGGGTAAAGAGATCGGTTGTTATCGGATTACGTCGTTGAAGAGAAATTGTTCGAGCCATGTTTCCGAAGTGACAAAGACGCGACGGGTGGCCTGGATTGCAGCCATTCAAAGACCAAATATAACGTCCCAGAACCCTCCAGCTCACAGGTTAGTCTGCTCCAAGCATTTACACAAAGGTCAGTCTGCTGTTGTAGTTAACATAATTGGTGATATTGTCAGGGCCCTGGGACTGGGCGACCCAGGATCCCTGAGCAGTCATGTATTATATTATTATTATTATTATTATTGTTGTGTATTTTGGTGTTGCTCCCCCTTCCCTGTGCTTGTGTATATGTGTGTGTGGGTGGCTGAGCACTTGTTTATAGGCGGCGTCAGGCCTGGAGGGTGTGGCCCTGAGAGGGGACTGGCCACACCCGAAGCCACACACCTGCTGCTGATCAGGCCTCGTCGGGGGAGCTACTTAAGAGAGTCTTGGAGCTCCCACCGACGCGGGATCATTGCATGAGACTCCACGTTAGTCACCCTGTCTAAGTTTAGTCAGAAAGTGTATGCCTGCCATTTCTGAGTGTCCTGACAGCTGCGCTATTGTTTCCCGCAGGAAGAGCGTGGAAGGCACGGAGAGCAGCGAGCACCGGGGGGTGCTGACACGGGAGCAGAGAGCACACGGACTATTCACGGGAGACACGACACGGGAGTCTGGGAGAACACGGGGATTTATTGTTACGTTGTTTTCACTCTGTAAATAAACACTGTTTGTACATGGAGCACCGCGCCTGGGTCCTCCTTCCCCACTCCTTCCACGGTGTGCCATGCCATACCGTGACAGATATAGGTTACAAGCAAGTCTGGCGTTGAACAGAAATGGTCGCGCTATGCTCCTTTGTTTATTGTGCATAAATAGTGAATTGTCCTGACACAATATTGCGTTTCGCTTCTGTTATTATGGTACATTGACAAAAACATATACTTTTATTCACAGGGTAAAACAGGTTTTTTGTATCACTAATTGCCCAGTACGATTACAGCATACAGTATTATTGTCACTGCTACATTTCTGTGATGCTACCAGAAATTATTTCCACTACTAATTAATTACCGTTGAGCTCAAAGGTCCTATTAATAAACGGTTAAGGAATGTGTGTTTATGACGACGATTTGTGAGACTGGTAAACTTATGATACGTACGATGGTCTTTCGTTCTACACGGTGCATTTCAAGGTCCTGCACCCATCCGTCGGTAAACTGTACCTGGGCTTGTTGCAGTGACCTGAAGTTACTAAACTTCATGAGTGTATGCACTCACTCCAAGAACCGTATGATTATAAATATGCATATAAATATGCTACGATGAGATAGCTGACTTCATCTAACTAGCAAATGTTTTCCAGGCTACGTTGGTGATGCAGTTTTTTTTAATGTGTATGATATTTTTGTCATGCGATTTCAAAGCCGGTCCTACAACCGCATCCAAGAATAACATGCAGCTTATCTCAGAACTGTCGGTGAAAATTATTCTTGGAGCTAGGTTTAATTGAGCTGCATTTTAAAGAGGTGCAATTTCACAATTTGTGTATATTTTCTAAGTTCACTATTTTGTATGTGTTGAGAAAAACACAGATTAAAAAATTACATGGTCTAATATTTACATTTAGCATAACTGTAACATGCTTTTTTTTCGTTTTTTTTTAAAGACTCGAAAGGACTTGAAATTCAAAGTTTCAGACTTGTGACTTGACTCGGACTTTTACACCAGTGACTTGAGACTCGACTCTGACTTGCCTGACATTACTTGAGACTTGACTTGAGACTTGAGGATAAAGACTTGAGACTTACTTGAGACTTGCAAAACAATGACTTGGTCCCACCTCTGAGGAAAACAAAGCCAGATGAACACATGGTGCTAAGAGCAGTGATGGATGGCAGAGAGTGGAGTGCAATACAGAAGCAAAGAGGCTCCAGAGATCACGATGACAAGGCTGCAGGTTTTTCCTTCACTGTTTGTTTTCCTCCAGATGCTGCATGACAGACAACCCCTTCCTTTTACAGAAATGCTTCTCGTCATTAATTAAACATTATCCACCTCAGCCCCTGAACATAAGAGAGTAAGTCTTGGAAGTTTTTTTTTTTTTTACGGCAGATGTCAGATGTTTGTGATGTGCCACTGTGCTCGGATGTCACCAGAGGAGAGTGAACCAGGTGGCGAACTGTAAGAACGCAAGGAGAAAATGTAGATTTCTGTGAGATCACATTTTGAATAGAGAGGAACAGGAAAAAATTCACATATAAGTAAGATTCCTCTTCTTTACAAAAAAAAAAGAAAAGAGAAGGAGCTAGTTTCAGTGATTCAAAGTTTCTTTTCATCTCACTAAAGGCATTAAAGATCAAAACGTGTTGCCTGCAACTGTAGACCACAACATGAAGGCTATCAAAGCTTCTCAGAATGCCAATGATCAATCACACCACGACCTGAATTGCCCTTTTTTTCTTTATTGTGCGCACGATGCTGCTTTTATCCTGGCCCCGTATGGCACCATAGGAAAACATATCAATTTAATACATTAATGTGGAAGACTTCTGCTTAGTGTCAGAGGATAAAAGCAGAAGTAAAGGAAAGCATGACAAAGGAAGTGAAAAGAAATCGAGCAGAATCGAAGGAATATGTACCCAGAGCTATTCACAGAATGCAAAAGCAATGGCTGCTTTCTTAGCCAAACCTTGGGAGCTTTTAAGTCTAATTGCTGTGTTATGGTATTGAATCAGTCAGCATAAAAATAGCCAAACATAATGCAGGTTCATGAGAGCAACTCTCTTTGTTTGAGCAACAGCAGATTTTTATGATATGAAAAATGAAGGGGATGAAAAGCTCTTACCATAAGCAACTGCAGAGGAAATGAAACATTTCTTGTGCATTTCAGCATTTCTCTGTTAGTTAACGCACAGACAATGTCTATGGCTGCTGTCTGTGTTTGATATTCAGTGTTTATATGACCTGTGGAAAACCAAAACAAACACATGACAATTCTAAGTTATGATTAACAAAGCCAAACTCTTTTGATTGAATATCTAAATTAAAGGCACAGTCCCAGTCTCAATAGCATCATAAACATTAGTTACAATCACAAAGGCTTCTTATTACTTAGCTGCACTTTTACTAACATTTTAATGTTCAAATGGGGCGTTCTACGTGCTAAATGTATGCACTTCATATTTCCCCTGCAACACAAAATAAGATCTGTAAGTGAAGAAAAGCAGAAATGTCCTTTAGGAACTCATCCCTTTATCAAATTTTCCTTAATGAGGTAGCAAAGAGAATATATATTCACCATGATGGAATACAGACGGATGTGGTTAAAAATACCCACTGAAAGGACTTCTGGCAGTTAAAGACGTTTATTGCTGGAGCTGCTCATCATTTTAGTGGCCGCTGGACCTGATGAGCTTGTTAAGTTGGACCTGGAGCTCCATCATATTCTGAGGGCTGGCTATCGGAGCTACTCAAGATGGAATAACAACTGTACTGCAGTTATAATAAGCTATTTTTATTTTTACACAATCAACAGTGCTGAAAGAACAAAAACGGGAGGACCTGACTATTACAAGTTCACAGAAGTGAAGTTGACATCCGAAAACTTTTCATCATAATTATAAGACTTAGATTTAAGACTGTTGTCGAGACAGTCCCTTTAGTTACTCTAAGAACCACACGGGTTAATTGCAAACACAGGATTGAATGACAGCAAATATAATGGATACATTACAAAGAAAATTAACTAAATATTAACTGCAACAATCAAGACTTTAATTTAGAGAAAGCATCTGGCTCTTGGACGTTAGCAGCTGAGGGTTACAAGGTGCCTGTGAGGGGCTTGTTCCATGGATGTTTGCTTGGACATATCTGAGGAGTTGGGGTGGGGGTGGGGGGAGTCATCACCTTGGAATCTTTTTCATATTCCTAGTACTGTTACTGAGCAATACTTGCAGTGTGGGTAGTCTATGTAAAGGTTACAAAAAAAAACCAGGAGTCAAGGATTCTCAGTAATATATTGCCTTGTTATGACATGCTTACTCTGCCAGGGGTTTTAATGTTGTGGATGATTGGTTGAAACTGCAACCAACAGACGGTAGACTGTATATAAACCAGTTTATGAGACCAGAGATCACCTGTATGCCAACTATAGGTCTCTTGGCTCAACATTAGTGTTCTGGTTGCTGCCATGTTTGCTGTTTTGGAGACAGAAATATTTCTAGATATAATCCTGTGAAGAACCAAGTACACCCTAGTTTTACCAACCATAGCCTAAAGTAATAAGTTTCTGAATTATTTTTATCAGTTTCACACATCGTTCATACTTTGCAAAATTGCTTTTATTATTTGAGGTTTGTGGACATTTGTTTATGCACAGCTCTCGCACAGGTCCTGGAGTTTTGGGCAATACCCTGTTTCTTTTCTTTTTCTGCTGTTTAGCTGTTGACATCATATTTGCTTTATTTTCCACTCAGTGCAATCCAGTTTGGTCATTGTTCTAGAAGTATTGTGGTTTGTTCAGATGCAACTGTGCAAACATAATTTGTGCAGTGATTTTCTTTTTAGGAGGAAAAGATGCTTTTCCCTCACAACCTTTCTGAACAAACCATTGATTTTTAGTCTTTTTCTAATTGTGAGCTTTAACATTAAACACTCTAACTGATGCTGACACTAACTTGCTTTTTTTGCAGTTTGAGCACTGAGCTGTTGTGAATTTGCTCCTGTGAAGATTGCCAACTGTGCTTGCTTTGTTTTCCAAATGTTATTAATCTCTCACTGTAGAATCATGAACTTCAAATTGACTGAAAAAACAACTTTTTCCAAATTGATGGGCAGCAACCTTTGTTGATGTCTTTCCTACTTAACATTGTTTTAAAACACTAAATTCTCCTTACCAGCAAATACCCAAACTCTGTGATTTCACAGAGGACATCTGTACAACAGAGCGGACCAAATTATTTGTCAGATAATCCTGGTAAAAATGCTGCAGTAGACACCCAGAGCACAAACACAGTCAGGAGGTCCAGTTCAGTGACTTGAATTATTGGAAGTGAGGCCCAGCAGACAGCTATCGCCTACAGCTGCCCGTGTCAGCTCATCTGTCAAAGCGCTAATTTTTTTCAGCCCCTTGAGGTTACTGCACGTGTTAAACCAGACTCACAACCAACTACAGGACCTTACCTTGGCTTGACCCAGAGTCTACGATCATGGAGTCTGGCAATTTCAAGACAACACCATGTTTCTCTGAACTTAACTTTGTTTGTATCATATCTTTATCATTACGATTCATCAGTGAACTAATAAATAGCTACTTTAGTTAACAGTCCACAGCCAGGTTACAGGATATTACATCCAAGTGTGTCCAGAGGTTGAAAACACACAAACTGGAGGCTAAAGTCAAGGTGAAACAATAACCTGATGTCAGGAATATAATGTGTCAGCGGTGAGGGCAGAGTATTAGGATTCAAGTCAGTTTAGGCCAGTTTCAGGTCTCATCAGTGTGCAAAGGGAGAAATATATTTTGTCCTGCAGAGGTCAGGACTCAAAAGGTGAGTGGTCCTAATTGGTAGTGAAGTGGAGAGCAAAGTGCTCTGACTTATAATAAAACATGCCAGAGTCAATCACCTCAGCTTCACTGCAACCAGGGGACACTTATCACTATTACTTGAATGGTTTTGATTGATGACTCACACACACACACACACACACACACACACACACACACACACACAATCCTTGTGTCTTGACTGCGCATTCACCTTGCGAATACACTGAGAGTCAGAGACACTATCCACCACTGCCACCACCAGTCCAAGCCACTGTTAACAAGAATAGAAGGAGGGGAAGGAACTACTGCAAGATTCACAGTGAGAGAACAACAAATTTTACTGGTGTGAAGTAAATATATATATATTAAAATATATATATTTTTCACTACATGAAGTTATCTTTTATAACAACTGTTCAGAGGGATTTTGTGAGCCGCGGACCTGTTTAGTTTTCTAGAGTAGTTTTCTATAAGAGATCACTGCAAAAAGTGCAGCCTTACCTAATGTCCACCCTAATGTTACTCATTTTATATTAAGATTTAAAAATGTAGTTGGTATTGGTATGGTGAGTATCCTTCAATAATAGTAATAAATCACACAGCAATAGTACATTCATGTAGTTGTAAAAATCTTGATAATATATTAAGTAATCCAAAGTATTTAGAATACGTTACTCTCATTGAGTAACAGAAAGGAATACGTCACAAAATATATTTTGGGGCATGTAATCTGTAATCCGTAGTGGAATACATTTTAAAAGTAACCTTCCCAACACTGCTTATTCATTAAAATTTTCTTTAGCCATAAAGTGTTCATCATTAGAGTAGGTGGCTACTGCCATTAGCCAGCCAACCCTAGGCCTTACCACTGCTAATTCTGACCTTTACCTCTTGATCATATCTGGTTTGTTCGTCCTTTTTAAATCCCTTTTTCTTTTCTTTCCTTTTGAAAAATTGTAGTTATTGAAAAACGTGGCATTGACTGATATGTGATTAGTTAGGACATCATACTGTCTGTGCTCCAATTTTGGTGAGTGAAATTGTAGTGTTGTATTTCTGTTTTGTTTCCAGTTCAGCTAGCAAACTATGCTTGCTAGCATTAAAACCTTAGCATTCCTCCATCCAGCCAAACCCGTATAATACTCATATACATCTTTTGTTATCATATGTGTGTTCCACATATAAAGACACTTACTGAGTATTTTTTGTGTTTGATATTTTGTAAATTTTAAATATTTCTGACTGATATTGTCGTGAACTGAAGGTTTGCATAAGGAGTGGACCCAAATGCAGAAACAACACACTGGGGAACTATTTACACGAATCTCCTGGACAGGAGACTGGCAGCCACAGTAAGAAAAACCCCAGACACTCCCACAGACCATGACAGATATGTCTCTCATCAAAGTCAACACAGAGGTATACAAGCATTTTTATGGGAAACAAGCAGAAGGGTGTATTCTGTATTTCAACATATAGTATTTGTAAAGCTGATTATTTTGAACCTGCATTGTTTATATCCATGTTTGGAAATGTGGTCTGCTTTTTTCTGTCTTTCATTGACACAGGGCTGGTTTTCTTGGCCCCTATCTATATATCGAGTGGCCATGAATTCATGCACTCACTGTACATACCCATCCTTAGAACACTTACAGTCATCGACAGGTTACCAATCAATTGTGGTTCAGCCACGAGTCGGACTGGAAGTACTGCAATTAATGCACAAATGTGCTCTCACAAAGACCAACTCATGAATCTTGAAACTTGTTATTTAGATTTGACTATTTTTCTGACCTTTAATGTATTGATGATTGCTAATAGGATGAATGGCTCCTTGAAGTACTTCTGTTTGACACATTATTCACTTACCATGAGCTAACCAGTTTGGAAAAAAACACTTCAAGATAGATCACCACGCCCTGTAGTTTGAAAACTAGTTTCAAGTTCAGTGATTAGACAGATGTTGTAATGTTAAAGTGTTTTTCTTCCTTCCAGCAGTGGCACTGATTATGCAGAGGAAAGCCATGAGCCTTGCTGCCGATACAACTCATTTAATAGCACACTCTATGCTTTCATGGCCCCATTTAGATGATTGATTCTGGGCATCTCAACCGGCTCAGCTATGTATTAGTGATGAATGGCATAGTGATTTAATGTTCTCTTGTGGAGGCACTTGGCAATCAGCTTGTTCTGTAAACAACACAACACCTGTATTCTAATGGTCTTTCCATCAAGACAAAAGAATAGTGAATGTCAAAATAAACATAATTTCACAGAGAAGCATTGTCTGTTTATGAATACTCCAAATCAATTCTCATGTTGTTTTCATAGGTCTTCACTTGCTGAAATATGCTTTCTACTCACTTAAGTATTTTACCAATGGAATATAACATTCCTACTTAGTATGTTATGCAACATTACCTTTTATCTTTAATGTAACGCAATTTATGAGATTTATGGCAGGATTTTGCATTAATTATCCTTAATTAAGTATCTCCCAATGTCAGGTATTTGTGGGTTAAATCTACACGCTTGAAGGAGATTACTATAATCTTATCTGATCCAAATGTGACGCAAGATAAAACACAAAACCCTGAGGGTACCGTGACATAAAAGCTCTGTTCTCTTAAGCGCAGTGCACAGTTGTGGGATTTATTGTTGAAGCAACACATTGGTCATCGCGTTGCATGGGCTGTCAACAACATTTTTTGCATCATAACACATTCCTAAATGTAAAGGACAAGATAATTTGTCCTCTTTTCTCTGCCTTCTGCGCAGGCAGATGGATAAAATCCTCGGAGCAGAAATTCTGATGCAACAGTGCCGGGTGAGAGCTTAACACGGTGTTTGAAACCGTGGCTCATCTGCTGTCTGATTAGGAAAAGACAAAATCTCTCATTCTCTGTCTTTCTCTCTTACTGAATGTAATTAATAGGACTGTGAGTGAGTGCTCCTTGCTAACTCCCTGCTAAGCCAGCCAGTAGTCACTGTAGCAAATTTACACAATAATACGCAATTTATACAATATACTGTATGAATTTAATATGAATTTAATGTTGATCTGGATGGAACTGCAAAGAGATGATATGCTTTTAGCCACTATCTTGTCTTTAATATATTGTTTTAAGCTGCAAAACTGCGACCAAGCATTGCTGCCTGCTGTTTTGACCCCTTCACAACCCCAGCATCCGTCTACATCAGGGGTGGGCAATTGCAGGCCTCGAGGGCCAGCGTCCTGAAGGTTTTAGATATCACCCTAGGTCTACACACCTGATTAGTTCATTACCAGGCCTCTGGAGAACTTCAGGACATGATGAGGAGGTCATTTAGCCATTTGAATCAGCTGTGTTGGATCAAGGACACATCTAAAACCTGCAGGACACTGGCCCTCGAGTCCCTGGAGTTGCCCACCCCTGACCTATATGGTCATCACCCCCTAATTTATGCATGTACAAAAATAAATATTCCTTGACCAGCTGGAAGAGGCTGTTAGCAGGCACTGAAACCAACTTAAATCTCACTCAGGCATGCTTAAAGATTAATATGTGACTGCAAAGTAACCACTCGTCACTAGGGGAAAATGTGTCTTCCTCAACCACGTTGACATCAGTGGTGCCACTTTTACTTTGAAGGCAAATGGTCGCATTTTTTCATTTTTTCCGTTTTTTTCCTTCACTGCTGCTTAGTGGTTAGTTGGCAAGTATTTGCAGACAAGTTAACATCTTCACAGGGAGGTCTGTGGTGGAGCACTATACTTTGAATTGATCTCACTCAGTGGCAGCCAGAAACCGCAAGCAAACACTTCCCAGCTGGTCTGGCAATACTCATTTTTTCCGAGCAGTCAGAGTTTGCCTTGGGGTTGTCGACTGGTCTCTGGGCCTTTGCGAGTCCTAACCAAATAATGGTTTCATGAAATAAATATTTTCAATTGATTTCAAATATTACTCCACTGTGACTTACTGTTTATCTTATTCTTCAGATTTTAAATACATTCATTCTTTTGAGATTAAAGTATTTCCAGGGCATTCACTTGAAATGGCATCAAGTACATTTCTGTGCACTTCGTTTGCTTGGTATTTAGATCAAATAAAATGAGAAAAAAGCCATACAAAAATAAAACAGGTTTACATTTGGCTCAGGTGCAAAAGTTCACCCAATAAAGCTGAAAACAGAAATTGAAAAAAAACATTTCAGTAAATCATGACTAGTCACGACATTCTGATTCACTCTCTCTTTGTTTTCTGGCAACATGAAAGCATTACTACAGTCCCCTGGAAATTTAGGACAGCATTTTGCATCATGATTCAGAGAATGAACAAAGAGTCTGTAATTTTGCTTAATCATACGTATGTTTCCTCCAGACCTGCTTGCAGAGAAGCATCAGACCCATTAACACATTTCTGAGAAATTTAGCAAACACAATAATTCCAAGAGAATAACCATTTGCATTTTGAAAGGCTGAACTGCCAACCTAGCTGAATGCTCTGATTTTATAAAAGAAATACATGATTATCCAAAGCTACTGTCCACACTCTTGTGATGTATGTTTTTCATCACCTCTGCTTGATGCTTTCATAACTGAATTAATAATACCCTTATACCTGAACTGGTACGCAATCAGATAACATGCTGAAATCAATGATGCTTCTGAGACAAAGAGAAAGAGCAAGGTCATTATCAAAGTTAAGAGCCAGATTTATTGCTGTTAATTAATGCGACTTTTCTAGCAATCTTTGGTAAGAACACACAAGGCTCAGTCTATTATCCCAGGGCATTTTGGGAATATATCAGCATATTAAGTGGTTGACATTACAATTTATCATCAACACTGATTAGTGCCGGCATCTCATAATACATTTGGAAGTCATGAGAGAAGTCATTTAGCTACAATTTGAATAAAGAAGCAAAAGAAAAAAATGGACCAGAGAGAATGAAACATTAAAATAAACCTCTTTCAGCAAATTACCTCTCCTTTTTTTTTTTGTTCTAAAAGCCACATTAGTCACACACGAACTTCAGATGAAGGTACCTGTGTAGATGTAGATATGACCTTTGCTCTGCTCAAATGCCTCCAGACGAAGCTGCATTTAGTTTATTTGAAATTACTTTTGCACACATCCTGAAAACAAAGCTGTAAATCGCTATCAAGCTGTCTTTTTGAATAATTTGATGCATCGATGAAGCAAAGATGGATTTACGCAAGAAACATTTCTGCACCTGAAGTGTGGTGAGGGGGAGAGATATTCACAAGATAAAGAAATGAATTAATATTCAACTACAGTAGAATATTTATTCTCCTGAGCCATGATGTACACATGATGTACTTTGTCTTCGGCTGTGCCTTGCTTGGGGAAGGTACCTCTTCAAATATGTGTGCGTGACCTTTTCATTTTAATGATTTATTAATTCACTTTAATAGCTCAGATGGTTATCAGAAACATACCTCTGCACAACCAATGTGCAGCGATGCATTCAATGTCTGCTTTGGGTTGATTTTCAGGAATCATGCTCATTTTAATGGAGTAAAACCAAAAAGAGCATGCATCATTATCCTAACATGAGCAGTTGAGCAAACAATTCTGACCTCAGTAAACATCAACACATAATTTAAATTGTGGAGGCAAACACAAGAAAAAAAGACCCACACTTGTTGGATGCATTAAAGGGGTTGTTTAAAAACGAAAGACGTTTGCTTCTTTTTTTAGAGGGCGAGACAAATGCGCATGTTGAACATACTGAGGGGGCGTATAAGATGCTAGAGACATAGCCTGGGGGGTGTAGGCTACAAGCCAGATGGATGATGGCTGTGGCCCAAATAGTGAAAAAGTGGCATATTTGAAAAGGACAAGGGCACAATTTAATCAGCATTGGTAATCCTCACATTAAGCTGAACTGTCAGTACAAATGAGAACAACTTTCAAAGCCATTGCCACATAAATGCGCATTTTATTGAAGAAAAAAACAACAAATATAGAGTTTTACTTTCTGCTTAAATTGACAGCCAGGTGGTGAAATACTCCAGTTTGTCAACTTTTAGGGACTGAGAATGACAGCACATGCGGGGCTTGACGATTTGCAACTCTGAAATCATTTTTCTGTTTTCTTAATGTGGAAAACTCAGCAACAGGTCATTTAATACCTATAATCAAACTGAAACTGCACTCCACAGTTATGAATTTAATTGATTTAACTCTGTACCCAAGCACTGTAGCCATGTGACATCTTTCACTGTAAAATAACATGCATAACACTGACAGTAAGTTCATAAAAACTTTGAGAATCATCAGAAAGAACACTGTTGAGCATCTGTAGCATACAATTTTCAAGCACAATCACAAGATAGAGAAATAAAAGCAAGATAAGGGAATGACGGAGGAACTAGAAAAAATGTTGGAGAACACATTGGGAATGCCGTTATGACGTAGAAGCAGTTTTAAAGCATCTAAATGGATCTTTGGTGTCTGCATGGCTGAGGAGACTGTTTACACAATTTGCTTATGGATGGATATTGTAATATAACACAGCAAATACGACGCTTGAATCAACACTATCATTTCTCGCATGTGGGGAATTTGCTGAGATTAAAGCCTTTTCCAATAACAAATGGCTTCCGTTTTATATAAATCAATAACTTGTGCGACATATGCTGATTTTGTTCTTTTTTTTTCATCTAAATTATCAACCAAGATTACCATCTGTGTTTCATTAGGCGCTATGAAACCGCTTTGATTGCAATATGTGAAAAGATGAAAGAGAGTTAAATCAACACATGGTCATGTGACGTGTAGAATAGAAAGCAGCTATTTTCACAGTGCCTCTTGCTCAGTGTGGCGTGGAAATTGATTGGATTTGCCTTGCAGCATGTTGCTGAAACAAAGCGACCAGTTGCTTTGGGGAACCACTCTGCCTTCTAATATATACATACAGATACACTTTGATCTGATGAACTCCAGCAATGACACAAACCTGGTTACATTTAAAATATAGAGATTATCAAACTACATTTCAAAGAGAAACAAATATAATAGATACAAATTGAGCTGGAAGCTCTTACATAATCTGCACACTGCAAAAGGATTGGCTTTACCTCAGAACAATGACATATATTTGGGGCTAATTTGCGGTACTTTGGACATTTATGGTTCAGTTGAAATACTGTAAATGCAGACCATCTATCCATTTTCTTAATCTCTCATCCAAGTTGAGGTTGTAGGAGCTTGAGAGGCCAAAAAGCAGGGTGCACTCTGGACAGGTTGCCAGCCCATCACTGTATAATTCAGGGACACAGACTCACATCCACAGCTATGGAGACCACAAACAATTCCACACAATACAAGCCACACGCAGGCAATTACGATATTTTTTCAAAGTGAGCCGATGGATTTTTGTTGGATTATAGCAACTGCTCCATAATTAATACAAGTGCAGTAAAACAGCTCTGCTACACCACACATGACTTTTGTGGCTTGTAATACAAATATGACTATATCTGTAATATACAATACTGAAATGTCTGTCAAAACGGTACAATTATTGGGACTCAAAAAGAATCGTTCATCAACTG